>NC_090444.1:904797031-905997031 GCF_031143425.1 Pleurodeles waltl | reverse complement strand
CCTATGAGCCAATCTAGTATCTTTATTTTCCCTAATTGTGTTCTCACTTTATGTCCCTCCGGACTTGGGGGGTCTTGTAGCCAGGTCATGATCCAATGTAACTGTGCTGCTGCATAATAATGCTCGAGGTGCGGTACCCCCATTCCTCCCTTTTCCATTGGGAGGTAGAGTTTATCAATAGCTACCCTTCTATGACCATTCGCCTATATCAGTTCAATCAATAGTTTGGTTAATTGTGTGAAGAGTGATTTTGCTAATATTAGTGGTAGTGCTGTGAAGTAATAGAGTAGTCGAGGTAGTACTATCATTTTGGCCAGAGCCACTCTTCCCATAGGTGAGAGGGGTAGTGAGCACCAGAAGGGTATTGAGCTTTTGATTGATCTGAGGGCTCTGTCCAGGTTGCCTTCCTTTAGGTCTGTAGCACTATGATAGATGTGGACTCCTAAGTATTTAAAAGTGGTGTGTTCCCATTGTAATGCATCATCAATTGACATTTCGGCGTGTGGTGTTGGGGACGGGCGCATGGGGAATATGCATGATTTGAACCAGTTGACACGCAGACCAGATAAGTCTCCGAACGTGTTAAGTAGTTGTAATATATGTGGTAGAGATTCTGTATGGTTGCGTAAATATATTCGTGCATCGTCTGCGTATAGTGATATTATGCGGAATTCTTTGCCATCTGGGATACCCCATTGTACTGTTTCATTGCGTAGTCTTGCAGCGAGTGGTTCTATTGCGAGTGCAAATAGTAGTGGTGATAGCGGGCAGCCTTGTCGCGTTCCTCTTCCTATGTCGAATTTCTCTGAGATGATTGCGCCGGTTTTAATCCGTGCTTTGGGGTTAGTGTATATTATGGATATCCAGCGTGTAAAGCCAGCACCAAATCTCATTTTTTGTAACATTGTCATCAGAAATGGCCAGCCCAGAGTGTCAAAGGCTTTTCCCACATCCAGTGATACCGCCACGCTGGATTGATCCTGTTCCTGAGTTATGGACATAATGCGTACTAAGTTTCTTATATTAATAGCGGTATTTCGCCCTGGTATAAAGCCAGATTGATCTGGGTGTATTAGGGTAGTCATTAGCGGCAGGAGGCGATTGGCTAGGATTTTCCCCAGAATTTTATAATCCGAATTTAATAAAGATAAGGGTCTGTAGGAGCGGCCTTTCAAAGGGTCACAACCTTTTTTGTGTAGGACTACAATTGTCGCTTCCCTTTGTGTTTCTGTGAGTTGTAGCATATTTTGGAGTGATGTGATTATCTGTGGTGTGAAAGTTTGGTAGTATTCAATGGGGAGACCATCTGTTCCTGGAGTCTTATTGTGTGCCAACTGTTTTAATGCCTGTAGTATCTCTTCCCTTTCGATTGGTCTATCAAGGTTGGTTATTTGTTCTGCATTTAGTCTTTTCATTGGGGCTTGTTGAAAGAACTTTGCCAGTTGTGTTGGATGTGGGGGAGGTTCAGCTGTGTACAGTGTGCTATAGTATTGTTTGAATGTGTCGTTAATCTCTTGTGTGTTTATCATTGTGCCTGTGTCTTGGCGTATAGCGTTTTTGGGAGTGACTTTGTGTCTCTTTTGCTAGCCACGCTAACAATCTGCTAGAGCGGTCGCCTTCAGCGTGTAGACGTGCTATGTAGTGTTTATGATCGAATTTACGTAATCGTGTCTCGGTTGCGTTCCATTGATTTTTTGAGGTTCGCTAGTTTGTTACTATTGCCTCTCCCCAAAGCCATTTCACATTCTGTGTTGCAAATTTTGCTTTCTGTTTCTTGTAGTTCTGCACTTAATGCTCGGCAGACCCCTCCTGCTGTTGCTATACACATGCCCCTTATAACTACCTTGTGACCATCCCATTCTACAGCACGTGATGTTGTTGTCTTTGTATTAATTGTGAAGTATGTTTCTATTTCTTCTGCTATTTTAGCGCGGAAAGGGGGATCTCGTAATTGGGTGTGTTGTAGGCGCCATGTTGATATGTATGTTGTGTGTCTGCCCCATTTTAATGTTACTAGTAGCGGGCAGTGGTCTGATAGGGTTTTGGCGAGGTATGTTGCCTTATGTATCATAATTGCTAGCCCGTTAGTGCATAATAATAAATCTATTTTCATATGGAGATGGTGTACTGGTGAGTAGAAAGAGTATTCTCTATCTGTGGGGTTTAAGCGTCGCCATATGTCTTGTAGTTCTCTTTCTTGTATCCATTTATTGAATGCACAGGACAGTGTCTTGCATTGGGTGTCTCT
This sequence comes from Pleurodeles waltl, assembly GCF_031143425.1. NCBI lineage: Eukaryota > Metazoa > Chordata > Amphibia > Caudata > Salamandridae > Pleurodeles > Pleurodeles waltl. Next base: position 905,994,783 of record NC_090444.1, on the reverse strand, counting down.
CATTGGGGTGTGTGATCTGTCTAATGACATCTCAATTACACTATTAAAGTCACCTCCCCAAATCATACGGGTCATATGGGATTTGCGTGGTAATAGTTCGGAGGAATTCTCCCTGTCCCATGTTGGGTGCATATAGTCCGATTATCGTTAGTTGCTTTCCGTCTAACTTTCCATCTAGACTAGTGTATCTTCCATTGTTGTCTGTATGTACATTTTTGATTGTGTACGGTACACCCGGAGCTATCCATATTAATACTCCCTTCGCATTTGTTGAGGTTTTGGTTCTGTGTGTTATTTCCGACCATTTTTTGTCTATTTCACGCAGTTCGTGTGCTGTGGCATGCGTCTCTTGTAGGATAGCTATATGTATTTTGTGTCGTTTAAGGTATGAGTGTATCTTATGTCTTTTAGTTATATTTGCTAGTCCCCTAACATTCCAGGTTACTATATTATATACCATCATTTTGTGTGGTTTGCTTAATATAGTGTGTTTCACGTGTCCCGGTTCCCATGCCGTAACACCCGCCATGCCCCAAATCTCCTTTGTGTGGGATATTAAGCATCTTGTGGGAAAGAATAAAAGTAAAAGAGAGAGTAGAACTTACATTGGTTAATCTTACTGGGGGCTGCAAGGCACATCTGGTGCAACTTTTTACATTTGCTACTGCAAGGTCCTTTCGGTTACCCATTGGGCTGGGGGGAGGGGCGTTGTTCTTTTTCCCCAGAGTGTCTCCGATTTCCAGCCCGGTTGTTTGTACTTGCATCCCCTCACGTGTTCTATTTGTGTCAAGTCTGGTTGTTGCTTACTTGATTTTTGGGGGAAGAGTTTCTGTGATATTTTCATTGTTCTGCTTTTGTTCCTTGAGTTCTCGAGTGCGAACTAAGGAAGTCTCACTATTACAGAGTTAAAGGTCGTCCACCGAGCGTGGGGTAATCGTTGGTCCCGCGGTTAGTCCTTGTTGACTGTTCGTTGAGTCTGAATCTGAATTGTTTGTGTCTTGGCTGGATCGTGTTTGAATGGAGGAAAACCTGTTCGCCAGTTTTAAGACTTGGAGTTGTTCCGCCTCTACTTGTGATTTCGTTGGACCCAATTCTGTCTTACGTGTTGATTTTCTTTTGCGTCGCGGTTGTGGAGTCAGCCACTCTTTGTTTTCGGGTCTCAGCTGTAGGGTCTATCAGTCCTTTCGCGTGTATCCAAGTCCATGCATCTACTGATGTTGGGAATATATGTGACCTTTCACCGTACACTACCCACAGTTTAGCTGGGTACATCAATGAGTATGAATAGTTTTTATCTCTCAATATTTGTTTTGCTGCGTTGAAGGTAGCGCGTTTGCGTTGGACTTCAGCTGTGTAGTCTGGGTAGGCCGTGATTTTTGTATTCTCTATATCAATTGGGCCTGTTGTGCAGAAGTTTCTTAGTATCTGGTCCCTGTCTCTGTAGTTGAGAAGTCTCGCGATTAGTGGTCTCGGTGGGGCTCCCGGACGGGGAGGGCCCCCTGGAACTCGGTGTGCTCGTTCCACTATTAACAGTGGTGGGGGGTCGTTTGTAAATATGTTTTCACTAAGCCAGCGCTCCAGGACTAGTTCTGCGTTTGGGAGTTCGATCTTCTCCGGGAAACCGAGGAATCTCACATTATTGCGGCGAGAGTGTCCTTCCGCCTCGTCGGCCCGTTTGTTTAGGCGTAGTATTTCAGTTTCCTGTTGTTGAAGCCGTTGTTTTAGGTCGGTTATGTCTGGTTGCGTCGATTTAAGGGTTATTTCAGTTGTTGCGACCCTTTCTGTGAGTTTTTGTTGTTCCATTCGAAGCGTGTTGACTTCAGCCACTACGGTGTCTATTTTTCCTTCTAACAATGTTTTGGTGTCAAGTATTGCTTGGAGTACCTTTTCCATTTGCACGGAGTGGGTGGCTAGGGTCTCTGTTACTCTGTGTAGGACATTTGGGTGAGGTTCTATGTCCATTTCTGAGGCTGATGAGGGTCCAGTTTCAGTTTGTGTTTTTTGTGCTTTCGGTTTCACCATTTTTATATGAACCTTAAGTTCAAGTGTATCAGATTTTAAATTTATGCGGATTGTCCTCCCCGGTAGCAACCCGTCTCAGGACCGTTGATTAACGGTGGTCTTGATTTTATACTTGTGACTGCTCGTGTGCTTGGTGCAATGTCCCGATTTTGGGGATAGATGAGGTCGAGATCCCCGCCACTCTGCGCGTGCATGCAGTGGTCACTCCGCGGGTCATCCAGCTCCCCTCTCAGCCATGTCTATCCTGTGGCATCCGGCCCGTGCCCCTCGACAACTTCCACACTAGTGAGCCTCTCCGTGTCGGCCGTAGAACTGCAGAAATGCGCAACTATAGTGTAGCGGCGCCGCGCGCCTCGTCCGATTTATCGGGTTGATTTAAGCATTGGTGCTTATTGCGCACGACCACCGATGTCGGTGTCGTCTACGGGTATCAGCGCATTCAGCGGCCGGGGCTCGATCTCACCTCTATCGTTTCTTTAGGCCCTTTGCTCCGTACCACCCCGCCGATCACGTCCATGTTTAAGCGATTTTGAGCCCTTGTCGCTAGGTGTTTCCGCTCGCCCAGGGCCTAGCTCCGCAAGTGGTCTCGGCGTTGGTAGTGGCGTTAGCAGCGGCGTGAGTCAGGGCCCCGATATATGTCTTGGGGTCGTGCGCTCCTCACCTCCGTCTCGTCCCGCTCCGGCGGCTGGATTTCTCCCGATTCGAGTAGGCCCGCGTGTGGGCACCGCCACGGCTCTTTTGCGGGTCGTCCGGTCTGCGCTCACTGTGTCGTGGGTTTCCGTTGTACGGTCTTACTTATTGTGTTTTCCATATTGCACTCATTTACAGCAGTTTTCATGTGCAATATCTGGGATTTCGTTGCTTTATCAGGATCTTTTGCCGGCTGTGGAAGGAGCTCTCTTTAGAGCGTCCTTTCACGTCGCCATCTTGGCCACGCCCCCCCAAGTAAAGTTGTTCTGATCCTATTCAAATCTCTGTTTCCAGTACACTTCAAAATTAAACAAATGTGGCTCACTGTTGCTTTTCCAGCTGCTGAATGCATACAGTTTATTTACAGGTATTTACATTTTGTAGTGGGGCGCAAAAAAACAACATTCTACCACTTTTCTTTTCAACACTCCCTGTACTCCAGAAAGATTGTCTCATAATTTACTTTAAAAACTCCTCTCCCTCTGCAGTCAGAGAAAGAAAAGCAAATACTAATTCCCATGTTAAAAATAAGCAGCAATAAGTCAGAAGGCACAGTTTGATATTTGACCACTGTCTTTGAAGCACCGCCAAACGCGACAAGATAAACACTGAATTGAAAGGGATCTTAAGTGATAGCTCGGACTTTCCCAACCTATCAAAAATTAGCTTGCAACCTACCAGTGGGTCACGACCTACAGTCTGGGAAACGCTGGTCTACACATCGTCCACCCCAAGGAAGAATTAGGGAATGCTATAAAATGTACAGAACCAAAGAACAAAGATGAATTGGGACTTAAAGGATCCTGCATCACAACTGCATAGATTATGACAAACAAAATGGGACTTTTGAGAAGACGTCTTAAAACAAGCTTTGGCAAAGTCAATAGGCCTGGCATTGACACTTTTTTTTTAATGGAGTTTGTAAACAAGCAACATGCAAACGAAAGGCAAATTTAACATTATATGAAGGTAAAGAAGAGTTTCAGCTAATTCTTTACCCTGCTGGAATCCTGGCCACTTGCGTCAGTCATAGTACCCTTCACACCAGTGTGACCACGGGGACTTGCCTTCTGTGCTTTCCTATGGAGCACAATGGTGCATTTCCTATACTGCGGCAAGTAGGCCTACCTGTATTTTTGTGTTGTATTTGTCTATTTACAATGTGTCTGGCTGACATCTAGTGAGTTTTAACTAACTTCAAAGGGGTTTTAAGGTCTTTCCCGGTTAAAGCCAAGGAAGCTAGAGAGAGTTTACACCAGGGCTGAAATCTGTCAACAAAAAAGAGTAGGGTGTTGGAGGATTAAGTACCCTAAAGCACTCAAATAAAACAACAGCTTTTAGCCATATTCAAGACTCATGTTATAAAGGGATACAGGTTATTCCTGGTGTATTTTTATACAACTAGTCCCTATTAGATAATATTCTTAGGTGCTCCTTGGAATAAAGTTGAGCCCATCGTGGTTTGTAGGGAGCAGGATGAATGGGTGAGAGTTTTTAAAATAAACAGATAAGAATTACTCAAAGACATGTTCAACACCTATACTCTGTCTGGAGACAGATGGGGATACAGGATGCCTTTGTTAGCAGTAAAATGTACCTAGGGAGAATGTACCCTATGCTCCTGATGGAGGGTCTTCTCTCCTCTCCCTCACCCCCCGACAGGTGTGCCAAATTACAGGGGATTTTGAGCGACTTTAGAAATGAGGTAAAACAGGATTAATGAAAGAAGATTTAAAAGCTATAAGAAAAGGACATGAACATGCAACAAACCAGATATGCAGCAGAGCATCAAATGTCAGCCAAACATGCAGCACATTGAGGTAATACCAGGCGACAGGCAAATTTTCAGCATATTATGATAAATATTTGATTTTAGTTCCCTTCTAAAGAAGAACTGTAAGACTGTAATATGGTTCAATAATATTTTTATACCATGTGCACTTACCTTATAACTTCTTCAATGGCAAGCGCTTTCAAACGTTGTGTTTAATGGTTGAGCGACATCTCAGAAAGGGAGAAGAGCCTTTCTTTTTAATCAAGGTTTAGTGCCCCTTATCGTACGCACATATACACTTAATGGATTGTGAGTCTACATCTCTTTCATATACTGAGGCAGTGTTTGGGTAATCCTGATGGATACAAGGATGTTGTTCCACATCCTGGGTGCATAGATGGAAAGGGCCTGCCTTTTTTTTTTTTTTTACACTTCTTAGCCTGCAGTCTGATCATATGCTTACTGCAAGTATGCTGAGAACCACCAAAAATGTTGAGCTTGTTTGCAAGATAAGCGAGAGTGCTGGCAGTAGTGGCTTTGTAAATGACACAGCTAGTTTTGAAGATGGTGAAGGCTTGCAAAGGGAATCAATGGAGTTCCATCAGTGCACAGTTGATGTCATCATATTTCTTCACAGTCTGGATGAGATGTGCTGCAGCGTGTGGGATGCGCGTAAGGGGTGCCAGTGTGGAGTTTAGGAGGCCATGGTGTAGGGCACTACTACTATCCAGATGCAAGAGTGGGCCTGAACAGCAGTTCTGAAGTAGCTTTCTGGAACAAATTGTTTGACTTCTTTAGAAGAGAGATTTTGTAAGGGGTTGTCTGTTTTTTTGGCACTGTGTTCCTTGAGGCATAGGCTGGTGTCCAGGGTGAATCCAAGTGGTTTTACATTTGGTAAGAGCTGAATTTCAAAACCATCAAGGCTTAAGTCACAGGGCCAAGGATAGTATGTAATCTTATTTGTTGTTCTAGGCAAATAACAGAAATTCTGTCTTAGTGGAGTTGAGCTTCACAGACGCTGGAGAGCCAGGTTTGGATGATGTGCCAGCAGTGTGTGCAGCATTGGATGTCTGAGGCAAAGGACACATTCAAGTAAAGTTGTGTGTCATCCGAATAGTGTAAATGTTGATGCTGTAGTGGCTTCATGAAAAGGGTGAAGAACAGTAGCTCCATTTAAAGGATGAAGATAACAGGAGACAGTATGGAACCATGGGGGACTAGTCTCCGTGCTGCATCATGATCTGAAGCCATACTGGCAGTCGTGCAGGAGTTGGTTAGTACGGAGGTGAAGTTAGAGTTGAACATACACTGCTTTTTCAATGACTTTGCCAATGAATGGAAGGTGAGTGATGGGTTGGTAGTTGTCAAAGTCATCAGGGTCTAGTGTAGATTTCTTAAAGGAAGAATCTGATCAGTCTTGAGTGTGTCTGGAAGTTGTCTTGAGGAATTAAGTCATTGACAATGTTAAGTAGTGATAAGACAGCCTCCCTGAGAGAACTTTGAAGAAGGACGATGGGATGGCATCATCTTCATAAGAAGCGGCTCTGTGGGACTTGAGTTTGTCAGCAAGATCTGGGAGACAGGGGCTTTGAATGCTTACCATTGCAAGAGTGTATGCGAAAGGGTGGATGTGATAAAAGAAGCAGGCTTGTCACCATCGATGTGCTGTTGGATCATCTGTATTTATTTTTTACTGAAGAAGAGGATGATGGCATTGCACTTTTCTATGGAATGATGAATAGGTGTGTTTGTCAGTGTGTTAATGCAGGGCGTCACTGTGGTGATAGTGTAGTACTTAGCTTTGGCGGAGCTGTCTGCATGTTGCAAGGCAGGCCTTCAGTATCAAAAGGTCCTATGGGGTTTGTTTTTTTTCAATTTTTTTCCTGTCTGTGAATGACTCATTTATTTACAGCAAGGTCTGAATTCTAGCATTAGGTTGTGTATGGATAAGTCTTTGAAGAACCTGAAGGTTTGGTCTTTTCTTTTGTGTTGACCTTGGTTTCTTGGCCGTATGCTGAGCAGGTAGATAGGGATGGCAGAGCGGTCAGTCCAGTCCAAGGGTATGGGTTGTCTGCACTGATTAGTTGGTGATATGGAGAAGACAAGATAGAGAATGTGCTTTTTGAGTGTGTTGGTTGTGTGACATGCTGGACCACATTGAATGTATCGATGAGGTTGAAGAGCATGTTTTTTTTTTTTTTTTTGCTGGTGTTGCCTGGGAGGTTGAAGTCACCCAAGAGGGTTGTGTGGCCATGTCTGAGGGCCGATAAAGATTTAATAAAGTTTGCTCAGGGCAGTCCACTTTTCCAAAGGCTGCATGATCACCGGTGGAGATTTTAATGCAATTCTACAACAGGCAAAAGATACATCGCCAAAAAGGCCTACCTGCCCAAAAGCTCCTGCATCACTAATTCAAGCCATATTCCATTTGAATCTCATAGATATATGAAGGCAGCAACACCTTGAAGATAAGGATTATACATTATCCTCCAATGTATAAGGTCTTAGACCCGGAATCAATATTTTTATGGTCTCAAATTCCATTGATGGAAATTGGGCCTACGATCTTATCAGACCACGCAGCAGTGTGGTTGACCCTGGACCCAATTGTACTGCAGACTCCCACATGAAGGCCCTGGCTGGTAAATGATGTGGATTTGATGGACCCAGTGGTAAGGCAAAAGATTAGGGGAGTTGATAGAGCACTATTTTCAGGAAAATTACAATAGAGAGGTTATTTAGAATGTTGTGTGGGACGCAGTACAAGCGGCGATGAGAGGAATTCATCTTCCAAACAGCACTCTGAAATGATGGGGAAGCAGAGGAAGTAGAGATTGACTTAAAACAGTTAGAAGCCTTAGCTATGGGAGACAACTTGCTAAGAACATATTTACAGCAGCAGAAGGTGAGGCGTGAGCTGGAACAAGAACTGATGTGTGATACCGCCAGGAAATTGTAACACGTAAGCCAATCACATTATGAAAAGCGTGACAGAGTGGATAGGCTGCTGGCCTACTAGTCTGAGCAAATACAAACTGGAAATCATATTCAGAAAACAAGGGGCAAAGGGGGCATCCTTAATACTAGCATTAAGACCCTATTGGATACTTTCACCTCCTACTATAGCATCCTATTCACTGTGGATGATCTGCAGCAAGATCAGCTAAAGTCTTACAAGAGAATTTCACATGCACATCAAAATGGGTCAGTTGCACTTCACTGGAAGAGGACATCTCAAAAGAAGGCATTAGGGCAGCCATAAAGCGGTTACCGGGTCCATACAGGCCTGATGGCTTTCCGATGTCTTTCTATAAGGCTTTCGTAGATCTCCTAGTGGAAGCACTTGCAAAATGTTTTCAATCACATACTGGCAAATAGAAAAGTGACAGACACAATATTAGAATTGTTATGCACCTTACTGGTAGAACCAGAGTTGGACCTAACACTTTGCTCCTCATGTAGACCCATTGTCTTGTAAATACCGATGTGAAAGTATTTGCATCAGTACTAGTTACACATTTGCATACATTGTGGCCTGGTTTGATCTCCCCTCAACACTCGGGATTTGCAGAGGCCTGTAATTTCCAAGCTAACACCAGATTATTGGTCACCCTTATGGACGCGGCAGGGAGAACTAAGCAGTCAATGGTTCTTCTCTCGCTGGACGCAGAGACGGTCTTTGACAGGGTGAATAGCCTTACATTGTTAAAGCTCTAGGTAAGACCCTCTTGGACCCAAAAATGAACAACTAAACTTAGCTAATTACAAGAGGCAGGTTGCCAAGATCAAAGTAAAGTGGGAACATTGTCCTACAATTCCCATTTTTAAGGGGACAAGGCTAGAGTGCTCTTATCCACTCTAACATTATCCCTTTCTGTGGAACCCTTTATTGAGAAAGTCCAAAATATTCTGAACATAAAATGCATGGTTATTGATAATCTGGAGTTTAAAAAGGCTTTATATGCTGCTGATGGTCTTTGTTTTTAGACAAAGCCAGAGGTTTCTCTCTGGGTGTTGAAGGATGAGATATCTCTTTCTCAACAGCCTCCTTCTTTAAATGTAATTATATTAAATGATTTGGAGTGGGAATTGCAGATAATCAACAAAAAGCCTGTGAGGGCGTGGATAACGGTGGCTTCACTTGGACACAGGACCACATCAAATATTTAGGAATGAATTCACTGCAGAATACAAAGTGGTGTAACATTCACCCTCTGTTGCAGGTCTTATGTAAGGATCTTTAGAGCTGCAATAAAGTGAAGTATCCTGGTTGAGTAGGAATATTTGTATAAGATGAACGTCCTTCCTCGGTTGCTGTAAGTATCGCTAACTCTGCCACTTAGGTCCCTTAAAATATTAGGAAACTAACATTTTTTAAATGGACGGGCTCTGTGCCTCTTGAGTATTAAGAGACACTGTTCTAGAGCACCTTGGAGGGTGGGCTGAAATTTTCAAATATTGCAGCTTACATTCAAGCAACTCAAATTCACCCTGCATTGAATTGGAACTCAACTCAGGGAGTAAATGATGAGTTATACTAGGGCAGTATTTCTCTCCTGTCCTCCTATCTTATATACTAGGAATACCACAAACAGCGCCACCAGGGACAGGAATGCTTCTGACAACACCCTGCATACTATTAGGGCATGCACAGTTTTCACATCAATAATTTTAATGCAAATGTTGCAGTGATTTTATCAATGATGTCATGACTGATGTAATATGTGGGCTATTAGCAGTGCACGGCGGAGGCACGATATATAGTTACTTTAGGGCATCAGTTATAGTTTCTTCAGATAACTAACTGATGAGTTTCTATGGTTTCATATCTGTAAGTTCTGAATTAAACTATAACGTCCCTGTAACCTTTGTTTTTATCAGCAAATTTTAGAAGGATTTTTTAAAATTCTATTTCCTAACTATAACGTCCCTGTAACCTTTGGTTTCTACTGTGAAGTTCAAAGTTTTTTTTTTTTTTTAATACAATGGGGAGTTGGCCACAGAGCATAGCTTGTAGCCAGGCCCTCGCAGGCAGCCAAATTCACGTAAATGAGGAGGGAGACATGCGTCTCCCCCTATCCAGGCCATTATTGGCCCCAGGGACCTCATCTCTTAGGCCCCGGCCTTATTATAAAGGGGTAGAGGGGCATGCAGCCCTTCCCTGAGACAATATTGACCCTGGGGACATCACCCCCCTGGGCCTGCCCAGTAAATGGAGGGTGCTCTGCAGTTCACCCAGGCCACTCACTGCATATTGAAAACATAGGAAGGGGGCACAAAGACCCTCTCCCAGGGCCAATATTGGTCACAGGGACTTCACCCCTTGGGGCCTATGTAACTAATTATTGGGGGTCACGTGTTGTCCCCCTTCTCCGTGGGCCAATTTGGCTCCAGGGACCCCATCCCTTGGAGCCTGGCCAGTGAAATGTGGGTGCCCTGGGGCCCACCCAGGGCACCCACGACCTCTTTGTTGGAAGCCGTGGGGGGAACCAGTGTCCCACGTCCCCAGCCAGCTCCCTGCCTCCTGCGGGAGCCGACAATGCTCCCGTCAGCAGGGAACAGCAAACATGCTGCTCCCTGTGGCCAAGAGAAATGTTTTCATCTAGTTCTCTGTCCGCTTCACAGCAGATATACATATCCTCCTATGGGAGAGGGAACTGGGGACTATGTCAGAGAGCAATCAAGTCTTCGATATGCGAACTTCATTTTAAAAAATACGAACGAATTATTTCAAAGATGGAACTTGTTCCCAAGATTACACACCACGTTCAGCAGCCCCGAGACCTGTTGGAGGATTTGTGGGGACAGGGGTACTTTTTCCATGTGGTGGTCCTGTATGCATGTTCACACACAGTGGACTGAAATCCTATCTCTATTTAGAAATATAGTGGGAATCGCATTGCCCTTACAGACCCTGACAGTGTTGTCAGAGAAGAGCATATTCCCAATGACCACACTGAATGGCAAACTACTCTCGCATCTGCTACTACCAGTCAGACTGGAATAAGCGTAGGTCTGGAAACAGAAAATTACTCCACAAATATGTGGTGGAATGAGATTTGGAATATTTGTGCAACAGAAAAAATGTCCACAAGCCTGCAAGATGGAATACACAAATTTATGTCACCCTGGTTGCCATTCAAACGTGCATGAAGAGGGTACAATTGGATGGAAGTGGATTTGGCCACGATGTTAAAGTTGTTACAAAAACCATGATGGCATCTTTATCGACTAATGTCTCTGATAAAAAGGGACAACAACAGAATCTCCCAAATTCGTATACCACTAATATATGACGAAATGTATGTGTTTTACTTGAATTTTCTTGTGGGGCATAATGTGACTAACAAATGTAGAATGTGTGAACTTTACGGTGCTGTTTTTTTCCCACTGCAGTAATTGCAATGTTATAAATAAAATGGTTAAAAAAACATGGCAAAAAATGTAAGGCATGAAAAACCAAGTGAGGGACCTGCTTTAGGAGTCACTTGGTGCAAGGTTAGCAAGTTTTGACCCACAGAGCAGCATGGGAAAATTGAATTGGCAATGGTGTGCAGCTGCACAGAGGAATGCTACATGCTAGATTGTGACATACAGCCATGTGTTGTAAGTAGCATAAACATTCATAGTGGTATTTTCTAGTTAGGCCTCTAGCCAGGATGGTAGCCTCATGTTCAGAATGCAAGAGAGTCAGGGCATAGAAACACACTAAAGGAAAAAAGTAAAACCTACTCAGATGTAAACTTTAACAACAAAGAATCTCATACATGCAATCTCAAAATGATGGACTGTAATGTGGACTTGCGCAATCACCAATGGCTAAGATGAATGTAAGCATTCCATCTGTCACCTTATTGATTGCTGCACTTGAAATCTGGTGGACATCATGGGCATATTAGTGTCTATATCTGATAGATTTTGATTCACAGGAACACAGCATTTCACCGAAATAAAAAAAACTGGAATTTGATAGCAACACTATTTTCGAAATCTGTCAAATTGAAGTGTGTGAACAAAATATATTTCAAGCTAATATTTGAGTGTTAATAGCTGCTGATTTTTGGACATATTAGTGTTATTTCCCTCAGTGCCTGAGGGCTCACGTTACAAAGGCTAACTCATCAACTAAACTGGAAACACTTCTTTAGGCCTTATCACTGTTGCTGTTTGAGGTCTGAGGCACTTCAATGTTTCTCATGTCTAAACTTGTAGAATCTCCGTAGCCTCTTAGAGGCATCACAGTGACATTTTAGTATTTGTCTATGTACTGTTAATGATCTGAGATTATAACGTTTACATAGTTTTTTTTTTTTCATAGTGCCCCTCTGAACTAAATTAACACTCATAATATCCCACAAAATCTATTCACATGGGCCAGTATGGAAAAATCTAAGAAAGGAAAAATGGGAATGAAGAAAGATGATATATACATTTTTTTAAAATGATAACACACCAATATTGCAGATCAAATTTTTTTGGGCAGTTTCTGGCATACTGTGCTGAGAAATTAACTGTTTTTCGAGCACATTTTGGTGGGGATAGTGAAGGTTTAACACTCTTCTGAAAGGACAGAATATTTCTTGAGTGTCCATCCTTAACTGGTGACATTTTTACCAATTTATCGAATTTTGTGCGATATAATCGCCTGGCACAAACTTTTCTACATTTTCTTAAGTGGTTTTAAGGGGTCATTACCCAGGGAAGCACAGTGGAATCTGCTTTGTTAACATCTCACTGCTCTTGCTTTGTTGTGATTACGTAGATCCCACTACTTTTAAAGATCACAAGCCACCATTGATGCACTGAGAGAACTCCACAGATGCTTCATTGGTAGGCAAGGTCTGTCTATTTCAGGTCGGACTAGAAATGCAGTTACTAGAGTTCTGAAAATGCTTCAGTACTGGGATGGTCCTGCAATGAGCAATACAAAATACATGAGAACTGATGAAGCAACACAGATGTCTCAGTATTGAAACAGCCCTATTTACGTCCAATGTTCTTACAGAACAGGGTATCCTCTGTTAAGATGGCGCAAACGTTTATTTTTTCCCCTAAGAATGCTGAAATTTGCACACAAATTTATATTAATGCATTCTTTTTTAACTGTAAAGGGAATTATAAATGTATACATTCTGACAAGTGTTTGTTGTTAGGAGGGGAAGGGTTCCCATGTTTACATCTATGGCCTGCTGTTGGACTAGGCGGAGCTTTTTATGGGAGAATTATGGGTGTGACAGTCTCTCTGTTCTGATGACTGTTGTAATTTGTACAAGAACCTTCATTTATAGGGATTTATGAATTTATATTACTGTGGTTTTGCTGCTATGCTGGGCGGGGAAGTATTTGTTTGTTGCTAGGAGGGGGATTCCTTTATTTATATCAATAGTGTGTGGCTGCTTTAGAAGGAGCCCATCATGGGAAATGATGGGAGTGTGTACAGTATTTATATTATCTTCCATGTTGCACTTTAATTCTCTCTGAACCATGTATACGTTTTACCTAGGATTTGAACTGTCATAACATTTCCGAGGAGTTTTAACAGTTGATAATTGATAGGGAACCGAGGGATGTTTGGTTTTATGAATTATTTATTATTATTATGTTTTATGTGGGTGTTTTTAAATGTAATGATTATTTTGGCTTCGTTTAATTTTATGCTTTGAATCACGAAGACCTTATTGAGTTCCAAATCATGAATATAGATTGATATGAATAGAATTTACATAGCTGTGGATGCTACAGGTTAGATTAAAGGTACATTCCAGTTGTGTATCAGATAGCCACCACTGTCTCTTAGCACAATGCATCAGCCTACTACGTACCAAGGCTTCTGAATGAGGAGCACAGCCAGTACTTAATTTGTAAAGGAAAAAGGGCTGGGCCCGCTGCCAGTGCTATCCAATGTCGGGGGTGTTGAATTCCAAGACTGTATGCTCTTGATTCCACCCCATGCTTCTTTTAGTCACCAGACACTCCATCCCCTTTATTTTACTCTTGCAGATTCTTCCTTATCCCTGCTTTCTCCCTCTCTCTCTTTTTTCCTTTCTTATCTCTCGCCTCCCCCCACCATTGGTATTTTTCTCTCTTTTGTTCTGGGTCAAAGCCTAATGAGAAAAAAATAAGTGCTGGTCCCCAAAAATTAGAGCCAGTGGGTGTCACCTGCAACCACTGGTTCAAATTCAGCACTGAGCACATCCTTTTCCGCACACGTAAGCACAATTCACTTATAGATAAACAGTGCACCTAGAACTATGAACAACACTGAGATGTAGGAACAGATAATTAGTCCTTCCTTGAGAACTTCATGTAACCCCTATTTAACCAAAGAATTGGAAAACTGTGCTGCAAAATGCATTGATTAGCCACCATGGTGTTTGATGGGAAGAAAACACTCTTGATACCTTAACCCTCTGTGTGGAGCGAGCTTTTCCCCGTTCAGTACACTTGCTCGTTATAGTGTGGGACAAGAATGAAATTTTGTGCAAGAGCTGCACGTAGGATTTGCCTTTATATACAGACCTAATCATTTTTCTATCAACAGAAACATATTAGGATAAACATGACCAGTAGGATGCTTGTCATTATGGCTGCTCTAAAACTTATTTACCAAAATACAAAAATGCATGATATCCCATATTTCAGGAAGGCTGGATTACGTTAAGAGGTGAAAAACAAGAAGCAGGGAAAGTGGGCCGCTGGTATCCAGGAACACTTAAGTAGCTGAGAAAGAACTTTTAAACTTTTGCTTGAAAATGCCCTTCCCCTAAGAATAGACAGCTACGCTCCAAAACCATACCAAGCTCTGACTTATGTTGTCCACGCAACCAAACCTGGAGGTACAGGCCTGGGGGCTCCAGAGAGGCCTGAATGAGTGGGCTATTTACACTTATCGAGAGCCCATAGGCGCTTCAGAAAGGGGGAAAAAGAGGACTGTAATCACGGTCTGTGGTGCATGACAGGAATTGTGTAGCTCACAGTTCTGCCAAGTCGGTCCTGGAGAGCCGGGTCCATGCCAAGTTTTTGGCATATCCATATTTTTAAAAAAAGATGTTTCAGAAATCTACATTCTTCTAAATGTGGATATGCTAAAAACCTGGCATGGACCGGGCTCTCCAGGACCGACTTTGCAGAACTCTGGTCTAGCTAATGCAAAGCAGCAGACTTATTCATTTTGGTGACAAATAGTGTACTTGATGCCTAGTGTCGGTTAAGTCTGTGGAGAGAATGCATACCAAAGAAAAAATACACAAGATTTCAGAAATTATAAATTTAAAACATCCTTAGTCAAGAATACAAATAGAAAGAGGAAAACTGCTGTGCACAAGTCAGTGTACATTCAAAGTACAACATAGGTTTAAATACATTCTCAACCAATGAAAGATCAGTTCAGAATTTGTTTTTAAAATGAATGCCTTTGAGGGGAAAAAAGGACTTTTGAAAAGATGTGTAGTTGTTTTAAGAGGTCCACATACTTATCTCCTGTTATAGTAAATGTGAATCCATCATATTCCTTCCCTTGATCTTTGAGGCTGGGAACCTTTGTGTTCACTGTGAACCCATCTCTTGTTTTGCTGTTATACTGCTTTCAAAATGCAAGATAGAATATTATAAATGCACGATATGAGTAACAATAAAGCCTCAAATATGCAACACTAATTAATGTACGATTACCCCAAGAGATGTTTATTCATATTTAGGGGATAGACATAGTCTCACAAAATAATTGCAAAGTACTTATTAATCAAGAAAAGAATGTTCAGGTGTATTGGCGTTAAATGGTTTCTTTCATTTGCATTTCACATACATATCCCAGTCCTTAAAATGCATACAGTTGCCGAGGAGTGTAACATACTATTTATACCCTACAACAAGATAAAATGTCATTAAGCAGGCCGTTGGAGTGGATGCTCAGCTGCTTTCTGCTGTAAGGGACAGTAACAGGTTATAAGCGAGGCAATTAGCATGGATTTCCATTGGCAGTTAGTTAGCATTAAAACAATTTTATGGACTTTGCATTGTGCTCGGAGGTTGGTAATCAATGTGCAAATGTTTCTTCAACAGTCAATTCTGGTACAAATTAAATGTTTTATAGCACATGTTCGAAATTGGTTTCTGGTTGGCAGAGGTATGCACCCTGTCCAAGCAGGAATTACAATCCCTGTCAGAGTAAGTCAGATACACACCCTAAATTAACCTTTGCTCATCCTCTGGTAGCTTGGCACATCCAGGTAGACTTAACTTAAAAGTCAATGTGTAAAGTATTTGTGCAATACTTCAAACAGTAACAGTGGAAACACAACAAAAATACTCCACAACAGGTTAGAAAAATATGTCATATTTTCATGACCTAAACACCACATATCCAGTACGTAGAAGTCCAGATACAGATTTTTAAAGAATAAACATGGTTGTAGTACTTACAAGCATAAAGTGTCAAATGGGGCTATCTGGTCGCCCTAGATCGGGTCTTAAAAGTCAGGCCGATCGTGATAGATGGTGGTCAAATAGATGCCTTGACGTCTAGAACAAGATGCAAGGAGAAAGGGAGGCGATGCGTTGGCATAGATACCGAAGACGTAGGTAATGCATTGGCTTCGAGCTGCGCAAAGTCAAGAATGCGTCGGGAACAGAGGAGATGTGTTGCACAGTCATCAATGCACTGTTCCCGATCCTCGCCAATGGAGATAAGCTGGTTATGGTCAGTGCAACCGTGTTGATGCACAGGTTCTGGCATTTGCAGCACTTTATAACCACTTTCAAGGGCCCAGGACGGCATTAGCACCATTTAGCATGGCACGACTTGCAGCAAGTTAAGGTCTAGGTGCTGTTGATGAGCTGGGAGTCTTTTGTGCCCCTGAGACTTCAGAAGAACAGGAAGCAAGCCAGCAAGCCCTTGGAGTCACTCTGGGTTCAAGTGAGATGAGTCCAGTCCTTCCTCAGCAGGAAAGAGGCAGCAGGGCAGCACAGCAGAAAAGTAGTTCTTCAACAGCAGCAGTCCAGGGTGGCAAATCCCTGTAGCAGCACAGCAGGCCTTCTTCCTGGCAGAGTTCTTCACAGATCCAGCAGTGTACTGAGTTGGTAGGTTCAGCAATGCATGTGCTTATATCCAGTTGTGCCTATAAACTGGGGGTGATTTCAAAGAAGTGACCTTGAAGTGCACAAAGGTCCTTTCTTCCTGTCCTGGCTCCAGACTCACTACAGGGGGTTATGCAGTCCTTTGTGTTCAAGCAGGAGAGTGTAAGTGTCAGCTCCTCCCTCCCATCCTTGCCCAGGGAGGTCCATCAGGATGTTGATGGCCCATCAGTCACACCTAAGCTCCTTTTTTGTGTGGCTGTCTAGAAGAAATGCACTAAGTCCAGCTGACACCCAGCCCAGACAGGTATTGGAGACAGGCTGCAAACACACAGGGCTAAGTGCAGGAAAATGCAAACTTCCTAGAAGTGGCATTTTCAAAATTGTAACAAATTCAACTTTACCATTAAAGAGGGTTTAGCATTACAATTCCGTAGGTAATAAACATGACATATCTACTCCCCAATTAGAAATTACAGCTTACTAAATGTAATAATAACATTAACCTATGAGAGGAATAGGCCTCACAGTAGTGAAAAACAAATTTGGGAGTTTTTCACTACCAGGACAGGTAAAACGTAAGTGTACATATATAACACCCTGCCCAATGAGCTACCTAGTGCTTACCTTAGGGGTGACTTATGTGTAATAAAAGAGGGGAGTTTAAGATTGGGCCAGAGGTTTTAAATAAGTCGCCATGGCAGTGTAACTGCACATACAGGCTCTGCAATTGCAAGCCTGACACATGTTTAAGAGCTACTTGAGTGGGTGGCACAAATAATGCTGCAGTCCCACTAGTAGCATTTAATGTGAGGCAAAGTGCAAAAAGTTCGGAGGAAGACCACCCTAAGGCTGTCAGGTCTAACATTACCACTTTAGCTATTACTGGCATGGAAACCTTAAATGAATAGTTAACTTATTTTCAAACAAAAAGAAATATTAAGTTTGATAGTTTTTGTTGAGATCATCTTAAAGTCTTGTTAAGACGCTGAAACGTTGCGAGCTTCAATATAGACATTGGGCTGACAAAGGGCTAATAAAGGCTACTATCTCCATCCATCAATCCTAATGTTCCAATGCTCGTCTATCTGTTTCTCATTTTCAGATTACAGCATTCTACTGTCAGTGGGTGAGCATGATCTCATAGCATGTTTTGTTTCGATGAAGGTCCCCTCCCTCATCATAGGCCATCACCTGCAGCTCCTGTCTAAAACGCAGGTAAAGGGTCTTTAACAGAAGATGCAGAACTAAGCATTAGTCAGTAATGCTATCATAAAACACTGAAAATGGACAGTTTTGGATACACACAACACGTCCAACCTAATGTACTCCAAATATAAGGTATTTCAACTGAAACATGACCATGGGTGTGTAAGGGGTCCAGTTGTTACCATAACAATAAGAGGACATCTTCAGTGTTTAGGAGTTTAATTTTATATCAATCATAACACTATTTTAGGAGTAATTTTCTAGTGTATGATACTCATTTTCTTTAAATCATCATTATCACTGCAGTGGTGAAAGCACGCTGCAGACAGCAGGTGAAGTCCGCTGTAGCATCTGCGGCCTACATATGAACTCTATTGGCTTCATACGATCACAACATGCATGTGGCCACTGTGAATCTCTGTACACTGAAAATCGTACCTGCAGAGAAGTGTGGGTCAAAAGGGCACCTTGAGAAAGAAAAGGGGTGCTTCCCATTATTCTAAAGACTGAACTCTTTCACCAACGGCTCCTGTGTGGCTATGACTGCTGAACCAGAAGTATCACCAGACCTTTTGCAGAGTTCACAGATCCAATATGGCTAGAGGAGAAATTGTGGTGGTTTAAGGGTCTTAAAAGATGCCAACCTATCAAGATTGTTGAAAATGTGGCTTCCGGTCCAAGAGGCGATTCTATTGATAGACAAATGAATTTAACCCCTTGCACACACAAAAATATGAATTCTTGGAAATTACCAATCACTTGATCTTTGGTTCAATAAGTCAAAAGAACCCTTGAATGGTGTGGCTGGCAGTGATGAAGTAAACACATGCCTTTGGGAACGGCTTCTATCATGGCTGACATTTAAACCTATTAACTGATTCACCTGCTTCAACGAACAAGTTACATACCTTTGGTAACAATTTATCTGGTAGAGGCATATTATAGTTGCAGATTCCTTACCTTAGAATTTCCCCCAAGCATCAGACTGGATACGGAGATTTTTCTTCAAGCAGTACCCTCGCACGCCATTAGGTGGCGACGGTCGAGTCCACGTTCATCGTTGGCATATGGTCACCTTGATGACGTTTGGCCGTACACATGTGCCACCTCGGCTCCGTGGCGTCAGTTTCTTTTCACAACTTTCCACGCCAAATCGGGGAGCCATGAAAAACACTGAAAATGGTGCGCCAGAGCTAAGGCCCTGAAAAGTGAATCCCTGTCCCTAGAAATCAGTTTGCAAGCGGGAAGGATCATTAGGTCGATAAGAAATCTGCAAGCAACTAGAATATGTCTCTACCAGGTAAATCGGTACCGAAGGTAAGTAACTTGTTCATCTGATAGAGACTTCTAGTTGCTAATTCCTTGCTTTAGAATAGATACTCAAGCAATACCATCCTCGGTGGTGGGCTGCGAACCAAGATCATACTAAAAAGTCCTGCTGGAGCACACAGCAAAAGTAGCCGTCTCTGCAGATCTGACTGTCCAGGCAGTAATGTTTTGTGAACGTGTGCAGAGATGCCCCCGTAGCTGCCTGGCAGACACAGGACAGGAACTCTGCGTGCTAACGCTGTGGAAGCAGCATTTGCTCTTGTGGAGTGAGCGTGCAAGCCCTCAGTGGGTTGCAAAGCACAGCACAGTTTGATGCAAAGTAGTACCCATGGTGAGATGGTAAGCTTCTGCACTGCCTTCCCTTCCACATACCCAACAAAGAGTTGATCATCCATCTGGAAATCTTTAGTACGATTGAGGTAGAATGTCAACTCTGTTTTTCGGATCCAAACGGTGGAGTCTCTCCTCCTGATAGGAAGGATTTGGGGGTGCGTGATAAGTAGACAAAGTGATGGATTGGTCTATATGAATAAGTGTAACAACCTTGGGAAGAACGGAGGCCCTCGTACGAAGCACCACTTTATCAGGGTGAATAGACAAAAATAGGGGGTTTAGAAGAAAGAGCTTGAAGCTCACTCACTCTGTGAGCAGAGTTGATAGCAACAAGAAATGCAGTTTTAAGAGTAAGGAGCCGCAAGGGGCAATTATGTAACAGATCAAAAGGAGCACACATCAAGTAAGGGAGGACTAGACTGAGGTCCCACTGGAACATAATAAACGGACTGGGAGGAAACAAATGGGTGAGTCCCTTAGGGATTTACCAACTATAGGAGATTTGAAAAGGGACAGTTGATCTGGCAATCTAAGAAAGGCTGAGATAGCTGATGAGTAACCTTTAAGGTTGCCCAATGAAGAACCCTGCTGGGCTAAAGAAATGATGAACAAATGAACCTCAGAGAGAGGAGCAGACTTGTTGGTACCCCATGCCACAGACTTATGCCAATGAGAGGCTTAAACCATTTTGGGGGATGGACGCCTGGCTGGCTGCGGGGCCACAAGGATTACTTGGACCCAGTCATTCTTGATCTTCTTCAGAACTCTGAACAAATGTGGTATAGGCTGGAACGTGTAAAGGAGGCCTGAGTTCTACTCAAGACGAAAAGCGTTGCTGATGAGTGCTGCCTTGGAAACTCTGATGCGCAAAAGAGCTGACATTGTGCGTTCTCTGCAGAGGTGACCACATCTATCCAAGGTTCTTGTGATCGACTATCCATCGACGGCTGAGGTTGTCGGCTATGGCGTTCAGAGAGCCTGCCAGATGTTAAACCACCAGGGTAATGCCCTGATGAGCCAGCCATGTCCGGAGGCGCAGAGGTTCTTGACAAATGGTCCAGGACCCCACTTCGCCCTGTTTGTTGCAGTACCACATGGCGATACTGTTGTCTGTGAACACCTGCATCACCTTCCCTTTGATAGAGGGAAGGAATGCTTTCAATGCAAGCCTAATTGCCTGGAGCTCCAGAAGATTGATGTGGAGTCCCGACATCTCTGATTTCCTCCTCTACCATGTGGCCATTGCAGGGGTGACATGCCTGTCACAACTGTAAGATCTGGTTGAGGAACGGAGAGGGATCTGCCGTTGACCCAATTTGCAGTACCCTCCGAGATCTGGACCATGCCGGAGGATATGCCTGAAACTGCACTGTGTCCAGAACAGCTCCGATGAAAGGGAGCATCTTAGAGGGAGTCAGGTGTGACTTCGGCATGTTTATAGTGAACCCCAGCATGTGCAGAAGGTTCGCCGTAGTCTGAAGGTGGGAGACGACTCTCTGGGGAGTGTCAGCTTTCAACAGCCAGTTGTCAAGGTAGGGAAAGACTGAAATATCTACCCTACGCAAATAAGCTGCAACCACCGCCATCACTTTTGTGAACAACCGAGGGGTGCTGGTAAGGCTGAAGGGGAGCACGGTAAATTGAATATGCTTGTGACCTACCACAAATGGCAAGTAGCACCTGTGAGCAGGCAAGATGGGTATATGGAAGTAAGTATCCTGCAAGTCCAGTGCTACCGTCCAGTCTCCTGGGTCCAAGGCAGACAGGACCTGAGCCACAGTAAGCATCTTGAACTTCTTCTTCAGGAAGAGATTGAGGGCTCTAGGGTTTAGGATAGGACATAAGCACCAGAAAGTAGTGGGAATAAAACCACAACCTACTCTCTATGGCTCCCTTGGCCAAGAGAGCCGTGACTTCCTTGCGGAGAAGTGTCAGATGATCCTCGGGTAAGTGGCCTTAGGATGGAGGCATGGCCGGAAAGGCAGCAGCCCCTTCGGACTATCTGCAAAACCCACCTGTCCGTGGTGATGGATGCCCAGTGGGGCAGGTGGCTGCGAATCCAACCAGTCTGAGATGGGGAACGGACTAATAAGGCTGCAGCAGAATTGGGGATGGACTGGGCAGACCTCTGATTCTCTGTCCCACAAGCCCGTGGGATTCCAATTCCCCGGCCACGTGTGGGCTGAGTAGCGTGGGTGGCACGGAGGCTGGGAAAGATACGTGACTGGGAGCCCCGTTTGTGGCCACGAAAGGTGCGAAAGGAGGACTGTTGGGGCGAAGGGCAGTCGAAAGGCCAAGGGACCCAGCCGTAGCCCGGGACTCCTTGAACTTCTCAAGCGCCGAGTCTGCCTTGTCTCCGAAAAGATGAGTGCCATCAAAAGGCATGTCCATAAGGGTCTGCTAGACAGCCCCCAAAAAAACAGATGTCCTCAAATAGGTGTGGTGCCTCAAGGCCACTGTTGATGCAACCGATCTACCCAGAGAGTCAGTCGTATCCAGTCCACAGCGTATAGTGAACTTCACCACGACTCTCCGAGCAGCAACAGCTTAAGAGATGATAGCCAGGGCCTCCTCTGAGATCTAAGGAAAGATTTGCACAACTGTATCCCACAATAGATGATGAGTGGGTATAGCGGCCCAAAAGTCATGTGGTGTTCACTGACCACAATGTCAGACTGGAGGAAGAAAACATATTTTTCCCAAGTTGGTCCAGTCTCTTTAATTCCCCATCCGGAGGAGCAGAGGGGAATGCACCAGAAGAAGACGAAGCCTGAATCACAAGACATTCAGGCGTGGGTTGTTGGGACAGTAATTTAGGATTGTTCGGGGTGGGCCGATGGCAGTAGGCGATTGTTCTGTTCACAGGAGCCCATGTGCTGGGTCTGATCCAAGTACCCAGAAGGACACTGGTGAGGGCTTAATTGAATGTGAGTACAGGCTCTTAAGGGGAAGCCCCAGGCTGAAGCACCTCCGTCAGGAGATTAGTCCTGACTGCTACAGTGGGCAGTTCGAGGCCAAGGACCTCAGCCACCCTTACTGAACACCACTGAATAGGAGGCTTCCTCTATTGTAGCCATGGTAGGAGGAGAAAGCATGCCAGCATCTGAAGAAGTATCTAGAACTCTGGCCTAACCCAATTCCTGTGCCCAGCCCATGTTAGGGTCATCTAGCTGGTCCAGCGACCCCCTCCAATCCCTCCTCATAGTCGTACCCATAGGAAAAAGTGTCTGAATCTGACCTGGGGTGAGAAGGCCCCATTGAAGTCGAAAGTGGTGTCAGCCAACGCCATTCCAGCTCCAGGAGGTCGGGAATCAAGACTGGGTCGACGTCACTCATGGGCACAACTGACAGCGAGAGCACGACTTAGCCGGCGCCAGGCCAGGTCGCAATGGCACGACCGGCGTCAACGCGGGTCCGATAGTGGATTTGGAGGGGCCCTTGGAGGCCGAAGCCGCCAGCGCAGAACCTAAGGGGCCCCCAGCCAAACCCCCAGGCCCAGATGGTGCTGCGGAGGGGAGGGGTAGACTGCCCAAATATGAGAGGCATGGCTTCACAGAACTCCTTTAGTTGGGCAGGGGTCACTCTGGCTCCCGGAAACTCGGGGAGGCACAGAGCGGACACAGTAGTAGGCTTCGCGGAGAGAGACCTGAAGCATCAACGCTCCTTCTGCATTGCGTCAGCTGAGCGACGGGGTGAAGTCAAAGAATGCCTAGCCTTTTTCGACTTCTTCTTACTCGAGTGACCCGAAGATTTGGAAGAAGACGAGTGGTGGTAACTTCCTCTCAAACGAGACCGGGAGCGATGCGGAGTCGAGCGCCGGGCCACCATGAGCTTTAGAGACCGCTCCCTCAAAGCCTTCGAATGCATGGCCCTGACTCTGAGCACGACTCTGGGTTATGGTCGTGCTCTGAACACCATAAACAGACCCGGTCCAGATCCATCACCGACATCATGTGGTAACAGTCCTCACATGGTTTGAACCTGGTCTTCGGGGACATCCTCGATGCACCAAAAGTCACCAAAAACATGTCACAAGTGTCAAATTGGTCAAAAAACGACCAAGGTAGCTCTATCCAGATCAGCGTGTGGAGTGAAAAGAAAAGAACTGACATCGCGGAGGCAGAGCCGTTGTACAACCCCGGCATCATCACGGTGACCACGACACCAATGACGAACGCTGAGTCGACCGATGCCACCTGACAGCGCACAAGGGTACTGCTCGAAGAAAAATCTCCACATGCAGTCTGATGCTTGGGGGAAATTCTAAGGCAAGGAGTCTGCAACCAAGGTCTCTACCAGATATATCTATACATAAGATCAGACATCGCCGTCGGTCAATGGTAAAGCCACAGGTTAAAATGTAAACTGGACAATAGGGGCAGCCTTGGGGTGTTTTTGTATAGTGGAAACCACTAACCAACTTGGAGGTTAGAGGAGCCCAGAAATTAGGCTGAAGCTTGGATTCAGTCTGCCAGTGCACCACACTAAATCAGACTGAGGATCTGAGGCCTGTTCGCAGGACACCTCCTCTGTCACTACCATGCAGAAAACAACATGTTTGGGAAGAGGCAAGAAGAAATATGTCCACAAAACTGAATTAACTGCTCGTGGTCCCTAGAGCTTGCCACTGATGCAGCACTCACCTGAGGCATGTTTACCTTCCCCCATTTCATCAGAAAGGCACAATTGACAAACCATGGCAATTAGTGGCCTCTATCAAAGCTCCTTACTGGAGATCTTATCAAGGAATAAAATGAGCTGTGCAGGGACTGGTTAAGTGAGTTTACACATTGGACTGGGCTGAACAGTTAATAGTATATTGTCCGGAGCATGACTGACTGCATATACACAACCAGGAGGGAAAAGTACATGCAGCTCCTTCCTGGTTCAATTGCTAATTGCACAAGTGAAGTGCTAACTGAACCTGGACCAGATTAAACAGAAGCAGAACACATCACAATTCCTGAGCTGGCGATCCCATATTGCTTTATAACAATGTGGGTCTCGCTGCACCACAATCTTTGGTGATTATACTCATGGGGAAGCTCAAAAACACATGCAGAACCGAAAGTGAGGCCACTTCAGTTGTCAGTGCTGAGAGATCCTGGTTCTACAGCGGATGAAGAAACATACTGCCCCAATTAATGAAAAAAAGAATGAAAAAATTGACAAAATCCATCTGGCAACGCAAGATTCAAGAAATTCTATCAAATAAAAACAGAGATGCAGTTGGTATAGAAATGAAATGAGCAGATCAAAGCTAAGCCTCTATAAGACACCATTCAGGCAGGCTTTATTTAAAAACGGTTTCCCTTCCTTAGCTTCTTTATGTTCCTTTTGAAATACCAATCACAGTCTTTCAATCATTACAATAAGTGATAAGTACATTTTTTGCGGACCAGGGTCCCCCTTGAATCGCATATTATAAATTTATATAGAATCCTTATGAACGGGGCTTGAGAGACTGGGCTAGCCATAGTGTGCCAATTAATGAATTGGAGTTTTCAGATAGAATTGACCTGGTAGTAGCTACAGAATTGGTTTTAGAAAAATACTGGCATACTCAATTCACTGAAGTGCACCATATGACATGGACAGAACACAAATGTATCACCATTTTCAAATATGTCACACACTGGAGACATGTCAAGAACCGCAGGCCTTCCTGGACTATAACCCATCAGAGGGAACAATCAGAACGGCAGAGCTGGAAGATAAGGGGACATTCTACCCAAATGCAAACATTAAAAGAATGGTGGGAGCGGGAGGCAGGCCTGCTACAAGATGAGGGTCGGGTAGAAGAGAAGATGGCTCCCAGAGTGTAAGAGGTCTCTATGAAGATGAGGCTAATTCAGCTTATGGCATACTATAGTCCCACATGGCTAAGCAAAATGAAACACAGTTTAAATCCTCGCTGCCTGAGATGTAAAGTGGATTTGGGAACGTTCTTTCACGTGATATGGAGGTGACCTATACTACAATATTGGAGGTGTATTTGAGACATTTTCACTCAGGTGGTGGGATGGCCAGTTTTACCATAGCTGAAACTTGTATTATTGGGTTTGGTGGATGAAAGGAGGATCAGTAGGCGGACCACTTGTCTTCTGGTTGGCATGGGTTTGCTTGTTGCATAACTGGAGGTCGCAACTGTTTACCTCCGTGACAGAATGGGCACATGGAATGGACTATTGTGTTAAAGCAGAGAAATTTGTGTATAGTTGAGGGGATGCCCGGACAAGCAACATAAAATATGGGGCAACTGGTGCATGCAGTCCCCTAAAATGAATGTATGACACATCACGGTTATTATATAATCTAGATATTTCATACACAGAGAGGCAAAGAACGCTGTATTGTATGTTTGAGTATTTTTTGGTTCCCATAAGTTTTTCTGATTTAACAAAAGCAAAAAAAGAGTTTAAAAAAAAAAAAAAAAAAAAAAAAAAATCACATCTGCTTGTAAAGGTTTTTAAATTAGCTCACCTCATTAACATGGCCAGAGAAGCTACACACACAATAATAATGTGGCATGTCAGCAGCATGGAAGGCCCAACTAAGAGAGAATAATACTTTCATATCTAAAATGAAAAAGTTCACCAAGATATAGTACAAGAAACTCATGTAAGAGGTGGGCACAGACAAAAAAGTCTGAGGCGTTAGAGAGGACAGATATTCCACATTTGTAATTTGCGTTTGCCAGAGTTGTTACCATGGCTGAGTCTGGGTGTTTCATCTGAATGCACCAATTATCTGGTGTAGCCATACATCTTCTGGTACGAGGCACACTAGATGGGCCTCCATTACAATGATATAACTATACATCCCCAATATAGCCCCAGTGCTATTTTTTTATTTTTTTTTTAAACTAAACATGCTTGTAACAATCTCTGAACGCTCAGACACAACTTGTGTGCGGAAGGAACTATGTGTGACCGTCTCAGATTTGGATAGGTTATTTCCTCTTTACAATGAGAATCTTGCATCAAAATGGCCAAGGATTTCACCAGCTGGAGCATTAATTGGGGCCTTCGAGATGCCTATAGGAATGCATGTACAGACAACAGAGAACATTCATTGTAATCCCTTACATATCCGATTGGGCAGACAACTAATAATGAATATCTATGTAAAACATTACTGGACCATTCCCCCTTGCTGTATGTACACTTTTACACATGGGAGTGGACAGCAGGTCCAGTATAACAATGTGGAAATGACTTACCCCGATACTTCAGGACGCAATGTTTAGGACCACAATCGAAGACCCTATTACAAATAATTTTATGGGCAACCTGGGTCAGTCACTGACTATAGTCTTATGGTAGGCATTCAAGGTAGTGATAAGAGAAAGGTGCATCAAGACAGTGTGTAGAGTCAGACCAATACTCAACAATGAACTGGTGTCTCTGGAATTAGATTTCAGAGTGCGTGAAAACAGGTAAGATAGATAGTTCCAAAACACCTGAATAATTTGCTATCAAAGAAACATATTCAACGGTGCTGGGGACTGTGATATAGCTGAAGAATACACTGCTGTAACACACACAAACAAAATACAACCAAACCAACTTTTATTAGCATATTTAGTGAAAAAAGAATACACCAGGGGTCTCCAACCTTTTCTGTAGTAAGAGCTACTTCTGATTAGTGAATATCATTGTGAGATACCAAAGGCTAAACAACTTGTGCATTATTACTACACTCTCCCGTGGCCCAGCTTCCTTGACTTTAAGCCTAATGTCCATAAAGCCAGATACTATGGTTTGAAAAAAATACTTTTACTAGGGGTAGAGACATACCTTTCACCATAAGTGGCACCATTACATGTATAACACAAACATACAATCATGTTTTTAAATGGGAGAAATTTAAAGTGCAAAAATGTTAATATTGTGCAACATTTTTCCGTAAATTAAATTTCTCTCATTAAAAAAATTACTGTATTTTTCAGTTATATATATGGCACAGTGTTCTACTGTGAGCAAGAGTCCTGCTGTTTCTAAACACAACACTTTGAAAAAAATGAGAATATTAAAATGAAAAGTCAACTTAATCATTAACCTTCTCAGATTTAAAATTATTGAAAAACATCATTTTGTTATTTTGCTCCAATGTGGAGTTGAAAAGGACTTTTAGTTAAGATTTAAATACTACTTCAGTTCTTTACCTCTGTGCCCAGGGTCATAAATCTGACTCCAGCATAGCTCCTCATCAGGCCCTGCTATCTGCAGCCTGATGATAATAAGGTAAAATCAACACACTCTTCCCTTAACTTTCAAAGGAAAAATATGACCCTGTATTTTTTTTTTTTTAAAGGAACTCCGGGCTGTGAGCTACTCTGAAAGGGTCTGGGAATTACTGGTAGCTCGTGATGGACTGGTTGGAGACACTTAGAATAGACAGAGACCACCACTGACAGAATACAAGATAGAGCAGGAGTTATTACATACATATAAATAAATGGAGGTTAACATGGTTTTTCTTTTTTTGCCCACATACCATTCTATACTGCCCTTATAGCATGCAGCACAGAGGACGTAATTACCCTCCCTCTTACTGGAGAACAGGAAAATGCTAGAAGCACTTATGTTTACAGATATAAAATACGATCACTTAATAATGGGAAAACACGGTCTATCAGGTGAATTGTAAGCCACATATGCAGAGATTCTCAAACCTCATTTGCTGAAAGTCATAAAAACTCATGCCATAGTGCATGTTCACTACTCCTGCACTTAAGAAGCACTGATCGTGGTGCTCCTGAAGCAAGATAGAAACGAACTAGGGGTCTCCTTCAGGCCACCCATTGTCTATTCAGAATATGGATTATGAAATATTGCGCAAGATATTGGTGACCAGACTCCCCTCGGTCCTCATGAACCTGGTGCACCTGCATCAACGGGGTTTATACTTAGCTGAAGTGCCTCTTACAATCTGCAAAACTTCTTTCATATAATTTACAGTCCCCCTAAACATGAGGGACAACTTATGTTGGCCTCAACAGATCTAGAAAATAAATCCTATACCATTAGTTGGCAGCTTATACAAGCAACCATAAAACATTTTAACTTTGGAGTGCAGGTTTTAAAATGGGCGATTATTGCACATCTCACCATTGACAATGGTGAGTACTGCGCAAACAATATCAGACAGGTGGATGGTGAAACAAGGCACTCGTCAAAGGTACTGTGCGTATTTTTGAATTAGCAAATTCTAGAGTGGTGGGTTACCAGACGCCCAGGCTGTACAGTAATTAGGAAATAATATAACACACAGAATATCGTTATATGCAGATGATATTCTCCTATTTATGTCTGACACGTAGAAAGAAAACTTCGAGCCTCAAAGTATGGCTGCCTATCATCATTAAATTGAATACAGAAAAATCCTTAAAATTCATACTTAGACACGACATAGCCCTCATTATATCACTACAAGCACTGGGTTACAATGGACGCCGGACACAGTTAAATACCAGGGTGTCAGAATATGTAGAGGAGCCCAAAACGAAAGTGATGATAATCACAATAGATTGTTGTTGTTTCCTTAGATTTTTTTTAAGTGAATACACTGCTTTTATATATTACTTAAAGAAAAGAGAAAAAAGAGGGTTACACTTGTGAAAAAAATGGCCTATTGATGAGAGTAGTCTTGGGATAATGGATATGGAGACCTACTAACTGGCTCTCTAATTCTAAAGGGCATCAAGAATGATGGTGGTCTTGAAAAAGCTGCAACAAAGAGAGGAAAAAGAGGTTTTCCCGCGAGGTGTGGAGACAACTGTATGCAGAGTTATATTCACTAGAAGTAAACCTTTGGCTTGGTTGCTAGTGGGTGCTGGGCACATTATCCGAAAAAAATCACAACTGTTCGCAGCTAGTATCCAGAAACTGCCATTGTGGCGGTCTCGCATGTTTAATATAATTGTGAGAGTGCGGGTCCCGAACACTGGTTCCACAAGTGGTGTACTTACATAGGTCTACTGAATGAAGGATTATTAGAACATTGGAATGTTAAGAGCTCTATTGAAGACAATGGCTTATAATGACCGGTATAAGCCTTGTGCTCCAACATTCCAATGTTTGTCTTTATGTTTCTCTGTTTGTAATTCAGAATATTCCACCCTAGTGGGTGGAATGTTCTACCAGCCTCATAGCCGTTCTGCCTCAGGGTATACTGGTTGTTAAAAGCCCTCTTCCTCGTTACAGACCCTTGCCTGCAGCTTGGGCCTAAAACTCTGATTTAGGGCCTTAATAACATGTATAGCTCTCAGCAGTGGGCTAAAAGGCTCTATTATATTGTTCCTGATCAGATCCTAACCAACACTTGCCTAACACAAGATCTAAATGACATGTGGCTTTGAAAATGATAAACTGCCCATAGCCAGGGTGTTTCAATCTCTGCTGGTCCTTGGCTCATAGTGAACGGCGGTTACTCAATTGTTCGAGTGGGATCTGACAGATTACCCTCCAAAATATTTGACAGCATTAGATCCTGATGGACAGCAACCTACATCTGCCTTTTTTCAGACAAAGACATATCAAACATATCTGACTACTAAACTCTTAGTTAAACTTTATTCAAATATGTTGGGTATTTGTCTTTGATGGTGTCTCAGATGCTGAGGTCATACATATAGCCTGTTCTACATTTAGTGGGGCAACGTTTTTAAAGCACTATCTGACTAAACTAGCAAAGAGGGATTTTACAGCTAGGAAACATCTCTGTTATGTTCCAAATAGATGAACGTTGAATGTAAATTTATTGATCGTGCAGTTGAAAGACAAATTGCTTATTCTTGGAAAGTGGACTAGGCTCCAAATCTCAAGAATGAAGGTCTTATGTCAAAAACTTTTGAGATTGCAAACCAGTCGCAAACTGGTTTGCAACCGCTAAAACATTCTATCGGTATGTTCAAAGTGTTTCATTTTAAGCATTCTTAATTTAGATCCGCAAACAAAATATTTACTGATTCTCATTTTTGCGATGTCAACATTTTCTGATTCACAAAACCAATTCAGTAATTTGGTATTTACATGTTCAAACGATTTGCAATTTGTTGCAAAACAAGCGTTTTACACTCACAATTTACCACTCAATGGATGCAGGTGGTAATGAGATGCAAACTATAAAAAGGGGCCCGAATGCTTTAAATATTATCACAATGACTGCCTTTAGACCTGGCCTCCTTGGCGTGGTTTTCCCTTAAATTTTTGCCTTCAGACCTTCTGTTTTTGCAGACTTCACTTTTACTGGCCTTAGGGGTCTGTGCAGTTTACCACTGATAATCAGTCCAAATGTGCTTGTGTTCTCAGCTTAAAACGTGGTAACATTGGCTTATACTTAATTGTCATAATCAATGTACTTTTAAATCCCTAGGCAAGGGCGCTACATGTACCCAGGGCCTGCAAATTAAAGGCTACTAGTGGGCCTGGAACACAGATTATGCCACCCACCTAAGTAGTCCTTTGAACATGTCTCAGGCCTGCCACTGCAGAGCCTGTGTGTGCAGTTTTAAACTGCCATGTCGACATGGAAAAATAAACCTTTTGCCAGGCCCAACCCTTCCCTTTTTATACATTTAGGGCAGCCCTAAGGGAGGCCCTGGCCAGCCCAGAGGACAAGGTGCAGTGTTTTCAAAAGGTCAGGCATGTACTTTTGAGTTTTACATGTCCTGGTAGTGAAAAAAGCTTAGATTTGTTTTTCAATACTGCAAGGCCTATCACTCCTAAAGGATAATATTGGGCTTACTGTATTACATTTTATATATGTAATTGCCAAATGAGTAGAAGGACCCCCTTGGGTTTGGTGTCTCTGGAGTCACAATTTAAAATCGTAACTTATTGGGGAGTGGATTTTAGATTGCAAGTCTGAAAATACCACTTTTGGCATGTTGGCATTTTCCTGCCTTAGTC
Source organism: Pleurodeles waltl (assembly GCF_031143425.1). Taxonomy (NCBI): domain Eukaryota; kingdom Metazoa; phylum Chordata; class Amphibia; order Caudata; family Salamandridae; genus Pleurodeles; species Pleurodeles waltl. The sequence goes on along the minus strand of NC_090444.1, from coordinate 905,963,439 downwards.
ATCTGGTGACTGCAACCTGTCTCTAATCACATGATTGGGTGTAGTAAGCAGTTAGGCTTTGTGTATTCCTCCTAGATAACCACACCCAATTGGAACTTAGGGTTGGCCTGGATGGGCCACTGCTGACAGGATGGGAGGGTGGAACTGATCCCAACCTCACTTATTCTTGAGTAGGCTGTGTCCTGTCTCCGCATAAAGGGCTTAACAACCCTGCATTGTTACTTCAACCCGCTTGGCACCACGGCAGGGGAGGTAGGGAATCCCATGCAGTTCCAATACACTGTCTAGAAGCTTTTTCCACCTTTCAGAACCAGGGCACCAGTGTATAAAAGGACCGCAGACACCACCACTTCAGTATACTTCTGGATTTGTGGATCATCTGTCAGGAAGAAGAACTGCTGCACTACTGGAAGGACTGCCATTCTGCTGGACTGCTACTTTGAAGGAGCTGCTGCCTTACTGTGCAGACCTCCTGCCTGGTGCCCGCTGGCCTGGTGAAAACCTGTAACCCATCTTGAACCCAGGTTCCCAGAGTGACTCAAAGGGCTAGTTTGCTGGCCTCCTAATCTGAGCCACAGGGACATGACAGGCTCCCAACAGCTCCTGGACACGTCTTCAACAAGATCCTGATCCCCAAAAGATGCCTCCCAGGTCCTGGACCCTTGGTGTGGCTCTTGAGCCCTTAAATTCAAGCTTTTGGGCTCTTCTTAACAGTTCACACTGGAATTGCGCTGCTTGCACTGAAAATCAGAGCAAGACACCAAAAGCATGTCTCTTCACACAGCAGCATCGACCTCTCTGAGGGACTGCCAGCGAGAAGCATCAGCTCGCCTGTCCATGGTGGCAGGCCTTTTCACGTACCATGCTGGTCACAGCCCGCAACACTCTCCTTGCTCCCTGTGATCCTCTCCAACATGAACAGGACACTTGGCACAAAACTGGAGAAGGTAAACTTCAGCAAGACTAAACTGGGACTGTATCTGACCCACACTCCATTGCGGTCAGCCTGAACTTTTGACTTTAACCCGGTCCAGTGCAAATGGATAGCTGCAGTTGATGCTTTATGCTTTTAGGCATTACATTACAGTTTATCCGGCTCTACTGATTGGATTTTTGTTGTTTTGGTCTTGTTTCATTTATTAAATGTTGCTCTATTTTTCTAACTTGGTGTGGGATAATTTTTGTGTGGTGTGTTCACTGTTTGAAGGGTTTCACAAATACTTTACACATTGCCTCAAGGTAAACCTTAGTGCCCTGTGCCAAGTTACGAGAGTGTGAGCACAGGTTTATTTGGAGCTTGCTTTGCCTTACCCTGACTAGGAATATGTTTGCTGCTTGACAAGGGTTCACACCCCAGTCAACCAGTAACCCAATTTCTAACAGCTGCGTTGTATGCTGTAGTGTGGAGGAGGCACATTTCAGCAGCAGTACAGAGAAGGAACAGGCAAGAGAGGATTTATAGTGTCAGAGTTACACTCTTTGACCAAACAGAGGAGGACATTTAAACAAAGTACAGGCTTACCAGTAGTGCTTTTTTAGATTTAATAAATTAAATGAGCGTAATTTTTTGTTTTTGTTTTTAGAAATAGACACATGTAGAGCCCAGGCCATTCCCTCAAACACTCAAATGCTGTGTTTTTACATCTTTTGGCATCAGGGAGATACCAAGCCATATTGGCTGAGGCATGAGGCATTTCACAGGGTTTTTAGAAATGTTCTTGAAGGCATGTTGCTAAACATTAGTACTTGCTTTGTGTTTCCGTAAGATGGCCTACTAGACAACAAGGCTGCATTTTTCAGAGAAGCACAATTTCCTCAGGTAACTGGCTACATTTATGAAATACATATTGCTATTTGTCCACCATTCCGATCTGAATTTTTAGAAAGAAATATGAAAATTACTATTCTTTAAGTAGTGTGTAATACTGAGTGTGTATTACCTGAGCCTGAAGCACACTATCCAGGCAGTACCCATGATTCATATATCCTCCGCCACTGTGGTCTCTACACCCATCTGGTTACAGGACAGTTTGGAGAGAAGGTTTTCTTTTGGGTATGCAATAAAATTTAGTACAAATAAAACATATATGCCTTTTATTTTTTCAATATATTTGCAGGATTTCTTGTAATGTTTAATGTACTTGGATATTTCCCCCCCTGAAAAGACCCTTCGGATGCCTACACAAGAGTAAGGGACCATTGCAGTAAACACCAGACATCTCTTGTAAAGTCATGGCATGTTGTGGTATGCTGCATAATGTAACAACACAAAGAGGCCTTCCTATAGGGAGGTTAGAGTACAATAGTGATGATGAAAAAATACCCCCCCTTGTGGACAACATCAAAATGGGGATGACTACAGAGACATTGATGGAAAGAATGTCAACACAAATCACACACAACTATTTTTAAAGTGGGATTTTTATCATTGAGATTTTTCGATTTGCACAAAGCATCATGGTTAAATTGTCAATTTGTTTTTCACAAGCCACTGAAAAACAAAGTTATGTTTTCTTTTCAAGTAGCGTTTTGAAAATTAAAATTTAACTATAAACATATCTTGTACACATTTATTTTGTGTTTAAATTGTAAAAAATAAAAATAAAAATAAACAAAGAGGTAATGCAACAACAGAACTTTACTGCCTTGATTCTTTTCCTTTTATTCCTTTAACTCTATCACTAGATATTGGTGTATTACTTGCATGTACATTTGGGGTTTCTCCAGAACTGCAGGGGAATTGGGAGGCAATTTAGACCATGGGGTCATTTGTCTTTTTCAGGAACCCGTGCATCTCCTAGTTTCATGTACAAAAGGTACTGAGTAACCATGCACTGCTTACCAGTAAACGTGACCAGAGCCATAGCTACTTTCTTGGCACTGACATCTTTTATGAAAAAATACAGACCAAAATCCAGGATTTCCTTGACCAAGAATAGAGTGAACAAAGTGGGAATAAAAAAAACAAAAAAACTTGATAGCACATATTTGGGCAAACAAGTATGCAAATTTCTAAAGCATAACTCTTCCATACGTATGAAAAATGAATAAGCACCTAAACGAACTTCAGATATACAAACAATGGCCTTGGCTAGGGAGGAACAACTCTTGACAGGTAAACTGTACTCCTTGAATTGAACATAACACATACACTTCTGGCCTCCACCCTCATTTTTCTCCTATTTTATGTGTATATTTGCAGACTATTGAGGATGAAACCATCTTTACTCAATCAATTTGTGTATTTTCACAAATTCCCCAAATCCATCTTTCAAAACTGAGAAGGATATCCAATTAAAGAAGCTACATTATCTAATTGAGAAAAAAACATTATGGGCCTCCTAGTAAAGTTCTGCATGCAGGTTTAGCTCCAGCCAAGCTCAAAACAGCAGGACATTTGTTCTCACTTTGGTAGTCTGGTACTATACCAGTTTTAGCTCTAAGATGATGCTTGACAGGACAAACCATCATGTACTTAGGGAAAGCTAGGCAAAGTTGTTTTTTGAGCTGAGGACCATCTTGAGACAGCTCACAATTACATAAAGGCACAATTTCTGTAATGTTTAACAAAGGAGCCACATCTATCCATGTCCTGATACAGAAGCATGCCACTTTTCATAAAATCATCAATAAATGACAGCTGTTCGTGAAAACAATCAATCTTCCAACATGAGTGCATGGTGCTCTGTTGGATCCCTTGCACCATTTTCAAGTAACATGATGTTTGCACTTAAGGGGGTAAAGAAACAGAAACCTCCACCCAAATCTTAACTAGTCATCAACTGATCAGTAGCTTTCTTGAATGGCACAACGTATAGGTAAATTCAGTTGGGTACTGTCTATTTCTTTGGTATTCCAAGCAATTTAAGAAAAATGCTGGTGGACCGAGTAAATTTTGAACCAAGCCAGTCTTAATGGCCTTTTAAAACCACCACCAATTAGTGTACCAGGCACTGGTCGCTCCGACAGAGTTTTAGTTTTATATGTTCCCCCCAGAACCACTTTTTTCTGGAACCACATATGTTCTAAACATGTTCAAGCTCGACACCATAATTTGTACTTTTCGGGATTCAGTTTAAACATACTCCTCCAACTTAAGCATAGATTTATATTTTTCCAGAGTTGAATACACATGCCAGGACGCTCACATTAAACTAGAACAATGTAACATGCAAGATCCTTCACATTAGAGTGAGGAGACTATATAAAATGGTGAAAGGTATTACATAGGTCACCAACAATCCTCTCCAAAGAAGACAATTGCTTTGACTTCAACTGTGGAAAGAACTTTTGTGAGGCAAAGGTGATCATCTTTTTCGATTACTACTTTTAATTTTCTATAATCACAACTGTCAGTGTTTGGGAAATACAAAAGTAATGGATCATCCACTGACTGGGTGGCGCTTCCCATCATGTTAAGCTTGGTGTCACTGCATTTTGAATCCTAATTTTCTCATGAAATACTATTGAAATATGTAAAAACTTGAACTACTCTTCTGACCTGGCAACGTAATGTCACTAAAACAGGAGTCAATACACTGCAGGTCACCGATTTGGGCTTGGGTCCCCCTTGCAGCATTGGAACTAAGCCTGATTAATGCCTGTGGCTACTTAAGCTAGGGAATTGAAATTTCAAACAAGAAACGCTAAAAAAATACAAATAATCCTTAGTTAAAGCGGATGAGAGAACCACCTTGGCTACAGCACAAACACTGAAAAAGCCTACTTCCCACATCCACTATAAACTCTTCATATCATCACACATACAATAAAAAACACAAAACACTGTCTATAATAATGAGATCATTGATGTTGATACCTGAAGATAATCACAGTTTAAAATGAAAATAAAGTGGAACATCAGCATACAATCAAAAACAACAGTCATGTGGTGTAAGGACTATTTAATCACATAGCTTGATCAGAATACAAACCTATATCATCCTCAATATAACAATTCCAGTACATAAGAATAATTAAGCAGAAAACAAAATGATTGCACATTCACAAATTCACTTAACCTCTATCTCTAAGAGCTTATTCACTAGATCGCTAAAATTCTTTCACACTCACTTACTCGCTTCAGTTAAGTTTAACCTATTACCTGAACTGATAACGGTCGCCTCTGGGTAGTTATAGTAAGGGCCAAGTTAAAACAGAAAATTGACTTTTTGTTTTGCTAATAACTATGGTGCTGTTTGATTACTCTTCAGGAAACATCTAAAAAAATAAAATGTTCATTCACCTCTGCTTCCTCCTAGAAATTTACAGGGTGATCCGCCAAGCTGGGGCCTCGATAAAAGGGAGCCCTAAGATGCAATTTCCACATGACATTTTCATGGGAAAGTCTGAACAGTGCTACAGCCCAAACGTCTAAAAATAACAACACCAAATTTGGCTGAAATCTAGATCTTTACTGGGAAATCTGGCTTTTTTTGATTTGGTGTAATTATTTTAAGTAGTTCTTTAGAAAATTAAGGTTAAAATGTCTAAATATCTGGACTGTTGGGCTGAAAATAAAAAATTAAAGCCTCCTGTTTGGCTGAGGAGATTCATTTATTATTCACTACTCATGGGTAGGGACATCCTCATAATGCAATTTGTAGGTTAATTTGCATAATTTCGCCTGCTTGTGGTGCCGCAGTCTAGGAAGAGGCACCACTAGCATGTTACAAAAGTATTGCTGGGGACTGCAGGGAGAGCAGCATTCCCCTCAGAAATCATTCATTAAAAGTAACCATTTGTTTTCTGAGGGGTATACAATGTGGATCCAAGAAAAAAATAAACTCTAAGCATTCCCTAAGATGGAGCTTCGCTTTTCAGTTAAAGACCGCAGGTTTCCCTTAGTGGTTGGTGTTATGGCCAATAACATTGTCTTCACATAATGAAGTTGTGACCCCTTGACAAATAAATTACTTACCTTTGAGAAAGAGGTAATTCTCTTTTTGGTGGGGAGTATCTAACAGCAGATCTAACTGCAGATTCTTCATCTTCTGAATTATTTTCGGGCACCAGACAGGATGTGTAAACCTTTTCAGTAGTACCTGTGCACGGTGGTAGGTGGCACTGTGCAACTCCGCCCTGACACTGCTTCACTCCAGAAATGGCATGCAGAGCCTATACAGGCACGGCCCAAACAGCAAACTGACTCCAAGCAGTGTGCAGATTCGCAGTCCTGGGATCTTATTATTAGGAAGAAGCCAATCAACAGAATGGGGAGGATCAGTGAGGAATCTATTTAGATAGAATCTCACCAGAAAGGGACTTTCTGAAGCTAGGCAAGTTGTTCATCTGTTAGAGACTTATAACTGCAGATTCCAAAGCCATACCTATTAGGAGGTATTGCTGTGAATGTACTCAAACCAAAAACATCCTGTAGAACTGAGCGAGTAAAATGCCTCTCTAGGCGAATGTTGGAAAATGGGTTATTGGAAAGGGCAAGTAAGTACCTACACTTAGCAATAGGCCACTAACCTCCACTTAGGTCTAGTTAGGTCTCAGTAAATTAAACCCAGCTCAACCCTTGGTAGCATGGCAACGAGCGACAAAGCTTAACTTAGGAGACAGAGTGTAAAGCATTCAAATATCACGAAACAGTAATTAAATAAAACACAGGAGACAGTTTAAAAATCCAAAACCAATTTATAAAAATAGAATATATGTTTATCTTTTAAAATGACATAAAAATGACTAAAATCGGATAAGGGGAACCGGAAATATGAATTTTTTAAGAATTATTGTTTTCTAGCGCCTAGAAATAAAAAGCGCCAATCTGGTCATCTGCTCGCACCTCGACCAGGGCAAAGTCAAAGTTTAAGGCCGATCGTGATGGAGCCCGGCTCGGCTACAGCCTGCGGGAGGCCACGGTCAAAATTTTACCTTCACACTTAGTCGTTTTTCTGAAGATTTTCTTCAGCGGGACGAACCTGCCAGTCCAATCCGACCTCCTGGTACTCTTCTCTGGATATGCGTTGTGGGAGCCCTCGGTGGAGATTTTTACCTTCGGACTTAGTCGTTTTTTTCAAGGTGAAAATCCTTCGACCGGGGTAAACCTGGATCTTGATCTGACGTCCCTGGAGCCGTCCTCGGCTACGCTGGCTGGGAGGTCCCGGTCAACTTTCTATGTTCGGACTTAGTCTCTTTTTTGGAGATTTTCTTCACCGGGACAAACCTGCAAGTCAGGTCGGATCGCGGTTGAGGCAAGCCGGCTAGAGTTTTTCAAAAGTTCTTCAAACTTCTGGATCTTCTTCCAGATGTTCATTTAAGGTTCTTTTGGGGTCCACAGCTCACCCCAAGGTTCCAGAAGCTCTGAGATGATCCTTATGGGTGTGGACTACAACTCCCGGAATGCACCTGGCGCAAACTCCTTTTTGGCCACTGGTCAGCTGATTGGTTTCTTCAGATGTGGGTGCAGGGGACTCTGGTTTGCAATTTTTCACCTGTAGCAAACAGGGAGTCCCTCCTTGAACCAGTTGAAGCCAGGCAAAGTCCTTCTTGTGGTGAAGCCAAAGTGTGCAGCTGGTGTAGTCCTTCGTAGTGCAGGGTCCAGGTGCAGGCCAGGGTCCAGAGGGGCAGTCCTTCTCCTGTAGTTCTTCCTTGTTGGAATCTGATTGGGATCTGAGGTGTGGGTGCAGGTCTGCCAGTTTTATCCTTGCTCCTGGGTGAAAAACAGAGGGGTCCTGGTTCTCCTTTAACCCACTGCACGCTGTTTGCTGCAGTACCACATGGCAGTGATGTCAGTGAGCACCTGCACCAATTGCCTTTGATGGATGGCAGGAAGGCTTTCAATGCCAAGCTGATGGCCCTTAGGTTTAGAAGGCTGATATGGATCTGAGACTCTGCTGGACAGAGACCAGAGTCCTACAATCTCCACTTCTCCCAGCCTATAAGTTGCCGCCCCAACCTATAAGTGGCACATTGGTCATCACTTTTAGCTCTGGGTGAGGTAGAGAGAAAGGGCTGCCACTGGCCCAACCATGGTCCAGCAGCCACCTCTGCAGACCTTTGCAGTCTCTTCTAAAACCCGGATGAGGTCGCAGAGGTGCCCTTGATGTTTGGCACACTGAGACTCACCCACTGTATAGTCCACATATGTCACCTATTGTGGTTGACATGCAAGATGCAGGAAGCAAGAGTAAACCTCATGGAAATCCCAGACAGAGGCTGAAAGATCAGGATCACAGCCTGAATGTCTGGGACTCTCCTTTCCAGGAGAAAGGCAGAAAAACCATATCATGCCCAGAAAATTTCAGATGAAGGGGACTGTCAGACAAGGAGTCAGGTGCGACTTCAGCACAATGATAGTGAATCCTGAAGATGAGAGGAAAGTTGCAGTAATCTGGAAATGGTTGATGACTGCCTGGGGTGAGCTCAACTTCAACAGCCAGTCATCAAGGAGGGGGAAAACTGGAACTCCTGACCTCCGAAGATGTGCTGCTGCCACCACCATCACTTTTGCGAACACCAGAGAGGAACAGTGAGACTAAAGCGGTACGCAGCAATCTGAAAATGCTCCTGTAGCAGCACGAACCACAGGTAGCTAATGTAGGCCTGAAGGAGGGATACATGGAAATAGGGGTCCTGCAGATCCAACTCCACCATCCAGCCTCCAGTGTCGAAGGCAGAGAAGACTTGGCCCAGGGTGAGCATCCTGAATTTGTCATTTGGAAGAAGGTGTTGTGAGGATGCAGGACAAAGACCTCCATCCTTCTTTTGCTCTAGAAAGTAGTAGGAATAACAATCACAATTCACTTCTGCGTGATGTAGCATCTTGATCGAAATAGTAATACTTTTTTGGTTTTGTGAAAATTATCTGTGATTTTTTGTGTGTAAATAAAATAAAAGCTATAGTGCCAGAATATTGATCAAAAAGTTTGAAAAAATGGTCCAATGTATAGAGCCACAGACTCTCCAGAGATAGTCTAATGTGTCAGTAAAAAGATCATGCACAGATGGTCTGGGTGGGGTGGAGCTAGGCACAGGGCCTGACCTGAGGATAATTCCTCCAGCCAGAGCAGGTTGCGTAGGACCAAAGGCAACTGGTATGGGTGAAATAGGGGCTGGTGCAGACCTGAGCTCAGAGGCCTCTGCATACACCTGGCTGGGTGAGAGGCCTCTGAGAAAAGTAAAGAGATGATTTATCATGCCAATGACATCAGTGATATTATCAGTGATGATACTGAGAAGTCATCAGCCATATCAACACTAATGCATACATTTTATTTCTGTGGTTTTTAGGTTTTACTTTGTAACCACAACACTTTTGGTATGTTTTTGAGGAGAAAAAATATAATTATATACAAATACATACATGTTATTAAGAGCACCTTTACAACAGAGAGAGCTAACAAACATATGCAACGTTACCTTCATTATTGGGAGGAGATCTTCCACTTTGTGGACTTTTGCAAGAGCTTCCCGAACTTCTAAAAGGCCTTTTGGGTTGTTGGCACTGCAAGCGTGAAAAATATAAAAAGAATACATTTTACTGTTTAGGCATAGAAAACTGAATGTCATAAGTTTGATCATTACAGTCATGTTCACAAACATTGCTGCTCAACCAGAAATATTCAATGGTAATAGCAAAAATGCATGAGAATGATGTTGTAGTATTGATTGACGAAATATATATGTTCCTGTCTGACGAAGTAGAATTAAGTCGGTTATCTGTCATTATTGGGAATTCTGGCAATGGGACACATGCAGCTTCAGGAATTCCAATCTTCTGCTACCCCAACATTAGGCATATTGTGCCTTTCCAAACCAGAGAGTGGTTCAGAAAAGGGAAGTTGACTAGCTAGCTATTCTACCTTGATATACTGGAATTAATCAGAATGGACACATGCAGCTTCAGGAATCCCAGTCTTCTGCTACCACCACATTAGCCATATTGTGCCTTTCCAAACCAGAGAGGGGTTCAGAAAAGGGAAGTTGACTAGCTAGCTATTCTCCCTCGATACACTGGAATTAATCAGAATGGTCTAAACATAAAAACCGATTATAAATGACCAAAGGGCGGCCAAACGGAATGGATGAAATAAGGCACGTTCCCTAATGCTCCACTGAATAGGGATTCTAAAAGGTTGGATTAATGTGGGGAAAATATGTTTTTTTTTCACCAGCCTTGCATTGCGATCAGTGAAGACTGCATGCCTTTAGGGCCATTATTCACACTTGCTGTGCACAAGTGCTGCCACAGGTCACGGATGAGGCCCGGGCTGTACTCTCCCAGGCTGTTGCCAATGGGAGAGATGCAGCAAAGTTCACAATTCATTGCGTACTTGTCACAACCAACTTGCTATGCAGAATGGTTTCCACAACAGTGGCCCTGAGGTGTCATGCCTGACTGAGGAAATCTGGCTTTTCAGGGGATGTCCAGGCTTATTTGAAGGACATGCACTTCGATGGCACCCTTCTCTTCGGTGATAAGGTAGACTCAGTGCTAGGGGCTTCAAGGACTCTTGTGCTATGGCCAGGTCCTCGCGGCAGCCCCTCACCCCGTTAGTCTGCCTTCCACCCCTTTCGTGGCTGCAGAAGGGGTTACCAACCTCGCCATTTCCCATCTAGCTACCATGCTACAAAAGCTGCTGACCCTCTGCATGGCCGAGGGCGCAGGATCTATTGACCTTGTGGTTCAGGTGGCCAGAGGTCTTGCCAGTAAACCCCTCAGCAGCAGCCTCTAAACCTTCCTAGTCTGCCTCCAACCTACCAAGAACCAGTTGGTGGTAGGATTCGCCATCACCTGTCCCACTGGCAAGCCAATGCTTCAGACAGGTGGCTTTTGCAGATAGTCTGAAGGGGCTTCTCCCTCCCCTTCAAAACTATCCCTCCATCTATGCCACCATCTTACAATCGGATGAAAGATGATCATATGTCCCTTCTCTGCAAGGAAGTCACAGCTTTCTTGGCCAAGGGAGCCATAAAGAGGGCTCATGTGCCAGAAGTAGGCTGTGGTTAGTATTCTTGCTACTTTCCGGTCCCCAAAAAGGACAAGGGTCTTCACCCTGTCCTAGACCTTCAATTTTTTCACCCTGTCCTAGACCTTCGATCACTCAATCTCGTCCTCAAGAAGAAATTCAAGATGCTCAAGATTGCTCAGGTCTTGTCTGCCCTGGACCAAAGAGATTGCACAGTAGTACTAGGCTCCCAGGACGCTTACTTCCACATCCCTGTCCTGCCTGCCCGAGGCATTACTTGTGGTTTACAGTAGGTCACAAGAACTTCAGTTTACCGTGCTCCCCTTTGGTCTTACCAGCACCCCTTTTGTGTTCACCAAGGTGATGGTAATGGTTGCAGTTCATCTACCGGCATCATGGGTTTCAGCCTTACCCTATTTTGATGACTGACTGTTGAAGGCAAGCTCGCCCCAGGCTATCGCCTCCCGCTTCCCACCTCCAAACTATGGCAGACCTCTTGCATTCACTGAGATTTACTATCAACGTGCGAAGTCACACCTGACTACCTCTCCGGCGCTCCCTTTCATCGGAGCTCTTCTGGGCACACTACAGTTCCGGTCTTAGAATCCTCCAAAGCTGCGAGTCCAGGATATTCAGGCAATGATGCCAATATTTCAGTCTCTATCCTGGGATTCGTTGAGACAGACTCTGAGGCTGCTGGGACTCATGGCCTCCTGCATCTTGCCGGTGACACATGCCAGATGGCATATGCGGGCCCTGCAGGGGGACCTGAAATTAATTTGGGCGCATCACCAGGTGAATCTCTCAACATAGTCCAGATCATGGCGGGAACTGCAAAAGAGCTGAAGTAGTGGTTAATGAAAAATGATTGGGCCAGAAGTTGACCCCCAGATCTGACAGTAGTGACAGAGGCATCACTCCTGTGATGAGGCAGCTACCTGGGAGAGGTGGAGATCAGAGGCATCTGGTCTCCGGTGGAGCTGGGACTCCACATCAACATGCTGGAGCTCCATGCAATCCATGCAAAGCATTTCTTCCACATATGAAGGGAAAGATGGTGGAGGTGTTCACGGACAACACCACGGCAATGGGGTACTGCAATAAGCAGGACAGGGTTTGGGTCATGTACCTTTTGTCAGGAGGCTCTGCACCTCTGGACATGACTGAAACAACAGGGCATATCCCTGGTGACTCCAAATGTGGTGGGCCCTCTGAAAGCCAGCCAGAGCAGACAAACTCAGCCAAAAATACCTAGTGGATCACAAATAGTATCTCCATCTGTAGGTGGTGAAAGGTCTCCTTCAGCAGTGGAGACAGCCTTGATTAGATCGGTTTGCCTCCGCCAAGAACGTGCATTGTCAGCAGTTTTGGGCATTGGAATTTCCAAGGCAGCAATCACTTGGAGAAGTCATTTATCTTGAGTGGAATTCAGGCATCTCATACACCTTATCCACCAATACCACTCCTGCCCAGAGTTCTAAAAAAGATCAGGGTGACCGGGCCCAAGTAATCCTTGTGGCTCTTGACTGGGCACAGTGAGTCTGGTATGCTGAGCATGTCCATCAATCCTCTTATCAGACTGCCCCTTCGGAAGGATTTTCTGCCATAGCAGCAGGTGAGGGTTCTTCACCAAACCTGTCCACTCTGCCTTCTTGAGTGGAGATTGAGCAGTGGCAGTTGACAACTTTTGAGCTTCTTCCCCAAATCTGTAACAATCTTGGCAGCCAGACGTCCCTCCACCAGAATGGTATACGCCTGCTGTTTGTGGCATAGTGCAGAGATAAGTCTGTTGATCCCCTTTCTGCCCCTCTCTCTGAGATCCTACGGTAATCCTTCCTGCTGCCCAGCGGGGCTCTGCTCTGGGCACACTTAAGGGATATTTGTCTGCTATTTCTGCTTTTTTGAGGTTGCCAGATTAACCTTCCTTGTTTGAGTCTCCTATTGCTCCTCAAAGGTCTTGCACATCTCTTTCCTCTACCCCCATTCATTATGCCCCAGTGAGATCTGAATTTGATTCTAACTTTTTTGATGTGCGTTCCTTTCAAGCCTCTCCACAATTGTCCTCTCAGGCTTCTCACATTGAAAGCAGCTTCTTTGTGGCAATTACATCTGCTCGCAAAGTGAGTGAGCTGCAGGGCTTATCTAAGCTGTTGTACCTTTCTATCTATCCTGACAAAGTGGTGCTTCACATTAAGGCCTTTTTTTCTGCCTCAAGTGGTCATGCCCTTTCATGTAGGGCAATCCATCACCTTGACTACCTTTTACGCACCCAGACATACTTCTAAACAAGAGGAGAGACTCCCCTGCTGGAACCAAATACGTGTTGGCGTTCTACCTTAATCGTACAAAGGCATTCCAGGGACTGACCAACTCTTTGTAAGATATATGGGTGCAAACAAAGCAGTGCAAAAGATTGTCCTCTGCATTAAGATCTGCTATGCACTGGCCAAAAAGAAACCTCCTGTGGGTTTGCACGCTCATTCTACCTGAGCTAAAGCTACAACCACTTTGTCAGCACGTGGAGTTCCAGTCCTTGACATCTGTCAGGCGGCAATGTAGGCATCTCTGCACACATTTACCAAATGCTACTGCCTGGACAGTCAGGTCCGTAGAGATGGGCACTTTGCCTGTTGGGTCCTGCAGGACTTTCTTGTTTGAAATTAGTCCATAAAGCTACCTCCGGGAATGGTATTGCTTGAGTCTTTTCAAAGGTAAGGAACCTGCAGCTCGAAGTCTCTATCAAATGGAGAAGTTACTTACCTTCAGTAATACCTCATCTGGTAGAGACCATAACTAACTGCAGATTCCTTCCTCACCCACCCATCCTCTCAGCTCCGCAAACTGATTTCTAGGGGCAGGGACTCCCCTTTCTGGGCCTTATTGTTGACACACCACTGGTCAGTGTTCCTCGTGGCTCTGTGCTTCTGGAGTGGAAAGTCCTGAAAAGAAACTGATGTCGGCACGCGTGGGGGACGCCTATATAGGACCTGCGATGTCACATCTGGCATAGATGACGCCAATGACCAAGGTGGAGCCAATCAATGCCCCCTACCAGCATGCAGTGGTACTGCTCACGAAAATCTTCCGGATCCACCCTGATGCCTGGGAAGAATTCAAAGGTAAAGAATCTGTGCCAGATATCTTCTCTACCAGAAAAGGCATTACCGAAGGTAAGTAACTTGTCCATTTAGACCATGGCAGGTAATGAAAGGCAGCCATTTACAATAGCTAGGACAACCGGTATCATGGAGAATCATTTTGTGGTTCAGCAAAGGGCAGACAGCCTGCACATGGAGGCTTTTCCACAAAGTAATTTGTACTGTTCCAGAGGGAAAAACTGCTCCATAGGCAAGTAAAAAAAAACAAGTGATTTCCACTAGATTTTGACAGATTTATCTGCCCAATATTAGTCTTAGGACAGTATGAACATCAGAAAGCTCATTTTTTAGCTAAATTGTGCAATAAAAAGAAGTGACTAATTCACAGATGGGAAAGATGGAGAAGTTTATACAACGTATCGAGAAAAAAAAAAAATATATATTTTACATAGATGTCCTTGTCCTACGCGCATTTCTTCACCACTGATTCCCAAATGTTAACTTTTTTTGACAAAGCCTGTTTCTGGGGACACCCTGCTTTTCCTGAGGATTTTTGATCTCTTGACATATGCTCACATACAAAATCAGATCTAGGAAAATTTAATTTCTCTAGCTTAAAAAACCCACATGCCTGAAAAAGAGCTACATTAACATATAGCACATTCAGAGTCCCCCAGCGACACTGCTCTGAGAAAAACACAAGTGATATATGCAGCCTTTACACACACACACACACACACACACACACACACACACACACAGAATCAGAAGCAACTTGAGTTTTATTAACCAGCAGTGAGGGAAAGTGATTAATAACACATTCATCAGATCTTTTTTTTTTTTAAATAGTTGGTGGTGCAATTTTTAATGGATACTTCCTGCGGCAGTGCCATCCCCACAAAAGTGCTTACTGACACATCAACTCAGGGTTTGCAAGTTTGCAAAATGTGTGCTACATCACATTTTCATCCTGCAGAAATTACTGAGCCCTCTCTGCAAACATTTCGTAAAGGCATGCTTCTGTTTCCAAAAATCCTCAATTCTTTAAATATTTTTGTTTGGCCATAATGGAAATGTTTTACAACTCTTTTTCGATGTCAGAGGGTACAGGGCATAAAATTAGGATACTATATAGTGCAGTCAATTTCGTGAACTGTCACATGGTTGAACTACAGTAATACCACATGCTGCCTTAATGCTCCATTAACCTGCTGCCCTGTGGAGGACACAAACATTTACTGAGAACATTAGTTTTTCTCAGCTTTGGAAATGCACCAGTTAGCAAGTTCTACATTGGCAGCCTCTAGTCCCTGGTTTCCTTGTATCTGCTCAAGTTTTCCTGCAGAGCAGCTCCTTAATTATCTACTTTCATCATTACGAGGATGTTTTGCTGATAGAGACTTCTAACCCCAGTTTACTCACCTTAGAATATTCCTCCAGGGGTCAGACTGGATGTTAAAAATCCAGAGCAGTACATCTGCGGCGTGTCAACGTCATCCATGTTGAAAGTAATGTAGTGGTGCCACTAAATAAGCCACCCTAACGCACTCACATCAGTTCTTTCCGCACCAATAGTGCAGATAGGGAGAGCTATCTTGGTCACCTTTTTTTACCACTTTTTTAGATTTGTTGTCAAACCTTTTTTGAGCAACTACTCCCAGTGTGATAGGGATTTGTCCCCTAACAAACCTACGAGTTTTAAACCTTGTGGGGAATGTCACAGACAAATGCTTGCATCTGATCCCCACTTGGTCTGTCTCTGGCGCCTGGACTTACACCTCAATTTCAAGGCCTGCAACAAGTTCAAGTCAATGCACCCCAATGCGATCTGCAACCTGGTGGTCTGGCACAAGAAAGCTCTGCGTTATTTCTAATCCAGCTCCAGAAAGAGATCTGAGGCTGCTATTGGAGCTGCTTCCACGAACGGTCGTCTTCCCACTCCAAAATATCTTGCTCAATGTTGGATGAGTCCAAGAAGCACAAGAAGTAGTAGTCTAAGCACTCTTCAGCTTCCCTGTTCAGATGTTATGCTTAGGGACCCCTTTCCCACAATTCAGCCGCTACACGCTTCTCCGAGTTCTCTGAACCGGAGCGATCCCTGCCCAACTGATAGACTTTTATGATGCAATGCTTGCCATCTCTGGGTCACCAACTCCATCTGGTGAACTTTCAAGCCCCACAGAGCCAAGAGGTGCCTCTGCTGGGTTGCCGTAGATGCCTTTGCCCCTGATGCTAGCCGGGCTCTCTGGATCCATCCCCAGATCCAGTCTGATTCAGACATGGGTACTTCCCACACTGGCCATAATCTGACCAACTCAATACCAGATACCGGTGGTGCCACAGGACCATGAGCCTATCCCATTTTCTGACTTTGAGACCACACCACAATCCCTGGAATTGCCACCCTTGGACAGGCCCTTCCTACCTGAAGGCGGGGATAAAGAACAGGAGTATGAACCCTTTAAGGAGGATCCAGATGAAAAAGAAAACTAGTTGAAGATCTCTGTGACATCAGTGGCCTGACCCCCCCTCCCCCCTATATTCTGGCATGCTTTCTCCTCCTGGCCCAGTTTCAGAGTTAACCACATCTTTTTCCACAGTGATGCATAGGGCATGCGTCCGGGACCTTCAAATGTCATAGAGGTCAAGATCATGACTCCTTTAATAAGGCTCTCACAGATGTTTTTCTGGGGACCTGGACTAAACTCAGCAAAGGGGCTCCTGTGCATCATTTTACTGCCCGTTGCCTTCGCCCCTCACCAATAGACCCAGCCTTCCTCTCCCAGCATCCCTCCTGACACAGTCTGGTGTTGCACGCCTCAACAGGTAATGTCAACAGAAGTACATTCCATTCCAACCCACCGGACAGGGAATCCAAGAGGCTGGATACTTTTGGGAAGCAAATTGTCTTTTCCACCAGCTTGGCCAAATGGTCGGTGAACACCACATGACTCTTGGCTGATATTCCCATGCTCTATGGGATTCAGCTGCACAGCTAGTGCCCATCTTCTCTGAAGAAGATGGAGCTATCCTGAGCCAAGCCCTGGGGGACAATTTGGATACAGCTAAGTTTGCCATCAGGTGAAGACATCACACCATGGACTCCCTAGGCAAGCCCATGGCCTTTAGGGTGGCACTTCACGGTCCACTGGGTTTTCAGGGGATGTTCAATCATCCATGACCGACATGTCTTTTGATGTCTACTGCCCATTTGGCAACAAAGCTGACATGGCACTCAAGCGTTTTAATGAATGTGGGCTACTGCCAGATTCCTGGGCGTCTCTCTGGCTTCCTGATCACAGCAACAGTCCTTTCATCTCTTCCGTGGTTGCGGCCAGGACTCCTAGGGATGTTGCAATACCAGCCTTACCCTCCAGCCCAATGGTCTTCCCAGCCTTTTTGTAGCTGAGTCACAGGTCCCATAGAGGACGCAGAAGCCAAACCCAGTGCACTGCTAGTCCCCAGCCCCTTCAGCTAACACAGCACCTTAGGTAAGCCCTCTAACCAACACAACCATCCCGTCAGCAGCAGGATCAGGGGCCACTTGCCCCAATAGAGAGAAATAGCTTCTGACAAGTGGGTGCTACAAATTTTGGAGAGTGGGGTTATGCCCTTTCATTTATGGAAACACCTCCACTTTTGCCACCATTCCCACAACAGCTGCTGAAGGACCATCTCTGCTTTCTCCACCATGAAGCACAGGTTCTTTTGGCTAAAAGAGCCAGTTAGAGGGTGGCAACACCAGCCACAGGATGTGGTTCTTACTTCTGCTACTTTCTGGTGCCAAAAAGGGGCAAAGGCCTCCATCCCCTACTAAATTTGTGCCCTCTCAATGCCTTTCTGAAAAAAGACAAATTCAAGATGCTCACCTTGGATCAGGTTTTGTCTGACATTTTCCCTGGAGACTGGTTAGTAGCGATACACTTGCAGGATATATTTCCACATCCCTTTCCTGCAGGCTCACAAGCATTATCTACAATTAACAGTAGACCACGACAATTTCGAGTTCACTGTGCTCCCCTTCAGTCATACCAGTGCCCCACAGGATTTCACAAAAGTGAATGTTGTGGTTGCATGACACCTACAGATGTTCCAGTTTTCCCTTACCTCCACAACTGGTTGCTGAGGGTAGGCTTGCTCCAAGCAGTTGTCAACCACCTCCAGACTATGGTGAACATCCTGCACTTGCTCTGGTTCACTATCAACATGTGAAAGTTACACCAGACTCCTCAGACACTCCCTTTCATCTGCCCTATTCTAGACATTGTGCAGTTCCACGCCTATCCTCCAGTGCAAAGAGTCAGGACATTCGGCCCTCCGGCCTGGATTATGGTGAGACTGACTTTAAAGCTGCTGGTGCTGATGGCCTACTGCATCCTGGTGGTGAGGAATACCCAATGGCACATGCTTGCTCTGCAGTGGGATTTGAAGTCCCAGTGGGCGCAGCATCAGGGGAATTTGTCAAACTTAGTCCAGATTTTGAAACAGACTGCAGAAGTTCAGCAGTCAGGCTAGCAAATAGCGACTGGGTCAGCGGCAGTCCTCTCTCCGTTCCTCACCTGGAGACAATAGTGATCGATACTTATCTTCTAGGAAATGGCATTCACCTCTTCCAGATGAACATCTTCCTGCTCCAGCAAGACACCTGGCAGGATCTCTGACCGCCAGTGCAGAAGAACTTGATGCCTCACAAAGGGTAATTACATCCAGAGGTGGCACAAAGTCTCTTTCGAGAATTGGGCTCAATTCATTCGCAAGCACAAGAACACGCATTGCCAGCAAGTTTGTGCATTGGAGTTTCCAAACCAGCTCCTGCTAGGAGACACGATCTACTTAGACCGTAATATGAGACTCCTGTACACCTTTCCGCCAATGCTCCTGCCCCAACGGATCAGGCCTAAGTCATTCTAGTGGTTCTGAATTGTGCACACAGAGTGTGATATTCTGAACCCTGAGCATGAGCACCCGTCCTCCAATCAGGCTGCCCCTTCAAGAGGATCTTCTGTCATATCAAGAGGACAGGGTCCTGCATGGAGATTGAGCCGAGACAGTTGAGAGACTTTGATCTGCTTCCTAAGGTCGGTGATGTCATCCTGGCAGCTTTGTGTTCCTCAACAAAAACTACATACATCTGCCGTTGGGAAACATTAGTAGCTTGGTGCTCCTCACAACAAGTGGACTCCCCTTCTGCATCTCTTTCGGAGGTGCTGCTGTTTGTGTTGTTGTTAGCCCAGCAAGGCCTCACCCTGGGCATTGTTAAGGGTTACTTTTTGGCTATTTTAACTTTGCGGCTGCTGGATCAACCCCTTCCTGTTCAAGTCACCAGTTGTGACACTTTTTTCAGAAGTTTGAAACATTTTTTCCCTCCTACCCCTCTTTTGGTATTCTCCAATGGGATCTGAATTTAGGTTTGACATACCTCATGTGTTCTTCGTTTCAGCACTTGCATGTATGAGGACTACAAAGACAGTTTTCCTAGTGGTCATTATATCAACCAGTAGGGTCAGCAAGCTTCAAGCTCTCTTGGCTCATGGTCAGTACATCAGCTTTTACCAAGACAAACCAGTTCTTCGGACACGTGCCTCTTTTCTGATGAAGGTGGTCACTTCATTTCATGTCAGCCAGAACATTATGCTGCCAACATTTTTCACCCCACTTTCTAAGGAGTAGGAGAGACTCCACCACCTGGATCCAAAGAGAGCTCTCTCTTTTAACATCGATCTCACCAAAGCACATTGGATGGACGTTCAGCTCTTCACTGAGTTTTACTGCAGTGAAAAAGGACAAGGTGGTGAAGAACTGGACCATCTCGCAATGGATTGTACTCTGTATTAAGATATGCTATGCAATACCAAAAAATCTGTCTCCTGATGGTATGTGGGCCCATTCCACAAGGGCTGAGGCCCGACTACTGAGTTACGCACGGGGTACCTGTCCTGCATACCTGCCAAGCAGCCACATGAGCTTACCTCCACATGTACACAGGGCACTCCTGCCTAGACAGTCAGGTCCACTGGGATAAGCATTTTGCCCGTTCAGTCCTCTAGGACTTTTTGGTCTGAACTAGTTTGCAGCCTCAGCTCTGGGGAGGTATTGCTTTGGTATTAGTCTAAGGTGAGGAATCTGCAGTTAGAAGGCTCTATCAGAAGAGCAAGTTACTTGCCTTCCATAACGTTTTTTCTGTCAGAGACCATTAACCACAAATTCCTCATCGATCCTCCCCATTCTGCAAACTGGGCTCTTCACCTAAAAGATGCCAATAGATGGTGCACACTAGTCAAACATGCTTATGTGGCTATTTGTTTTTGGTGAAGAAACAGCCACGTGTGACTTTGATGAGGAGCTAATCGACTCACTTACTGGTGCTGAGAGGTACTGCTGAAGATTTTCCAGATCCTGGGGAATATTCTAAGGTGAAGAATCCAGGGTTAGATAGAGTCTGCGCCAGAAAAGTGTTACTGACGGTAACTTGTCTGCTTGGCTCACAAGCATCTCATGTTTTTGTGAGAACCTTAATATGTATCATGTGTTATGGACTGGGTGAAGTTGAGGGTCCATCTCTAACAGTCTTCAACACTGAGATGCACATGCATGACTCCTGCCCCCTGGGTACTTAATACAAGTACCTAAGCATCTATTCCACAGCTAATGTCTTGCCTTAGTACAAACAATACTTCTGGTACCACAGACAGAGAAGAAGCCATGATGGCAGGAAAGCTGCTTCTCAATAATGCGTGTGTAAGAATGATTGAGCTCAAGACCTTTCTTTTCTGTAACTTTGTTTTCATATTTTGTTCTCTCGCCACAGCTTCAGCCCACATGTCGCCCTTCTGTTTCGGGTGGATTCTACAGATCCACCTTAGCGGTCCTGACACTCTTCAACACTGCTATCTGGAACATTAGCAAATTACAGAGTTCCTACCTTTTTAGTGGTTTAGCACTCACATTTTTAGGCTTCTGCAACATAATAGCTTAGGTGGGTGGGTGCTGTGAAACGCTAAAATTGTACACCCCAAAATTATGTCAACAATGTGCCCAAGGGTGCATTAATCGGAGAGTGTTAAACCTCAGTTTCAATAGTCAATGTGCCACAGAGATAAGGTACCGCAAAGCGCAAAAAAACACAGTCAATTAAGTAAGGACAGGCCTCAATAAGTGAGTTTCAGCACAGAAACAGCTAATTTGGGAAGATTTATAAAAAAAATTCAAAAGGTACTATACAGAAGTTATAAAGGAAAATGTAATAAATCATTGTCATGAAAGCTCTAGTATAGGGCAATAAGGAAAAATATTTTAAGTTCCAAATGAGCAGCAAGATCAATAATAAATCTGACAGCATCCCTAGCATCACCCAAGAGAATCGGCAAAAACGCTGGCTCGCCCCCCAATTTGAGGGTTTATATATAAGTAGGAAATCTTCTCATAGAACAAAACTAAGGACCTCATTATGACCCTGGCAGTCTGAAGACCACCAGAGCCACAGTGGTGGTCTCACTGCCGACGAGTCAGTGGTGAAGGCCACCAAATTACGAATTTGGCAGTATGGCTGAACCCAAAAAAAAGAGTGTGCATTACCAGCACAAAAAGATAAAAGGATATGCTAGAGTCCAGCACATTGCTACGAAATAAAACTTAATTTTGAAAAGCACTAACCTTCCGATTAAAATGTTGATTTTCTCAATGTTTTGTTAGTGAATTAGTTAAAATATTTCATAATGTGTGTATTTGTTTGATATATAATGTTTGCTGAATTTGTGTGTATTGTTTTGAGGTTGAAACAGTAGTAATTGCTTAGGTGGAGCTCCCCAGCCTCCAGCAGTGAGTCAGAGGGGTTCCTAAGAAGTCAAAATGGTAAAACATCTACTCAAAGTCATTTCACGGTATGACGTCTGACAAGCTCAGGCATGACGCCACTTAGCGCAATAAATAAATAAAATAAATAAATAATAAAATTCCTTTTTCAGTCTCCTTGGAGATACCCCAAGATGAGGAATCGGTTGGGAAAAGCACCTGTTATAATCAACTGGGCAGGAGTTTCTAGGAAGCTATGTAATTTACAAATAATTTTAACTGGTTCTTACTACAAATTCCTCAAGTGCAGAGACTACACTTCAGTAGAGTCGTTTTATGGTTCAGCTCTTTTCAGGGGGGCATGCATTAAAACTATGAAAAAATTTCCGACTGCTGCAACAGTTTGATTGCCCAGGGTGGCTGGTTAATAAGCCTTTTGGGTTAAAGAGTATAAATTCACCAGTCTCCACTCTTTTTCCTGCATGTTTCCGGGTTTGTAGGAGTGAGGCAACAAAAGATAACCTGTAGCGAAATAAGATTGCAAAACGTAGCTTTTCTGCTTCTGGAGACCATTAAAGTTAAGG
Organism: Pleurodeles waltl; assembly: GCF_031143425.1. Classification (NCBI taxonomy): domain Eukaryota; kingdom Metazoa; phylum Chordata; class Amphibia; order Caudata; family Salamandridae; genus Pleurodeles; species Pleurodeles waltl. The sequence continues at coordinate 905,941,050 of NC_090444.1, read as the reverse complement.
TCAAAGTTCAGCAGCTAAAGATGATTTTGCAGGAGGACATCACATCAGCACGTCACTGTAGCTTAAGTTAAATTAAGCCATTGCGTGTGTTTTGAAATGTGAGGTAGGGACTTTCGAAGACTCCAGGTGTAGCAAGTGTGCACCGACCATAGGGTTGCACAACTTTGATTATTTCAAGTTTAAGAGATAGTTTTTCCATGTTTCTATCATGAACAATGTGAATTTCTTAAGCTTGGTATTACAATACAATACAGGTAACGTTAAAAAGAACTAGGTACTTACCATCCGTGCCGCCTTATCTAGTATAGACTATCTAGCCAAGCCTCACACTGGATCCAGAAAGTTTTTATGAGCAGTACCACTGCCCACCAGTAGGTAGCATCCTGGTGATGTGCATGGTGCCTATATAGGCGCCAACCCAGCATGGGGACCCCAGCTTCTTTTCGCAACTTCCCATCATAGAAGAGCAGAGCCACGAGGAGCCACTGGTGTGCAAAGCTAGGGCCCTTAAAAGGGTAAATCCCCTTATGCTAAAATCTGTTCACAGAACAGGGAGGATGGGTCGGTAAGGAACCTGTTGCTAGATACTGTCTCTACCAGATAAAACGTTACTGAAGACGAGTAACTTGTTCATCTGATAGAGACTTCTAGTGGCAGATTCCTTTCCTTAGAATAGATACCATAGGGGGCTGCGGAGGTGAGGCTGCGATACAGATTTGACTAGAAAGTCCTGAAGGACCAAACAGGCAAAATGACTGTCACGCCGGACCTGACTGTCCCGACAGTAGTGCTCTGTAAAAATGTGCAAAGAAGCCCACGTTGCTACCTGACAGATATTAAGGACAGGATTGACTAAAGCGGTGGTCGCAGCCTTGGCTCTGGTAGAGTGAGCGAGAAAACCCTCAGGGACTTGTTTTTTGGTCAATGCATTGAAGATTTTGATGCAGAGCACAAACCATCACAAGATGGTCTGCTTCTGAACTGCCTTCCCTTTCTTGGTTCTGACATACCCCACAGGAGTTGAACGTACAAGTGCGATCAAGGTAGAATGACAACAGACTTTTTGGTTCCAGCCAGTGGAGTCTCCCTTCTTTAAAGGGGTAAGGCGGAGCGTGAAAGGGAGGCAGTGTGATGGACTAGCCTACATGGAAAGGAGTTACTACCTTTGGTAAGAAGAATGCTTGTGTTTGAAGGACTAGTTTGTCTGGGAAGAAGGTAAAGTATAGAGGATTTGCAGTCGGTGCCTGTAATTCACTGACCCTCTAGGAAAATGTTATTGCCACTAGAGTGGCTGTTTTGATGGTTAGAAGTCTGAGTAGGCAGTGGTGGAATGGCTCAAAGAGAGCGCACTTCATGAATCTAAAAACCAGGTTAAGGTCCCACTGGGGCACAATAAAAGATTCTGGTAGGAACATACACTGGAGACCTTTCAGGAACCTATGTACAAAAGGAGATTTGAAAAGGGGCAGCAGATCTGGCAACCGCAGAAACACAGAAATGGCATAAAGATAACCCTTCAATGTGCCCAAAGCAGAGCCCAGCTGGGCTAAGGAAAGAATGAACAGAAGAACTTGAGAAAGTGGCACAGAGAGGATCAATATGTTTATCTGTACTCTATGTCGCAAACTTTAAACTTGTTACAAAGGCAGGTGTACAGTCTTGGTGGAGGGATAACTGGCTTCCAAAATAACATTGCAAACTTTGGTGGAAAGTCGAAAACTGTCAACTGTCACTGCTCAATCTCCTTGCATGAAGGCAAAGCATTTTTTAGGTTCAGGTGCAGAACCCTGCCTTGTTGCTGTGACAGAAGATCCTTCCAAAGAGTCAGCCGGATTAGAGGATGCTCATGCTCAACAGCCCGGGATACCAGACCCTACGTGCCAAATCCAGAGCCACAAGAATCACGTACAGGTGTGGCAAGAGCGCCACTCAAGATGAAAATCATCTCTCAACTAGAGCTGCCTTGGAAACTCCAGTGCGCCAAACCACTGACATTGCGTGTTTTCGTCAATGGTCAACAAATCTAGGCAAGACTCTCCCCATTCTTGAAAGAGGCCTTGCACCACCTTCGGATGGATACGCCATTCATGATTCGCTAGGCATCAGTGGCAAAGTTCGTCCATTCTGACGTTCAGAGAGCTGCCAGATGTTGAACCACTAGGGATATGTCCTGGTGTTCCAGCCACGTCCAGAGGCACAGCGGCTTCTGACAAAAGGTCCACAACCCCATCCTGCCTTGTTTGTTGCAGTACCACATGGGAGTGGTGCTGTTCATGAACACCTGCATCAGAATTGAATTAAGAAAGAAAGGCTTTTAATGGCAATAGAATTGCCTGAAGCTTCAAGAGGTTGATGTGGAGCTTGAATTACAATGGAGACCGGAGTCCTCTTATCTCCTTCCCTCCCAAATGGCTGCCCCAAAACAGGTGTAACGCATCTGTCACTACAGTCAGCTCTAGTTGGGGACAGGAGAAGGGTCTGCCAATGACCTGATCTCAGTTTGTCAGCCACCATTGCAGGTCTTTTGAAGTTCCCTCCGAGATCTGGAATATGTCAGACAGATTCCCCTGATGCTGTGCCCACTGGAACTTCAGGTTCAACTGCAGAGCCTGCATATGCCAACGGACATGCGTCACAAGCTGCTCGGGAGGAGAGGCCCGTAACTGCATTGTGTCCAGAACAGGTCCGATGAAGGGAAGCCTAGGGGAAGGATTTGGGTGTGGCTTCAACATGTTGATCGTGAAACCCAGCAAGTGCAGAAAGTTTGCTGTAGTCTGGAGGTGGCAGAAGAGCTGCCTGGGGCAAGCTTGCCTTCAACAGCCAATCCTCGAGAAGACTGGAAGTCCTAATTTCCACAGATGTGCTGTAACCACCACCATCACCTTGGTAAACACCCAAGGGGAGTTAGTAAGGCCAAAGGGGAATACAGCAAACTGAAAGTGCTCTTGGCCTTTGGTGAAACTGTGGTAACGCCTGTGGGCAGGCAGGACCGGGATGTGAAAACATGTGTCCCGCAAGTCCATCGCTACCATCATGGTCATAAAGGGGAGAGTGTAACCCCTTTGGATGAGCTGCAAAACCCAATGGTCTGATGTTATTGACATCCAGTGGTGCAGGTGATGGCCCCTCGTGCTCCCCACTGGATGCCCATGGATCTTTAGATGAAATTTAAAGGGGTTTGGAGACCGCAGGTGCTGGGGGGGGGGAGGGGGTAGTGGTGAACTGCCTGACTTCTGGCAACCTGTCTCACATGGTTTGTCCTCTGCCAAGAAAAGGTTGGGCAACCTGTTGGCCGTGGTGGCTCGGAGGTTGGATGGTCAGGTGAAAGCCCCTTTGGTGACCATGAAACTAGGGTTGGTGAGGGGCCCTAGAAAGTCCCAATTACCTGGCCGTAGCCTTGCTGTCCTTAAAGCACTCAGTGCTGAGTGTGCCTCCTCTCTTCTCTAAACAGGCTGCAGGGAATACCATGTGCAAGGCTTGGACATCTCTCGAAAAGCCAGTGGTTCTCCATCAGGTCCACCGATGATTAAACTGTTCTGCCCAGCAAGTCTGTCGTATTCAGCCCACATCATATGGCGAACATAGTTGTGTCCCTCCCATCAGCGGTTATCAATGTTGGCTAAAAGCATACAACTCAGTATGCAGGAGAAAGGGAAATGGTCACCTATGAGGGATGACATGCTTGATGATGACTGCCTTCTCTTCAAGGTTGTCTGTTGGTTCTTTCAATCCAACTAAAAAATAAACAAGGCTGCCCAGTAATCCATAAAGGGAATCCGGGTATAATGCAGCCAAAGAGATTGTTCTTGTGAGAATATTTTTTTTGCCATGCTGGATATTAAATGTAAGGCCAAACGTACAAGAAACAATTGTATCCTAAATTTCTTAAATAAAACTGCAAGTTAGAAATAGGAACAAGTTTATATCAATAAAATCTTGTTTGTCAGAGACTATATCTAGTCACGGGTTTCTTATCTTAGAAATACCCCCAGGCATCAGAGTAGATCCAGAAGATTTTTTTGAAGCAGAACCCCTGCACGCCAGTTGGTGGCATCGCTCGGCTCCACGTGGCGTTGTCGGAGTTGTCCATGCCAGAAGTTGCGTTCACAGTACCTTTATAGGCGCCACCCAGACGAATTGTCATCAGTTTCTTTTCATGACTTTCCATGCCAGAAGCAAAGAACCATGAAGAAAACTGCCCACTGGTGTAGAGAACTAGGGCTGAAAAGGAACAGTCCTGTCCCTAGAAACCCATTGCAGAGCAGGGATGGGTGGATCGAAAAGGAATCTGTGGCTAAATATATAGTGTCTACCAGATAAGTAGTAGCACTGAAATTAAGTAATTTGTTCATCTAATAGAGCCTTCTAGTCGTAGATTTTTCGTCTTGAATAGATACCAAAGCAATACCATCCCTAGCGGTGGGTCTGTGGACCAGTTTCAGACGAGTAAGTCCTACAGGACCGAACATGTGAAGTGCCCATCCAGACGGACCAGACTGTCCAGGAAGTAGTGCTTTCTGAATGTGTGCAAGGAAAGGCCCTCGTTGCTGCTTTGCAGATGTCATGCACCAGAACTTCGCATGCAAACACAGTGGTCGCAGCTTTAGCTCTAGTGAACTGAGCTTGCATGCCCTCACGGGGATGCTTTTTGTCCAGTGAGTAGCAGATTTTAATACAAAGTACAACACACCAGGATATGGTCAGCTTCTGCGCGTCCTGTCCTTTCTTTATTCCAACATACCCTATGAAGAATGGATTGTCCACCCACAGCTCCTTTTATCCATCAAGGTAGAACAACGCCCTTTTTGGGTCCAGGTGGTGGAGTTGCTCCTCATCTTTAGAGGGCTGTGGAGGAGTGTAAAAAGTAGGCAAAGTGATGGATTGGCCTACGTGAAATGAAGTGACCACTTTCAGGAGAAAGAATGGCCTACTACTAAGCACCAGTTTTTCAGGATGAACAGAAAGATATAGAGGCTTGGACAATAAACAGTGAATCTCACTTACTGTTCAGACAGATGTGATGGCCACGAGGAAGGCTGTTTTGATCATGAGGAACTTGAGGGGGCAACTACAGACTGGCTCAAAGGGAGCACACATCAAAAATGTTAAAGGAAGATTAAGGTCCCACTGAAGCATGATAAATGGCGAAGGATGAAGATGATGAACACGACCTTTTGGAAACCTATGTATATTAGCAGCTTTGAAAAGGGATGGCTGCTCAGGCAGCTGCAAAAAAACAGATATAGCAGAGAGATAGCCTCTAAGAGTACCCAGAGCAGTGCCCTGCTGGACAGAAGAAAGAATGAAAAGCAAAACTTGAGAGAGGGGGCAGTGAGGGCATCATTTTTTTTTCTTTGTTCATACCATGCCACAAATTTATTACAACTGCCTGCGTATACTGCATTGGTGGAGGGACACCTGGCTGCCAAGATGACATCACAGACTTCAGGAGAAAGGTCGAAAGGTATGTACTGTTACCACTAAATCCCCAGGAAAGAAGACAGAGACTGGACAGGTTCAGGTGAAGGATCATCCCCTGCTGCTGCAATAGAAGATCGTACTGAACTGGCACCCTGATCGGAGGTTTGATGGCTATGCTCAAAAGCCTGGAATACCAGCCTCTCCGTGGCAAATACAGAGCCACAAGGATGTCTTGGGCCTGGTTGTTACTGATCTTCTTGAGAAATCAGGGCAGTAGTGGTTTTGAAGGAAAGGCAAAAAGGAGGCCTACGCTCCACTAGAGAGGAAAAGATTCTCAGAGCAAGAGTCACCTTGGAAACTCCAGCATGCAAAACTGCTGACATTACACATGGAGATGCCATTTGTGATCCACTAGGCATTGATGGCAGAGTTCGTCCACCCTGACATTCAGTGAACCTGCCAGGTGTTGAACCATCAGGGATATGCCCTGATGTTTCAGACAAGTCCATAAGTGCAGGGCCTCTTGACAAAGGTTCCACAACCTCACCCAGCCTTGTTTGTTGCAGTATCACATGGTGGTGGTCTTATCTGTGAATACCTGCACTTGCCTTCCTTTGATGGAAGGTAGAAAGGCTTTCAATACCAATCTGATTACCCAGATCTCCAAAAGGTGGATGTGGAATCCAGTTTCTACTGGAGACCAGAGTGTTCTGATCTCCACCTTTCCCAGATGGCCGCCCCATCCTAGGAGTGACACATCTGTCCCTACTGTCAGATCTGAATGGGGAAGGGAGAGGAGAATGCTGCTGACCCAATCGCGGTTCGTTAGCCACCATCTGAGATCTAGATCATGTTGGAGAGATTCCCCTGACACTGCCTATTGGAACTTCAGGTCCCATTGCAGAGCCTGCATATGCCAGTGGGCATGTGTCGCCAGCAAGATGCAGAAGCCCACCTTCGACAGCCAGTCATTGAGAAAGAGTGAAGACTGGCATCCCTGATAATTGCAGATGAGCTGCAACCACTGCCATTACAATGAACACCTGGGGTGTGCTGGTAAGGTCAAAAGGCAGTACGGTGAAACTGAAAATGCTCTTGGCCTACACTGAACTGCAGGTAATACCTGTAGGCAGGCAGGACGGTAATGTGGAATTATGCGTTCTGCAAGTCCAACACTAGCATCCGTCTCCTGGGCAGACAGGACCTGATCTAGCATGAGCATTTTGAACTTCTCCCTCTTGAGGATGTAATTAAAGGGACGAAAATCTAGGATAGGACAAAGGTCTCTGTCTTTTTTCGGCACAGTACCGGCAATAGCAACCATGAACCACTTCTTGCGTCGGCACCCTCTCTATGGCTCCCCTGGCCAAGAGAGCTCTGACCTCTTGGGGGAGAAGAGTTGGGTGATCCTTCGTCAGCCTGGTGCAAGACTGTGGCATGTGGGAGGGGTGGTAACAAAGAGGAAGGAGTAGCCCATTCAGACAATCTGCCGATGTTATGGACTGCCAGTGGGGCAGGTGATGTTATGTTATGAAATAAAGATCTATAGAGCGCATAGCTACCCTAAGACCTCCCAGCGCTATCCGGAAATCCATCAACTACTAAGCATTGGCAAGTTTTTAACAGCCACCGAAAAGATAATTTGTGCCCGGTTTGTCGACGGGAGCTGGGCAGAGTTCCAAAGTTTGGTTCCGAGGTAGGCCAAAGATATTCACCCCACCTTGTAGCTTTTTTTATTGGGGGGATTACTACCAATGAAGCTGAAGATGACCCGAGGAGTCTCACAGGCTTATGGAAGATGGCTAAGGTCTGCAGAAGCTGGGGACCCTTAGCGTGGGGGGCTCTGTGGATACAGCAAAGGGCTTTGAACTTCACTCGCTGTTCCACGGGGAGCCAGTGTAAGGCCAACAGCGTCGGTTTTGCTGAATGGTGCCTGGGCATGTTGAAGAGAAGGTGGGCGCCCGCGTTTTGGACAACCTGCAAAAAAAAAAATCTACATAATTTGAAGAGCCTAGGAAAAGGGCGTTCCCGTATTCCAGGCGTGAAATGATTAGCGCTTGTACAATGAGTTTCTTAGCAATGAAAGGGAGTACTTTAAAGACTTTCCTAAGGAGTCTAAGTATCCAGACACAGGTGGAGGAGCTTTTCTTTGTCTGATGGTCCATGGTAAGACCTGGATCTAACTATGTGCCTAGGCTCTTGATGTGACTCTTGGGCTGAGGAAGATCTTTTAATGTATGCAGAATGGGTATCAATAGGTGCGGATGGGCGTGGGGGCCCATAACCATAACCTTTGTTTTGTCCCCATTCAACTTAAGTTTGCATTCCGTCATCCAATTGGAGACTGCTTGCAGGAAGGGGCCCAGCCAATAGTCGACCGGGTTATCCAAGGTGGTAAAGGAGACTACCAACTGGGTGTCGTCTGCATAAGATATCAGAGAGAGGCCGAATGGTTGTACTATCTTCGCCAGTAGTAGCATATATATGTTAAAAAGTGTAGGGCTTGAAGATGAGCCCTATGGTACTCCCCAGAGGCTTTTGAAGGAATCTGAATTGAAGGCCCGGTCAAGCACCTGGAAGAATCTTGGGTCTAAAAACTCTGTGAGCTACTTTAAGGCCTGCCCTGTCACTCCGATTTCACTCATTCTACGGAGTAAGATACTGTGGTCTACTGTGTCAAAAGCGGAGCTAAGATCGAGGAGCACAATTGCAGAGACCATTCCCTTGTCTAGTCTCTTCCTGATTTCTTCCGTGGCTCCAATCAGGGCTTCCACTATGGGGTCAAAAGAACTGCTGGTCAGTGACCGATTAAGTTGTTCGGTCACAATGGGGACTGTTGTTGGCGCTCCTTGGACCAGAATGGATGGGGGCGCCGGATCTAAAGGTGATCCAGATTTGAGCTTTCTCATTAATGAAAGTGTTATTGCTGGGGAGAGAGGGGGAAAGCTTGCCAAGTTCGCTGTCTCCCCAGCCCTTTGCCGGCTAACCTCCTGCAGGCTGGAAGGTTGTGCAGGAAAGGCTGAATAGATTTCTGCTATTTGTTTTTCTGAAAAATGAGCCTAGCTCATTACTGTGTTTGGCAGAGGCGACTACTACTTCGACTTGCACATGAGGACCTACAATTTCTTTTAATATACAGAAACTTTCTTTGGGGAATAGGCTGTCTGTTGTATTTTGACCGTGTAGCAGGCGCTTTGGGCTATTTTAATTTCCTCATGGAACCTTCTGATGGCCGCCCTATACTCTTCCATTGATGGGGTATCATAGAATTTCCTCCATTTCCTTTCTAGGCATCTACCTGCTCTCTTTAGTGCCTTCACACTCATGGAAAACCAGGGAGCCCTTTTCTTCCGGTTGCCAGCCTGCCTTGAGGTACAGGGGAGCATGGCATCCAGGCTATTAGTAATCCACTTATTAAACATTTCTACTGAATCCGCCGTGTTTCCACTGAGGGCTGGTTTGGAGTTTTCTAAGACGCTAATCCATTCCTTGGTGTTTAGTGACTTCCAGCGCCTGAATGATTGCCTTAAAGTTTGGATGGCATGGTGGCTGAGAGGGTAAAGGCGCAGCTTGAACTCCCTTCCATGGCCACAAAAGGAACGAAAGGCAGACTAAGGGCAATGAGGGGCCATAGAAAGGCCCAAGGACATGGCAGTAGCACGACTGTCCTGAAAGCACTTCAGCGTCAAACACGACCTGTCTCTGAAGAGACAGAAGCCATCAAAGGACATGTCCATCAGAGATGACTGAACCTTCCCCAAAAAGCCAGTCATCCTCAACCAGGGGTGGCGCCTCACGGTCACTGTTGATTAAACCACTCTGCCCAAGGAGTCAGTTGGGTCATGCTCACAACATATGGTGACCTTCTCTGCATCTCTCCCATCTGCAACAACCTGAGAGAGTACAGCCCGGGCCTCCTCCAAAACCACAGGCAGCACCTGCAGAGCTGTGTCCCATAAGATGTGGGTATAGCAGCCCAAAAAGGATGCGGTGTTTACGGGCCACAATGCCAGGCTGGCGGAAGGAAACCTCTTGTCCAGCCTCTTGGATATCCTGTCCAGGGGTGTGGTAGGGAATGTGCCAGGATTTACAGGGGACATAGAGACTTGGACCACCTAGCTCTCTGGGGTAGGGTGTTGGATGAGGAAGTTTGGGTCTCCATAGCCATGGTACGAAAAGAAAGCATACCAGTATCTTTAAGTTTCTTCATAGTACTGGTATTCTTCAGGGTCAAGCTACCCCTCCCATTCCACGCCGTATCATAGCCCATAGGAATAGGGCTCAGGCTCCGGCCTGGAAGGCATGGCTCCCCATGGTGTCAGATATGGGAGAGTAAGCATCAGGATGCCAACAGGAAAGGCTGGGGTAGTATTACCGGCGCTGGTTCAGATCCAGGAATGGTTCCTTGAGGCCCAACTGGAGCTGAGGCAGGAGTTGCCAATGCAGAACCCAAGGCCCGAGGGCGCACCTGAGGGGTCAGGCTGTACAACTATGAGGTGCATGGCCTCACAGAATTCTTCAAGTTGGGGGTCCGCTCCGGCTCCCGGAAAATTGGGGAGGCATTGAGACTGCCCAGGCACAGGCTCCACCGCAGAGGCAGGCCTCGAATGCTGACGCTCCTGTGTCTCATCAGCCGACAGACGCAGTAAAGTCGAGGACCTCTTTGACTTCTTCTTGAGGTGGAACTTATCCGAGTGGCCGTAGGACTTGGAGTGTAATGAAGATCTTGGACTTCACAACCACTTCCAGGACCTTTCTCTCGATAGGAACCTCGATTGTCATGGTCCACCAGGAGCTTGAGGGACAACGCACCCAAGGCCTTCAACTTCATGGCGCAGCAGTCAGAGCAGACCTTGGGGTTCCTGGTCGTGCCTGAGGCAACATCAGTCAATGACAGGCACCACAGGGCTTGAAGCCGGACTTTTAGATGACATTCCTGCCACACCAGGAGGAAAACCTCTAGTTTTTTTATGTTTTGTCATGTTCATTTTGTCAAAAAATGGCTAGGGGGTAGCTCTTCTCTGGATCTGCCCTGGCTGGCGTTGAACTAAAAGAACCAACATCAGCGAGCCTGCTTGGCATCTATAAAGGCACGAGGAACATTACTTCTGCCCCAGAAGATCTTAAATGACAGTTTACAGAGGACATTAGAGCCCAATTAAGAATAATAATATACTAACCTTCAGAGATCTTGGTGGATATTTAAACTGAACACTATTAAGACAGGCCTCAAGGCAGTCTTTGAGTAGCAGAAATTGCAAATATTGAACATCACGTTATTTTATGTCAGCCTTTCCTTTGCCATGATTTGCATCCCTCTTCAATGATGAAATTGTACATCCTTGTGGCCCTATTATATTCCACTCCATTCTGAAGATATCCTTATCTATCTCTTTTGCATTCAGTCTGATATCTCAAATCAGCTATTGTTATACTACAGTATATCTCCTTGATCTATCACATTTTGTGATTTATAAAGTTATACTGGTTCAGTTATCCAAACATATGGTACTTCTTTATCCGTGGCTTCAATTGCTAATTTCTAATTGTTTTTTTTCTCTTCATTAATAAAATGTCCTAAACCATTTGTAACTTAATTAATACTTTCACTATGTTTGTTTTCTGTGCATATGTGGTGGTCGGATTGTTCCTATAAGTGTATACAACCTGCTACACACACCTTATCCTCTGTGCATATGATGCTACCAAATAATTTTTCCCACTAAAATTACTCTCTTACGATTTGTTTTCTTTTTGTTTCTTTTTATTGGTGCCTTAACCAAAATTTAATTTAACAATTAACTATTCAAAATTCTACCCTAGACTTGTATGCAAATAATCATATGCTCATGTTTTCCCCTCTCTGTGTCAACATTTTATTATGCTGGTTCACACTTGACTGTCCCCTTGTAATTTGTTTAGCTGGCACTGCAATGGAAACTGACTCCTATTTATTGTTGTTTGCATTGTACAGAATGTGGCACCACCCTTGTCATTTTGTGACTCTTGCTTCGTTCTCTTACTGGTGATTGTTTGCCTTTTCTTGTAATGGAAGTTCTTTTCCACACTTCAGTACAGCAAAAAAAAAACACTGATTACTGTGTAGTTGTATTCACAGTGCTCCTTATTGATAATGTATTTCAGACACTTCAGCATTATCTCTTTCTCTTTTTTTCTACCATAATCTAACATAGGTTAAGTATTTATAAAGGTGAGGGGGTTCTCTCTCCCCCCCCCTTTTTAGGTCACAGCCCGCCAGGCAGCAAAGCTGTCTGTGTGCTGTCTGGTTTGCTAAAGACATCTTGGGGACTTTCAGAAAAATGATCTAGGAATGCATTCCTCCTGTTGATTACCAATGGCTTTGAGGTTTGTAACTCATTTTGTAGCTTTCTATTTGCTGGCTTCATTTGCTTTAGGCTCTCCAGGTTCAGCTTGTCATCCCCGTTGCCTAAATAGTGTTTACTGTATCCTTCCAGTAACTCTCTTTCTGAAAACACACCTTTAAATCTTCTTTTTGTCTTGTCACATTTACTGTGCATTCAAAGGCCAAGGTCACATATCAGGCGCTGTCTTCCGAGGGCGCACGTTTACTTTTCTTCCTCTGACTTCAAAGTGAGAGGATTTATGTGAAAATATTGCTGGATACCGGGGGTAGGAAAGAGGTTTTTTCTAGTACATGACAAATTTAAATTAACTTTGTAAGTATTGCAGAATATATCAGAATTAGGAACACAATTGAAGCACATTTTATGCTATTTCTGAAGTGTGTTGGAACCAAATACTTTAATATGATTAAAACAAATCATTACACCAGGTAATGCAATTTCCGCACATTTTTCGCCCACTGTGCACTGTAGTAAACCTGTATGTCTGTGCAAATGTGATGGTCATTTCAATTGAAGATGCGTTGTCCGTAATGGCAGTGTGCTACCATACCATGCATACTCTGTGTTATGCCACTCCACTCGGCACCACTCCGATTTACACCACCCAACGGAAATGCACTCTGCACCACTCCACCCTACAACACAACACACTATGCCACTTAATGCTACCACTCTCTATTCTACCATGTACCACTCTACGCCAATGCACTCTTCATCACTCACTCTACACTACTGCACTCCTCGCCACTGTACTGTACATCACTCCAAGGTAGGCCACACCAATCTACTCTGCACAACTCCATTCTACGCCACTCTGCAACACTGCACTCTATGCCAATACACTCTCGGCCAATGCACTTTATTCTGTAACTCAATTTTATGCCCTTGCACTATAAGCCAATCAACTGTACGCCACTCTAATCTACTCTGCACCATTGCACTGTATTCCACTGCACTCTACACCACTTTACTACATGCCATTACACTCTGTCACTCTACACAACTGCACTCTGCCCTGCCCCACTCCACTTATGCCACTTCACTCTACTCAGAAGCAATCTACTTTACACCACTGCACTCTATGTGACTCTACACCACTCTATTCTTAACCACTGCACTCTATGCCAATGTACTCTACATATCTGCACTCTCGTTCGTTCGCTTTATTTCGGTAAAAATAAATACCATAAAAGCACACCACAATTCACAAATTCATAATTTTTCAGAATGACAAGCTATATATAAAAACCCTCAAATGTAAAACATTGGACTACATAAAAAACTTTAAACATAAACAATATCTCTATGGAAATTCGTGCCATATTATAGAATCGTGCAAAAATGCTAAAAGATATATATATTTTTTTATAAATATCAAACGTCAAATGCATACCTAACTAAACGCAATAAATAAGGTAAGAATAAGGCATTTCTATTTAAAAGATGTAAAAATAAAAAAACATAAAAAGTTTGTTAAACAGTGAGAAGTTGATAAATGCATGCATTAAAATTCACGAATAAGTTCATCAGTGACCACTCCCAACGTCAATTGTTAGATTTTCCCCTGTTGTTTTTAGCATATTCAATCTACAATGCCAGATAGATTCTAGATATTTTGCCAAGCAGCAAGCCACTAAAAGAGATGAATGAGATTTAAAAACTCTCAAAGCCAATAGGCAATTCCTAAAACCCATTTTTCTGCATAATGGAATGATCCAAAAAGCCCTCTGTTTATGATATGCAGAACATTGATAGAGGACAAGGGTTATAGATTCTTCCCTGGCACAACCCATCGGGCACATCTTAGAGGTACGACTAGTATTAGTCCATTTGTACGTTAGGGTGTGCGCAAGGGAAGAGAGCCTTTCCGAAATCTAGTATACAATGCACGTGTACGTGGAGAAAGTACTGTGTCCATGTATTGCTCAGATTCGTATTGGCATTTGATTTTTAAGAAGCTCCCAGTCATAGATGATGATGAGACTGCAGACAATTGTTTAAGTTGGGCATTAAGCCAAAATGCATCCTTCAGAATCTGTGTTTCATTTTTTAGAATGGATAACGGATCCTTCCAGTATGACCCAAACCAAGTTGTGCAAAGGTCCGTTCTACATACGCACTTGATTTTTGAACTAATGTTATTGTCCATCAGGTTGGCTAGCCCACATCTATAGGGAATAAGAGAATCTAGTGACCATAGACGAATCCAAAACAACAAAGGCCTGAGAGCAGCGATCTGGCTAATTGGAGGCAACTTTAGATCCATTCGAATAGGAAGCATTGGAGTACTGGAGGGAACTCTTAACAACATCTTTAAGAAAGAGTTTTCCACCCTTGTCAAATCATCTAAATTGCAATGGCCCCACAATTCAGCTCCATAAAGGTAACCCCCCCCACCCGCTTGCGTTTTTATATATTTCGATAGCGGGCGTCATGGCGAAGCTAGGGGATCTAGCTGCAAATCTTACGATACCACTCGCCCGTTGTTTCAAGCTGAGGTTTGCTTTCTGGAGATGAGTGCCACTTATGAGAATCTTCTAGTTTCAGACATAAATAGTCGAAATCACCAACTCTTTCCAGCGTGGCACCCTCCAAGTAAATAGGTCGCCGCATCCTGCCTCTTTTATCCCCAAACACCATACATTTAGTTTTTAGTTGATTAATTTCCAGACCAAGCAGGGTTGAAAGGCCTGTAGCTGTTTGGGATATCAGCAAGGTGTCATCGGCAAATAGGAGGCAAGGAATATTCTTCCCTCCTATTTTGGGGGCATCACTGGAACACTTCATTAAGATAGGGAATGCATGCATTTATAAATAGGAGGAATAAAGTGGGGGCGAGTACACAACCTTGTCTCACGCCGCATGCAGTGGGAAATTCTTCAGTTAGTTCGCCATGCAGACCCCATCTGATTCTGGCATAATTACCAGTATAGAGATCTCTAATAATATTTAAAACAGAGCAAGGGACTCCCAGTTTGATCAAAACCTCCCACAATTTGTAGCGGGGTACTAAATCGAAAGCTGATTTTAAAATCGACAAATGCTACAAATAGGGGACCTGAGTCCACATCAACAATTTTCCATTTAATGGACATAAAGCAACAAAATCTGATCAATTGTGCTGACTTTTTCCCTGAAGCCCGCTTGAAGGTGGCTTAAAATTGGGTTTTCCACCATCAATTTCCTCAGCCTGCTCAACAATTGATGGCAAAATATTTTTTGGAGGTTGTCAAGAAGGCTGATAGGTCTACAGTTTCCCGGGGAATTCCTCTCTCCTTTCTTATAAATGGGCACAATGATTGCCTCTTTCCATGAGTCGGGATAGGATCTAGCAATCAGAATAGCGTTAGAAAGCCTATTGATATACAGACTCCAGTTGTTCTGGTCCGCTTTGAACATATCTGAGGGGATCCCATCTGACCCCGGGGCCTTCGCTGCTTTTTGGGCAGCGATGGCCAGCACAGTTTCATTCAATGTAAAGGGAGGGAGGGGGGGGCATAGGCGAGTGAGATGCTGTCAACTCTCAAAAGCTTAATACATCACAGGCCAATGGGGAGCCATACAGTTCCTTAAAATGAGAAAGCCAGGCGTCAGGATTAATATGTGACTCCAGATTGGGTGCTCGATTCTGGTCGCTACGAGAGACCAGGAGCCAGAACCGTTTGGAGTCGTGGAACCTAGCTGCCTCAATTCGCCCCTCTTCATACTCATATTTGCTCTTATTACATGTTGATACATAGTGGTGCCTAGCGTTGATAATTCCTAGTCTATCTTTTGTCCTTAACACTTTTGTCCTTAACACTTTTACCAAGGTATTTTTAGCCTCTCTACACCTCTTGTTAAACCATTTGCTGCAGGGTTGGGCACAGGAATTAGTCGATGGCCCAACACTTTTGGAGAACAGCTCTTTCAAGATTGCAAAGAGGTCCAAATGTAAAGACGTGACTTCAGATGGGGCAAATGTAAGACTATCGTCGAATAACTGATGAGTAGAAATTAAAACGCACAGTTTATCTCAAAGCTTGTTCGATCTCTGAAAGGAGTCCCATCTTACCGTGCGCCTATTGCTACACAATTCCATGTCGCCAAAAGGAGCAGAAGGGAATACAGCTCCTACTAAAAGAGATCTCTTATACGTGATCTGAAAAGGGGCATGGTCACTGGTATATGGATTGCCCACTTCCACATCAGATATATAGTGCCAGACTCTTAAATCGAAAAAAATGTAATCCAGTGTGTTACTATATAAGCCCCTAAAAAAAGTTGGCCTGGCAGGAGTGTCAGCTGGAAAGCGGCCATTGCCAAGACGGAGACCGTGAAGCATCATAAAATCTATCATCTGCATAGCCCTAATACAGGGTTTATGTGCAGTTTGTTGTGTAAGATAGGGGGGTATATTCCATATGCTGTCTTCAGGCTGCATAACCTCTATGAGGTCTGTATTAAGTTCAAGCTGGACATTAAAATCCCCTGCTATTATGATATGATATTTTAAACGGAGGTCTGGGATTAAAGTATTCAATAGCTCAATAGTAGTTGAATGGTGGTTGGAAGGACCCGGCCTACTATAGATATTTATGCATAGAACAGGGGAGCCTGAACTTGGTTGGATAGCAATGGCCAAGATATCAGGGGAATCTACATGTACCTCTTTAATTCCTCCCACCTCTGACTATTTTACCCAGGTACATAAGCCCCCTGCTGCCCTACCTGCTATGGATTGCTTGGCTGGTTTAAAAAAAGAGTTAAACCCCGGTCTGTACGTGCAGTGTGTTGCCAAAGTTTCCTGAAACATACAGATATTAAAGTTTTCAACATATGCCCCCCATTCAATGTCAACAAGTTTACCATTGATGCCAGCCACGTTCCAGGACAGGAGTTTTGCGGTCGCTTGGGCAGTGGAACAAGTTGGATTGCTAAGAATATTGTCTAGGGCATGGCTATCAATGAGCTCTGTAGAAGGTAGATTTGTAGAATTATTGGTACTATCAGATTGTGATTTCAGTGGTGATGCGACACCTGGATTGGGTGGATTGGGAAAGGAACCTGCACTCTATGTAACTGCACACTGTGCCACTGCACTCTACTCTGCAACATTGTACTCTCTGCCACTGAACTTTAATCCACTGTACTCAGCACTATTCCACTCTATGCCACCACTCTACTCTGCACCACTCTATGCCACTGCACTCTATGCCACTTGATTCTACTCTGCAACACAGCCCCCTGCATCACTCATCTCCACTTTGCACCACTATATTCCACTCCACTCTACATCACTCTAATCTATGCCACTGCATTCTACGATGCTGCATTGTAAGTCGCTGAATTCAATGCCACTGCACTCTGTGCTACTAAACTCTGCACCATTCTACGCCGATGCACTCTACACCAGTCCACTCTACTCTATGTCACTCCAGTGTATGCCACTCTGTGCGACTCAACTCTATGCCATTCAAATGTACGACACTCTCTGCCAACCCACTCCACTCCAATCTACGCCAATCCATCCTACAACACTCCACACAGCTCTCCTCTATCTCATTAACTTTTACCCATACTGAACAGCGGCCGTGCTAGTGTACAACATGACTAAAAAGCATTGGCAAAGCCAACAGCTCTTCAGTAGGTGAGACCCATTGGCTTTGCCAATGCTTTTCTTCTTTTTTTTTTTTTTAATTGAACGGTGTACTATACCACATCTTCAATTAGATGTGCAAGAATATTCATCTGCCCTTCAACTGCTTGTTTACTATGAACAGTGTGTAACACCAGAGTGAGCAGTGTTTAATAATACATCAGCATTAATGAATTTCCTGTTTATTAGGTCTTGCCTAAGACAGTGTATATACTGTCTGTTGTGAGACCTTTTGTTATGTTACAGGAGGTTAGGAGACCACCCTCTGTTTATCAATCGTTGACTTTATGGTCACTCTCATTTGCTTGCTTCTTATTAGTCAACTGCCATAGGCTTCGTTCTTCTTCATGTGCTTGTACTTCCAGTGGAGCATATATGTATTACTTGTGTCCCTACCCTGCTCATTTTATTGGGTACTACCAGTTGCGGCTGGAGCTTCAAGCAAGAGGGGTTTTGGGGGGCATGCAGGCCACACAAGCATACACTCACCCATCTACAGGCACACTCACTCACACCCCCAAGCATTCACAAGCGTGCACACATACACCCACCATTCACAGACACACACATGCACACATATGTTCACAGCTCAGACTCAAATACACACACATTCTTACATATACACATGCACACATACATCAAACATTAAAACAAAAATTACTCACCAGTTTCAGCAGTGATCTTGCCTTCGAGGTTCCTGCAGGATTGGGACAGTCACTGCCTCTCAGTGGCAGACCTTAGGTTATCACAGAGTGAGATGGCGTCACTGAGATTTGCTGACCCCACCCTACATTGTGACGGGCATAACTGATAGACACTAGGCCCTGGGCACTTCAGGGCTTAAAACTGAAGCAACCAGGTCCCATGCTCTCAGTGATGCTCCCCCTTATCATGAGGTAGAGGTCCTCCAAGTGATTTGCAATGCTGAATAGGTCACACCCACAGGAGCTCTGCCCAGCAAAGTTCAGGTCAGGCCACCAGGTGCATTTAAAGGGGAAGTGGGGGGGAGTCTGTCTGTCTGTCTGTCTGTCTGTCTGTGTCCGTCCGTCCGTCCGTCCGTCCGTCCGTCCGTCCCCTGCTGGGTACTACTTTAGTTGTCTTCATCATGAATTTCTCCCCTCTCTACGTTTCACCTCCTTATCGTCCATCTGTCGTCTGTATTATCCCCACCAACTGTCCCTACTTGGCTGTGTGGCCCCCAACACGGCCCTCCCTCCTTTGTCCGTTCCCCCCTCATGCCATTGTCTCTGTCACTCTGCACCCATCCTGCTTCCGTTATCTGTGTTGCCCTATACCAACCTCCCTCCACTGTCCTTGTTTCCCCTCCTTTGTCCATGCTACCCCAACACCCACCCCCGTTGTCCAGGGAAGCCTTCACCCGCCCTCCCTCCATTATCCTACTTGCCCCTGCCACCCAACCTCCTTCCATTGTTTGGGTTGTCCCAGCCACCCGCCTTCCCTCTTCTGTCTGTTCCCACCCTACGACCATAACAAAAAGAAAGCACAGTGACACAGTCAGCGTTTTTCCACATCCTCTGTTTTCCATGTTGCCCCTCCACAAGCCATCTCTACATCCCTTAGTGCTGCATCGTCATAGCGCTTTTTTTTTTTTTTTTTTAAGGTTTCAGCCATGCTGCACATCATCCGTGCTTCTGTGTAACATGGCGTAAAACAGTGGCAAAACCAATATCTTGAGTAGGCAATACGTACTGGCTTTGCTAATGCTAGTTTTGGAAAGGTGCTCTCCGATTAGTAAACTTTCCTTTCAGCCATTATTTACTGCATGGTCTGCAGCTGCTTACCTGCACTTGTTTTTATATTCCGATTGCACGTTTGACACTAACAGTTTAGCATGATTCTTCTGTATGCTTTTCTTCCTCTCGGTTTGTAGTGTCACTCGGTTCATTTGATGAAGCACCAGAGTTAGTAGTCTCAGTAATAAGATGTTCATACATGAAGTCTGCCCCAAAGCTGTGGTGTCAAAGGGTCGTAAATGTGTGCCTTCTTACGTTTCTATCATAGATCAGGGCACAGTCTGATGGATGACGCCTGCAGAAGGGTGTCTCCTGAGCAAGAATTTAAATTTAAATAACTGGATTCCCCTTATTCTGCTGACAGGTTGCCAATTTCGTGCCGACGTCAGAATCATGCAAATACACTTTCAATTCCTAGATGAAAGCTGCACGTACTTTCTGATTTGTATCGATCTCCAGATTTCATCTATACTTGTAGAAAGTGCTTCTGGAATTTAAGGATCCATTTTGTCTAATTTCATGATTTTTACTGAGCTTTGCACATTAGCGAAGATAGGAAGAATAGATAGATGTTATTCACCATACATTTTATAGACTTCGCGAAGGTGGCATAATTTGTGAATTATTTTAAGGATGCACATTTCATAACAAAACGCATCAGGCTTTTTTTTTTATTTACCCATGATAAACAAGGATCCTGTCTTTGATAAAATGAAGTATTTTTTCAAAGTATTCCTGGTATCTCATGTTTATAACTTGGCCCCTGTGGGTGAAAAAAGAAAAAACACGTTACATATTTAAACATTAGATATTGTGTGTGCCAATATAATGAAAAATGCAAAGGAGAAGGGCAAACGTGAGAAAATTTGAAAAGTAAGAGACTCAATTCGCAATCGTATAAGTAGCAGGATAATTCACACTACAGCAATGGAAAAAACAATATTAAACCATGCACATAAGATAATTATACATTGCGCCATTACTTACTTTACGAAACGGCAGTGGATGCATTCAAAGGGACTAGTCACCCGCTGGCTAGGCAACTGGTACACCACAGGTCACTGAATCGAACAGTAGTTTGTAGTCATGGTCGTCACCGAGTGTACCACATGCGACAGAGAATCTGCTGCTGCCCGGGCTCCGAACTATGGACCACGACCACAAACTCCAGTCACAAGCACAGCCAAATGATCTAGGTTTAATGGTCTGATGGATACAGAGTAAAGCCATATAGAAAATCAAAAATTAGTACTATATTGAAGGCAAAATGCTACCCCAAGAGATCACCAGTTCTCACACTCATTGCAAACATTCCTTCCATCACCTTTTGTGTGTGTGATGTCCTAAGTGAATGTGCCCAGATGCGAGTCCTGTGCTCAATGTGCCACTGGAATCAAACTTACACCCGACCGAAGAGCCTTAATCAGGGTAAAACTGATACTGGGTTGCTTGTGATCCCATCTGGAGATGACCCGGCTTGGCAGTTCAGCCTGGACTGTTCCTATTGGAGTAGGAAGAAGACTCATTTTCATATGGCTGGGTCTAATCTGAGGTAGTCTGATGGACAAAATAACGAGGGGTTGGAATGCTACCCGAATGCTTGTCAGTAGTTAGACTTAGTGCATGCATTCCTCCCAGCACCTTTTGTATATCTGAAGCAAATTAAATTCATAGAGGCTTTTCATGATCTTCATGTGTCGGATGTGCACCCGATCTATTATCTATTTAAGAGTATTCCCACTGTCAGTTTTCTCAGTTTTGTAAATTTCATGCACAGGCTTCAGGGATTGATTTAAGATCAATAGGTGTTTTTTTGTATCTGTAGTTGCTCTTTTGCGGCATAAACATAGTGTGGTAGGACGTATTCCTAGCTTGAAACGTTTCATAGGGTTCTTCTCACTACACCACCTGGATCCATGGGCCTCACATACTATAATAATGATAGTATATAGTGCAAACGGGCACAGAACAACGTTTCCCATCTTGGTTTAAGCCTTGCTGGAAATTCAAAAAGAAAAATACACTCACCACCGTGAAACCATACATGCTCAACCAGTCATTAACAGAACCCCTCGCCACGTACACGTGTTTCCTCCATGTATATTATCTGATTTTGCTCAAACTAATTGTTCAATGATTTAAGTGGGGGGTAACAAAAGAGGAAATGAGCGGTGGGTTCCTAAGAAAAATACTTTTTTCAAAGCTTAGCGCTACAGAGCATGAGATGCAATCTAAAATGTGATTAAGGGGCCAACCAAAAGCTCTTATCCTCAATCTATCAACCTCAGAAAGAAGAACAGCTCAATTTGGCCGTAATGAAGTGCGTAGCAGAATGAGTCTGGGTAGAAGCTCTACATGCTGAGTTTTCTTATAAAATTTGAAAAAGCCAGAAGGAAAACGAACACATGAAAACTAAGCACGCACGTCAGTTCACTTCAGTCCTCCCCAACCGTAGCATCACTGCTCGGTCATGGGTTATAAAATGTACTGTGTCAGAAAATGGGAAATTTTCCACAACACCACTCACTGCAGGGTTGTGAAACTGAAGTATGTAACTGTAGGTTCTAAATAAATTTAGTGCCATTATACTTCTAATACTCCAGCACTGATGTGGTAAAAGTCATGGCACACACAACATATCTAAGTGCAGGTGAGTTTCCACATATTTAAACAAGTATTGACAAAGCAAAAACGACTGGCGTCTTCACATGTGAAAGTGTATGTAGTTGGGTGTATTGATTAGAGGGTGAATGCAAGAATGAACAAAACTTCTCACGAAGAAGGCCGAGGCATAGAATCGATACTACTAGAATTTTGAATACTCAACAAGAGCCCAACATCTCTGTGATGAGCAAGGTGGAGGCTGTCAAACCTTGAATCTTATTCCTCTGAAAATCTAGGTTTGGCCATTTAGCGCATTTGAATTCAAGCGGAACAGTTCTTCCATACATGGAACGTTTGGCCTGCGGGAAGACAGTGATCAAGAGGCTTGTCTCAAAGGAAGCTTTCATCTTTTCTGTAGCCACCCGAATCATTTCTGCAGACTTTAGGGGCTAAGAAGGTATTGAAGGCAGCTCCAAGCGAGGCACCAGGGAAGATGTCAGATTCGGTGTTGAAGACATTCATGATGTCACCTTCAGTGGCAGTGACTTAAATGGAACCAGTGCAAGGCCAGAGTCTTTGGGGATGCAGCATGAAGTCATCTTGAAGCCATTCGTTGGAGCCACAGAAATCACTAAGCCCACATGATTTGGAGGACCCTGTGGAACTAATCCATGGGTTGAGGGTCAGTCCTGAGGATGTCTGAAATGGGCTTTTGAAAGGCCTTGAACTGAGACAAGGTAGCAGATGGGGAACTCCTATATAAATTTCTTAAGAACTAGTATTAACTTCAAAGAGGACAAGGAAGAGACTAGCATCCATGAACACCACCACCAACGGTCTCAATATTCCCAGGAGCTTGACTGGTTCCTTAAGGAAGAAGATGGCTTCACTTTGCCTTTTTCAATTCCTATGCTTTTGTAGGACGAGCACCAAGGGGATCTCTCCCTGTCAAGAGACTTAGTTAAAGGAGGGAAGAGGGACAATCTAATGGGCCCTTAAAGGTCTGAGGCAGAGATACTTTGGCTTCTCGCTAGATGATAAAACTTCTGGGTGCCTGTAAGTGCAAAAGGACCACGGCCACATCACAGGCACCACATGTAATGGAAACAGACAGCAACATCTTGCTTCAATAACCTCAACATTCGACCTAAACTGATGTTGATTAAATATATTGGAGTCAAGTAAAGAATGAAGAGCTCCAGACCGTACTGTTAAGGCTTGGGAAAACAGGAACTGAAGCCCGCCAGCCACGTGGCACAGTATACAAATCGGTTTTCATCACATTTTGCGCAGCCATATGACTGGAGTTGTGTGCTACTGCTAGAGAATGTTTACTGACCCATTCTGGTGCCTGGGGATCTTGTAAAGCTGATAAATCTGCAGGGAGACGTATCAGACTGCCCACACATGATTAATATACGATTGTCTCATCACTCACTTATCCTGAATGCAGTACAGATTTGAATTCTTTCAGTGCCAGCCCTGATATGCACCATGGGCAAGACACCTTCGTTGCATGGCCAAGTTTCTATCTAGAACGGAAAACAGTGTGAAAAAAGAAGAAGGCCTGGAAAATAACGCCGAGTGTTCACACGTGGTTCAGATTAATTCAGGCATTTTTTCCATCATTTTGTTCTTTATTTAAGTAGATGTCCTAAGTGGGACGGGTAGGTTCAAATTTGGTCTGTGCCACAGGGCTCGAGCTAAACTTCGCGGAAGAGGGCTACGTAGACTGCAACCGGTCTGGTGCTGCTTGTGCTCTCATCAGGAGGGTACCTCCTGTTCCCTTTGGAACAGAAACAGAACTGATTTACAAATAGCTAGTCTCTCACTAGAGTGGCATTGTGGGTTAACAACAATGGCCTGAAATGTTTACCACAGATTTTGCCAGTGACTAAGATTAAATACAAACATTCTTTCCAACACTTAGTTATTTAATGCAGTTGATGTATGTCTAGACATCGGTCTCTTACTCACTGTGCCACAGCTATACCTCAGTGACAAGGCCCAAGTAGGCCAATGCTGGTTTAAGGTTGCTAATAATCAGCAGGAGACATGGCAAGGCAGTTGTAGCTGCACAGATCGTGCTGGAGCAGGGCCAGGACTGACACTCCAACTGTAAATCACTGTTCTGCCTTGAGTGCCATGTTGGGAGAAACAATACTCTGGAATGCGGTCCTTAGTGTCCGCAAGTAACTGAGATTAATTCTAGCATTCCTTTCATCACACTGTTGAATGTTGGCTGCATGGCCACATTTGCATCACCACTCATTAATCCTTAGTAGAGAGCCAGATTGGCACAATCGATCAATGATCATCACAGTAAAGTCAAATGTGTGCCACCATCTACTAATCCTCAGTAAATATCCACACTGCCACTATGAATGAGCAATAATTAGTGCATGCTATTTCTAACAACATTCCAAACTTTTGAATGCATGGCAGTTCAGATGTGCCCCACTGCTCCCTAATTCTTAGTGAACGTTCTTATTTGCCCGTTCAACCATTAAGCTTTAATGAATATATACACACCATTACTCCGCAACCTTATCACATGTTCAGATGTTCTGCATCACTCTAAAATCCTTACAGCATGTTCAGGTTTGCATAATGGCTCACTGATCTTATGATTGTTTAGATTGGCTTCAGCAATCAGTGAATCCTCAATACACCATCATTCAGCATTGCACCTTCATTCAGTAATACTCTTTGTAGATTGATATCTGCATCATCAATTTAAGGAGATGACAATGCTTAAAAGATCATCAGGTAAATGAGGCTGCAATATGTCATCTAACAAAGCAACACACTACCAAGTTTAATGCTGGCAACTGCTAGTGATGCGGGAATAAGTAAGTAGCATAGTTTTTTCTCTTTACTGGATCTCCCCTTAATAGGGACATAGAGATTGGGCACATTTTACTTCCTTTACGATTATAACATTAAAGATGATGAGCTATACTGGGAACATTATTATTATTCCAAGATGTCTGCCACACAGGATTAGAAGCTGCTGTGGGCTTTGGAATTGCTACAACAACCAGTGGTGTCTCAATAAGGGCGGCTCTATAGAGTTCTCTGCCTGGTTGTTATGCTTCCTCTGTGGCAACATGGGGCTCTACTCTTGAAAGCACAGTGGGACAAGGGAGGCGGCATCAGCCAACCTGATTTTGCCATGCCTCAATCATTCACCGCATTAGCTGTGCTCCCTTGCATGTCCTTACAGTATACACAAACCAACATGACACACTGCTCCTACTCCTGACGGTTGTTGCATGGGCTGATCTAAAATGCCATTGACATCAGCTACAGTCAATGGATCTAACACAATGCTGCTCTCTTTATGTATAGTATACTGACAGCTAGAACTATCTCAGCCAGACACACAAGACAGGAGGTAAGGTGTTTTCCATTTTAGAAGCAGAAAACCTATTGCTTATCAAGAGAAAAAAGAATATTGCCGAATGTCTTGCAGTCACATTTCTACACACATGCACGTCTTAGAAAACATGAACTAGCCACGCAGGCATATTACCTGATAAGATTGATGTGGTTGTTAAAACCCCTACTAAGACTTCGAGCTGGCATTTGGTCCAACCATAGCACAGGCTGGTCTGGGTCAGATAACCTACGAAAACACACAAAGCTTACTTAGTAAAGGCACAAACTTGCAGAAAAATTATAATTTAAAAAGTAAAGAGAAATAGCACATTTTTGCCAGAAGAAAAATAAGTTTTGAATAAATGAATGTTTAAAATACTTTCAAAAACATAGATATTTTTCTTCAGGAAGGGGATTGGTTTTTCTCATTACAATTATCCTAACATTAAATGACTGTATGTTTGTCTCACACGTGAGTAAAGTGCTGACTCCAGGGTGTTAGTTTTTCACTTAGGTGAGAAGGTACACCTTAACAAATAATTATAATTTCTACACTAGGATTTGCATGTAATTTAGGTTTTGGAGAAGAGCGCGGCGTAAATGGGGCGAAACATGTTGACACGAATATTAAAAGCACGTGTTTAGACTGATATTTGCATCATCAAGGAGATTTCAATGCTTAAAAGATCATCAGGGAAATGATTCTGTGATATGTCATCCAACAAAGCAACATTCTAGCAAGTTTAATGCTGGCAATTGCTAGTAACGCGAGACTAAGTAAACGGAATTGTTTTATTCTCTTTACTGGATGTCCCTTTAACAGTGGCATACAGATTGGGTTTTTTACTGTTATTTGTACACAGCACACACAGTAAAAGACGCTCATTAACATATATTTAGTAAACGTTAGTACACATTGCATGGGGATTGAAGTGGTCTATGCGTGGCATTTGTAGTAAATTATGCATGTAGAAGTCAGAGGATGGTGCGTGACTAATTTAAAGCAAGTATGTTGAGGCAAATATTCGAACGATGTTCGTGAGCTTGAGTAATGCTCACGAGCAGCTGCTCATGGGTAACAGTAGCTGCTGTCATTTTCCCACACATGGGGATGTTTCACTGCAGCTACACACGGGCCAGCTTTCTGTCTGTGAGAATGGCTACGCCGCTGCCACGTGTCCTGCAAGTATTCGTGTTTTAGCAAAGCATGCAATGTTACTGCCCACGATGCAGATAAGAAAGCATCAAGGAAACATGACACTCCACATCATTCTGCTGCAGGCGCCGCCGCCATTTTGCATTACGCTACTAACACATTTAACAGTGAAGTGCAAGAAGGGAGCCAAAGGTGTAAGTGGGAGTGCAGGGTTCAAACTTCCTTTGAACAAACACAATATGAATAGCACAGGCATCCACGGCGCTTGCTTCTCCACCACACAGAACAGATTTAGCTAAGGCAGCAAGCGTTCAAGCCCCCCCAAAACAAACCCAATGCACACAGGAGGTAACACACAAATATCAGTGCGCACAAATACATTAATGCAGTATGGGTGTTGTATACGATGTTCGGACGCGTGTGTGCATGGAAGCCTGTAACTGTCTTGCTCCAGTGCTTTAAATGGGCCGGTACTGTCCGGCACGGAGTACCGGCACTTTTTTATTTTGCGAGGGAGAGTACCTGCACTTTTCAAGAAAAACGTAATACTTTTCATTGGCGAGTACCGGCACTTCTCAAAAACTGCAGGTACTCCGAACCAGAGTACCTGCACTTCTATTTTCCCATTTCAAGCACTGTCAGTTGCTCTGTCTGCATATATGCAGTTATCCCTCTGTTCCCACCTTCCTGACTTAGAAACCTTTTAGATGTGACCAAGAGACAACTCCACAGAAGGAGGTGTGAGGGCAATGTGGAATCTGTGGATAGATAGAGCACCCACCAGAAAGAGCATTAACAAAGGTAAGTAACTTGTTCTTCTGATGGATAATCTCTAACCGCAGATACCTCACCGTAGAATAGATATCAAAACAGAATCTCCCCAAGGTGGAGGGTCAGTGGAGTGAACTCAGACCAAAAGGTCCCTCAGGATGTAATGGGCAAAACATCCTTCCAGACGGACCTGGTTATCAAAGCAGTACTGCTTCGTGAACGTGTGCACAGACACCCATGTCACAGATATCAAGGACAGGCACTCCACCAACCAATGCAGTCTTGATACTCCTGGAACTTGCTCTCAGACATTTCAGAGGCTGCTTCTAGGCCACTGCATAGAAGTTATTTATGTAGAGGACTATTTACCTCAGCAGAGTCCTCTTCTGCACCACCTTCCCTTAATTCACCCTGAAGAACTCCACAAAAAGTTGATCATCCTCTTGTGTTCTTTGGTAAGATCAATAGAAAAGTTTAATGTTCTTTCGGGGTCCAGCCTATGAAGCCTCTCCTCCTCTTTCGAGGGATGAAGAGCATTGTGGATCACTGGCAGGGTGATGGATTCTACAACATAGAGAGGTCTTGCGCTTTATGCAGGAAGGACGCCCCAATTCTCAGCACCACTTTGTCTGGAAAAATGATGGTGTACAGCGGTTGGGACGACAGTGCCTTAAGTTCACTCACATGATGAGCTGAAGTAATTGCAGTCTTTTGTCAGGAGACGCAATGCGTTTCTGTGCATTGGCTCAAACGGCATACACAAGAGAAACATCAAAACTAAGTTAAGGCTCTGTTGTGGCATTATAAACCGCTTGGGAGGAAACGTGTTAGACAAATCTATAACAAACCTCCTCGGAACAGGTGATTTAATCAAGGATGTCTGGACCAACAAAAACAGAAATGCCTAAATGGCAGACAAGTAACATTTAATAGGGTCCACCTCAAGGCCATGCTGGGTTAAAGACAAAAACAAAACTGAATAACATCCAACAGCTGGGCTTGCAAAGGATCGATCTGGCAAAATCCACACCAGCTACAAATTTGTCCCAATGCCTGTCACAATTGGATTTCGTGGAAGGCTGCCTGGTGGCAAGGACGATGTCCACCATTTCAGGTGGCAGATAAAATACAATTAACTGCCAGCTATCCACTCCACGCACAGAGGTGTAGATTGAGCAGGCTTCGGTGAAGGACACTGCCCTGTTGTTGGGTCAGAAGATCCCCTGGGACTGGTAGCCTGATCGGAGGATAGATGTTCATGACCAGAAGTTGCTGGTACCACACTTTATGGGCCCAATTTAGTGCCACTATGATGACTTTGGCTCAGTTATTCCTTGTCTTTTTCAAAACTTGGTGCATGGGAGGCAGAGGCAAGTAGGCATATAGGAGTCCCAGTGTCTTTGTGGAAACTCCAACATGCAAAACATTGGACACTGTGCGTTTGAAGGTGGTGAAAATATCTAGCCAGGATTCTCCCCATTGTTGAAAGATGCCCTGCTAGAGCTCAGGAAGTAGACTCAATTCATGATTCGCCAGAAGCCGCCAGCTGAGCTGGTCTGCTCTGGCATTAAGGAACCCACCAGTGGTTCCTGATCAGGGAAATGTCCTAACACTCCAGAGGCACGGAGCCAACAGGCACAGGACCCCACTCAGTTCTACTTGCTGCAGTACCACATGGGGGTGATGAAGTCCTTGAGAACTTGCACTAACCTCCCCATGATGCATGGCAGAAAGGTCTTCAAGTCAGACAAATGCCCATCATCACCAACAGAATGTTATGGAATTAGGTTTTCACCAAAGACCAGAGTCTTCTGATCTCCACTTCCCCTAGATGAACTCCCCAGCCCAGTGGTGGAGCATCCGTCACCAAAGAAGCTCGGGGGGGGGGGGGGAAGGAAAGGAAGAGAGGCCTGCCACTGTAAATTGTGAGCTGGTTATTCTGAAACCTGGATAGTATCAGTCAGATTTCCTTGGGGTTGAAGCTGGGCCCACTGAAACTTCAACTTCCAATGAAGAACCTGCATGTGCCTCCTGATGCAGTTGATCAAGGAGATGCAGGAAGCTAGGAAACAGAGAAGTCCCAGATCTACTCTTACCAAGATCCCCCCCCCGCCCCACAGGATGGGCTTGTGCCCTAAAGAAACTAAAGCGGTTTAGAATTGTTGGCACAACGGAGGGGGATTGGGAAAATTGGTGCCCTTGCTGGCCTGCATGATGCCCCAGACCTTTAAAGGGCTGAGGTGACTGCTGCAAGGATAGGAGTGATTGATGTATGTAAGCCAGCTCACCAGAGTAGCTCCTGAATTAACTAAACTGAATGGGGTACTGCTAGGGCGGGAGTCACCAGTCCCAGGGAGCATACTGTAGCTCTTATGTCCTTAAAACTTTCAAGGGCCAAATCAGCTGTTTCCCCAAACAGACATGCGCCATCGAAGGGCACATTCACAAGGGAGGCTTGCCTATCTAAGAAAAGCCTGTGTAACACATGTACATGTGAAAGTGGAGCACAACTCCTTCACCATTCGCCCTCCTAAGCAGTCAGTACTACCTACGTCAGCACAAATCATGTACTTGCCATGTCCTCGCCAACATGAAAACTTTGGGCCAGAGAGGCCCTAAGGTATTCCAGGACCACCAGCAAGATCACATTATCCAGGTCCTAGAGAGCATTGATAGGTCAACCTAGCAAATACACTGCACTGATCGATCTCAGTGCTAAACAGTTTGAAGAGAACATTTGTTTTCCAAACGCCTCAATCCTCTTATACTTATTATCTAGAGGAAAAGAAGCAGGGTTAACTTTATTGTTAAAGCCTGCACAACCAGGCTCTTTGTAGTAGGATGTTTGGTGAAAAAAATCAGGGTCGTGAGGCACTGGTCTGAGACACCTGCCCCCTGCCTATCCACTGGTGTACAGTAACAAGGCTTTAACCAAAAGTCTGTGAGTGTTAGTGAGGGGCCCTGTTGAAGGGGGAGCAAGGGCTCAGACTTTGCAGGGGCAGACTGCAGAATTCCTTTAAGGACACTGGCCTTGGTCACGACAGAGAGCAGCCACAATTCAAGATCTCAGTGGCCGATCATAACCGAACCACAAGGTACCAAAAAAATAATGGAGCCTCTTAAGGTGCACCCACCCTAGTGGAGGCATCAGAGCAGAATCGGGCTGCATAAACAATGGTTGCAGTTTAGTGATTTTGAAGTGCGACATCAGTTGAGATCAGGTTGAAGTCTGTTTGATGTCAGACATCTGCATCAGAATCCGATCCTCTTCTGGTGTCAGAAATTATCTGCTCAGAATTCACTGGGTTGATAGAACATTAACATACACGTCTGGCATATCATTATGTTCCAAATTGAATGAGTTAATTCTGGAAGACTGGCAGTCCCCTAACTTGATAAAACACTAACAAAACAGTGATATAATACACCAAGTAGATTTACTTTGCCACTTTCAAGAGGGTCTATGTTGCAGCTTAGGTGGGAGTCCATGTATCTGGGCTATGCTGGGAAACAAGGGAACTGAGGCCTGATGATGGTTAGCTGCTGTTTTTGTCCAGAGTAGAAGTTGTAAGGTTTACAGAAGACCACAATGAGAATTGAATTTTAGGGGAGGTTGCATAAAGGTATTCTCTAATGGCTTTGACAATTAATGGTTCGATCCTCCCGGTGCAGGCTTAAGGGGTGATGGAGTATGAGACAAACATTTCTGTCTGCCCAGCACAGCTGACAAATTTATCATTATGGAGTCAACACACAAAGTATAATAATAATCTAGGATGTCAGAGATTTTAATGATTACACAGAGGTAGTGGGTCGGATTTTACCTTTGAAGTTACAGTAAATACTACAAGCTCCTAAAGGAAATGCACCTTTTCAATCAGGAAATTATTAAACCAAGAAATTGGGAGATTATTTCTATCAAATGCTATCCCTACATTTTACCGGATAGCAGGTAGCTAGACGACACCTGGAACCCTCTTGACAGTCACTCACAGATCCTTGAACTCTAAGGCCAGAAATCTACTATTACTTGATAATACTATCAAATGAGAAGACACTATGGCTCAATAAGTGGAACAGTTCCCCAACTTTGTGCTGCCTGGGCCCAAATGCCATATATTTAGTACGTTAAGCTAACATGATGGATACATTTGAAATTATATAAAAAGTATCATACCAACAGCCCCTTCAACAGGTAAGGTAATAAATAGGACAGAATGGTGGTAGGATTACTGAAGAGGGAACAGTCTGCTTCCATGAAACTCGCACCACGGCCAGTTAGAGAAAATCAAGAAGACAAACACAGACGAGAATTTTGGGATTACTTAAAAAAGAGCTGTACATGAAGTCCCTCCCTGTGTGAAAACTGTATGTTCTGTTCATATAAATTACTCTAGTGGACAGAAAAAAAGCCAAATACCCTACCAATAAAGGAGAAGGTGCAGAGAACCATCAAAGTCATAAGGAGGGTGACCAACCCAGGAAGAGATGGGCTGCCAGACATATTTTATGCAGCCTAGGGGGGGCACCACTGGCAGACAAACTGTTAGCGATGCTATATAAAGTGACCTGCAATGTGGTACTCCAGGCTTAACCTTCGATTACATTAAAACTCAGGCCATTGAACAGGTTTTAATTCGATGTTGTGTCTATACTTTTTTGCAAACCTTTGTGTATATTGAAGAATATGGCCACAGCCTCCGCATATATAAGAAAGTGTGTTATGTATAATTCTAAATCCAATTTCATCAATTGGTGCCACGGCTACAGGTAAATCAGAGGAAGTATTAAATAAGGAGCCAAAGGGCAATCTTGCTTCAAGACCCTCACGGGCACTAATGCTTGCACACCAGAAAAATAAGTATTCTATTCTCCTTATGTTTGTAGCATGGCAATTAAGTTTTAATATTAAGCACATACTTCAAAAGAAACTTTTGGTGTGAACCCCACTCACCGTTTGCGAATACGAAGATTCACAAAGGGCCCAAATTCTGTAGATATAACAGCAAACATTTTCTAACAAACATATAACTGCAGACATGCAATACTTCAGCCCTTTATGATCTCAGGGCTCGTGTCTTTGGAAATAAACTGATTAAATAGCCCAGAGGGTACATTGGTTACCCATTTCACATTAGTCTTAAGAAGAAATATAACAATACCACCCAGTCAAGATGAAAAGGAATGCAATATATTTTATATTAAATTGTAGATTTCAGCTCATGACCCTAAAGGACCCCTATAAAAACGTTTCTACAGTCGTAGCAGAGGTCTAGTGGCTAGCTGTCTAATTTGTCCATTTTTGACCCATATAGCTCCCACCTGCTGGGCACAATGTCCTCTGAACCTTTAGGAATCAATTGCCAACAACTGTAAACTCTTCTGTGTAGGAGGCTGGTCTGGTTTGCAGTGAGTACCTATGGTATTTACACCTTATACCAGGTCCAGTTATCCCTTATTAGTGAAATGTACGCAGTGTCTAGAAGCCAGGCTCTCTAGAGGTAGCTGTGGACGAGCAACCAAGGCTTATCTAGGAGACATGCAAAGTTACTGCAATACCACTGTAGTCACACAGTACTCACACACATGAAAGAAAACACTCAGTGTTACAAAATTATATACACTAGCAGGCAGAAATAGACATAAAAACAGTTAGAATACAGTGCAATTAGTGAAAATCACAATAGTTAGAAATGGGCCAAAGGGAAGCACTAACCATATACTAAGAAAGTGGAATGCGAAAGTCGGTCTCCCACCTAGGCAAGTGTAGTGTGTAGAGGGGATCTGGGAGTACTAGAAAACCCCAAAGCAAAGTACTAGAACCCGCCCCAGTGACCAGGAAAGCAGGAGTAAATCACAGTAAGTTGCCTAGAACACACACAGAAACTAAAAGAAGGATTATGCAAGAACCAGAAGAGACTGCAAGACACTAACAGTAAATTCCTGGACCAGAGGACCTGTGGAAGAAGGGGACCAAGTCCAAGAAGCACAGAAGAGTCCAGGAAGACCAGGAGCCCCTGCTAACCCAGATGAAGGTGCAAAAGGAGAACCACCGGTGAAGAAAAACAGTCAGTACTCCACCCAAGAAGACGGAGTCGGGTTCCTGGAGGATGCAAGTGATGTCCCATGCCGGATGGAGGATTGCAGTCTGGTTTGTGTCGCTGGATTCCGCCAACAAGCCTTGGCACACGCAAAGCTCGCGTGAGCGGAAAATGGCGCTACCAGGAAGGACAAGGGAGACTCTCCCCAGGAAGAGGAGACAGAGGGGGCTCTCAGCAACTCAGGGAGCCCACAGAAGACCAGGCAGCTTGCACCGGAGTCCCAGAGCACGGGGACAAGGAAGGTGCAAAAGAGGCCCACACAACACGACAAAAGCTCCCAAACCACCGGAGAACAACCCAGGAAGCTGTGCGTCGCTGGATAGACTGGTGGGGACCAGAGCAACAAGATGCACAAAGAACTTAGAGGAAGGATGCCAACAAGCCTTGGCAGCTGCAAAACACACTGTGCAGGAGTACTATCTTGCGTGGGAAAGCAAGCTCTTACCTCCACCAAAGTTGGACGTGAGGATCGTTGGGACCACTTCAGTCCACCACCCGTGATGCAGGATACATGCAGCTCAGCGGGAGAGAGGATCCACGCAGCCAGTCGTCGTTGCAGCTAGTGCCTGCTGAAGCAGGGAAGAGACTCCTTCACCCCCAAGGGAGGCTCCTCCGCTCTTCTGGTGCAGGCTGAAAACGAGCTGTCCTCAGAGGATGCACGACTGGAAACATTTGCAGTTGCTGGGAGGAGCCGGAGATACGATGTTGAAGGCGTCTTGCTTCTTTGTTGCAGCTTGTAGAGATCCTGGAGGGTCCAGATGCAGTTTCTTCAGTGAGAAATCGAAGTGGAGGATGCAGAGGATTCCTGCTGGAGTCTTGCAATCCAAATCTGAGGAACCATCCAAAGGAGAGACCCTAAATAGCCCTGAAAGGGGGATTGGTCACCTAACCAGGTAAGCACGTATCAGGGGAGGGGTGTAATGTCACTGGCCACTCAGAAGCTCCCAGAGTTCCCTGCCACCTTGAATCCAAGATGGCAAAATCCAGGGACCCTCTGGAGGAGCTCTGAGCACCACCCCTGGGGTGGTGATGGACCGGGGAGTGGTCACTCCCCTTTCCTTTGTCCAGTTTCCTGCCAGAGCAGGGACTGGGGATCCCTGAACCGGTGTAGACTGGTTTATGCAAAGAGGGCAACAAATGTGCTCTTCAAAGCATTTCTAGTGGCCTGGGGATGCTACCCCTCCCAAGCCTGTAACACCTATTTCCAAAGGGAGAGGGTGTAACACCCCTCTCCCAAAGGTAATCCTTTGTTCTGCCTTCCTGGGCTCTTGCTTTTCAAGCAACAGGAGGGCAGAAATCTGTCTGTGAGGTGACAGCAGCTAGGGCTGCCTGGAAAACCTCAGAAAGTTGGAATAGCAATACTGGGGGTCGACTAAGGAGCCCCCAGAGTGCATGGAAACATACAACCAATGCTTGCAAAACCCTTGGGGTATGATTCCAACATGTTTGATACCAAACATGCCTATGTTCGGAGTTACCATTATGTAGCTGGACATACGTAGTGACCTATGTCCAGTACATGCTTAAAATGGTGTCCGCGCACTCACCAAGTCCAGGTAAAAGGTCCTGGAGGCCGTGAGGGCACCTCTGCTAGTGCAGGGGTGCCCTCACACACAGGTACTTTGCACCCTGCCCTCAGGACTGGAGGGCCTGCTATAGGGGTATCTTATAGGTGATATGGTGCCGAGTAAATGACAGTGAATGGGTGCTTGCACCTTTTCACGCAGGCTGCAATGGCAGTCCTGCAGAACCCTTTGCATGGGCTCCCTATGAGTGGCAAAATATATGCTGCAGCCCAAAGGAACCCCAATGCCCTTGGTACCTAGGTAGCATATATTACAGACTTATAAAGGGGCACCAGTATGCCAATTTTGTGTGAAATACTGTGTTAACAGTAGCCAACAATCCAATTTAAAGGAGAGAGAGCATATTCACTGGGGTCCTGGTTAGCAGGATCCCAGTGAACATAGTCAAGCACACTGACATCAGATAGAAAATGGGGGTAACCATGCCAAGAAAAGGGGTACTTTCCTACATTATGCTTCTATAATAGAGAGTTTTCATACATGTATGCCTTAATGCTTTTCTTGTCGTACGATTTTCTTCACTTTCTCAACTGCCCTCTGGGACTTATACGACTAAAAACACTCTTGCAAAAGATTTACCAAGTTTAATATTCTTTATTGAAGTACATGTTTATCCTCATACATTGGTCGCTTACTACGACCCTCTGGCATTTGAAGAATCTTTAAGTTTGTACATGTTACATTTTCATGTAAATTGCAAGATTTACCAAGTTGTGACGGCAGCTCTCATAATTACTAGTGGAATTGGAGATTTCTTGCATCAGCCCATAAAAGCATTTGTCTGGCAAGGTCCAGTGGGCAACCCTCACAACCTTCAGTAGTCAAAAGAAGGCAAAACCAACATCCAAAAAGCCCTCACTACCTCTCCAACAGTGACTGTTTTCATCTCATAGTGCCACTATTAGGCACACGGCAGTAATGGTGGCGCGATGAGATTGGGGGAA
This sequence comes from Pleurodeles waltl, assembly GCF_031143425.1. NCBI lineage: Eukaryota > Metazoa > Chordata > Amphibia > Caudata > Salamandridae > Pleurodeles > Pleurodeles waltl. Next base: position 905,905,308 of record NC_090444.1, on the reverse strand, counting down.
GCCCTGTAGCATTTCCAACTAGAGGGACTTCAAAGTGATAGCTGAATCATTTGACTCACTGTGGCTTGCTTTCTCTAACAGTTTAATTCTCCCATATTTCTACTGGCAGAGGCCTTCAGCTCATATTGCAAGCCCTGGCTTTTCTACTGCAGTCTGCGGAGTGGTAACAAGAAGTACCAGCTTCAAGGTAAGAAAGATGTACTTTGCCATATTCTGCAGCAGGCTTAGGGCCTGGTAGGTGACAACACTGCCTGCCTCCACATTGTATTCCATTTTAAATATCAATCTCCAACATCACTGTCATGGACAATAGCTGGGCTGTTGCCAGCTATTCTCAACCACATGCCTGGTGGTGCCAAAACTGTGTAGTGACATACTTACCCACAGAATTAACCCCCCCCCCCCAACACCCTCTTGTCTTTCTGTTCTTTGTTGCCCCCATATGCCCCAGACGGGATGTACTCCAGTAGAAAAATCAAGGGTCAGTGGATGTGGAAAGAGATGAGGAGGCTTAGACACTCCCCTCAAATATAGACTGAACTCTGCAGCAAACTTTGACCGTGGTGTGTGCATTGTGGTGGGGGCTCATCCGGCCATCCATGATTACTTTTGCTGTCACCAACTACTTAAAATTCTCGAAGGTTCGCATTCATAGCAGTTCCCCTCCCAGAGGTCTAAAATTAAGGTCCTCGAGGGGAACTCACATTATACTTCATGCTCGAGAGACTACAGGGATTTGACACAGAAACTGTCCTCTGGTACACCCAGCGTTCCATAATTTTTAGGATAATTAACTATGTGGACAGCAAGGCCACTGTCAGAGCAGCTCAACAAAAACAGACTTCAGGCTTGAATCCTCAAGGGTCCTGGTTTTTCCTCACTATACATCCTATGTTCAGCAACAGAGGAAATCCGCCATAGAGGTCAGGTAGAAGATTAAGTGAATCAACTTAAGTATACACTGATACCCGGCTAAGCTAAAAGTGACGCGTAGTTTATCAAAATCACGAAACTGCCTGGGACTGAGCAGAAGAGAAACTTTAAAAATAAGCAGGAGGCCTTGCAGACGCCAAGCCATCAACAAGGTTTCAAAGTTTTGCCTCCCTCCAAAGAGCGAAGAACAAATAGAAGACAATCAATTCTGTGAGGCGAGAAAGACACCAGAGAGAAGAATTCTTTACATTTTAGTTAGTAGTCGGGGTAAAAATACAGGCCAACACACAAAACATAGTAGGCCGGGGATTCATTCATATATGTAAGTGGTATTTCTATAGCACGGACATCAGTAACGGGCAGATAAGAGATGTACAGAGTCAAAGACAAGCAGTCTGAGTAGGGTGTGGGAAATTGGGGAATGGTGTTTGCTAAAGTTCAGCAGTTAGTAAACTCATTGCATCCGAATGAAGGTGCACAGATAGCTAAATCTTACACATTGCATCCCACATGAACACACAAGAAACCTGATGAGTACTGCCTGATAGTAAACAATGGCCTTAAAGAAAGTTGAAAGAGGGGCAGTCTTACCGTACGCCAAACAGTACCCCCTTGATGAGCCTTTCTGTAGGAGATAGGGCGCACATTTTGGTGTTTACCTTGGGAATACTAGAGTTTTCAATTCTGGCTTCACAAAGGGTTAGAGGGTGGACAGCCGTACTCATACATAAATCTGTCCTGATAACTGTTACAGTACAAGCATACTGAGAAACCTAGGCACTTCGTAATGGCAACGGAAATATTTGAGGATCGGATATGGACAGTAATTAGTGCATATGTCCACCCCAATTCTAATTAATAATAGCTTACACACCTTGGTGGGCTTGGTGACAGCCTCCCTGCCCGCAATGACAGTGGACAGGGGTAGTTTTAATTCAGTCGTGGACACTCAACAAATGGACTCTAAGGGGCCAAGTTTGACCTATAGCCCTTACAAAATGGATAGTCTCACTGGGACAGAATGGCGCATGGGATACTTAAGGGACAGGGAATTCACTTATTATACAGCTGCACACTGCTCATTGTACCAAACAAAACAATTTTTTAAATTTTTTTGTTTCCCGCCATTGAGCTGGAGAGAAAACCTGCATTCTCTTAAGGTGTCTTTTTCATCACTCTCCAACTGAGATGACCTTGAGACATCCCCAAAGTGGCCCATGTAACCTGCCACCTAAATACCTGGTGCTAACTCTACGACTTTTCAGACTTTCTCATCTAAGTGCAGGTGTTAAAAGAGGCGCCCATTGTGAAGCCACTTTTCATAAATCTGGGCCATAATGCTTTAAGCAGTGCTGTGTTTTAGTAAAGGAAAACCGAATGGGCCAGAAAGCCTATCGATAATAGGCCATCAGTAAAGTCTTTTCACTAACCTCCTCCCTTTAAGTAGATGTCAACGGTGGGTGGAGGCTCCAAATAACCCTGAAACTCCCCCATGTATGATAGTTTTACACTTTTATGAAATTGAGGCTGCCTCAACAATCAAGCATTTGAATGTATTTTTAAAGGAGAAACTGACGAATCCAGTAATTTTTTAATTGCTAAATTTGTTACAAGTTGTTAGTTTTATAACATAATGACAGCAAAGTAATGTTTGTATTCCAATGCAACTACGGTAATAAAAGGCCATAAGAAAAAATGTTGCAAAAAAACGAATTCAAAATAAATGTTTCGATTACACCTTTAGAGATCTGATTAGCGGAAAGGAGTTGCTGATCAGTCTTCCGGTAGCACTGCTATTTGGCAGATAGCAGTGGTGAAGGGTAGACTGCAGCCTCTTTTTCAAGGTGAAAGGGACCCCCCCCCGGCTGGGCAAGGCTGATCTTTCATCCTTCCCCTAATCACTATTCAGTGTGATTGATAACAGTCAGGTGCACAAACCTCAAATCCTTTTGTGCCTCTGTTGTGGGTACTCCAGGCTGGACTATTGTGTTGTGAAGATCATCACTCCATGCAAAAGCTTGACTTTAAAGTAGCCTGAAGAAGATACTAAAAGAAGAACCGACCACAACCTGTTCTGACAGTGCAGATAGTGGATCCACATCTCCAATATGCTTTGGCTGTATTGGAAGCCACTGACCAACATGTTGTTCCTGTGAAAGTTCTTTTTGCTCAAGAAGGAGTACTCGGAGTACTGCAGTGCAACCACAGGTGGTGTATACCTGTCAGTCTGCTTCCCAAAGATGAGGGGACATCACCTGGAATCTTGCCCAACTGGAAAGAGCTGTCCATCAGAACTGAATCGCCTAGAAGCCAGCCTGTTTGCAGAGAGAGGGAAGGAGCCTATCAACTTTGCAGGAGGTGTGACCGTCCACAGAGGGCCAGAAGCAGCAAGACACTGTCACTAATGGGGTAAGCAAAGACAAGGAAGATGAAGGAGAGCAATGGAAAGATCCACAAATGGTGGATGCCAGTCTCTCTAGTTTTGTGGTTCTGGGCTGGAATCTTAAATCTGCGGGCAAACTGGCCACTATGTCAAGAAGTGCAACTGTGGCTGGCCTTACTTCTGTGCTAGGAAATTCAACTGTGGCCGAACACACCTTTATGACCAAGAACTGTTATCAAGGCTTTCTTTGTCACAGTAATCAAGAAGTGAGTACAGCTGCCTTAAGCATTGAGGCTGTCTTGTCCTCCAGGCCCCTGTAACTCCAAATACCTGTTTGCATAGGAGAACCTTGGTTGGCAGCCACCAGAAACGCTGCTCCTGAAAACAGCATGCTTCATATCAGAAGTGAGAACAGGTGAAGACATGTGCTGCCAGTTCCAAGCCAGCCGTGATGTGAACACTGAGATCTGTAATGAGTGAGGCTTTCAAAGGACTGCACTGAACTGAGTGCTGCTTAATCTGCAAAAGAGGCTTGATTTGTGCTGCATGGAAACTCTAACCCTAGGAGGAACTTGTCTAGCTTTACAAGAGAAAGGACACCTGGGCAAAGGAAGGGGTGGGCGTCATCCCAAGGCAGAAGCCCTAGCGCTGGTTCCTTTAGTTGTGCATGGTGATATTTTCTGTCCATTATTCAATTTTTAAGTGTGCGTAGTAAAGTACTTTTCTTTTACAAAGTAAAGCTCTCGCTTAGACAATTAGCACTGCTCTATGACTGCTGAGTTCTGAGTTTTCACATTACATTCTTTGAGAAGCATGTGACTACTCACGCTTGCAAACTCTAAGAGTAAAGACAGTAAAGAGCTGAAGGAGCAGCACCTGGCCCAGTTTGCAGAGCTATATTAGGATAGGCCCGGAATGTCAGAGGCAAATAACCCCTGCCCCAAGGCTGGGCCCCACTAGCTCCTGCTTGCCACTTGACCCTAAACGGGGTCTGAAAGGAGTCATCAACAATCAGATCCTTGCTCAACTGGTCTAAATCTACCCTGGCACCCATCCGGTGAGCAGTCCAGAGAGACTGGGTGTATCCTCGGCTAAGAACAGCAGGAGATAGTTTCTGTTATTTGGGCATGTCAGTTGCCCTTTCTCAGCCTAGGTACTGGGATCTTAATATTCTCCCCTTGGTAGCCCAGACACAGAGAGACATGACTGAGTGCTCAAAGCTGCCACTATCGATTGCGGGCCGGAGGTCCCTGTTTCGGATGGGGGCTGCAGTATTACCCCTAAGCGATACCGATCACATTCTTCTCCGAACTGCAGTTGCATAGCACCACCTTTCTTTGGGCAGGGAAGACCCCTAGAGTATCTTTAGAGAATTGTCGCTGCTCACCTTTTGATGCTGGGCTGAGTGGATATTCGTCTATATTACTGAGCCTCACAGCTGGTCATCACTGATGAATGGTTCCCGGCAGACAGAGGGGCGCAGGCTCATAGGCTGGAGATCACGCTCATCCAGCTTCATGGTTTGTTCTCCTTGCTATATGGTCGGGGGCCCCCCACGGTCTCTTCTGCCAGTTAGCCAGGTTCCTATTAGCTGCTGGCACTCTGTGCTCCACTACATGCAGTATCATGGTGCACTCATGGGGCCACCACACTGTCATGGGACTTGTTTGGATGAAAATGCAGGGCTGGATGTATTTTGACTGTGGGACAATCAGCATCTCCACATTGGGAGATGCCCGGAGAGATGGCCACATGTGGTCCTTTCAAGCGTTAGCGGGCAACTAAAACCTTTATCCCTCACAGTTCTACTGCTACCTACAACTGCAGCATGCCTTAGAACGCAAAAAAGACAGGCTGATGACACTCCCTGAATTCCAGCTGCTTGAGTGCAGGTTAGTGACTTGTGAGCTGGGGAGGGTTGTTATATCTAGGCTGTACAAATCCTTGGTCACAAACACGCCCGAGCCTCTGGGAGCACTGAGGTCCAAGTAGAAGGCGGCTGTGGGGGACCTAGACGACAAAGACTGTGCCAAGGCTAATATGGCCCAGAGGACATTAGCGATATCAATGCGTCTTAGCTTGGTCCAATTCAAATACCTCCATAGGATTTATTATTATCCTGAACACCTTTGGCGTATGGCCAGACTCACAACCCAGGATGTCTACTGGTGTGGGTCCATCCCAGTAACCCTTTACCACGTCCAGGGGCGCAGGCCTACTGGTTGGCAGTCAATAGGCACATGGGGTGGGTGGTGGGTTTCCCTTTGGCGCTTGACCCGAAAATTATACTATTAGGGATAATGGACTCTGTGGGGTATTCTAGAACGAGTCAGTTCCCTCCTTGCGACGGCATTTATGGTGGCTAAGACACACCTTGCTAAATAATGGAGAGACGAGCAGGCCCCATCCACACACAAGTGGTTTTGAGGAATTTATTCCTGTGCAGCACTTGAAAAATTGATTTACAAGGCCAGAGGCATCCAAACAGAAATTCAACTGAATCTAGGGGGCATGGACCGAGAACTACATGTCTGTCTGTTGAGACTATGGTTATTCATAGTTGTGGTACGTATTCCTGTTACGACATCAGTGATGGCTGTCATCTTTGATACTGTGAATGACTTACCGCAATTTATCTGAGTTGCTCAACGTTTTAACTGTGACCTTCGTGGCTTGAGCCTGATGTTTGTATTGGTTGTGTTGATTTATCATAAGTGCAATAAAATGTGTTATATAACACAATCTGATTCTGGGAGGCCCTTAAAACTGTCTTTTAAGGGAAGACTCTATCTTTTTTGATTGTTCAAGCTAGAGAAGGAGGCCAGGAGGTATTATCCCTTGAGCAGCCAATTAACACTCTAGAACAGAAATGGACACCAAGTTACAAGGAAGTCGCCTACTGCCAATTAAAACTGCTATATTTTCCCTTAAATAGCATATGCTAGACCTCTCTAGAATAGCCTGTGCAGTATCCCAATATAGAATATATGATGCAGGGGATAATACAGGTAAATTATTATACTGGCTGGCCAATCGATAAATTACATGAGAAGAATATTCCAAGTCTGTGATCGGTCAAAGGACTTAGTAACCAACTCTGGAAAAATAACATACATTTTGTGAGAAAATGAGTTGTTGGTTGAGTGGGATGTGAGCTCTTCTCAAACAACAACTACAATTCTTCTCAAGGTGAACCACAAACAGTAACTAAGTTAACCTGCATTTAAGTCTCTAGTAGTGTGGCACAAATGTAGTAAACACTTAACTTTGAGGCAATGTGTAAAGTATTTAGTAGCACACAAATAGCAATAAAGTGAAAACATAACAGAAGAAAAATCACACACCAAATGAGAAAAATAGAGTAAAAGCTGATAAATTATCGACAATAAAAATCGAATCAGTAGAACCAGACATATACCATTTTCAAGATTTTAGGTACATATAGTGCCTAAAGGTGCAGATCGCCACTTGCTTTTATCTGGCTATGTGAAAGTCACAAGTTCAGGCCATCTGCGACGAAGCAAGTGCCAGATACAGGGACCAGGTTATTCACACTGAAAAAGTTCTCTTTTAAGTCTAGCTCAAAGCGTACAGTTCAAGATGGAGGCCATGAAAAGCAGGCAAGGTGTCAATGGCGGTCGTCACTGTATCGGGAAGATTCTGTTGGGTGCCGCAGAGGGTCATTGCTGGAGATTCAAGTTGGTGGTCACTGCGTGCTGTCGATGCTGTAGCACAAAGTGTATATCTCATGTTGTCGCTGGCAGTTGCTGTAACCCGAAGAGCTGGGTTCACTGGAGATTTGTGTTGGCAGTTGGTGCAGGTAGGAAGATCTTTGTATGAACGGGCCAGTCAGTGTCGAAAAGGGCCCAAAACATTAAAGGATTTTTCCTTTTCTTCAAGGAGGTGCTCAACTGATGACACACCAAGGGTCCAGGATCCGAGGGGCACCACTTAGTGATTAAAAACTCACTCCAGCAGATCTCTGGCAGGTCCAGGTAGGTCCAGTTGCAGCTTATCAGCTGGCCAGCTACAGAGAGTCTCCCGGAGCTTGTTGGGTCCCTGTAGCTCAGAACAGGAGGTCCAATCAGCTGACCCTTGTAGTCATTTCAGCCTGGGATGAAGGGTGCAGGTCCACTCTTTCTCCTCAGCAAGCAGGGAAGACCTCAAGCAGCAGGGCAGCAGGGCATCCTTCTTCAGTAGTATCCACAGTTCCAGAAGTGTACTGAAGAGTAGGTCCGATGGTCTCCTTTTTATACCTGGTGCCCACTTTGTAGTGGGAGAAGCTTCTGGACCACTACAGAGGTGTCTTGAATTTCCGGCCTTCCTGCGCTGGCCCCAGTATGTCGGCTAAAGTGAAGTCATTTGTGTGCAAGCTTGACCAGTGCCTTTGGAGTACAAGTATGATGGGTAATAGCTCTGCTCCACGTCCCGCCAGAGATGGTCCTTCATGTCAACACTCAGACTCCCTCTTATAATGCTTTGTGTGAGGAATACACAAAGGTCAACCGCCAACTACAGCTAATCATGTGACTCAGGAACAGGCTGCAGGCACCAAATGATTAGGAAAAGAAAATGTCTTCTTTCCAAAAATGGCATTTTCAGAATTGGGACTTGAAATCCAATTTTACAATCAAAGAGGGTTTTAAAATGTCATGAGGCCTATTTATGGACTCACCATAATTATGCCTCATTTCTTAACACTAATGAAACCACAATGTCTTTGCTGTGCACTGTCGCACATTGCACATCTTTTCTTTTATGTCATTGCTTTGAAACACACTGCAATGTCACTTGTTGTGCAGCCAACTTGCTTGGGATTCTGTCTGTAAATTCTCCGACTGCTCAGTGGGCACAACAAGGGCCCAGTCGTCGTTTTCTGTTCATCCAGCAATCGTTCCCAGGCTCCTAAAGACATAAGAACCTATAACTGAATTAAGATGCACTGTTCCAAAAGAACAGACTCCATTCCACCAATTAGGGTAGGGGTCTTCTCAGTCACCACACGCATTAGTCCTACAGGAACGGTAGCACTCACTCACCACTGGGTGATATGCTTCATCATCGGGCCATGCTTCTTGTCAGGCTGGCACTGCAATGCCTGATGGGACCTACTAGAGGGTTTGCCAGAGATCTTTTTAAAAAGAGAATGCCAGTAGTGAGTGGATGTGAGAGGGGCTGTCAAAAACTGCTAAAACTGGCTAATGGTGCCCAAGAAAACTATCTTTAATACAACCGGACACCCCTGACAAAGTTAAAAACAAAAAAGCGGGGGGAAGTGCAGAAAACAATGATCTGGTTTCCTATCTGACAACTAAATGTGTGTCTACTACACTAATTAGAGATTGAGATATTATGGAACTGTGTGGGTATTCCCTACACTACAGAACTGCTAGTCATGGTCAACATGTTTCTCACCTAATACAGTCACACGGATCAGGTGGCAATTCTTCAGGACCTTTTGTTGTGCCTAACCTTCACTAAGTGTGTAAAAACACTCTACACACTAATTGCTTTTGTAAGAAATCTCTGAAATCTTATGTTGGAATCATAAACTTCTGAATGTGGAGACCCTCCTAGGTGAGGTACATGGGTGCCTTGGGGATCGCATGGATGCTGGCCACTCTTCTATCAAGACAATTTAAGTGATAAACAGCATGGTCAGTCTGACCTACTCTGTCGGCCAAGCTCCTATAGACATAACACAGTAGCTTTTTACTGTATCAAGCTATTATTATTAATTAGGTCTCATAATGTTTGGTTTTAGAGAGGAGGATTCTAGCAGAGCTGACTTGTCTGTGGAACAGATTCCCTCCATGCCATGCAGCCTTTGCAAACTGGGTTTATGCTCCCTTATGAGGGCTGCTTGACTACGCAAACTGAGGTATGGGGTTCTCCGCTTCCAGAGATCACAAATAATAATAATAGTCTTCCTGCGCATACAATTACAGGATAGGCTCAGGCCACTAGATTTGCATTATGGTGGCACTATTTGTGTAATACAGTTTTCTAACTGCGGTTACATAATTATTGCCAGTATTGTAATCAGTCTAATTTGCTTCATAATAGGCTACGTTAGTTGCAATAAATATAATGTGTACTTTCATTGTGTCTTTGTTTTACTGTTGCTATGGATATGTGTGACTGAGATAAAGTACGAAAAGTACTGACCTGTTTTTCCACTGATCCCTGAGATGGGGCTAGAGTGTCATGCCTTTTGGGTTGCCACAATTACTTATCACTCTGAAACATTAGGGGGCAAGTAAAGCACTGTGAGGTCAGGTATTTTGGTATGACAGTACTAATTTGACAGAAGTGCTACAGCCCCTGCATTCTGACATTCTGATGTCCCAGGGCACAGTTCAGTAAAAGCAGACTCTGCAAAAAAATTACAATTCCTTAGAAACCAAACATGACTTTCCGACCTGCTCCTAGTCAAAAGTTATCACTTATTAAATGCAATAAGGTAACCCAAGGTTATCCTATGGGAGAGGTAGGCCTCATTGTAGTGAAACTATTTTAAGAATTTTTCACTACTAGAACATGTAAAACTTAAAGGTACATGTCCAACTTTTTAAATACAATGCAACCTGCCCTATGGGATGTTTGGGGCTTATCCTAGAGGGTGATTTATACATATTAAAAAGCGAAGTTTAAGCCTGGCAAAAGGTTTATTTTGCCAGGTCGAAATAGTTTAAAACTGCACACACAGCTGCAACAGCAGACCAGAGACAAGTTTAAAAAGGCTAGTTAAGTGGACATCATAATAAGTGCTGCAGGCCTGCTAGTAGTATTTAACTTTATTAATTTACAGGCCCTGCGTACATGTAGTACCACTTTACTAGGAACACACAAGTAAATGAATTGTGCCAACTGGGTGTAAGCCAATTCTTTCAGCTGTTTACAGGAGGAAGCACATTAGCACTGGTTAGCAGTGGTGAAGTGCACAGAGTCCTAAAAGTCAATAAAAGTGGGTTTTTAAAACCGGAGGGTAAAGGCAAAAAGTTTGAGGATGACCCTGCTGAGATGGCTAAGTCCAACAATTTGGTAATTACTATAAACAACTAGATTCCATTAGAAACACACCAAATATTAAGATTAAAAACCCTATAACAACGACTGAATAGTGACAAAACTACAAGCATCTGACAAATATGATCTGCTTTCCAGGTACAAGCAGAACTCCTCCAGGGTATAGTAAGTGGAGTGCTTTCAGGGAAAATGCCTGGCCTTAATGGGTTCCCCCAATATTCATAAAACATGCTTCGGTATTAACTCCTCATTTGTTTGCTATATTCAAGGAGGCCCTACAAACTGGTATTTTGTCTTATGATCTCTGTTGTGCAATTATCACTGACATAATTAAAATACAAAAGCCTCCTTGTGAATTTGCTGCATGCTAGTCCATACCCCAGATCAATGTTGAAATTAAAATATGCACCATGGTCCTGGCCAACAGGTATATTACCCTAATATGCCAACTATAAAATGGCTTCCGGTCTGGCTGTAGTACAAAGCACTGTGCTAGGCACCTACAAGTAGCACAGACACATACAGATGAGCTCTCATGCTCCACCAAGCTGGTCAGGATTTATTTCAGAAACACTTTTGACTCTAATTGGCCTTTTTGTTCTCCAACTCTTGAGAAAAATGAATTCTGGCCTCCACTTCCTGTTATAAACAAAAATCATGTAAAAGGACACCTTGGCCTAAGTCCAGGTTAACTGAGTCCTCTTCCGTTCCAGAACAATGGAGCACAAGCCAGGGATGTTCTATACAGCTCTTATGTTTATGATAGTCACTCTCTGAGTGGATTAGATGTGGCACAAAGATCTGGGGGTTTAACTGGGTAGTGGGACATGAGGGCTATGCAGTCCTATATGCAGACAATGCTTCTCTATAGTCATAAATCTTACAATATTATCCAGAGGGTGATGCCAAACTCCGAGGTGTAAAGGGATGCTTCAGGACATAAGGTTGAGTGGAGAAAAATCTACATACATTATGATCAATAATACCCATAATCCAAACCCACATACTTCCCAGCTGCAAAAATAATTTAACCACTTCAATTATCTAAGAATACACTGCAAGAAATTCAGAGCAGAGCTGGGATATAAACATAACCATACTACTATGCTGAGTAAAGAGGGACCCTGAAACTATCTTGTTGGGTTTACTAAAAAAGATATGCTGTCCATAATATGGTGGTATTCAGGATGTATGGTGTCACTGTTAATGTGTATATATAGGGTATTGAGTAATGGATGATGATATAAGAATGCATCAGTGGACATTTAAACCATTAAAAAAAACAAAGAATCAGGTGGGTCTAGTCACTCTTCGAAAAGAAAGTACCAGCATGTGGAGATGATGATAAACCACTGAAGATCACTCATACTTATACTGGACATTTGAAAATCTGACAGATTTTTAGGAATCTGAAGTACAACAACTGATGCCAGGTCAGCTTCTACTTACGTACATCTATTATTTTGTACATTGTAAGATAACCCATTGATTAACCGTTACAGAACCTTGTAAAAGGTGACAGAAAGATGGAAACACAGGTAGAAGACCAAGCCTACTTAGGCTACCGTTTTTTACACTTTCCAGTGTCCTACTGATTCCACAGATGAGAATGATCTCCACTGTGTCCATACTTTCTATTGCAGCCCTCTGTTTCAGCAAACCAATTCTTGAAGATATTAACCACTTTTCTGAGTCGTGCCATTTATTGCCTTTTTTATTAAAAAAACATTGTGTGTGATTGACGTGTGCCCTATGTGTTACTCCACATCATACACCCTAGGGTGCAGCTTCTACCCCATTCACCAAGAAGCTGTCACTGTTTCACTCCTGCCTCAATGCATGACCCCGAAAAAGCTTTGACCACAAAGTCACTATTATAGGTTTTGTCAATGCTTATTTTAACTGCCTAGGTCTGCAAAAATTGAGACTTTTTTGGGTACACTAGCTTGTGGAAGGCATTGGTGAGTCATCAGGAAGCGTCTTGCAGATGGCATTAACTACAGGGCCCTACATCCTTGTTGGGTCAAGCAGGTCATATAGAGAACTGACCATGGCCAAGGTGGAGTATGTACCATGTCCAGCAAACACAACACAGAGGCAAAAAGCGGTCACCACGTTTCTAGTTTTTCATCATGTGTAGCTGAGGACTATATAGAAAATACTCTTTAAGATGGGTGGGTAAGCCTCAAAGCAAGAGAGAACACAGGAAGATGGCCACACAGTAGTGCAGCTCTGTCGGCTGGGCACATAAATCCGTAGATTATCCTACCATCTTGTGTAATAAATACTGAAAAAGATGTTGGAGAGCATCAGGGGAGGCAGGGTGCCACTGGAGCTGCTGAAATGACGACTGGATCCTACCACGACGCTGTTTTAACCCACTCCAGCTGAACAACCTATGGCTGTGTGAGGCTTTGGAATGGGCAGGCACAGCATGGTGAATGCTCGCATGTCCCAGACATGGTGAATTGCGTTTCCTAGAGGGTGAAGGAGCCACCATTGTTGCCGCTGCTGGGCCTGCAGGACAGAAGCGCCAAGCAGGCAGAAACCGGGCTGTTACAGGAGGAGGAGAATCAACCCAAACTGTCATCAGGGCCTACGTGGGAGGAGACGGGCGTTGCAGATGCGGCCTGAGACTAGCAAACCAGCTGTGCTGGGTGGGGTGTGGCCCGGAGGACACCGTGGTAAAGGATCAGAGGTAATTTGAAGCTACACAGGCAGAGAGAGGCCTTGAAGCGGGGTAGCTGACTGTTGAGCAGGCGCGAGCCTGAGAGGGCGCAGAAGCCCACCTGTGGAGCCAGGACAGGACATGTGAAGAGAGGCGGTGAGAGACTTCGAGAGTGGGTTAGCAGTCCTAATAAAGCTGGTTGCGAGGGGATGGAAAGAGAGGATTGCTGCGTTTGAGTAATTAATATACCAGCAGCACAGACAATTGATTGCCTGCTGGAACTCCTTGGGGCCAGTGGGGGACACAACCTGTGAGACAGCTGTTGAAGACATGCAGGGCAGATAGTGTGGCAATGTGGGAAGGCTGTGTGACATGTCAGGACTGATAACATGCACCATGTGGTGACCTCTGGATAAACTGTAAAGTGAGTTTGGCAGACATAACAATCACTGTTGCACCACTGTGATTGGACAACCAGATGGCTGTGAGGTTGATCTGCGCAGTGGAGGGTGCTGGAAGATAGCATACGCAAGTTCCATTCTCGCTACAGTTGGGGTGAGGTCCCCCTACTGGACTGCTTCCAGTGCCCCGCCTACACCTCTACCTGTAAAAGCACATATACAATCACATATATCCTTGCAATATGAGGAAAACAGAATTTCAAGCTAGTCTCATGTTTGAGGCCTGGCACCGAGCAAAGAAAGTGCACCATCAGACACTCAATAGTGAAACGGAGGAAGCAGAGCAAAAGCCTTCCTCCCTTGAAACTATGCTGCAAGCTAGGCAGCACAGTTTGCAATCTATAGATGGAAAAATCGACTTGCTGAACCTCCGCATGGATCACCGAGCGTCAAAGCTGGATAAGCAGGCATCTAGGCTTACGTCGGTGGAGCAACGCAAATCCACTGCTGAGGATGAGCTACAGTCAGTCAGCTCCAAGTGCCTGGCAACGGAGAAGGTTCTGGTGGTGATCCAGGCAAAAAACAAGGACTCGGAGGCACGCTCCCGCAAAAACAATGTTCGAATCACTGGAGTACTTGAGTTGACTAACACTGGGAGGATGGAACAATATGTTGAGCAGATGATAACTACCTTATTCAGCACTGAGAATCTGTCAAACATGCTAGTGGTCGAACGAGTACACCGGTCATTAATAGCGCATCCTCTGCCCAGTGCACTCCACGCCCCATAATCGCACGCCTCTTGAATTACCGTGACAGTGAAGCGGTGCTCAGGTTGTCACGAGAACAGGGGCACTCACCTATCAGGGAAACCAAGTCTCTGTCTATCCAGACTTCACAGTATTGGTACAGGCGGATTGAAGAGAATTTCTATCAGTGAAACGGCAGCTGCACAAACAAGGCCTTAAATATTCCCTGTTATGTGCAGCAAGGCTCCGCGTAGAACTCGACGGGACCCACAACATTTATACCACACCAAAGGCAGCACAAGAATGCCTCAATTCCTTTCAGCGTAAAGGAAAAAAAGTTAATGGAGACGATGACAACGAAGAGAACGATGACTAAGGATTCAATGGACTGGTACAGATGGAGCACACTTCCACCTGACAAAAGACAACCAAGGTGAGCATTCTCTGGGCGGCGTCTGGGCAATATGATCCTCTCCTGATGACCACCCAGATAACATGGGGTGCACTAAATAACTATCCCAGCCACCTACGTCTGTAGGGAGATCTGGGTATCTGGCAGCCCCTCGAGGGAACACCACTTAAGATGTCGATGAGTACATGGAGTGACTATACGTTATATTGTTATCTGACGTTCAGGATGGGGGGACATGTTATGATGGGGAATGTCTTTAGCAAGTTAAGGTTGCTGAAGTGGGGGGATGGTGGCTGGTTGCACAGTCATCATACAAATGCATTCATTTTGCACTACCTACTGCTCAAGTGGTCTTTACATTGGATATGCAGGTATCTCATACTTGATTTTTATACTCCATATTGACAAACACAGACAGCACATCACCCTCCTAACATAGAAAGTGGTGGGTCTAAATAATTCCCCGAAGACCAGAATGATACTCTCCTACCTCAACAGGCATCACATAATAATATTTCTGAAGGAAAAGCACCTTACACGTGCAAATGAGCGGGCTGTGGGAGGTCTGTGGGCAGTGTACAAATTAGCTTCTTCCTATTTGTCCTATTCAAAGGGGGGGAGGGGTTCTCATCCTGGTCAAGAACGGAGTGCCTTCAACTATAACAAACTCAGTGGTGGACGAGCAGGGCAGGACAGTGATTGCTGTGGCCAGGTTGTGGAATACCCCGGTGATACTGAACAGCACCTATGCCCATAATGTGGATGACGCAGATTTTAACCGCGCTGTGGGTCAGCATATTTGTAAGGTGGGGTTGGAGTATGTAATATAGGTTGAGGATTTAAATACATATCTTGACCTGACTTGGATAGATCAGCATCAACTGACTGGCATAGTAAGCAGTCGGCGGCGGTGATTCGGGCTGAGATGGAGAACTATGATATGGTAGATGCCTGGAGATTGAGGATCCCCGGACGGTTGAGGAAATTGAGGAGAGCAGTCAAAGGAAGGGTTCACGCTGTATGCGGCATTGAATAAACTCGGTAAATCAGCTTGAAATTGGAGTAGTTCTTCATAACATTCTTTTGGAGAGGATTGGAGGTGAGCATCAAACCTACATAAAAGTGCTGCTGATTTTTAGTAGCCACCTGAGCTGCACTGAACTAGTATTGCCAGCAGCGGTGATATTACTAGATGCTGCTACGGCATTTGATTCTATTGAATGGGGATATAGGATCGCTGTCTTGACAAACATGGGGATTTCGGAGATAATCCTGCATTGGATCAAACTTTCATATACTGAGCCAACAGCTAGGCTATAATAATGGGCATACATCGGAGGCCTTCCCCGTCGGCAGGGGGACACAACAGGGGTGTCCCTTATCACCACTGCTTTTCGCGCTTGAACCGCTGGCATGTATAGTACGGTACAGACAATCTGAATCCGCCCTGAAGTTCCGACTGCATCCTATACTAATCTCCCTCTACGCAGACGATATGGTCATACATGTCCAAGATCCACATGTCCATCTCTGACCAGTAATCAGAGAATATATCAGATTCAAGTGATACACTGGACTAAGTATCAACTGGGCAAAGTTGGTTATAGTCTCCCTCATGCCCGGCTCTACGGAGTGCCCACTGAAGTATCCTTTAAAGTGGCAGAGTGACCCAGTGAAATATTTGGGGGGGTGGGGCACATAGAAACCCTGCCCTGGCGATTCATCAGAACTATGGCAGAGCGATATCTACTCTAGAAGACCACGTTGTGAGATGGCAGCGCTTCCGTTGTCACTGGCAGACAGATTGGCGATTAGTAAAATGGTGGTGTTGCCAAAATGTTTATATTTATTTATAAACACACCTATTGTTTTACCACTAACTTTCTTCTGCAAACTTAAAACGCACCCCTTGGCTTTGATTTGGGCTTCGACACAGTCAGGTTATATAAATATGGGCTACAGGATAATGGCAAATGCATGCGTTGCGGGGGGCAGGAGATGACTTGATGCATCTCGCCTGGCATTGTAAACTTGTGGGCCGATATAGGGTACAAGTTACAGAAGCTCTTGCAGAAATGATTTTAGAACCAGTTAAACTCAATCCCAGGATATGCCTTCTCGGATGGGTGAAAGATTTTTGCCCACTCCATTGTAAATTTGTGGCAATAGCGCTGCTCCTGGCAAAGAAGAGAGTTGCACTACATGGGGGGCTCCTGAGCGGCGCTGGAACAAAGAAACTGGTTACGTATCATGTCATATTGCCAATCCCAGTTGAGCTGTATGGGCTACCAGGGTTCCTGAAGTATTGAGTTGTAAAATGTAATCCTGTATATCAATTAATGCATGGTGCATTTGGAAATGTTTGATGACTTATGTGCAATTTACACTGTTTTTCATATTTCCTGCAATGTTTGCTTTAATAAAATATAAAAAATTAAATTAAAAAAAAGGTGACATCATACACAATGTACACCACTTCAAATGTGTGACCAAGAAGATAAGAGGCAAAACAGAGAGTAATTTTACTCACTTCTACATCCAAGTCACCTCCTCCAGCCTTGCGGGAATATTTTAGAGCACCTCAACTCAGATATGAGGGAGGCTGCTGGTAGAGGTCCAGTTGGATTTTTCTTTTTGTACCTTTTTTTTCTAATCCTTATTTACCTTCCGTTGCTTTACTTCAAAGGGAGGGGGGGGAGAGGGGGGAGGAGCTAGAGATCTTACCAACTGCTCGCAGCCCGTCTCCAATATATCACCCCTATCTAAGAATTTATACCGCCTACAATGAGTTATGAATTATAGCGGCAACCTTGGAAGTATATATAATCATAGGATCATACCGAGCCTTACCTATCCATACCTTCACCAATCCCCAACCATCGTTTCAATGGATTCCAAAACCTCTTTTTCTTACAATCCCTACCCGTGTCTAACTTAAAAGTATATCTTAAGCAATCTTTCCAATCTGCAAAGGTAGGGGGAACAGTACTAATCCATTTCCTACATATCTCCCTTCTTGCAACAAGCATCATATAAAATAGCAGTTTTGATGAGGTCCAGTTGTATTGAAAATATTCTCAAGAGGGCTTGGTCAACCCAGGTATTAGGCTGTTATCTTGACTTTAAGAGTGATATTCCTAAAGAACACACCAGATGTGACCTAAATTGCTGCACAGCAGGTAATATCCAAAGGAACATCTTGTTGAAAGATTACATAAAGCAAAATCTTTCAAACAAGAAACATTTAGCAAAAGTAAAACAGAGTAAAATTATTAACTATTTACTCAGACAACAATAAAATAAAATTAAATAATAGGTTAATAGGTTAACTTATATGTCTTCAATGAAAAGAAACAAAAACATTATTTTTTGTTTTGGGTAGTCATTTGGTGCCAAGGCAGATGGTGAGCTCCGACGAGAAGGTGAGGGGGTCCAAAAAAAAGCATCATTACAGATTAAGGAATGGTGCAGCTCACAATGTACACAGAGCAAGATATTTGTTACTGTCGAGGAGTACTTGACTCCAGAAGCAGAACTGAGTTGCTATCCCCAACTGAGTTCAACCTCTCCAACTGACCAACAATTCAGAGGCATGAGGATTCTCTCTTATGGGTAAGAAAAGTAAGGTCCAAGAAACATAAGAGTTACAGGCCAAGGATATTCATGAATATCTGGCACGAAAAAATGCTACATATAAAATTATCTATGCACAGCTCTCTTAATGTTACATGACACTAACCTTACAGAGTGTGCTCCAAAACAGTAACCCACTACCACAAAGTAACACAAGAAAGAAAACTAAACCGTGGTGTGATAAGTAATCCTTTACCAAATGCCCAACAATTCATGGAACATAATACAAATTAATCAGTAAGATAATTACATATATTGATCTACTCTACTATGATGCACAGAAGACCTCTGGCATAGATCTAGGGCAGCAACATTAAAGAACATCTAAAAATGTGCCCTCAATATTCCCAGTTGCCATGGGACGTTCGTCCCGGTCACAGCCTAAGAAGCATTAGGTGGTCACAGTGTTCTTTGGTGCAGTACTGTTTCAGGCTGTAGTTTATATCTGGCAATGGTCATGCCGAGATTCCATTGTGGTTGAGTCTCATAAACTGGTATTGTCAGGTGTTTGCTCGCCAAAGGCTGTAACAGGTACCCAGAACAGCACTAAAAATCCCCTATTTCTGTAGTCTTGTATGAATTATGAACTATATGTGTTTAGAGTCAATAAATATTATCATTTTGAATATTAGTTTTTTTAGACTTTTTTTTGCACAGTCTGCACGTTATTCAGCTTTATATCCTATGACGGGAATATCTAGTGTTGGTCTGTCTTCTTGACCCGGTCCCCTTGGTGCGCTTAGGTGTATCTCTCACTATTGTTTTTTTGTTGTTGCAGGAACCATGCCTAAAATATGGCTGATACTTCACTAATGGAAGTTATGGTGGAGTGGAGGGTCATAGTGTGCAAAGGAACCAGACTAGGTACATTTCAACTGGGTCACGATCGGTTTTACCGAAGTAAAGGTGTGACAACTTACAGATACTCTCTAGGGCTGGATGATTGGCTAGACTCGGGGACTATTTTGGGGCAGTCTCCTGGGTACTGACTGTCTCCTGGGGAACTAGCAAGGTGGATTCCAAACTAACAGTGATAGAGACAAACGTTTGTCAACTTCACCAATTTGGGGAAGGTTCTGCAGATATAATTTCCCATAAATATTTTGTGAAGCTGACAACCTCTGCATCTTTACTACAGGAGTAATAATATTCCAGATCTTACCAATCATGTGCACTCACTCCTAGGTCCCCTCCTGGTCTTGTTGAGCCCACAGTCAACCCAGTAAGCCCCTTCAGCCAGGAATCATGCATGGTGAAAGCCCTTCTGGGACATGGTACACCAATTCCCATCCCCAAGAGAGAAACCCCGCTATCATTGGACGGGGGTGGAGGGGCAAGGTCAAACTGGATCCTGGTATGGTACACTAGATTTGTAGACTCCACTTAAGACCAAACAAACCAAGTCAGTCAAATACTCCTGCACACAATTCAAGAATCATTTTCAGAATTAGTCGCATTCTCGCTGATCTCAAGCCTGCCCTGCTCACATGGCGCACGGAGGCCAGCATCCAGCACATGATTGTCGCTTGACAGGTAGACTAGTTAAGGTTGGTGGCAAAGGATTAAGCACCAGCCAGGCTAAAATCAAACTAAAACAAGACCCATTATTTGAATATAAAGAATCCATGTACATAAGACTTCAGCTATAATGTGATTTATCTAGTGCAAAACTCTGCTATGAAGCACTTAACTGATTTACAACTGGGTCTGCACTATATACACCTTTGACTCATCCAAAACTCTTCCTGCTACTATGATCTCCCTAACCCTTTCCACAGACTCTTCCCTCCTCCATCTCTCCTTTAGTCATCCCAAGCTTCATCCTATTACTATAACCTCCCAACTAACACTTCTGGATTCTTCCCTCCTCTATCCCTCCATTATTCTAGTCAATCCAACTAACAAACTCACATATCCTCTGCTCAAATTGACTCATAATAATACTAAAACTGTACTCATATTTCCCTATACTAATCCACCACTAATTCCTCTTGGGTTCCAGAGTAACGTGGTAGTCGCCAAAAAGCGCTTTTGACGCCTTGTCAGGAGTAGTAAGTGCCATATAAATACTATTACAATACAATATTACAATACAATATAATTCCATAATACACATTTATGTTATCTCAATGAAGACAATCGGCCTACATAAATTTTTTAAGTTTCTACGGTGACCACATACTAAGCTGATGCATAGTCATTTTAATACATTCAAGACTATTTTCCTATCTTTCTGGTACATAGGTTATCAGAGAACTCTGAAAATGTGTTGGTTGTTACCTTCTCCATTTCACTGCTATATCAAACATATCTCTCCACTGCATAAGCCTGGTTTTTCCATTCATTCGAACTTTAGAATTCATCCATGTTCGCTGCAGGGCTTGCATTATTTCCAATGTTGCAAGACCCATTGCTAAAAAACAAACAGAATTAAAATAGATCTGCGTGCCCTTATATATTGACTGTACAACACGTGCCAAGCTTAGCAGATGAATGTGTTTAAAAATTAGCATAAAAATGGCAGGTCTAAAATGTATTTAATGCACCACACAAATATTTAAAGAGATTATAATGCTTAACGGAGTATTCTTCTGAGGATCTCGACTGAAGAATGGACTGATATGCATGCCACCAATGTCCAATAGGGGAATGTCTACACCCAGATACCAAGATAGGCAAATGAGGGTGGGGGATTGCCATGCGGCTAGAAATAACATCTCCAGGCAGTATTACTGTACCTATATCCAGTTTATACAAGTGAATCGCAGAAGAATCAAGAATAAAAGAGGAATAGTCTCTCAGGGCTACAATCTGCATGGAGCTACGCTCTCATTTATCACCTGCCTCTCGGGGGAGATCTTCAGGGTGCAGAAGAGTTTGTAGGCTAGCGGACCGCAAAGTTTTACACTTCCCCCATGTCGCAGGAGTCAGAGGCAGGCTGCAATTGCAGCCAAGCCTCACACAAATTTACTGGCTGGATTGTCAGGCTGCTAGAATGGGGCCCAGTGTTTCTGCACCTGGGACATCTGTGTTGCCGAGCAGAGTGGTATTCCGCCCTAGGACACCACTCTAGCTAACTGGCTTTCAGGGCATAATAAGGCGTTTAAGGCTCAATTAAGTCTGAATACTTGATTTAATAACATCTCCTCACTGAATGGATACTACGTTTGGGAGTTATGCTGAGGGGTTCAATATTTAACATTTTTATTCTGCAATATGATACAGTTTAAGCAGATATGGGCAGATTCAGAAATATAATCTTTTTTTCAAAACAATTTTGCCATTTAAGGAACCTTTGTATTTCTCAAATATTAGAATATAATGCTGCCTGTTTTATTGCAGCAGGCACGGGTAAGAAGACTGAAACTATTGACAAGCAACCTTTATCAAAAAAGGACCATCCCTTCATTTTAGATGACCGGGAAATTAAATGTGATCAGAATGTAAGTGTTGTGCTCATAAGACTGCAAATGTTTCTATGGTACTTTACAATGTGTATTTAACTGACAAAAAATATTTTATATTTGTTTTAGATTCCAATTAAACACTACTCTAAAGATGTACCCTTCTAATAATGTTCGGCTTATGGATGATTTAAATGCCTGACTTGGGAGAGGCAGGTGGGAGGTAGAGATATACCAGTCTTTTAAAATAAAAAGCAACAGTATAGGACTTCCTGCCTCACTGCATTACAAACTAAAAGGAGGCCATTTAATTGTTCTCATGACAACATATGGCCTCATCTGTAGTAAAGATAGGTCGTCCATTCATAAAATTAAAGCCATTAAGTTTCAGTCTGAGCTCAACTACTGACTATTTTCTATTGTGTTATACGTGTTAACGGTGGATGGTTTCAAGTCTTTAGTGTGGCTTCAAAGTGATCATTAACACTTGATGTCAAGGACAAGCCTGAATGTGATTTCCAGGCAGACAATTATGATTATCAGCCGATGACTACAGGTGAGGTCACCGGCACTCATTTTTTGGGGACCAGCACTTACTTTTCGTCATTAGACTTTGACCTAAAACAAGAGAGAGAAAAACAAAAGTAGAAACTGGGAAAGAAGAGAGAGACTGAAAAAGGTGACATAGGAAGAAAACTGGGATGAAAAGGAAACAAAAGTAGTGAAACAAAGGGTCAATAAGGGTATGCCAGTGGAATTAAGAGTCATGATGTGGAATAAAGATTACACACCGTTGGTATACCATAATCAAGACATCCACCAGGACCAGCTGTGGTAGCTTCTGAGAAACATATTGGGCAGGGTGCCCTTATTAGCTTACAAACTAAGCACAGATGTTGATTAGAAAAAGAGATCAGGTTTGCAACGGTTCTAAACTGCAAAGCAAAATCAATTTTACTTATTCGGTATTGAAGACATCATCAATTCCAGAATAGTATAAGATTTTACTGTTTATTAACTTAAACCACTCTGTACAAAAGGGGATTATAGGTGGTTTGTTAATCAGGGTATCAAGATCCCTCTGCAATTAATAAAATAAAATACACTTTTTGCTTAGTAAGGACATCATATGTTTGTAGCCAAACATAAATGTAAATTTTGTCCATGTGGGTGGGATTTATGCATGACAGATTTGTTTCAGATTTGCTTGCCTACTGGTCTTATGTGAATTTGAAATTTTGTTGGCCTACCGGTATCTTACCAAATTCACAACCAGTATTACAATCCTGATCTGTAAAAAGTCATTCAAACATTCTCCAGTATCTTTTCGTATATGCACATTTTACTAGAATGTATAGGGCAACAGTTACATAGGTTTCAGTAACTCTCAACTATTTTTTAAATACAATTCAAGTACGATGTAGCACAAGATTTCCTATTTACATCTCTTAAAAGTGTTTAATTGGCATTTTTGTCTCTAAACGAGAGTGCAAAATGATCTCCAAAGCCGTTTCAAGGAAGGGCAGTCTTTTTTTTTTTTGAAGAATGTCATCTTTTCAGTAAGGCAAGCTGAGAAAGTTATTTAACCTGTTTGTTAACTTTTGTAAAACCTTCCAATTCTGCAGGCTTTGTTTCCCTAGCAGTAGGTTCCTTTCAGAATCCAAAGTCTAATAAGAGTTTCTTTGAGCATTTACATTCTCAAAATATCATTGAAAATCTCATTTTTTTCATCCACTTCTATTGGTTCTCACAGAATCAGTGTAACTTTACTTGCCACTATGTGTAAAAAAAAAAAATATATATATATTTTAGGACATCTGAATAACATATGATCGTAGCCACCCATGTTTCTACTACAATTCAAACATGTATTCGAGGACACTGATTTCATTTACTTCATTTTATGGGTGTCTAGTAAAGGCTCTATCGCGTTTTTTACTGGGCTAGTCTACTATGCATGTCTACCAATATAGCAATGCTTTACTTGCTGGGAGACAAGAGGGTTTGCTTATTATTTTCTCTGTGATTTGGAAAAGTAAGCAATACATTGCGAGGGGAAGCTTAGCTAGAAATTGTTCTACTATGAGCCAGTCTTTCTAATTGCCTTACTGCATAGAGCACACTAAACATCAAAAACAATACTACTATGTCCATTACAGCTTAAACAGGGTCGCTATTTGACCCAGTATCAATGAATTTTAGCACATCACCCCAAAATAATAATTCACTGTTAAAAGGATTATCTTCAGATACTGAGCGAAGCAAACCCTTTTCTGAATTACAAGGATGATCTGGTCACAATACCTCCACCCTCACCCCCCCACCACAGGTCTATAAAAGGCTAATTCTATTTTAGGACTGAAGCGAGGATTATGCTATATTTTCCGTCCTTCATTTTGACTCCAGCAGCTTCAACATTTCACCCAAAAAAAAAAAAAACTATCTTTCTCAAGAACCACCGGGAAAGGAAGTCAACCAATTCAACCAAGTAGCACACTTAATGTCCTTAACAGTCCTTGTCTGTCCTCTATGTTGCACTTTAGTGCTCCAATCGCAGCGTTTCGCTGTAATAGGACCGCTGTAGCACAGTATTGACAGCCACACAATAGTGGGCACTCCAGGGCAACTTTTCACTTGCGAGCACACAAAGCACATCTCGCTGCTCCCGACAGGCGCTTGGTACTGGTTATAACAAGTTCCAGGGCGGCCTAGGTGCATCAGCCCTGCCTCCTGTCCAGCCTGCAAGCCTATACACCCCCACAGGGGGCTGTAAAATCTATATTTGCGGTGCAGACACCCAATGCAGTCAAGCCAGTACCATTAAGTTTGTGGTCTCACTTGCAGATTTTTTCTGGTTGCCCAATCCTTTTCTCTTGGAGTATGCTTGGTGACGCAAGGGCAAGGCTCAGGCCTATTACCCTCCAATACTTCCAGTCAGGGTGTACTTGCCCCCGGGCTTGACCCAACTAGTGTTTCTGACATGCCAAATCCCAGTTGGTTGTACTCCAGCGCTACATTTACACTACATCCAGTAGTATCTTCATTTCGCCTGACTCACAATGCAGGAGATTGACCAGGAGTACGTGGAGGAGGAGAAGTCTATTTCCATCTTTTGCCTGGATGATGATCTTTGTGAAGCAGTGGACGATTCCATCCGCCAGGCTGTGGCCTCTGCCAGTGAGCCCCTGGGGAGGAGTCTTACGGAGCTAGCCTGTGCAGGCCCGATGCCCTTTAACGTGTGACCTTGACTTGTCCTGCGCTCGAGGCCCACTTCAACTGGTGCGCCACAGTGCCCCTATCCTGCCCCAGCGGCCACCAAAGTGCAAGCAGTCATTAAGGGTTGATCTCGGTGCCTCTAAAGGCCTTTTTGCCCCGCTCATGTCCTAACATGGGAGAAAGGCGACCTCTTGGCTGCTTCGGGGTCCACCCTGAGCATTCCTCTTTTGTCTCCCGATTCTCCTGGGGATGGTGACTATTCCCACATGGACTCCAACGAGGAGGTGGGTAAGTCTATGTCAGGCTTCACCTTTTCGCAGGAGTGAAATGGACACAATATCATTTCCTGTTTCCCTGCAAATCAAGCAGACCCCCACCGGACGAAGGGATGAAGCTTGATCAAGGCAGACACAAGCCTCCTACTTGAGACATCCGGGTTGTCTTTCAGCTTCTAGAAAATAACTAACATGACGTTAGAGGTTAGAACATTTTCAAATATGGTTTTCCATAATTATATGACCCACCCCTGCATACTTTACATCCCTTCCTCCTGGCAGGTAGATGATTCCTTGTTGGCTGAAAATTTACTATTTCTATGAAACAGAACTGTAATTTCAGGAGAACTTATTAATAGGGTGTATCAGATCCCAATTATTGAAACAGAATCATATCCAGCAAGCTCAAATTCAGTTCATTGAATGTATTTCTTATGCGGGTAACACAGAGTCCTAAGATAAGATGTCAACGCGTTTCGCCTTCTACTGGACAAAAAGTATATATATATTGGGTTTTTTCCACATACATACATATGGAAAATGTCACTTACCCAGTGTACATGTGTTTGTGGCATGTTCTGCTGCAGATTCGCATGTTGTGCATTAGTCCACCATCTAGTGTTGGGCTCGGAGTGTTGCAAGTTGTTTTACTTCAAAGAAGTGTTTTTCGGGTCACAGGATCGAGTGACTCCTCCTCTTCGGTTCCACTGCGCATGGGCATCGACTCCATTGTTAGATTGTTTTCCCGCAGAGGGTAAAGGAAAGAGCGATAGAGTATATAGGTATTAAGTAAGAGATTTCCATGCAAATGTAAATGTATATGCATATGTACAAATGTTTGTAACTTAAACTACAGGCTACCGGGGAGGTGGGAGGGTGCATGTGAATCTGCAGCGGAACATGCCACGAACAGATGTACACTGGGTAAATGACATTTTCCGTTCGATGGCATGTGTAGCTGCAGATACACATACTGTGCATAGACTACAAAGCAGTTTGTCCTCTTAATTAGCGATGGTCAGCCTGTAGGAGTTGAAGTTGTTTGAAATAATGTTCTTAGAACAGCTTGACCTACTGTGGCTTGTTGTTGTGATAATATGTCTACACAGTAGTGTTTTGTGAATGTATGTGGTGTTGACCATGTAGCTGCTTTACATATTTGAGCTATTGGTATATTCCCTAAGAAAGCCATTGTTACACCTTTCTTCATGTAGAATGTGCTTTGGGAGTAACTAAAAGCTGTCTTTTTGCTTTAATATAGCATGTTTGGATGCACCTTACAATCCATCATGCTAACCCTTGTTTTGATATAGGATTGCATGTATGTGGTTTTTAGAAAGCTACAAATAGTTGTTTAGTCTTTCTGAACAGTTGTGTTCTGTCTATATAGTACATTAAAGCTCTCTTGATGTCTAATATATGTAGAGGTCTTTCTGCCCCACAATCTGGCTGCGGGAAGAAGGCTGGCAGTTCCACTGTTTGATTTATATGAAATGGTGATACAACTTTTGGTAGACATTTTGAATTAGTTCTTAGTACAACTTTATGTTTGTGTACTTAGAAGAATGGTTCCTCAAGAGTAAAAGCTTGGATTTCCCTTACTCTTCGTAAAGAAGTAATTGCCACTAGGAAGGCAACTTTCAATGTTAGAAATTGAATTTGACACGAGTGCATAGGTTCAAATGGTGGTCCCATAAGTCTTGTAAGCACTATATTTAGATTCCAAGAAGGAACTGGTAGTGTTCTGGGTGGAATGATGAGTTGTAAGCCTTACATGAAAGCTTTAATGACAGGAACTCTAAATAAAGAGCTATGTTGTATATTTTGTAAATATGCTGAAATTGCATTAAGATGTATTTTTATTGAAGACAATGCTAAATTTGATTTTTGTAAATTAAGCAAATAACATACAATATCTTGTATTGATGCTGTAAGAGGGTCTATATTTTTAGATTGACAGTAATATACAAATCGTTTCCATTTGTTTGCATAGCACTGCTAGTAGTGGGTTTTCTTGCTTGTTTAATAACTTCCATACATTCTGATGGGAGTTGTAAATATCCAAACTCTATTACCTCAGGAGCCAAATTGCTAGATTGAGTGTCTTGGGATTTGGATGCCTGATTTGACCTCTGTTTTATTTCAACAGATCTGGTCTGGATGGGAGTTTGGAGTGTGGTACTACCGACAGATCTAATAATGTTGTGTACCACGGTTGACGTGCCCATGTTGGTGCTATGAGTATCATGTTGAGTGAAGTTTGACGCAACTTGTTGACTAGAAACGGAAGGAGTGGGAGAGGGGGAAAAGCATATGCAAATATCCCTGACCAATTGATCCATACAGCATTGCCCTTGGATAGGTGATGTGGGTGTCTGGATGCGAAGTTTTGGCATTTTGTGTTTTCGCTTGTTGCGAACAGGTCTATGTTTGGTGTTCCCCACTTTATAAAGTATTTTTGAAGTAGTTGAGGATGAATCTCCGATTCGTGAGTTTGTTGGTGATTTCTGCTGAGGATATCTGCCAACTGATTGTCTATCCCTGGAATGTATTGTGCCAATAGATACATTTGGTTGTGGATTGCCCATTTCCACATTTTCTAGGCTAGAAGGGACAGTAGGGATGAATGTGTCCCTCCCTGTTTGTTGAGATAATACATGGTTGTCATGTTGTCTTTTTTGATAAGAACATTCTTCTGTGTGAAAAGAGGCTGAAAAGCTTTGAGTGCTAGAAAGACAGCTAATAGCTCCAAGTGGTTTATGGGTAGCTGTTTGTGTTTGACATCCCATTGCCCTCGACTGTTGTGATTGTTTAGGTGAGCTCCCTAACCAATCAATGATGCATCTGTTGTAATTATGGTCTGAGGCACAGGGTCTTGAAAAGGCCACCCTTTGTTTAGATTTGTGGAATTCCACCACTGAAGGGACATGGATATTTGGCGGTCTATCAACACTAGATCTTGGAGTTGACCATGTGCCTGTGACCATTGTTGTGCAAGGCACTGTTGTAAGGGCCGCATGTTTAGTCTTGCATGTGGAACAATTGCAATACATAATGACACCATTCCTAAAATGTTCATGACAAATCTGACAGTGTATTGTTGATTTGTTTGTATTTGTGTGACTATATTTTGGAAAGCTTGTATCCTTTGTGTATTTGGATGTGCTAGAGCTTGTTGAGTATTTAGTATTGCACCCAAATACTGTTGTATTTGTGAAGGCTGAAGGTGTGATGTTTGGTAGTTTATTGAGTAGCCTAGTGTGTGTAAGGTTTGTATCACATAATGCATATGATTTTGGCATTGTGTATGACTGCTTGATTTTATTAGCCAACCGTCTAGATATGGAAAGACATGTATATGGTGTCTTCTTATGTAGGCTGCCACTACTGCCAAGCACTTTGTGAATACCCTTGGCGCTGTTGTTATTCCAAAGGGTAACACTTTGAATTGGTAGTTTTTCCCTGAATGACAAACCTGAGGTATTTTCTGTGTGCAGGATGGATGGGTATGTGAAAATACGTATCCTTGAGGTCTAAGGCTGTCATGAAATCTTGTTGTGTAGTAGTGGGATGACATCCTGTAAAGTTACCATGTAAAAATGGTCTGACAGGACGTAAAGATTGAGGGGCCTGAGGTCTAATATTGGCCTGAGGGTGGCATCTTATTTTGGGAATTAGAAAGTATAGTGAATAAACTCCTGTTCCTATTGAGACTGTGGAACCAATTCTATTCCTTGTTTGAGTAGTAGAGATTGGACCTCTTCTTGTAACAGAATTGTGTGTTCTGTGGATAGTTTGTATAACCTTGGTGGAATATTTGGAAGAGTGTTTATCAATTCTAGGCAATAGCCATTGCGGATAATTGATAGAACCCAGTTGTCTGTGGTAATATTTTGCCAATTTGTGTGGAACTGCTGTAGTCTTCCCCCCACAGGAGAGGTGTGGAGTGGAATGGAATGAGGGAAGTCACTGTTTTGGGTGCTGTGGAGGCTGCTTAGATGCCTGGAATTTCCCTCTATTTTGGGGGTATTGTCCTCTATATGTGCCCCTAAAACTAACACGTTGGTACTGTGGTTGGGTAGGTTTGGTTTTGTCTGAGAGGTTGATGCTTCTGAGGGCTGTGTTCTGAAACCACCTTGAGACTGAGGTTTACGAAATGACGCACTTTATGGTGCAGAGTAGAGTGCGCCCATTGCTTTTGATGTGTCAGAGTCTTTTCGTAATTTTCAATCACTGTGTCCACTTCTGGCCCAAAAAGATGTTTTTTGACGAATGGCATGTTCAACACAGCCTGCTGTATTTCTGTCTTGAATCCAGAAGATCGGAGCCATGCATGTCTACTTTTAGTGACTGCTGTGTTGACACTCCCAGCAGCGGTATCTGCTGCATCTAGGGCTGATCTTATTTGGTTGTTTGTAATGGTTTGCCCTTCCCCCACTACCTGTTGTGCCCTTTTCTGGTGTTCTTTGGGGAGATGCTGTATTATATCCTGCATCTCGTTCCAATGGGCTCTGTCATAGTGAGCAAATAATGCTTGTGAGTTGGCTACCCTCCACTGATTTGCTGCCTGGGACTCAACTCTTTTCCCAGCAGCAGCGAATTTCCTGCTTTCTTTATCAGGAGGGGGTGCATCTCCTGATGATGGACTATTTGCCCCCTTCCTGGCAGGCAACAGAATCCGGTGGTACCTGATGGGTGATATAATCAGGGTCAGAGGGTGCAGGTTTGTATTTCTTCTCTATTCTAGGTGTTATGATGTGTGCCTTTTCCGGTTTGTTAAAGACCTGATCTGCATGTTTTACCATGCCTGGGAGCATTGGTACCTAAAATGAGTTGAGGATAATGTGTTGAATTAAAAAATCCTCTTCTAGTGACTCTGTATGCATGGTAACCCCATGATATGCTGCAGCCTTAGCTATAACCTGGGTATAGACACTACTATTCTCAGGTGGTGATGGTTTAGAGGGGTAGCTGTCTGGATCATTACGTGAAATGGGATCAGGGTCATAAAGATCCCATGGATCAACAGTGTCATGTTGTGAGTCATATGAATGAGTGGGCAAATACATTGGTGTAGGGCTGGTGGAAGGAGAGGTAGGAAGGTGGGGAGAATGAGGAGGAGAAGACTGAGGAGGTGGATGGATTCTCCTTCTGCTTTGGCACTTTAGCTGGAGGCTGCATGGTGTCCAATTCCTCGTAGAAAGCTAGCTTCCTCTTTGTTTTTAAAGGAGGTGCTGTAAGAATTCTTCCTGTTTCTTTATGGATGTGGATCCTAGATTGCCTTTCATCCATAATTTCTAGAATTGGTTCTACCTCCAACTCATCTTCAGAGGTTTTGTGGCTTTCTTTAAGTCTGTTCGAAAGTTCATATTCCTCTGTGTACGTTGGTCTTTTCGGCTCCGAAGCATGCTTTTTTGGGATCGAAAAAGATGAGGCGGACGAAGGTTTTAGCTCTGAAACTGGCTTTCTTATTTTCAACTCCGAAAATTGATGTCTACTGGAGTTGGAAACTGAGCTTTTTGTTGTCTCCGAGGTTTTCGGGGGAGTGGCCTTTTTTGGTGCCGAACTGGGAGGTCGGTGACCGACAGTCTTTTTTCGGGCCGAGCCATGACCTTCCGGTAGTGGCGTACCCAAGGCCTTTTGTGCGGGTGCTGGGGCAGATGTACTCACATGCTGTCCGGCTGTGACTGGTCTGTCTTAATCTGATCCCTGCTCAGACTCCGAATCTTGAACTGAGACCGCTGTTTGCATCAGTTCTTCCTCTTCTATGTCAAGGTGTTCCCCGCTCTTTGACGCCATTTTGAGCCTTCTTGCTCTTCGGTCTCCAAGAGTCTTTTTCGATCGGAAGGATCGTCAGGCCTCGCATTTTTCTTACCGATGGTCTGGGGAAAAGCAGAGGTTGCAAACCAGATGCTGGTCTGTGTATGGGTACTTCGCGTGGCACCGAGGACAGAATCGGAAAGGAGTCTGATCCATGAGGCTTTCCATGCGGTCGGCCCAAATAGGCCAGAGTTGGGCGCCTGCGCCCAGAAGGGCAAAGAAAGTTGTTTTCCCGACGGTACTGCTGTGTCTATGGAAGAATATTAACCCAATCGATACAATACCGATGAAAAGAGAGTTTTACAAAGTTTTCCAAATCGAAATCTCGGAGCAAGAGGAAACACGTCCGAACCCGACGGCGGAAAGAAAACAATCTAACAATGGAGTCGATGCCCATGCGAAATGGAACCGAAGAGGAGGAGTCACTCGATCCCGTGACTCGAAAAACACTTCTTCGAAGAAAAACAACTTGTAACACTGCGAGCCCAATACTAGATGGTGGACTAATGCACAGCATGTTTATCTGCAGCTACACATGCCATCAAACATATATACATACATACATATATGGAAAATGTCACTTACCCAGTGTACATCTGTTCGTGGCATGAGACGCTGCAGATTCACATGCTGTGCATATCCCGCCATCTAGTGTTGGGCTCAGAGTGTTACAAGTTGTTTTTCTTCGAAGAAGTCTTTTCGAGTCACAAGATCGAGGGACTCCTCCCATTTCGGCTCCATTGCGCATGGGCATCGACTCCATCTTAGATTGTTTTCCCCGCAGAGGGTGAGGTAGGAGTTGTGTATATAGTAATAGTGCCCATGCAATGGAGTAAGTATGTGTGTACATAATGTGACTAAAAGTCTTTTATTTACAAATTTACAAATGTACAAGTTTAATTTTAATCAACTTATAACGGCTACAGGCTCCCGGGGAGGTGGGAGGGCCCATGTGAATCTGCAGCATCTCATGCCACGAACAGATGTACCGTGGGTAAGTGACATTTTCCGTTCGATGGCATGTGTAGCTGCAGATACACATGCTGTGCATAGACAAGTAAGCAGTTATCTCCCCAAAAGCGGTGGTTTAGCCTGTAGGAGTTGAAGTTGTTTGAAATAATGTTCTTAGTACTGCTTGTCCTACTGTGGCTTGTTGTGTTGTTAACACATCCACGCAGTAATGTTTAGTGAATGTATGAGGCGTAGACCATGTGGCTGCCTTACAGATTTCTGTCATTGGTATATTCCCTAGAAAGGCCTTTGTGGCGCCTTTCTTTCTAGTGGAGTGTGCCTTCGGTGTAATAGGCAGTTCTCTCTTAGCTTTAACATAACAGGTTTGAATACATTTAACTATCCATCTGGCAATGCCTTGTTTGGATATTGGATTTCCTGTATGAGGTTTTTGGTAAGCTACAAACAATTGTTTTGTTTTGCGAAACTGTTTGGTTCTATCAATGTAGTACATTAGAGCTCTTTTTATGTCTAATGTATGGAATGCTCTTTCAGCTACAGAGTCTGGTTGTGGAAAAAACACTGGGAGTTCCACAGTTTGGTTTAAGTGGAACGGTGATATAACTTTTGGCAAAAATTTGGGATTTGTGCGTAGAACCACTTTATGTTTGTGTATTTGTATAAAGGGTTCTTGTATGGTAAAGGCTTGTATTTCACTTACTCTTCTGAGAGATGTGATAGCTATTAGGAAGGCTACTTTCCAAGTTAAGTATTGCATTTCACAAGAGTGCATGGGTTCGAATGGTGGACCCATGAGTCGCATTAATACAATATTGAGGTTCCACGAAGGAACTGGTGGTGTTCTCGGTGGTATGATCCTTTTTAGACCCTCCATAAATGCATTTATGACTGGGATTCTAAATAGTGAAGTTGAATGTGTAATTTGCAGATAAGCAGAAATTGCTGTGAGATGTATTTTAATGGATGAAAAAGCTAACTTCGATTTTTGTAAGTGTAGTAAGTAGCTTACAATGTGTTTAACGGACGTATGTAATGGTTGAATTTGATTATTATGACAGTAATAAACAAATCGTTTCCATTTATTTGCGTAGCAATGTCTTGTAGTAGGTTTTCTAGCCTGTTTGATGACCTCCATACATTCCTGTGTAAGGTCTAGGTGTCTGAATTCTAAGATTTCAGGAGCCAGATTGCTAGATTGAGTGATGCTGGATTCAGGTGTCTGATCTGCTGTTTGTGTTGAGTTAACAGATCTGGTCTGTTTGGTAGTTTGATATGAGGCACTACTGACAGGTCTAGTAGTGTTGTGTACCAAGGTTGTCGTGCCCAAGTTGGTGCTATTAGTATTAGTTTGTTTACTAGATACGGAATGAGTGGGAGAGGGGGAAAAGCGTAAGCAAATATCCCTGACCAACTCATCCATAACGCATTGCCTTTGGAGTGAGGCTGTGGGTACCTGGATGCGAAGTTTTGGCATTTCGTGTTTTCTTTTGTTGCGAATAGGTCTATTTGCGGTGTTCCCCATTTTTGGAAGTAGGTTTGTAGTATCTGGGGATGAATCTCCCATTTGTGGATCTGTTGGTGATCTCGACTGAGATTGTCTGCCAACTGGTTTTGAATTCCTGGGATGTATTGCGCTATTAGGCGTATGTGATTGTGAATCGCCCAATGCCAAATCTTCTGTGCTAAGAGACACAGTTGTGATGAGTGTGTGCCTCCCTGTTTGTTTAAGTAATACATTGTTGTCATGTTGTCTGTTTTGACAAGAATGTGTTTGTGGGCTATTAGCGGTTGAAATGCTTTCAACGCTAGAAACACTGCTAGTAGTTCTAGCTGATTTATATGAAGTTGTTTCTGCTGAATGTCCCATTGTCCCTGGATGCTGTGTTGCTTGAGGTGTGCTCCCCACCCTACCATGGAAGCATCTGTTGTGATTACGTATTGAGGCACTGGGTCCTGGAAAGGCCGCCCTTGATTTAAATTTACATGATTCCACCATTGTAGCGAGGTGTGTGTTTGGTGGTCTATCAACACTAGATCTTGAAGTTGACCCTGTGCTTGTGTCCATTGTGTTGCTAGGCACTGTTGTGAGGGTCGCATGTGTAATCTTGCGTTTGGGACAATGGCTATGCATGAGGACATCATGCCTAGTAGTTTCATCACTAATTTTACCTGATACTTCTGGTTTGGGTGTATGCTTTGTATTACGTTTCGGAATGCTTGTACCCTTTGTGGACTTGGGAGTGGCAATCCCTTTTTTTGTGTTGATTGTTGCTCCTAAGTATTGTTGCATTTGACACAGCTGTAGGTGTGATTTTTGGGAGTTTAGTGAGAAACCCAGTTTGTGAAGGGTTTCTATGACGTATTTTGTGTGTTGAAGACACTGTTCCTGAGTGTTGGTTTTGATTAACCAATCGTCTAGATACGGGAATACGTGTATGTGCTGTCTTCTGATATGTGCAGCTGCTACTGTAAGGCATTTTGTAAATACCTTTGGTGCTGTTGTTAGCCCGAATGGTAACACTTTGAACTGGTAATGTACTCCTTGGATTACAAACGTTAAGTATTTCCTGTGTGAAGGATGTATGGGTATATGGAAGTACGCATCTTTGAGATCCAAAGTTGACATGTAGTCTTGTTGTTTGAGCAAGGGGATTACATCTTGAAGTGTCACCATGTGAAAGTGATCTGATTTGATGTAAAGATTTAGTGTTCTGAGTTCTAAGATGGGTCTCAGAGTTTTGTCCTTTTTGGGTATTAGAAAATACAGGGAATAAACACCTGTTCCTTTCTGATGGTTGGGTACTAGTTCTATTGCGTCTTTTTGTAACAACGCTTGGACTTCTATGTGTAGTAGATCTAAGTGCTGTTTGGACATGTTGTGTGTTCTTGGAGGCACATTTGGTGGTAATTGTAGGAATTCTATGCAATAACCATGCTGGATAATGGCTAGGACCCAAGAGTCTGTTGTTATTTCCTCCCAAATCTGGTAATAATCTGTTAGTCTCCCCCCCACTGGTGTTATGTGTTGGGGATTTGTGACACTGAAGTCACTGTTTGTTTTGAGGGGTCTTTGGAACTTCCTTCTAGTTTTAGGGAACTGTCCACCTCTGTATTGTCCCCGAAAGCCTCCTCTTTGATACTGGCTCTGGTATGTGGGTCTGGTCTGTGAGGTTGAGGGTTCTGTGGTTTGGCAACGAAACCCTCCTCTAAATTGTGTCTTCCTAAAAGTGCCTCTGCTTTGTGGGGAGTAGAGCGCGCCCATGGCCTTGGCCGTATCTGTATCCTTTTTCAGCTTCCCGATAGCTGTGTCCACTTCCGGCCCAAACAACTGCTGTCCATTAAAAGGCATATTAAGCACAGCCTGTTGGATTTCGGGCTTGAATCCTGAGGTGCGTAGCCATGCGTGTCTCCGAATTGTGACCGCTGTATTTACAGTTCTTGCAGCTGTGTCTGCTGCGTCCATTGCCGATCGTATCTGGTTATTCGAGATAATTTGGCCCTCTTCCACCACTTGTTGTGCACGCTTTTGGAATTCTTTGGGCAGATGTTCAATAAAGTGCTGCATTTCATCCCAGTGGGCTCTGTCATATCTTGACAGCAAAGCCTGTGAATTGGCAGTGCGCCATTGATTGGCTGCTTGTGCTGCCACTCTTTTCCCCGCTGCGTCGAACTTGTGACTTTCTTTGTCGGGTGGTGGTGCATCTCCGGAGGTGTGTGAATTCGCCCTTTTACGTGCTGCGCCTACTACTACTGAGTCAGGTGTCAGTTGCTGCGTGATGTACATAGGGTCTGTTGGGGGAGGCTTGTACTTTTTCTCCACCCTAGGAGTGATGGCCCTGCCTTTTACGGGTTCTTGAAATACTTGCTTTGCGTGTTTCAACATTCCCGGTAACATCGGAAGACTCTGGTACTGACTGTGTGTGGACGACAGAGTATTAAATAAAGTCATCTTCAATCGGTTCAGCGTACAGTGTCACGTTGTGAAAAGCAGCAGCTCTGGACACCACCTGTGTGTAAGCAGTACTGTCTTCAGGTGGTGATGGTCTTGCTGGGTAACAGTCGGGACTATTATCTGACACAGGCGCATCATAAAGATCCCATGCATCTGGGTCATCTTGGCTCTTGCCTGTGTGCGTTGGAGACTGCATCATAGGTGGGCTAGCAATTGGTGATGGTTGCGGTGAGCGTTGTGGTGGAGTTACTTGTTTTGCCACCTTTGCCTGTGGTTGTTTATCTTTATCTTGGAAAGCAAGTTTCATTTTCATCCTTATAGGAGGAAGAGTTCTTATCTTTCCTGTCTCTTTTTGGATATGGAGCCTTCTCTGTGTATAATCTGGCTCCCCTGCTTCTAGCTCTTGTCTGAATTTATGGCTTTGCATTTGTGTGGAAAGCCCTTGTTCCTCGGTGTAGGAACTTGTCTTCGGCTCCAAAGCCGGATGTTTCGGTATCGAAACCTTTTCAACAGTCTTTTTCAGCTCTGAAGCCACTTTTTTGAGTTTCGGTGTTCCGATCTCTCGGTGCCGACTCATCTCGGTGCCGGTATCTCGATATCGAGATTGTTCTGAACCAGTGTCTCCGGGCAGAGCGTGTTCTGTGCTGGTATCTCGACCGGAGTCGGATGACTTCGACACATGTGTGCCCTTTTTCGGTGCCGACGGTCACCGATTTTTGGGGTTAAGCCATGGCCTGCCGGCGGTGGCGTCCCCTGGGCTTTGATGATTTTTACGTGAGTTTTGGCCAGAGCTGTTTTACTCACGGTTTTCGACGTCTGTTCTGTTTCGGCCTCGTCCGAGTCAGCAATGGAGAAGGTTTCTTCTTCCTCCAAGTCGTGGTGTCCTGACGGCGCCAACGCCATTTGAAGCCTTCTTGCTCTCCGGTCCCTCAGCGTTTTCCTCGACCGAAACGCTCGACAGGCCTCACAGGTATCCTCTTTGTGTTCGGGAGACAAACACAAATTACAGACCAAATGTTGATCTGTGTAAGGGTACTTGTTGTGGCATTCGGGGCAGAAGCGGAATGGGGTCCGTTCCATTAGTCCTGTAGACGCACGTGGTCGGGCCGACCAGGCCCTGCCGGAGAATCGAAACCCCGAAGGGCCACCGGAGCTCTTCAAAATTCGGTGTTGATCTGCGTTAACTAACCCGATACCGAACGCAAACAATATTGTCAATATTCCGATATCTAACTAACTTTCCGAACCGAAACACGGAGCGAAGAGGAACACGTCCGAACCCGATGGCGGAAAGAAAACAATCTAAGATGGAGTCGACACCCATGCGCAATGGAGCCGAAATGGGAGGAGTCCCTCGATCTCGTGACTCGGAAATACTTCTTCAAAGAAAACCAACTTGTAACACTCGGAGCCCAACACTAGATGGCAGGATATGCACAGCATGTGTATCTGCAGCTACACATGCCATCGAGAACACACACACACACACACACACACACACACACACACACACACACACCTATCTGAGCAAGGGTCAGTAGCCACCTAACACCCACCTAGAATGTCTGATTCTGGGGTTGTAAGTAGCATAATCCTAACTTAAATGACAGTCCTTCTGGAAAACGTAACACCAGATCATAATTCCGTATTAATACCATACATAGTGTTAACTCAATGTTCATCTCTAGGGGTATCATTGTGCAACATTTCAACAGATGTATTACCTTTCAGAGTTTTAAATCAATGTTCATCTCCTGGTATTATCAATGTTTATAAGTTTAACAAGCTTAATCCATATACAGTTTTACATCAATGTCCATCTCCTTGTATATAAGGTTTATCAATTCACCAGATCTTGAGCAACTAGACGGTTGAATTCACAATACCTTAAACAAAAATCCATCACTTTGGTATACTTATATCTGATCAGGAGTCTGTACTATGTTACCCAATATTAAGAGATTGCCGCTTATTGTACATCTCCTTCTGTATTTGCTGTGAGGAAGTAGTGAGCACCACCAGACAAAAGAAAACCCGACGCCAAGAGACGAACCCGCCACGATCAGGAGGGACAGAGAACACTGAGCACCTGGTACAAAGACTGAAGAGGAAAGCAGGAGGACGCAGACGGGAGTAGCACAAAAACGTCAATGTGGATGCCACAGGTAGGTATGAATAGGTGAGTACAGGGGGAGGGAACATGCAGATGAGGAGCACAGTCGGGACACTGTGAAGGAAGTACACTCTACAGTCTAGACCCTGTCCCCTCAATTTGGGATCCGATTCCCAGATTCCTCCATCGAAGCCACAAGATGAGAGGGTTGCAACTTCAGATATGTTGGACCCTGAGGATGTAAATTCACCCCCACTCTGCTGAATGGGTGTCAACTGATAAGATGGCTACATACCTGGCTGGTACATTACATAAGCCCTTGGAGAAGGAAGTAAGGACAGGTGTCCAGCGGAATGCCCTTGCCCCTCATGGCCAGGAAGGTCGCTCTTACTCTGGAAACAGTCTCTCGAATGGCTACATTCTTGAGAAAGTATACGTGATCCAAAAAAGGGCATCAATAGATCGTGGCACTCTTGTCAGGATAAACTCCGCTATGTCATTGGGCTCCTCACAGAAATCCTTAACATGGTGGAGGAAGCTAGGCAGTCTGGGGCCTTCGCTCTCCTGAAGAGAAGCTGCTTGTATGGATGAGGATAGGAGACCTACTACTTGGGCAATCTGTCTGAGTTGTTGACAGCCATTTAACAGCCAACAGAGTAGAGGATTGGTGCTCCAAGGAATGGAAGGACATGAGCCTGTAGAAATTGGACCTAAATATCTTCTCAGTGCTTTAGACCAGATGGGGTCCCTTCACAGTGGATCTCTTTGTGTCACGGCTGGACCATCAGGTGGCCTGCTTCTTCACCTGGAAATTAGATCCCTTGGCGGCAGTGACAAATGCATTTCTACAGTACGGTCAAATGAACAGGGATACACATTTCCCTCCTTTACAATGATAATGAGATTGTCAGCCCACGTCAGGAGGCAACAAGCAAGCTTAGCCCTCTTTACACCAATATGTAGGTTACAAGTTTGGTTTCCAGTTCATCTGGAACTTTCTTAGGAATCTCCAATCTGTCTACCCCAATCTTAGTTTCTTCTCAGGGCCAATGGGTAGTGATCTTCTTGAGTAATGCCAATTGCGCCCTTTCAACAGAGGCGCCGTTCTCTTATGAAACTGGACTCCAAGCTGGATGATTCGGCTTCTGTGGATTCAGGCACGGTGGCGCAAGGGGGCTTTTTGGAAATCCATCTGTCAAGGAACTGGGGAAGTTTGTCTCCAATTTCACATCCATTGATAAAGCCCAGGCTTCCATGTAGAAAATTTTCAACCATAGAATTTTTGACGGGACCAGCCATGGCAGAGGCCGTTCGACTGGCTGAGTTGCCTACCAAGGCCCTCCCAGATGTCAAGACACACCAGAAACCCCAGCAGTATCAGTCCCGGTATAGGGATTTGTTTTCCCTCCAGTGTATTACAGAAGAACAGAGGTGGCTCACGAGGACAGTTCAAAAGAAATAATCCAGGTGAGAATTCTCCCCACTCAGGGGTCGGGGGTCATTTGGCCCCGTTTATCCACAACTGGAGGTCCCTCACCTCAGACGCCTGGGTCCTGCAGATGGTCCAAAGTTGTCATATCAATTTCAGCATTGCCAGCATCATCTGCCCAGGTTCTCCGAGGCGCAATGCTCTCTTACTGACCAAGAGGTTGTGGACCTATTACAAAAAAATGTGCTTGCACTTACTCATCCTCACTCGTCTGGTTTTTTGAGCAACATATTCTTGGTGTACAAACGGGATGGAGGTCAGCACCCGGTTGTAAATCTTTGGAAATTCAACAAGTGGTTGATTTACTCACCACTTCAAGATGGAAGGCATCCATCTCTTGAGAGATCTCCTGCATCCAGATGATTGGATGGTGAGGCTAGATCTCAAAGATGATTACCTCAGTTCCGATATTTGCACCTCATTGTAGATTCCTACATTTCCAAAGAAGAGATCGGGTGTTTGAATTGAAGACTCTTCCCTCTGGCCTCTCGTCAGCTCCATGGTGCTTCAGAAAAGTGCTGAAACCTGGGGTGGAACACCTTTGAGCTCAGGGGTTTTGCCTAACTGTCTATCCTGATGACATCCTATTAATGATTCTGTGTCCCAAAACGCTGATGAAACACCTTCACATAACAGTGCATCTGCTTGAGAGCTTAGGCTTCGTTATGAATGAGAATAAGTCACTGCTGATTCCGACCAGAAAGACAACCTTTCTAGGGTTTGTAATCAACGTGTCAGAAAAGACATTGAGCCTCTCTTCCCACAAGGTAGTGAAGATCTATCAGGAGCAGCAGAAACCCTTGTCAAGACCATTAACAACTCAGACAGATTGCCTGGGTAGTAGGTTTCCTATCCTCATCCATATAAGCAGTTTTTCCGGGTCCACTCCATTACAGTGCGCTTCAGAGACTCAAGGCTCTCTATCTGCACAAGGGTCTAAAATACTCAGATGTGGTGCCTTTAACAGACGAAGTGAGGCAGGAAATGGTGTCTCAGGAATATGGAGGCATGAAACAGAAAGGCGATTTTTGGATCAAACCCAGATTTAGATGTAGAATCCGCCATCAGCAAATCTGGCAGGGGTGCTCAGTGTGGGGATTCTTCACAGGAGGAAAATGGTCCGTGCAAGAACGTCAACTTCACATCAACTAACTGGAGCTCATGGCCAGGTCCTTCGCCATTCAATGGCCAACAGGGTGGAGGACTGGTGTTCCAAGAAATGGAACGACATGAGCCTGTGGAAATTGGACCCGAAGATCTTCTCAGTGCTTTAGACCAGATGGGGTACCCTCACAGTGGATCTGTTTGCATCATGGCAGGACCATTAGGTGGCCTGCTTCTTCACCTGGAAATTGGATACCTTGGCAGCAGCGACAAATGCATTTCTACAGTACCAGACAAAGGAACAGGGATACACATTTCCCCCCTTTGCAATGATAATGAGATTGTCAGCCAACGTCAAGAGGCAACAAGCAAGGTTAGCCCTAGTTACACCAATATGGAGGTTGCAAGTTTGGTTTCCAGTTCATCTGGAACTTTCTTAGGATTCCCCAATCAGTCTACATCAATTTCAGTTCCTTCTCATGGATCCTCTAGGCAATCCCCATCCACTGTTTCTCCAAGTTAGAAATGTCCCTCATGATGTGGCGGATTA
The DNA here is from genome assembly GCF_031143425.1 of Pleurodeles waltl. Lineage (NCBI taxonomy): Eukaryota > Metazoa > Chordata > Amphibia > Caudata > Salamandridae > Pleurodeles > Pleurodeles waltl. The sequence continues at coordinate 905,864,205 of NC_090444.1, read as the reverse complement.
CAGGGAGAGAGGGAGAATCCCTGGCCTTTCCCAGGATGCTGAAAGACTTCCGGCTAAAGCATTGGCAGAGGGTACAGTCAAATGTTATTAATCTGGATGGTCAAGATGGGTGTGTTGGTGTCTGCAACAAGGTGAAGATCCTGTGGGGTCCAAAGTTGTCCCTGTCATGAATTTCTTGTCATCTTTGGTCTACTGGGCGGTCAAAGCTTTTAGGTTTGCCATCTCTGCTGGTTACAATGTTTGCGAGGGTATTCGGATGAAGAACATACAATGGTGAATAAAATAATTAGAGGTATCAGACTCTCTCTTCCCTCACAAATTAAATATTCACCATTATGGGATGCCATTAAAGTTCTTAATATGTTCCTGACACGGCAAATTGATGAGTTACTTTCTTGCAAAGAACTTTCTGACGCTGTTATACCTAGTGCCTTGTCGCAGAGTATCAGATGTCCGGGCTTTGGACATTTCAGGTAAAGTATTTAACACAGATGGGGTTACTTTTCATATTGCTAGAAGAACAAAATGCGATTCAAAAATGGTGTCTTACCCGGTTTTCAATAATGTTCTCAAATGTGTGTGGTTTGTTGTCCCAAGGCCTACGAGACTATGACAGATGAGTTTCATCCTCTTGAGGAGCAACAACTGCTTATATCTATTACCAAACCTTTCAAGGCGGCGTCCTCTCCTACCATTACCAGATGGGCATGATGGAAAATGCAAGAGGCAGGTATTGAAGTGTCTCATTTTGGAGCCCATTCAGTTAGAGGGGTCATGGCGTCTAAAGCCTTCTCTTTAGGCAGCACGGCTAGAAGACATCATCAATGCGGTGGACTGGTCTTCAGATTCTATGTTAGAAATTTTATTTTAAAACCAGTCCAAGATATGGCCTCCCTGGTGGTGGACAAGCTTTGAATAAGCATAATCCTTGCCTCCGGGCCTGACATAGAATGTAAAATGTCCTACCTTTTGTAACTGAAAGTTTCAATTAAATTAAAGACACAAGGGCGTGGATTATTCGCACCCAGGTTTGGGGACTACAAACGTGTTTTCCCTACCCTCAAGTTATAGAACTATTTGCCGAAGCTCAGATTCATTACATATACAGATGTCTCTATCTGGTATAAGTATTAGGAGATTTATTTGTTTTCTTGAGGGTTGTGGATTTACTTGTTAACATTGTTCTGGTTATTATGCAAAACGTTGGTTGAAAAATAAGGTTGTGTGCTCCTTACTTGTAATGAAATATTGACTTCGAGGTAAGCAGGTGATGTACCTCTTTTTTGTCTTTTACCTGGCTAGGATAACAGCAAAATGGAATCAAAAAGCAGTAATCTGGGGCCACTGTCGCATGAAGAAAGAGGAAGCACAGAGGATAGACAAGGACTGCTACAGGACTTTAGGGGCCTGATTTAGATTTTGGCTGAATTGTTTTCTCCATCACAAATATCCTGTCCGCAGTATTACGATTCCATAATACCCCATTGAAATCGTAAAATGGAGGCCGGGAAATCTGTCACGTTTGTGACAGAAGAACCCGTACACCAAACTCTAAGTGAGGCCCTAAGTGTGCTGACTGGGTGAATTTGCCAACTTCCTTCTCCAGTGGTTCTTGTGAAAGATAGTTTTTGGTGAAATGTTGAAGCTGTTAGTGTTAAAATAAAGGAAGAAAGTTAAAGCAGAATTCTTGTCTCAGTGTCCTTCATAGAATTTAAACTTTTTGTTACAAAAGCTAGGAAATTTGACATTCTGTTTGAAAAAAAAATCTATTGATATCGCAAACATGTATGCAAAACACCCATCTTGACCCTACTAACCTAAAAATGGAAAATACCTGGGGCAGTATTCTTATGAAACCGGTTTTTGTAAATATATTTTGAAATTACAGTAAAGAGGTCCCCATACATAACTGGATGAAACAATATCTGCATTCAGCATCATAACTGGCAAATATTTAGTATTATAGCAATAAAGTTCCTTCACCTGAATACTTTGGGGTATTTCCATATAACATGTTATTTTGTGATGTTAGTAAAGCACCACAATTTCCTATAAACTAAATTTTGCAAGGTGTTTTTCTGTTTTTGGTTTATTATTTTGCCACAGGCTTCTGTAGCCACTGTGCAACAGTATTGGGGCAAGCCTGACGAGTTCTGGTCACACAGTTCTATATTAAAAGCTACAGAAAGTATAGCAGCACTCACAAAATGACTGAGAAAGAGCCAGAGAGTAAAAGCTGAAGACGTGAACATATTAATTTTAATAAAGACAAAATCCAAGTGGCGATGTGGGAAACTGACTTTAAAGAGCACTGTAAAGGTAACTGTTAAAAGTTTAGGTGTTTGGCAGTTTGGCCAGATCATGGTACAAGATTAAAACAACTGCAAATGTAGTATGAGGAAGCATTCGAAATTAAATATGGGTGCAGCTAAATATTTGTCCGAAAACAGAATGTTTTTGTTATGGCCTTCACTCACTTTTGTGATCAGAGTCAAGAAAGTTATCTTTGCTTTCAAATTCATTCACTTTACTGATTATCCAAGCAATAAACGTCTCATTACCATGGTATGGTTGAAAGCATACTTCAGCAAAACTATGCACCTTGAGAGATATATTGTAAAGGAGGCCAGATTAATACATGCACAGGAGATGTATTCTTCCGACTTTTTTTGGGCTCTGTGTAAGGTAACCTTGTATGCAAGCAATGGAGTGGCCAGTTGGTCTCACCTTCAGGGTGCCAATGGAAACCCCTATTGGCTTGCCAGTCCTTCTCGTGTGCTATTCGGCATCGGCTTAAAGATAAAAACATAGTTTATCCAAGCTGTTGGCAAAAAAAACCAAAGGATGATGCATACATGCGCACTTGTCATCAACATCACGCATGTGCACATTTACATCATACCCCACAGTGACCCAGCATCACCAGGCACGCTCATGGATGCATCATGACACAGTAGCAGTTTTTATTTTAATTTACTGTTCCGAGATGGAGGATGCTGATTTTGCAGAGATAAAGTAAAAAATATAAAAGTGTGCCAAAGTGCACTTTCTGGAAAGAACCCGTCTGGTAGAAAATTGAAGCTTTTGGGTACGACTAAGACAGGAAGGAAGGAGGCAGCAGCAGTGGAGCTGGGGTGTGTGTAAAATAAACCTAAAAAAGAACTGAGAAAACCAAGAGGGATTGGCTAACAGACAAGATGGAGCAGGAGCAATATGGACAGTATGAGAGGCCCAGGTGAATGGGGAAACAGCACAGGAGACAGACACCAAGAAAACAAATGCACTCCCATGAAGTGCTCAAAGTAAAACAGAAAAGAAGTTCCCGGATATTTAACAGTGAAATGACGAAAGCATCCAATCAGAAGAATGGTTAAGAAGCTATGATCCAGGGTGTGTAGAAACACAAGAATGGTAAGAAAAGCTACTGAAGAAGGAGCGAAACTGGCAAGAAAGTCAATCAATGATCCGAAATGGGCTGATCCAAAGTCCTTTTAAGTATTGGTATTGTGCCCAAAAACAAAATGGTGAATGTAGGCAAAGATTAAACACAAAATCTCCCTCTACAAATGGGTGCCAAAGCACAAAGAAGAGCAGAAAAAGAATTTGAATAGAGTAACATACTGAGGCACTCATTAAGCAGCACACGCGGACTATGATTATGTTTGAGTGGGTGCAACTGCTTTGACAACGCTGAACCAATAAAACATAGATACATTTTAGTTTTCTTTAATCCATACCAAGTCAAAAAGTGAGTTATTTCTTGTATTTTCATATCTTTTTTAAATCAGCACTAAAATGCAAAATGTTGTATGGTTGTTGTGGTTAAAGTTTGTATCATACCTCGGTGTATTCTTTTGTTTGGCAGGAAACCAGGTGTTTCATACTGCATCAACGAGCCAAGACGATCAGCAACACAAACCAGCTCCTGCACCTCTGGCTTATAGCTTTCAAAATTTTGAAGCAGCACATCCCTTAGCGAAAAATGAAAAGCACATTATTAAAACACCGGAAAGGACCTTATGACGATATCCTACAGAGTTGCATTCTTCAACTAGGCCTCAAATGCTACGGAAACAGGAGGATCTGAACTCAGTGGCATGTGTAGTTTTTCATCTTCATTTTGTTTCACTCTATGAATCATTTTACATGTGTCAAAAATAAGTTTTTTATGATTTTGTTTTTGGGGCAAGGACGAACAATAAGGCAAGTCATTTGAACCACAATTGCTTCTGCTGGGCATACACAAATCTATGGTAAATATAAATGTAAGAAAAGCATTAGTATAGGTAAGCCACATTTTGTTTTATTTAAGGTGGGATTCTTCTATATATTAAAAAGCTTATATAAAATACCAAGGAGACAAAAGAAAAATAAGGAACTAAAAGAACAACCTAGCCATAAAATATTTTTGAGGGCAGATTAGCATGTTCTATTGCTCCTTGTAACTGCGCTAAGAAAAGGTATCAATGTAGTGCTTTGAATGGTTGAGAAAACATAAAAGAACAGCACCTATATGGCGAGATAGACAACTGCAAGAAACCAGTCACTTTGAGGTTTTAAAAAAGCTTTATCCTTTAAGATGTAAATGTGGAGTCCCCTCTGAGGAACATTTCTCCATCCAAAACATACAAACAACTTTAAAGATTATGGTTATGTGAAAATGTAAAAAAGAAATGAACAAGCAAACCAGAACGAACTTGCATCAAAAAGTTGGTTTAAAGTACAACTGCATTAATTTACAAATCATTATTGCACCGTTTCCAGAAGCAACTAGAAGCAAAACCAAAGATACTTCGGAGGTAACAATGTCACATCGTAATAGCATTCTTTGACAGAACCCCTCTGCTCCCTCCCAAAACCTCCATATGAATAGCTGGACTACGGACTACACAGGTAGCAGCCATGAGGCTAGTGGAGGACTTTTTCAGCCCTTAAGAAAGCCAGAGGGCCTCTTCTACCCAGAACTTTCTCTAGTAGTGAACCTTACCTTACTTCCAAAATTAACGCTCAGCCCTTGTACTGTTGCACCTTTCCCCACCAAACCAGTCTTCGAGCCTCCTACTGACATATCCCAGGACCCAACTTCTTAAATCTAATCTCTATCTCAACTGTAAATACACCATAGCATCAACGGATTACCATCTTCTAGAACATTCCCTTTCTTTGGCTGACACTTATTTCGTGGCTAGCTGTCACTTCGTCATAATAATGAAACTGCAGTGAGCTACATAGATCATAAATGATTCACTAACCACTGTACGCCCTCAAATCACTGGCTTTATTATGTATATTAGTAAGTCACCTATTACTTTCGCCATAGTCGAAACATAGCAGCTTCATTACGTTAGCACTACTTAAATCTAGGCCTGATTAATGGACCTCAAGATCCCCCACTCACCACAAGAAACATTTAAATGATCTCTAATGCCATCTGTGTCTGACTGTCATTCAAGACCCATTCGACTTGACAATGAGGAACTCTCAGCTCACCATAAAGCTTATAATCTAGAATAAACATATAACTGCAACCTTGCAGTACACAGTGATGTGGTTTTACCTAAAGACTGATCTTTCCGATAACCAGTATTATCGCCAATTGCTAACGATTGCCTCCAGCCAAAATTACTTCTAGTTCCTACCAGATTCGTGCATCAATCTCAATACAACTGCTCTATTCAAAAATCATAAAAGGATTGCATTTTATCTCCTTAAAACATGACATGAACAGCAAATTGTTACTCCAAACTGTAGGACAAGATGCTGGAAAGGTGGGTTTATCTGTTAAATGCGTGCAGGATGAATATTTGAATCCTGACAAAGGTAAATCACACTACAATGTTTTAGGTGACTGTAAGAAATTTGCAACACTCAGAAACAGATTTCTGGTGTATAAAACCCATGTAGAAATAACGAGTTATAATAACACATTGCACTTAATAGCTCAATAAAAGTCCTATAGTAGTGAAACGATTATTTCTGCCAAGCCAATTGGCTGTTTGCCTGGTGAACCTTATCCTATTCGTTGTTAAAGGACAGTACAGATTTTTTGTCCCAATCAATAATTCATGCAATCCTCAAAAGTTGAAAAAACATTTTCGGCCATATGATCAAGCACTTCTTTTCTTTAACCTTTCTCCTTACTAAGACACTGTTCCGTCTGAAAAAACATACTTGAAAGGTATCAACAGCTTATAACTACAACCTTTATCGAAAGGTACCACTAGATTCAGCTTCTTTATTACCTGTTCTGAAAAAGTAGCCACCCTATACCCTACAAAAGCAAAATTCTGCCACTGGTTATGTAGTAATGACTAGTTCAATAGGATACGTCCTGGTACATGGATTTAATCAAGCATGCAATTTCTGGTAAACAAAATATACACACAAAAATACACACACACGAACAAAATACATACAGACACAGGTATTTCATTCCTTTATTTTCTTTTCTTAGGCCAGTGGCAGTCCAGTTTAGGTGTACATGAGTCATTAAACCAACTCTCTTTAAATTAATCAAATCAGTTCATAAGATCGAAGCATAATCACTTTCCGACAGCGTCTGATATCGACTCACGCTGATCATTGGAAAGAATTAGAGGCTCAAAAGAAAACACAAGTACATCCCTTACCTATTCTGCTTGAATATACTAATTGTTGTGACAAAACCTGTATGGCGTGTGCGGCAACAACCTCCTGCAAATAAGCTTATACCTTAACCCGCTCACCGATGCATATTAACTCCAATGTCAAGCCATATTCTTCCAAGACCTCACTTTACATCACTCATGCCATCTCAAATGACATCACTGATGAGATCACGGATGACATCATCCAAAATACTGCTCTTCATATTACTCTATTACATGCTAGATCATTCTGGAAAAGAAACTAGGTAGTAAAGTGACCACAAATATATATAGCATAGATTGAGCACGTGTACATGTGTGTATGTAAAGAATAAACATAGGGTAGAACAGGAGACAAGTTAGATTCACTATGGTAAAAGTTATAGGACGAACATTTGAACTAACAGCAAAGTTTTAGGTGGAAAAGTACTTCATTTAAACAAGGTACAGACTTAGCGCAACTAGTATAAGTTGCAGACGTACATTACAAACAGGTAGTGGCTAAAATCAGTCTTGTTGCCAAAATATGAGAAAAAAAATCAAAGCTCATCATAACATTTCATTATTCACCTGTGAATCTCTGCGCTCATGCTGACCCTAAAGAGTTGTCATGTAGTGCTATGGACAATTTCATTATAAAATGGAGATTTGTGAAGAAATTTAATTCCAAACGTTCAGTGAAAATTCCAAGACAGTTCACATTGTTGAAGAATGTATAACGTATGGGTGACTCAAACGGTTCAAGACGCAGTGTGATTGTAAGCCTTTTTCTAAAGATGTACACCATTCAGCTCAATCCAAGAATATGTGCAAGGCATTTGTACAAACTATGGAGGGCTGCACATAGGATCTGGCTGTGCATGCCTTATCTCTGATTAATGCATAGATGTAGTCACTGACTTACAAATCTATAACCTGTGAGGTATTTAACAGGGACATCTCATTAAGGAAAATAGTGATCAAACACTCTTTTGAACAGTATTCCAGTCACTTTACCCTTTGATTTTTTCCAGTGAATTTCTAGGGATTCTTTAACATAAAGTAAGATTTCATTACAATAACCAATCCCCAGTGGGCAGCCAAGCCCCGATGCGGACAGCCTTCAGCCGTGCAGGTTATGACGTTAGGTGCAGTGTGCAGCCACAGACCAGGGCCTGCGCCCACACTCTGTGGGCAGCCGACTCTCCACCCACAGGGCACACCCTTCCCTTTTTTATGTTTTCCTCTTCCTGAGGGACGCCCTCAAGACTCCAGAGGGAGCCTCAATGGAGTCTCACTGGATCGTCGAAAATCTCCCCTTTTTTGTTTTTAAATTTTAGACCTTGTATTAAGGGCACCCTGGCACATTTTCTCCCTACAACAACAAGGGGGTCAGATTATCCATATCCTGCCTCTTTTTCAGGATACACAACCAAGTCCTCAAGCCCTGTAATGACTGCAGTAACATTTGTTTATGTTTTAGCCAGTTAATCAGAGTGCTCGCTATGAAAAAGTCCCATCAGCCAATCAGAAGAGTTGAATTTCAACCAACGGTCCAGGTATCTCTATATTTTGAACCTTACCTTCTCAAATCCTACAGAACGGATTACACCAAATTACAAAAAAACACATTTTCTGGTTAAAGAGCCAGCATTCTACCAGATATGGTCTAATTCAGTTCAGCCAATTCAGGTGCCCTTAGAGCTGATAAAAAATCCCTTTGGAAATGCATGGGAAAAGTGAGTTTTGAGAACGCCCCCCCCCCCGGCACCAAAGTTATGATGAGGAAGAGAGACTAAGCAGAACACTCTCAGGGCTACTAATTAAGGCCTGCTGCATCATACACTCTCTGAGGCTGGTCTGTAGGGAAATTTGTGGGGACAATTATACTATCTCGCAGGAATTCACAAATGTTTATGAAAATGTATATACCTCTAAGGCAACCGTAAACACCTGCCAGATAGAAGAGTATTTAAACGATTTTGCTTTGGCCTAGATCAAGGGTGGTTCACAGTTCTACCTGTCAGAACAGTTTGGTGTGCAGGAAATTATGAATGCTACTGAAGGCCTTCCAGGAAGTGAATATCTGGTTCTGTTGGGCTGACAGCTGAATTTCATAAAGAATTTAAATCAGTGCTGGCTCTGTGCCTGACTGACTTGTTTCAAGAAGCTCTCAAGACAGGTAAACGCCAGCAAACACTCGAGACGCCCTCATTACATTAATATTAAAATGCAGAAGCAAATAGGAAGACGAAGGGCCAGATGTACCAAATGCAATTTTGCATTTCTTAAATAGAGACATCATAGAAATCGCTATTTAAAAAATGCAAAATGCAATGTATTAAGATAATGATTTCCTAAAAGTGATTCCTACAAAGTAGCAATCGCTTTTAGGAAATCGATATTAAGAAATCTCATTGGATTTGAGTCAATGGGCCGGTTTCCCAATTCCTAAATAGTGATTTCTCTTTAGGAAATTGTTATTTAGGAAATGCAAAACCAAGGATGGCAATGGGCAAAAGGCCCTCCTTGGTGCACCCCAAAACTATGGGTGCACCTGTACAGCACACATTTTCCTAAGGGGCATGTGTGCGTGTTCTATTGCAATTTAAAAAAAACACTTTGGGGTGCTTTTTTGAAATTGCACCTTGTTACCATTAACTTCAAGCCGATGGTAATCGCATCTCCTAAATGCCCTTTAGTAAATGCATGGTACATCAGAATAGGAATCACAAATAGGCAATCCCTAGTTGCAATTTCCTATTCTGGGAATCGCAAATTGCGATTCCTTAAAGGACTTTGTACATAAAACAAGTCCTGGTTAGCATTTCTTAATGGCCCAAAATAGTGATTCGTAGCCCTAAGTCCTATAGGCCACTATCTCTTATGAATCTAGACAATAACATTCTTGCTTGGGTTAATGATAATTGGCTAAACCACCTAATGGAAAAATTGGTACTACCTGAACAATCTAGGTTTATGCCAGACAAAGCAACTTCTAATAACCTTGTTATTTTCCTTAATGCATCAAATTCAGCCACATATTGTGCTGCCTCAGTGTTTTTTTGATGTCGAGAAGGCCTTTGACTAGCTGGAATGGGCTTTTCTATTAGTAGGGCTTCACAGAATGGAAGTCAGCCCCAACATGACAGGCAGTCAAATCACTTTTTTTATTGTAAGGCTTGAGTGCTCAGTAACTGCTACACATAATTTCAAATCAACAGAGGCAACAGGCGGGGATGCCCACTCTCCCTTCTTCAATTTCCCCATGATGTCACTAGCCTCCTGGGTTAGACAGAGCTATTTACAAAGAGGCATCACATTTCTCTGCAAACAAATTTTTCTTTCAGTATAAGTGAATGAAATTAAGCTTTTTGCGAAGAATGCCAAGGCCAACTTGAAAGCTATTAGGAAGAACAAGTTGCCTTCCGTAAAGCTCTATCTGGGAGAGAATCTATCTAACAGCAATTTCCTCACCTTTTGAATATTCCCCTAGGAGTCAGACTGGTTCCAGCACAATCTGAGTAATACCCTTGCACGTTGATCAGTAGCTTTGTGTGGCTCCGCGGTGATGGTGCTCCACTCTAAAAGTGGGATGCAGCTCCAAATATTGGCAACACCCAAGCACCCAGACGCTTTTGCTTTCTGTACTGTTTGCAGTCTCAGACAAGGAGCTCAATCTTCAGATTGGTGGTGTGCAGATCATTAATTTGGGATCTTTTTAGATGCAAGAGTCAAGCCGACAGAACAGGGAGGCAGGAGAGTCTGTGAGGAAGCTGCTGTCAGAGTCTACCAGAGGGTTACCGAAGTTAAGTAACTTGTTTTTCTAATGGAGACTTCTAATTGCAGATTCCTCATCTTATGAACAGATTCCCAAGCAGTACCTCCTAGTAGGTAGGTCTCTGAACTGGCTCAAACCAAAAAGTCCTACAAGATCGAGCGGGGCAAAAAATGAATTATTCAGAACAAAGAAGGTCAAGAGGGTGATGTTTTTCTCAAACGTGAAATAGAGTCACTACTTTTAGAAAAAAGGATGCTCGAGTCCGTAAAACCAGTTTGTCCCAGTAAAATGTGGTAAACAGTGGGTTGACTGAGCTAGTAGCTCGCTCACCCACCACAACGCTAATGGTGACAAGAAACCCAGATTTGAGGTTAATCAGCCATAGAGGACAGCTTTACAGAGTTTGAAAGGAGCACATATGAGAAATATTAGAACAAAATTTAAGCCCCAGTGGGGCATAACAAAAGAAGAAGGGGGAAACAAATGTTGTAAATCCCTAAGAAAATACATCACAACAGGTGACATAAAAATCAAGGCTGATCCAGCAACAGTAGAAAACTGAAAAAGCCAGCAGGTACCCTTTAACAGTGCCAAAGCAAAGCCTTAATGGGTGAAGGACAACACAAACAATACTTAAGACAGCTTGACATGGAGTGGCTCAATCTATTTAGTAGTGCACCAGGCCACAAACTTATCCCAACGACAGGCGCACATTGATTTGGTTTTGGAACGCCTGGCTGCTAAGATGAATAACAATTTCAGGAAGGAGATCAAATGCACTCAACTGTTGCCGTTTAATATTCGATCATGGAGGTGGGGGTGCCCAGACCAGGTGCAGCACCCTGCCCTGCTGCTATGACAGAAGATCCTCCCAAAATTGGAAAACAGGATTCCATACTCTTCCAGCCTGATACGAGGCCACTAGAATGCTTTGAGCCTGGTTGGTCCTGATCTTCTTCAGAACTCAGGGCAGGAACGGTACCTGCGAAAAGGTGTACAGGTGTCCAGAGTTCGACTCTACGCGGAATACATCTCCGAGTGAGAGAGAGCTTCGAAACTCCAACGTACAAAAGTGCTAATATTGTATGTTCTCATCATTGGCAAGGAGACTGAGCCAAAGTTCTTCCCATTCACAGAAGAAAACATGCGCTACCTCCGGATGTAATTGCCATTCATGATCCGCATGCCATTGATAACCGAGTTGGTTCGCTCCGAAATTCAAGGAACCTGCAAGGTGGTGGGCCACATGAAAAATCACTTAAAGGTCAAGCCAAACCCAGAGGCGCAAAACATGTTAACACCAGGTCAATGGCCCCCCATGCTCCACCCTGCTGGATGTAGCACTTAATGCGGTAGTGTTGGCTGCGAGCACCTGCACAAGCCTCTCCCTTTGATGGATGGCAAGAAAGCTTTTCACACCAAGATGATGGCTTGCAGTTCCAAAAGACTGATGGAGCCATGGCTTCACCACAAACCAGACGACTCTGATCTTCACCTTTCCCAAGAGACCGCTCCAAGACCAAAGAGATGCATCAATAACCACGGCCAGCTCTGGATGGGGAAAGGAAAGGAGTATGCCGCTGAATAAAAAGCAGTCCTGCAACCACAAATGTTGATCTTTCTCACTCTACCCTGAATGTTGGACCTGACTGGAGCGATCCCTCTGATGCTGTGTCCACTGGAACTCCAGATACCACTGCAGAGCCCGCACCTGCCAGATGATATGCTTCACCAGCAGGATGCAGTGGGTCATCGTTCCCAGTAGCCTTGGATTTAATCTTACTGAAATCAAGGACAGAGGTTGAAGCATCAGGATAATAGCCCAAATGCCTTGGACCCTCCGCTCCTGGGAGTTTGTACAAAACAGCACAAAGTCCAGGATGACTCCAATGAAAGGGAGCATCTGCAAAGGAGTCAGGTGCGACTTCAGCATGTTGATAGTAAACCCCACCAATGTTATGAGGTTTGATGTCATATAGAGGTGGGGGGAATCCTGGTTTGGGCTTGCCTCCAAGAGCCAGTTGTCAATGAAGGGGAAGACAGGAAGACTAACCTTTGAAGATGTGCTGCAACCACCACCATCACATTCAAGAACACCCAAGGGGTGCTTATGAGGCCAAAGTGGATCACAGAGAACTGAAAATGCTCCTTGTCCACCGCTACTTGTAGAAAGCACCTGTGAGCATGCAGGAAGAGGATGTGGAAATAAGGGTCCTACAGGTTCAACGCTACTAGCCAGTCTTCAGGGTCGAGGGATGACAAGACCTGGGCCAGAGTGAGCTTTTTGAATGTGTCCTTTCCTTACACAGGAAGGCACTGAGAGAGTGGAGATCTGAAACAGGATGGAGGCCTCCGTCCTCCTATGGCACCAGGAAGTAGATGGTATAACAACCACAAACACCTTCCAGTGCCAACACTCCCTCTATGGTGGCTCCGGCAGCTGAAAGGGTGGAAGACTGGGCTGCACGCTGCCCATGTTGTCCACGTGGTCTGTGAGTAATGCAGCTCAGCCACAAAAGGACTATGGGAACTGCTGTACTAGCTACATCTTTGTATGTACTGAAAACGCCTACTATAGCTACAGAGGGGGCGAGACTGTTGGTGCGGTTGGCGTGGATGTGTAGACAGGTCCAGGGAGTGCACTGTGGCCTTGCAATTTGTGGAGTGCCCCAGGCCACAGCCAACTGTATCCTCAAAAAAGTTGTGAACCATTGAAAGGCATGTCCATTGCTCAAAAAAACAGTGGACTGCATCCAAGCATGCATGCAAAGGGCTATGCTGGTGCCTATGGCTCTACCAAGAGTCCAAAATAGTCCATGGTTTACAGGTCACAGCAGATTGCAAATTTGGCTGCATCACAACCGTCCTGCATAGCCTGAGAAAAGACTGCACTTGCTTCCTCCGGTACACCAAGGCCACTGAATCCCACAGAGCATGGTTGCGGCATCCTAAAAGCCAGCTGCCATTCACAAAAAAGGGCCACACCTGTAGATGAGAATACACGATTTCCAAAGGTCTCTATTCTCTTTAATTCCCTGTCAGGAAGAGCAGATGGGAACAAATTTGGGTTTGCCCTTGCAGGCCGAATCCTACACCACAAGGCTCTCAGGAAAGGAGTGATGAATGAGGAAGTCTGGGTTGTCTGGAGTCAGACAATGGTGCCTGGCAATTTTCCAGTTAACAGGAGGTCCTGAACATGGTTTAGCCCACGTCCCCAAAAGAGTGTCCGTAAGAGCTTTTTGAAGGGGAGTAGGGGATCTGAACTTCTCTGACCCAGCTGAAGCATCACAGTAAAGACTTTGGCCTTAACGTCCTGAGTAGCAAGTTGAGGATTAAGGACCTCTGCTGTCCTCAGCACAATCATCATAAAGGATGCACTTTCCTCATTGGGAGGGCCAAAGGTGAATTCAACATAGTGTCCAGAGAAGTACCCAGACTGCTGGCATCCTGGAGGTCTTCCTACCAACCGTCCACTGGAGAATGCTGGGCAAATGCAACCCCAGCATCATAGCCACAATTATCCAAATCAGTACTAAACAACTCATGTAGAAAATGAGCTCTTCTGAGGGGCAGAAGGGCTAGTCAACAGGCTGTGGCTTCATGAGAGAAGCATGGAGACTTGGACGAGGTTGAGGGTGGCACAGTCTCAGCATTGGATAGCACAATGGATTGACCATCATCGCCTGGTGTCAATGGAGCAGGTGTTAATGGATCTCGTTCTTGCATGGGATGTGGTGCTAGAAAGTGAACTGGTACAGATGTCTGTCCGGCACCCAGAACAAAGCCAGAGGCCCAAATGGTGCTGAAGGAGGATCAACAAGCAGAAACCATGTTCTGAGACCTCTTGGATACTTGGAGCCCAGAGGCATGTCAGAGGAAGCCGGTAATGTGACAAAAGGCAGCAGATTGGCATCTCGGAATGGCTCAATCTGCTGCAGCGTCATAGAGTTACTTCGGTATGAGGGTGGTTGGAATTGTCTGAGAGGGGAGACAGCTTGAGGAGGGAGTCCAGGAGGCATTTTGACACCCTACAGCCTTCCTCTGAAGATTGAAAGTGGCAGGAAGAGGTCGAAGCCTGCTTTAACTTTTTGTGTTTTTTACTTTAACTTACCCTAAGATAAGGATTAAGTCACGAGGCCGACCTTGGGACAGGGACTTTGTTTGGACCTCAACTGGTCATGATGTGGAGTCTTGTGGTGCTTTGCAATACACAGCTTCGCTGTCGGGTGGCCTTGGGGTAAATCAAGGCGCAGTTACTGCAGGCCTTAGGAATGTGTTTCTACCCCTGGCATCACAGAAAACCACAAGCTGCTCTGTCACAGACCTTTGCAACATTCCCCACAAGGTTTAAACTCTGTAGATTTAGGTACTTACATTTCCTTTGTACAGAGTGGGAAAATTATTTTGAAAAATAGTTTAAATTTCAGTCTAGAAGAGATATGGGGTAGCTCCGGCAATGCGTCTGCAGGAGCACAAAGAATGGAACTAATGTCAGTGAGCCTGGGGGTGAGAGAGCATCTATATGGGGTGCAGTGCATCAATTCCAGAGTGAAGTGATGTGACCGCAGAGCCGCAAGATGCCATCTCTCAGGGCATGCAGGGATCCTGCTCATGATTTTGATTCACTCTGACACCTGGGGGGCGGGAATTCAAAAGGTGAGGAATCAGCATTTAGACATCTATAACAGAAATAATAGGATGTGGCAGGCTTTCTTCTATTCAAATTAACTGGAGGGGAGGGAGGGAAGGGGTAGTCTGAAATATTCCCCATACAAACAACATGATCAGGCTTGCTCTCGAGTGCCTGATCCGCTGGTGCAAAGATTGTGTGAAAAAAATGGGCATTTTCATTAACAGTGATAGACAATTAGTAATCTGGGACAATTACAGACTGGTGCTGTAAAAATTAATAAAACAATAAAGAGAAGGATACAACTGCAATATGTATATCTCTTCACTAACTTTCAAGTTCCCCTTAGTAAGCACTACTTAGCTAGACTGCAAACATTACTAATCATGCTGTTTTGGGGTGGGAAGAATCTTGAAGTGAAATCTGAGGTGTTCACAAAACCACATGAAAGAGTTGGCTTAAGGGGTGTGGCCTAGACGTCAAACATGGAGGACTTCTGAGCGACAAACTCTCTGGGCCCGCAAATATGCCGAACCTTCTGGAGGCTCCCATTTCGTGAAGGCTCACAGTGCTGCGACCAGGAGCTGCTCTGGGGCATTGGACCTCTACGGTGCGTTTGCCTGGAGGCCAGAGCGGGACACTGGGCCGCGTGGCCTCGCAGGCTATATTAGAGGCGCTCCTCACCGGGACTGCAATTTAACCCCTGCTGCACCACCGCCAAGCCCCTGATGAGGACTGTTGCAGAGGTGGGAAATCAGTAAGAGCAGTCATTTTTTTATTTTCCCTGTGGCCCATCGTGCTGGGCCAGGGCCACAGGCAGAGCCAAGGTGGAATGTCGTCCCCACCTTCCTCGCGGCTGCTTGCTGGCATAACGGGTCCAACGCCAGGATAGATCCTGGTCTGGAGGGGTCATGCTGTTGCCTGCACCGGACAGGGAAGATCCTACAGGAGAGCATTTTACCTAAGACGCCTGCAGGTTAGAGCACAGCACTCAATGCAGTCAGAAATCCTCCTTTCCCACTATGTTTCATCGGAGGAGATGCAGCTCAAGTGGGGCACTGTTGCGGCACAGTGACCCCACTAAATGGTCCTCTACATTACTGTTCAGGCAAGGGGATGCACTAGGCAGTATGGAACACTAGGACACAACGTTCTGGAGTGGCCCCTCCCATTATCTTGGTGGCTCTGGATTGCGACTTCTCTCTCCCCCCATGTGTTGCATGTTTGGAGTTGGTTCCCTCTCGTCCTCCTGCATGTCTGGTACCCATCAACACTTAACCCTCTTCTGGTGCTACAGTACTGTCTGCATGGAGACTACCTTCTGCAAGGGCACTTGGATTACGTAGCAGGAGGTATTGCTCTTCATGAGGGTCTATGGACCTAAGCTCGGTGTAACAGAGTGCAGCCTCATTTTGACTGATGATCTACATGCTTTGATACTCCCCATGTCCCAGTGAGGCTGTGTGTGCCCCTGTGTGCATCGTTTGCTGTCAGACATAGGTGAGGAGGGTCTCCTTTGCCGCAAACCTGCACTGGCCCCCCCACCAAAATAAAGGACACTGTTTCAACACAATGGCTTGGTAGCTTCATGGGGGTCTCCTTGTATGTATGGGGGGACGAAGGGACATACGCAGGCAGCGCAAAGGGCTATCAACAGGAGTGATTACTCAGGAGATGCAGCCCTCATCTTAACCTGGGGGGCACAGAGTGACATGTTGGCCTCTAAACTGGATCTCTCTGTGGGGTCGGACTCTCTCACATGGCAACAAATGCCCCAGCCGATAAGCTAGACACACTTCTTATAGTCATTTCAGAGTCCAGAGAAGCCTTTGAGGCCAAATTTGATTCCTTCACTAATGACCTGGCGATTCTTCGTGAAAATCAACATAAGCGTTCAGAGAGGGTCACCTCAAACACGCAAGCTATAGCAAAGCTTCAGCACTCTATGCATGCAGTCGCTGAACAAACCAGATGATCATGGAACAGCTGCACACTGCTGAAAGTAAGCTTGACGAGTCAGAGGGTCTTTTCCACTGCATTAACAGCCACATCAGTGGACTGCTGAAGAATCCAGAGGGAGCAGATCCTGTAGCATTTCTAGAGCAGTGATTAAAACGGATACTGCCCCACTACGCTCTCCCCTCACTTTGTAATTGAATGGGCTCTGAGTGTCCCTGCTTGGCGTCCTCCTCCTGGTGCAACACCCAGACCTCTGGTAAGTTGATTATTGAATTAAAATGACCGAGACGTGGTCCTGCTGGTGGCCTGGGACAAGGGTACGGTTTGTGTTGATAATGCAACAGTGATGCTGTTCCCGGATTAAATGCTAACAGTCCAGAGCCAGCAGGGCTCCTTCCCTCCAGGTTAAGAGAAAGCTGCAGAAGGGTGGGCTTAAATAAAATTCTCAGATGACCAGCACACACATTTCTTTTATCAGCAGGAGACTGAGACTGGGAGGAGATGTTAACCAAGCAGGTCTGCAGCCACTCGTACTCCCTTTCCTGCTTGGCGCTTAGGATGGCCCAGATAATTTAAGCAAAAGGACTGACAGAACAACAAATATAGGTCCTCAACAAAGGCCTGGGATCTATACTCACCCCAGAAGGGATTCTTTTAAACTATGCGCTGAAGCTGCTGAGTTCTTTAGAAAAATCAGGCTGCATGTGTTTTTAAAGAACCAAGAGCCACAGGGGGAAGAAGAAAGAAACACTGGCCTCAGGGCAAAGTCAACTTTTTTCCCACCAACTCAGACAATGCGACTGGGGATTCTGGCATTTATAGAAGCAGTGATCTCCGACAGAACAATTAAAAGGAGCCAACACAAGCCACTTACATAACACATTGGATGAAGAACAACAAGCCATCAAGGAACTTCGCGAGACCAAGGGCATCACTATTAAGCCCATGATTACGGGTGGTGTCCGTGTTATCCTACCATTTGACCTATAGAGAGGAATGCATGAAACTACTAAGAGTGGAGAGGAACTATAAGAAGCTCTCCAAGGATCCTACTAGAGATGGATGACATTAGGTTCTTGGTAAAGAAAGAACATGAAAATGACTGAATAACAAAAAAGGAGGCCGAATTTCTACTTAATACAAACCCTCATATTCTTTATCTGTACATCCTTCCCAAGGTTCATAGGGGAGTACACCCCCACCAGACAGACCTATAGTCTCTGGCATTGGATCAGCTCTGGAACCACTATCAACATTTTCGGACTGGTTCCTTCGGCCAGTTATGGAAAAAACTCCCACATATCTAAAAGACACGAAGAGGTTTTGGAACATTCTAACAGACCTGAGTTACAAACCTGACTTCAAACCTATTATTGTCATGGACATAGAAGCCCTAAATACCAGCATCCCACAAGAAGAAATCCTCAAGTTGGTAGATTCAATTGTTACAGAATCTCAACTGGGAATACATGACTCCTAGAGAATTTGTAATGGACTGTGCCCACCTCGCCCTGAAGATGAACTATTTTTAATTTGAAAAATACTATTTACAGACCCACAGATAAATGTATGTGAAGCATGCTTGCCCTTAGGCCCAGCCTGCCTATATGTCCATAACTTTGAGTCTCAAGAGATCTTCAGTTGTAATAATTAATTCAGAAAAACGATTAGATTCTGGAAACTGTACTTAGATTATGTTTTATTTATCTGCCAAAGGACTAGGAAAGAAGCTGAGTGATTTGCCAACTGAAACAATTGCCTGGACAGATGTCTAAAGTTCACCTTTTCTATCAATGAGACAGAGCTCAATTTCTTAGACCTGAGAATCTTTGACAAGGAGGTTATATTAAAATCTGAAGTGTCCTACAAACCAACCGTTACGATTTGAGAGGTCCCACCCAATAAGTCTACATGAAAACCTTCCCATGGGACAGTTTATGCGACTATGACAGAATTACACAGAAAAAGGCAACTACAAGAAATACGTCAAAACACTGCCAGACAAGGCAAGAGAATCCCCCAAAAGGACTACTTTCAGGCCAAAGAAAAGGGCTCGAAATAAGGAATGCAGCCCACTCCTTCAAGACAGAATGAAAGAACCTTGCAATAAATTGACCTGTCTCACCAAATATGTGACCCCATATTCAACAGAGTTAAGAAGGTGACATAAAACACTGGTGGATCCTTAGCACAAGACCCTTGAACTTAGAACAACAAATGACTGTGTTTAGGAGGACAAGAAGTGTAAACGACCTGGTGGGGCATAAAATACCTAAAAAACAGAATATGGCCCCATAACAAGAGGACATTATTGAGTATCTTGTCAGTTATAGGACAATTGACATGTGGAGAATGCAATCTATGCCCACTCAAAAAAAAAACAACAATGATGATTGAGCTAAGCCTAGCAACATTTTGGATAATCAGACACCATTCAAACTGCAACGCCAACAATGTGATTTATATCATAGTCTGTGAATGCAGATTACGGGTTATGGTATGACCATAAGAAAAGTCAGAAACCAAATTAACGAACATCGAAGCATATTTGGATGTAGGAAGACAGACAAAAATTATGCAGAACTCTGTCACGAAAGGACATAATGGAAATGATTTTAAAGGGTGCGTACAGGATAAGTTAAAACCTACACCTATAGACATGACCAAGACCCTATTATGGTTTTAACAAAGATTGGTCTACATGCTTCAAGCAGAGGGTGTGAATGATGCAATACCATGGTCATCTGTGTAATGACTCTTGGGAATCTTATGGTGTTACACACCAGAGACTGTTGCTGTGTCGGTCAGAGGTTATCTGACAGTGATGATGATCATTGTCAGAAAACCTCTGACCCACACAGCAACAGTCTCTGGTGTGTAACACCATAAGATTCTCAAGAATAAGTTCTTAATAAAGGACTCAAAAAGGATATATATTTAGACATCATAGAGTGACCATTCCATTTATCTGTCTGAGTCATAGGGCAATATATATCTAAGAAGGATTCTGATTAAAGATTCTTCGTATGAAAGATTTTTTCTCTTTTATGAAAGTGCTATAAGCTTTTCTTGACATGGGCACGAGATTATTCCCAGTAGGTGTTTTCGGCACATTCAGGATGTGTGGGCAATAGACATCTAAAGAGGATTCTGATTAAAGGTTCTTCATGCAAAATATATATTTTTTCTTTTATAAAAATGTCATAAGCTTTTCTCAACACAGGCGCAAGATTAATCCCAGGAGGTGTTTTTGGCAGATTTACATACCTCACAGGAACATAGTTACATGAATTTTTATCATGTGTTGGAGTATGGCATTATATGAGGCTTCATCTCCTAGTGTTCTTGTGGCTCACACTGTGAAGAAGGGTGGCCCACATTATGGTTACTTCATCAAAAAATCAAGGCTAGCAGAGGTGAGGCCAATATGGAGTTTTCAACAGAGGATGACACGGTGGGCAACTACATCCCCCAGAAATTCAGCGGACCTCATTGCGGGCAACTACTTCCCCAGAGATTCAGTGGACGGCATTGTGACACGCGGCAGCCCACATTAAGATATTCTTAACATACAAACAATGTAAGCCCCATCAGGACTGCACAAGAGTCGATTCAGACTATATTTCCCAACGGCCATGGGTACAGCTCCTGGTGATGACCCAGCCGGCTCTGTAATGCAATAGCAGCCATCACCTCCAAAATAAAACGGTGGTTGCTGTGTAATGCACAGACCAGTGAGCACTGGTGGCTGTCTTGGATGGTAGGAACCTGGACCTTAAAGGAACATGGACCTTGACGAAGTAGGGAGGGGTGTGGGAGGCCTAATAATTACATGCCCCCCCCCCAACAACTCTCTTTATCTTTACATCATGTATTACACTGAGTACTGGTACACTAGGAGACACTGTGTGTATGGTATCTGATCATAGCTGGGGCTAAAAATACTTATATAATACAACAAAGTTTGATGCATCTAGCACTGTTCAAAGTGATGATTGATTGAAACACACCACGAGTATCAACCAGAGTGATGATCAGGAGTTTCTGAGTGTAAAATAAACACTTGCCCTTGAGATCAGTTTAACTTGATATCTATGACTATTACTAAGCATGGTACGCCTACAACTTTATATCACTACGAATGCATGATAGTATATGTATGGAAGTATTTCCCTTTAGGGGAGACCATTGCAGCAGTTGTACAAGCAGAAATACACATGGTGATGTAGAGAAAGGCTGAAGAGTCACAAGGAAATTACCCTACATTAATGGCATTGCTATGTATACAGAAATACCTATACATACATGCATGTATAATATTAATATAAAATTAAAATAATAAAGTATGCATAGAAGACTGAAGTTGTGTGTGGTATACACCAACACTGAATCTTTTTTATTTTTTATTTTTTTACATAGGAGTTCATTATGACCTATATTTCTGAACAATCAAGTTACTTACCTTCAGTAACGATTTATCTGGTAGAGACATATTCTAGTTGCAGTTTTCTTACCTTAGAATTTCCCCCAGGTGTCAGACTGGATCCGGATATTTTTCTTCAAGCAGTACACTTGCGCGCCGTCATGTGGCGTTGGTCGACTCTTCAACCATCCTTGGCATCGTGGTCACTGTGTGGACATCAGGGTAGTACACAAGCGCTGCCTTGGCTATGTCAGTTCTTTATTTTCCCGTGCCAAGCAACATGAACAACCGCTACTTTTTATAAATTTGTCACATAAAACGTGACATCACATGTATATATAGACAAACATTCTGATTATGTCTCAAGATGCTGTTGCACACTTGGACTTTGAAGGTTTTTTACTTCTGCCTCTCGTCTCACACAAGTGTGTGACTACAGGAGAGGTTCCTTCCCGGTGTGTCTGCATGGCATAACACCCAAATAATGTAGCTAAGTGCCTGAATGTACTGTTCATGATTAACTGCTTTGTTTTACACGTAGATTTGACTGTGCTCTGATATCACATGTGCATCACAGTAGGTGTTTTGCATGTGCAATACAGAGAAGAACTGTCTCTGACAGAGTTGAGCATGTTTACAGCAGAGATACTACTCCACTATGATTCAAATGGTAAAGCTCACAGTGTATCTACTGCATACCATAATTCTCATACTGTTTATGTTCCCAGGTGAAGTCGACAGACTAACAGGTAAGACCTATTCTTACCTAGCATCCACTTGAGGAATGCAGGAGTGGCTGACTTTAGGGGTACCTGGGCTGCCTTGACAAAGCCCTGAAACCCTCCTTGAAGGATCTAATTGTGGCTGAAACAGGTTGGCGATTTGACTGCGATGTGATGCTTGAGACAAACTCTCTACAGCATCCCTACACGTTAATTCAGCCAAGTGTAACCCACCATAAAGAGAATCCTTGGGTTTAAAATTAGGTTGTTTTAAGACTAACTGGATCCCGATGAGGGCCAGAACAGTAATCCTCTGATTTCCTTCCCAGACGAGGTTGAGACCACTGTCTTGGTATTATTCTAACACTGTGGGACAGACTGGCCGATGAGTGAGTGAGGCCTTTCCAACCAATACTTTTTTGCTCTGTTATGGTAACTGTCCTATAGCACAGAAGTTGTTTTTGTGTGCATGACAAAATAAATGGAAATTACCCCTGTCATTCCAGTTGTGTGTTATGTGTTTGGTACAGGCTACTCACCCTTTGCAGGAGGGATGGTACAGTGGATTAGGTTCAGGATGCCATTTAGGGTAGACAGGACACACACTTGTATGGATAAGTCTATTTCTACTTGTAGGAGGTGCCTTAAATGGCCTCCCACTGAGCCTTGGAGTAATTTACTCCCCACATACCGATCATTTGCCCTTTTGGTCCCATATAACATCTGTCATGAATAATTAGGCTAGCGCTACCTGGATTTTCTGGGGATTTCAGCACGATCCTTGATGCCTCCCTTGATCGCTCAAAACCTCTGCTCTATCAATCCCCTATACTGCTGAGTTTGGTTTATCTACGACGATAGCTGGCCCATCGCTCACCAGATGATACGTGATGAGCCAAGCATCCAAGGCGCACCGCAAAATTTCATTCTATTCCACGGTGCACAAATTACATTCTCGACTAGACAGGTTTGTTTGTTCCACGCCTATGCATACCGCAGTATCTGCCATACTTTAGCACCCTCAAACTCTCTCTCAGATCACAGCCCTTTGACTAGGAATTAGACTGAGGGGAGCCGCGTTCCCCAAAACCCACATGTGGCTTTCGCCATTGAGGCTAGAAGGCACAGTCTGCCATCAAATGCTGCATGACTACATAGACTGCTTCTTTCAGGATAACACCGGTGTTAGAAATGGGGTCTTTGGTTGACAGTCAGGTTACCCCCTGTTCAAGCAAGGACCCTCACTCTAGTCAGGGTAAAAGAGAATCACCCTCAGCTAACCCCTGCTTACCCCCTTGGTAGCTTGGCAGAGCAGTAGGCTTAACTTCAGAGTGCTAGGTGTAAAGTATTTGTACCAACACACACAGTAACTTAATGAAAACACTACAAAATGACACAACACCGGTTTAGAAAAATAGGAAATATTTATCTAAACAAAACAAGACCAAAACGTCAAAAATCGGACATACACAAGTCAAGTTATGAATTTTTAAAGATTAAACTCAAAAATAGCGCTTAGAAACAAAAATGCTTCGATGAGATGTTAACACAGCATCGTGACGGAGTCGTTCCCAACAAGCCGACACCAGCGGCGCCGGACATGGAGTCGTGTAGACCCCCAAGTACAGTACCTTTGGTGAAGAGTGAAAACAAGCCGATGCGTGAAGTCGGGGATCGCGGCGTCTGTGCGAAACGTTGAATCCGCGCACTTTGAGCAGCGGCGGTCACGATGTGGTGTGGCGACTTCCACGGAGTCGCGGACTTCAGCGGGGCTGCTGCGGCGTCGGGCCTGTGAAGAGCGTCACGTTCCAGCGAAGGTCACGGCATCAGATGCAGGCGGTGTTACCGGATTCAGCAGCGGCATCGGTCCGAAGTCGTCCGAAGTCTATTTCCTTGGATTCCACCAGCTTTCCTTTCAAGGGCCCAGGGACTGGATAGGGCACCACTTGTCGGGCAGGAGTCTCTCCAGGGACTCCAGGTGCTGGCAGAGAGAAGTATTTGCTGTCCCTGAAACTTCAAACAACAGGAGGCAAGCTCTAACTCAAGCCCTTGGAGATTTCTTCACAAGATGGAAGGCACACAAAGTCCAGTCTTTGCCCTCTTACTCTGGCAGAAGCAGCACTGCAGGAAAGCTCCACAAAGCACAGTCACAGGTAGGGCAGCACTTCTTCCTCAGCTATCAGCTCTTCTCCAGGTAGAGGTTCCTCTTGGTTCCAGAAGTGTTTCTAAAGTCTGTAGGTTTGGGTGACCTTCTTATACCCATTTTAGTCTTTGAAGTCACCTTTCTTCAAAGGGGACTCACACCTACTTGTGAAATCCTGCCTTGCCCAGGCAAGGCCTCAGACACACACCAGGGGGTTGGAGCCGGCATTGTCAGAGGCAGGCACAGTCCTTTCAGATTAGAGTGACCACTCCACCCCTCCCTCCTAGCAGAGATGGCTAATCAGGAAATGCAGGTTACACCCCAGCCCCCTTTGTGTCACTGTCTAGTGCGAGGTGAAAAACAACCCAACTGTCAAACTGACCCAGACAGGGAATCCACAAACAAGACAGAATAGTTTAAGCCAGAAAAATGCTCACTTTCTAAAAGTGGCATTTTCAAACGCACAATCTTAAAATCAACTTTACTAAAAGATGTATTTTTTAATTGTGAGTCCAGGGACCCCAAACTCCACATGTCCATCTACTCTCTAGGGGAATCTACACTTTAATCATATTTAAAGGTAGCCCCCATATTATCCTATGAGAGAGACAGGCCTTGCAACAGTGAAAAACGAAGTTGGCAGTATTTCACTGTCAGGACATATAAATCACATTACTATATGTCCTACCTTATCCATACACTGCACCCTGCCCTTGGGGCTACCTAGGGCCTACCTTAGGGGTGCCTTACATGTAAGAAAAGGGAAGGTTTAGGCCTGGCAAGTGGGTACACTTGCCAAGTCGAATTTACAGTGTAAAAATACACACACAGACACTGCAGTGGCAGGTCTGGGACATGATTACAGAGCTACTTATGTGGGTGGCACAATCAGTGCTGCAGGCTCACTAGTAGCATTTGATTTACAGGCCCTGGCACCTCTAGTGCACCTTACTAGGGACTTACTAGTAAATCAAATATGCCAATCATGGATAAACCAATTACATACAATTTACACGGAGAGTATATGCACTTTAGCACTGGTTAGCAGTGGTAAAGTGCTCAGAGTTGAAAAGCCAACAGCAACAGGTCAGAAGAAAATAGGAGGCAGGAGGCAAAAAGACTGGGGATGACCCTGCATAAGCAAAAGTCCAACAACCGGGTTCTCCCTCCTCCTCGTTGATCGAGTGGGAAGCTTTTAAACTAGTCACAAGGGGACTTTTTATTAAAACCACTGTAAGGCTTCTCAGGGTACGGGCTAGAAACATTATGGAGGCAGAAACCTCCATACTATGGTTGGAACAGTCAGTGGTTATCTCCTGGATGCGTTGGACAATATTCGAGTAATGCGTAACAGTCCGATGCCACAATCACTTCATACTATGATAGAACTCTTAAAAACTGTGAAAAAGTGAGCCGCTTGCTAGCATGGCTGGTCTCAGCTTGCCACAACTTCACCAGCTAATTCTTAACCCCCACCATTCTGGGTATACCATTTACACTCAACAATCCATCTGCTTCGCTTCCCATGAATACTATAGAACATTTTATGCACCCCACACTGCTGCTCCTGCTTACTGTGTTTCTGTATTTTGCTGCGAATGTCCCTGTCCCCATCTCTCAAGGCACCTGGGTGGCCCTAGATGACAATCACAACCCAGGAGATTAACTCCATTCTGCAAGAACTGCCATGAGGGAAAGTCCTGGGAATGGATGGCTTGAGTTCTAAGCTCAATTTGCTCAAACTCTGGTGCCCACATTACAGTTACTCTATTAATATATTTATACATCTGGTTCTCTTCCTCCATCTTTAAACACTGCACTTATTTATACTCTGCTGAAACCTCATAAGGATTAAAATGAGTTAGGGTTGTATCACCCACTCTCCTTCTTAAATGCTGATCATAAAATTCTCAGTAAGATTCTGTCTACTCCCGACACTGCCCGACATAATACATGACGATTAGCCGGGTGTTGTTCTTGATCGTAACACGCTTAGTCCCTTCTGCCTTTGGCAAGTTGAAAATGAATCTGCATCTTTGTACCCCAATGCGGTGTGCATTGCTCTCAACTTGGAGAAGGCATTTGACTCCCTACATTGGGATTACATGCAAAGAGTGTTACAACTGTTTGTAATAGGTCCCTTTGGGGAAAATGGATTCAAATAGTGTATTCTGTTCCTACAGCTTAAGTGAAAACCAGCAGGTGTATTTCCACTACATGGCCAGCATGCAGGGGCACCAGATAGGGATGCCCCCTATCACCCCTGTTGTTCACCATGGCAATGGAACCTTTGGCTGCACGCAGTCACTTACACAGGCTGAGTGGGGGATCCTAATAAAAGG
Source organism: Pleurodeles waltl (assembly GCF_031143425.1). Lineage (NCBI taxonomy): Eukaryota > Metazoa > Chordata > Amphibia > Caudata > Salamandridae > Pleurodeles > Pleurodeles waltl. The sequence goes on along the minus strand of NC_090444.1, from coordinate 905,837,600 downwards.
TAGGACATACATAATTTCACTATACGCATATGATATTCTCTTTTATATCCAAGATGCAAATATGGACCTATTTTCTATATCTTGGATTTTTTCGGATTTTACAAATATTTCTGGTCTCAAGGTGAACTGGGCTAAATCTTGCAGCAAACTTGCAGATTTCATCTTCGGCTGAGGCTAGACCCCGGACTGCAGAAGGAAATTAATACATTCAGACATTTTGGAATCAACAATTATCATTCCCTGCAGATTTCTGTGATGGTAGCCTAGGCAAAGCGTTGGGAGCTCTACACTCACAGAAGACGTTCTGGGCTTCTTTACTTATTTTGGTGATTGAGGGGGCGGCCTTGGTGAAGAAGGTGGTCCTGTCTTGATTTCTCTATGTTGCTAACCTTCCTCTCCTACTCCCTTGCTCCTCTCTGACAGCCTTTCTCTGGGGGAGCGGACATCACCAAGTGGTCCTAGCCACACTGAAGCTGCACATTTAGGCGAGAGGACTGGCCCTCCCATATTGCAAACACTACTACATAGTAGCTCAGTTACAGTAAGTAGCATTGTAGTTCTGTTGACGCTCCTTCCATGAAACAGACTTTAAGGTTGGACTGGTACATTGCCTTCTGGTTCCTCCTGCACGCTTCAACCATTCACCTAAGGTTTTGCTCCATATTGCTATGTCTTGTTTATCCAGAATAAATCGGGTTACTGTAAAGCAAATTTCCTTTGTCCCTGCTATTCCTCTGGTGGGTCTACCCACCTCAACAGGCTGCTTGAGACTGGGACATTTACGGTCTTGGCAGGCAGCTGGCCTCTCCACAATAAGTGTTTTTTTTCCTTAATTGGAGAGCTGATGGCCTTCCCCACGCTAATGGCTGAACATAATCTTCCGCCAGGGCCATTTGTTGACTACGAACGCATCAAACAATCTCTTTGTAAACCTGATATGTGAAGTGTACCAAACCCTCAACATAGCTGGCACATGGGGCAAACTCATCTGGTGGTTTTACAGGGCATTTTTGCAGCAGATGGCAGCTGAGTCATACATCACTCGGATTGACGGAAGACAGGCAAGGATCGCTAAGACCTTTCCTGGTGCAGCCGCTGGCAGTCCCTGTTGTTCCCTGGCCAAAGCAGACTTTATTCATGTTATGAGCAAATCTTTCATTAATTATTGGAGAAATATCTTGTGAATACTAGTGGATACAATTAGCCACTCTATATAGCACAAGCCTGCAGAAGTAGTGCTCGCCTGCCCTTGAGACCACGTGTTGTTCATCACAATAATGATGGAAAAATTACAGTACCCCTATAGCTCAATGATTACACAGGGGCAAGCTGAGAGCACATTACTACACTAAGAGAAACAAACAGGATAAACAAAGTATTTCATATCAAAAGCATAGAACACACTTTGAGCAGTCTAAAGGCATTACCAAAGATGACACCCACCCGCCATGACATGCCCCTGAAGTACATGTATATCTATATTGCTCTTTCTTTCTGTAGCAGTTTGTTAGCAACCATTATCCATTACTGGGTTGAGAAAGGCAACGGGTAAATTCTCCTTTAATTAATATTCCTTGAGCATTTGGAAGAAGTTATAAAACTTTGATAATGCTCACTGGCTGGGAATATTGTATAGGCACTGTTATATCGGGTACCGGTGGGAGAGGGGCGGGGGAAAGATCAAACAGACGCAGGAGACCGAAAAACAAATAGACAAAGGTGACCTAAAAACAATCCTTGCTCAAGCCTCTTAAGCATAGACAAAAGCCCAATGCATGCAACTAGTCGATATGGACTATGGGTAGAGCGGCTGGCTAGGTAAAGATCTATCCCCAGTTCTCCATCTACCTAAAAATCCGGCACTTCCCCCAACGCCTGACAAAGGGGTGATAAACATCATGAAGAAGGCAGGTGTGCAGCTGATAGGCCATATATTTTCCAATGGAAGGTTGATGTCCTTTGAATAGCTTCAAAGCAGCCACACTGTGACTGCATTAGACATGCTTTCCTTCCTCCTAACTGGCCTCCATTCCTCTACTAACACCAGGACTTTTTTTCCCCTGACCCTCCTGACCAGACCATCAGGAGGGAGGGAGGATACCGGTCTCCAGACTGTACAATTATATACAGAACACTCTGCAACAGTGGACATAGAGCGCTTCAAAAATGGGAATTGGGCAAAAAGAGTAAACAGAAGAAAAGATTTGGAAATACTGCTGTGCCCAAACAAATACGGTGCCAATTAACCACATACATAAACTGCTACATTTTAAGTTTCTGACTAGGCTAGAGTGCCCACTAGCTTTCTACACTAAATTGATCCCTCCACACCTTCACAATGTACCAGATGCATGCATGAACCTCCTGAATTTTACCATTAAACTTAGAACAGACCCCTAATCAGAAGTTGTGGGCAGAAATAATGAAAATAATTGAGGGAACAGTACAAATATGCATTGAATGTAAGACACTGACACAGAACCTGAAACCACGTTTTGGGTTATGCTGAGCTATTCCTTAACTCGCTCAGAAGATTAACTGCAGTACTGATATTACTGGTGATATTACTGGTGCAAGATGTGGCAGTGGTGGACGAAAGGACTGGCCCAAAAGTCAAAGTTTTGCTAAAAGAAGCTGAAGTAGTTATTGGTTGTTTGTTGAACATTAAAAGTATTGGTATTTTGTCATGCTCATAACCCACTGCTGTGCCTAAAGATACACGGAGTATGTACAGTTAAGTACTGGTAATACAGCTGACGTAAGAATATCATATCTAACTGAATAAGCTTACTACAGGACACCTTTCTGAATACCAGGAATTTGTAAATTTGCATTTAAACAAAAGCGTAAACATACCAGATCACATTTTCCAATTTATTTGATAATCTGGCATAAAATTAAAGGCTTTATGCTGGGTAAATTTTAGAACTACATCATGGCAGAGATCTGCTAAAAACTGCCCATTCAAGAAATGCCCTTTGTGGGGAACCCATACTGGTGGGCATAGCTGTGGATGCGGCTGTCAGATGGATCATTTTCAGGGGTGAACACAGTGCTAACTTTGTAAATTAAAATGTGCCGGTGCCCAAAACTCTCCATCCTAAACATGCGGCTGCTGCAGTTAAATGTCCAAGCATGGAATAAGGAGGCAGCGTCACCCTGAAGCCATCTCAGGCCTCTTCAATCCATTTACAGCCACTCCCTGTCCCTTCAGCTCACTCTTGCAGATTTCTCCTATTGGGACGTGTTTTCGTTTCTCGCTTCCTCAGTCTTTCCCATGTGTCTTCTGCTTGCAGTAAATGCTTGCGGCAGAAAAATAAGTGCCGGCCCTTAAAAATAAGTGCTGGTGCCCCATACTGGAAACAACAAGCACAAAGGGTGAACAGTATACAGGATATTATCAGCCAGCCAATACGAACAAGATCAATGGTAGCAGAGTGTTTTGAGAAAATTAATAAGTGAATCCCATACTGAATTGGCACCTCGGGACATGTTTAAAGCTTCCTATCTGAATCAGGATAAAAGTCACACACGCATGAGTAACAATTTTAGCATGCACAGCTCAATAGTCTAACAATCTCTTTACTCAAATCCAGTTTTCAAATGATAAAATATAGGTATGTATATTAAATGTTTTTTTTTTAAACTGTCCCACACTCAGCATTCACTATAATGTATGGTATATATATATATATATATATATATATATATTTTTTTTTTTTTACTTCTGACCCCGGCAATCCCCGGAGGAAGGGGCATGGTTAGGCCTGACACATATTTATTGGTTTGAAGTTATGTAACAATGAACTAATCTTGGGATTTTGATTTTTGTAAAAGAATAAAGATGGATTTTTAACTTCAATCCTTGAAACAAGTGTACATAATAATTGTAGCATTATGAACTACTGGTGATAGGACTGGTGTTGGCTGGATGTCCATGGCAAATGCATTGAAATAAATGGCATCTTTAAAATGATCCTAATAATATTACTTTTTTCGAGGATAGTTATTAAAATATTAGAAAGCACCTTTGATATAACTACAATGGAAACTTTAGACTGCAATCAGCAACTGAATATCTGGAGTAGAAACGTCTATTCCAAACTCGTATACACCTGTTAATGCTGCCTTTACAGAAATTAACTGCCCTACTGCAGGTAAAATAGCACATGCAAGAACCATGCGATATAAAACATGCATTAAGTGTGCAGTTTCCAAAGAGAACTGATGATTCAACATGCATTGCAAGCGTATTTAAAAAAAAAAGTATAATACAGTGTTTATACGTCTAGGAACACCCAGTAAGATCGATTTTAAATTTGAAGAAAATATTTAAAGAGGAAACTCACTTTATGTGTGGCTGCAGTCCTGGTTGTTCTTCATAATCTTCAATTAGGAAAGGAAGATTTTTTGCCCAATGGTCCTTAAAGTTTCCAGGAAGATCAGTGTCTATATTATATTCAGTAACTGTAGTATCAAGATGTGCATGCATATAACGAGAATATTCTGTTGGGCCAAAAAGGAAGGAGTCACATATTGGTATTTGCACAGTATTTACAGAAACACAATTTTTTCTTGAAAGTAGGTTGTTTAGCTGGCAGACAAACATTAAGGTAAACATGTTTAAGCCTTTCCTCTTTGTGCTTTGATTCAATCTTACAAGTATAAGAACTGATTCCTTGGCAGTACGATGTTATCTGTAATGTATTCCTTTCACTGAGACATAAATGTAGTCCTGACATATTAAAGTTAGAACAAAGGAGCAAGGATTCAGAGTAAACGTGAGTAACTTTCTTTTCTTTCTCAGCAATACAGTTAGAGAAAATTGCAAAGTACATCTTTCAAAAACTATGATTGACCAACAGAAATAGTTACAGGGTACTAGGTCCATACGATTCACCTGTGTGGTATTCTACAATTAACTACAATATCGGCACTACAGACCCTTAGGTTTAGAAATAACAAAATATACAGGGTACTAAAAAGGATGCTTTGAAAATTAGGATGCTTTGACAATCATCACTATAGCAAACAATTTATCGGAAAACGCCCTTTTGCACCCCACTTGTAGTTCTTGTTATTCTACAAAGCTAACCGTTTGCAAGGGATTATCAAAAGTGAATGTTATTTACCTGTGCCAATGGCCTTCAAGATGGATAATGGCTACAGATCCATGTCACTAAGAATATCTGAATATTGTTTCGAATAAAGACTACCAAAGCAGCTGCCTTTCGAAAATATTTTACTTCTCAGTCTAAATAAAGTTCTTGGGACTAGGAGAGGCAATACATACATAAACGCCAAACAGATCCACAAATATGGAATCACTGGTAGTGCAATGGAAGACGTAAAGCAAAGCACTGTGCTTTTCAATACATTTCAAAGAATAACTTAATCAAGAGAATAAACATTAAATGGAATTAACTTACTTGAATGGAATATTAAGGGTGGATTAAGAGTTGTGTCTGCTTTAGAATGTGTGTACAAAGAAAATAATATATGAAGGTGAGAGGAAGGTTAAGGCAAGGTAAAGTAAATGGGCAAAGGAAAATCAACAGCACCCATTCAGGGGGTAGGGAGACTGGACAGTAACATCTGTAATTCATTTTCAATTCTTGACATTTAACAGTGCTAAATAAATACCTATGCATAAGTAGCATTTTGTCATTTAGTTCAAACAAGCAGCATTCCACTTTTATGCAGGGACGGACGGATTCTTACTGGTTATTTGGTGAGTAACTTTTTTTGCCTTCTGGTATTTTTAGTTCAATATTCACAATGAAAAATAAATGATAAGATTCAAAGTTCAATAAAAACCATGACTTGTTAGCTGGATGGGATTCTTGTCTGGTAGGAGTTATCTGGAGCGCTCCATTTGTTTTCCGGCTAGGGCTCTAAATAAACAAATGGACAGGCAGTCTTAAATTGCTGGACGGCTCCGCAAAAAGAACGCAGAAAGAAGTGCTTGTTTGGTCCATCTTGGCTCACCTCAGCCAACTGGAGAGAGCGGTGCTATTCTCAAAAAACATAAATGGGTGTATAGCTTTCAGTTAGCAATGTATTAAAAAATTAAAGGACCTCAAATAAGAAGCTAATGCCTAAAAATGACATCAGTACTAAGCTCGAACAAACACTAGCTCAAAATAAGTTGAGCACTGGTCTAGACACTTGGGGCACAATGAAGTAGCGCCACTAAACCTCCCGATTAGTCAGCCCATTTACAATAATTATGGGACCGAGCAGTATTGAGGCCCAAGTACTGATGCATCTTTTTGAATAATAGTCCCGAGCCAAAGACATGTATGTGTAGGCCAGAAACATGACTGAAATTCTCTTTTGTAGCAATCAACTGGGATACAAGTCTCTCTGATGTGGAGGATAGAATAAAGTACAACTTTAAAAGGACAAGCTAAAAAAAAACAAGCATTTGCAATGCAACGGGTCTCGCATTTCTCTGAGTTATAGCTATTAGTAGTTCTAAATTCCCAACCGGACTTTTCTTGCCTCTTTAAATGTAAAAAAAAACGAGCACAATCGTGCTGCTAAACAAGCGAGATCGCGCTGCGAAAAAAGAGAAAAAGTAGTCCACAAACCGGACGTAAAACAGCGAGCCTTGTATGTTTTCAGTACTTGATCGCTGCGCTCGAGGAGGGCTAACCACCGGAAAAGGCATGACGCATGCACGCCTTCCACTAATGAAAGCAAGCAGATTTTAAAAGGCAGGCCCACGAACCAATGAAAAACACTGACGTGACATGGGAGGGGCTCCGAGCCCTTTTCTAACTAGTACACCGTCTCGCAAGCGATACGCATGGGCAAAGCACAAGCTACGCAGGCTCGACCCTAAAAAAGATACTCAGACTTGAGTGTATTTTAAAATGTTCAGGCGTTTTTACTGAACGACTACATGGCAGTGACCATGATTATGTAAAAATATCATAGAGATAGAGAAACAAAGGGCTAGGTCCATCACGTTACCTTATCAGAGTCTAGCTTTGTGTTTAGACAATGCTGTGATGCAACTCGACAAGTTCTTGGCAGTGACCGGATGTCATAACCCGCAATTGTGCAATGGGTTGCACATGTTCCACTCATTAATATTCATCGGGAGGAATTTGCTTATGTGACTTTTTGCTAACAGCTGCAAAGGCGCAAATATGAGCATGCAGTCGTCAAGAGGCCAGCTCTTGGTGCCCTCTGCTAGCATCTCCCTCTTCCAATGTGGAAAGTTTCCAAAATCGTCAGTTTTCTCTCTGCAAAAGGTTATCATCTATATTGATAAGCCCATAACAAATTACCAACAGGAACGTAGGCTGCACCTGCCAGCTGTTTGTAGCATAGATAGGTAGTCTGGTCCTAGTGGTGGCAGGCATGGAAAATAAAAGACACACAGTAAATATGGCCATACAGAACAAGCATCTGCAATGCAATGGCTCTCGAATTAGCTTGAGTTAGAGCTATTGGTGCTGTAAATTCATAACTGGACTTTTCTTGCTGTATAAATTGGTGAACCCTGCCTCACAATTTGTCCTGCCACATAATTCTAGTGGTCCTGCTTATAACTAAAGCACTTCAATTACCGTCTTCCTCTATCTGCAGCCAAAAATGAAAATGCTGCCATTTAGGATCCTAATTTAAATGTGCAATGTTAATTTCAATAGAGTACCACTTTCGCCACCCCACCATCAGAGTTGCTAGCTGGCTAACACAATTCCCAAAACAAGAAAGCCACAGAGGAGTAACGAGAGAAATAAACTAGAACAGTCACCCAAACATATCAAGAGTGTTCAGTCATAGTATAATAAGGTTGTTAAGTTGGTCTGAATCATGGTCATAACTGCAATAAGGAGAGATTAATGAAACATATACAATTATCATATAAACCCAATAAAAACCTTTATCAGAAAAAAATGTTTGGCATAAGACTGTAAAGCTCAGAACAGCCCCTAGAGGACACCACAATGAAAATAGCATTTGTAAGAAACATGGTCATGTTACCATATACTTAGCTCCTACAGGGCATAACCACATGAAAAGAAAATGACTGAAAGTATTGCAGCGTAACCATATATTTAGCCCCTAGAGGGCGTAGTGCATTGTACATTGTTATGGCTAGCAGGCCTACTGCAACAATATTATAAACAAGACCCTTACAACAAAGTACTCTCAGCTGTAAAAAGTTCCAGCCATAAGAAAGGTTAAAAAGGCACTGGATGGAGAGAGAGGTTATTATTTTTGGGTCACCACTAACCTAGTGTGGGGACCCAGAGAGGATCCAGACAGAAACAGCAGGTTGTGGTGAACGTTTTGGAGGGGCCCCATTGTCCCCGGACCATCACAGGTCGAGTTATGAGCAAAAATGTTTTGTAAAAGAATGCCCTGCAAAGCATTATGGGATGACCAAGTGTAGCAAATATTGTAGTATGTTGACTGTAATGCTCAAAACAGCCCCTACAGGACACCACAGTAAAAGTAGCATTTGTAAGAAACTGGTCACGTAACCATATACTTAGCCCCTGGAGGGCATAACCACATGAAAACAGAATGGCACAAAGTAATGTAGTGCAACAAATTATTAGCCCCTAGAGGGCTTAGTGCCTTACACATTTTCAAGCCTACCAGACTTACTGCAACACTAAGACCCTTAGAACACAAACTACTCCAAGCTGTAAAACAAAAGTTCCAGCCATAAGAGAGCTTGAAAAGGGACTGAATGGTGGGAGGGGTTATTATTTTGGGGTCCTCTAGCCTAGTGCGGGGACCCTGATATGACCTAAACAGAAAGAATGTGTCATGATGAACATGTTGGTGGTGGTCCCACTGCCCTAGGACCACCACAGGCTGAGGTAAGGGCAAAAATGTTTTAAAAAAGAATGCTTGCAAAGCATTATGGGGCAACTTTTCTAGAGGGCAGTGACTATTGTAGTATCTGCTCTTCTGCAGTGCCGGGAGAGGCCGTTGCAGATTTCTGTATTTTTAGTAAAGCATTTATCAATTCTAAGTGTTTTTAGGAAAGCTACGAAGCATGAAGGGAAGAGCCAAAATAAATGACTGATTAGGTGACAGTGTGAACAATGTGACCAGCGCTCGAATACCACCGATGGAGTTTGGGCTGTTGGTGCTGAGGGCCATGGCTGCCATGAAGCACAAAGGGGAGAGACAAAAGAAACAAGCGTTTACAATGCAATAGGTCTCACATTTATTTGAGTTAGAGCTATTGACATTGTAAATTCATAACTAGACTTCTCTTGAAACATAAATTGGCCAACCCTGCTTCATAATGTCGTCTTTTCCTGCCATATAATTGTAGTGACCCCGCATTTAACTAAAGCACTTACATTTACCTTCTGCCTCTATCTTAAAACAAATACAATTATCATATAATCCTTTATCAGAAACAAACTTTTGGCATTAGAGTGTAATGCTCAAAACACCAAAACAAAATATAATTTTGGATGTATTGGCGGGTGAGAGGAAAGAGGGAGTCCGGAGTAAAGATAGAGAGGACAAGTGGCGTAGTAACTGTGTCATGGGCCATGGAGTAACAAAGGAAAATGGCTGACTGGAATTTTGGTAGGAAAATAGAGCAATAATTAGAGTTCAGTGAGGTCCGTAGGTCTCTTGACTCCGGTACCACTGCACCTGTAGCTCCATTAATAACTAGGCCTCAGGAGAGACAGCGATTGGGCAGAAAAAGAGAAGCGAAAGGAATACAACAGACAAAAGGAAGAAAGAGAAGGGGTCGCAAAGAAATAAAAGAAAGAAGGGAAAGAAAGAACAAGAAAATGAAAACACAACTAAAAGAAGAAATAGAGCAAATGTGTGAGACAAAAGAAAAAAGGGAAGGAAGTAGCGAACTAAAGATAAAGAGTAAAAAATAATGAAAAAAGTGTGAAAAGAAAGAGAAAAATGAACATTCGAGAAAAAACAGAGATGGTGAGAGAAACATGTAGGGACAAAAACCAGGGCATGTATGCACGGACACATTTCCTACAGACAGAATGGGAAAACCACTTTGACACTTCGGGTCCTGACAAGTAACTTGTGGCTTCACCATACAGATGGGAAAAAGATGGATTTATATTAAAACGTGAATTGACAGAGAAAGATAAGAAAAACACCAGAGAAAAGAAGGAAGAAAGATCTAAACAAAAAAAAAAGTAAAAGGACCCATACTGAGTCAAAGGAAAGAGCAAATAAAAAAAGACAAAGAAAGAATGAAGGGAAGAGAAATAAATAGTGAAAGAATGAACACGTAATGAAGAAAAAAGAGGAACGAAACAAGGAAAAAATAACCATGTTTTTGCAAGTTTGAATGAGGAGGTAGGAAGAGGGAAATAAAAAAAATAAAAAAAATAAAGGGCGAGGAGTAAAAATAAACAGTTGAAAGAAAGAGCTAAACTGTTAACTGTGTGGATTTTAAGAGCTGGAAAGAGAAAAGTGGGGGAGAAAGAAAACAATGACTGTAAACAGAGTAAAGGAAAGAACAGAGTGAGATAGGTGAAACAGACCCTCCCAAATAAAGATGGAAGCTAAGAATAGATATAATTGGCTCCCCTATGTCCTCATACAGAAGTCAGAGTGTGGAACGGCAGGGGGACTCCAGAACAGCAGGTGGTGCATTAGCAGAGTTGTATGTGAAACCCAATACAGCAATATTGGGGCGCTTCAGATCAGGATTGACTGTATAGACAGAGCTGTGTCCTGGCCCAGGGCTGGAATAACAGAAAAGCAGTGGGTGAGGAATGAAAAACAGATTGCTGTGTTTGGAATAATAGGGCACTGCAGGTTAAGGTTGAGGTGCACTGACAGAGTTGTGTGTGGGCTGCAGTACTGGAACAGTAACGGGCACACAAGGTCAGAAATGAGGTGTGTTAATGGAACTATGTGGGGAACCTAGTATTGGCATGCCAGTGTTGCAGAGTGTTAGCCTGGTGAAGCTGCAAGTGGATCCCAGCATAGGAGAGGCTTTAGTATTTTGCTCTTTTGGGTCCAGTATCGGCTTGGCAGTGGGGCTGAATATTAGAATTGAGCTGCGGGGCCCAGTATAGGAAAGGAGGTGGCTGGGCCGGGGTAGAACTGAGGTGCACTGATGGAGCTGCGCCTGAGGTCCCAGTACAGGAACCACAGAGTGTACAGACTGTAAGAACTAAAGTGCTCTGGCAGACCGTGTGTGTGGTGTTTTGGCAAGGGCAGAGCTGAGGGTTTGGAGTGTGAGAATTCAGGTGCACTGATGGAGCTGCACCTGAGGTCTCAGTACTGGAAAAGCAGTGTGTACTGACTGTAAGAACTAAAGTGCTCTGACAGACAGACTGTGTGGGGTTCTGGCATGGCTGAGGGGCTTGGAGTGTGTGAACTGAGGTGCACTGATGGAGCTGCGCCCAAGGGCACAGTACTAGAACAGCAGTGTTCACTGACTAAGAACTGAGGTGCTCTGGCAGACAGCATGGGTGGGGTTCTGGCACAGGCACAGCTGAGGGGCTTGGAGTGTTTGAATTGAGGTGCACTGACGGAGCTGCGAGTGGAATCCCAGTATGGAGAAGAAGTGGGCACTGTCTCTAACTATTGCGGAGCCCTGGTAGAGATCGGTGCCTAAGCTATAAGCAATTACAAACAATCATCCACCTTGGGGACCACAGGCAGGCACACTTGGTTTAGAAAATCCAAGCCAAGGAAGGGCGGAGCTAGGCAGCTGAGAGAGAGTACAGGGAGCCCAAAAGGAAAAAATTTGACCAAGATTATAAAAAACCGATTTATTGCCTCATTTACAACTAAGCTCAGAGCAAGAATGCTCTGCAAATGAAAAGGGAAGCTTCTCTGGACAGGAGCAGGAAACAAAGTTAAAAAAGTCCCCTACAGACCAGATAAACAGGACAAAGCGTAAATATACAGTAGTTGGTCCCTGCTCTCATACAGAAGGTGGGACAAAGAGACATTACCGACACTAGCAAGCAAGGATTTTTAAATGACAATGAAACTAATAAATTAAATAGCTGGAAGCCCACAGAAGAAGTATACTTAAAAGTATACAAGAGGTCTTAGGCTTATGCTCGACCTAAAAAAAAATAGTTCACTCAAGTTTAAGTATTTCTGCAATTGTCCATGTAACAGGGTCAGTCTGCAAGACGGTAACAAAACCGCCCTAAGGCAGGGCAAATGTAATGCAATTACCAATTACATAGGGGATTTTTTAAAGGCAAGGCCTACAAACGAGTGAAGGTGATGGGCACGAGGTGAGCGTGGTTAAAAGCCCACAATACTTACAACATGTCAAAGCGTTTGCGCGCTCGACCTAAACGTTTATCAACTGAGGGCAAGTTTAATGTAAGACACTGGCTTGTTGCGCAACGAGATATACCCTCAGTCCAGACACTAGATTTGTTAGAGCAAAAATGATCTAAAATATTATAACATAACTAAGCACTTTCAAAAGAGTTAAAGATCAAAATGCAACAACACTTTGAAGGCCTACAAACGAGCTCATCTTTGACCAAAAGTGTTAAAAATGACAATGAACGGCCATCAAAGTCAGGTTAAACAACAACTAGATTTGCGTTTCCTGCCCGAAAATATTTTTTCGGGTGATCGCTGTTTTTCTTGATCACGTATCTTTCCTGCAAATACAAAGTTTACATTCTAGTAGTCACACCCAGAGTAAAGCTGTACATTGGCAATCATATTTTTGTCAAAATTGTTCCTTGCCACCAGATCAGATTTCCTCACTTTGAAACCCTGCGTGATACTGGAGTCTGTGTATCCGTCTCCAGCTGTATGTCGCACCTGGCGCTTAGACTTTTAGGGTTATATTCAGCTAAGAACGCGCAGGACATGCAGCTGCTAACGCATCCCAATCTGATTAATTTATTCACTCTGGGACTCGTTTTAGGCCAATGAATCTTTTGACCCTGATTGAAGACACCTCAGAACGAGATAACTAATCAACATGTCAATCAATATGTCAATAACGTCATCAATAAGACTCAGGAACCACCATGACCTTGCAGTCATGAATAACCACACCAGTTTAGTACAATTATATGGAGTTTATTCCCTATTGATTACAATTCTACTAGCAAGTTTATTAGTCTCAGAACCATAAAGCACATTAGCATTGTCATATTATGGCAACTCGAATAAGATTTCGTCAAAGCAAAGATCACAAACATTAGTACATAGCACGACGTCAACATAGGCTAACCTTAGCAGAGTAACATTAGCGCATCATTTAACAAAGCATTGAACCAGTAATTTGTCTGATTTCATCCGTTTTAGTGAACCCCTTATCTAACCTCGAATTAGCATTGGCATGTTGGGCTTCATGAAAAACAATTTGGTAACATCAATTTGAAAAACATCTAACTATGGTCTCTGTCAAAAGAAGCAGTTGGTACCTAGAAAGAAAAGGCAATCAGACAATTACAGTTCATCATCATATAGTTACCCTCCGTATTGGGTCAGCATACAGATTCAGTCTTCATCCTCAGGACATCAGTTGATTCGCCATCAGCCAGGGAATTCAGCAAGAATGGGTAAGAAGGGACACTTCCCTCATAAGGAGGAAAAGTATATAATGGGCAAGGCAAGAGCAAGGTTGGTTTGGGAAACCAAACTGCAAAGTCCCTATGCAGAGTGACAAAATGTCTGGGTCATATCAAAGTTCGCAACGGCATCTCCTCTAATAGCTCCTTGTGTCATAGGTTTTTATCCCTTTTCTGTTGTACAGTCCCCTAATTTTCGATTGGTTGGGGTTGGCACCCCACTGTCTCCTTCCAATAGGTTTGCAATGAGTTCATAAAAATTGTCACCCCATAACAGTTCTCACGTAGTTTATTGGTTCTTATGATTGACGTCTCCAGCGGGCAGAATGTCCGGTATGATTTCATACTCTCGTGGTCCTCTCGCATCTTCAGTCAGTAGGTGCATTGTTTGTACCGGTTCAGGCGACCTTGTACCTGCTATCAGTCTACAGTGTTGCATTCAGCAAAAATGTTTCTTCTAACAAGTCGAATTTCATGAGAATGGATCTTCTACGGTTATATTCATCCTTTAGCTTTGGAAAAGTACAAGTACATGTCCTTCAGCAAGTCAGCATACTGCACGTTAGAAAATCACATTTAATATGAAAACTGGGCAGCTAGGCCTCGACTCATGCTAACTAAAGCCTATTGATTTATTAACAAAACCTTAACATATAACTTTTAATATTAGTGTAAAACTTATATTTTAACATATCATCTTTCATTATTAGCTAGTTTCATTAGTCATTGTATATATTGGCAGCCACTCCCCGTGGGCACATTTCAAGCGCACGTTTAGCAAAAACACATTAATACATTTTCTATGCGGCATTATTACGCATTAGTTCATAAACATTTCATGTTAAATTTTGAGTAAGTGCTACACTCTCTCAGTCCCTCCTCTGATGACACTTGTCATCACACAGAACCTTTCCCTTCACAACCTTTCATTTTTCTTAGTACACAAATTTCAACTTCTTCCCCCCTGTGTTATTTTTCCCAAATTTCTTGGAACATTTTCTCCTTTTCCTCTTTACTTTTATTGCGTTTTGCCAAATTTCTTTTAAACCTTTTACTAATTTTGCATGATAACCATAGTCCGAATAAACAAGTTAGAACAATCAATATACCCCCTAATATTTTTGCAAGTACCCCATTCCAAATACTACTAAACCAATTCCCTACTTTAGTGATTCCTTTTCCAACCTTTTCCCAGACTCCAGGTTCCTTCAGCTCCTTCAAATCTGCACTATCTTTTGTTAGGTTAGTAAGCATATGTAGGAAGTTGGATTTCAAAGTAAGGAATAGTATGCACAGAGTCCAAGGGTTCCCCTTAGAGGTAAGATAGTGGCAAAAAGAGATAATACTAATGCTCTATTTTGTGGTAGTGTGGTCGAGCAGTAGGCTTATCAAAGGAGTAGTGTTAAGCATTTGTTGTACATACACACAGGCAATAAATGAGGAACACACACTCAGAGACAAATCCAGGCCAATAGGTTTTGTTATAGAAAAATATATTTTCTTAGTTTATTTTAAGAACCACAGGTTCACATTCTACATGTAATATCTCATTTGAAAGGTATTGCAGGTAAGTACTTTAGGAACTTTGAATAATTACAGTAGCATATATACTTTTCACATAAAACACAAATAGCTGTTTTAAAAGTGGACACAGTGCAATTTTCACAGTTCCTGGGGAGGTAAAGTATTGTTAGGTTTTGCAGGTAAGTAAACCACCTACAGGGTTAAGATTGGGGTCCAAGGTAGCCCACTGTTGGGGGTTCAGAGCAACCCCAAAGTTACCACACCAGCAGCTCAGGGCCGGTCAGGTGCAGAGTTCAAAGCGGTGCCCAAAACGCATAGGCTTCAATGGAGAGAAGGGGGTGCCCCGGTTCCAGTCTGCCAGCAGGTAAAGTACCCGCGTCTTCGGAGGGCAGACCAGGGGGGTTTTGTAGGGCACCGGGGGGGGACACAAGTTCACACAAAAAGTACACCCTCAGCGGCACTGGGGCGGCCGGGTGCAGTGTAGAAACAAGCGTCGGGTTTCCAATGTAAATCAATGGGAGACCAAGGGGTCTCTTCAGCGATGCAGGCAGGCAAGGGGGGGGCTCCTCGGGGTAGCCACCACCTGGGCAAGGGAGAGGGCCTCCTGGGGGTCACTCCTGCACTGAAGTTCCGATCCTTCAGGTGCTGGGGGCTGCGGGTGCAGGGTCTTTTCCAGCCGTCGGGATTTTAGAGTCAGGCAGTCGCGGTCCGGGGGAGCCTGGGGATTCCCTCTGCAGGCGTCGCTGTGGGGGCTCAGGGGGGACAACTTTGGTTACTCACAGTCTCGGAGTCACCGGAGGGTCCTCCCTGAGGTGTTGCTTCTCCACCAGTCGAGTCGGGGTCGCCGGGTGCAGTGTTGCAAGTCTCACGCTTCTTGCGGGGATTGCAGGGGTCTTTAAATCTGCTCCTCTGTAACAAAGTTGCAGTCTTTTTGGAGCAGGTCCGCTGTCCTCGGAAGTTTCTTGTTCCTCTTGAAGCAGGGCAGTCCTCTGAGGATTCAGAGGTCGCTGGTCCTTGAGAAAGCATCGCTGGAGCAGGTTTCTTTAGAAGGCAGGAGACAGGCCGGTAGGACTGGGGCCAAAGCAGTTGTTGTCTTCTTTCTTCTTCTGCAGGGGTTTTCAGCTCAGCAGTCTTCTTCTTCGGTAAGTTGCAGGAATCTAAATTCTTAGGTTCAGGGGAGCCCTTAAATACTAAATTTAAGGGCGTGTTTAGGTCTGGGGGGTTAGTAGCCAATGGCTACTAGCCCTGAGGGTGGGTACACCCTCTTTGTGCCTCCTCCCAAGGGGAGGGGGTCACATTCCTATCCCTATTGGGGGAATCCTCCTTCTACAAGATGGAGGATTTCTAAAAGTCAGAGTCACCTCAGCTCAGGACACCTTAGGGGCTGTCCTGACTGGCCAGTGACTCCTTGTTTTTCTCATTATCTCTCCTGGACTTGCCGCCAAAAGTGGGGGCTGGGTCCAGGAGGCGGGCATCTCCACTAGCTGGAGTGCCCTGGGGCATTGTAACACGAAGCTTGAGCCCTTGAAGCTCACTGCTAGGTGTTACAGTTCCTGCAGGGGGGAGGTGTGAAGCACCTCCACCCAGAGCAGGCTTTGTTTCTGTCCCCAGAGAGCACAAAGGCTCTCACCGCATGGGGTCAGAAACTCGTCTCTCAGCAGCAGGCTGGCAGAGACCAGTCAGTCCTGCACTGAACAATTGGGTAAAATACAGGGGGCATCTCTAAGCTGCCCTCTGTGTGCATTTTTTAATAAATCCAACACTGGCATCAGTGTGGGTTTATTATTCTGAGAAGTTTGATACTAAACTTCCCAGTATTCAGTGTAGCCATTATGGAGCTGTGGAGTTCGTTTTTGACAGACTCCCAGACCATATATTCTTATGGCTACCCTGCACTTACAATGTCTAAGGTTTTGCTTAGACACTGTAGGGGCATAGTGCTCATGCACATATGCCCTCACCTGTGGTATAGTGCACCCTGCCTTAGGGCTGTAAGGCTTACTAGAGGGGTGACTTACCTATGCCACAGGCAGTGGGAGGTTGGCATGGCACCCTGAGGGGAGTGCCATGTCGACTTAGTCATTTTCTCCCCACCAGCACACACAAGCTGGCAAGCAGTGTGTCTGTGCTGAGTGAGGGGTCCCCAGGGTGGCATAAGACATGCTGCAGCCCTTAGAGACCTTCCCTAGCATCAGGGCCCTTGCTACCAGTTACAAGGGACTTACCTGGGTGCCAGGGTTGTGCCAATTGTGGAGACAATGGTACATTTTAGGTGAAAGAACACTGGTGCTGGGGCCTGGTTAGCAGGGTCCCAGCACACTTCTCAGTCAAGTCAGCATCAGTATCAGGCAAAAAATGGGGGGTAACTGCAACAGGGAGCCATTTCTTTACAGCATACCTCTAATCTTTTTACTATTATCAGGAATGAATGCACAACAATGGCGCTCATTAAGCATCTTACAGACTCCGCCACTCTTCGCTAAAAGAAGGTTTAAAGCAAGCCGGTTTTGAAGAGTCACAACCCTCTCCGCAGAAAGTTCAGTATCCATCAGGAGTATAGCCCCTGTGAAGTTTGTCAGCATGTTATCCACAACAGTAGACAACTTTCGAATCTTTATGGAGTTTAAGATAACCCCTACTGAAGGAATTATGGCTCCAAATATGTCACCAACGACAGCAGCCGCCGTCTCTCTCTTTTGTTTAGTGTGATGTAATTCAGACATTTTAGGAAGTTGTTTTAAGTCGTCAATCTGGTAGATC
Source organism: Pleurodeles waltl (assembly GCF_031143425.1). NCBI lineage: Eukaryota > Metazoa > Chordata > Amphibia > Caudata > Salamandridae > Pleurodeles > Pleurodeles waltl. The sequence goes on along the minus strand of NC_090444.1, from coordinate 905,819,778 downwards.
TTTGGAAAAACTATTCCCAAATAACATGTCCCATACCATCCCTTTGGAAGACGGTAATAAGCATTAAGTACACATATATAATAGATCCCAGGGATCGCTGGATCCTGTCCATTTAACATGAACGTCCATTTACTCTAAAAACAAAAACACATGCCTGCACTCACTCGTTCCCACAAATAAAGTGTCATGCTCAGATTTCGGCCTATATATACAAAGCCTTTCTATGTGTAATGCATCTATAGCTAATTTGCCTTGTGTCTTTATTGCACTATAAGCATAATAATTTGCAAATGTTTGTTTTTCTAATCCCTTTTCTAACCTTTCCTTTAATGCCTTTCGTCTATCATCAGTGTGATCTAAGAAGCTCTTTTCTACAGGTGTTAGTAAGCAAGTTAGATTATTGCGGTGCACATAAGCTGTTCCAAATGTCAGTTTCGGCTCAAAGAAACCACTAACTAATTTTATGCTGTGTTCCTTAGCTAATTTATTTAGAAAATCAATCACAGGCACAAAAGAAAACACTATGTCTAAGTTAGAATAGAAGTATTGAACATGTTCTTGATCATAGAATTTCGTTAATAGCAAACTACAGCTTATCCCGTAGGTAAGTGGCAGACTATGGTAAGTAACCCCTTCTTGTACTGACGAAGAAATGTTTGTGCACACATAGCAATTCTTCGCATCCATTGTGTCAACATACTCATTCAGCAAGCGATAGAAGACAACAGTAGATAGTTCCACCTTTGAATTAGTTCCCTCATGCAAGTACTTAGTATCCTGCTCAACCCTCTCCAATGGTGTTAGTGTAGTAGTAGTTTCAGGAGTTGGAGCATTATTAGTTGCATTCTTACCCACCAATGGCATTCCCACAATCACACCTATAATTATTACTGCACATACAATACCCAAGATAACAATCAACCAACCAAGCATCCTACCCTTATCATTATTTCTAAGGTTACTCATGATCTGAAAAGAATCAGAAAGCAGAATAGGATAAAACAAATAATCAACTTTGAGGTAGACTAAAAGCTTTTTTCTTTTTTTTTTCTCTTTTTGTGCCAAATCTCTTTCTTTCAGCAAGTATTTACAGCGTTTCACTCACTCCCAGGACCCTTTGTCAAATCAGGTTAGCAGCTTGTCATAATTGATTTTTCAAAGTCAATTCAGGTTATCAGTGTCACATCCGGTAATTTATCAGTCTCTTTTCTCAGATTTCTCTTCTCTTTAACTTCAACTTTTACCACAGTCTCTTTCTATGGTTGAATTCAGGTGCCGTAGTATTGACCTGGAATTTCTCGATCAAAACAGAACGCCAAGAATTCCTGTTGCCATTCAGCTGTTGTTGCATACGCCAATTCAGGACCTGCGTATCTTCTGTTTGCAACTCTTTTTCTTTTCAGTTTGCGATCCCCCTGTAACTCTCCTTCACTGAGATCTTCTTTCCTGGTTGTGTCAACTTCTTCCTCTATTGTTTCATTAGGGATCACTCGCTCCCTTTCAGCTTGTGGCTTCGGCCAGTTATCTCCTGTAAGTGTTTTCTTTCTGCTCGATCCTTCAGGTTGTTGAACAGTGCCCTCCTCTTGTACTATGGTGTTTTCTCTTGATGGATTTGCAAGTGGCTCAGGAGGAGTCCGAACACCTTGACCTCCTTCTGCCTCACCCCCTTCGCCTTCAGGGTCAGTTATGGGCTCAACTTCAAACCTGTATCCGTCTACTTCTGGGAGAACTTCTCTTTGTGTCGGTTCCCCTGTTGCCTCAGCTGAGATAGGCTCACTGTCACTCCTCTGGATCTCGTTTACTGTTTGAGTGATTAAGCCGTCCTCAGCAGGCTCTCCTTCAGTCTCAGTTCCCCTTTGAATACTCTCCGGCCCTGAGACTTCCTTCTCTGCTGCTGTTGTTGTTTTGGACACTTCAAGTTCCTGATCAGTTGGACACGTCACCTTCTTTGTGTGACTGGCATGCATCCAATTTGGAAAGACCTGCACATTTCACAGCAGTAGTAGTTGTCAGTATTACTTGGTATGGCCCCTTCCAACGTGGTTCCAAACACAACTTCCTCACGTGTTTCTTGACAACAACCCTGTCACCGGCTTTCAGGGTGTGACCTGGATCACTTATCGGTGGCAATGTGGTAGCCTCCACCTGGTGAGAGAAAGAGCAGACCACGTCAGCCAGACCCTTGCAGTAGTCCAACACCATATCATCTGTGATATTCACAAGAACATTTGCAGGCACTGCGGGCAATCTCATAGCTCGGCCCATAAGAATTTCATGAGGAGACAGTCCTGTTTTCTTGTTGGGTGTGTTTCTCATTGACATCAACACTAAAGGCAATGCATCTGGCCATTTCAAATTGGTAGCTGCGCACATTTTTGCCATTCTCGACTTTAAGGTACCATTCATCTGCTCCACTAGTCCTGATGCTTCAGGGCGATAGCTACAATGCAGCTTCTGTTCAATGTTCAATGCAGCACATAAGAGCTTAATCACCTCATTGTCGAAGTGTCTTCCCCTATCTGATTCTAAAGAGATCGGGAACCCGAAAGTATTAACTCCCTAAGCAGCAGTTTTGCTACTGTGAGACTGTCATTCCTACGTGTAGGGTAGGCTTCAATCCAATAACTGAAAATGCACACAAACACCAACACGTATCTCAGACCTCCACACACAGGCATCTCAATAAAATACATCTGCATTCTGCTAAATGGACCTCCTGCTCTTCCAACGTGGCTCATATTCACCACAGTCCCTTTCCCCGCATTCATCTGCTGACAGATGATGCAACTGTGACAGATGACTTCTGCCGCTTGTCTGAATTTTGGATTGAACCAATCGATTTTGAATAACCTGATCATTGCGTTTCTCCCAACATGTGCTTGACCATGGTAAAACCTCGTAAATTGTGACAAAAGACTGTTTGGCAAAACCATTTTCCCCTCCTCTGAAACCCATAAGTCATCAGATCTCTGTACGCATTGCATTCTCTGCCAGGAACGTTTCTCCTCTTTACTAGCACGTCCCTGTGATGATTTTTAACTCATCTAGTGTGTCAACCACCCTTAATGCATAATTTGAGCATGTTTCATTTTCAGGTAACAACTCCAATTGGTCTTGAAACGATATACAGTTCAATGCACAGAACCTTGCGACTTGATCTGCATACCCATTTCCCACTGACACAAAGTCTTGTGACTTAACATGAGCATTGCATTTCACCGCAGCAATTTCAAGAGGTAACTGAATCGCATGCAACAAGTCCTTAATTTTCTCGCCATTTTTAACTGGTGAACCAGAAGAGGTCAGGAAACCCCTCTGTGACCATAGTTGGCCAAAATCATGTACAATTCCAAATCCGTATCTGCTGTCAGTATAGATAGTGACTTTCAGGTTTTCAACTGCGTGGCATGCCCTAGTAAGAGCAATTAATTCAGCCACTTGAGCAGAGTATACTCTTTCGAGCCAGGAAGCTTCTAAGATACCAGTGATTGCACAGACGACATATCCAGCTCTCAGTACTCCTACTGCGTCTGTCAGGCATGAACCATCAACAAATATAATGTAATCATTCTCTTCCAATTGGGATCTTTAATGTCAGGTCTCGGTTTGGTGCACAGATCTGTTACCTCAAGACAATCATGTTCTACCTCCTCAGCATCATCAATGTCTGCATTATCAAAAGGAAGTAAAGTTGCCGGGTTCAATACAGTACATCTCTTCAGAGACACATTTGGTGATCGCAGTATAATAGCTTTGTACTTTGTCAATCTCGCATTTGTCATATGCTGAGTCTTTGTTCAGGTCAACAGAATTTCAACTGAATGTGGGACCATTACTGTTAAAGGATGTCCCATCACTATACCTTCACACTGTGTGAGGCTTTGACCAACTGCTGCAACTGCACGCAAACAACCTGGTAAGGCTGCTGCGACTGGGTCCAAAGTAGCTGAAAAATATGCTACTGGGCGGTTTGCACCACCATGGACCTGTATCAGGACAGACAAAGAACAAGCATCACGTTCATGACAAAACAGTATAAAAGGCTTTGTGTAATCAGGCATACCTAAAGCTGGTGCCCTGCACATGCTTTCCCTCAATTCCATGAATGCCTTCATCCCTTTCTCAGACATGGTTATGGCACCCGGGCCATTCTGAACTTCTTTAACAGTCAGTCTCACCAAAGGTTTAGAGATAATCGAGAAGTTGGGAATCCACTGGCGACAGCAGCCCACCATTCCCAAAAACATCCTGACGTCTCTTATTTGTCGGGGGATTCATCTGCAATATGGCTGTCACCCTTTCTTTGGATATTTTTCTCGACCCTTTCTCAATCAGGTGACCTAAGTACTTCACCTCTTTCTGACAGTACTGCAGCTTCTTTGGGGACACTTTATGTCCATGCTTTCCCAAATGGTTCAGTAAGGCAATTGTGTCATACTTGCAGTCATCTTTTGTTCTGGACGCAATTAACAAATCATCAATATACTGTACTAGAGTCGAACTGAAAGGCAGTTCTAATGATTCCAAATCCTTCTTCAGTATCTGATTGAAGATGGAAAGTGATTCGGAAAACCCTTGAGGAATTCGACACCAACTGTAAACCTTGTCCAGGAATTTGAAACTAAAAAGAAATTGGCTGTCCTCATGAAGAAGCACCGAAAAGAATGCTTGAGACAGGTCCACAACTGTGAACCACTCTGCATCACACGGAACCTGAAACATGATCACGGCTGGATTTGGCACTATGGGGCAACATTTCACCACAATCTCATTCATTTTCCTCAAGTCTTGAACAATCCAAACTTTACCACAAGGCTTTTTCAGACCCATTATTGGTGAATTATATGGGCTGCTCATCACTTCTTTTATAACACCTTGCTTTATAAAGTCTGCTATTATCTGCATCACCTGTATAAGGACGTCGTGTGCCATGTGGTACTGCGGTACCTGGGGAAATACTACATTTGGCTTTACCTCTACTTTGACCGGTTCTACTCCCTTTATTAGTCCCACTTCTTTTCCTGTCAGGTCCCACACCTTCTCCGTCACTGTTCCCTGTAATTCGGGTGGTAAGTCAGTCACTGTGAACATCGGGAATAAAGTTATCAAAGGGTATTCTTCATTTGCGGTCTCCGTCTCTAACTCTGAGAACTGACCATCGTCCCCTTCATCATCACTATTTGTCTGCACTTCAATCCCTTCATTGGAACAGGTAATCGAACACCTTGTTTTGCACAGTAAGTCTCTTCCCAATAGGGATACAGGACTCGAGTCACAGACTACAAATCTATGTAATCCCTGGAAAGTACCGATCTCGACTTGGACTGGATCTGTAATCGGATTTGTCAGGATCTGATTTGCTACTCCTACCACCCTTATGGTATGCCCCGAAAGTGGCAATTTCGGAACCTCTGCACTTCTGACTGTAGAGAGTGTAGCTCCTGTAACAACTAAGAATGAAACCTTATGACCCATCACCTTTCCTTCCACATAAGGTCCCCTCTGATCTACTTCTAGGGACGCTGCAAGCCTGCACTCCTCACTGTCTGAACAATCATCCGACCATTCATAGTTTATTCCATCCTCACCACGCAATGGGAATTGCTGTACTGTGTTATTTTGAATCACTGCTTGACCTGTGACCTGTTGAGGAAGCATCACCTGTGGCTGTCCCATTGGAGCGAATGGTATTTGCATTTGCTGTCTAGGTACCATGGCAATCTGCTGTTGTGCCTGCTGCATTTGTGCTGGTTGAACACGTGGCAATTGTATTTGTTGCACAGGTTGGAGACCCTGCATCTGCACCATGTTATTCTGGAAATTCGAGTTTTGGCCCCTAATTTTTGGACCCCTCACGTTTTGAAATGTACCGGTATCATTGCTTTGTTGAACAGCACCATCATGCACCATCATTGGGCATTCCCGCTTCCAATGCCCCACGCCCCGCACGCGTGACATGGTGACATCTTTTTCATCCCTGGCACATCATTTTGAACCACAACAGTATTCATATCTGGACCGCGGTTCACAAAACCTCCTCGACCTGAACCTCTAGGTTGTGCCTGAAACATGCCAGTTCCCTGCGGTTGTTACTGTACCATCTGCTGTATTCCATTTTCCTGCATCCCTGCTTGTGCTGCCTTAATTTGCATCACCATCACCTTCTCCTTCAACTTTCTTTGGTTCAACCCAATCTCGTCACTACAGTATTTTGCATACTGTAACACCTCATCAATCGGTTTTGCTTGCCAACAGATCAAATGATTCTTAATCATCTGGCTAATCTCTGGTCTTCGCCCTTCAACAAACCTGAACACAAGGTGATTCATGTCTTTCGGTTCTATGACCTTCGTGCCACTGTAATGTTTGAATGCCTTCAACAAACTCTCATAGTAAGCATGTATCGATTCTTTGCCCTCCTGTGAGGTTCGATCAATTTTCAGCCAATCAGTCACTTTCGGCGACACTTTCTGCTTCAAAAACTCAATCACTTAATGATAGTACCTCATCACCTCAGAAGATGGTGCTCCAGTAACCTTGTCCCTTGCCGGTTCCTCTGTTGGCCAATCCACGCCCCTTTTACACTCAAGCCATAAGTCAGCAGGAACTATAATCTCAAACAGGGTATTCAAGTCTTCCCAGAGACATTTCGCAAGCTTCACAAACCTGTCTGTCTGCTGATACCATTCTATCGGCTTCTCCCTCAAACTGGGACAATCATTTGTGAATGACAGGATGTCACCCCTAGACCATGGTACATGGACTAGAACCCCTCCACCTGTCTCTCTTATTGGTAACATCTTTATTGTCCCCGTGTCCGGTGCAGCTTTCGCCTGTTTTGGTTCCGGACCAACACCTTTCTCTTTATCTCGCTTCTTTGCCCATCTGCCTTCCCATTTCTCTAATGCTCCCCAAATTTGAGCACTCTGTAGTATCTCTTTGAGGTGTGCCTTCATTCCAGTATATCTCATGTGATCGAAATCTTTAGGTTCAAAGTCTAACCTATAGCTCCTTTTCAAATGCTTAGTACTTTCTATGTCTATGCCGTATTTGTCCGCCAGGTTTGCCAACCTCTGATGCACCTCGCTCACTTCTTTGGTTATTTTGGGGCACAAATACCTCAATTCTGCTTCCGTGTATGACTCTAACCTGTTCACCCCCATTGTTCCTTCCACTAGTTCAGTGGCTTCTACACCTAGTCTCACAAAATTCAGGTATTCCTCCCTTTCTGACCTCTCTGCGGTCGCTGTAGTAGTCTGCGGAGTGTTGAGCTTGTCTAACCACTCGTTCAATTGTTGCGCTGTTAAGCCTTGCAACGAGACATTTCTAGACTGCATCATTGGTGTCTGTGTTGTATTTGTACTCATTACCTGTGGGGTTAGTGTTCCCAACCCTGCTTGCCTCATCGTCTCCAAAGGAACCCCAATCGAACTAAAGTATAACAAAGATTCAGACCTTTCGACTGTCTGTTCTCCCTGCAAGTATCCAGTGGACCCTCCTCTTATTGCCTCTTGGGTCATTACTCCCTGGTCACATACGCCAGGCTTACCTTGCGCATACAGCGATACTGGTGGACCAACAGTAATTGGCAATGATATAACAGCTGGTGACTGGCCAAGTCCCAAACCCTGTGGAGCATTAACTCCCATAGCTTGATTCATCATAGGTGCTGTAGCTACTGACTGTGGTCCTGCAACAGAAGTGTAACTCTGAACCACCTGTTGCTGCAGCTGGGGCAGCAATTGCGGAGTTGGCTCTATCTGCACTAACTTTGATCTCGTGTATACCGGATCAGGCGCACCATCAGACTCGTAGTTGTTTCTAATACAGCAACATCAGGAAAAAAACTCTGAATCTGTGGTGGCTGCAACTGTATCTGTGTATCTGGCGCAGTGGGTACACCAACACCATTCTGTATCAAAGCTGTATCACTTGTCTGCACTGTACTTGTGTTGCCCTTATATTTTGTGCCGGGTCTTCAGAACCCACACTAGTGCTCGGTACATTATAATTTATGGCATATGGTGGTGGGCGATCATGTAACAACTTATTAAGAAACTCTTCATCGTCTGAATCATCTTCATCTACCCAGGACCTCTGAGTCTCTTTTGTCTTACTAGAGCCCTTGTCTGTCTTACAAGTGGCATTCTTTCCCTGTGACTCGTCCTCTTGGGTTATTGCCGGAAACATCTTAAGTCCGGCAACTATTCCCCTTCTCCACATCTTGGTCTCATTATCCCATCTAGCCTCAGCTTAAGTCTTGTCTGCTTTTTTAATTCTCCTTTCAAATTTCTGCTGTCTGTCGTATGGCCATCAAATCCCAGATTGATAATGCCTTATACTGAGCTGCTCTCGGGGCGGTTTTTGTACACTTAACATCATTTGTAAATTTTCCAAAATTCTTACATTAAACAGTCCGTATTCTGGAAACGCTAAACATCCCTCCTTCTCTGTCAGTTTGCACCACTGCTTTAACCAAAGACATGGCGCGACTCCCTTCTCCTCCATTATGATATAAGCTGGAGTACCCTCAGGCGGTGTAGGCTCCCCCACACTCGCAGTAATGTATGTATCTCCCCTCAAAGCACTCTTTAGAGCCTTGAAAAACTTCATTTTTGCATCTTTTATTTTGTTTTCAATCTAATCAGGAAGTGACTTTAATTCCCAAAACACTCTTCGCCTACCTTCTCAACCAATTGCCTCTCACGGACGGCTGCCAATCCGTGTGCGACCCCTCTCTGCAACTGACTTATCCCAGCGTGGCTCAAATGACGTCACACTCACACACACTGCGGCTGACAAAGTCTTGCGGCTTGTCCTCCTCACACAAAACTAATGCAATATATTGCGAGCGCCTTTAACAACAAAAACCCAAATTTGCCAGTTTACTACAGGAAGGGTAACACAATCGCTTCAGAACTTAACAGTGATTTCACTTGAAGCCTCGGCCGCTACTCTCTCCTTCTCAGCTCCCGCACTCGCAAGCAGAATTCGACCCGCAAATCCTACTCTCGACTTGTCAGTCGTTCATTCTAGTGCACTTTAGAACTTGCCAAGTCTCCATCGAAGGTTTCACTCACACAATTTGACTCAAACTCGACTTGTCAACCACGCCCGATTGACCTATTAAACCGCACAAATTACAACATAAACCAAGTGTCTCCTACACTTGTCAATATACTCCGGAGTCTTAGACCACGCCGGGTCCGTACATCACCAACAACCACGAGGATAATTTTGAGCACAAAGTGCCACACACATTAAGTTCGCCGAATTCCCTACTCTCATACTGCGGAGTACACCCACTCCTACTAAAACAACATTACCTGGCCTAAATCCACACAAATTTCACAAATCACCTGCAATATGCATAAGCTGACCAAGCGCAAATTCTACACCATGCATACTAAAACGCCGAGAACATACCCAACTCACTTAGGCAAGCTCCGAGATTCCGGGAAAGTCATGGGGAATTTAGAGACACATCATTCCTCCAATTTGCATTATTTCGAAAAACACTTTTAAACAACAATGGTCCCTCGTCCTGGGGCCCCAAAGGTCCTAAACCGTGGCTCTGCTACCAGAACTGCTAACGCGTCCCAATCTGATTAATTTATTCACTCTGGGACTCGTTTTAGGCCAATGAATCTTTTGACCCTGATTGAAGACACCCCAGAACGAGATAACTAATCAATATGTCAATAACGTCATCAATAAGACTCAGGAACCACCATGACCTTGCAGTCATGAATAACCACACCAGTTTAGTACGATTATATGGAGTTTATTCCCTATTGATTACAATTCAAGCAAAGCAAGTTTATTTGTCTCAGAACCATAAAGCACATTAGCATTGTCATAATATGGCAACTCGAATAAGATTTCATCAAAGCAAAGATCACAAACATTAGTACATAGCATGACGTCAACATAGGCTAACCTTAGCAGAGTAACATTAGCGCATCATTCAACAAAGCATTGAACCAGTCATTTGTCTGATTTTTTCAGTTTTAGTGAACCCCTTATCTAACCTCGAATTAGCATTGGCATGTTGGGCTTCATGCAAAACAATTTGGTAACACCAATTTGGAAAACATCTAACTATGGTCTCTGTCAAAAGAAGCAGTTGGTACCTAGAAAGAAAAGGCAAGCAGACAATTACAGTTCATCATCATATAGTTACCCTCCGTATTGGGTCAGCATACAGATTCAGTCTTCGTCCTCAGGACATCAGTTGATTCGCCATCAGCCAGGGAATTCAGCAAGAACGGGTAAGAAGGGACACTTCCCTCATAAGGAGGAAAAGTATATAATGGGCAAGGCAAGAGCAAGGTTGGTTTGGGAAACCAAACTGCAAAGTCTCTATGCAGAGTGACAAAATGTCTGGGTCATATCAAAGTTCGCAACGGCATCTCCTCTAATAGCTCCTTGTGTCATAGGTTTTTATCCCTCTTCTGTTGTACAGTCCCCTAATTTTCGATTGGTTGGGGTTGGCACCCCACTATCTCCATCCAATAGGTTTGCAATGAGTTCATCAAAATTGTCACCCCATAACAGTTCTCACGTAGTTTATTGGTTCTTATGATGGACGTCTCCAGCGGGCAGAATGTCCGGTATGATTTCATACTCTCGTGGTCCTCTCGCATCTTCAATCAGTAGGTCCATTGTTTGTACCGGTTCAGGCGACCTTGTACCTGCTATCAGTCTACAGTGTTGCATTCAGCAAAAATGTTTCTTCTAACAAGTCGAATTTCATGAGAACGGATCTACTATGGTTACATTCATCCTTTAGCTTTGGAAAAGTACGAAACATGTCCTTCAGCAAGTCAGCATACTGCACTTTAGAAAATCACATTTAATATGAAAAAAGGGCAGCTAGGCCTAGACTCATGCTAACTAAAGCCTACTTGATTTATTAGCAAAACCTTAACATATAACTTTTAATGTCAGTGTAACACTTATATTTTAACATATCTTCTTTCATTATTAGTCAGTTTCATTAGTCATTGTATATATTGGCGGCCACTCCCCGTGGGCACGTTTCAAGCGCACGTTTAGCAAAAACACAAATACATTTTCTATGCGGCATTATTACGCATTCGTTCATAAACATTTCATGTTAACTTTTTAGTATAAGTGCTACGCTCTCTCACAGCCAATGTTTAACAAAGACTTCTTTGAGTGCATCATGGGCAAGCTGGACATAAGGTCCTAGGAATTCATCAAACTATGCTTCACGTGCGAACGTTCAGCAAAGACGACACCAACTCAAAGTGCTGGAAAGAAGTGGTTTGAGGGTTGATTTCAGAGATGGGCAGATTTACTTTAATCTCCAGTTTGTGTCGATCCGAAGAAAAAGAAACATAATAAAAAGCACTGCAATGCGGCAAAGAGGGGAAAAAACAATAAGTAAAGATCAGATTACAAACTCCACTAAATGTAAGGCAACATCGATATTAAATACTAGAAGACAAAGGGTACAGGGAATATGGTCTTAAAACCTAGAATTATTATACATGAAATGGCGATGGGGCAAGGCTGCCTCAGAGTGAAAAAGAGGATGCGCCCCTTGAGACCGAAGAGATGATCACTGAACTACCAATCCTGACTTTCTCTTCGAGATTTACTACTTGTTAAATGGTATCAACATGTGAACAAAGAGTGCATGCGGATGAAGGGGTAAACCTATATTCACCGAATATCGACCAGAGAACTGTAAAGTACAATGCACTGCAGCGCCACTGACTTTCTTGCAGTAATATCGTGATCACAGCGTGATTTATGGCACAGCTAGACTTTACTTTGTATATGTGCAGCTTCACGTGGGTAGAATAGTTATGGTTCCCACCTAAGTGGAAGGAACCAAATGCTCACGAGTTACCAGTGCACTGAGGTTTTAGAGTACTCTCAAGAAAAAAGCGAAGGTTAGGTCCTTGTGGAATTCGCCTGTGCCAAGCAACATTTACTGTAGAAAACTACAGAAGCGTGATGGAAAGCAGGAAAGACTGCAATCTACAGGTAGGTCAATAAATTTAAAAAAAAAAACTTCAACCTATCTTATACCAGTGTTTACGGAAAACAAGCACTGGCAAAGCCAATAGGTCTGGACTGCATTTAAAGTCTTCAATAAAACATTTATAAAAAGCTTTTTGCAGTGAAAAGACAAACAAACTATTATTCCTTTATACAAAGCACACGAGGTGAACAATTTTGTGTGTGATGGTTCCGAACCATATACCTAACAGCGAATAGCATGAGGAAAGAGAAATACTATGGGTACAGCCAAAACACAATCCATTCCAAAGAACTGTAAACAATACGTACATGACAACTCTGCTGTCAAAGCAGAACTAATAAAGGGGAGAGGAATAGATTAAAGAGTGATTGAAGCTCATCTTCACGTGTCGAAATAGGTTTTCACTCTGTGGTAGCAAAACAGCTACACAGGAAAACTTGTCTGAACAGACAACCACGACTTTTCATGGTAAAGAACTTAGCCGTGATCCAGACAACAACAGGTTCAGGTCCCACGAGCCAACAAGGCCTGCAGTTCAGGAAATGAATCCCACCTTTAAAAATGCGCGTGAACGGTCCCTTCAATAGGCAGGTCAACAGTTACTCCTAGTCAGCTGTTAGAAGATTAATGGTCGAGCACAGACTTAAGGCACTGTTAAACATACACGTTAGCAAATGGATTATATCAACCGATAAAAAGAGAGACCTTTAAAACATGCATCAGGCAGGGCACGGGTTCAGGGAAAGTTAGCTAATGCTAGAGATTCTGACACTGGAGGGCTTGTCAACAACAAAGGCCTCAAGCGAAATGAAGCATCAGACCCTCACGAGAGCAGAAGAAAACGGTGGAAATACCGCTCACACGGCTTTCTCAACCAGAAAATGAAAAGTAAAACAGTTGACACGAGCGAGCCGATTCAAAGAGCCTTGGCCGCCATGAGCATGAGCGCGAAAGAGACACAAAAAGAAAAAGAAGTTTGCTCACAGTCAAACATATCAGCAATCGAGCAATTATCCATGTAACAGAGTCAGTCTGCAAGGAAGTAACAAAACCTCGTCCAAGGCGGGACAAATGTATAAAGCATTTAGCAATGATATCAAAGGATTTTTGAAAGGCAAGCCCAAAGTGATGTGTGTGAGGTGGGCATGGTTAAAAGCCCACAATACTTACAAGAGGTCAAAGCGCTTGCGCGCTCGACCTAAAAGATAAGAGGCCATTCCTGTGATGAGACATCCTGTTCACTGCACAGTGATGTGAAAAGCCATAGCGCAAAGAATGCAGTTAATTCAGTAGGGAAAATTTACCCTGAAGTAAAGTCACTTGCATCCTATTTAGAGGGAAAGATGAGTGGGCAAGGCTTTGAATCAAGAACTGAAACCTAAACTGCTAAGCACTGGTAAGTGATAGGAGGGCATCAATGATCAGCTATTAATAGCGTTTGCAAGAGCAAATGTTTTTTGCAGATCTCATGATGGGGTCTCTAATGATATCCATAGGATGATAAACAACATCTCCAGGCTATGGAAGGATACAACCTTATTTATTAGTTTATTGTGGGTGCGTTACGAAATATGTGAACCTACAGAGGTGACTGATTAAAGAGGGGCTCATACTGTATTATTATATATTATCAAAAGATGAGTGCGCAGTTGAGGAGCCCAAACAAATCTCTGGTGAGTAGTTTAGAAAGTAAGTAGCCTACAGGACGCCCTTGAGGAGTAAATCTCCAGACTAGGAGTTGTCACTTGCACTTGTTATTCCATATTGCACCATTTCAACAAATCCTAAGATGCTTCTGAGTGTTACTCATTGATTCAGTACAAAGTGAGCACTAGGCATGGTATGGAGTCCTGATGCTGTTTTCTTGGCTCTAGTGGACACTTTGCTGAACGAAAATTTAGACTGTTTCAGGTACGATAAGTTTAAGAAGCTGTAATGCTTGTATCATAAGACACTTTGTTATGGACCAATACTCTGTGCTGCATAGGCCACAGAACACATTATTTCTGCTGCTGTTATTACCTAAAACGTAGGTGACTGAAATGGGTGTCCTTGAAGCTCTAATTTGTAGCTTTGGAGAATTGCCTCACCCTGGTCCCCACTGTTTGTAACGCGGGCTCTAAGTCTGACTCATAGTTACGAGTGGACAAAGTTGCCCATCCAGCTTTATTAAACCTAAGTAAATTTTGTTCTAATTCATTTCCTCTTACAGAATTTTAGCAATATATGCCGCAGAAGCTATGACAATGCCCTTAAGCATAGATTTTCAAAAACGCATAATATTTAGCATGCAAGTTATTCAAAATTCAGCTTTCCCTGCAGTTAAGTTCGATCTTTCAAGGCCCCTTCCGGGAAAGCTTCACAGGCCACTGGTCCTGTCTCATTAAATTCAAGGTACTGTGCATTACTTATGATGCTGTTTAGAAACCAAGGGCTGTACCATAAAGGCGCACCTCCTGTCTTGCAAGCCAAATGATCCCTCCTCTAACATCAGCAAATCTTCCAAAACTGGCAGGAATAGAGCAGATGCTCCTCAGTATTTCCTTACACATTGTGAAAATGTCCGCCGGTGGCACTTTAGTGCTCATTTCGTTTTTCTATTTATCACAAAAAATTAAAAAGCAAGCTGTTACTCCTCTCAATGTGTCTTGCTGGTGTAGTTCAGCTGTTCTTAACGTATGGCCCCTGCCTACTCTGGCAGCCTGCGGACCCATGAGACCTCTCACCATTATTGTCTATCAAGAATCATAGGCATTTTAAGCTATATAACTGTACAAACGTTGCATATAAGTAAAATAGTTCCATCAATTAACAATAATACTAACTTGACAGCTCCTGTATTGCTCCCCAATTTTTTGGATATGTGTATTATTAAAATGAATAAATATATGTTTAAATAGTCATATGCATTTTTAAAACCTTTTTTAGTCAGAAGCTGATTGCCACTTCGTCCAGGCTAGAGCATGTGTTACTACACACAGTCCTTGTTCACTTTCGAACAAGCTCTGACTTGAACTTTTGAAATGCATATGGTTTTGTAGAAAAACATTTGCATCTGTACACTTGACGCGCCAGTAGTATAACCACTGAATTATCTCTATGCTTTTATACATAGAGAGACTGCCCAAAAGGTCCTTTCAGGCTGCACTTTCTCACATCCGATGCTTTACATGGGCAAGCACTTGCAAACTGTAAGCACCTACACTTCTTGTATTGCAAAGGGGAGAAGCCTGTACTTTTAAGCAGAACTGAAATACTTTCAAAGGTACATTCAACCTTACCAGTAGGCAGCCGGTACTCTGGCACGGTGAGTCCCTGGTCTGTCTAGCTTTTATGCAATCATTGCATTTGCCGCCTTTGACACAGAGGCCCTGTCTATCCATGACAACTGATGGGTGCACTGTGTAATCCCAAGACCAATGTCAATCCAGTTACTTCTCTCCTGCCACTTCTGCTGACAGCTCTGATTTCAAATGGTCATCTCCTGACATGTGTATATGACTTGTGTTTTAGTGTGTAGTCGCTCTCATACTTAAACATGCATCGAAAGAAGACAGTAGATGTGCTGAGTTCACAGTGTGTACCTGCTTGTTTATTTTCTGTATGTTTCTGTTGAGGTAAACTTGTGGAAATTCCTTGGGGATGCAGTAAATAGTCACCAGTCCATGATAGTCCCACCATATCTTCCATACTTTATCATATTTGCAAGGGCATCCCCGGGCCTCATAGACTGTTTTTTCCATCTCACCACATCAATCCATCCCTTTAATCCATACCTCCATTTAAGGGGCTGTTGGGGATGTCCAATTGCGAGTAATATCGTGCTTAGTTAGTAGCGTGCCCAGGCCCACCAGGGTACTATCCCACCGCCCAACCCCCAAGCCCACCCAAATGGTCTAAAATTCCAGGCAAAGCCATTTTTGGATCACGGTGTAGGCATGCCCACCACCGCAGACACAGAAGTTTTGGTCTGCAATGATAACTCTTTTATCACGGGACACTGCCACACAATACGAAAGAAATCCCCTTTAGGGTTTTTACATCTATGACATGCCTAGGAATCCATCAGCCATGTTCGCTACATGCAAAGAGGGGTAAAGTAGGCTTGGAAGTATTTAAACTGAATCTGGCTGAAATAGCTAAAGTGCGATGAGCCATGCATGCACCACAACAATCCGCCTCGTCCAGGGACCCCAACTAGCCTTCCCACCGTTCTTTCAGTAGAAGCAATGAGACTGGGGAGTGTAGCACTAGTGATTTATAAAACTGGGATACCCCTCCTTTGCCCAGGCGGCCCATGAGAATTTTATGTTCTAGGGGACTATAGTGTGTGGAATCTTGGAGCTCGTCACTCTAGGCCTGCAGGGCATCACGGAGTTGCAAATAATGATAGAACTGAGAAGAAGGCATGTGAAATTCCATCTGGACTTCCCAGACACACCAAGTAGTGACAGTCCAGTAGAGCCCCAGGCTTTAAATCCATCTAGAGAGGACACCTAAGACAACCATCTGTCCGTTCAAAGTCTCCAAGGTACATCTACAGTCCCATCATAAAGGGCAGACGGCCGCCCTCCACACCTTAAAGACCATCTAGGTGATGTCCGGAATACCAGAGAGAATTGGGCCACCGTACAAGATGTGGAGTACATTGTCAAGTCCTAGTAGGGCGATTCGGTCCCTGTAGGCCAGATACTCCCACCCCCGTGTACCCAGTCATTAATGGGAAGCAGCTGGGCCACCCAATAATATAAATAAATGTCTGCCATGGCCAAGCCACTGTCATACTTTGTTCTGGTACCCTTCCCAAAGGCCACTCTGGGGGTGCCTTTCTTTCAGTTTTTAAGGTGTTTTCACTCCACCTCCTCTTCAACACGAAAAGTCCTAAATGTGAACAGAGAGCTATATTTATTTTTACGTACATTGTTGTCAGAATTATTTTCAGAATAACTAAAGGGTAAGAGTGCAAGGTGACTGAGTACCGTGCTCTGCCTATAGATTGCAATGCTCTGCTGAGCCAGCCAGTTAGTCCTGGTTTACTCCTAGTGGGTATACCTAGGGGCCCTCAGCATTACCTTTTGTGTTCATAAACTC
Source organism: Pleurodeles waltl (assembly GCF_031143425.1). Lineage (NCBI taxonomy): Eukaryota > Metazoa > Chordata > Amphibia > Caudata > Salamandridae > Pleurodeles > Pleurodeles waltl. Next base: position 905,802,671 of record NC_090444.1, on the reverse strand, counting down.
AATAAACCCATTATTGCTGCAGCTAAAAAGCCATTCAAGACAAAGTGAATATGAAACTACACTGCCAAGACAAATACTAACATGAAAAAACATTTACAATGTGATTCAAAACTGAAAAAAAACAAAATCTAAAGTGTATGATGAAACGTCATGAACATGAAACAATCCCAATGTTTGTACTGAAACTACCCATATGTATTGGGTTACCCAACAATAAATTAGCGCTGCACCTAACCTGTACTATAAAGGCACGATATCTCTAACATTCTTGGTACCATAATGCCTAAAAAAGCACCAAAACGCTATTATGCTGCTCTCTAGTTTTTGAGCATGAAAGCATAAAACGGGTAATGCTTTCTATCCTACACTCTTCAGAATCCCAATACCCACTGCCCTGATGATAACACTGTGCAGTAAAGGTGAGCATGGAAATATACCAGGCCTGAAATTTACATTCTAAACGCATCACAAATCAGACAAGACCTCATCCAGTTAGGATTTTTATCTTGAAGGACATCTAGGCCATTATCAAAGATCTGCCACTGGAATTTTGAAGTGAAGCCTTAGAGGTGCTAGCGGGGTTCCTGGGCACCACCTAAAAAGAGATTTTAAAAAACAGTTTGACTCCTTAGATGGTAGTGGATTAAGGGACCTCCACACTCCTGCCCAATAGGCAGAAATGGCAACTGCCTTCACTCTTTAGACATGAAGAAGAGAACTAAAGAAGACAAAACCAAATTTACTTTTACATCTCACGACTTTGTCAACACTCTGGCTAAGGGTGTACATCACTTTCTCTTTTTTTTTATCCAATCTATACTTTAGCCTATCATAATAACCAATCGAAATAGCCAACTCTGTCAAGGGGGAATACCCTTTCAAGAAAAAAAGCATTTCAGCAGGTGTTTCTCATTCAAAAATACATACATACATTTGAATTTACTCATGTTAACTATCAATTCCTTTTCGCAGACATCATTTGCAGCCCTTTGGCAAGTAGAGTAGCAATATTTCTGTTAGAGATTACACAGCACCATCCTTATACAATATTCTAACTAATGAGGCAAAAGCATGAGGTTTGAAACATGCACATCTTGCACTTAAAATTCACAAATGTGTTAAATGCATGGGTTGAGGTGTGGTTTGTGATGTACACTTGAGTAAAGGCACTTAGGTACATATTTTAGTATTGGAATTCTGATCAGGTGGTGGAAGCATAAGTTGGGCTTGTCGATGACTCTGAAGACGTATTCAACCATTGCCACAGGAATAGAGACTGATTTGCTCTGTTTCATTACAAAGGCTGAGAAAGTAGAGTTTGCATCTGCAGATTTATTTTTAGGTTTTCTTTGCTTTGCACCCTCATATCCTCGTACAACAGTTCTATATTTGTTTCTAAGCTGCCTCCTTCCCCATCTGTTTCCAGAGATCTTCCTGCTTGTTCTGGACATCACATGTAGTGAACTAGTAATATCAGTGGATAAACCTTTTAGGCAGAAATTATGGAGACCTGTAAAATTAGTGAATTGTTCAGAAAGATCAACTTTACAGGGTTTTGTATATTCAAGCTCGACCACTGGATGCAGTGTCTGCATAATTTGACCTAAGACAAAATCAGCTTGATCAGACAATTAGGAGGTAGAGTACCAACTTCTTGAAGGTATTTCTCCTTCCTGCTACTATCCAGCAGGGACTGGATCCTCTACTGAATCTATCCTCTCTCTAGAGATTGTTGAACTAAGATTATATGTCCCAGTTGGGATGCTTCCCTCTTTCTTCTTCCCTGACCTCCTTCTACAATGAGCACACCCGTGACTTGCATAGTAGTTCGACTTTGACATCTAAGCATCCATCTGTTCTTCATAGCTTAATCTGAAGCTTCCTCTAGTTGTTGCAAGGGGCCTGGTTGGAAAATGCTTGAGGCACTTTATCTTTATTTATTGCCAGCAGTTCTTCACTTTGTCTCTTGCTTTAGTGCTGGACATTTATTAACTGTTATTTTTTAGGCCCCTTTGTTAACTTTGCTGTAGTAGTTGTTTCTGCAGGCTGTTAAATACGCTGAGCTGCCTTGGGTCAACTGAGAAGCTGTAAACAGAGGCTTTTATACTTACAGTGTGGTGATTTTGTGATTGAGGAGTGACAGGCGAGTGCACATAGTAGTTTTAGTGAGTTACAATCGTAAAGGATGAATGCACATGTAAGGCTTATAGTGTAGTACTTCTAGTTGAGCATGCTCTCAGCATCTGAAACTGCATTAACAGTCTACCGTTTTAGGAGGAGCATCAGCTGAGCCTTAACCTGGCTCTTGGAACGATAACAGCCCCTAGCCCATTCAATATTTTCAGTTATGTGCAGTAAAACAATTTGTGACTTTTAAAGAAGGTATTTAACAGAAAATTATGTGACATGGGTATTTGAGAAATGCACGCAACCACATGCCCCCAACCCACTTTGTCTTATGTCTTCGCTGTTGCTGTCCACTGAAACTCAATATTTTTCTCCATCTTCCACCTAATCTGACTGCCTACCGGTGCAAGGGAAATAGACAAAAGCTTTGACAACCTGAAAGGAGGGGTCTGAAGGCTAGACCTGTGATAGGACCTACTTATTTGAACCACTTCACGCTACCAGTTCAATTGCTGTCTCAACCAGTCTCTTGTGTCAAATATGAAGCTCATTCGGAAACAAAACAAAAGTACAGACCACAAACCTTGCAAACACAGGACTGTTAGCTCAGTATGCTCCATCAATACTGCATGTGTGCACACATGCTTTCTGCACACACTTTTTCCTGACCACCACTGGCCCCTTGAAAACACTGTTCTGAAATGCCATACCCATAAGTCTCCTAAATCAAATGGCTATTCCTTTAATAATGTGACCAGTTCACTGAAGCCAATTAACTGTTTTCTGTAGATCCATGCTTAACATTTTGTGGACACACTTTCAGAAATAGGTAACCAATTATCTCTCTAGAGCACATACTTTCATAACCTAATTGAGTTTCTACACTTCCAGCATACATCATCTTGCCAAACACCTGCTTTAAAGCTTTTGGAAGGGTTCCATATATGTGTGCCACAGGTATTTGATATAGCATTGAAAGTTATTATCCTGAGGTAAGCGACTTATATTTGGTGTTAGGCCTACCCGTTCTAATCTCTGAAAATTCAGCTTTCTGCATGCTATGTTTGATAGGTTGCATGGTCATCACTAGAATGTTGTGTCTTTCGGTGTCCCTCCACCAATCTCAACGGTGGCTTGACTGAAGATAAAGACTAATTGAAGTTATCGTTCACCAACATTGTGTCAAAAGGCATTGGGGAAAACATCCAATCAGTATAACCCAAGGAAAACAAGATATGAATTAAACATGTGCAGTAAAATAGGTAGAATTAAAATTGCTTAACTTAAAACAAATGTCGTTTAAAACACATCTAGTGACCACAAACAATGTGAATTATTCAAAACCATAACAAGTGTCTGGGTCACACAGATTTAGAAGTCAGTACCTTCTTGTTAGAAACATTCTCTTTTTAGTCACTTCATTTTTTTCTAATCCTTCCCACTGAAGTCAGGATAGTAATGAGAGTGAAAACCAGAGTTCATATTCCACGATGAGCTTAGGGTAAATAACCAATTTCCTGTCTAGCAGCGCACCAAAATAAGAATAAATACTATGTAAACGTTTAAAGCGAACAAGTAATGAAAGCTTGAGCTTTGCAGCAACTTACCTCTTAGATATTTCACCTTTAAAAATTCCGGGCTTGCTTTCTGACCAGGGAGAGGGTCATTTAACATAACTTTAGTCTGAGATCGTATCCCTTCATAATAGTGGCCCATAGATGCGTGACTGAGTCCTTTCATATATTGGCATACTTCATTGTAAGGTTCGAGCTGCAGGCATCTCTGCAACAAAGGCAAAGTGGAAATAAGTAAAGGGTTCAGGTTTAACCACACTTCACTTCCGAATATAGTGTGGGGGTTGGTTCTTCTGATGAAGAAAAGGTGGTTATACTTTTACTGCTGAAAAAGATGCCCATCAAACTTCAGAAATGCCAACTGCAAGCCCAGTGACATCTTACATCTGTTAGTTATACAAACAAATATCACCTATCAAGTCTGAAGTCACTTGGAGGACGCAGGGTTGCATGATGAAAAGGCAAGTTTTCATATGGATCAAGGAATTTTTTTATCCTAATTTTGTATAGATTACCAAATCAGGTGGGCTGGGCGACACTGTTGGGCTTAAATAACCAGCTGCAGAGCACAACCTAATGTGGCACCATAGTCATTATCATGACAACTGACCTTCTGCAGGAACGGAATTCACAGGGCTAACAAAGCAACAGTTCATCACCCTATCGCAACCCATACAATGTGACTTATGTCCCTGAGATATCCGTGAATTCTACCAATCCTAGAGGCACCAAGGCTAGACATCTTGCGCTCTTCTGGCGGAAGTGGCTGAAGAAGCACACGCTGACCTTGTGCACGTGTCAGCATTCCTGCGCCCAGGGCCCATGCTCTAGTGCCGAGTCCAGTAGGGAAACTACGCTGAGTAAAGAAAAAAGAAGAGGAGACCGGACATTGGTCACACCACAGAGGGCAATGCACGGCCTATAGGCTTTATCAAACGGTCCCTGGTGTATAGCCAGTGTTACATCAGAATGCCGGTGAGTGGGGAAGAAGCATAATAGTAAGCTTGTGGCCCTAATGGGGTGCTTATGTACAACTGCAACTCCAAGGGGTGGGGGGGGGGGGGGGTGTAAGAAGTAGCTAGCACGGCCTTCTATGCTCAATTTAAATCATGGAAACTTTTACAATATATGCAGATATCATATTATTAGAGTAACTGCTGACTATTGCTCTTTGTTTCTTTTTTTTGTTTCTCTTTCTGTAACAGATCTTCGGGAGGTTTGGAATTAAAGTGCCCTGGCCCTAATGTACTTAGATGGTTCATGAAACACTGAGATTGGGCAGAGAGAAGTGATCCCTAAATGTCTCAACAGCCTCATTAGAAGGAGAAGCAGAATGTTTTTGATATGTGGATGCGTGTGCACGACTTTTCCGCACCCCCACCTAATTTAATAGATTTCAATTAATTCCTCCATTAATGTACATTGCAGACAACTGGGTTGTATGTTTTTTTTAAAAAATTGGAACGCTTTTATCTAAATGTTTTGTACTTATTTCTACAGTAAGATTTGAAATACATTTTGTTAGGCAATCTAATTAGAATCACAATGTACAGAAATTAATTGAAAGGAAGCAGTCTCCTATCTTTAAATACTGAAAATGAAATACAACCCACTTTCGGCTCCTCACATGCTTCGTAAGGGCGTTACTGTAATATGCCTTGAAAGAAAGATTAAAGACGAGAAAAATTCAAACAGAGCAAAGAAATGGCAATTAGCGAGTCAAAAAAAGCAAATTGGCCAACATTTTGGTAGCCCTCTCAAGGGACATCTCTGGACTGGAGTACTTACCTTCAGAAACAACTCTACTGATAGAGACTATATCTAACCGCAGATTCCTCACCTTAGAACGCTCCCCAGGCATCAGACTGGATCTGGAAAGTCTTGAGCAGTACTTCTGCTTGCCGGTAGTTGGTATCGCTCAGCTCTGTGTTGTCTGCATCCCAGTACCTATATAGGCTGAGAGGACATTGCAAAATTTGGAAGGAATTAAAAAAAAAAAACACACCACTCACTCTCCATGCAAGAAGGAGGAGTGTGCACAGGTTCAGGTGCAGGACTCTGCCCTTTTGTTGTGACAGGAGTTCCTCCTGAAGAGGCACTCTGACCGAAGGACAGATGCTCAGTTTAGGACACAATACTCTTCGTGGCCAATCCAGAGCCACCAGGAGGACTGGGGCCCAGTTGGGCCTGATCTTCTTGAGAACTTAAGTCAGGAGTGGTATGAGCAAAAAGGCGCACAGGAGCCCCGAATTCCACTCTAGAAATGCATCTCCAAGCGAGAACTGCTTTGGGATCAAAAACGCACAGAAAAGCTGACAGTGCGCGTTTTTGGAAATGGCAAATAGGTTTAACCAAGGTTCTCCAAAATCTCGGAAGAGACCTTGCGCCACCTCCGGATATAGAAATCATTTGTGATTGCAAGGCATCAAAGGCTAACTTTGTCTGCCATGGCATTCAGAGACCACACCAGGTGTTGTATGACAAGTGTTCTGATGTTTCCGCCAAGTCCAGAGGCACAGAGCCTCTTGGCACAGGGTCCTTGATCCCCACCCCACACAGTTTGTTTGCACAAGGAAGTGGTGTTGTCCATCACCACCTGAACCAGCCTACCTTAGACAAACAGATGGAAGGCATTCAATGGCATGCAAATCACTCTCAGCTCCTGGCAATTGATGTGGAGTGGGTCCTCTGGCAGAGGCCGGAGTCCTCTAAACTCCTCCTCTCCCTCATGGCCGCTCCAACCCAGAAGTTACCCATTTGTCACCACTCTGATTTATGGGGTGGGGAAGGGGGAGGGATCTGCTGCTAACCCAATCGAGGAATGTCTGACACCACTGCAGATTGTTTGCAGTATCCTCCGATATTAGAAGCAGGTCGGAGAGATTCCCTGGATATTGTAATCACTGGGACTTCAGCTCCCACGGCAGAACCTTCATATGCCACTCGGCCTGCTTTACCAGCAGGATGCAGAAGGCCATGAGCCACAGCAGCCTCAGTCAGTTTCACCGAAATCCAGGATACAGGCTGAAACATCAGAATCATAGCCTGCATCTCCCAGACTCGCTGCTTTACAAGATATGCACAAACCTGCACGTTGTCCAGAATGGCTCCAATTAAAGAGAATGTCTGAAAGGAAGTCAGGTTCATCCTAGGCATGTTGGTAGCGAAACAAAGCAAATGCAGGTCTACCATATTCTGGAGGTGGACAACAATGGCCTGGGGCAAGCCCAGTTGTTAAGGTAGAGGAAGACTGGCACACAAAACATCCGCAGATAGGCTTCAACCACCGCTATCACTTTCATGAACACCCAAAGGGGCGCTGGTGAGGCCAATGGGGAGCACAGCAAACTGAAAATTCTCAAAGCCAATCATGAACCACAAGTAACACCTGCGGGCCAGCAGGACGGGGATGTGGAAATATACTTCATGCATGTCCAGCACTACCATTCAGGCTCCAAGATTCATGGCAGACAGGACCTGAGTCAATGGGAGCCTCCTGAATTTCCAAGAAGTGGTTGAGAGGGGATAGGTCTAGTATAGGGCGAAAGCCTCTGTCCTTTTTTGGCAACATGAAGTAGATGGAATAACAACCACACCCTACCTCTTGTGCTGGCACACTCATCTTCTTTGGCCAAAAGAGCCTGCTCTTTCAGACGAAGCAAGAAGAGATGGGTCCCATATCAGCCACTCTTTGCATGATGGGAATGGTTGAGGAGTTTCCAAAAATGCTTGGCTCCGAGGCCCTGTCCTTGAAAGGAATGGGCAGGCTGCTGGACTGGGTAAGCCTGAAAGTGCTGCCACCCAAAGTATCCTCTTCCACATCCACAGTAAGGTGTGGACTGGTCAGGAGAGAAAGGTCAAGGGATCTGGCAGTGATCCTGCTCTTGCAAAACCACTCCGTGTCAGCGAGCTGGCAAGGTGGTTGTCAGCCATTCACAGCTCTTCTTGGTGCTCCCATGACCGTCTCTCAGCCCTTTGTAAATGAAGGTGAGATCCCACTCCTTTCTTGCTTGTTCATGTACCACATTTTTATCATCCTGTCAATTAAGATGAGACTGATTGAGCGTGAAGGAAAAGGGAGAAAGGCCTTGAGTACTAGCTGAACTGTCTGGTTTGAGCACACTGATGTGTAATCTCTGATTACCTAGAGCCCAACGACCTCTGATCGCCAGATCCCCATTATGCACATCCCATCCGAAGGTAGAGGGGTGTGTCATTATAATGGCCACTGTAGGAGTGGGACTAAAGAACCTCCCTCACAAGAGGTCGTCTTCTGTTTCCCACAAGGCTAAATTCACTGCAGTTTCCCTGGAGATCGAAAAGGAGTGAGTTAGATCGCTCTGCAGTTGGCATCACTGCCTTTGGAGTCACAACTGGAGAGTCCTCATGTGCCAGCATGCATAAGTGACAAGAAAATGCAGAAGGTCAACAGCCTAAGCAATCAGACAGCAAAAAGAACTGGAACCTGAGCACCCAGTAGAATCATCTGAATCATGTTCCAAATATCATGAATCTTTTGTTGAGGAGGGAATCTCAGAGAAAGGTGGTATTTAGTGCTACGTTGGTGAATGAGGTACTGGGAGGTCGCCAGGTGAGACTTAATCAATTTTTTTTAAACATCCTAAAACAAACAACAAATGTTGTCTTTGGTGGTGCGACATTTTATGTTGTGAACAGGCTTTCAGCAGTGAGTTGTTGCGCGATGGCAATACTGCTGTTCCCAACCTCCTGTGATGAGCCGCTATCTCCGCCTTTACCTTGGTGAACATTTGTGGTGCAAATGTCAGGCCAACGGGAAGAACTGCAAACTGGTAGAGAGTGAACCCCCACCACAAATCGCATATACTTCCTGTGCGATTACAAGATTGGGATGTAAAAGTGAACACCTTACAAGTCCATAGACACCATCTAGTCTTCGGCATCCAGTGCCATAAGAGCCTGAGCCACAGACAGCATCTTGAACTTTTTGCAATTAAGAATAAATTCAAAAGACTGAGATCTAGGATCAGACGAAGGCCCTTGTCCTTCTTGGAAATCAAGAAGTACAGAAAGTAGAAACCCTGCACATTTTCCTGGTCAGGCACCAACTGCATTGTTCTCGTCTGCAGCATGGCTGCCAGCCCCTGCTGCACGATGTGCAAATGTTCTTTGGACTGAAGGGTGGGGGTTTCTGTTGAAAGACTAAGGTAGACCCCATTTCGGGTACTTGTAAGGCTGATTGGTTGAAAGTAGTGACCTTCTAGGGCTATAGAAAAGAGGTAACCCACCAGCTGTATATGTTACTCATGGTCAACCTACTTTGGGTTCCCCGGTGGTGCAGGAGAGAAGGAAGTAGATTGAAGCTGTTTTGCGCTACCCTTTCCTCTGTCACATGTTGTGAACCATATTTCAGTATGAGGGGATTGGGCTATTGTTGCTGGGTGGCATTGGAAAGCTGGTGCTGCCTGTAGGTCTTGGTTTATGAAAGGTGTCTCAAGAGGATGCTTGGAAACATAAGGACCTAGCTGTAGCTCTTTCCAATCTGTCTAAAGTGGAGCCTGTTTTTTTGGCCAAAAATGGCTCTTACCATTATAAGGAAAAGTCGGAAGAATGAGACAACGGGTCTCCTCAGGAACACTGACGAGCTCATAGAACGAGCGATGGAATCAGTTGTGTCTAATCTTGTTCTTGTTCTGAGACGAGCTGCATCCTATCCACCATGGACTACTTCAGCAAAATTGGGTGCAAACTGATCAGGCAGGCTGGGAGTACTGCATATACCCTAGGGCATGCGTGTAGCAGCCAAGGTGGCATGTCGTGTTAAGGGGCCTTAGTCCTACACTTCTTGAGGAAACCTTTCCTGCCTATTCACACTAGTTGTTTGGACTCCCTAACTGGACAAGGAGGTGATTGGAGAAGGAACAAGAATTTATCTTAGTTGCAGAAGATGCCTGAAAAAATTAGCTTTTGGAAGAAGGATGAAGGCAAAGAAAAGCAGGATCATTAGGAACTGGAACTTTATATATATGTTGCAGCTCAGTTAACCGCTGGAATAGTCATCGGACACGACCAGGGTTTCCTTGCTTCCTCGATGTATGTTTACTTCATGAAAAGAAGGGGCTCATTAAATGGAGTGGGCACTTGCAGAACATCTGTCAGGATGTTGGGAAAACATTCTACTGAGGGAAGTGGAAGCTGTTTCTGTTAACCTTTTCATAACCAAGTGTAAAGAAGCCATTTCTGGCAGGGGTGGATCGTTACTGATTTCGAGAGAAGTATCCATCCTATTGGCGCCCTGAAGAGCTGTAAGGTCTGAGGAGCCAGTAGAAGAGAGAAAGCAAAAGGGCATTTAATGTGTGCCAGGCCTCATCTTGATCCGAGTCCAATACAAACAGGTTGTGAATACTCTCTAATAGGCACTGTGTATGTTATCTTCTCTATATTGTTCCTTTTAAAGGAGCCCTTGTATATCCCATCTCGTCCATTCATTTTTGACTGGGGAGTAGGGGTGGCTTGAGCACTGGTGGTGTCAATGGTGGTATCAACTACACCGGTGCTGAGGTTAAAGTCAGCATCAGTACTGGAGCTGGATAGTCACCAGGAGGGAAACCAGCATCTGAATAATGCCAGCCTGTGCCATTGGAGCCATGGTGCCAATGGAACATTCTGCACCGGAAAAGAGCCAGATGAAGCCCCATATGGACCCATGGGGCCTTGTGGCGTGCCACAGAAGACCGATGACCTATAACGTATCTCCAGCATTGCTTGGAGAAAGGATCCTGGATCTGTGCTCAGTGTCAGAAACAGGGTATACCAGCGTCCTCACTGAGAAAAGCAGAGGCTGTGGAGGCATAGACATTGGAGTCCTCAGCAAAGCCAGTTGAAGGGACAGCACCAGTACCTCACGTTTCAGCACAGACTGGGGTTGGTGAGAAGGTGTCCTACCATTAGATTTGAATCTCAAAAATGAAAAGTGCTTATTCTTGTTATGGGGACACCTTTACTCCCCTGCAAAGATTTTAATTATGGAGATGGGGGGAACCTTGATCCTGTCCTGGCCCTCAAATGAGATTTAGTGTAACAATGGCTTCTTCAATCGTCTTTCACCCTAGCCATTAAGGGTATGGCTTCTCATTCCTGTATTGCTTAAGGATTCACTTTAAGGCAAAGATCACACATCGACAAGTCATGTCTTGAGCCGAGATACCACCGACAGTTGTTGTGTGGAGCTGTAATGGGCTTTTGTCCATCGTGTTTTCGAGGGGGTTTGAACCCTGATTTTTAAGGTGGTGACATTATCATATGCACTTCAAATTACTTTCCTCTAATGAGAAGAAGATTGACGCCCTAGACCTGCGTAGAAAGGAGTGGGAAAACCGAATTAAGATTGAGGCAGAGAGGTGGTCATTTTATGGCTCCAGTGATATCACAATGACTCCACTTCTAGCATAGAGAAGGAGCTAGCACCAACTATCCGTGATAAAGAGCTATTGCAAAAGTTTCCTGATACAGTCTGCGCATGGGATATTCAAAAGGTGAGCAACCTGCAGGTAAAATTATCTAACAGGAATTTATTTCAGGGCAAGAACGACTGCATGGGCTAAAGGACCAGATAAAGACCTTAGGGCCTCATGTAGGTAGCTTTTTACACATCATAAATAGCGAATTTCGCTGTTTGCGACGTGCAAAAAGCACATCACGATGTACAATCCCCGTTTTGCGATTCGGTAACCTGGTTACCAAATCGCAAAACAGGTTTGAGACTCGCAATTCGGAAGGGGTGTTCCTTTCCTATTTGAGACTCGCAGTGCAATGTAGGATTGTTTTGTGACCGCGGTCGCAAACCAATCGCATTTTGCACCCATTTCAAATGGGTGCTTGTGGTATAGTGTTTAGAAAATGTATTGATGTATTAACGTATGTAAAATTTATCACATTAGTTAGGTCATGTTATCTTTGCTATCTATGTTTTTTATTTACATTAGATATGTAACTTTGTACTTTCCAGCTACCTCTGCTCCAACGAAGGTGCTTTGGGAGGCGTGTTGCGCTTTGCCGATTGCCAACGCTTTAATCATTGTTCTCTGGCGGCGCAATGAAGAAAGAATCAGCGCTTACACTATTGAAGATTTAATCCTCCTTTGAAACCGTGGTGTGTCTGAGCTCTTGCCAACACTTTTATCCTCGCGCGTTGACGCTTTGGTTGGCAGGCAACTCCTTGGCTATGTCGTTTCAGGACAGGGGGAGTTAATGAGTGCGCATTAGAAGATTTCTAAGCCGCATTTTGGCCCCTTACACGTATCGAAGCGCTCCTGAGAAAAAAAACTAAAAAATAAACCTTCTGCTACTATTAAATATTCAGACTTTCACAAGACTTTCCAACCCTGCTAATTGGAACGGTGGCTGAGCTATATACTCTTTCATCCTTCATTACAGTGCTCTGTTCCTGTCTATTCTTGAAGACTGTTGTATATAATTATAATAGACTTGCATTTTATGGAACAAGTCAGTAAGTAATATCTGTGTTAAAGGAAATGGTTTTAAATATTTAGAGACCCACCCTTTATATTGTTTTTTGGAAAATGCAGAATATTACACCGCCTCCATTTTTTTTCGTCTTTGCCTGGTGAGCCACTTATACCGTGGAGTAAATGGAAGAAAGTTTTCCTTACGTACATTCGAGTTTGTGGCAGTAATTTATCTGCGGATCGGAAAACTTCTATTCTCCAACAATGTCTGGGCGCAGAAGGTCAGGAAATTTTGGAAAATGTACCCGTCATCAGTTCCCCAGATGGAGCAGAAGGTGACACGAACTTGAATGAATTTGAGTTAACTCTTCTTAGGTTGGATATACATTTTTTACCGAAGGTGTCAACTATTCTTCAGAGATATTACTTTGGTAAATGCAAGCAAAGTGAAACTGAAACTGTAGAGGATTTCGTAACGAATTTGTGAAAATTAGCTGCCCAATGTAAGTTTGGTGACTCTGTAGAGGAACGTATTAGAGACCAATTTATGTTGGAATGTAGAAGCGACAAGATAAGAGAAGCTTTGTGGTCCAAACGTGATCCCACTTTGGATTACGTTATAATGGTGGCAAAACAAATTGAGCATTCCTAACTTTGCATGGAAGACTTAAAGTCCAAGGATGCCTCAAAATATGTCCATTTGGTTCAAGCAAAGACCACAACAAAAAGACACACAGAGTCACCTAAACCTAAACTGTTATGCTATAGATGCAATTCGTCGTCACATTTAGCTAATAGCAAGGATTGCCCAGCGTTTAGTGTTTTATGTAAAAAGTGTGGTAAGAAAGGGCACTTTGCCAGGTGTTGCAAGTCAGAAGAGAGAAAAGTTGTTAAGGTGAATGAAATTGAGTATGGTTGCAGTGATGATGATGAAGAGAGATCCTTTGTTTTACAAGTTGTCAATGATGTAAACTGCCTTACTAATATATGCTGTTGTTGAGGTGAATGGGGTAAAGGTTTCCATGATGATGTATTCGGGTGCAAAATTGACTCTGATTTCGGAATCTGATTACTTAAAATTTTTTGTCAACAAGGTAACTATTCAACCACCAGATGTTATGCCTTTTAGTTATGGAGGAAAACCTATTGAGTTAAAAGGGTGTTTTGAGGCTAAGATCACGTTAAAAGGAAACACGATAGAAGGGAAACTTTATATCCCGGTAGTGGGAGATAGAATTCTAGTTTGGCCCCATCAGAAATTACTTAATATTGTATTGAACCCAAATGCAGTTCCTCAAGTTCAAGTTCAGAATGTCTGTGCTGTGGGTGAAGATCTCAAGAATGAATTTCCTGATGTTTTTTCGAGTAAAATTGGGTGTGTGAAAGGATATAAGCACCGTATGTGCTGAAGAAAGGAGCCATACCAATAGCATGTCGAGTTAGAAACATTCCTTTTAGTATAAGGGACAAAGTTAGAGGGGAACTTCAGAGACTAGAATTGGAGAACATTATTGAGAAAGTTGAGGCTGCAGAGTGTATTGCGCCAATTGTTGTTGCTTCTAAAGCCAATGGAGATATAGGTGATCAGTATAGGGAAAGGTGCGGAAGACACTGTGACGCGAAGGGTTAATTAGCTTGAGCAGTGTAGATGAGTGTGATGCCTGCTGAAACACCCCCCAAACAACGTGGAAAAGTTCATAATATTATTTTCAAGCTTGTTTGTGTAGAAGACTCCGTCTCAACCTTGAGAACGAGAGTATAGGGAGAAGGTGGAAAGAAAACAAAGGCTGAAGAAGGGCAGAGCAGCCAAGTACTGATAACATTAGCTAGAAATGCCAGAAAGATGTAGAATCCAAGCTTTGAGTTATTTAAGCACTTAAGTGTGGGTGAGGAACTGGAAGCTCGCAGATGGAGTTGTGAAAGCTGCCATGGCCCAGCGCTGCCTCCCTGTTTTGCTGACCGTGATGCTTGAGGGGGAGAGAGGTCCAAGCAGGCGGTAGAGGTCTTCCCAGCATTTCGTGGACTAAGTTAAGTTCCACACAGGGATGAAAGGCCTTTGTTTCTCTGCTCTATTATTATGACTGATTATTTATGCTTGCACTGTGTTTATAACCTGAAGTATTCAGCTTGTTTATATTTTGTTTGCTAAACCTCGTAGTGTGAACCTGCTACAGTAACTGAAACATGCATTTTGGTGTGCAGTAAATCAAAGCTTATCTGAAGTATTCAGTGTGAGAAAGTAGCCTCTTTCTAGCCTCGTTACCCCCACTTTTGGCCTGTTTGTGAGTATATGTCAGGGTGTTTTCACTGTCTCACTGGGATCCTGCTAGCCAGGGCCTAGTGCTCATAGTGAAAACCCTATGTTTTCAGTATGTTTGTTATGTGTCACTGGGGCCCTGCTAGCCAGGACCCCAGTGCTCATACGTTTGTGGCCTATATGTATGTGTTCCCTGTGTGATGTCTAACTGTCTCACTGAGGATCTGCTAACCAGAACCTCAGTGGTTATGCTCTCTCTGCTTTCCAAATTGTCACTAACAGGCTAGTGACCAATTTCACCAATTCACATTGGCATACTGGAACACCCTTATAATTCCCTAGTATATGGTACTGAGGTACCCAGGGTATTGGGGTTCCAGGAGATCTCTATGGGCTGCAGTATTTCTTTTGCCACCCATAGGGAGCTCTGACAATTCTTACACAGGCCTGCCACTGCAGCCTGAGTGAAATAACGTCCACGTTATTTCACAGCCATTCACCACTGCACTTAAGTAACTTATAAGTCACCTATATGTCTAAACTTCACCTGGTGAAGGTTGGGTGCAAAGTTACTTAGTGTGTGGGCACCCTGGCACTAGCCAAGGTGCCCCCACATCGTTCAGGGCAAATTACCCGGACTTTGTGAGTGCGGGGACACCATTTCACGCGTGCACTACACATAGGTCACTACCTATGTATAGCGTCACAATGGTAACTCCGAACATGGCCATGTAACATGTCTAAGATCATGGAATTGTCACCCCAATGCCATTCTGGCATTGGGGAGACAATTCCATGATCCCCCGAGTCTCTAGCACAGACCCGGGTACTGCCAAACTACCTTTCCCGGGGTTTCACTGCAGCTGCTGCTGCCAACCCCTCAGACAGGTTTCTGCATTCCTGTGGTCCAGCCAGGCCTGGCCCAGGAAGGCAGAACAAAGGACTTCCTCAGAGAGATGGTGTTACACCCTCTCCCTTTGGAAAAAGTTGTCAGGGCTGGGGAGGAGTAGCCTCCCCCAGCCTCTGGAAATGCTTTGATGGGCACAGATGGTGCCCATCTCTGCATAAGCCAGTCTACACCGGTTCAGGGATCCCCCAGCCCTGCTCTGGCGCGAAACTGGACAAAGGAAAGGGGAGTGACCACTCCCATGACCTGCACCTCCCAGGGGAGGTGCCCAGAGCTCCTCCAGTGTGCTCCAGACCTCTGCCATCTTGGAAACGGAGGTGTTGCTGGCACACTGGACTGCTCTGAGTGGCCAGTGCCATCAGGTGACGTCAGAGACTCCTTCTGATAGGCTCTTACCTGTGTTACTAGCCTATCCTCCTTCCTAGGTAGCCAAACCTCCTTTTCTGGCTATTTAGGGTCTCTGCTCTGGGGAATTCTTCAGATACCGAATGCAAGAGGTCACCAGAGTTTCTCTGCATCTCCCTCTTCACCTTCTGCCAAAGGATCGACAGCTGACTGCTCAGGACGCCTGCAAAACCGCAACAAAGTAGCAAAGATGACTACTGCAACCTTGTATCGCTTCATCCTGCCGGCTTTCTCAACTGTTTCCTGGTGGTGCATGCTCTGGGGGTAGCCTGCCTCCTTCTTGCACCAGGAGCTCTGAAGAAACCTCCTGTGGGTCGACGGAATCTTCCCCCTGCAACCGCAGGCAACAAAAGACTGCATCATCGGTCGTCTGGGTCCCCTCTCAGCACGACGAGCGTGGTCCCTTTAACTCAGCAACTCTGTCCAAGTGACTCCCACAGTCCAGTGACTCTTCAGTCCAAGTTTGGTGAAGGTAAGTCCTTGCCTCCCCATGCTAACCGGCATTGCTGGGTACCGCGTGATTTGGAGCTGCTCCGGCTCCTGTGCACTCTTCCAGGATTTCCTTCGTGCACAGCCAAGCCTGGGTCCCCGACACTCTAACCTGCAGTGCACAACCTTGTGAGTTGTCCTCCGGCGTCGTGGGACTCCCTTTTCTGACTTCGGGTGGACTCCGGTTCACTCCTCTCCCAAGTGCCTGTTCCGGTACTTCTGCGGGTGCTGCCTGCTTCTGTGAGGGCTCCCTGACTTGCTGGGCACCCTCTCTGTCTCCTCATCCAAGTGTCGACATCCTGGTCCCTCCTGGGCCACAACAGCATCCAAAAACCCTAACCGCGACCCTTGCAGCTAGCAAGGCTTGTTTGCGGTCATTCTGCGTGGGAACACCTCTGCAAGCTTCTTCACAACGTGGGACATCTATCCTCCAAAGGGGAAGTTCCTAGTCCTCTTCGTTCTTGCAAAACACCAAGCTTCTTCCATCCGGTGGCAGCTCCTTTGCACCCTCAGCTGGCATTTCCTGGGCATCTGCCCACTCTCGACACTGTCGCGACTCTTGGACTTGGTCCCCTTGTCTTACAGGTACTCAGGTCCGGAAATCCACTGTTGTTGCATTGCTGGTGTTGGTCTTCCTTGCAGAATTCCCCTATCACGACTTCTGTGCTCTCTGGGGGTTGTAGGTGCACTTTACACCTACCTTACAGGGTCTTGGGGTGGGCTATTTTTCTAACCCTCACTGTTTTCTTACAGTCCCAGCGACCATCTACAAGCTCACATAGGTTTGGGGTCCATTCGTGGTTCGCATTCCACTTTTGGAGTATATGGTTTGTGTTGCCCCTATACCTATGTGCTCCTATTGCAATCTATTGTAACTTTACACTGCTTGCATTACTTCCCTTTGCTATTACTGCATATTTTTGGTATTGTGTACATATATCTTGTGTATATTTGTCATCCTCATGCTGAGGGTACTCACTGAGATACTTTTGGCATATTGTTATAAAAATAAAGTACCTTTATTTTTAGTATATCTGTGTATTGTGTTTTCTTATGATATTGTGCATATGACACCGGTGGTATAGTAGGAGCTTTGCATGTCTCCTAGTTCAGCCTAAGCTGCTCTGCTATAGCTACCTTCTATCAGCCTAAGCTGCTAGAAACACCTCTTCTACACTAATAAGGGATAACTGGACCTGGTACAGAGTGTAAGTACCCTTTGGTACCCACTACAAGCCAGGCCAGCCTCCTACATTCAGTTTGTTTATATTTTGCTTCCTGAACATGGTAGTGAGAGCCTGCTGCAGTAATTGGAACATGCATTTCGGTGTGCAGTGAATCAAAGCTTATCTGAAGTATTCAACTAATTTATATTCTGCTTCCGGAACATCGTAGTGTGATGCATTTTGGTATACAGTTAATCAAAACTTATATCTGTCAATTAACTATTTGCTTATATATATGCATAGATGCTCTTTGTAGTGTACTTATATATAAATAGATGCTTTTCATTGCTATTCTTATTCTACTATTGTTAATGTGCTAAATGCCTACATTTATCTGCAATTCTAGTAAAGCTAAATTGTATTTATAATTGGCGTGTGGTCCTTCATTGAGCGGCCTTATTGACTTATACCGAACAGGTGTCAACCAGTCACCTGGATAAGACATAAGGTTATGTGTGGACTTGTGCAATTTGAACAGAGAAGTAGTTGAGGACAGGTTTCCTCTACCAAACATCACCGAAATTATTAGTTCCTTGGGTAATGCTAGATTCTTCACCACCTTAGATCTCAGCTCGGCTTATCACCAAGTACAACTATGTGAAGAATCTAAATTGGTAACTTCCTTTATCACTCCTTTTGGTGTTTACAAATTCAACAGGATGCCGTTTGGGTTGTGTTCGGCAGCTTCCGTTTTCCAAAGAATGATGCATGAGTTACTAGGGGAATTGCCATTTGTGAAATTTTTTCAGGATGATGTTCTTATTTTTTCGAATACTCTTGAGCAAAACAAAATGGCTGTCAGGAATGTGCTTAAAATTTTCCGAAGCAAAGGTATAACTCTAAAGGGAGGAAAATGTAAATTTTTTAAAACAGAGATCTCTTACCTTGGTCATACGATTACAGCTGACGGCGTAAAGCCGAGAGAGGAACTAGTAAAATCCATTGTAAATCTTGCAGCGCCGGAAATTAAGTCTGATGTGCAGACTTTCTTGGGGATGGTGGAGTTTTATGCTAGATTTGTTCCTGATTTGGCTAAGAGAACCTGTGCTATTAGGAACTTACTTAAGAACCGGTCTGACTTTATTTGGAACTCCGAATGTCAAAGAGAATTTGATGATTTAAAAATAGGTTTATCTTCAGCGCAATCCCTTAACAGCTTACAACAGGGGTTACCTTGCTCCATTACCACTGATACATCTGAGAAAGGATTAGGTTGTGTCTTGAGACAAGTTAATGGTGATATGATCAATACCATTGCTTTTGCGTCACGCAGTTTACGTGGCGCAAAGAGAAATATTCTACAATTGAGAAAGAGGCTTTAGCAATTTTCTGGGCGATAAGGAAATTTAAGCAATTTCTGTGGGGAACTAAGTTTGTGGTATGCACAGATCATAAACCCCTACGTGAAATTTTCGAGAAGAAGGGGTTGGATAATGTTTCAGGTCGTATTTGTAAGTGGATAGTTGGACTACAGGATTACCATTTTGATGTGAAGTATGTTCCGGGTTGCGAGAATAAAGCTGCAGACTGTTTATCTAGACTAAGGAATAAGGTTTTGTGGGATAACAACACTGATGATTCTTGGTGGGTTGCCGAGGAGGTTAAAGTCTGCGCTGTCACTGATGGATGTGTCACGGAGGATGAATGGAAACAAGGAGTGGGTGATGATGCCGATCTTTCCCGCGTCAGAGACTTACTTGTTGCTGGAAAAGTGTTAAGCAACAAGGAGAACATAGGAGAGAGTTATAGGAAAATTTGGCATGAATTGGCAGTTCAAAACGGTATAGTGTTAAGAGGGGAGATTGATTCCTCCATGTAATTTGTGTGACCGTATTATGGATCTTGCTCACAGTGGTCATCATGGGATTTGCAAAACTAAAGAAATGCTAAGGTGTGTGTATTGGTGGCCAGGGATGGATTTATCCATTGAAAGGAAAGTGCGAGATTGTGTGGAATGTAATGTTGCGGACAAGTCATTGAAAATCAGAACACAACCTATGATACTCAAAGAAATTCCTGGAGAAGTGTGGGATTCGGTCTCCATTGACATTTTAGGACCGTTAAACCATAAATCTCATTCAAAATATGTGGTGGTTCTCATGGATGAGTTATCTAGATGGCCGGAAGTCATGATCTCCACTGAAGTGTCCTCTTTGTCTGTTGTAGAATTTCTCACAGATGTATTTAGTAGAGAGGGTAATCCTAGATCTATCTTGACGGATAATGGTGTTCAATTCACGTCTAAACTTCTGTGTAAGTTTTTGAGGAAAAGAGGAATTATACACAAAAAGAGTGCCTTATATCATCCAGAAACCAATGGCATGGTGGAACGTTTTAACAGAACGTTAAAGGAGACCATCCAGCTGGCAAATCACTTAGGGTATGATTGGGAATTCATGATTAGGAAAAAGTTTGAGGAATATAGGTTTACATCACACACTAGCACTGGCCAATCCCCATTTGTCATGTTTAAGAAGCGTATTCCCCACACAGTGGTAAATCCTACGTGGGTTAAGGGATATACCAAAGAACAACTCAATTATGAAAGTCGGAGAGAACTGGCAGTGAGTAAACACTTGTCTTGTCAGGAGAAAAGGAAACAGGTGTATGATGTGAGGACATCTGTGAAACAGTTGCACTTTGGTGTGGGTGATTTGGTTAAAGTAAAGTTACCTGGAAGAACAAGTGGAGGGCAGTCTCATTTTAGTAGGATCTTTAAGATTATAAAAACTTTCAGAGGTGCTGTTGAATTGGATGATGGACGTGTGTGGAATCTCAATAGGATTGTCAAAATTAAGTAATGTATATATGTATATATTTATTTGTTTGAAGGGGAAAGATGGTGTGGTATAGTGTTTAGAAAATGTATTAATGTATTAACGTATGTAAAATTGATCACATTAGTTAGGTCATGTTATCTTTGCTATCTACGTTTTTTATTTACATTAGATATGTAACTTGGTACTTTCCAGCTACCCCTGCTCCAACAAAGGTACTGCTGGAATGTTGGGGACTTGGCAGTTGGTGGAGGAGCAGAGCAGGAGTGGCTGGAGTTTCTCTTGTCATCTTAAAAAAATAAATGTGGAGTTCTGCTTAACAAACTTGGCCTTTTCATCTACTTCTTACTTCAGTGCTAACCCATTCGCAAAAGGGAAGGGGTCCTCTTGGGATCCCTTCCCCGTTGTGAATGTCACTTTAAACATTCTTTCAGAGCAGGCAGTGGTCCTACGGACCACTGCCTGCTCTGAAAAAATGAAACGTAAACGTTTCATTTTTTGTTTTTGTAATACATCTCATTTTCAAGCATTGTTCATGAGGTGTGCATTTGCGACCCCCTTGCGAATCGCAGATGGTGTCATGGACACCATCCTACATTCGGATTTGCGACTCGCAACTTGCGGGTCGCAAATCTAAAATTTGCAACATGCGGCCCTTAGTCCCAAAGAACTCAAAGAATGTAATTAAAAGCTGCCAACCTGTGAAGTGAAAATATCAGATTACAGAATTTCACGGAAAACAAAGGAGCTCAGGTCCCAGCACTCTGTATGATGTTAACAAAATCTTTAAGGCCGGTGAGCTAATTCTGAGAATGTGGCTCAAACAATGGAAGGACCCAAAGCCACACCATCCTTCAAACTCATTTCTGAATTAAACTCACGTTTTAGAATCATGACCAAATAAATAGTAAGTACACTGGACAAATTCTTTCTGTATGTTATTTGTACATATCAGAGGCTGTATGAGGGAAAGCATGCGATGGGACAATATGAGATTTATACTAATGATACAAAATCCCTGTTGGACACTAAAAAGGAAAATGCACCGGTAATGGGAATAGAAGTTTATAAAGCATTTGACTGAGTTATCTATCTACCTATAGGTCTATTTGTCAAGCACAACAATCACCATAAGTGTTATCTTGCCACTGCAGAAGGACATATGGCCTGGGGGAAAGCCTCATATTGCTAAAAGGGACTACTGCGTAAAAAGCCAGATTTTAAGACCTTTGCAGAGAGTAAAATGCCCTCGCTCATCATCACAGGTATAAAAGAGGCGACTCATATTGAAATAAGGCTTCAAATGTGACTTTGAGACAACATCATCAGTCCAGCGAGAGAAAGAATGCGAGCTAGGGAGGGCAGAGAACACACCCACGCATCTTTAAATTTTGCAATTCGTAACTGAGTCGTTAGTTTGAAGGTTACGCCACAGGATGGATTTACACTACACTGAATACTGTTGAACAAGAGGTTGAAAAATCATACACCAAAATGCCTTCTAGCGAAAAATGTAACCACAGGAGTTTACAATTTACAAAATATAAAAAACAAAAGAGGACTAATGCAGCTCACCTGTGGAGAAAAAATAAACTCGTATTGCAATCAAGAAAACAACGTGCACAATCATTCCCTAGTGGTACGCAGGAAGAAAACACATTTCCATTATCTGATATCTACACGGTTTACTGCAGAAATACAATAATGTAAATGTGATTATTTTTCTTTCCTTTAATCCTAATGTCACCTAACAACACAACTAACATTTAAAGCGCATATCTAAAAAGAAAGTTTGTGTCTTGGAACACATGTAATCCCATGCAGATTTAATTGCTAAAGCGCCAGCTTTGTGTGGCATTATCAGGCTTTTGCTGCTGATGAAGATGAAGTGACTGATAGAATGTTAATATTGGAGGATTTACATACTTTGAAATTCTGCAGTGCTTCCTGCAAGCTTCCGTGGTGATATAACATCATTCCCCTGAGTTGAAGTGTCTGGACATGATTCTGGTCCAGCATTAAAGCCTTCTGGAAGCTCTCTGTTGCTGCATCAAAATTTCCAAGTTCTCTGTAGGTGACAAAAATCGTCTGAATATTTTAGAATTCTACATGCAATTACAACAGAATGCTATGTAACTTCAAAAATCATGAATCATTCATCTTTACCTGCACAGCACCCTCTAGAGCACAGAGTTAAGAAAGGTTAACCCTGCTTCCCAAAATGTAAACTACGAACATTCCTTGCCATTATTGCAATTAATGTACTTATTTCCTAGCATGAATGGAAAGTGCAAGCTGATAAAAGAGGAGATGCTGATCTTACTCTTATGTCCATTTACCTCAAACTATGTTTGGGACAAGGCATATGTTCTGCTTTTCATATTTTTCAGCTGATAAGCTGTGCCTGGGCAAAGAAGCAATCAACAGACTGAATCAGAAATTAGGCATCATGGATAGAGAGAACACTCTATTCACTCTGCACCAAGTCTAAAATGAGCAGATACTCTCATGAACAGAACTAAAATAGGTATTGAGTACCTGACCTTTTTTAATCTGAAAGGGAGAACACCAGTACCTATCAACATTGGTGCAATACTCTGTGATAAGGAAGGTCGTCACTTATATACCTGGATTCCACGCACTGTCCTGTTTAGTAACATACCCATAGGTTCGAAAACCCTCCATTCAGAAAAGTGAGTATGCAGCAATATAGTAGGCACTCCACAAAATAATACAGACGTGAAGTGGTCAGAAATAGCATTTTCAGGTCTACTGTTCATGCGCGTCCTCTGTCAACCTCATC
Organism: Pleurodeles waltl; assembly: GCF_031143425.1. Lineage (NCBI taxonomy): Eukaryota > Metazoa > Chordata > Amphibia > Caudata > Salamandridae > Pleurodeles > Pleurodeles waltl. The sequence continues at coordinate 905,779,659 of NC_090444.1, read as the reverse complement.
CTTCTTTTCCTTTTCAAGCAATGACCATTAACCATGGGTTGCTCTGAGTGACGCTGACTTACAACAAACCATAGCTTAGCTGCTGCATAAGATTAGTAACTTATGCTTGTTCACACTTTTAGCTCTTCCATGCTCAGGCTGTGGGAACTGGAATGCAAATGACAAATCTGAAAATGTGCCTGTGATTCCAGGACTGCAGCAGGGGGAAGTTACCTCCTCAGGTAGGTTGCAGTTGTTAGTATGCTGTGGGGCAAGGCAAGATTTTGGAAGTTTCTGCAGTTGTTGTTTGGTGTGCATAGGGTTGGGGGTGGTTTAGGTTTCTCTTTCCAACATGACACATACTCTCAACTCTCAAGGAGATACAGACCAAGATGTTAGGCCAAAGTATGAACCACAGCCAAACCAGCAAACACATTGAATCCTTTTACAGCAGTAAGAACAGTGGCACCATAAACGTCAGTGTGACACAGAACTGGTTTAACCTGCAACATTATCGGTTGTGTGACTTACTGTTAGACCTGGTAGGGTCTCCCCTGTCTTTTTTGCCTCTGATTCCCATGGTTTGACTGTGTGCTGGACTCTGTTTTTGCTGCTTTTGATACTCTAGGCACTTTACCACTGCTGACCAGTGCTAGAGTGCAAGCGCTCCTGTGTAAATTATATGTGTAATTGGCTTTTCCATGATTGGCATATTTGATTTACTACTAAGTCCCTAGTAATGTGCACTAGAGTTGCCCAGGGCCTGTAAATCAAATGCTACTAGAGGGCCTGCAGCACTGGTTGTGCCACCCACATTAGTAGCCCTGTAAACATGGTTCAGACCTGCCACTTCAGTGTCTGTGTGAGCAGCTTTAAACTGCCAATTCGACTTGGCAAGTGTACCCACTTGCCAGGCCTAAACCTTCCCTTTTTATATGTGTAATGCACCCCTAAGGTAGGCACTGCACCCTACCCATGGGCAGGGTGCAGTGTATGTTAAGTGTGGGACATGTACTGATGTGTTTTACATGTCCTAACTGTGAAATAATGCTACATTCGGTTTTCACTGTTGAAAGGCCTATTCCTCTCACAGGTTAACATAGGGGCTGCCTTTAAATATCCTTAAAATTTAGTTATTCTTTGAGAGCAGATAGACATGGGAAGTTTGGTGTCTCTGAACTCACAATTTAAAAACACATCTGTTAGTGAAGTTGATTTTTAGATCGTTAGTTTGAAAATGCCACTTTTAGAAAGTAGGCATTTTCTTGCTTAAACCATTCTGTGACTCTTCCTGTTTGTGGATTCCCTGTCTGGGTCAGACTGACAGTTGGGCTGTATGTGAATCTCCTCTAGACAGTGACACAAAGGGAGCTGGGGTGTAGCCTGCAAATCCTGATGAGCCATCTGAGCTGGAGTGGAGGGATGAGTGGTCACTTACACCTGAATGGGCTGTGCCTGCCCTTACACAATGCAGTCTCAACCCCCTGGAGTGTCTGGGGCCTGGCATGGGCAAGACAGGAGCTTGTGAACAGAGACTTTCCTTTTAAGTTTGCCTACTTCAAAGGCAGTAAGGGGTATAAGTAGTGGACACAAAACCCCAGTCTTTTAGATCACTTCTGGATTCAGGAGGAACCTCTGCCAAGGAGAAGAGCTGAAGAGAAGAGCTGAATAGAAGTGCTGCCCCTGCCTGTGACTATGCTTGGTCGGGCTATTCTACAGTTGCTGCTTCTGCATGTCAAAAAGGGGACAAAGGCTGGACTTTGTGGTATATTCCTGCTTGAGAAGAATATCCAAGGCCTTGGACTGAGCTTGCTCCCTGTTCTGAAGTCTCAGGGCCATCAAAGACTTTCTCTGCCAGCACCTAGACTCTCTGCCAAGTGGTGCCTAATCCAGTCCCTGGGCCCTTGAAAGGAGGAGCTGGTGGGCAACCAAGAAGATCCAAGAAAACCGACTTCAGACACCTCCGGACCAACGCCGCTGCCAAATCTGCCACCTGCAACCGAAGCTGTGGTCCTCGCTGGAGTGGGACGACCTCACAGGCCCCACACCCCTGCAGCCTCGGTAAAGTCTGCAACTCCGTGGAAGTCGCCGCACCACGTCGTGACCACCTGACATCACCGGAAGTGCGCGGATCCAACATTTTGCACTGACGCTGCCTCACCGCCTCCGCTCCACAGCAAGGACCGGATGCCTTCTCATGACGCCTCCGGTTCTTCGCTCTGCAGCACCGGAACCACCACCGCCTTGGATCCAGCGACGCCCCAATCCCAGACTGTGCACCGGCTTGATTTCCTCATTTTTCACAAGGTACTGTACCTGGGGGTCTGGGTGACTCCGTGACAGGCGTCATTGGCGTCGGATTGTTGGGAATGACTCCGTCACAACGCTGTGATATAACCTAATCAAAGCATTTGTGTTTATAAGCGCTAATTTTGTGTTTAATCTTAACTTGACATCTATTTGTTGGACTTTTGTCGTTTTGGTCTTGTTTTGTTCAGATAATAATTGACTATTGTTCTAACCTGGTGTTGAGTCATTTTGTAGTGTTTTCACTGTATTACTGTGTGTGCTGGTACAAATACTTTACACATTGTCTCTGGGTTAAGCCTTTCTGTTCATGCCAAGCTACCAAGGGGGTGAGCGGGTGTTAACCGGGTGTGTTTCTCCTTTACCCTGACTAGAATGAGGGTCCTTGCTTGGACAGGGAGTAGCCTGACTGCCAACCAAAGAGCCCATTTTAACACTTACCTTCCATGAGAATCTTCAAAGTCATCTCCCTTCTACCAGCATGTTTTCTGTGGCTCAGACCTTCAGTCTGGGTATTACTTATTCTCTTGCGTTGCCAGGATAGTTGAGACGCAATTCCGTAACTTTCATCTTAATTTACACTTTTTTTGTCGAGCGCTTTAATGTCACTATACAGTGACTTCAAATGGCTCGAAATACATAGAAATTGCTAAAGATGAACAGCACAATTACTTGAAGCCTGGTGGGGTACAGTATAGCCATATTCAAGGCGGTGCCCAGTATTGTTCAGACTGGACAATTTAATGAAGTTCTTAATAAAATGTCAGTGTGACAACTCTAGTAACAGTTTTCAGAAATGCAGTAGATGATTTCTACCTTCAGGAAGGGGACGCTTGCACCCCCAAAGACCTGCTTGCACGTTTGAGCCGCATGAAATCACGTTAGGCTTGGCTGATAAGACATCTAGCAAGAGTATAATGAGATTCCAGTTTTTCTAAGCATCCCGGGGCTCTAACCAGAGCAGGACTTGTGCTTGGTACTGAGGACCTAGAATATGATTCTTGATTCCACCCGGAGCCAGAGAAGTGGTTTGATACAGAGAGCTTCATCTTCTGCGGCTGAGACTGAGCCAAGGAATCTGCATCTGCATTCTCTACCGTGCAGCTATGTGCGTCTTCAGAGAGCCAGTGCATACAATGTTGCCATAATCAATTAGTTTGATTGCCAAAGCCCTGGATACTTTTACTCTGTATTGAGTCTGTAATAGCTAATAGTAAATTGTACCTGAATAGTAAGTGTTCACTGGTAAACCAAGACTTGCTGCTCTTTCAAAGGTAAGTGCTATTTGGTCTGTTTTCAGCATCCTGGGATCAGGTGTGTGGTTGACAAGTAGAGCACAGACGTATAGTCAGAGCTCCCAAGATGTCCTTTTGCCTATGAGTGGCATTCCATGCTTTCAGCTTGCAAATGTGTAAGTTTTCAATTTTATGTCTTAGGTTTGACCCCTATCAGTGACAGTTTCTACCAACTAAGACTGGTGCATATATACATGTAATATTGGTTATTTTATAAGCTACCCACGTCGTTTGCGCTATAAATATCGAAATATTCTAATAATCCCAAATACTGCATATAACACACACAAATTAACACCTCCTTACCTATGCATACAACCTGGGCAAATGCTTGTGTAACATGCTTGCACAAGACAATCAGCAGCAAAAGTGCAGCATTAGAGATGAGTGAACACTGACGCAGAGGCTCCCCTCGTACCTACCAGCTTATGGATGTTCTTCAAGTGGACTTACATTTTCCAAGGACATCACCCAATAAAGAACACTATGGATTATTGCCTACTTAGCATACTTTGGATGACCTTTTGCCCAGTATATAGACGGTTAGATTCACCTGCCTTGCACGTGTTGTGCACCAAAGATTCCAAAGACGTGCCTTCTGGGCAATTATTTCCATCAGATGACTCTAGTTCCACTTAAAAAATAAAATATATGACCTAACGATTGACTGTTAAAAAGAGTGGTTGTTCTCTTCTGTCCTGTGCATACTCTTGTGATGCCTCAACAATCCTAATGCATTATCTGCCCTCGCTTTTCTCTTTGTAGTCTTCAGAGATTCCTCTACTTTGCTCCTGAATTAACCTACTATTTTTTTCTATATGCTTCCTAGTGTCTGTTCTCTCACTACTTCCCTCATTGTTCTCCTTTTTCATCTTTAGTGTTCCCTCGCTTATTCACAGTTTTGTCTCTCATCAGTGCAGCCTGTTTTTGGCTTCTCGCCACGCCATTGTTCCTTTTCTTTCACCTTTAATGCAGGCTAATTCCAGTGCTCCTTTTCTGATCCTTTATCAAAGATCCCTAGCATTCTTCTCAGGACCCCATGTTTCCCCGAGCACAGCCAATTCTCCTCAGCACTTTCTATTGTGCTTTCAGTGTATTCTTTCCCTTGTCAACATGCTCTCTCATGCTCTCCATGCCTTATCTAATTTATTTTACAGTTCTAGCTTTTAACAATATGGCCTGTCACTGTCTCCTCAGTGCCTATTCTCTCTTCTCTTCATTGATAATGGTCCGTTTTTCATTCTAGGTCTCGTTTGCCTGGTCTTTTCTCTTCTTACTCAACAGTGTTCTATATATTTTCTCTTTCCAATACGTGATCCACTTTTTTTTCTCTTGCCCTCAATTAACACACTCAGAGAGCAAAGCTTTTTTCCTTACTTCTTCTTGTATTTACTCTCAGTTACTCACTTGCCTTCAGGATCTGTTGTCTATCTCTCTCGCAGACTCCTCATCTTGTCTATTTTCTCCCAACCTTTTAACTTTTCCTCTTTTTAAGTACTTCTTTCATACCTATTGTTTCTCCTAAACAGTCTCTACCTGCCTCTCTTTCACACTCACCAATCTGAGCATTTCCTCCTTTCCTGTTTTATTTTTTATTTTTTACATTGTCTCTATTGTTTCCTGTTTTCAGTGTACTTCCTATTTTCATTCTCCTCCTTTTGGTGGCTGCCCCTTTTTATTTAGCTCCCTGGTGTCTCTTTCCTCTGCATCTCGGTCTAGTATCTCTCTTTCTGCTCCTCTAGTCAGTCTTTTTTTATTCTCTTCTATTCGTCCACCATCTGCTTATTCTCCTCTTTTTCCTAATAGCGTTCCTCATTTCTTTGCATTGCTTCTTTCCTCTCCAATGTGTTTTTGTCCTTCTCCTACCTCTAGTCTTGCGGCCCTTTCAATCCTCCTCTGCTAGGAGTATTTCTAATTTTCTAGGTCTTTTCCTCTTACTATTTATAATTTCTGCACCCTCTCTACAACCTGCCTGCCTCTTTGTTCACCATTTGTAACATCTTTCTTCATCTTCTCGCCAGTGTATCTTTCTTTTTATCTTCCGGTGTGTCTCTCTCTCTCTCTTAACATCACTTTCTCTCATTTCTCCAGCACTGCTCCATCTTTCTCATGGTTTCTTTCTCGTGTATCTAATTTCCATCTTTTTATCCCGCTCTCCAATGTTTATTACCTCGTTTCTCCATAGTATCACTTTTTTGCTTGATCTCCCTTTAGTGTTTCTCTTCCACACTTGCTTCTACAGTCCCTCTTTCTCCTCATAACCTTACTGCAGCAGCTTGCTAAAACTAACACTTTTTAAAGATGAATTTATATACAGTTACTTGCACCTTTTCCTTCCACTTCTCTTGCTTTATTTTCCCAGTGGTGCTCACAGATAAGAGAGCTTACGACAATGACAAAGGAGTAGCTGGGCTCCAGTTTGATCTTGTATCTATCCCACTCGTTTCATATCCCGACCTGCTTCTGCAACGCTCTCTGGCCTGGCCATGACTCCGGACATGGCAGCCTTCATTAAAGACTGTTGAACATTCGTGCATCAAAGGCAAGGCCAGCTGCCCAATTCCCATCATCTCTCACTCCATTAAGGATTTACTCTGACGTCACTCTCCTTATTCAACAGCATCTTGCCATGCCTGCGGCTATATTATTAAATGAAATAATGTCAATCAATCGTCTACCACTTCCCCGGTGGAACCAAACAGCACAAGTCTTTCTAGCACCATGACCAACATGTTATTGGTCAACACAAGATCTCTTCCTAAACATAGCCTTAACATCTTCGAGTTTATTCACACTTACAGACCTGATACAATGTTCTAGCAGAAACGTGGTTGGAAGATATTTCAGGGCATAGTTTTGCCCCGGCTATCCCACATGACTATTCCAGAGCTCACCAGCGGTTTAGCTACTGAACACTGCTCCAGTCTCACTTGTTTCCTGAGCAAAAATATAAACCTGCCAGGAGGAAAAAAATATGTTGTTTCGTCTAATCTAACAGTCACTATCTCTTTTTCTGGTGCCCCAATCCATCGTTCAACTAGACTTTTAGGAACTTTTACCAACTTATTAGCGGAAACGTCTTCCCCTTTTCTTCTCAAATTTTCTAATTTCTCTATCTTGGTTGATTTAAACATTCACGTACATTCAAGTAGACACTATGACTCATCCAAACTTTACAGAGCTTTCCTGACCTTAAATGCTTTGCAACTCTCCCATAGAGTATCGTCACCCACACAAAGGGCAGGCCACACCCTGGATCCCATTTTTATACCTTCTAAACAGTTATTGGTCTCCGCCCCCTTCCTAAGACTTGACTGATCATTTTGCAGTACTGTTCTCGATTTCTTACATTCATTCTGTTACCTCCAATGTTCATTCTTCTAAGTGCCCTTCAACTTTGTCAAAGATCGATACGGATAATTTTGCTAAAGCACTAGACTAAGCTTCTATGACCCTTACATCTGATGCTGAAAATGTGGCAGCTAATTTGAACAGGTGGATCACATCTGCTTTAGACTTGTTCATTTCTCTGAAACTTATCCATGCCTGGGTCACTGAATTTCTTATCTTAGCCAAATGTCAATGCAATACACTTCAATGCAAATGGCGGTTTCTCTATGATGAAAACGCTAAAAAGGCTTACAAAGCTTCTATGAAAAACTATCAATGACAAATCCACTGTTCTCAAACTGCTCCCTGTACAGAAATCATTGACACGTTGAACATATCTACACTGGAAAATGTGCTTTTTGATCGATCTTTAATGAATCCTACCACGCTCAGCCAAAAGGTGGCTTCTTACAATAAGCTGTGCAAGGAATTAGCCTAATGCTAACAAAATCTCTTAAGTTCCTGAAAGTTTCCATCCCTGAAAGTTTCCAGCTTAGCCATCTCTGGACTCACTAACTTCATGTGCTATGGTTACTACAGCCCCTTCTGGACCATCGCTCACTGACTTTGCTCCAATTACCACTGCTAAGACTCAATCTGCCTTTCTGTCTGTCAAATTGGGACTGCCTGTTGATTCCTACTCTCCTCATATTTTTGGACTAAGCACTGAAGTAGTTAGTCCTACCCTCATTAGTTTGAACTTTTCCCTTACATTCACAATGGTCTGTTCAATTTTAGAAGCAACGTGTTGTACTTTCTCCAATTAAAAATCCACTGCTTACCCCAACACTATATGTAACTACTGTCCCATATCCCTTTTCTCAATACAGGCAAAAACTATTGAAAAAACATGTCAGTACCCAACTTGTTCATTTCCTTCTAATCAAATGCTCTACTTTACAATACCAAATCAGGATGTTGCCCTCAATGTAGTACTGCAGTAGCATTGCTGGCCGTTAGGGAAGACCACAGATCCATTTTTATAAACCATTTTATTGCCATTTTGAAATATGAACAAAAGTAAAATTAAAAACAATCAAATGGCGTTGTACCTCAATATTCATCACTTAAAGTCAAATGTGACTTAGGATGACAACTCTCACATACTTTCACTCAACAGGGATATAATCATTATTCGGAGTTTCAAACATATCTACTCATATACCCCATACAGGTTCATGTTTCTTGGAACATCCACTTATTCCGTAGATCTGTTTTTTTCCAGGATCCTGCAGCAATCTAGACCTCCTTTCCCTTTAGCAATTACAGGGGTCTAGGGTCACAGTCCAAATCTCTTTTGGCAACAACCAACTCTACACCTACAAAACCTTTTTGTAACTGTTGATTTCAATCTCATCTAGTATATTCAGCAATGCTACTTTTGGAAGAGAGTAACACTATACTGGACATTCAGATGAGATTTCTCCCATCACTTTATAGTACCTTTACAGTAACCCACAATTCCAAGCTGAGAGCAGAAGATAATATATTTATTCTTGACATATTGTGCACAAGGGAATTGTTCTCTGCCTAGTCTCCGCAATGTCTGTCTTGTACAATAAAGCCTGTCTATATACTTAACATGCAGTAGTCTATAACGAGCCAAAATTCTTATCTCTCGAGGTTCCATCAATGAAACCTGTCACTCTGTATCATCCGTCTGTCTCACATCTGCCTCCTTAGCACCATTGTCTTCTGGGTCTATAGCCAGAGTGTTAATTATCAGTGTTATCATTTTGATATCTTCTTTATCAGGGAGAAGGGCCATTCTGACTTTTGCCTTGAGAGGACTAAATTCTGGGATGTCTTCAATATCAATATGCCAGCAGGGTATGCCTAAGCTGTAAATAGTGATAACCTTTAGTATGTAATGATTCAAACTCTTCTTGTGGAGTTATGAATGTTTTAATTTCCGTATTAGTTGCTAAATTACCCAAAAACAATTCTCAGGGTGTCCCATCCTGTGAATCTCTCATTGTCTGCTGCCCCTGGTAATCTTGGCCCCAGCCCACACGGAAATTTGCTGTTTGAGTATTTTGTTCTTTCCTAAACATCAAGATGCATCTTCCCAGATGTTAATTTCCATACTATTACCATACTTAGTGATGCAACAAATTAAAGATTTTCTTGCAGCCCAAGGACAATTTCTCACTATCATAGGCAGGATCCTTCCCGTTTCAAATATCCATTTGTTCCTTGTAGCCATTCTTCACCAAAAGGAATCTGTTGCTTTGCACACTATTAGACCAATCTGCAGCATTAAATAAGGTTTCACACGCTACTCTAATAAATTATCTTCTCAGGTTAGACATCAGCAGATCTGCTCTGAACTAGCTTCTTTTTATGAAATATGTCAGAGTATGTCTCCTTGCCACCTTCCATTTCACCTCCACTGCCCCTATGCAAGGTGTACCTGGGAATCCTCATTAAGCCCTACCCTCTTCATTAAACTCTCTTATCCGCCTGTTCAGCTTTAACATCATTTCCAAGGCCGATGGCATTCAACTCATCATATCAGCCTTTGACAACTAGGTTTACACTCAAGATCATTTCTGTGCCTGCATGTCAACAGTGGCCAATGGATGAATGACAGTTGTCTTAAACTGACCAGTAACAAGATGGATATCCTTTTGTTTGGAAGTTAACCCTTCTTTTGGTCGCATCAGTGGTGGTTGGTAGAGCTCGGCCAAGCCCCACTACACTCCCTGCATGCCTGGAGCTTGGGCGTCAGATTCCATCAAAATTTCCTTTTGACTCCCAAGTCTCCTCAGTAACAGCCACCTACTTTCTCTTTTTAGAACTCTTAGGAAAGCTCATCTACATCCAGATTCCACAAGAAAAATAGCTGTGCATGTTACACATATCCAGGGCACATTGTAGCAATTCCTAAACTTCCAGGGTACCTCATATCAGCTTCAAGTGATTCAGAACTCCATGACAAGTATTCTTCTTAACCTCCCTCCCCAGCATTATGTCTCTGCTCACACAAAAGAGCTTCAATGGGTCACCATGAACTAAAGCTGCATTTTCAAAGCCCTCTCTATCGTGTTTAAAACACTTTCCAGTAGAGGCCCTACTTACACTAAAAAGGTGAATCAACCTTATCATGCTCCTCATCTCTTGAGCTCTAATCTTATCTGCTCCTAAAGGTCCAACCGATCCTGCAGAGGTGAATGCTATTTTGTTTTTCTGGCATATAAACATTGTCATTCTCTCCAACTTGATCTATGACTCACGTCTCTAAAATCCACTTACAGGAAGCAATTAAAAACATTCCTATTTAATTTGTAGCTTCTTTCACCTTCTTTTGAGGCTTCCTCGCTTTCAACCCAGGATCCATCGCCAGGAAGTATGAGTTGTACTTTATTAATCTATTACTTCATTTACTATAAACCTGTCTCATCTCCATCCATTTTCTTTGATCCAGCACCTTCTTCCCTTCTCCTTTCCACAGTGTATTCTTCTCAAGTACCCTGTGCTCACTCTCTCCCCTAGTCTCTGTCTCAATACTGAAGCTCTGGAGTCATACGTTTGATGCCTGGGTGTGCATCTGTAGAACTATACTGTAGTAAGAAGGGGCTTGGGCAGAATCATCCTGGTGATGACAGCAGAGAAGTCCACAGCTGAAGTATGAGAAATCAGTACTTCTTAGTTGTACGGCTTCAGATATAGGCAGCGAGGCAGACAATGCAGTAAAGACATTTGACAAAGAAAACATGTCTTAGACCATCAGTAATAACTTTCTTTAAATTATTTATTGCTCATGTTTAGCATTTCATAAATACATATTTTCCTCTGCTAGCTGGTATAAAGTAAAGTGCAATAAATATGTTACTGTCAGAGGTGATATGTAACACCTGGCACATCTGGATATTTGAATATAATGTGTGAACCCACCTACATTTGTAAAGTATGATTGTTCTCTTATAGTGATCCAACCTCTCTATACCTCACACGTTTTTAGGTACAGCCTACTAGATAAGGCATGAGCTGTATGTGGGAAGGCATAGTGTGGGTTACCAAGAACACAAAGGGGCAGGGTGTCCAACTATTGCTTACCATTAGTTGGCTTTCCTGACACCTTACTATTTGTGTCCAAGCTTGTCAATCTTGTATTTGTCCCTGCCATGGAGCATAGCCTCTTTTCCATTTCTTTGATGCGCTGGCCTCTCCGCTTCTGGCGCTTGGTTTTCAAGCCCTACTGTTTTCTTGTGTGTTAAGAACTCTATGAGAATGCATGTATTTAAGAGTGTCACCCTTGTGCACTTCTCCCCCTCTGCATTTGTGTTGCTCTCTGTCACCCGTGTGTTTCTCTTTGGGCCCCATCACACTTGCAAATGTGCGTTTCCACACTGCCTCCAAGATCCCTCTATGTTGCTTCCCCCACCCACACTCTCATCTCTCCCAATTGCTCCTTCTGCCTACAAATGCCCTCTAAGTTCGCAGCCTTCCCTGTGTTGCTTACACCTCCCTCCCAGCCTTCTCCATGCTGCTTACGTCTAAATCCCACCCACCGCATGTGGCTTAAACATTCCCATCTCCTGCCCCACGTTGGTCCAGTATCCACACTGATTCAATTTCCCCAGTTGCTTAACCCCTTCGATGCTAAGCCTTTGCCCCCTCCTGTGTGAAGCCATTTTTTGGCTATTTGGGTTAGTTTGCACTTAGGCACCCAAAACCTTTTTTTCCACATATGCTACCCATGTCAAATTTGTGTCCTTTTTCCAGCATCCTGTGAATTCTAAAGGTACTCAGGGTTTAGCTACATTTTGGTTTTTTTGGAGAAAACGGGAAAAAAGTGCTACAGAAGAAAGCATCTGTTATTCCCTGCAAATGCCATCAACAAAGAGTTTGCAGTGATAAAAACACTATCTTCCCAGCCTTCAGAAACAGGCAGATTAGAATGAGAAAATCAATTTTTTCAACAGTTATGGCATTTTACTGGGACATACCATATTTTTCCTATTGTTTGTGCTTTCAACCTCTTTCCAGTTAGTGACAGAAATGAGTGTGAAACCAATGGTGGATCCCAGAAATGTATACACTTCTGAAAAGCAGGCAAAATTCTGCATTCAGCAAGGGATCATTTGTGTAGACCCTTCAAGGTTTTCCTATAGAATGTAACTCTTGACATAAAACAAATATTAAAATTGAGCTGAAAAAGAGCTATTCATGTCAGGTTTTCACCTGCAACTTTTTCTTAGTATGGCAGATTTTTAAAAACAATATATTGTTAAGTTAACTTGGACCTTCTGGTTCCAAGGATATATGTGGCTTGTGGGTTTTCCGTGAACCCAAGCTACCCAGAGCCGATAACTGAGCTGCATCTTGCAATGGTTTTTCATTGTGTACCGGGTATACAGCAATTCACATGGTAAAATATCAAAAGTGAAAAATAGGTATCAAGGAAACCTATATATTTGTGGAATGAGCACAAGATATAGAGTTTAGAAGCAGTAGTTATTTGTGCATCTCTGAATTTGTGGGTACCCATACTAGCAAATGAAACAGAGGGCATTCCTCAAAATGACTTCTTTCTTACACATGGTCCTACATTAGGAAAGCACAAATACAGATAAAGACAATTGGTAATAACACTTGGTCTACTATTCTGTGTTCCCCTATGTCTCCCAATAAGAATGGCACCTCACTTGTGTGGGTAGGCCTAGTGCACGCGACGGGAAACAGTCCAAAACGCAAAGTGGACACAGCACATTTTTCCTCTCTAAACTGACCCTTTTCTTCGCAATGTGCCCAGCTGTGGATTTTGGGCCCTAGCTCAGCTGGCACCTAGGGAAACCTAGCAAACCACTTTTTTTTAAACTAGACACCTGGGGAAATCCAGGATGTGGTGACTTGTGTAGTTCTCACTGGGTTTTGTCACCTAGGATCCCCTGTAAACCTCTACATTTACCTAACCAAACACATTTTCCTCACATTTCTCTGATGGAAGGTCTGGACTCTGAGGGGAGCCACAAACATGTTTCCACTCAGCATTCCCCCCATGTCTCCCAATAAAAATGGTACCTCACTTGTGTGGTAGGCCTAGTGTCTGTGACACAAAACGGCTCAAAACACAACAAGGACACCTCACATTTTTCCATCCAAAACTGACCCTTTTTTTTGCAATGTGCATAGCTGTGGATTTTGGGCCCTAGCTCAGCCGGCACCTAGGTAAACCAAGCAAACCTCTACATTTTTAAAAAACAGACACCGAGGGGAATCCAGGATGGGGTGACGTGTGTGGCTCTCACCAGGTTCTGTCTAAAAAACACATTTCCCTCACATTTTTGTGATGGAAAGTTCTGGAATCTGAGAGGAGCCACAAACGTCCTTCTTCCCAGCATTACCTAAGTCTCCCGATAAAATGGTACCTCACTTGTGTGGATAGGCCGAGTGCCCGCGACACGAAACAGCCGAAAACGCAATGTGGACACATCACATTTTTCCATCCAAAACTGACTTTTTTTTTTTTTCTTTCAATTTGACTAACTAGGGATTTTGGGCCCTAGCTCCGATGGCACCTAGTAAATTCTCGCAAACCTGTACATTTTTAAAAACTTGACACCCAGAGGAATCCAAGATGAGGTGACTTGTGCTACCCAGAATCCCTTGAAAACCTCAAAATTTGTCTAAAAAACACTTTTTTCCTCACATTTCTGTGATGGAAAGTTCTGCTATCGGAGGGGAGCCACAAACCTCCATCCTCCCAGCATTTCCCCAAGTCTCCCGATAAAAATGGTACCTCACTTGTGTGGATAGGCCTAGTGCTTGCGACAGGGAAGGGCACAAAATGTACTGTGGAGACCTCAACATTATTTATCACAAAATTACCTGTTTTTGCAAGGGGGCACCTACGTTTTCAGAGCCAGACTTGGCAACCAACTAGGGAAAACTACCAAACCCAGATATTTCTGAAAATTAGACATCCGAGGGAGTTCAGGGAGGTGTGGCTTGCATGGATTCCCCCAGCCTTTTCTTACCCAGAATTCCCTGCAAACATCAAATTTAGCTAAAATAAAAATATAATTTTCCTCACATTTCTGTGTGGGATCACCGAAACGGCACAAATTTGCTACCATCTAGCATTCCCCTCAGTTTATCGATAAAAATGATACCTCACTTGTGTAGGTGGGTCAAGTGCCTGCGAGAGGGAAGGGCCAAAAACGTGTAGAAATTGAGAGGGAACCAATGCGGGTCAAAAGGGCAGTTTTCTTTTTCACACTTTTTAGGCTGAGACTGCTCCCACCAGGGTATGACCGCACTCTCCCAGGCAGGGGACCACAGTGTCCTAGGGGAAGGATCATTGTGAATATATATATATATATATATATATATATATATATATATATATATATATATATATATATATACACACACACACACACACACACATATATATTATATACCATATTACAGCATTATTGTACACATGTATAGTAGAGATATTTAGTGATATATTTCATAAACAAATATAAATGTCAGTTCATATTGGTTTGCGGTAGCTACTGACCTCTAATATGCTTGATACGTTTCATGACTGCAGTAAGCCCATAAGTGAAGTTATTCAATGGTGTAAACTTTGCCATTTTGCAAACCATAACCTCATTTTCGGTTCTGGGAATTTCAGAGGTGGGAAAATTGTGGGAGAATAAGGAGTTCAGTATTGTATTTATAAATTACACCTTCTCAAGGAAGCCCTGAGCTTCTTCGAGGAGACAATCCTGCCATCTAATCATTAGATACGTTTTAGCTGAAAGTAACAGGTTTCTGATGTGACTAGGTTCCATGGTCGTGTACTGAAAGAAGGGATACATAACTGGTCTTATATTTAATCCACCTTAGCACTATGTTCCAAAAGAACCTTTCTTAGCGAGAGCTCTGGTCAGTTGAAATGACAGTTGTCTTTGAATTGTTTTCCTGTGCTGATTACTATTTTCTTTCAATGCAGTTTAGACTTTGGCCTTCACAACGTCTTTTGTTTTATTCTTAACACATCTAACAGGCAAACAAAACAACAGAATTTTCAAAAAAAGGAGACCAGGATTACTAAAAAGAAGATATTTGCCCAATACTAAGATGATGTTGTCAAGAATCAGCTGACAGGGCTAGATGACTACAGATAGGTGCACAAGCCTCACATACAGGAACAATCATTACCTCTATTACATGTGATGTGGATTAGAGATACGTTTCACAAAACTGTGGGCCGTGACTCAGTAGTGGGTAGCCAGCCTACTGCTGGTGGGTCTCGAAAGAGCAATAAAGAAAGATGCTGTTGCTTCAAAGGCAGACGTCAAATGTCAGGCCATGTCTTCTGACAAATTTCCCCTTATTTTCTGAACATGGGAATTGGTGTTTACGTCTTTCTTTTTTGCAACACCAACAAACTTTAAATACCTGTAAAAAACTGTACAGATGTTTTTAGACTATATCAGCAGGAGAGCAAAAATTAAGCACATTTTTTTGTAATTCTGAAGCGTGCTGTTATCAGGGATTTTAATAGCATCAAAACAAATCAAGTCACTTTTACTTGGTGATGCACAAATGATGACTGTTCACTGAAACACAATTTCCAAACGTTATACTTTGTGTTCTATATAGTTTATCAGTAAAACTGTATGTCTTTGCAAATTAAGTGGGCATTTCAACGGAAAATGTGCTGTCTGTAAATGACAGTGTGCTATTGCACAATGCTCTAGTAATGTATTTGAGATAATGTGCTCCACAATCTAGCTACATGCTTACCACTCTCTTTCTGGATACATTTGCTACACTTTATATGAAGGTAGGATTTTTCACAATTAACTTTGGTGATGTAATATTAATTTCAGCACCTCACTCTCAAAATTGTTCCAGCACCACTGCCAAGGCGCTGAACTATATCCCTAGGTCCAGTTTTAAAAGAAACCCTTGCAAGTATTCTCAAGCAAGACTCCTTGAGAACCTTTCAGAATTTTTGCTACTTTTGTACTTCACAAAGCCATTTCAACAGAGAATGTGCTCACTATGTGTGATCATACACAATCATCCCACTTGTGTATGACTTTCATACATAAATTGAGAAAAATGGATGTGACCTAACGGCCAGAGCTGCGAACTTTGGATCTGTGGAACCAGGTTTGAGTCCCATCATTGGCTCTGGACATATCATGCAATGAAAATAAAATGAATCTGACCTTATGTGGTGTAATCTAGTGTTCAAGTAAGTGCTCCAATACCCTTGGGCAGTGTTCACAGTTAGTATTACTGGCACTTTTAAGGGCAAATAATATCTTGGCCACAGTCTCCAATAAAGACAAATTAAGGGGAATGGCCAAGATTGTGACTTCTGCAAACAATTGCTGTTGGAGAGGAACACCAAAAATTGTATAGTATGTTAGTTTGGATAATTCACAGCATCTTGAAAGCACGTCTACTAATACATTAAAAAAAAATTGCCCCACCTCATGTCCGTTAATAAAAGGTGGGTCGCAGAAGCTTGTCATTCTAAAAACTGGGTCGTGGTTCTAAACGTTTGGGAAGCACTAGATTAGAGTTTATGGACACAGGGTGCGTTTATGTTATTTTCACTTGTATAGCTGTAACTATGTGTAACTATTGACTGCACAAATAATGTAATAAAAATAAAACTTTCTGGCCTACATGCAGCTAATCAGAATTATCGCACGCTTTGTGGACAATCTATATATGACTTTGAGGGGCAAGATTCTATGCCAAAGTCTTCTTGTCTAGGCCAGGGTTAATGTAGGCCTGACGATTCTTAAACATCCAAGATGTGAACATCAGCACAAGAAGTGTAGAGCTGTCAATAGGTCAAGCTGTGTTAATTCCCATCAGCTGTACATCTAGTTCCTAATCATAGGAGTTTATTGCAATTGTACATGGGTTAATACAGCATATCTCTCTCCAGGTTGCTCATTCTAGGTAGGTTTACATTGTTCAGAGAGGGATTCTATTAAAAAAATTGAATAAAATGTCAGAGGTATAGGTGGACCAACTGGATTGTTTCCACTTGCTCAGGTGTAACAATGCAATGGTAATGACATCAAAAACAAGATCCATCATCTCTTAGAGGAGCAGATTAAAGGAAACTACTCAATGACCACTTTGAGCTCAAAGCATGAAAGTGGAGTAAACCATCCATAAATTATTGCTTTCTAGGGGACCCAAAGAGTCAGCTATGAATGGAAACTCTGGTTTGTGACTTTTAAATAGATTTTGTCAGAAGAATTTTATCAAGGCCACAAAGATTGCAAAGCCAGAAGTTTCCCTACTATTAGACAAATGTTCTTGTGTAGTTCACTTTCTCATCATGAAACCAGATGTGGGTGCGAGAGTTTCATGAGCCCTGCTTGTAATATTGCCAAAATACAATAGGCCATCAAACAGAGATTTGGAATAATTTACCCATGGTATCAGGTTTCAAAACAGAAGCAGAACACAGCAGTCATGACGGGACCTGACATGCTTTGTCCAATGTAGCACCAATAAAGATTTTGGATACAGGAAGTGCTTTGGTTGCCTGGTTAGTGAAGTGGCCACTTGAGCCACAGTGACTGCTATTACCATAACTATAACCTCTGCAAACTTTCTGCGTGTAGCACATTTAGACTGAAGTAAAGGCCCTTGCATCAATGGCAATGGTGAAACAGAGAAAGCATATAAAAGTAATCCCCCACTAGGATGAAAATGAATATATATGGCAGATTGATTACACAACACAAGTTTGCATCCTTGACAGATTTATTTGAATTTGTGCTAATACTTTTTTGAGATCAATGGAATGAAATGTGCAGTTTCCAGCAGATGGCTTCCACTTGCTTGAATATGTCTTCATTCCTACATGTATGAGAGCATCAGAACATCTATCCCCCACTGAAGTAATGCAGTGTTTTAGAGTGGTTGCTGAATCCGCTAAGGATGTCGCTAAATGTCTGCGTCTTTTAATGCAGGCATCACAACCTCTCTCACAACCCCACCAGGAAAGGTTCATCCAGAGGAGGCTGTAACTGTAGAATGCTCCTCTAGGATCTTGTGTTACACTGTGACTAACTCAGTAAAAGCTTACACACTCTAATTTCAGTCGCAGCACACATAAAGGAAAATAATGTGCTCAGAGTGCATCTCTGTCCATAAGAAGGATACTGGGAGGAAGAAGCTGTATCTGTGAACCAGACGCTGCCTGGATTATTTCTTAATTAATGTCTGGAGATCCAGCAAAACTAAAACATTCCTAAGGATTACGATCTTTGAGATTATCCACTATCAAATTCAAACAGTCATGGTGGAATTATATCAAATTGTTTCTGCTGGCTCAGTACTGAGGGTCTGTAAAACAGTTTACATAGTGTGAAGGTGGTGGAAGGCTCTGACAGGACAATTTCTCCCCTCTGCCTCCTTAGCTTTCCTATGGCAGGAAGGGCCAGGCTTTTTGTCTAGAGAATAGGTATTCACAAGGCAAGAAGGCAATTATCACACTGGACCTGGAAGCCGGATCTATGTGAATTTTTGTAGCAACTATTTACACTGGCATGTAATGTAGTGTTGATTTTAATGGTGTGCCAAACAGCCCAACAAACTTTACAGGGGGACATACCAAAATAATTGCTTTCTCCAATAAAAAAAAGATAGTATGTTCACAAATAGGTTGTTTGTATTTTTCATTGAGATTGATAAATGGGGAGGGTCCCCACTAAAGCACTTTCAAAGTGAATTTAAAGCCCCAGCAGTAGCAGCCGTAAGCAAGGTATTGGTCATCACAAGAACATTTATGGAGTCCTTCAACAGAACCCAATAGGACTCATCCAAAGGATGGCACACAATTTTAAAAAAGATATCAGTGTATTGGCACTAATACCTCTTCTGCCCAGAAAACCCAGCCTCCTCTGAAAGTAGGTAAAAGTGAGTTAAAATGTATTTTGTGTGTTATGAAAGAGGCAGAAATAGGTAATTTGTGATTTCAAAATCCATAGGCCTCACAAATAATAGTGAGAGTTGACACTACCAATGAACATGTAGACTAAGTGGTGTAAAAGTTGGGTAAATGGGCCGAATAGCCAACTGACATTGTATATTAGTTCATGTAAACTGAGAATGCTTTTGAGTATCTCACGTGCATACTTTTGGGTCACGTCCTTCTTACAACCTTTGAAGCTAGAAGATCAGTTTCCAGTGAATCCTTTTCGATCCAAATCACATACAACTACAACAAGGGTTTGCCCTACACAATGCTTACTTGCTTACTTTTATGTACTCTATTCTGTCCTATAGTCTTCTTTGGCATGTGTGATGCAAGTTGGAATCTAAGTGTGTGGGGTTCCCCCAGGGACTTTAGGAAGCCTCAGAGTAGCAGGTATTCAGCACAGGAAGAAAAACTCCTGGTTTGGTGCTACACTGAACAGAAATGAAACATCTCAAAAGGCCACTGAATAAATCAACCTAAAGCAACATTTCTGGACTTGACATTACTTGTTTTAACACTTGCCTTTGGAAGAATAAAAACATAAAAAGTCAAATCTTATTCTCTTTTACCTGTAGGCTTGTCCAAGGCTTTTGTATGCATCTATAAAGTCTGCTTTCTGCTTCAAAGCTTCTTTGAATGTTTCAATAGCTTCCTGTGAAATATTCAAAAGATCCACACTCAGAATTTTGTTATTTTGAATACATTAGAAAAACACTTCACATACTTTGCTCACCTCAGCACATGAAGTAGGTATGTAACATAAAGGAGAATTATGCACAGTATGTACCAATTAAGTACTGTGAGTTGGAGGGCCTCATTCCAAATGCACTGAAGTTTGGACCAGAATCTAAAATTCTACCCCCCAACCAAGAAGTATCAGCCAATACAAATTGAATTCCTCAACATAAGATATCATCCAGACCTCCTGTTCAATAAACCACCATCCAGATACTACACTCTACTAAGAATAGTTCTTGTTCCCTAACCTGCATACTCCTTAACTGCAGATCAGCAGTGAAACACACCACAGAAATAGCCGAAAACATACTTGCTGACGAAATCGACATTGCTTCCCTAACAGAAACCTGGCTTAATGATCACTGAACCCCTATACTAGACTTGTTCACACCACCTGGCTATTCCATCATTAGATGGGACAGACTAGGACAAATAGGGGGTAGGCTTGCGATCATCCACAAAGAAGAAACCCACCTTAACCCCCGGGAGACCACAAACTACTCAACCTTCAAATATCTGAGACGAAATCAAAGGTCAAAGTACCATATCCACCAAACTCCACACCATCCATCACCCACTTAGTGAACGCACACTCTCCATCGAAGAGCTAACCAACCTAAAAACACGGTTCTCCGTAACTGACACCAATGATGTGTTCCTAGGTGACTTCCACATGCACTGGAACGACACAGATTACAGACTGTGGCATCTTCTAATAAACTTTCTTGAAATCAACAACCTCAAGCAACTCTGTAACAAACAGACCCACAATAAATGCGATAATTACCAGAAGTAAGCTTGTCTCCCTTTATTGAATCATGTCGATCGACTGGTCAAACCACCATCCAATATTATTTTCATATAATATTGTTCAATCTCAATACTCACCCTATAACCTACCCAGCCCCATCAAACAAACTCATACACTGGGCAAGGAACATCAAGCAAATCCCACCAACGGAGTTGGAATCCAGGATCCGTGCCCAATTACATTTGCCACCTCACCTTCACAGTGTAGATGACTTCAACGTCCACTACAGCTCAGCGATGACAGATATTCTAGACCAACTGGCACCGCTTAAACTAAAGCGTTCTAGAAAAATCCAACCTAGATCTTGGTTCAACGTAGACCTTAACGAGAGGAGGCAACTAAGACAGTTGGAAAGATTATGGAGATAGAACCCCTCACTCACACACCTCTCACTCCTAAGATCTGAATGGCTCTCCTAAAAGAAAGACATCTTCAGGGAAAAAGACACTTTCTTTCACAATCAACTTGAGCATGCGACAAACTAAAGGAGCTCTTCAGCATAATAAAATAACAAACTACCCTTACCTCCCAACATGAAACAATAGCCACCAATGATCGCTGCGAAGACATAGCCAACTTCTTCACTGACAAAGCTGCAAAAATTTAACAATCTCTGATTCTTTACACTAGTCTGAGATCACAGCCCGCCTGCTCCACTGACACACACGTAACCACGAAAACTCCCTCACAAGACGTAACTAAAGACGGGAGTGACCCTAGAAAAAATACTCTCCTACAACTGAAAAACAATGCAAATTGGACAGACTTCAAACATATGACAGAAGGAGAAGTCTTCAAAATAGTCACAAACTTGAAGCCCACATCCCACATTACCGATCTCCTCCTCATCACCCTAATCCAGAACATCACCCACATCTCATCATTTTGGACCAAAATCATCAATGCCTCACTCTCTTCAGGCCCGTATCTGACTTACTCGAATTAGGCCAAATCACCACCATTCTCAAAAAACAGGGGCGGACCCCAATGACCTCAATAACCTCACAGATATTACCAACCTTCCTTTCCTAGCCGAAACATTGGAGAAGTGTATTAAACAACAAAAGATACCACAGTACCCAAAAGTCAAAGAAAAACAAAGTCCATAAAGTAAGGATTTGTGTTGATGATGTTTTAATTATATGGTTTACTGAAGAGAGAAGAGTTCTGTAATCTTCAGTACATTCGGAATTGGACAACAGCCTTGACATGATATGTGAAGGTCAGGTTATATGTATTGTTATTAAGATGTTCAAAGAGCTTAGTGAATTGTGTAGTGTTCTCAGTCCAGATGAGAAAAATGTCATCTATGTATCTCCCCCTGTACAGTATATGTTCAGAGAAGTACAACAAACAGAACACAAATGGAAGAAAACAAGAGGCAGGGACGGCAGTAAAAAGAAGAACACACAAGAAAGGATGACAACCAGGCCTGTATCCCCCAATCAGAGGAAATTAATGTAATACCCAATATCGTACCCAATACTAATGATGTACATAAACCTACAAAGAATGTGTCAATCGTTAATATGTACAACTATATATTGTCTAAGAATCAGATTGATGTCCTGTGTAGAGGACTGGGCTTTTGTCCAACATCTATGCTAGATTTTACAAAGGGTGATAGGGTGGGGGAAAACTAGTGGGACAGTATGAGTGAGTCTTCACACATGGTCTGTGTACCATAAAACTATATTTATATAGAACACTCCCGGCATTCCTCTGGTTTCACTGTGGACCTGCAAGTAGTACAGGAGCTGACATGGTGTATCCATGAAGTGAAATCAAACATTTGTAATACCTAAAGGAGCTCATTCTTTTTGGAATAGTGTTTTCCTGCAGAATGTGATGCATGTGCATGGACTGCTGTAAATCAACATCTGAGATTTAGATCTACATTCTATATCCAGATATGGGCTGGCATTCACTGCTGCAATAGACATGGATGTCAATTTATCCTCTTGGTACTATCAGGACATAGATGACCAACGTGAGAGTCAACCAGATGAAGCAATAGCACCCGCCCTGATTCCAACAAAGAACTAATGGAATCAATCAAGCTGAAGTTCATTTTCTCATAACAATGCCAAGTAATTCTGATGCACATAAGAAATTTAGTGATCACTAATTTCTTCCCACTCCTACTTTCTGGTTATGAGGTGCTACTTCACATGCATGTTAATTACCTCCAAGGCTACCACAAGTTATTGCCTCAGTTTATTGAACCATATATGAATGACAAAGTTTAGAATCCAATATATGTGTGTGAGGTACAACGTTTGTAACAAGGGGGTTGTACAAACGTAGCCAAAGACTAGATTCAAAATGAAGACACTGGCGCACTTAGAGAGAAGTATCCCCATAAGGGATCAACCCAGACCTGAAACCCACTTTGCTCCAGAGTCCAACAGTCCCCAAGGCAGGCAAAGGGACACAGCCTATGAGGGTATTTGGACAAAATAATGAGTTGTAAATAGCAGCACACTGAAATATCAGAAAGAAATATTGTGACACAAAAATATTGTGATGCAGAAATACTGTTAGGCATATTGTTTTTTTCAGGTAAATACTATAATTTTCATGAACACCGTTGTTACTATCGTTTTTAATACTATAGTTGTAAAAATATTGTATTATAATTTTAATGTGTTCTAGTTCACATATTAGCATGGTTTGTAATTTTAAGTGATTTAGAACTTTAATGCCATTGTTAATAGTAATTTATAG
Source organism: Pleurodeles waltl (assembly GCF_031143425.1). Taxonomy (NCBI): domain Eukaryota; kingdom Metazoa; phylum Chordata; class Amphibia; order Caudata; family Salamandridae; genus Pleurodeles; species Pleurodeles waltl. The sequence continues at coordinate 905,756,447 of NC_090444.1, read as the reverse complement.
TGTCATACCTGGTTGTTGGGTTTGTGGAGGATAGTGTGGTAAGTTAATTAAGTAATAATTAAGAATTAATTAATCTGTAAGCAAGTACATGATTGATATTACTTATGTATAGTAAGCAATTGATTGAATTAATTATGTGTTAGGTTGCTATGTTTGTATGGGTATAGGGTGGGAAGTTAATTATGTAATTATTACTAACTTAGTCATTTAATTGATTATCAATTATGCAAATTGTGTTATATTTATATATTTTATTTATGGGTTGCTAGGCATGTAGGGATATGGGGGAAAGCTCAGTAATTATATAACCATTATTTTTAAATTGGAAAGAAATTATTACATTGTTTATTAATTTTGTAAAGTGGTTAATGAGATATATATATGTATATATATATATATGCTGAACCAACAACTCCAAACGGGACCCAGACAGGGGTGGCACGTCGTATGGCGGTGAAAACAGTAAATAACCAATACCGGCAGCCAAAGGAGTAACTGAAAGACGCGCACTCGGGCGTGCTGTGTACATCATGGAAAGTTTATTGCAATAAGACGTGTTTCGACTTAAACTATACTGAAACAATATATATTAGAATAATGAACAACAAAATAGGATTAATCCACCTGAAAGGAAAAAAAAATAAGAAGACGAAAAAAAATAAGAAGACAAAAAAAATGGCAGCACCATATTTGAATGTAATGTGCTTCTTCTGTATGACATAATATCACACAGAGTACTGATATTTTATATATATATATATATATATATACACATATATATACACACACACACACACACACCAACACACACACACACACACACACACGGGTTCTAGGTCAAGAAAGAGTAGGAGTAAGAAAAAAACGTCAAGTACTTTGATGTTCTCTTTATTGAGAACAGGAGATTTGGGGGCCAAACAGAGGAAATCGGGAAAAAAGGTTCTGTCTTGGCATTTGGGTTACGGTCCCTCCACATAACACCTAAAGGCCCCATGATCACGCCAATCCTGCAGGTAGGTCAAGCAAATGTCTTCCCAACTCTAGCTTGAGGAAGTAAGGCCCTAAGATGCTGCAACAGCATTATTCTGGACAAAATGTTACTTAAAATGTATAAGCATATCTTTCAGTTACCTGCTCATTCATCCCCTGCACAAATCAGGATGGAGTCAGCATTATCAAGCAGTCAATCGCTTGAACTGCGGCCGTTGTGATGTGCTGCCATAAATTCAAACTGGCAAAGGAAGGTTCACTTGGTTCCTCTCTTTGGTCCGAATTGGAAACAAATACCCGTTCTCCAGCCAGGGACTACTTGCTGCAGGCCCGGGACACTCTCAGCCTAATAAAAGCTAGGGATCTTCCCCTAAATCATCAGCAGTATAAAACCCTGACAAAACCAAGTTCATGAATGCTCTCGCTGCTAGATGACAAGGACTACCTGTCCCGACGATGCTATGGTTGGATGACGCTCCAAAGCTACACGAGGTTGAAACCACAGAGGTACCTAAGCAAACCTTTCAACGACTGGACCAAGGCCTAGTTTATGAAATATAGGTTGTGTCTATTGCGGATCTTAAACCACCTGCCTGTATGGAAAAGACCAGGGGCGCGTGTGGCCTGTCAGTTATGTCTCCAGAGCCAGGAAGATATTGTTCATGTACTCTGCCTGTGCCCTCCTCTCATGGGAAATTGGCACAAGCTCCTATGGAACACACATGGCATCAGGTTATGCAGGGGGTCAGTGATGGCCTGTTTTGATCCAACTGATTCAAGGCTGAACAGCGCTCTGATGCAATTGTTCTTGAGACTTAAGACAAAATTGGGCTTAGGCTTATGAGGTGGGAAAGGGTTCGGGGTGATAATACGCTGTGAGTACATTAATATTTACCACACCTTCACCTAATAAATGGTTAACCCCTTTAGATGCCCTGTCTGTTGTATCAGCACCCTTTGTGACAACTAAACCTAGTCTTTTATTATATTTTGCATTTCTTGCACCAATACTTTTGCACTTCACAACATCGTTATTGGATGCAGGCTCAATCTGTGTTTTTAACTTGACCGAATTTTAAATCTGATGCTTTTACAGACCATTTGCTAATGACTTATTGACTGCAACGTGATTGAGCACAACACTAGTAATTTTTGCCTCTCCAGTCATCTAGTCACATCACTTTTTTCAGGGCTGATTATGTCTATTGCTATAATATAGGAACCATGTCTGCCTTGGGCAAACGTGTCTTTTTCTTTTCTAATTTCTCTTCTTTAGTATCTTACTGAGTACTGTATTGCATTGCAAATTATTATTATTTTTAAAATATAAATCACGCAATAAAGATTAATAATAAATATTATATGTATATTATGTTAAGTAATATTTATAGTAAGCATTTTATATTTTTTCTAAAATAACGTGGTTATGCACGTAAGTAATGTGTGAAGTGAAGGAGTTTACCTACTGTAGCTTATATTGGAGTGGGAATAGTAAATCTTACTCCTCAGAAGTCCAAACTTTTCCCTACTGTTGAGCAGACTGGAGTGGGAATAGTAAATGTTACCCTCTGACGTCCAACACTATCCCTCCGGTTGCTCAGACTGTAGCATGAATAGTAATTTTAACACCTCTGATGACTAACAAGTTCCCTACTGTTGCACAGGCAGGAATGGAAATAGTAAATTTTACCCCTCCGAAGTCCAATACTTTCTCTACTGTTGCACAGACTAGAGTGGGAATAGGACATCTTGCCCCTCCAAAGTCCAATACTTTCCCTACTGTTGCTTAGACTAGAGTGGGGATAGTAATTGTAACCCCTTCAAAGTCCAGTCCTTCCCCTACTGTTGCACAGACTGGAGTCAGAACAGGAAATTTTACACCTCCAAAGTCTAATGTTTATTCTACTGTTGAATAAACTGGAGTGGGAATAGTGTATCTATCATTCCCAGATTTAAATACATTTCCTAATATTGTTTAAATATATTCATTATTAATATTTATCATTTTAGTTGCATAGCATATATTTTTATTAGTTTCTAAATTTTTATAATATTTTTTGTAAAAGTCTTAATTTTTTACTTTTTATTTCATTTGTTGAGTAATTTATATGTTTTGGAATTTAATTATTAGTATTTGTGATGTGTTACGCAAAAAATATATATGCTTTTTATAATAGTACATTTAAACTAACAAATAAAATTAAAATTATGTACAATATAATTTTTTAATAATTGTGCTTTATATATACATATAAACATACACACATATATGCATGTGTTTGTATAAGTACATATTTTTATACAGTATTAAATATTAGTGAGATTTATTTACCCAACATTATATTAATGGTGTATATTACAATATTTAAGATTTACTACTTTAAACTATGTGTGTGTGTGTGTGTATGTTTGTATAACTAATATATTTGTATGCCTTTAAGGATATTTGTGTGAAACAATTCTTTTAAAAATATTTGTGTACTTACCATTATAAGTACAGGAACACAATATTTTTGTTTACAGTATTTGACATTTGTAATGCACAATATTGTTTGTTTCGATATTATATCAGTGATCCCAGCAAACTAGATCAATGCACCAGAGACACTTACAGGAGAGGTGAGAATGCTCAAGTGCCCCAGGGCACTGCTCCTGGGTATGGAGGTGGTTCAGCCCCAAAGTGTGAGAAAATGGTCGATGAGAAGTAAAAAAGGACCTCTTCACCTCATGAGCACAAACCTCTAGATGACACTGTGAAGGAGTTCCAGGGACAACTGAGGGCACATAGCCCTAACCACACAAAACCAAATAATAAATCTGAAAGAGTCAATGGTCATACTTCAAATACAGGGCAGGATGTTGGTGAACTAAACCACTAAGTGTCAGTGGTTGACAAGGCACAAGAGAGAAATGAAGACACAATCTAGAGTTTCCAGAGTTTTGAATCCTGGGCACTAGCATCTATTGTCAATTTGTAGTCCAGAAGTGAAGATGCTGGTAAGACTGATTGTACAATTGGCCTGGAACTAAAATTCAGTTTCTGTGAGATGTGTGTGAGTCAACAGCTGTGTATTCCACAGCAGCAGATTGGTGCTAAATCCCAATGCCAAACCTACTAGTGCAATTGCTTCAAATGTTTTGGTGGAGGGGCAGTCAGGATGATTGGATAATGAAGAGACTGCTATGGTCTTCTGAAACTTTTTCCCTATAGCCAACTGGATTAGTTGGTCTTCTCTTTCAGCTCTCCTATCTTCGCTTCTCGTCTTTGAATTAAGAGAGAAACTTTTATACATGCAAATATATGTTAACAACCTTCTGATTTTCTTTCACCACTAAATGCACTTTATTTAATTTGTAATAACCACTCATACTCCAAAACATACCTGAAGACCAACAGACATTCACCTCTCTTCTGAAGTCATTAACTGGTTGAATAATAATCATGTGTGTAATGCTATCTGTGACCACTGAGTCCATTTTGTGCTTAGCTTAGCTTCAAACACCGTCATATTGGTGGTGCAGGTATTTTTTTCCATGCACAACTCATGCAACATGTTTTTCGCTCCTCTTACTCTCTTTCTCACAAAGGTAGGGACATAACACAGAAGACTGAGGGATGTACCAGAGAATGTTTATGGTATGGAGGGGAACAGTTTGGTTTTGTGAGCGCACCTTGGGATGTGCCCAATCTCTAAGCGTGCTCTAGCAACACGGACAGGTACAGCCAGCGTTTGAATAACAACTTACAGCATGGGAGGGGGGAGTTACTAGAATTCTTCTCTCCAGCTAGTTTAAGGTATTTAAGAGGGAAGCTTGATGACTGGGGTTAGACAGAACTCATTCCGGGAGGGGACACCTTTGCCCGGATTCCCATTGAGGGTGGTTCTCTCTTTCCGCAGTCGTCTGGGTTCTCGACTTGAAGGTGGCAAAGAGATGTCACTGTCAAGCCCCATGGTGATGTATTTTTAATTCATATTTTTAGCTTTGCATTGTGCATGGATATATAATCACCATATATAGATATATTTTACTTTCATTGCTTGTTTCTATGATCATTATTATTCTACTGCTGTGATTATTTTCAGAAGTGTATTTTTGTTGCTGCATTTGACCTGAATTTTTCCCTGTATGAACCTTGAGAAGTACCTTAATGAACAAGTTACTTACCTTTGGTAATGAATTAGCTGGTAGAGACATATTATATTTGCGGATTCCTTACCTTAGAATTTCCCAAGGTGTCAGACTGGATCCGGAGACTTTTCTTAGAGCAGTAGCCTTCCGCGCCATTAGGTGGCATCGGTTGACTCCGGGTCAGTCATCGGCGTCGTGGTCGCAGTGATGACGTCAGGTCAAATATAGGTGCTCCTTCGGCATGGTGACGTCAGTTTCTTTTCACGACTTTCTACATCAAAGCACAGAGCCATGAAGAACACTGAACTGGCGCACAAGAGCTAAGGCCCTAAAAGGGGAATCCCTGTCCCTAGAAATCAGTTCGCAAGCGGGGAGGATGGGTGGGTCGGTAAGGAATCTACAACTAGAATATGTCTCTACCAGATAATTTTTTACCGAAGGTAAGCAACTTGTTCATCTGATAGAGACTTCTAGTTGCAGATTCCTTACCTTAGAATAGATAGCCAAGCAATACCATCCTTGGAGGAGGGCTGCAAACCAAAAATCATACTAAAATGTCCTGCAGGACAGAACGACCACAGCAGCCGTCTCTGAGGACCTGACTGTCCAGGCAGTAATGCTTTATAAACGTGTGCAGAGATGCCCATGTTGCTGCCTGACAGATTTCCAGGACAGGAACTCTGTGTGCTAAACCTGCGGTAGCAGCAGTTGCGATGGTGAAGTGAGCACTCAAACCCTCTGGAGGTTGCTTCTTTGCCAAAGCGTAGCACATTTTGATGCACAGAAGCACCCATTGTGAGATGGTATGCTTCTGCACCGCCTTCCCTTTCTTTTCACCCACATACCCAACAAAGAGTTGATCGTCCATCCGGAAATCACGCAAATAAGATAGAACACCAATGCTCTTTTTGGATCCAGAAGGTGGATTGGCTCCTCCTCATGAGAAGAATGTAGGGTGTGTAAAAAGTAGGCAAAGTGATGGATAGGCCCACCTAAAAAGGTGAGAAAACCTTGGGAAGGAACGATGCACTCATGCATAGCACTACTTTGTCAGTATGTACAGACAAGAATGGAGGCTTCGACGAAAGAGCTTGGAGCTCACTCACTCCGTGAGCAGAGGTGACAGCCTCCAGAAAGACTGTCTTGAGGGTAAGGAGCCACGGAGGACAATTATATAATGGCTCAAATGGAGCACACATCAAGTAAGTGAGAACAAGACTTAGGTCCCAGTGAGGCATAAATAAATGGAGTGGGGAGATACAGATGAGTAAGACGTTTGAGGAATCTCCCCACAATAAGGGATTTGAAAAGAGAAGGTTGCTCTGGTAATCTCAGAAAAGCCGAGACAGCCAATAGGTAGCTTTTAAGTGTGTCCAAAGCAGAACCCTGATGAGCTAAGGAAAGAATGAACAATAGAACCTCAGAAAGAGGGGTAGAGAGAGGATCAACTGTTTTGTCCGTGCACCATGCCACAAATTTATGCCAACGACAGGAGTAAACCATTTTGGTGGAGGGACACCTGGCTGCCAAGATAACATCGTTGACTTTGGACGGAAGGTCAAAAGCCATCAACTGCCGCCGCTCAATCTCCACGCAAGAAGGCAGAGACTGGACAGGTTTGGGTGAAGAACCGTCCTCTGCTGCTGAGATCGAAGATCCTCCCAAAGGGGCAGTCTGATCGGAGGATCTGTGGTCATGCTCAATAGCGCTGGATACCATACTCTTCGTGCCCAGTCTGGAGCCACAAGGATGACTTGTCCCCAGTCGTTCTTGATCTTCTTTAGTTCTCTGGGAAGAAGTGGTATTGGTGGAAAGATGAACAGGAGGCCTGAGCTCCACTTGAGACGAAAGGCGTTGCCATGCGAGAACCTCCTTGGAAACTCCAACGCGCAAAACTGCCGGCATTGCACGTTCTCTGCAAAGGTCAACAGATCTAACTAAGGCTCTCCCCACTGCTGAAGGAGGCCCTGCGCCGAGACGCCATTCGTGATCGACTATGCATCGACAGCTGAGTTTGTCTGCTCTGGCGTTCACAGAAACTGCCAGATGTTGAACCACCAGAGAAATGCCCTGATGTGCCAGCCACGTCCCAAGGCTTTACAAGGCTCCAGGACCCCACACCACCCTGTTTATTGCAGTACCACAAGGCGGTGGTGTTGTCCAGGAACACCTGCACCACTTTCCCCTTCATAGAGGAAAGAAATGCTTTCAACACAATTTTGATCGCCTGGAGCTCCAGCAGGTTGATGTGAAATCCGGACTTCGCTGGAGACCAGAGGCCTCTGATCTTCGCCTCTCCCATGTGGCCACCTCAGCCCAGAAGTGATGAGTCTGTCAATACTGTAATCTCTGGCTGAGGAAAGGAGAGAGATCTTCCCTTGACCCAATCCTGATTCGAAAACCACCACTGCAGATCTTTAGCAGTTCCCTCCGAGATCTGGGCCATGTCTGAGAGATTCCTCCGCAGCATCTACTGGAACTTCAGGTCCCACTGCAGAGCCCACATATGCCATCTGGCATGTGTCACTAGCAGGATGCTGGAGGCCATGAGGCCCAGCAGCCTCAGAGTCATTCTCACTGAAACCCAGGACAGAGGCTTAAACATTGGAATCATAGCCTGAATATCCTGGACTGGCGGATCGGGAGGATAGGCCCAAAACTGCGCTGTATCCAAAACAGCTCAGATGAAAGGAAGCACCTGAGAGGGGATCAAGAGTGACTTTGGCATGTTTATAGTGAACCCCCGCATGTGGAGGAGGTTTGCCGTAGTCTGAAGGTGGGAGACGACTTTCTGGGGCGAATCCGCCTTCAACAGCCAGTCATCCAGGTAGGGGGAAGACAGAAATCCTTGTTCTGCGTAGATAAGCTGCAACCACGGCCATCACTTTTGTGAACACCCACATAGCGCTGGTAAGGCCGAAGGGGTGCACGGTAAACTGTAAGAGCTCGTGACCTACCACAAATCATAGGTAACTCCTGTGGGCAGGCAAGATGAGGATATGAAAATAAGCGTCTTGCAAATCCAACGCCACTATCCAGTCTCTTGGGTCCCAGGCAGAAAAAACCTGAGCCAAGGTGAGCATTTTGAACTTCTCCTTCTTGTTGAAGAGATTGAGGGTCCTTAGGTCGAGGATAGGACGTAAGCCCTTGTCCTTGTCTTTTTGGGCACCAGAAAGTAGCGGGAATAACAACTACAGTCTACTTCTGGTGCAGGGACCCTGCCTAAGACCCCCTTGGCCAAGAGAGCCGCAACTTCATCGCGGAGAAGTGCCAAATGATCCTCTGTCAGGTGGCCAAAAGATGGAGGCATGCCCAGGGAGGTGGGGAGGGGGGTCTCAAACGGAAGGGAGTAGCTCCTTCGGACGATCTGCAAAACCCACCTGTCCATTGTGATGGAATCCCAGTGGGGCATATCCTGCTGCCAACTGGCTGAAGTGGGGGAACGGGCTAGGAAGGCTTGGTGGCTGCAGCGGGGGCAGGGTGAACTGGGCAGACCTCTGATTCCCTGTCTCACAAGCACATGGGATTCCGTGTGAAGAGGCTGAACAGCATGCGTGGCACATGGATGGGGAAGGGACACGACAGAGAGCCCCTCCTGTGGCCACGAAAGGGGCGAAAGGTGGACTGTTGGGGGAGAGGGGTAGTGGAAAGTCCATGAGACTGAGCCGTAGCTGGGGAGTCCTTAAATCTCTCCAGCGCCGAGTCCGCCTTATCTCAAAGAGATGAGAGCCATCAAAGGGCATTTCCATGAGGGTCTGCTGGATATCCCCTGAAAAACAGAAGTTCTCAACCAGGTGTGGTGTCATAATGCCTCTGTCAATGCAACCGATCTACCTAAAGAGTCAGTCGTGTCCAGCCCACATTGTATGGTGAACTTGGGTGCGTCTCTCCCATTGGCAACAGCCTGGGAGACGATAGCACGGGCCTCCTCCTGGATCTACGGCAGAACTTGCATGACCATGTCCCACAAAGAGTGGGTATAACGGCACAAGAGGCACGCGGTGTTCACTGACTGCAATGCCAGACTGGAGGAAGAAAACATCTTCTTCCCAAAATGGTCCAGTCTTTTTGATTCCCTATATGGGGGAGTGGAAGGGGATGTGCCAGATGACGAAGATGCCCAAAAATGAGGTCCTTGGCCCCATATAATTCCTTTAGTTGGGCAAGGGTCACTCCAGCTCCCAGAAAGTTGGAGAGGCGCATAGCGGACCAAGTAGTAGGCTCCATGAATGGAGGCCTAGAGCGTTAATGCTCTTCCCACATTGCATCGTCTGAGCAACGGAGTGAAGTCGAAGAAAGCCTGGCCTTCTTCGACGACTACTTTTTCTTACCCAAATGTCCTGATGATTTCAAGGATGACAGTGATGGTGGACTCCGCGGCTGGTCGAGACCTTCCTCTTGAGCGAGACCGAGAACAATGCGGAGTCCAGCACCGGGCCACCATGAGCTTTAGGGACCGCTCCCTCGAAGCCTTTGGGTGCATGGCCTGGCACTCTGAGCACGACTTCGGGTTGTGTTCGCGCTCCAGACACCACACACAGACCCGCTGCGGATTCATCACCGATATCATTCGGTGACAATCCTCGCAAGACTTGAACCCGATCTTCGGAACATCCTTAGATGCACCAACAGCCACCACAAAATTCGACAAAAGTGTTTAAGTTGGTCAAAAAGTAACCAGGGTAGCTCTTCTCCGGATCAGCGCATGGCGTGGAAAGAAAATAACTGATGTCACTGCGCTGAGGCAGTGCCTATATTTAACCCAGATGTTATCAGGGCGACCACGATGTCAAACACAGACGTGGAGTCTCATGACGCCATCTAACTGTGCACAAGGGTACTGCTTGAAGAAAAGTCTCTGGGTCTAGTCTGACGCCTGGGGAAATTGTGAGGTAAGTAATCTGCAACTAGAAGTCTCTATCAGATCAATTTACTACTCATACTAAGAGTGCTGCATTGTTGGTATTCCTTTCATTTTGCCTTTTCTCAGTCTGAAGTATAGCAAAACAATGTGGTACCAGGATAAAACATGGAAAGTACATAATGACAGTAGTGCTTGAATTCTTATTAACAGACTCTGAGAATGTGACCTCTATCCTCAGGAATTCAAAAAGGCAGTCCTTCTTGCCGCCCAAGGTAAGAATCTCACCTCTTTCTTGTTTCACAAAAAGAACAGGATACCAGTTGACAGTGCCACTTCTCCAGAAGTTTCAACTGTCCACTGAACTATTTCTTTGGGAGATGCTCATCAATAGGGAAATGAAAACAGGACTCAAATGCCAGAAGAAAGTTGTGAGAGAAGAGAGGGGGAAAAATAAGAAGCAAAGTCTCAACGAAATGGGGAACCACCACTGCAACTCTGAAGAGATGTGGCGCAAATGCGAGACAGTATTCAGTCCGGAGACATGGTCAGTTGAACAACACATTATTTGCACACACAAGACATTCAATTCATCAGCATTGTAAGCTGTTGCTCCTAAAGCTCACAACCTTGTAAAGGATAGCCCAATGCCATCACGGAAGAGCATTCTGTATCTTCTTTTCCACAGATATCTCCATTGGTTTGCAGCATGACTTGTTGATCTTAGCCCTGGACTTAATCGTTGACCTAAACATTTGTTTTAGAGAATACTAAGACTATTACTCTCACTCCTGACACAGAGTATTCTTATTTTGCTAATTAAGTTAATTGCAGTCATTGAGATGCTGACACACTACATTTTTTTTGTTTTTGTAAGACCTGGCATGGCAGTGATATTAGTATTAAAACAGACTCATGCCAGCCAAACTTACTTTTTTAAGACTGCCTTTTTAATAATCATCATATGTTAGACTTAATTAAAATGTCATAGTTGCATATGTTAGATGAAGTGTACATATTAAGGTTGTGTAATCATTTAGCATGAAGTCACTGCCCTCTGCTGGTAAAAGGTAGTGAGAATGGCATATTCATCCAGTGACTGAATAACAGAATGTATAAATAGGAACCCTGGGTTCAAATGACAGCTCCCCAGCTTGACCAAATTTTGTGATTCGATGCAAATCACTTAACTTCAATGTGTTGCCTTTGGACCAAGTATCAAATCTGAGGCATGTTGAAGGAATCAGTAGAGGTTGTGAGCTATGCAAAAACTAAAATTCATCAGTGTATGTTTTAATAACCCACAGGTTGCTCATCAAACATTAATATTGGCCAAATATATAGCACATGATGAACTGTCATCTCTTGGTTCACTCCTGAAAGAGTCACCACAACATTGGTTATGGGGAAACATTCATGTTGAAGATGCACTTTTTTAACACATGTCATTGCAATGATCTAATCAAATGTGCCAAGTGAAACAAAAGTGTTCAAGAAATAACCTGACATCAGATGGCAAATAGAAATGTTTCTTTCAGGCACTGAACTGCTTTGTTCAATGTAGCTCTTTTTTAACACTTAAATCACAGACTTGATTGTTACAGCAAGTAGGTGTGTTTTACTAGCAAAAAATAATAACATGCACCTGAATTTAGATGAAACCACCAGAAAGGCTTAAAACCTCCAAATGCATGAAAGGAATGAGAACTAGCATACGATCTTTAAAGCCCTTCTCAACAAGAGGCATTTGAAATATATTAATATATAATATTTGGATAAGGAAAGACAAACAAAGAAAGTAATCATTTCACAAGGAAACAGCCACCACAAAATATGACACATGTTTGAGACGATAGATCGACTGCAAGAAATGAGAGGATAGATTTAGAGTAATAAATGGAGTGCAACTGGAAAGCAAGGTAAATATTGGAAAGAAGAGGATGGGATAACTCAAAGATTTAACTTTATCAAAAACACGTACTGGTGAGGTCTGAGTGACACCTCCATATTGGTAAATAAACAATGGCCTGTATTTATACTTTTTAGCGCCGCATTTGCACCGCTTTTTGATACAAATACAAGTGTATTTTGTAAGTTTGCACCACTTTTGAGTCAAAAATTACGCAAATGCGGCGCTAAAAAAGTATAAATATGGGCCAATGTTTCATAATATGTGTCATGGAAAATATTGCGGCCGAAAATAAATTTACAGTGACACAATTACCTTAAGCAGACCTCTATGGAAGAAGGTTAACCCTTTGTATAACAAAGCAATTGGTTGATTTCTGTGAAGTTCTAAGGAGCTCTGGAAGTCTTCATGTGCAGTTGAATAGTCCTGTATTTTAACAGAGGAATTAAAATAAACAGATTGTGGATTTTTGGAAAGCATATAAAAGATGAAACTGAGATGCAAATTATAGTTTTCAAAACAGAAAACAAATCTAATAGACTTGAGTGATTAAGAAAGCTTTCATACTGGTACACCTGTAATATGAAAACAATACAATGTTATTCAAAAGGAGAAAGAGGTTGGGTGACTGCTTTAGAGGGATAATGAACAAGTTACTTACCTTCCGTAACGCTTTTTCTGGTGGACACAATAGCTACCTGTGGATTCCTCACCTTATGAATTTTCCCAATGCGCCAGCATTCAACGGAAAATCTTCTTCCCAGCTCTCCACGTCGACGTAGGACGTCACAATTGCATGGCTTCACGCAACTCCGTCTGACGTCACTGTGCCAATAAGAGGTCCTCGCCGGCGTGCTGACGTCAGTTTCCTCATTTTTTACGTGTCTTTGAGGCGAACAGGTGAAAACCAACCTCACAATAGCTCAAACGAATACACACGTAAGACCATAATGATGTAATACAATTATAACCATCATTTATACATACATAATGTTACCAAAACATATATACACTTGTAAAACAAAAGCCTTGGCATGACCAGACAGGCAACGGGGAGGCAGGTGGGACTGTGAGGAATCCATAGGTAGCTAATGTATCTACCAGGAAAAGCATTACGTCTGGTAAGTAACTTGTTCATTTGATGGATACAACTACCTCTGGATTCCTCACCTTATGAATAGAGTTCCAAAGCAGTACCGCACTCGGAGGTGGGTGCCTGACTGGTCACACCAAGAAATCCTGCAATACAGAACGTGCAAAATGGCCGTCCCTCCTAACCTCCGAATCCAAGCAATAATGCTTTGCTAAGGTGTGGAGGGATGCCCAAGTTGCTGCCTTGCAAATATCCACCACCGGAACCCCTCTAGCCAGGGCCAAAGTGGCAGACTTAGCCCTGGTCGAATGGACTCTAATACCCTCAGGGAGAACCTTCTTTGTCAACGAGTAACAGACCTTGATACAAAGAATGACCCACCTGGATATAGTTCTTTTATGGACCGCTCTGCCCTTCCTCTTTCCTACATATTCCGTGAATAGCTGGTCCTCCAACCGAAAGTCCTTTGTCCTCTCAATATAAAAACTGAGAGCCCTTCTGGGGTCCAAACGATGGAGTCTGTCTTCCTCCTTTGAGGGATGAGGAGGTGGGTAGAAAGATGGAAGGGTAATGGTCTGTCCAATATGGAAAGGAGTGACAACTTTAGGTAGGAAAGCCGCCCTGGTTTTCAGCACCACTTTGTCAGGAAAGAATAAAGTAAAGGGAGGTTTAACACTAAGGGCCTGAAGCTCACCGAGACGTCTAGCTGATGTAATAGCTATCAGGAAAACCTTAACGGACAAGAATGCATGGGTTCAAACGGTGAACCTATTAAAAAAGTTACAACGAGATTCGAATCCCACTGAGGCATACGAAAGGGAGTGGGAGGAAATGTATTTGTTAAACCCTTTAAGAACCTAATAACAAGGAGGGTTGATCCGGAAGACAAAGAAAGGCTGACAGTGCCGCCAAACAGCCTTTAACTGTAGCAACTGCACAACCCTTGTGTGCTAAAGCTAATGCAAACAACAGAACATCAGACAGATGGGCCCTCAAGGGATCCATTTGTTTCTCTCCACACCAAGACACAAATTTTGCTCACCTGCCGGCATAAACAGTCTTAGAGGAGTGTCGCCTGGCCGATAAAATAACATCCACTACCTCTGGAGGGAGAGAGAAAGCACTCAGATTGCCCCGTTCAATCTCCAGACATGTAGGTGCAGGCTCTGGAGGTGGGGATGTAGAACCTGCCCCTGCGACTGTGAGAGGAGATCTGCCCTGAGAGGGAGGCGGAGGGCACAGTGAGAGTTGGAGAAGTTCCATGTACCACACCCTTCTCGGCCAATCCGGAGCTACTAAAAGGACCTGAGCCCAATCTTGGTGAATCTTCCTCAGAACCTGAGGAATCAAGGGTATGGGGGTAACACATAAATCAACTGGTCGCACCAGGACATCTGAAACATGTCCCCCAAAGCTCCTTGCACCGGATACTGGAGGCTGCAGAACGACGGACAGTGCACGTTCTCCCGAGTGGCAAACAGATCTATCCGCGGAGAACCCCACCTCTGAAAGATGTGACAGACCAGATCCGGATGGAGACGCCACTCATGATCAGCCGATAAATGTCGACAGAGTGTCTGCACGTACGTTGAGCACTCTGGCCAGATGAATCACTACCAAGCAAGTCCGATGGTTCTGAGCCCAGGACCAGAGCCGCAGAGCTTCTCTGCAGAGAAGGTAAGACCCTGCTCCTCCCTGCTTGTTGATGTACCACATCGCGGTAGTGTTGTCTGTCAAGACTTGAACTGACTGACTGCGAAGGGACAGGAGGAAGGCCTTGAGAGCCAGACGTATCGCCCGCAATTCTAACAGATTGATATGAAAAGTCTGTTCCACTGGAGACCAAAGACCTTTGATCTCCAGGTCCCCCTAGATGAGTTCCCCACCCTAGAGTGGAAGCATCCGTTATGACCGTGGCCACTGGAGGAGGCAGTGAAAACAGCCTGCCAAGAGAGAGGTTGCCCTCCACAGCCCATCATCGTAGATCCGCTGCAGCGTCTCTGGAGATCGATATCGACTCCTTGAGATTCCCCTTGTGTTGAAACCACTGCCTGCGGAGGCACCATTGGAGAGCCCTCATGTGCCAACGTGCATGAGTGACCAACAGAATGCAAGAAGCTAATAGACCGAGCAGGCGTAGGACCTTGAGGACTGGAACAACCGCTCCATTTTGAAACACTGGAATCAACGCCTGGATGTCCTGAATCTGCTGAGGCGGAGGATAGGCCCGATTCAATTCTGTATCCAGTACTGCCTCTATGAACAGGTTGCGCTGCGAGGGCTCCAGGTGAGACTTGGGCACGTTTATCGAAAAGCCCAGACTGAACAACAACTGAGTTGTCATTTGCAAGTGATGCAGCACAAGCTCCGGAGACTTGGCTTTGATCAACCAATCGTCCAGGTAAGGAAATACAGATATTCCCTTCCTTCTGAGACTTGCTCCAACCACCGCCATCACCTTCGTGAAGACTCGAGGTGCTGAAGTAAGAACAAACGGAAGATCCGCAAACTGGTAATGTTGCGAGCCCAACACAAACCGGAGATACCTCCTGTGCGACTTGAGAATAGGGATATGAAAGTCGACAGACACCATCCAATCCTCTTTGTTCAACGCCAGAAGTACCTGCGCTAGAGTCAGCATCTTGAATTTCTCCTCTTTGAGGAACCAATTCAAAATCCTCAGGTCCAGGATTGGTCTCAATCGACCATCCTTCTTGGGAATCAGGAAATATCTTGAATACCAACCCTGACCCCTTTCCTGCTCTGGAACCAACTCCAATGCACATATTGATAACAGGATTTGAACCTCCTGCTGCAACAACAGAAGATGGTCTTCGGAACAAAACGAGGGACGGGGAGGGATGGTAGGGGGGGAAACTCCTGAAAAGGAAGAGCATATCCTTTCCTCACAATATTCAGAACCCAGGAGTCTGATGTGATTAACTCCCACTCGTGGAGAAAAAGACGTAATCTTTACCTTACAGGAGAAGTATGGCTAAAAATGGGCAGAAAACTAGGGCTGCTTCCCTTGTTGTTGTCCTCCAGAGGAAGAGGATGATGCAGGGAGCTGCTGGGGGGCCCCTCTTAACCGAACCCTCCCCTGCCCTTTAAAGGACCTATATGGGAGGCTGGTAGGCTGCTGGACTGTGGACTGGGGTCTCCCACGATAAACGGCTCCACGCCCAAACCCCCTGAACCTCCGAAAGGACCTGAAAGGGGTAGTAGTGGAAGCCCGCAGATCCAAAGACTTTGCTGTGGCCCTACTGTCCTTAAAGCGCTCTAAGGCAGAGTCAGGTTTAGCACCAAAAAGCTTTTCCCCATCAAAAGGCAAGTCCAAGAGAGTATTCTGGACATCCGAAGAAAAGCCAGAGGACCTCAACCATGCATGCCTCCTGGTAGCGATAGAGGTACCCATTGTCCTGGCCACCGAATCTGTAGAATCCAGACCAGACTGGATAATCTGTTTAACCACCGCCTGAGCGTCGGAGAGGAGTTCACTAAATTGTCCTTGAATTTCCTGCAGCAGGTCTGGAACCATCGATTTAGCTGTGTCCATCAGGGCGTGCACATATCTACCTAGTACACAGGTAGTGTTTGCTGCTTTGAGGGCCATACTACAGGAAGAAAAAGCCATCTTTGCCGACTGCTCCATTCTCTTGGACTCCCTGTCTGAAGGAATCACAGGGAAGGAGCCTGGTGCAGACCGTGTGGAAAATGAGGCTTGAACTACTAGACTCTCCGGAGTAGGATGTTTCGACAAAAATCCCGGAACTCCAGGAGCCACCCTATACCTTCCTGCCACAGATCTGTTGACAGCTGGGGATGACACAGGCTTCCTCCATACCTCTAAAATAGGCTCCATAAGAGCATCATTAAATGGCAGCAATGGTTCTGCTGAAGCCAAAGAAGGATGCAGGACCTCAGTTAGAATATTAGTTTTCACCTCCGCAGCCGGCAACGGAAGATCCAAAAAGATTGCCGCATTCCTGACCACAGAATGGAAAGAGGCCTCCATAAACACCCCTGGAGAAGAAAGGTCCCACCCTGGGGAATTGTACAGCCCACTGGCTGAATCAAGTCCTTCATATTCCCCCAAGGGTCCCGCAATCTCTCCTTCCTCCAGCAGCTGCCTTTGGTACTCCTGCTGCTCCAAAAGCCTTAAAGCTTTTTAGTGCGACCTCAGCCTGGCCTCTAACCTTGGCATCAACATGGAATTAGACAACATCGATGACCCCGGCTTCAGGACTGAAAGACGCGGACCAGGAGAAGGCGGCTGACTACGGTCCAATCCGGAGCCATCCAACGCCGGAGCGGATCCCATCGGCGCCACGGTCACCTGAGGCTCCGTCATCGGCGTCGACTGATAAGGTGATGTCATCGGCGCCGCAGGTCTATAAGGTGATGTCATCAGCGCCGCAGGTCTTTGAGGCGACATCATCGGTGCCGAACTGGAACCCTCAGCCGGATAAAAGAGCATAAACGGCGCCACCTTGTAAGGAGACGGGGAGCCCAACGCAAATGCCAAAGGACCCGTGGGAAAAGCCAGTGCACCAGCAGGGGCCATAGCATTAAACATACTAAACATGGCATTTAAAAATGCCTCCGGATCCGCTACCGGAGGCGGGAAGGCAGGATACTGCTGGCCTCCATGCAGCACTTGTGTCAGCTGAGCATCCGAATCCTGCGCCGCAGGTGAAAAGCGAGGACTCTCTGGAGGCGCGACCACCTCAAAGGCCCATGGCGCATGAGAAGCCCGAGGGCTTTCAGGCTGTGGAGTCGGAGTAGGACTAACCTCCCACGTCGCCATCTAGATGGAGACCTGGACCTTGAACAGCTTTGAGCCACACAACGCTGAGAGTCGTGCCGACGTAGTTTCTTATGTCTTTTCGACAAAGTGTGAGAAGACAATCTATGCTGGCTTTTATGTCCTTTCTTCGCCTTAGCCAAGAAGAGTTTGGCTTCTCTCTCCTTCAGCGCCTTTGGATTTATGCTCTGGCAGGATACACACTCCTCAACGTCATGCTCAGAACTTAAGCACCAAAGGCAATCATCATGAGGGTCAGTAATCGACTTGCGACCCCCGCACTCTTGACAAGGCTTAAACCCCGACTTCCTAGGAGGAGAAATTGTAGCCAGAAACAAGGTGGAACACCTTCAACAGTAGCAAGAGCTAGGAGAAAACCGTTAGCGTCGAAGGCACGGAAAAAAGGGAACTGACATCAGCACGCCAGCGAGGACCTCTTATTGGCACGGTGACGTCAGACGGAGTAGCGTGCAATTGTGACGTCCTCGTCGACGTGGAGAGCTGGGAAGAAGATTTTCAGTTGAATGCTGGCGCATTGGGAGAATTCATAAGGTGAGGAATCCACAGGTAGTTGTATCCATCAGAAATGCAAATCGTTATTCGGAGAAGTGGTTATTTGGCAGGTTCTTTGTCAATTGAATGTCTGTCCTACTGGCAATACTTAAATGCTGCTGGATATATTAAAACAATGTGATGTTCTCGTGAGAAGGAAGTAGTGCAAGGTTATGTCAGATGATGACAATGTACTTTAGTATTAGAGATAGATTTGGTACTGCCAGTTCTTGGTAAATTCAACAGACAGCGAACTTCGAAGCAGACAGACAGCTGCACTGGCCAACTGTGGCCAGTTGTACTATAAGGTGTTGAAGGTTGTCAAATACAGTTAATTTGTTTTGTTGAAAACTTTAGGTGCAGGGTAACCTTGACCTTGAGTATTATGTTAAGTCAGCTGTGGCATATTCTAACCTAGACATATCCTTAATAGCTGTTGGAAAGACCTGTTTCTGAAGGGCCATCCCCAGCCATTTTGCCTTCCTCCTTTTTTTCTGACCCTGTTTTTGCTGGCTTTAGGACAAGTGCTCTGTATCTAAAATATGGTGAAATTGGCATATTTGGGTTACTGGTAAGTCCCTAGCAGAGTACACCGTGAGCCAAGGCCTGAAAATCAAATGCTACTAGTGGGCCTGCCGCACTGGTTGTGCCACCCACTACATTATCCTTTTAAACATGCCTCAGGCCTGCCATTGTAGAGCAGGTGTGTGCAGTTTAAACTGTTATTTCGACCTGTCAAACGTACCCACCTCCCAGGCGCAAAACCTCCTTTTTATTACATGTAAGACACCCGTAGGGTAGGCCTGGTTAGTCCCAAGGGCAGGGTGCAGTGTATTTAAAAAGTTGGCCATGTACGTTTAAGTATAACATGTCCAGGTAGTGAATAACCAATTTATTTGTCACTATTGCAAGGAATACCTCTCCCATTAGCGACTATGGGGATTGCCTTAAAACATCTTTTAAGTGTAATTTCCAATTGGGAAAAGATAGAAAATTGAGTTTGGTGTCTCAGGACTCACAGTTTAAAAACACATCTTTTGGTAAAGGTAAATTGCAGGTTCGAAAATACCACTTTTAGAAAGTTGGCATTTTCTTACTTCAACCATCCTATGCCTCAGCCTGCCTCCAATCCACATGTGGCCTGTGTAAGGATAGGTGGCAGCTACCTTTTGGACATTCCATCCAGATAGCCATAAATACAGGACACTCAACTGCCTCTGCATTCAAGCTGCATACTGATGGGTCTTCCTGGGCAGGAAGTGTGGAGGGGCTCTCACTTCCACTTCAAAGTGTAGTGGCCTGACCCCACACAAAGGACTGATAACCCCCCACAGACATCGTAGCAGACTAGTCTCGGCTGAAAAGGAACTGGGGCACTTCAAAACCATTCTCTGAAATCTTCCCCACTTCAAAGGCACATTTGAGTATAAGTACTGGGCCTCTGATACCACATACTCTGAACACTTCTGGTCTGAGGACATTCTACCAGGAAGAAGGTCTGCGGTATTGTCAGGGGGGACTGCCACTTTGCTGTTTGCTCTGCATTTTTGGCCTGCTTCCTGCTACTTCTTGCCTGGCCGAGAGAGGATTGGATGTAACTCTATATACTGCAATCTAAAGTTTCTCCAGGGGTCTGACTGAGCATGCGTCCGGTTTCTAAAATCTCAGGGATTTCCAATACTTTACCTGCATCCTGCAACCAATACATGGGTTCCTCTGCTGTAAGTCCTGCTCTGCCAAGTGTTGCTAAATCCAATTGCGGGCCCTTGGAGGCGAGTGTGGTGCTGCAAAAACTGACACAACAACACCTGCGCGTCACTTGGAACCAACGCATCCCGCTGCAGTAACAATGCTTTTGCCGCTGCCTGCACCGAAGACGCAGACACTGCTTCACGATGGTGTGATGCAATGACACGACTTACAACGCAGCCCCAGCTTTGCCAATGCAGCACCGGTGCATCAGAACCAGTACTCATTGCTTCTGGACTTGGGCACACCAACGATGCTGCCCAATCAGGTATGGTGGTGCTAGGACAATGGGGCCACCTTCAAAACATCCACCACAACATGTTCTTTCTGTCTAATCATCTCTGGGTCCCCACACCAGGTTAGTGGGGAACCCAAAATAATAACCCCTCCCTCCATTCAGTGTCTTTATAGCTTCTCTCATGGTTGGAACTTTTATTTTACAGCTGAGAGTAGTATGTGTTTTAAGGGTCTTGTTTGTAGTAATATTGCAGTAGGCTTGCTAGCTCAGAAAATGTGTAATGTACTACACCCTCTAGGGGCTAAATATATGGTTACACTGCAATACATTCAGTCATTTTCTTTTCATGTGTTTATGTCCTCTAGGGGCTAACTAAATGGTAACATGACCATGTTTCTTACAAATGCTATTTTCATTGTGGTGCCCTCTAGGGGCTGTTCTGGGCATTACAGTCTAATGGCAAATGCTTATCTCTGATAAATGTTTTTATTGGGTTTATATTATAATTGTATATGTTTTATTAATCGCTCCTTGTTGCAATTAGGATCATGCTTCAGGCCAACTTAACATCCTCATTACACTATGACTGTTTAAACACTCTTGATATGTTTGAGTGACCCTTCTAGTTTATTTCTCTCGTTATTCCTCCATGGCTGTCTTGTTTTAGGAACTGTGTTAGCAAACCAGCAACTCTGATGATGCAGATTTAAATCAGGTTGTTAAATGGCAGCATTTTAATTTTTGGCTGCAGATAGAGGAAGAAGGTAAATGGAAGTGCTTTAGTTATATGCATGGCCACTGGAGGGATGTGGCAGGAAAAGCCCAAATTATGAGGCAGGGATGATCAATTTATATGGCAAGAAAAGTCCAGTTATGAATTTACAACGCCAATAGCTCTAACTCAAGCAAAAGTGAGACCCATTGAATTGCAAATGCTTGTTTTTGTTTTGAATTCAGGGAAAATGGGACTAGAACCTGAGTTTAGGAAAGGGGTAAGGCTAACATACCAAAGATCAGTGGCAAAGGCAAACGGTGAACAGAATAATATAGAATTAATTCAAATGGAGGGACACCCTTACTTAAAACTTGTGTTTCCACTGGTAGTCAAACTGCATGAAGTATTTAACAGGATATAAAGTTCTATAATGTTTATGCCTTTAATGCTCAAGAATACCAGTTCTGACACTTTCAAAAGTCTAAAAGTATTCCTTAGCCTTTCGTCCATCAACGCATTACACCTACACACATTTTCCTGCACTCTAAACTGTAATGCCTAATTCATAAAACAACTTAACTGAAAGCTGCATGCTTTACTCAAATAAAGAATTCCATAGGAGGTGTAAATCTCTACTGTCAAAACCCCAAATGCAAATACTTCACCGCTGTAAAATGTTTAGTGAAAATGTTTAGCCTCTGTCAACCCATTGCTCATTCCACAAAAGAAAAACAAAATGATTGACATTCACATGTAAGGCCCAGTGCCACATCAACTGTTTACCCAGTCATCAACATCCACTGGTCAGGCTAATTTCAAATATCTTTCACATATTCATAGCCTCTCCTGTTCTTTTTTCCACTGTCCTAAATCCCTGCTCAGGGAAAACGGACTCAGATGCTGAAAATAGATCTTGTCTTCTGCCCTTCTACATTTTGTTATCCCACAAATGTAACCGCTACACCTCTCACAAAACAGTGATAAGCCAGCAAATATAAAAATATAATTACTATATCACTGAATGTGCTAGCTCCAATACAACTCAAAATATGCTGAAAAAAAAACCAACTAAAGGAGTGCCATTATCCCAATGGGATCATTTGAGAAAAAATGGATGGAAACGTCTCACCCACATAATTGTGGCGTGCATCATCATAGACGATTCCGTCCCACCCAGGCAGGATATTAACAGTAAGGTGGTCTCAACCTAGAGGTGCAGGATATCAAAATAATCTGTTCTGGATAGAACGGAGATCCAGATCAAGTGTTAAAACTACCTTGGTGTAAGCACAAATATATCTCTTTATTCAGTGGGTACACCAAGCACCGTTAAAAAAAAACAGCTGAATGTAGCCAGAGATATAAAGTCTTGGTCATCCTGCCTACCAACATGTTTCAGCTCCTATCTCTAGGCCAAAAGAGTCAGGGTAAATAGGATCCTGTGGATGTCAAAGTACTACCTAGAACTGTTTGATATGGTTGTCAATGCTCATTGATCTGTCTTAAATGTTAGACAATAGATTCTGACTATTGAAATCATATCATCAATATGATACCACTATTAAATTAAATCAGACAATGGGTGTTGAAAATCAAAGAAAGAAATATTTTTTTTTAAAAACTTATTACTGGCAAAAATATACTTCTACCTTGGCATCTACACAGTACACCATCCATGTTTGGCAGTTCCACTGGTGGTTTTGCTCCCTCACCAAGCGGAGCCCCACCTAACTCCAGGCCTCAGGTGAGGTGAGTGACTGTGCAAAAGGGTGATTAGCAATTGACTGGACTTCAAGTCCTACAAGTCCAAACATGCACCTACCACCAAGGTGGGCCCTTCATCCCTACTCCAGTGACAGTTGGGGCCTGATCACTTAAAACATCACAGGAAGAGGAGGGTTGATCCTTATCCACACCAAAACAAGGTTGGACACACTCCTGACATCGTACCTGAAACAGGTACTATAATTAAGACTGTTAATATTCCCTACAGTAACGCAAACATGAATTCCACACAAGACCGCAGACTAACTTTAACAATGTGTATTGATGTAATTTGTTTCAAGTGGGATTTTAGAAGAACAATTCTTTTGTGCCTTACATCCTCTCAACTAGAAACAATAAAAACCCCAAAACACTTGGATTCAGGCCTTCAGCAAAAAACAGGCCAGAAAACAGTTTATAAATCAAGGGAGTGAAAATGAAAACTTGCAGGCCGTCAATTGTGTTGCTGATCTCCCACGCCATGCTGCTAGTATCTGATAGAGCACCTGTGGTGTACAAGCAGTTTAGGAAGTTGGACTTACTTTTAGGATCTTGTCTAGTAGCACATACAATTAAACTGGTCTCCTCTGATGATCTAACATGGACAAACTAATCTCAGATCAAGCTCTGCCAGGGAAGCTTGTACAAATTGAAAATCAACTTCTGTATGCAAATATGTTCAAACCTCTCTAAGCAGCCATGTTAAGTATATGAAATATGAGTCCCCATGTTTGATCCTTTTACCTTCCAGCAGATGCTACAACTGAAATGCTCTTCTGTACCTGGCACTGATTGGTGAGGGAATAGCCATGATAACTTGAGTTGTGTTACAAGCCATTACTGAGGTACTAATAATGGCCAACAAAGACTCTCTAATGCATCGCTCTCTCCTGCAACTGTAAGACTGTTAGAGCTATTAGGCATTAAGGAGCTAACACCCCTGAGGGGCTTAATTGAGGCTCAACGAGAACTGATTGGTAGAATGCAAACTGTGAGCTGTGTGCTTAAACTTTCAGTAGGAGACAGGGGCGTAAGATGTAAATTTTGTGTACTGTTCAGACTCCAAAGATAAACAGAATGAGAATTCAGAAACCAGAACAATTTCCTCCTTAAACACAGGCTTTAAACTTAATACTGTTCCGACTATAATCCAATCCAAGAGGTGGATTCATTTGAACTAAAGTATATTAAAGAAAAAGTTACTTATCCTCTTTCTGGAAGAGACTCAATATAGCTGAAATTCCTCACCTTTTGAATTATTCCCAGCCATCAGGCTGGACCAGAAGCTTTTCAGCAGTACCTCTTAGTGCCAGAAGGTGGTGTCTTGTGGCTCTGCACCGATGACATTCGACTCCAGAAATGACATGGGGAGGCTATATAAATGGCACTACTACACACCTACATCCGTTGCTTTCGAGACTATGCCCGTCAAGATGCAGTGCCCCAAAACCAAATTAGCAGACAGTGTACATATACCTAGACTTGGGATTATATTAACAGTTAGAGTCCAACCACAGAACCTAGAGGATTGGAAGGTTGGTTAGGAATCTGCAGCTAGATAGAGTCTCTACCAGAAAGAGCATTACTGAAGGTAAGTAACTTGTTCTGCTGATAGAGACGTTTTGCCGCATAGTCCTCAGCTTTTCAATATATGCCAAAGCAAGATCTGCTCAGAGGATGATCTGTGGATGGGCTCAAGCCAAAAAGACCCTATAAACGAGCCTGACTATCCAGACAATAATGCTTGATGAAAGTATGGAGAGATGTCTAAGTAGCCACCTGGCACATTTCTAGGACAGGGACCTGGAAGAGTGAACATGCAGTCATTCCAGAGGAGGTTTCTTTTCCAACCCATAGCAGACCTTAATGCATACTACAATCCAGCAGGAGATATCTTTCTTCTGCACTGGCTTGCCTTTATTCGCTGACATAAAAGCTGAGTGCTCTCTTGGGGTCCAAGTGATAAAGCCTGTCCTTCTCCTTACAGGGATGAGGGGGTGCACAGAACGCCAATAGGGCCATAGACAGACTGACATGGAACCTTTTACATTATATCTGGTGGCTTCTCAGAGGTCTTGAGGGACTCGGGGGCAGGGGGGGGTTCCTCAGCCAATAAACAAATGCTGTATTTCTAGGGAGAAGACTACTTTTTATTAGTTTTAGTAATGAAAATAACATATTTATAAAAGTCAAAAAAGAGATGCTCATGACCATATTGAGAAACTATTAGCAGAAGGCTTGGCTTCTAGAATTCCTGAAAGGCTGTCTGGGGATGCTTGTCAGAGTCAAGCAGTGTTGAAGGGATTACTGCAACAAATCTCAATTTAGTATACTAAAGGGCCTTTTAGTTCAGCAGGCTCCTGTGCTTACACTTTTTAAGGCCTCCACACTTTATGGTCAATACTGAGGCATGACACATTGGTAAATAAGAGCAGGCTAGACAGTGAATTTGATAACCTGCTTATCAGTAGAGGTATTGGAAGGCTGGCAACCCTGTGTTTGGGATTTGGATCTACTAATTAGGATGTTTCCTAAATTATGAGCTTTAAATTGGCAGTGTTCAACCAAGACCTTGTCCTCCTAATTCCATTTTAAATATTCTTGTTCCCTGGAATTTTGGTCCCAGAAGCTGATTCTGACCTAATACTGTCATCTTATTATAAAATTTAAAATAAAGAAGCATTCACACATACTTCTGAAGATTTTTGGTCTCTTGAAGCATGGAGTCTGAGAGGTTGGATTCCTGGGGTAAGTGACTGTGACAATTTCAGCGTATTAATCATTAGTCGAGACTGTTCATATATAATGGGAAGCGCAATTAAACCTCTCTACCCCAACAGACTTTACCTGCTATGTGCCTATTCACACTTGTCAAAGTTGGAAGGGCTTGAAAGATCAGATTATTTCACCATGAACTTGTATGAAACCAAATTGCAAATACTGTTCCACACATTATGCATCATATTTAACGTTTTACTGAGTAATTGAATTCCCTCCTCCTAGGACGGTTCTGATGTCATGTCTATATTTTAAAAAGTACTGGCAAAGCAAAGGTCTGAATTTTCCAAGCTGGTATGATGGTGTTGTGGCAAAATGCGTGCAATTAAAAAAGTACCTAAAAATAACCATTACATCTAACTTTAACAGAACAGGGTGCTTCCGAAAACGGTGGTGCATGGGTGTAGAAATATATTTTTGGTTGTAATTCACATCATAAGGATATTAGATTCTTAGTGACAGAAAGAAAAGGTACTACTAGCTTTGGATTATTGTACACTGACTACACAATTTAGGCACAAAAGGATGAAGGAAAAAAAGGGTAAAAAATGAAATAAAAAAATAATGGAAAAGTAAAATACTGGCCTACCAGCCCTGGCACTGGAGTGTGTTTCTTTTTAGCAGAGTGTGGGCATGATCAAGAAAAATGTTTTCACTCATGGTGCAACAAAGCCAATAGCTGAAGTGGATAAATCCATTGTTGCCTAATTTATGCTGTGGTAGGAGCACACTTTTAAGGTCAGTTGAACAGACCAACAGATGAATCAAAGTACCTATATGCATGTATAGGTTTTTTACTTAAGATTTTTTTTTATTACATGAGGCCGGGACAATGGTGAAATGTATCCATAGGCCAGAGTTGACAAGCATTTGCAAAGTTAATTGGTCTCACCTTTGGTTTTTAGCAATGTTGTGTAATATGGCAAAAAAAAAAAAAGTGCTATCAAGCCTTTGCCTTTCCCTTTTTGTAGGTGTGTGCATCACAAGTGTGCTCCAAAAAATGGCACTAGTGCTTTTTTCTTTTAACCGATACAAGTTGGATTAGTAAATAAAGAATAAAAAAACAGCAAATTAGTCAACTTTCTGTTTTTTGAGGTGCGGGTGGGGGATGACAACACAAATGATACAGATGGGGAAGCGATGCAGTGTGGCTAGGGAAGGAGGCAAAAGAGGGAACGAACCAACACACAGGACAGATGATACACAGATGGGGGAAGCTACGTAGAGGTTGCGGTTGGAGAAAGCAATACAGACGGCCTGAGGAAGTAACACGGAGGGTTGGAGGAAAACAACACAGGCTAGAGCGGGGGGAGAGACAACAAGAAATTAGAGAGAGGAACACTGAGCTTTTGGGGCAAGCAAGAAAGTAATGTGGAGGAGAGAAGTACACGAGGGCGAGCACAACACATACATTGGGGGAAAAGAAGCACACAGGTGATAAAGAGCAACACAGTGAGAGAGGGAGGAAAGATCAGCACATAGGGAGACAGCTGGAAAAAACGTGCACTCTAGTGGAGTGCTTAAACAACCAGAAAAAAACATTACTAGAAAGTGAACAGACCAAGGATAGAAGTAGTGAGTCAATGCTCCACAGAAGGAACTAACACAAGACAAAGCTCACACAAGCTGACAAATGCAAGAAAACAAGAGTGACAATAAGCAAATCAATGATAAGAAATGGATGGCTCTCTAAACCCAGAGTAAGTACACCATAGGTCTTTATGCCAACAGTCAGCCTGCTCTATCTGGCAGTCAGAACGTAAAAAGGAGATCAATGTCAATGATAAATATGTCAAGATAAAATACTAGAATGGCTGCTCCTCTCTTCCTCCACAACCTCCTTGATGGAGAAAAAAAAAATTCCCCTCTCCAAAAGGATTCTGATGTAGGACTGGCATCGCCAAACAATGTTTCACGTTACACCTATTTTACTTTCAATATGACAGGCTTAAGAAGGGTTTCGTTGATTGGAGAGTACCCTTTAATTCAATCAATACGTATCTTCTATGGGAGTTTCTTCAGAACACTGGGAAAAAGATCAAACCATGGTTGAGCTGCGGCAGGGCTTCATAATGTAAATCTTGCTTCAAAACTGGGCAACAAAATGGCAAACACTCAAACTACATAAAGCTGAATTAAGGATCCATCTAGGTTGACTACGGGTACCAACCAACGTAAGCATATTTAAAAAAAAATATTCCTAATAGGCTGCCTTTGGTATCTCAGGAGGTTTTTCGAGCGGGACACTGAACAGTTATTAGACTGCAATTTGAAGACGATGCAATACTGCAAATATATTACATGTACTAACTTATGCTGCATCAGACTACTGTTGCAAGACACTGCTTACCAGCAATTCAAAGAACATTGTTATGGCTAGGCTTTTGTAATATACTCCAAAGCAACCCTTCGAAATTGAAGCTAAAAATGAGAACATGACCCCTACTGAGTCTGCTCTTCAGCCTTGTGCAACTCAAAAGCTATAAAGCAAGCTAGTGTGAACTCAAAGTCTCTCGACTCAGCTACCATGGTGCCTGGAACCACCTGGCTGTTTACCAGGTAAAATTGGAACAAGCTGTCTCTTGACAGCCCAATCAATTGTCGGAACATAGGGATTGTGGCTAGGTGGTTAGTTCTGAGGAGACCGCTCCAATGGGAGCGGCTATTCAAGTTGCCCTTATGAGGGCTGTATAATACTGGAATAGTAGCTGTTGTCACATCCCTTTTACTCTCAGTGAGACACTGATCAAATCCATTTGGGCTCAGTTTATAAATGTCATCTGGCCAAAAATGTGCAGGTTAAAGAAGATCAGACTGCCCTTGTTTCTGTTACATTAACTCAAACATGGATGATCATGATGTAAGATATATCTGGTCTCATTCAGAATACATACCTATTGTGGATTTGCCAATTTGGAAATAACTGCACTGGGGGGAAGAAAACTAATTTGTCTTTTTGAGAGGGTATGTTCTACTAGACTGGGAAAACTCCCACATGCAGGCAGGCTCTATGTGTTGGTGGTCTGCAGCACTGGATTGCAATATAGTGCATATCCTGTGGGACTGTATGGTGTTTGAACATTACTGGGCAGCTGTCTGGGAAATGCTAAAGGGCTAACTCGGCAAAGCTGCCCGAATAATGAGCAGTCTGGCTTTGCTGCATGTTTTGTCAGTTTTCCTGGAATTGTCTCACCTGGAGAGACAGTGGTTGTCCACGGCCTTGGCAGTGGCTAAAGTAGAGATCCTAAGTCACTGACAGAATGTCACACCACCATCTCTTAATACTTGGCTGTCTGATATGCATGACAGGGCCTCTTATGAAAATTATACAAACTGAAAGGCCAGCTGCATAAACTTGTGGAGCATGGCAGGGGACAACAGGATCTGTGAGCCAATTCCTCAGCAAATACCAGCAAGCATTCACACGCCATGGGCTCGATGTGTTAGAATATTGGCAATTGCTCATGCCCTCAGGAAGCACTCCGAACACTGCCCTATTACACCTGGGTCCACTTGACCCTCACGCTTTTTACAATCCTGCGCAGGGGGTGGTGTCTCTCTCTCTCTTTCCATTGCTGCTCTGCAGGCAGCCCACTATGCATGGCTTAGGCACTTTGTATTAGGTCTTTGCGGTGGTAGGGTTGAGGTGGTTTTCCACTGCGATTAGGAGGAAGGGAGCCCTACATCTGCTTCTCTCCACTCCATCCCCCTCATGTCAGCACCTTTTTCGACCCCCCCTTTTTGTCTTCCCCCAACTGTTGTGTATGCTGTGCATTACTTACAGGCAGAGACTTCTGTTTCACACCATCAGTATTATGACCCTTTCCTCAACAATACTGTTACTATTGTTGTTCTTGTATACCTTTCTGTATATAGTATAACTGGATTCCTTCAGCAACGTTAACACCCAATAAAGAATCCTAACATATGCAGGAAAAATTGTTTGGGGGTAAAGTCATGGTGGTAATAAGAAAGCTACTTGGACGCAATGTACTCTCTAGCTAGGAAGTAATTTGTAATGTCTTGGGCTTGGGGTACTCCCATTTGTATCTTTCAAAGCGCATTAGCAACATAACACCAATTCCCAATCAGCCATGACCAGCAAATCTAATAGCTGATCTAATAATACTATGATACAATTATTTTGGTTTTATTCTGCATGATGCTCATTTGAGAAGACAAAGGTTGAGGCAAATCTGTTTGATGTACAACACAAGGAGGGTCACAAATGTGCTACCTTTTCAGTGCACTAATCAAAGAGAAGATAGTATGATCTGATAGATGATCAGCGTATTTCTATATAAGGATAGGAGCAACTGAACACAGTCTCAGTTTGGTCTTTCATGATTCAAATATCAACAGCTACTTCAATGGTTTGTAGCCATCAAAATATGTCTGGAGCTGGAAGTCATGTGAATGATACAGAAACACCCATACATGCCAACCCTCTTGATTCAGACGGGACACTACTGATTTCAAGGCTAGTCTCCCGCCTCCCAATTCCATGCATGTAAAAATCTGATTCCTCTGTGGGCTTCAGCTGATAGGGCCTGGTCTTGTGTAACTCGGAGTATGCACTGCCAGTAGCCTGCTCCTGCAGGTCAGTGCACAGCACTTGCATCACACTCTCTCTGCCTGCCACAACGCTTTCTCCATGCTCCTGACAGGTAAGGAAAAAATGTACATTTGTCTATCTAATCTCCGATCCTGCAGCAGCAGACTTGCAAATCCCATACATAACTGAACCTGATTCAGGCCCCAATAGAAGTCAATGGGGGAAATTATATTCTCCCATTTTTTTTTTAAAGAAATCTCCCCCTTTTCTCTTCTAAAATGTTGGCATGCATGAATACCCTAATTAATGCACTAGGATACCCAGTGAAATATTGATCCTGTGCAGTTGTTTTCTGGAGACTGAAGGGCATATGATGGCTCCTCCTTAGATGCAGTGGGAGGAGCGGTTTCTGGATGACGACTGAGCAGATATATATTGCATGTATGTATTTGTATCCTATACTGTATTGTTCAGTGTGTTAAGGTGGTCCCCCAGAATGAGAATGCCTGCACAAGACGTCAAGCTTTCTCAGTAAACGATCCAGGGACCAGCCTTAATTTCCTTTTGGAAGGTGACAGATACCATACTTAATGAAATGACTTGCCACCAGGTACATGAGATTTGACCCAGCCATATGCAACTCACCCTCAATCTTTCTCCAGTAAGAAAAGTTCTGCTCTGAACAGAACCACAGGCAACCCAAGAACTGTGTTGGGCTGCTCAGCTGCATGGAGCTTAGTTCGAGATGCAGAGTTAGCACAGGGCCCACATTTGGCTATATCCTTGGTGCAGTACATCTAACACATGGGCTGTACTGTTCCTAATGGAGCAGGACCAAGACTGATTTCATATGGCTGGGTCTAATCTGAAGTGGCATGGTGGGCAAAAGACCGATAGGCTTGAATGCTACCCCGAGTGAATGTCAGTGGTTGGACAAATTTCAAGCATTTCTGCCATCACATACCTTTCCATACAGCCAAAAAACGGTTTATTATAACAGAATGGGGAGGCAGGCAAATTGACATGCAGAAAGAAATCCCAAAGAATCACCCATGAAACATTTAAAAGATATGCCTCGGAAGAGGAACCTGGGATTTACAAACATAACAGAGTAGCACCAGGCATGGCAGGTAATTATATTATTCACTTTGATTTTGCACATAGTAATTACTCCAAAATTAGAATGGAATTAGACTTTATGCACATGCTTAAGAGCTCCCAGGTGAATTGCAGGATCAATCCCAAAAATGACTTTCAATTACATCATAACCAGCAGTTAATATGTGACCATCCCAGGGTAGTGTAACAAAGGTAAACTTCTGACCCTTTTGCGGAATTAAGTGAGGAGCTGAGGTTTTTCGAGCATTATCGATGGGCCAAAAGTGGGCACAGGAATGGACATGCCAGTTCCCCTTGTACTTCTCCTTCCAAATTCCACATCTTGCACCTAAAAGAACTATGGTAGTAATTTGGGAACCAGACACAATCGCATCCCTTGCACGCAATGGCCAGAGGGCAGCCTCAAACCCAATAGCTTGTGATTTTGTTAATGTTATCAAAAGTGTGCATCAGTTTATTTTAAGGGAAGGACTAGCATATACATAGTAAGAAAAATACACCTTAGAGCGTAGGCTCATTCCCTATAAAATATCATGGTACAAACCTTATTGCACTTTCTGGAAAAGACTAATCTGTATTTCCCCAACCAAAAAAGATAAGAGTTGATCCCACTTGCACAACTTTACTTGAATATCAAAGGAGTCAACTCCCTGAATTACTTCATGAAATAGTGCAGTGTTCAGCCTGCGGATGTGAAACTGAAGTTCTGCAAAGAATGCCATGCTGAACAGTTGTACAAAGGTGGACACAGATAGCCACAAATATATGCAGTATAGCGCATTCAAAACGAGGGGTGATCTGTTCAAAATTAATAACAAAACATATTTGTGCTCTTGCAAGCTCCAACAGTTCAACTTCATTGGTCACTGCTGACACTCTAGCTCACTTACATTTTTTCCATTCCTGTAAAACTTCACTGCAGCCCTACTATAATGATGTGAGGTTGTGAACCCTGTTCTCCAACCATCACTGGCTGAAGAGATTCAAGCTTTGCAATACTTACATTAGGTTAACCTGTCAAGGGAAGTGCATTCAATAACCTCACTTGCTGAATTGTCACTGAAAGTACCTATATTAAACTTGGAAACTTGGAACATTGCACAGCTCTCCAACTGGAGACAGCCCTGCAACATCATTACTGAAGAGGATCAAGTTTGGAGATTCATTTGGAACCCAAAAGAATCTATTTCCAGGAGACTAAGGGCCTCAGAGTTTCCATCCGCCGGACCAGCGGGGATGTCGGCCGCAACATGGGAGCCGGCGGTGTTGCGGCCGTGCGACGGGTGCAGTTGCACCCGTCGCGCTTTTCACTGTCTGCCGTGCAAGTGCATGGGCAGTGCAGGGGCCCCCAGGGGCCCTGCGACTCCCCTTCCTGCCAGCCTTTCCATGGC
This sequence comes from Pleurodeles waltl, assembly GCF_031143425.1. Classification (NCBI taxonomy): domain Eukaryota; kingdom Metazoa; phylum Chordata; class Amphibia; order Caudata; family Salamandridae; genus Pleurodeles; species Pleurodeles waltl. The sequence continues at coordinate 905,723,798 of NC_090444.1, read as the reverse complement.
GGTTCCTACCGCCATGGAAAGGCTGGCGGGAAGGGGACTCGTAATCCCCTGGGCAGCGCTGTAAGCAGTGCTGCCCTAGCGGATTAAAACCACCGGGACAACCATGGCAGTAAACTGCCGGTCCCTGCGGTTTGACCACGGCGCTTCTGCCGCGGTCGTAATCCACAAGTTTGTACTGCCAGCCTGTTGGCGGTACAACCTCCAAAACAGCTCTGGCGATCTTTGACCGGCAGGGTTGTAATGAGGGCCTAAATGTCTGAACCCTAGTACGAACATACTCAAATGGGATTCAACTTTAAACATAGCTCCCATTAAAAAGGTCTGTAGCAATACAGATTTTCTGACTTTTGTACCATTTCCCCCATTGGCTTACACTGACTCCCAACATCGTCTACATGTGCAGTTCATCCCAGTGACTTCAAATGAAAACTAATTAACATTTTTTATCTATTTTGAGGTTTCCCCAAAGTTAACGGGAACTGTTAGAAAAGTTTGCTTACTGAATTGTAGCACAATGCACACAGATCTTGAAACATTGTTAAACAAGCTCAAGCAATAATGCTAAGAATGGACTACAAATAAATCCAAAATACACTAAAATATTTTGACTATTGTAATATTATTGGTTTGATCCTAATATCCTTTACTTTTTTTTTTAATGTATTCCACTTTGAAATGTCGATGCTTACACCACCCCAGTATTAATGCTGGTCAATGTTACAATTAAGCAATGATAGTTCAAGAAGCTCTATTCACTCTGCAAAAGAATTACCAGTTTTACAGACGGACAACTATTATAATTAAATAGGCAAGTACTGGCTTAAAAAATGGCCCAGTTCTCACTGATTATAAGGTACCTTTATTATAAGGATCGGTACAGATACATGAGGAAGCAGTTATTAGTGAAGCAGCAGCATCAAAGGAAAACTGAGTCAATGCCATGCTCAATTTGTATAGAAAATAAAAATAAGTGAACCCCTGCATTAGAATTCATGCATTTAATTTTCACTTTGAGCATGTTTTCTTTCATCTTATGTCCGTTACTATCCAAATTAATAAACATTAAGAAAAAAATAACCATGCTGATCCACCCGATAAGGTTTCTGAAGACCTACAAACGACATCTGTCTAATTATGCAACGATCTCAGGTTAGATCTAGGTGATCCTGATTAAAAATATCATGACACAATGTCAACCTTGTTAAACCAGGTAAATTAAAAGACCAAAATTTAAATTTGACATCTACTACATTATCTTGATGAATGTTGAAGTGATACAATTTCCTGGAGTAAGGGCATGAGAGTGAAGGTAGGGGAAAGAAGGACCCATGTGCATGTACATTTAGCTCTCCCAGCTACCAGTGCTACTCCTGATTTTCCTTCCTCCTTTGGGTTTTATATGGGAGACTCTGCCTTAACATGTTCCTTCCCCCATCTTTTTAGCCTCTCTTCCTCATGTCCCTACAACATGGTACCCAAATTGCATTTTCTTTAATTTGACTTTCTTCTCAACCCTGGCAACCATTTTGCTTCTCCCTACGAAGTCTCTCTCTTCTTGGCTGCTTTGTTCTGCACCACTTGATGCTCTTTCTGCAACTCTCTGTTTCCAGAACCAATTTTAAACTTCTTGATTCTATTAGTTTAGGGCTTGCTGATTGCTCAGGTGCAATCTTGGTTTTTCATCACTCTGACTTTCATCACGTTAAAGATCTTTCAGTCACGGTTTGCCAGAGCGAATTTCTACAAGTTGACGATTTATCAGGTTGGCAAGACAATATATAAAATATGGGTTAAAAATCAATTCTAAGTTTGACAACACCTCATCAGCCTTAGTGTGCTCATTGTGGCTTTGAAAGCGTATTTATAAATAATATTTTAGTAGGCAATTCAGAATCAATTAAGAGGTAATGAGACTATACCATATTGTCACTTCTAAAGCATATTAACAGTACAATGGTCTAGAAGTAGTTTTAAAGACTGTCAGAATAGTGTTAACTAACCTCTGATATGAAGTGAAGTGTACCTCTATGCCTGTACAGCCGTGCGGTTGGCTGGAGTTCAATAGCCTTGGAAAGATCGATCAGTGCTTCACTAATTCGTCCTAGAGGAGAAAGAATCTGCAACAATATAGAGGTTATCAGCATGGAAATATCTAAAAAATGTTCAATCTATGCTTGACATACCAATCACAGCTACCCTGCCCTTCATCACAAGTTTCCTTGCTGACTTAGGCCGGTATACTTTCATTGGCGCCACAGAAATCATGAAGAAAATAGTTCACAAAAAGTTACTAGTGCACACATTAACAGACAGGCAATAAGAGTCACTGTTTTAATGAAAGCGTAATGGTCTCTACAGATAGGTGTATGTTGTTATGCAGATATCTAAGTTTCCCAAACTTACCATTTCTAACTGCTGAGCATTACTGAAGAGGACTCAATCACTGTCTCTTTAACTCTTTTACCAGCTAGTCAAAAGGCTCGGACATTTGAGTCTTTTCTTTATGGCAGGACACATTGACTGGTGACTAGGTTGTTTTGGAATCAGACCTGCATGGACCTGCCCGAATGAGGGCTCCTCTTATTGTGATCTCACTTTCCATGAAATTAAACCGCCTTGTCATCAACTTATTTAAACTGAGAGGTAGCTTCCCAACAAGAGGCTTTTGAATATGACTTGGGAAAGCCAGTATATACCCATTCTATTTGAGTGTGCTGGTGCTTGGAATGTGTAATGTCTGTGTGTGGAATGTTTAGTCTCACCTACATCCATTAGTGAATGTTAGTCCTGACAGGGTAGACCATGAAGCTGATCATCCTGGAGGCCGACCAACATACATATAGTAACTGATGGGGTTTCTATCGCTAACATATACTTCAACTGGAACACTGGAATTAAGAGTTCCATTGAAGACAACGGAGTGGTAAAGGAACAACAGTGGCTGGAACACACCTACTGCTTCAAGATTTTAATAGATTTCTTTCGGCTTCATTCCCCCTGTTTAATTTGAACACTTTCATCTCCGTCACTCAAAAGTTCTGATTATGCTGCTTCTCTTCTTCCTCAGGTTGTAGAGTCAGTTAAAGACTTTTCCTCATTATAGGCCCCTGAATCTGTTGCCCATGTCTTTACCGCAAATGCAGTTTCGTTAATGACTAGTTAATCCTTGACAGAAAGTGATAATGCTATGGTAAACAAACTAAAGTAACCCTACGCCTATGCATCCACCATGTGCCTCCCAGTAACACCTATAACAACAGTATGGGTGTCATTTAGAAGCTTGTGGACGGTCCTCCTATGTCAAGATTCCCACATAACTGTCTGGGATCTCTGTTCGCCCTCCAGCACTCTGTCTGAATGACAGGAACCTCAACTCTTGGACCATCAAAAAGAGCTCTGCTTATTTGCTTTTTTCTAAGCTGTCTTCGCACCAACAGTTTGCCTGCAACACTCACCTCCTCTCCATGGCCTTGGCAGACTCAGCACTTTTTCTCTCTAAGCCTCTTCTCCTCCATGACTTCAAGCTTCTCTGCCCTGTCCTTTTTATTTTTCTCTGCTCTGCCCTCTTTCTGTTGGCTAAACAACGTTAGTACCTGTAAACAATATTCAAAACTACTGCTTGAAAGTGCCTGGTAATAAAATATTGTAAATGCAATCTTGTTTTGGAACTTTCTGGTAGTCTAATCCATAAGCTGTGGATCAGCAGATGAGTGCATTTTCCTTTGGGCCACTAAATATCTATGAAGATAAAACACAACACTCTCAACAGCTTTCAGCAAACAATTGCAGTCTATCAACATCACGAAATTCTTAAGAAATGCCAGTGTTTTCCTGGGTGGGAACATGGGAGCGCAATATTATTGGTTTGTTGTACGTGGACCAAAGCAACTAGTCTTTGTAACCTTCTCTGTGGGTCATGGCTCATCTCCATAGCTCATAGTAGTTTCAGCAGCTTCTCTGCCAGAAGCTTTGGCTTCCCGATTCAAGGCAGTTCCACTAGCTTTTCTGCACCCCCCACCTCTTTTGTTGGCTACCAACATTTAATCCAAAGAAAATAATATTCAAAACTACCACTTGAATGTGCTTGTTAAAACCAAATATATATATATATATTTTTTTTTTTAACTCCCTCTGGTACTGAAACCTAGAATAAACTGGGGAGGCTGCAGTCGCAGGCGTGAGGGAAGCTCCTTATCTGATACCTTCAGAGAAAACTGAAGATTTTACTGCCTGCTCTCCTACACAGCTTACACCAAAATGCCGGCGGCGCCATGATTCGGCCTGACACGGCGGCACAGTGCCTAACACTGGTGGTGCCCGAGACTCCCTCCCCCTTCTGCTTTTCATCTTTACATGCAGCAGGGACAGCGAGATTACAGCAGGGGCTCCGTTTCTGCAATGTGGCAGCCCGATTTCCCCAGAGCTCTACACAAGGCCGTAGGCAGACAGACGATCAGCCTAACGGGGGATCCGAGTAACAGAATTGCTCACAAACTAACCCACCCACCCCCCCTTCCTTTCTTGAAAGTACTGCCGCCGGAACCAACCGCTCATTCTTTATTATATAATATAACAGGGGAAATCGGAAAGGAAAAGAATTGATGGGGGCCCTCCGCTGCCTGATCAAGGCTGATGCCTAATTTTAACATGGCACCCACCACGGGTGAAAACGGATGGGTGCTGCTGCTTCCCGCAAGGAGTGTCTTCCAGATGTGCTTGCTGCAATGTCCCAGCCACATCTAATCACATTTCTGGACACCCAGGAGCAGGGGGCAGAGCTGCTATATAATCTCATTTGAAAAGGGGAAAAACACTTGATACGGAGATCTAGCCCAAGAGTTCGGGAGGCTGTGTGACTCCAACAACTCTCTGGACTACATAGTACCGGTAATCCTTCTACAGAGACACAGAGGGGGGTTGGGGACTGAGGTGTTGCAGCAGTGTCCCCAGGGCCGGGGAGATGAGGTAGGCCTGCCAACAAACCCCTGCTCCATGCAACGTTTCACTATTGTTATCGATTACTCTTAGGCTCTCTCCCCAGCCGTCTTTATGCTGCCCAAGAAATCACAAAGTAACAAGGTTTCAAGCTACTTTGCTCCTACTTCTGACTAGGTCCTAGCTGCTCACACCTTCTGACACCACAATGGCTTTGACCAAAGACGAGCTCCTACCTTCTCTATGCACTTTTCAAAACCGAACTGAGAGAGGAACTCAAGGCAGACATAGCGGCCTCTTTTAGTGCCTTTAAGTCGGAATTTAAATCTGGTCTGACCTCTCTCCAATCAGATATCAATTCGGTGGGCACATGAATGCTAGATCTCGAGAATAAACACCACAAGTTGGAACAACGTCTGGCTCCAGTTGCAGTGGCCTCTGAACATCTGGAACTACAGCTACAGTCCACCATTCGGAAATGTGAAGACCTTGAAACCAGGTCTAGAAGGGACAATATTTGCATAAGAGGCGTGAAGGAGGGCACAGAAGAGCCTGACTTAGAGACTTTTGTTACTGGCCTCTTTTCATAAATTGTGGGAGGACACCAATAAGAAATTCAAATTAAACAGGTACACCAAGTGGGCCCTCACCAACTGGGAGAAAGCAGGAGACCCAGAGACATATTAGCAAAAATGCACTCCTTCAAAACAAACAAATCAATCCTCCAAGCAGCTCAGAAGCTGGAACAGATCTCCTTCTAAGGAGCAACATGCACCCTCTACCAAGATATGGCACCCACCACACTGGAGTGCAGGCTGCAATTTTGACCGGTAACAAAGGCCCTGGGGTAAAACCCAGGTTGAATACAGGTGGACATACCCGTTTGGTAATGCTTTCAAGCGCCACAGCAAATCCCATCACTTCACAACCATGAAAGATGCAGCAGCATTACTTGATCTCACAATACCAGAATCAACAGACCCCAATAGTCGCTTCCCAAATCCCCAGGCCGAGCCCAGACTAGGATATTGGTAGCCTTACAAAAGGGGACGACAGAAAAAGATGAAGACCTCTCCTGATATTTCTACACCTGAGTCACAACAGTGATGAACAAGAAAATAGGGTGTGAGTTGGCTCACTGCTTGTATACTTGCCCACAGATTGTACCATAGATGGGGCGCTGCATCCGCCATGAACGATTAACCATGAATGTTTAACCAGCCCATTGCTTTGGACACATACTTGTAATCATCTGCCCGAGCCCCGGTAGCCGAGAAACCTGGCCTGGGACACCCTAAGATTCTAAGTATGCACGACGTCAGATTGTGGGGTGCCTGTTCCAAGCACTGAGTCGCATTATGTTGACTTCTCACTGTACAACACAAGTGAGCCACTTATACACTTATCTATTGTTTAATTTGTTAGTTGTTATTCTATGGTTTGGATGGGTGCTACTGCCTGGGTGGAGGGATGCATCCTAAGAGACAATTGTTACGCCTAAGGGGAACCTACTATACTATACAAAAGGTGGGCTTACTAAAAGTACTACTCTTGCTGCAAGAGCTACTATAGATCTTTCTACTCTTATGACACTCCATGGTTCTTAACACGCTCTCCTGGAATGTTAAAGGCCTTAACTCCCCTGATAAAAGGCAACAACTTTGGAAATATATACTGGATAAATGGTTCAATATATTAGCCATCCAAAAAATCCATTTGATAAGGGCTGAGGATCACAGGCTACGTCATAAAAAGTACCCTCTATGCTACACATCTTCTGCCACCAGGAAACATAATGGAGTCACCCCCTTTTTCCACTTTTCACTACACTTCCAATTCCAGGGCAGCAAACATGATAGAGAAGGCCTCTACGTAATGTCAAAGGACTCCTACATTGCCCCCAATGCACCATAGTTACAGTTTAGCTCCCAACACGAATCAAGCCACATTAATTCGCACATTCCTGTCATTTCTGGGAGGCTTTGCAGTAGGGGATATAGTCTTAGTGGGAGATTTCAACCTTATATGGGACCCCACCCTGGATTGTTACCATCAGCATCGGACACAGGCAGGCACATTTCCTAAAAATACGAAATCTCTACCCTGGGGTTAATTGACGTCTGGCACATCACTAACTCCACCACCCATGACTACACATTTTTCTCCCGTTCTCACCGAACCTACGCTACAACTGACTACACAATCACAAGTCACACTCTACATCACGCTATCCGTAGCGCCACCACACAACTCATTGCTCTTTCAGATCATACACCATTGGAGGTGGTGTTCGACTGGAGTGTTCCACAATCTGGCTATTGGAGATAGTACGTAATGAGAGACTACTCCCGCTAGGACTGAAATACGAAAAAACTATAAAATAATTCTTCATCCTAATTAAACGCTAACACATGTCCTATGCTACATATTGGGACACACTCAAGGCAGTCCTGAAGGGGAAATGCACATCGCTGTTATTCACATTGACACAACAAAAATTAAAAGAATGTCTACTCCTAGAAGCTGAACTTTCTACTTACAAATAGCCCATAAAGTAGCCCCTTCTCTTCCTCTCCAAAGACAGGTGACAGCCCTTAGGGGCAAACCTAAAGCCATTTATGCCAACAGAGCTGAGTTACCTCACCTATGTCTCAAAAAGACCACTTACGAGCACAGTAATAAAGTGGGTTCTTTTTAAGCATGCCAGTTACTAGTTAAAAAAAGAAAAAGACTATATCCCCACCACTACAATGTCATGGCATTATTTCACATATGATTGAGAAAGGTAAATATGTTCAGAGATTTTTATAAGCAGCTCTATAATGCTGCTCCTACAGACACAGACACTCAAAAGGCATACCTTGATGGAATCTCTCTTCCCCAGCTCCCCCCAGATATTCAGGAGACGCTTAATGACCCCCATCACCAGGGAAGAGATTCTGACTGCCATTTCCACACTTAATCCCTGTAAGGCTCCCGATCCAGTTGGGTTGACTGTTCTCTTTTACAAATCTTTCAGCTTGATCCCCCCCATTGAACAACACTGTTTAATTATATAACAGACTTTCAAACTGTTACCACCTCAATTGGAGAAGCACTTATTACAGTACTTCCCAAGCCCGGAAAGATCCCTCAAGCATGTTTCGCCTACCGGCTGCCCTCTATCACCGTTACTTTTTGCGTTTGGCGTAGAAACCCTTGCTACCAAAATATATATGCTTCCAACTCCATTTCTGGTCTTCAGTTTGGCCAGAGTGCACACAAAATGGCTTTATTTGCCAACAATGTCCTTTTAACTATTACATTGCCTAACACCTCTCTGTCAGCTTTGCAGGAAAGCCTTCAGCTCTTTGAATTAGTTGCAGGCTTTAAGGTCAATCTCCAAAAATCATATATGCTTAATCTGACAGTTCCCCCCCCCAAACACATGGAGAGACTGGTGGCCTCCCTCCCTTTCCAATGGGTGCAAAAAGAGATCCCTTATCTTGACATGAAAATCACCCCCAGACTGACGGTTCTCTATGCAGCAAGCTACCGCCCCCACCCAACTTAGACTGGATTTTAAACGCTGGGCCCCAATGTTCCTGTCTTGGCAGGGACACATCAATGGGGTCAAAATGACAATACTTTTGCGCATCTTATACCTCTTTCAGGGCCTACCTACAGAACCTCACAGAGACTTATCTCTTCGCACTCTAGTAACAAACTTATTATGGCAGGGACATAGAGCCCACAATTCCCATAAACTCCTGACTTTACATAACGAAGATGGGGGCTAGGACCTACCAAACCTTATTTCCTACTACAGGGCGGCCCAGCTGTGTTGTTTCTCAAAGTGGTTACTTTGACAGTTCGACAAATTGTGGCCACACATGGAAAGGGCAGTAATGGGCAGAACTATATGAGACATTTTATGGAAGCCCAGGAACGCTTGTCCTGATAAATGATAAAGCCCATCTCAGTACTCTGACCCTCTCTACTCTAAACATATGGGACAAAGTGACTAGGTCGCTCAGCATCCCCACATTCCCTACACCGTACACTCCCATACAAGGGAAAGGTAATTTCCCACCTGCACTTTTTCCTGAACCCTTTGATCATTGGCGTGAGGGTGGGTGCTTGCCATTCTCAGACTTGTACTATGGTAACAATATTTTAACCTTTGAAAACTGCTGCAGAGATTGCAATCTACCCTCTACTGAACACTTTTGATTTAAACATTTGAAACACTGGGTCATGCAACCCATGCCGCGCCTAGCGACCACTCAATACCTGCTTCCCATTGAGAAATTCGTACAACAGGCAGGCTTCACCCAGGGAACTATCTCCTTTTCAAATTCCTTGTTAATGTCAACCAGAGGTACCTATTTTCCCCCCACATTTCTTTATGGGAATGCACCCTTTCACTGTCAATCACAGATAAACAATGGCAGACCCTTTGGCAAGGCATTTCCAGGTTTAACCACTCACTGGGACTTCAGGAGGCTCATTTGTCATCTACGACTGGTACATACACCCTGTGAAACTCAAAAAGATATTCCGTAGCAACTTAGACTTATGCTGGTGAGGTTGTGGTCTACAGGAAGACTTTTGACACATTTGGTGGGACTGTCAGACCATCAGAACTTATTGGACTTAAATCTTAGCAGGAATCAAGGAGATCCTCAGTTATCCTATACCCGAGACTCCTGAACAGGGCCGGCTTTTGGGCGGTGCGAGCGGTGCAACCGCACCGGGCACCGACCTCTGGGGGGCGCTGTGTTTATCAATAACTTCTGAAACCTGCGATTTAAAAGCACCTGCTGAAAGGTTTCTTGGCATCCAGCCTTCAAGAAACACTTAAAATGTCCAGATACCTCTTGTGATTAATGTTCCTGCTAGAGAGAAAGATTGGAGTTTTGCCTAGTGGCAGCTTTGACTCAACATAAAGTAGCATAGAGGGTTAATATTCCTACTGTAAAAAACAGAACTATAGGGCTTTTTTAAGAAAAGTGGCGCTGCACACAGTGCTACCCCACTTTTCTTGCACCCCTTAGCGCCCCCCTAACGCCACCATATGTGCTTCATATTTAAAATACGGTGCACCATGGCGGTAGTTTGGGGACTAGCGTCAGAATTTTTTTTATGATAGTCTTGCGCTTTGCAGAACTGGCATAAAAAATGTTGACGCTAATCCTGCAAAACACCTAGATGCCCATTGTAACCAATGGAAGCCTCCTTTTAATGCCTGCTGTTTGAAAACTGCTGGAAAAAAATGACGCAAAGAAATCTGTCAGATCTCTTTGCGCCACTTATTTGCCTCCCCCCCCCCAACGGGGGATGCCCCCTTTGCATACATTATGCCTGGCGCAGGCATAATGTAGTGCAAAAGGTTACAAAGTGGCGCAATGCATGTATTGCGACACTTTGTAAATATAGTGCAGCGTTTTTGGCCTTCTAACACCACATTACCTTCAATAAATTACACTAATGTGGCGTTAGAAAGGCACTACTTTTCTTGTGCCCCTTAGCGCTCCCGTAACGCCACCATGGGTGCGCCCTATTTACATTATTAGCCGCAAGTTTAAGAGGAGCGCTTTGGGCACAGGCACCTTTTTATTTACAAATTAAGCACTGCCCTATGGGGCATATTTGAAAAAAGTGGTGCTGCACCCTTTAGCACCCCCACCCCCTAACGCCACCATGTGTGAGTCATATTTAAAATACCGCGCACCATGGCAGTAGTTTGGGGACTAGCGTCAGAATTTTTTATGCTAGTCTGGTGCTTTGCAGGATTAGCATAAAAAATATTGACGCTAATCCTGCATAACACCCAGAGGCCCATTGCAACCAATGGAAGCCTCCTTTTAGTGCCTGCTGTGAGCAGGCATTAAAAGTGCTGGAAAAAGATGACGCAAAGAAATCTGTCAGATTTCTTTGCGCCATTTTTTGGTCCTTCCTAATGGAGGAATGTAACCTTTGCATACATTATGCCTGGCGGTGGCATAATGTAGCGCAAAGGGATACAAAGTGGCGCAGGGCATGCACTGCGCCACGTTGTAAATATGGCACGGTGTTTTTGGCCTTCTAACGCCACATTAGCTTAAAAAAATGACGCTGATGTGGCGTTACAATGGCGCTAGGGGCTCTTAAATATGCCCCTTATATTTTATGTGGCTAGCCGAGTGGATTAGTAAAGCCAGCCTTTACAAGTGCTTTAAAAACACATTAATGCATGTGGAAGGTGAGCGATGGGGAGATGAGGGGCACATTTGCCAGGTGGTAGTGAATGAAACCGAGGAGGAGGTTACGGTGTGGGGGGCACCACAATGAACTGTCGCACAGGGCGCTACCAGTCCTAAAGCCGGCCTTGCTCCTGAATGTATTTTATTAGGGACTTCGGGACCCCTGACTCCATCTACAGACCTGAAGCGCACGCTCCGTCATGTGGCTTTGCCTGGGAGCAGCCAAGTTGGCGGTAGCTGCAATGTGGAAAAAAACCCAGAGGCACAGTCTATCACACAATGGCACACTCGACTTTGGCATGGCTTGACCATGGAATATATGTCTGATATTCTAATGGACACCAGATCGGCTTTCAATACATTTGGGGACCCCGGGTCCATTTCTTATCCCACGGCCTCCCTTTTTTCTTATGTCCCATACGAACTAGAGCGCTACATCGTTTTCAGATATGAGTAATGCCCACAATTTTCCAAACACCACCACCATTATACCCCTTTTGTTTGCAAGCTGTTTTCTCATCACCCACCACCCTCCTAGCTCTAGCATTTTCTAACTTTATCAGCCCACCCGAACCTTTATTCCTTATAATGATCATGTTCTTTTCTCATGATTATTTAGTTCTGAGATGACCACAGTTGGTATGGTTAAAACTATTTTGATTATGTCATAGCTATTACCTATTTGAGCTACTGTTTCTTTGTCATCCTTCTTTCCCTTTACCATGTTGCCTCTCTCCTTCCCTCTCTACACCTACCTACCTTAGCAATTGATAGGCCATGTCTTATTTTTTGATGCTGTACCCTTCAATTGCTCTAGTTGTATACTTCGGCCTTGATGATAATGTTTCAAAGTGCTATTGTAATATCTATCCTTGAAAGTGTCAATAAAAACAATTTGACAAAAAACAATAGTCCTTGTATTATTTTTCTACCTGTCCCCAAGCCAAAATTAGCATCATTGAATCTAGTAATGAAACTCGGTCCCTTACAGAGTAGCGGCCCTTGCAGTACTGAAAATAGCTTATGGGCTTTTTTCATTTTAAGGATATGTGGAACTTTTACATACCCTAGTTTGAACTACTGTGTACCCTGCCTTATGGGCAATAAGACCTACGTAGGGGTTAATTAATAATATCGAAAAGGAAGATTATGGGCTGTCAAAAAGGGTTTATTTTGACATGAAATTGGCAGCTTAAAACTGGACAGTTGTGGACAGCTACAATGGTATGCTTGGAGAAAGCGTTGCTGGACCGCTGCAGTGGGTGGCAAAGTGGGTGTTGCAGATAGCTAGTGATAGTTAAATTACAGGACCTTGGAACATCCAGTACCATATACTGGGGACCCAAATTAAATATGCTGATTAGGTGTATGCCAATTACAACATGCTAAAAGAGGGAAACATAAGCACTGTACTACTGGTTAGCCGGAGTAAAGTGTCCAGAGTACTATGGCCAACAAAAGTAGGATTCTGAAAAACGCAAAAAAAACAAGGGTGACCACGATGTAAGGGCAAAATTCCAACACCCATTATCACCTTTTTTATTTGTATTGGCAGTGAAGCCATTTGTAGAGGAGTTGAGAGTGGATGGAACAAACGGGGGTGTCCACCATGCGTAACAGAGTCAATTCAGTTTCTATGTGGTAGATAACATGGTAACCTTCTTTCAGCACCTTGTAAAGGATAATAAGCACTTTATAATAGCAAATGCAAAGCTGTAACCTGGATTCAATGTTTGCAATACTTCAGAAAATGGAGTCACTAGCAGGGTGAAGGTGAAATTATCCAAATCTTGAAAACAGTGATTCTGGAAGGAAACCTGGGAGATGCAATTGCATCCCTAAGGAAGTACGTAGCCTTTTGGAAGTGTTTACCGCTGGCCCCGATAGGCTGTGTACAAAAATGGAGATGTTCCTCAGGCTCTTTTACCAACTGGTGAATTTACCCATGCTGGTTTACATAAATACATTTTAAGACTTGGATAGCTTTGTAGGGGTGCAGATCTTAGGGCAAGGCAGGAGACATTTTTCATTGGCTAAATTAAAGGCACCTACGGATAAACCAGGGATGGAAGTTCCTGATAAGGAATTTTACTACCTGGCATCCAAGATTCAGTGGCTGATGCATTAGCTTGCTGGGCGCAATACAGTTGGAACTGGATATCCATTAGCGGTCATACAGGACGGTAAGCTATTTAATATGTTGTTGGATAGGTGTAACTCTGCTTGTTCGCTTTCTTACTTCCCAAACTCCTGAAGGTAGCATTGCATTGCCTTACAACTGTTATACATAAGACACAAAAAGAAATCTAATAAGCCCCACTTGTACTGTTAAGGGAGCTACCTAAAAAAGGGTTTTTTTCCAACAGTAAAAACTCTGGACATTGGAACGAAGCAGGCATCTTTGCTGTAGGCGACCTGTTTGGAAATAGGCAGTTGCTTTCATTCTACTCACTCATGAAAAAATTTGGTTTACACAGGGGAACATTTTTAACATAGAACGGCTTACATACTTAAGGCACGCTGGAACATTTCCGAACTGAACCAACAGCTCTAGGTTATATTCAAACCGCTTACAGGATGGGTGATGGGAGACCCCTGGTAATTTGGTTACACAGGGCCCTACAAAAGATTATGAGCGATTCTAAAGTTAAAATTAGATACAGATGTAATGTATTCCTGGGGAGATGGTTCAATGATAAAGAATGGAACAAAACTACAGCCTATCCCGTAATGTCAGTGGGAAGGCCCATTTTAAACATATTCAAGTTAACATCCTTCACAGAGCATATGTGGTCCCCACAATACTACACAACGTGTATCCTGTTGCCACAGAGATATTCACAAGAAGGACTGGCTTCTGTCATATGCTCTTGGACTGCCTGTTATAGTTGAATATTGAACGTGGGTTACAAGTACACTTACGTCAATAACTAAAATTGTCAACCGATAAAACCATGAATGCTCTCTACTGGGCCAGTTCCCCCGACCTGTGGTTTGCCAGGGCTATTTCTGGGTTTTACACCTTGCCCTCCTGTTAGCAAAGCATCTGATAACTAAGAAACGGAAGGCTGTAGTGGCCCCGACTATAAAGAGCTGGTCACTTGAGCTTCATACATGGGCTGAAGCTTAAACTAAACTGTGGCACCTTGAAGACTTTAAACTTTAAGGGCCCGAGGAAGGTACCCATGTCAGATCAGTGGGATGAACTGTCAGACAAAGTTGAGCCCTAAATAAAGATGCACTGCCCCGCTGAACTGCTAAGTGCAACCAGCAAGTAATATGGTGGATTGCACTGGTAAAACGATCCCCATAATTGATGGAAACAGGTACATATGAATGGCAGAGCCTGCATACTGTGAAAATGAATGTTCTAAATTAAGCATTACATGGCATTCCCGGCATCATGGAGCCACTGAAAAACAACACCTATTACACTGTATCCATTTTTAAAAGTAAAACACAAAAAGGAGCAGGTGGGCCCATGACCAGGATGTGAAACCATGATCGGCTTCTGTGGCATGCTCCCTGTTTTTTGTTTCTTCTGCCTTCCAAAGAGCTGAATATCCACAAAAAAATAAATAACACTTCAAAGGAAAGCAGCATAATCTTTTAAACTAAGGCAAAAAAGGTATACGTTGTAGCTAGAAGATGATGCAGGGGAGCAGAGTGGAATGTCACAAGACTGTTACAGGAGTGCACCGTGCACTGATGACTTTCTAGCAGTGAAGTGTCCTAGAATTGTAACTATGCCAGCGTCAGGTGGTGGTAGATTTTGGACACGCTGGTTGTCTTCGAAGTTGCAGGCATATCATTACACCATGGAAGAGGTTCTTGTAAGAACGGGTGGTTGGGCTGTCGAGTTTGCTTTTGATGCTTGATGGTAACAGAGCTGCGTCAAAGGAGGAGCAGTGTGAGGTGGCAGTTAATTATGAGTAAGAAACCGTAAAAAGACGTGGGGGCTCAGCACAGACAGAAGTCAGATGAATAACGTAAGAAAAGTATATATTTTTAGTGGATGAGAAGCATTATTTGTTAAAAGAATAGCCTGAAGAAAAAAGTACTTTTATGGTGACTGCAGAGTTTTTGCTAAGATTTAAGTTAGAGGTAACAAGATTACACTACCAAAAGGTTTGCATAAGAAGATTGTGCCATGAGGGACACTGTGGAATGTCAAGCATAAAAAGAAAGGCAAAATAGTATTTTTGGTGGTTTAGTTTGGATGCCATGATTGACAGGTGAATGGGAAATTATGAGATTTGCTGCAGAAGTGACAAAACAGCCAAAGCATGTATTATTCCTTTGGGTTTAGTGGAACGGTCCCTGAAGGAAGTTGGCAATGGATCTAGCAGGTCCACTTCATATTCTTTCCCAAAAAAAGCCACATACAATTGAGATTACATATTGCTACCTTAAGCAGGTAGAAATATGTTTGATATATTGCATAACCACAGAAGCGGTGATTATTTTTCCTGGAAGTATTATTTTGATGTGAAAGTATTTCTAAGGAGGTGGTATCAGACAAGAGTAAAGTGCATACCAGCAACAATTCAGGTGTTTTTGAGGAATAGCAGAATTAAACATTGGTATCTAGTGCTATGCACTCACAAGACCAATTGTCAGGTGGAGTGTATTACTAGAGTAGTTAAGGAGTCAATACTGTTGCCTTTGAATTTTGGGTTGCATTTACGGAAAATGATGTAGGCTACGGTGTTGTCATCTAGGATTATTTGGGTGTGGCAACTGTTAAGCCACTCTGAGTTATTAAAAGGACCAGAACTAACTACCAAGTTGGTACCATATTGGGTGATTTGGAGGGAGGAAGGGAAGAACAAGTTGGATGAAGATGTAAAAGTGAGGGATAAAGTGAAATGATATCAAGAAATGGGGAGGAGATATGCCAACCGCAACAGAGGTATTGATGAGTCTGGGTAGCTGGATATCTAGGTAGGTCAGCTTTGGTTTATAAAATGTGTGTTGGTTGGATATATACAGGGTGGTATAGGTTTTCATGTCAGCAATTACAGGTGGAAAATATCAGAACTTGGAATTTTAAGAGATTTTTGGCTCATCTAGAGTGGTTGTTTAAGAGGATAACAAATGAAGGCAGAAGTGTATTTCTGAATGCGTAGGTGTAAGGAAGTAGTGTTACAGTATGAGAACCGGTGGGGGTGAGGGCAGGTGTAGATAGAAGGTTTTTAAGGTTCGGAACATTTTCTCGTTTGTGGATGCACGTTAGAAAAGATTAGGTTCTGGAAAGGATCAAGGACTTTGTTAGATATTGTTTTGTTTTCCTTTCGGTTGTTTGTGTGGCATGTGCTTAGTGTGAATGGACTAGTACTGATGGTGGAATGTGGAGGCAGAATGCTTGATGCAGGACTGGATAAATGTCTGGTGTGGGGGTTTGAATCAGTGATTCAGTTGGTGACTCACTGCGTTTCTGATAAGAAGCTGTTGTGTGCTATTATGTGCTATGGAGCTTTGAAATAAAATAAAGTGCCTTTCCAATCCTTTGTTTCCCCCCCCCCCCCCAAAGAGCCTACAATAATATCTTTTGATTGTGGTTTGCGATCAAACTATCCCAGTGTGGAAGGCTGTATAGGGTGTTGTCATGCATGTATAGGGCGTAGAGTCATGAGATAGAATGTTGTAAGCACTTAGTAGTAGGTCCTGGATTTTGCAGGCAACTAACCATTTCAGGGTCAAAATTATAGAATTACATACCTGTCTGCCTGAAGTTAGTACTTTACTCTGTCTCTGAGTGGAAATGAGCAATGGCTAAAGAGCAAGGGGGGCTCTTAGACACTGAAAATATATTTTGCCCTGTTGCAGCAGTTATTGTGTTGTTGTTAGACACTCTCCAAGACACCGAATCACTGTCACTTTGAAGAGGGAACATTTTAAAAGTCACTACAGCAAATTAGAAATCTACATCATCATAATGTTCTTAGTGAGTATTTGAGCCTGAAAATCCTGCTGACAGTCCTAATCTTGCACATGAGTAAATTGATAACATGAAAATGCCACACACTAGCAAATATGACACCTATGTATATAAATGCAAGGATATGGCCAGTCAAAAGGTTTTTAGATTACATCTGGCATACTGAAATCCTCCTACCGGCCAAACATCAACTTGAAATGGTGACAACAAGATATGGGTCAATAGCTTACCTCTGCTCGTTGCTCATATACTTCTGGATGATTTGGTTCCATGCTTATAACTCGACCAAGTTCAAATAAGGCAAGATCAGCATTCTTAATGTCCTACAAAAGTGTGAAAATGAAGGTATACTTACTACTATAAATAAACATTTCAGAATGCTGGACAATAGATGCAGAATGAAAATTACTAAAGTAATTGTTCCATTTTCAAAATATAATTATCGTTCTCCACTATTAAATCAACAGAAAGGGACTAAACTACCCAAAGTCTGCAACGCTTTAAGTTTGGCTTTCTTCTTCTGTAGAGAACTGCAAAGAAATTAAATGAATGTCAGTATTCAACCTGCCTGGTTCCCTTCATTTCTTACCTCATTTTGGCCTGCTGTGATCTTTGCATTTTCTTTTTATGTACACGCACTGCATTTTATATATTTGTAAACTCATGCAGCTGAGTGTACATTTTTCATTTATAGTCATGTGCTGTATTGGCTGTACATGTACAATACATGTTTGCTTTATTATAGTTTGATAATGTATCAATTATTCATACTTATTCATTAATGTGATTTATAAAGTGTGATAGGATTTAGTGAAGGTGCAACAGAATTCAGATACCAATTCTTGCAATTTACCTTCATCATAATGGGTCCTCTTTTCAAAATAATCAGAGAAGCGTATTTAGTCTAAGACATGTATTAGGCACGGAAGAATCTTCAGCTTCCTGATATATTGATTTATGAGCTTTCAAACATCCCTAGTGAAGTCAACCAGCTCAAACGAAGTCATACCCGAGGTATAGAGCGAGGGTCTTCAAGTACAGAATCCAACTAAACTACAAGCCTATTGTTCAAAGTATACGGGGTAGAGGCCACCTAAAGACACCCAGAAGGATAATTTTGGTGCTAGGAAAGCTTAGCTAGGGCCTAGAAGGGAGGGAGGGGCTGGTTACCAAAGACTGATTTAATAATTTCATGCAAGGGATAATTGAAATAATCATCATAATGTTGCATTCATGTTTAATATTGTGTGCAAAAATCACTTCCACTGCCAATATTGGGTTTATTTTTGTAGGTAAATAAATAAACATTATATGCAATACACTCGGACATTAATTTCAATAAAGTTTGTAAAATATATACGATGGATTCTTGTATGCATCCATGGCGAAAGAAGCTTTGGAACTCACTAATGCAACAAACAATTATGCAGTCTTTCAGAACTGGTCGATGCCCAGAATGCACCATCCTTTCGTAAGCCTAGGTGGCCCGTGAGTTCTAGTCTACTAGATTCCCTAGCTCAGCCTGCACTTTCCCAGAGGATTTTTAGAAACTGGGCTTTGTTTAGCAAAAGTGCAAAAAAAGAATCAAGCCTTTTACCTCTTAGTAGGTAAAATGTCTATTAATGATTTACTCCGGATAATCATGAGGATGCTTGCAGGGCAAGGCTTTTCACTAATATGTCTGAGCTTTTGTGTGGCACAAGACTCACTGGTCATGTAAAGGGGCTGTAGGAGTGAGGTATACACTTTATTACTAAGGGGCATGAATTGGTGTTACGCCTCTATGCTGCAGCGGTAAAAAACAAAACAAAAAACAATAGGTTGTTAAAAATAATAAAGGGTGGGGCCAACCAGAGCAAGCGATGGTGGTGACACTTGTATCTCCAAGTTAAAGTCCAGCACATCACCTGTTTTTAAGGCTTGTATTTGAAGCAAGCATAGAAAAGCACCTTTCAATACGAACATATGGGATTTGTACCACATTTTTATATAATGCAGGTATTAAGTGCAATTACTGCTAAAACACCAGAAGAGGGGAGGTACGATATATCATATTTTCTAGGTTCAACTGGACTGGGGACTGAACATAAGCTGTCTTTAACAGTCAGAGATAAAAAGATAAGTTCACAGGCATGTGCAACTGATGTATCCATAATCTGATTTCTTAAACTCTGAAGATGCGATTATTGTCATTACATTTAAGTTAATAAGATGCTTGAGAGTGTTCATTTCAACGGGACGAGTGGTTTTGATTCTGGCATAAGCTCTTCCTTGTTAAACAGGGATCTGTGGGGACTCCTCGGTGGATGGATTTTATGGTAGATCATGGTGACCTTGGGGGGAGAAGGTTCCAGGTGGTTAGTCTGTAGTTCGTTTTGGTTGTGGTCATGGCAACTGTCGCTGAAGCCCATAGGTGTAGGTTGTGGTTCAAAGTTCCTGTACATGGTTGCAATCTTGTGAAAGTAATCAGCAAGGTTGTTGCACAACTCCTGTGAGGGTGTGATGTTGTTTTCATTAGCTGCCGGGTTGGATATTTCCTTAACAATGTTAAAGAGTTCTAATTAATGACAAATATAATATCTTCATTTTTGTTCCTTATTTTGTTTTGTTTCAAATTACTACAATATGTATTATGTTGAATGCTATAATACATCCGGTGTTACAGAAACTGCCTAGCATTTCCAAAGTTGGTGGTAATGACAATGTAACTAATATCACTGGGTGCATCTATCCCTACTTTTTTTGGGTCTAAGGATCTCTCCATAATAATCTGTGAGTACCAGGCAGCTGAAATGTCTTGGCCAAATGACCATGCATAATCAATGAATGCATGCCAAAAAATACCTGTGAGGTTTGCTTTCCTTATTTTCTAGAATAGCTGTCAATGGCGACCATTTTTCTTCGGCTAAGAAATCCAGCCTTTTTTTCCAGTGGAATTATCTAGGGTAAGAGGGGGTCACGACAAAATGTTTGGGATGCACTGTTAATATGATAATTGATGTCAAACCCAGGACTATATAGAAAGTATAAAAAAATATATATTTTCTAATTCTGCAATTTTCTTTCCAAAACATGGAGATTCTTTCCAGACTCCCTCAGCCAGGAACAAATCCCTGTCAAGGATTGACATCCATCTTTGTTTCTTTGTGTCTGTAAAAACATGGAACACCAGACACGTACGTGTTTTCTATGGATTCAAAGTGCCCAGGGGTTGACAAATTTGGTGCAGTGCATTTAGAAACTTCGACAAAACAAATATCAGGTTAGGCTATCTGTCTTTTGATCGGAGGTATCACTGCTAGGCGGTATGGAAACAAACTACAAACAAACATTTTTAACATCTACACACAATACTAAGTTTAATATTGCTGGGTGCCTGATTGGCTGGCATGCTGAACATGACTTTTGCTGGATTTTTACAAAACATGTACCCCTAGTATCCTCCAACAGGAGAATATTCATAATAAGACTTAACCCCAATTTAGTTTTTCTTGGTCTCCCGAGTGTGGCTGTGCCACAAATCTATTAGTTTTCCCTGGGTTTAGGGTGCCCACAAAGGCAGTAAAAGGGGTGCACATTATTCAGGAAGCAAATGAAAGTGAAAACCTAGTTTAGGCTGTCTGTCTTTTGGTCACACGTGTCACTCTAGGACAGAAGCTAAATCTATCACAACTCTCTATTGTCAAGATCTACAGATCATAAGATTTCAATTGTTGGGTTCCATGCTACCCTTGTCCTGTCTGTCTGGTTAGTACAATGTGCAGAACAGCACATTTGTCGGATTTTCAACATCTTCACCCAAAACACGCAGTTTCCCTCAATCTTTCTCATTCAGGAATATAGCCCTGTCATCACTTGAGCCATGTCTGTGTACCTCAGGTCTTCTGAATGTGGTGTTAGGTGAAACATGTGGATTTTCCATGGGTACAAGCTGGGTACCACACTCTAGACACCAGGAAATGTTTTTGATGGGGTGCATTCCATAAGGAGTGGCTGCAGTATTTGTGGTCAGAACCAAGAGACATCAATCAAACCTAGGCACTTTTGAAATTTAGAGACCAGGGGAATCTAGGATTATGTGACTTGCATGAATCTCAACATGTCTTATTACCCAGAATCTTCTGTAAATGTCAAAAGCGTGGAAAAACCATACTTCCCTTCTCGGTGAAAAATAACTCTAGAACTCTATTCTTGGTTGGGACTACTGGGTCTAAGAAATTGGGTTTTTAGTTGAATGGTGAGAGTCCAACTCAAACACAATTATTATCAGGGTGAGCCACAAAAGTCACTATATAAATCTGTGTTTAACCCTCTGGTAGCTTGGCACAAAGTAGTCAGGCTTGACTTAAAGGTACTGTGTACAGTGTTTATGCAGCAAACATTAACAAGGTGAAAACATGACACAAGAAAAATTCAAAACCCGTTTATAAAAACAGAATAGATTGTATTAAACAAAATGACTTAAAAACAACAAAACCCAAAAAGTAGAACTGGAGTAAGACATTTTTAAACTTTCAGGTGAAAATAGAGGCAAAAAGTGCTACTCGCATTTATCCACTCGTGCTGGACCGGGTGAGAGTCACAAGTTCAGACTAATGGTCATGGAGCGTGGGTCAGTCCCAAGGACCAGGCTTGTCTTAATGAAGGCTTTACCTTTTAACAGTCCAATAGGAGGAGCCTCAGCCAGAGTTTGGGACTGGTGGGAGCAGTGAGGAGGGCGTTGTCGGAGCAAAGAGTAGGTAGGTGCTAGAACTTCGCAATGGCTGGAGGTGCAGGCAGTCACTGTTGGCATGAAAAGCAGGTTGCAGTCAAATTTCCTGCTGACTGGAGATGTGGGAGGTTGATGCTGACACAAAGTCTGCTCGCAGGCATGAAAAGCCCAAACGTTCAGTCTTTGCCATCTTGAGGTAGGAGGAGTACGGCCAAGATTACAAGATCTGGTGTAGCACCTTTTGTGATAAGGACTCACTCCAGCAGAGGCCAGAAGGAGGGCTCATGCATGTCTAATTGGTGCTAGTCAGATAGGCAGTTGCAGGGAAGTATTGGGAAGCTTGTTGTGTCCCGGTAGATCCAATAAGAGATCAGCCAACTGACTGTGGGAGTCATTTCTGGGAATCCTGGCTTCAAGGCAAGCCAAGCAGGACCTGTCTTCCTTCTTCAGACTGCAGGGCAGTCCTTCTTCTGAATCTTCCACAGGTCCAGGAGGGATCTGATGAGAGGTTCTAAGGGGGCCATTCTTATACTCTAGCCATCTTCCTTTCCTGGGTTCGGCTCCAAACTGTCTAAGGAGTGGACGAACACCGGAGAGATTAGGAGTAAGCTACATTTATCAGTTGCAGGGCAGGCAACATTAGAAGTCAGGAAGGGGTGGGCACATCCCTCAGGCTACCCTCTGAATCTTAAGGGCTGAGTACAACACCTCTAGGCCATCCTGCTGAAGAGAGTAACAAACTGCCCCGCACACAAGGCCCTTTTGTCCCCATGTCTAAGAGGAATACACATCCCACCAGAGGAGAGACATTCTCAGTCATGGGACCCCGGATACTGGCAGAAAGGCACACTTGTTTAGGCAGAAAAATGCCAACTTTCTAAAATGGCATTATCAGAATAGTAACTTAAAATCCAGCTTCACCATTAAAGAGGATTTTAAATTACATTTCAAATGAGTGGAGGACGTATTCCCCTATTTGCTCTCAAATTGCAGTTATCACTTATTAAGAATAATAAGGTAACCTAGTATTAGTCTATGGGAGAGATAGCCCTGCTACAGTGAAAAACGACTGAGGGTCTATCTTAAGGGGATATTTGTAAGTATTAAAAAGGAAGGTTTGGCCTGGCAAAATGTTCATTATGCCAGGTCAAAATGGCAGTTTAAAACTGCATTACAATATGCAGTGGCAGGCCTGAAGCATGTTTTACTGTGCTACTTTAGTGTGTGGCACAATGAGTGCTGCAGCCCATTTGTAACATTTAATTTACAGACCCTAGGTACATGATGTACCATATACTCAAGACTTTTAAGTAAATTAAACTAAAAAATAATTTTGTCTTTCTAATATGCATCAGTGTATACAAAAAACAATTTGGAATCTCGACTAACACATGAACTAGGGTGAGGTTGGGTTTGGGTGCATCAGTTCAAGAAAAATCTTCACACGCAATGGTTTAAAACAAGGATGCATCTTATTGCCATTCTTGTTCAATCTGTATTTGGCGGAGTTGACACCTATACTCAATGTCAACTCGCATCCTCCTAAACTGTGTGGGTTTAGAGCCTCAAATATGCTGTAAGCCGACTAAGCGGTCTTGATCAGCCACACAAAGGCTAGCCTGCAGTGCCTTATCAACACACAGCAACATATGCAGCTGAGCACAGGGTCCAAGTCAATCTCAGAAAAACTAAGACCAGGTTAGTCAACACAAGAAGATAATCACCGCCCACGCTTTACCTGGACTGTTCAGCTCTGAAACATGTGACAGAAAGTATTTAGGTGTAATTTTCGAACCCAGCTGTGCCTTTAACAAGCAGTGCAGCTCGATGTAGAGGAAAACAACTCCCTTACATCTGACATCTGCCTTTCTATTCCTTAAAGAGCTGGGGGCGTGGCCTGTTGAGCAGCGAGATGGCCGCTCTCTGAGTGAGCTCCGCCGGCCGGACCGAAATCCTGCAATTATCCTTCACACCGGGGTGAGCCTGAGCTGCCAAGACCGGCAGAAAACGTACAGGTGGCGGTGAGGCATAAGCGGAGGTACGATATTCCCGCCTTCCATCGCCTTGGAGGAGCTCGGGACCCGCACAGCCTGTGGGCGGACCTGGCGGAAGCGCCTGCTGGAGCTCGTTTGGGGGTGAGCCATGACTCGAGCCCGGGGCGTGCGCTGACGGCGGGGCCTGGGCTGGAGTGGCAACGCGTTGTGGAGGAGGCTGGGGGCCTTTGCTGGTGGTTAACGGCGGGACCCGGTGGGTCTCTCTTCACCATGGGTAAACATGATTCTAAGCAGCCGAAGCTGAACTTTGATCATAAGCGCTCCACGCGCCAGGGAGAGTTGGAGCAGGGGCCCCAGGCGGCGGAGGGGCGAGACCTGGCCGCAGACGATCATGGCGAAGATTTACGCACGCTGATGCTTGAGATGCGTTCTAGCCTCCGCAATATTGACACTAAACTGGACAACCTCACCAGTCAGTTAGACTCAGTGAAAACACAGGTGGCGAAGCACGAGACGAGGTTGGACACGCTTTAGGCTCGCCAATCTGAGTTTCATGAGTTCCAAGTGGAAACGAAGGACCGGCTCCTGCATATGGACAAATTATTGGAAATAATCCGTGCAAAGAATGAGGACTTAGAAGCGCGGTCCCGGCGCAATAATCTACGCGTCACGGGGGTCCCGGAGACCACTGCCATAATTAAAATGGAAACCTATGTCACTGAACTCCTACACAAATTGTTTGACCCTAGTCTCTCAGCGGTATTTGCGGTAGAGAGGGCGCATAGGTCGCTGGGTCAGAGGCCCCCTGTTGGAGCGCCACCCCGGCCCATAATTGTGAGAATCTTGAACTACCAAGACCGAGATTTGATTCTTAAACTGGCAAGGGAAAGAGGTACCATCACGCACAAGGGCAATAACATCTCCTTCTACCCTGACTTCACCCCGGCTGTCCAGGCTGCCCGCCGGGAGTTTCTGCCTGCAAAGCGACTTCTTCTGCAGGCGCAGATTCCGTACTCGCTCCTCTATCCGGCTAAGTTAAAGGTGTCCTTTGAGGGGTCTGCCCACATATTCACTGATGCCAAGGAGACGATGAAGTTCGCCAAACATGTGGGACGCAAATCCGCACAACGACCCAAGGATGCTGCGGAGGCAATGGATAGCAAGCTCTGCGACAATGAGTAAACGCGGGTCCCATCTACTATATCCTGAGGGGAATGGCTCCTTTTTGTCTGTGGACTTTTATCCGCTGGAAGGGGTAGTGCACTTGTGATGCCCGGTGTTCAATCGTTGACATCTGCTATCCTAGATAGATCTAAATTATTAGGTTTTGAGTGGCTAGGATCCCCTGCAGATCTTCCGGCCACCCCGTTTCACACGGGGGAGTAGCCGGCATCGCCACACCCCCTCAGGAATGTTCCCTTGTTTATTTAAATGTCGCTTTGGGGATAGCATGGGGATGGCTACTCTACGACCCGGTTGGGGGGTTGGAGTGGGTGGGGGGCGGTTGGTTTGGGTTTTTGTTTTGTTGTTTACTGCCAACTTTTATTGTATGCTATCTGCGTGGTGTCCTGAGCGTACAGCCTGGTCATTGTCAGCATGTCTTACTGCACTTTACATAATGTGTGTGGGGAATGCCCAGAGTGGATAAAACTTTGAACTGTCTTACCTGGAATGTTCGGGGGCTCAACGACCACAGGAAGGCTAGGTTGGTACATGTATATTTGGTGCAGCACTGTGTGGATGTCTGCCTGTTGCAGGAAACTCATTTGAACACCGCCCCTGCCCAAAGACTGCGTCACACCAGATGGGGGCACGTTTATTCAGCTATCTATTCCAACTATGCCCGGGGGGTGGCGATACTGATACGTCGCGGGTTGGATTGGCGGGAGGGCTCTGTTCAATGCGACCCAGAGGGTAGATATGTTTTGGTACAGGGCATTGTGTGCGGAGTTTCGGTGGTATTCGTGGCTGTGTATGGGCCTAATGTTGACTCCCCAGGTTTCTTCCATAAGCTCTGGGGGCAAGTGAAAGCCACTGGATGCAATACAATTGTATGAGGAGGTGATTTCAATGCAGTACTGGATGACAAAGCAGATAGGAAGGGGGTAGCTCGCACATTGAATCCGTTGGCGAGTTCCGCGCTGCGGGAAATACTGCTGGATGGTGCGCTGGTTGATGTGTGGCGGGGTAGGCATGGGGACCTGAGGGAGGGCACCTGTATATCGGCTTATAGCGGCGCGTGGTCCCGTCTTGACTTCTGGCTGGTGTCGCGGGACGTTGCACTGTGGATGGCGCAGGTAGAGCACATGCCCCGTTCGTTGTCCGACCATGCACCCTGTATGTTGAGGTTACTACTCCCTGGTGGTCCTTTCCCGGCGTTCTCGTGGCGGCTTCCGCCTCACGCATTACTTGATGATGCGTTCAAAGAGGAGATACGGACTGATATCACTGACTACTTTGAGCGCAATGTGGGATCGGTGGAAACGGAGGCGACTTTGTGGGAGGCCTTCAAGGTAGTCATCAGGGGCCTGTGTATAGCCCGACAGGCGGGTGTACTGAGGGCGATACGGGGCACCCTGGTAGCACTGGAAGCCGATATAAAACGACTCAAACGCACTTTCTTAGAGGCTGGAGAGTCAGGGGTGGCGGGGCTGCTGAAAACCAAATTATTGGGAGTACGACGAGGAGGCGATGCAGGAGGTTAAATTTCTAGGGAAATATGCGGAGGCGAGGCGGTACGGCGAGGGTGGGAGACCGGGGAAGGTCCTGGCAAATATGATTAGGCCGCCGTGTCCCGCGACGTATATTCATGAACTGCACACGACGGCTGGCGAGCTGCTTCATGACAAGGAGGACATTGTAGGAGCATTCTCCGAGTTTTACTCTCGTTTATATACCAACACCCAGGATGAGTGTCCGGAGGGGCTTGCATCCTTCCTGGATTCCATTGCGTTGGTGTGGTTCAATAATAACCACAGAGAATATATGGACCTACCGATAGATGCCGGAGAGGTGGCACAAGTCATCATGAGCTTGCCGCCTGACAAGGCGCCGGGACCTGATGGTCTGACAACAGCTTTCTATAAGGCGTACGTGGATGAGCTGTCGCCCCGGTTATTGGCAGTGTACGAGGAGGCCTTAGAAAGGGGGGTGTTGCCTGCCACCATGCGCGAGGCGCTGATCATCACGTTGCTGAAGCCGGATAAACCTGCTGACGATCTAAACTCCTATCGGCCCTTATCTCTGATTAATGTAGATGTGAAAATCTTGGCCAAGCTGCTCGCGAACCGGGTGCAGCCAATGTTGCCGATGATCGCACTCCCAGACCAATCCGGTTTTATACCGGGAAGAGTGACCTCCCACAACCTGCTAACGATCTTCGCCGCATTGCATTACCTACACCCTGAGGTCAGGGCTGCTGTGGTGTTTTTAGATGCCACTAAGGCCTTTGATACTCTTGAATGGCCCTATTTATTCCATATATTGGAAAGGATGGGTTTCAGTGCGCTGCTGCTTAGGAAAATTCGCCTGCTTTACACTTTGCCTACAGCCAGAGTGCGGGTAGATGGCCTGGTGTCTGAACCGTTCCCTGTCTTGCGTGGTACTAGGCAGGGGTGTCCTCTCTCCCCGCTGCTGTTTGCCATAGCTATGGAGCCGTTGGCAGCTAGGATTAGACAACATCATACTGCGAGAGGTATAGGCTTCAGTTCTAGAAACCTTCTAATATCACTATACGCGGACAATGTGACCCTTTATCTTATCAATCCTGCGGACAACTTGGATCCCATTTTGCGGGAATTTGTCCGATTTGAGGGCTTCGCGGGCATCTCCATCAACTGGTCTAAATCGGTAATCTTTCCCCTCACGGACAGCACTGCGGAGGTGTCCTCCGAATACCCCCTGCGCTGGGAGGCGGAGGAAGTCAAATATTTGGGGATTTGGATTAGCCGGAACCTTTAGGAGATCTGGAGACTTGACTTTGGCAGGGCTATGATGTGGCTGAGCGAGAAAGTGAAATTATGGGCTTCCCTGCCTCTGTCGCTAACTGGGCGGATTGCGTTGACAAAAAATGATAGTGCTACCCAAATTCCTTTATTTATTCGTCAATATACCTATACCGCTTACGTCGCACTTCTTTGCCACTCTGCGGTCCTGCCTGGTGGCGCTGGTGTGGGCAGGTGGACAGGCCAGGGTAGCGTGGGACACGCTGGCACTACCACTGCGACAGGGAGGTCTGGGTGCCTCAGATATGAAATTGTATGCCCTATGTGCTCAGGCTCAGTTCCTGCATTTTTGGACCCACCCTGTCCCTTTTCAGCCTCACATGGCAGTGGAACGAGATGTGGTGGCGCCCCTTCCACTTGGTGTGGCGATATGCGCCAAGGCACGGCGCCCTAGAGCAGATGTAGACACAGCTGGGACGCTGCAATGGGTGTGGGAGGAGTTGCGCAGGAGGGCGGGGGTCCCATTGTTGTATGCTCCATCGCTCCCTCTGTTGCATAACCCGATGCTGCCTTGTGTGGCTGATGGGATAGCCGGTCATCTAATCGTCAAGCTGCATCTTCGCACCTTTGCGGACCTCTTTCCCAATGGCAAGTTCATGCCTCCGCCGGCGCCGGAGGAGGGGGGTACGGTGCCTTTTTCCGAATTATTTTTGTACCATAAACTATGTGCGGCGTGCCGGGCACTATCCAGTGAGTTCCCTGACGCGCCGCCAGTCTTTACAGCTTTAGAGGCGGTGGTGGGCTCCCCGTCTCCCCGTAAGCTGGTAACTCGTATTTATCGCCATATGCAAAACATGGCACCGGGGGTGGCGCCTAAATCTATGCTGTATTGGAACGAGGAGCTCCAACCTGAGATATCTGAGGAACAGTGGGAATTCTGCTGTGGGCAGCTTACTGAGCTTTCGCCAAACTACAAGTTGCGTTTAATACATTTTAAATACCTGCATAGGTTCTACAGAACCCCCATCAGCCTGAAAAGAATGGGGCTTAGAGAGACGGATGAATGTTGGCGATGTGGGTCGGCCTCGGCCTCTTTTCTACATATAGCATGGTCCTGCCCGAGGTTGGAGGGTTATTGGTCTCAGGTTTTTGTATTGGTAAACCAGATTGTGGGCCGCTCGGACGTCCCTTCCCCTCTGCTTGGGCTACTAGGATATGTCAGAGACACTCCGCCACCATCGCGCAAGCTGCATGCATTGCTTCTACTGTTTGCTAAGCGACGGGTGGCGATCCACTGGGGTAGACGGAGGGTGCCCGAGGTGAGGGACTGGCTAGGGGATGTAACTTATGGGCACACGCAGCTAACCACGTTCTGGGAGTTACTGCCGGCTGCATCCAGGCCCCGAGACATCTGGGATCCGTTTGTGAGTTGGGCTCGGGAACATCAGAGCAGGGAATCAGAAGGAGATATTTTGAGTGAATGATCCCTGGGAGGTGGGTGGTGGTAGGGGTACATCGCACTCTTTTCCTCTCACATCACGGAGGCAATGCCTGTAACACTGGCATGTACCAGATCGCTGCCCCGGTCTTCCTCCACGGCTGCCCTCTTTATGCACTAAGGCAGAGCGTTGTGGTCCTCTGAGCTCCTGTATTCAGTCTAGTGGCTTGTAATTCCTATTGATATGGACATGATGACTATTGCTGTATGTTCCTTTCTGTATGACACCTAATAGCATACTGTATGCAACACACTAATGATGATGACTGGCAGGTTTGTTGGTTGTATTTTTCTGTATCGCAAAATGTGTAATAAACAAAAAAAAAAAATAAAAAAAAAAAAAGGAACTAAAGACTAATCTACACATTATCTCAAAATGAGAAGAAATAACGTCTATACATGAGATATATGTCCTTTTAAGAACAACCATCACTATTTCGTGGATTTATGTGTAAATTAAATCTTTTGGAGAGCAACGACACTGTTAGTCATATAGACTAATGTCATTTCAATCTACGTTTTTGTGCATAAACTGATATATGTATTTTAGCTGTTGAAGGAAACAGTATGTTTGTTTTCAATGTTTTCGCGCATTATTATTTTCTGTGACAAAGCTGAATAAATTATGAAATTAAAAAAAAAAAAAAGGAGCTCTCTAAAAAGCCTGTCACTCTAACTGCTTCTACAAGTCATAGCTGACAAACATGTTCCTTCCATAGCACATGGTGTGGGGGCCATCAGCAGGAAAGCTGACAAAATAATAGGCAATGCCATAGTTGCCACTTATCAGTGGGTGTTCAATCTCCCACGTCATGCCTCTTCAGCTCAAATACTCCTTAAGTTTGGCCTTCGAAGACAGAACATAGATAGCCTTGGTGTGTTTTTAAAAACCTGCTACAAGTTGAACAAGCATTTGCAATGCAAATGGTCTCGCGTTTGCTTGATCTCGAGCAATTAGCATTGTAAACTCCTAACCGGACTTTTCTTGCCACATAAATTGAAAATAAAACAGTTTCACATAACTAACTGGACTTTTCTTGCCATATAAACTGAAAAGTAAAAGTTTCACATAAGCGAGCTGACGGCCGGCATCAGTGCAAAGCAGACACACAATCGGAAATAACAGTTCACTCGTAGTGAAACCTATCAGCAAAAGAGCAATTATCTACATAACCGGCAAAAGTGCAATTAACTATGTAACAGGGTCAATGTCATGCAAAGCGCTCGAATTCTGCCAAGCGAGATCGCGCTGCAAAAAAAGAGAAAAAGTAGTCCACAAACCAGACGGAAAACAGCAAGTCTCGTATGTTTTCAGTACTTGGTTGCTGCGCTCCAGGAGGGCTAACCACCAGAAAAGGCATGACTTATCCATGCCTTCCTCTAATGAAAGCACGCAGGTTTTAAAAGGCAAGACCACGAACCAATGAAAGACACTGATGTGACATAGGCGTGGTTTGAAGCCCAAAGAGAGATAACAACATGGACAGGAGTGCTTTGCGCTCGCCCGTAAAAATGAGACAAGATCTACTCTCAGCTGCCTTGTGTGGAAAGTCATCTCTGACCCAGGAAACACCCAGGCAAATAACTATTTAAATCTAGTGTAAACGACGTTCCAGGCAGAGGTTCCTTGAACTTTAACTCTTACCAAGTCAACCTTCAATAAAGCCATAAATTTAACAGCGAAAAAGCTCTCATCTCTTGACGCCAAAACACAGTTGTCAAGAAGATCACATGCCTGGATGACAATGTGCTCTTATGGTTTTTTAAAGCCTCAACCGTACCCTGGGCAACTGTTTGGCCTAAAAGCAAAACTCAGTCTGTTGAACTATTGGCTAGGCAGCTTCTTCACTAGGCAGCTTCTGCACACTTTGCAACCTCTCAGCTTGGAGAAGAAATGATATGGAGACCGATTGCCTGCTCTATCACTACCCAAAGGAAAACATTTGTCACATCGCCTGTACTTGTTCCACCATAATGCCAGAGCGGAGGGGGCTACTGGAAAAGCACTTTATAAAGGTCGGAAGTCGCACATTCAGACAGGCTATCCTAGCCTGCCTACAAGGAGCGGATCTAATGTTCTGGAGGAAATTGCTGAAATGTATGACCCTTGCTGAATCAAAACCAATTGTACTGACCCCTAAGAGTACAGGTGCATAGTAACTGTTCATTCCTGCTGCATTCCGTCCACAAAATGACCCGGGGCTATTTATGTCTAGTGACTCAGCTTCTTTCTTGCTTTTATTTTTCTATATACTTTCCTAGTTAGCAACCTCAATTTTTTTGTTTTTTACTTGACTAACTATTTGTAGTCACAGTGTAACATTGGTTATTCCCACTGGTGTTTTCAATTATAAGTTTTACCTGAATAATAAAGATACATTCGTTCAATTTGGAAAAACTTCCTTTCTTGAAATCCCTGACCCAGAATTTGAGGTAGTAAAATGTCCCCTAACCTTGAACTCAGATTCTTGGTACATTTGAAAAAAAAAAATAATTATATATATATATATATATATATATATATATATGTATGGAAAATGTCACTTACCCAGTGTACATCTGTTCGTGGCATGTAGTGCTGTAGATTCACATGTTAAGCATATTCTGCCATCTAGTGTTGGGCTTGGAGTGTTACAAGTTGTTTTGCTTCGAAGAAGTCTTTTCTCGAGTCACAAGATCGAGTGACTCCTCCTCTCAGTAATAGTGCGCATGGGTATCGACTCCTTTGTTAGATTGTTTTCCCGCAGAATGGTATAGGAAGGAGTGACAGAGTGAAAGAATGTAAATGTACAACTAAATGTAATAAGTAAATAAGATGTCCATGCAAATGTAAATATATATACATATGTACAAATAAGTACTGCAACGACTACAGGCTTCCGGGGAGGGCACATGTGAATCTGCAGCACTACATGCCACTAACAGGTGTACACTGGTTAAGTGACATTTTCCGTTCGGTGGCATGTGTAGCTGCAGATAGACATCCTGTGCATAGACTAAAAAGCAGTCCTTCTCCCAATAAAGAGGTGGATAGCCTGTAGGGGTTGAAGTGGTTTGAAATAGTGTTTTTAGTACTGCTTGACCAACATTGGCCTGTTGCTTTGATAACACATCAACACAGTAATGTTTTGTGAAGGTATGTGATGTGGACCATGTGGCAGCTTTGCATTTGTCTGCCCTTGGTATGTTTCCTAAAAATGCCATAGAAAAACCTTTTTTCCTAGTTGAATGTGCTTTAGGAGTTATCAAAAGTTGCCTTTTTGCTTTAATGTAACATGTATGAATACATCTCACAATCAATCTAGCTAATCCTTGTTTTGAGATAGGATTACCTTTATGTGGTTGTTGGAAAGCAACAGCAATCTGTTTACTTTTCCTAAACTCTTTTATTTTGTCAACATAATACATTAGAGCTCTTTTAAGGTCAAGATTGTGAAAAGCTCTTTCAGCAGTTGAGTCTGGCTGTGGAAAGAAGACTGGCAATTCCACTGATTGGTTAATGTGAAAAGGAGAAACTACTTCTGGCAAAAAGTTTGGATTTGTCCTAAGTACAACTTTATGTTTGTGTACTTGGACAAATGGTTCCTCTAGAGTGAATGCTTGTATTTCACTCATTCTTTTTAATGAAGTAATTACTATTAGGAAAGCAACTTTCCATGTGAGAAATTGAATATCACATGAATGCATGGGCTCGAATGGTGGTCCCATTAATCTTGTGAGTACAATATTGAGATTCCATGCAGGAACTGGTGGAGTTCTTGGTTGAATAATATGTTTAAGTCCTTCCATAAAGGCTTTTAAGACAGGAACTCTGAAGAGAGAAGTATGTTGTATGGTTTGTAAGTACGCTGATATAAACGTGAGATGAATCTTAATAGAGGAAAAGCTAAATTTGCTTTTTGTAAATAAATCAGGTAACATACAATATATTGTATTGATGCTTTAAGTGGATCCATATTTTTGGGTTGACAGTAGTAAACAAACTGTTTCCACTTGTTTGCCCAGCATTGCCTAGTTGTTAGTTTGTGTGCTTGTTTTAGAACTTCCATACTTTCTAATGGAAGGTGTAAATATCCAAACTCTATGACCTCAGGAGCCAAATCGCTAAGTTGGGTACACTGGGATTGGGATGCCTGATTTTACCTTTGTTCTGTGTTAACAGATCTGTTCTGTTTGGAAGTTTGTGATAGGGTACTACTTAAAAAAATCCAGAAGTGTTGTGTGCCAGTGTTGACGTGCCCACGTAGGAGCTATCAGTATCATGGTGAGAGAGGAGTGATGCAGTTTGTTGACCAGCAATGGAATTACTGGGAGGGGGGGAAAGCGTAAGCAAATATCCCTGACCAATTGATCCATAGAGCATTGCCCTTGGACAGAGAGTGTGGGAGTCTGGATGCAAAGCTTTGGCATTTTGGCTTGTTGAGAAAAGGTCTATGTCTGGTGTTCCACACATTTGAAAGTACTGTTGAAGTACCTGTGAGTGAATTTCCCATTCGTGTATTTGTTGCTGCGTCCTGCTTACTAGGTATGCTAAGTGGTTGTGCATCCCTGGGATATATTCTGCTAGCAAGTAAATCTGATTGTGAATTGCCCATTTCCATATTGTTTAGGCTAGAAGGGACAATTGGGATGAATGTGTTCCCCCCTGTTTTTTTCAGATAATACATTGTTTTCATTGTCTGTTTTTATTAAGACTGTTTTGTGCCTGATCTGAGGTTGAAAAGCTTTTAGGGCCAGGAACACAGCTAACAATTCTAAATGGTTTAGGTGATAAGTTAACTGTGTTGAGTTCCATTCCCTTTGTATGGTTAGGTTGTTGAGATGAGTGCCCCAACCTGTCATTGACGCATCTGTTGTGATTATGGTCTGAGGCACTGGGTCCTGAAACAACCGCCCTTTTATTAAGTTGTTGTGATTCCACCATTGCAGAGATTTGTAAGTTAGGCAGCCTAACAACACTAGATCCTGTAATTGACCGTGTGCTTGAGACCATTGTTGTGCCAGACACTATTGCAGTGGTCTCATGTTTAGTCTAGCATTCGATACTATTGCTATGCATGATTACCTTCATTCCCAACAGTTTCATGATAAATCTTACTGTGTAATTCTGACTGGGCTGTATTTGTGATATGAGGATTTGAAAAGCCTGTATGTATCCTCTGTGGATTTGGATATGCTAATGCTTTTTGGGTATTGAGAATTGTACCTAGGTAAGGTTGAACCTGTGCTGGTTGAAGATGAGAGTTTTGGTAATTGATTGTGAACCCTAATGTGTGTAGGGTATCTACTGTGCATTGAGTGTGTTGTTGGCACTGTAGAATATTGCTTGATTTTATTAGCCAATCGTCTAGATAAGGGAAGACATGTATGTGTTGTCTTCTGAGGTGAGCTGCTACTACAGCTAGACATTTTATGAAAAACCTTAGATCTGTTGTTATGCCAAAGGGAAGTACTTTGAATTGGTAGTGTTTGCCCACTATTACTAATCTTAATTATTTGCGGTGAGCTGGATGTATGGGAATATAGAAGTAAGCATCTTTGAGGTCTAAAGCAGTCATGTAATTGTGTTTTTGTAGTAGGGGAATTACATCCTGTAGAGTGACCATGTGAAAATGTTCTGACAGGATGTATAGATTAAGGTCTGAGATCTAGAGTGGGTCTGAGAGTACCATCCTTTTTTTGGTATAAGGAAATACAGTCAATATGCTCCTGTTCCCGGTTGTGATATTGGAACCCTTTCTATTGCTCCTTTTAGTAACAGAGATTGTACCTCTTGTTTTAGCAGAACATTGTGTCTTGGAGGAAGTCTGTGAGAACGAGGGGGAATGTTTGGTGGGGTAGAAATGAGTTCTAGGCAGTAACCATTGCGGATAATTGAAAGTACCCGCTGATCTGTGGTGATGTTTGGGCAGTGAGAGTGGAATTTTTGCGGTCTTCCTCCCACAGAAGACGTGTGAGATTGTGGGATGTTGAGGAAGTCATTGTTTTTGGGGAGTGGTGACACTCTTTGAGGTATTAAACTTTCCTCTGGCTCTAAAGTGTTGGCCCCAGCAAGAGCCTTTAAATGACCCTCTTGGATAATATTGCTGCGTTTGTTTAGGATGGGAGATGGAAGCCTCTGTAGTTTGGGGTTTGAAGCCTCACCTAAACTTGTTTCCGAAAGGAAACCGAAAAGGTGTGGTATATATAGCGCTCCCATGGCTTTTGCAGTGTAAGAATCCTTTCAGAGTTTTGCGAGAGTTGTATCTACTTCAGGTCCGAATAGATGTTCTTTATCGAAAGGCATGTTAAGCACTGCCTGCTGGATTTCAGGTTTAAACCCTGAGGATCTTAGCCATGCATGTCTACCAACTGTTATGCTAGTGTTGATACTTCAAGCTGCAGTGTCAGCTGTGTCAAGGGCAGATCTAATTTTATTATCAGTGATTGCTTGTCCCTCTTCAACAATTTGTTGTGCTCTCTTCTGATGCTCTTTGGGTAAATACTGCAAGAACTCTTGCATTTCATCCCAGTGTGCCCTGTCATACCTTGCTAACAGGGCTCGGGAATTGGTAATACGCCATTGGTTAGCTGCTTATGTAACTACCCTTTTACCTGCAGCATCAAACTTCCTACTTTATTTGTGAGGGGAGGAGTATCCCCTGAAGACTGGCTATTAGCCCTTTTCCTTGCAGCACTAACTACAAAAGAGTCTGGTGGTACTTGTTGGGAAATGTAGACTGGGTCAGTTGGTGCAGGCTTATATTTTTGTATCTAGTCTTGGGGTTCAAACTCTAGCCTTGACTGGTTCCTTAAATATATCTTCAGCATGTCTTAGCATAACAGGCAGCATTGGTAAACACTGTTAGCGTGAGTTGGTGGAGGATAATGTATTAAAAAGAAAATCCTCCTACAATGGTTCTGCATGCTTCTGAACCCCATGGTATGCAGCTGCCCTGGAAATTACCTGAGTGTAAACTGTACTATCCTTTGGTGGTGAAGGTTTGGTAGGATAGTGATCTGGGTCATTTGACGGTAAAGGATCTGGGTCTGACAAGTCCCAGTGGTCCACTGTGTCTCCCTGTGAGTAGGTGTGGGAGTGATGGTGAGGGCAGTGGTAGTGGGGTAGTAGGTGGTGGAGAAAAAGAAAGCTGTGGCAAATGTGGTGGAGAGAACTGTAGAGGTGATGGCTTCTCCTTTCTCTTAAATATTTTTGCTGGTGATGGAGCAGTGTCAAGGGTCCCTTGAAACGCCAGCTTCCTTTTGGTCTGTGGGGGAGGTGAAGCAATAATTTTTCCCGTCTTCTTATGGATATGTATCCTTCTCTGTCTACTGTCCATAACCTCCAAAATTGGCTTCATATCAGAGTCCTCAGATTGATATTCAGATGGTTCTATGCCTTTAGAGGATTATTCACAATTTGTCTTTGATATGTGCTTTAGACAGCTCGAAAGTCCTGTCTCTTTTCTGTACGATTTTTTCGGCTTTGAAATGGTACCTAATTTTTTCGGTCCCGAAGATACCAGCTGAGATTTCGGTTCTGAAGTCGGACATTGTATTTTCGACTCCGAAGAGTGTAGACGTCGGCTTGGTCTGGAGGTGGAGCTTTTCATCTGTTTGCTAGACTCCGGCACCGAAACAAGCGTGGCCTGTTGATGGGGTGACTTGGCATTTTTCGGCGCCGAACCCAAGGGTCGGTCACCGACAAATTTCTTTCGGGTGGAACCATGGCTTTTTGCCAGTAGTGCACCCAAGGCCCTAATAGGTTTCTTGGTAGTGGTCGTAGGGGCAGGTGTACTCACATGCTGAGCCGCTGTGATAGGTTGGCTGTCTTCATTTGAATCTGCTTCGGAGTTGGTGTCCTGGATCGAAACAGCCACCTGTGCCTGCTCCTCCTCTAAGGTGTCGGTGGACTCTGTATACATCAACGCCATTTCGAGTCTTCTTGCGCTCTGGTCACGCAATGTCTTTTTCAATCAAAACAACTGACAGGCTTCACAATCTTCCTCTCGATGTTCTGGAGAAAGGCAAAGATTACATACCACGTGATGATCAGTGTAAGGGAATTTTGCGTGGCATCGAGGACAAAATCGGAATGGAGTCCGATCCATCACGCTATGGCATGGTAGGCCTTAACAGGCCCAAGTAGGGCGCAAGCGCTCAAAAGGGTGTTTTCTTGATCCTGACGGTACTATCGGATAGATTGCAGATGAAAACGTGATCGAAACAATACCGACGGTAGAATAAAGTTAATGTAAAGTTTCTGAATTGAAAGTCTCGGAGCGAGAGGAAACACGTCTGAACCCGATGGCGGAAAGAAAACTATCTAAAAAAGGAGTCTATACCCATGAGCACTATCACCGAGAGGAGAAGTCAAACGATCCCGTGACTCAAGAAAAGACTTCTTCGAAGAAAAACAACTTGTAACACTCTGAGCCCAACACTAGATGGCGGAATATGCACAGCATGTGTATCTGCAGCTAAACATTCCACCTAACACATATATATATATATATATATATATATATATATATATATATATATATATATATATATATACACACACACACATATATATATATATATATATATATATATATATATATATATATATATATATATATATATATATATATATATATATATCTTTTGCCCCCCCCCAAATTTGTATTTATTACATTTTTTATCATCTATGCATGTTTCATAACACTCTGAAAAAACACTGTAAACCACAGTTCTGCGAGATCTGAGTATCGTACTTTTGAACAAACTACAAAGAGTATATATGTCTATTGTAAGAAGAATATGTATTAATGTATTACAGAATGACTATATATTTTTGAAGAACTTACTACTGTGAGGAAAAGGTGTTGTACAGACTTATTTCACCCTCCAATTTTGAGCACTAGCAAGGAGTAAGAAACTGCATGGATTTTATCTTACCATATGAAAAGATCCAACAGGGACTGGCTCTGTGCTGGGTCATAGACCATTGTGTATGTGCCCCAGAAAGGAGCAAGAAACTGTTTGGATTTTTCACATACTGCCATTACAGGATGTACAGAGCAGAGTGCAAGATATAATCTGACACAGCAGGGATTGAAATTATCAGGTAAGGTAGTAAGGTAAACACCAACAATTAACATAAATATTCCTCTAATAATATCAATAGTATGCAGAGTTAAGGCTTCCCACACCAAAATCCCATTACTTTCTGGGTATTTTCCACATTATGTTTTTGAAGGTTTGTCTTTTTGGAATTTACCTGGGGAAAACTGCAGGGGCTGGGAGATTATGATGCTTTCTGTACAATGTGTAATTCTGATATGTGCTGTAACAAGATTTATAGCACATATCTGAATTAAGTGGGACAGCCATAATCGGGGACTATGTGTTTCAGATTTCCCGTATGATTTTAGACTTGGATAATTCACACAGAAAGTGAGCTTTCCCTTTGCACTTCATTAGTTACTCAAGCTATAATGGAACCATATAATTGACAATCATATGTCTCAGATCAGTGCAGTGGATGTTACTGGTTATGATCTAAATCTGTTACAATGCATGCATGTTATTTCAAAACATGCATTACATGGCTGATTTATTATAACTCCAACTATGAAGCATGGTACACTGCTAATTCAAAATATATTAAAAACGTACCTGAAGTCCTTTCTTTCCATACGCTATGCCTCGTCCATAAATGGCACTAATCAGCTCTGGATCCTCCTGCCCAAAAAAAGCCAACAGCAAATATTCAAAAAAATAAAATAAAGATAGTTATGCTATACAAAAACAGCTAAATAAGAAAGAAACCTGACACAAAGAAAATCTGACAACAATTTATAAAAATAGCTCTTATATTTATGACCATTAGACACCAAAACAAACTAAATACACCAGAGGATTCCGGAGATATAAATTGTTACACAAATAATAAATCACTGCTTTACATTCAAATTACAAACAAGCATTGGCAACTACCACAGTGAGCAGTTACTTTGAAAACTTTTGTAAAGTTATAATCAGTTATTCCAGCCCGCTTTGGGCAACCAACAACAACAAGGAGCAAGTCAAGGGGGCAAATAAGGTATGGCTGGACAGATACCTTCCAAAGTAGTCTCTTGTCCAGTTCCATGTTCTATGGGTGAATCAGCACAGGCACCAATGGAGTGGCACACGCAAAAGATTCAGGATGCTGAAGGATGCTGTGAATGCTGATGCGGTTGGACAGAGTAGTGTCTGGGGCTACCCCTCGGTCTACAAACACAGTGGGGCAACTTTGGCCACAGAGGTCCCTCGAAGTCCTGTTAAAGTCCAGTCAAAACCAGTTGCCACTGGTCTACTAGTCTCCATTTACAGTAAAACCAGCGGTTTCTTTCAACTGAGGCTAGTGTCTGGCCTTTGGTGGCGAAACTGTAGACTCTCCAGGGTCCAGAAGACTCAGGTGTAACTTTTGAGCATCAAACAGCAGTTTCCCAGGCTGCACTTCAGCAGTTAGTGGCATTCAAGCGATTGTAGCCAACAACTCATTAAGGCAGGCTTCTGATGCTTTTGTGGCCCTGGAGTAGTAACAGAAAGTCAGCAAACCGACTCTTGGAGTCACTTCTTCTGCCTGGAACTCCGGGATGCCTTTTTCTCTAAGAGGGCACTACAGCACAGTCCTTTTTTGCTAGCCCAGGGAGCAGCAGGTGCAGTCCAGTCTTTTGTGCAGCTTTTCTCTGCAGGGGACAAGGAACAGCAGGCCGGTAAAAGAATGGGGAGTGGGCCATTCTCATGTTGCCCTTTCAGAGTGGGGACAACAACCATGATAATGACAAATGTGGTTGTTATTCCTGTACATAAGAATGGTGGACCAGCTGTTTGTAGAAGTTTTCACTCTTGGTTGTACAGATGCATGTAAGCACGAGCATTGCGTCGTTGATGTTCATCAGGAGCCATTTATTTTATTCATGGTCATCACCTTTAAATGAGCTGTATGGATTTACGACTACAGTGTAGACTGGTAAATTATTCTAAGGAATACATGAGTTCATTTTATTTATTTTTTGGCGTCTTTGGTTATTATTTTGAACGCAGGCACACGGTGAGCACCTGTACCATTTGAGTGTGATAGTCTTCATCACTATTGGTAGTACGGAGGCACAGCCCACCACTTTTCTTGTTTTTTTGCATAGACTGCATAGAGCACAAGCACTGGCTTGGATTTCTTTTGTTGGAATTACCACTACTCTTTTGGTTTTCGTTTAGGGTATACACAGCATGTTGCTTATTCCCCCCCAAAAAAATGTTAGTGGAATTTTTAGGAAATAGTTCCCCTGATGAAGGGGCTTTGCCCGAAATGCATTGGGTTATCAACCCTAACAGTATAAAGAATATTTGAGTTGTGAAGGTGTAATGAAATAAGATTTCTTTAGCACGGAATTGAGTAGGATTATTGTTCCTACTGTGAGATATTGTTGAACGCAATGAAGGAGAGGAAAAACGTTGCAAAGCAATCAATGCGACAGCAAAGACAACAGCTTAAAGATGAATGCCGGGGCAGTGATGAACTGGTGGATCGGTTTTTCGAATTCTTGGCTCCAACAATCTCCATTTTTTGCCGAGGGATCTTCAAAGTCGTATAAAATCTGTATTCATGCACGTAGCTTTCCAAGGATAATGACAACACTCTTCTACAGTTTCGAGAATATGCTGTTCGTTACAGTTAAGTGATCTTTAAAGTCTTTTTTTTTTTTTTTTTACATTCTGACATTTTCACGAAAGCACTATGCAATGTATATATAAACTAACAGAATATACAAATGAATGGATATAAATAGCCAATAAGATGCTAAAAA
Organism: Pleurodeles waltl; assembly: GCF_031143425.1. Taxonomy (NCBI): domain Eukaryota; kingdom Metazoa; phylum Chordata; class Amphibia; order Caudata; family Salamandridae; genus Pleurodeles; species Pleurodeles waltl. The sequence goes on along the minus strand of NC_090444.1, from coordinate 905,682,732 downwards.
CACCTCGTTGATTGGTCCCGGCCTGTAACCTTGTGGTGGAGATAGGCAATTCCCACTGCCGTCGCCACCTTCACTGTCCTGAGGCATGCAGCTAGCCGTAGTGCAACCTTGCCTTGCCTGTGCAATGCGGGGATTCTCTGCACCCCCTTACCCCACCACCTCCAGGGTGAAGAGACTGCTGGAGCTGGCGTCTGTAGCGACCGAGGCTTGTCGCTGCCTTGTGAAGGCCACCTTCGTTTGGAGATGGGGAGGTACCGATAGCTGGCCCGTGAACACAAGTGGCAGGTGAGCCCGGGATCTGTTCCATGCTGGGGAGGCTGCGACGCTGCTGCTAGGATCAGGCCACGGGGATCTGGACACTCTTATTGGTCCCGCGCAGCCTCATAACGGATGCCTGCCACTATCTAGCATTGTTCTTACCACATGGGTTGTGCACTGCTGTCTGAGGCCAGGATGGGTACAACTAAGTCGCAAAGCCTGGGTGGAGTCTGGGAGTCATGACCAACATGAGATAGAGTTGGAGAAAGCAGCATATGTGACCACCCTAGATTGCCTTCTGCTTGCCTACCCTCCAACCCAGTACACGCTCTCCCTATATAATATATGCCTCCTGAGCACAGAGTGCAACGACACAGCACTGACTCTCCAGTAACAAAGCGCTTTGCTTAATAACCGCTGCACTTCTACATACAAGAGAGAAATAGGCATAATGTTCGGAGCTACCCCCTTTCCAGACACACACCAACAGTCCATTCATTTGAACTACCAAATGATTTCCATGCACCCTGGCATTGTGGACAAGAGCAGTTGGTCGTCCCAGTTGTGGACTGAACTCTTCATGTGCGTATGAACACTGCCTCCTCAAATCAAAGGCCAGTGCTCCATGTATTGTGCTGCTTCTCGATCCTCTGTATTATCCAGTAGTACCACTATCCGGATGTTATTTCCCTTTGATCTCCCTTCAACGTAGATAGTCTATTTATTCATACCTCTGGAGGCATGCTATAAATGTCGCCGTATTGCAGGAATCCCACCTGACACATCAAGAAGCCGCAAGGTTGCAGAGGCGTTGATGTGGCCAGGTATACATTACGGTTTCTTCCTCTAATTCCTGTGGGGTGCTGTTCTGAATTAAACCGGGAACTCCCTTTGCCTCGGATGAAGGGATCATTGATCCAGAGGGTCGATACGTATTTGTTAGGGGCAGGGTAGATGGGCGTCATATCCTGCTGGGTAGCGTCTACAGCCCTAACGGGGAGCAAGCGGCATTCGCTTTCTCAAGTCAACTGCTACAGCAATTGCTGAAAATGTTGACATTAGTATTGACACTAGTGCAACACGCTCTACAGAATGGGATGCATCTAAGGTCACACTGAGGGGACACTGCATGGGGGTTCACTACAACATATGGCAGCAACTAGACACAGAAATTCTTTGCATTGAACGGAAGCTGATGCAGTTGGAGATCAAGACAGTAACCAACCTCTCCAGGTGTCACAAGCTGATTAAGGTGCAGGGCGAATGCCTCAACCCTGCTTTAACACTTGGCCTAGGGCATGTTGTCTAGTCCTTGAATTGGAGCAGGCATTCAACTCCTTGGAGTGGGTGTACTTGTTCACTGTTCTGCCTCCCTACTGGTTTGAAGAACAATTCTTAAACCTTATTTGCCTACTGTACACGCTTCCAACAGCCAGGGTGAAGACTGGCTCCCTCTTTTCAGACCCGATTTGCATGGGAAGGGGCACGCATCATTGATGTCCATTGTCTCCACTGCTGTTTTCCTTAGCGGTGGAGCCAATGGTGACTCACTTCCATGTGCTGGATCATGATCGGGGTATTCTTCTTAGAGACGGCAGCCACACTGTCTCACTTTATGCTGATACCACTTGTATACTTAAAAGATATATCATCCATTCCTGAGTCGATCACTCACACCCTCAACCAGCCTGCAGATCTATCAGTCCTCAATGTTAATTGGGCTAAATCCTGCTTATTCCCGCTTCCAAATCCTGGAGTAACTCCTTCAACACCTCTTCTGGTCTGGCAGTCTTACAAGTTTAGGTATCTAAGGCTACAGATATACCATACATCAGCAGACCTGCTGGAGGGCAACCAACTAATGCGTGCCCAGGTGGCCCTTCTGGCAGACTTTGCCCTTATCCGTAGCACGTAGAGTGGCTCTACTGAAAATGGTGGCTCTCCCTCGGCTCCCATATTATTTTGCCAACCTGCTGCTATGTATTTGTATTTAATTTTTTCGATCCCTTGAGGGGGTCAGCAGATGGTTTGTGTGAGGCAACTCCAGGTGTCACCTGGCAAATAGTTACAGGGGTCCAGCTATCCCTAACTTTGAGCACTATTATTTAGCATCCCAACTCCAATGGATTGCGAAATGGCTTGCTGCACAGCAGCTTGCAGACACCACTACGTTACTACCAGCCTGGACCCAAGCTAGTATATTTCGGCTTACACCCCTGTAACTTACCTCCAACACCCTAGTTGACCCTTTTACTAGTAGCACACTGGTGCTATAGGCGTAGCCTCTACCTTACCAAATAGATAACGCCTATGCCCCAGCTTTGGCCCTATAGGGTATGCCGCGTGGGAATGGTTTCCCTACTGTATCAGATCTAGCCTCATGGGCGGCAGCGGGAGTACTGACAGTGGGTGATCAGTATAGTGACGCAGCACTCTTATCCTATGCTGCACTGGCAGAGGGACAGGTCTCCCCCTGGACAATTCTTACTACACGCAACCCTTATTATCGCACTAAGGTAGCAATGGGGAAAGATATCCAGTGAACCATCTATGCACTTAATCATACAATAGCTTCATGTTATGGGCCTGGTTCAACATTTCGTATGCTAGCTGGCTAGCTCTCTGCGTGCACACACTCCACCACCACTTGCATCCCTATGCGAGAGGTAGGAGTCAAATCCTGCTTGCTCCTTCTCAGACAAAGAATGGTCTATTGTACTAGAGAGTCATATTTTTATCCCACAGAACGAACAGTTTCAATTAATTCAGCGTACATTGTGCACTGTGCATACCTCACCCCTCTAACATAAACAGGTACTTCCACTCCTTGAACGCCGCATGTCTGTGCTGTGAGCTGGTTGATGCAGATATAGTGCATATGCTCTGGGCCTGTCCACGCTTACAATTAAACTGGGATGAGGTAATGTGCTATCTAACGCATTGTACAGATAGCATTAGCTCTAACACATGGGAGGTGAGTATATTCGAACTTCACCGAAGAAGCACAAAGCACAAACTCACATCTTGCTTCTGTGATCTGGGATTGATCCTAGCCAAACGCTTGATCACATGCAGTTGGAGATCACATGCAGGTGGAGATCACATGCAGGTGGAAATCACCTGACCGTCCACACCCGATCGTCCACACCCGATCGCCTGAATTAATTCCATCACAAATTGGGCACATGCTGATAGTGTGGCACTACGTTGTGAGGATGTCATGGGTTTACGGAGCCTGCCTATGGCCAGCGGTTGGCATGCTATAATGCCAAACCTCCTGCCACAGATCTTCCTGAGGTATATACACCCTGTGACTCACAGCCATCCCCTGCAGTTACAGTTTGAAGGGGGTATTGGTCTAAGTAACACCTTATGCACCACCCTTGTACTCTGATACATAATGGAATTTCCTGCATTACATTTGCAGTGCTTCTGGCTGTGTTGTGATTAGATGATGTGCGTCTGTTCCTATTTTAAAACAGAGGGTGGAAATGCACCGAAATGTGAATTAGGATGTTAGTTAATGCTTTAATTCCTACTCATATTTTGAATAGCTTGTTTGTAATGTTTTTGTTATACACACACTATACTGCACAGCGTTGCTATAGCCAGTTGACATGCACCTACGCCCTCTCTGGTGCATCCGTTTGTAACTATTGTAACAATGCTACATCATGCTGCCACCTCCTAACACTTGTGATCAAGCAGGTGCAGCTTTGTGAACGCTTATGCCCTTATTTGTCGCTCAGTGCCTCGCAACTCACTTTGTGGTGTTGTTGCTCACCAATGAATGGGGAAAGCATGTCAAATTACGAGACAACATTGTATGTTCCGTATGATACAAATAGGACTGTATTTAAGATTCTTTACTAAAAGTAACAATTAACAGATTTAAACAAAAAGATGCTAAAAACACCTCATGAACCCTACTGGCAGGAGGAAGGAGAATGTCTAACCTTAGGAGCAAGAAGAGAAGAAGAATGAGGAAACTAATTAGCGAAAAATCACTGCTGGAAAATTACCATGAATGGAAGCAGATAGACTGAGAAACAAAATTTGGAAAACTTAAAAGAAAAAACAATGAAAGCAATGTTTTACCTAAAGAATATAAGGTAGCCAATAAGCGGTAACAGACATGGGGACATATGAGCAGTTGGAAAAAGTGTTAAAGCAGACCCGCATCTGAAGGCAGATAGGCACCTGAACTAAAGATTTAATACTATATCTTTGTGGTCACTCATAAGTGATTATATTAACAATGCTTTGTGATCCTTTTTACATTTATGCTACGTAAATCCATGCACTTCTCTCCTATTCCATCTACTTCGCTTTTTCCACTACGCAAAATTTAATGTCTTTGTACTCTCATTTATCATAGACCATAATTTTTAATACAATATCCTAAATAAAATATTTTTTACTTAAAAAAGAAAGTGTCATTCACATCTTAGATCATCCCTCAGGAATATTTCTCACTCACCAAAGTGCAATACTCCCCCTTCTAGTGAGTACTGCCATTGAAAGGCGTTATGTGCATTGCTATCAGAAACCATCCTACATTAAAAGTAACACATTTAGAGTGATAAACGATCAGATTTACATGTTTATTTAAAGGTACCATAACACTGGCATGTTATTTTTCGACAAAATCATTTTTTGCCCCGCAAAACAATCCTAAATGAAAAACATGCAACTTTATTGAAAAATGGCATGAGGCTTAAATTAGTAAATCTACATATTAGTCCAGATAATCAAATCAATCAATCAATCAGGATTTATAAAGCACGGCTAATCACCCAATAGGGATTCCAGGTGCTTGCAGGTCCTGGAGGCCTATTCGAACAGCCCGGTCTAGAGGGCCATTCGGAATTCAGGAAGTGAGGTGATGGTCCGGAGGTGCGTGGGGAGGCTGTTCCAGGTTTTTGCTGAGATGTGAGAGAAGGAGCATCCTCCACTTCTGCTTCGGCAGATGCGGGGAGTATGGGAAATTGAAAGGGAGGCAGAGGGCAACCTTCTCGAAGGTTGGTGAAAGTTCAGGCGGTGGTTAATGTATGCAGGTCCTTGGATGTATTGTATTGTATTGTAATCTTATTTATATAGCGCTTACTACCCCTGACGAGGCGTCGAAGCGCTTTTCGATGAGTAGCACGCTACTCCGGAACCCAACAAGAATTAGTGATGGATTAGTATCATTTAATAATGAGTACAGTTTTAGTATTATTATGAGTTAATTTGAGCCGCGGATATGAGAGTTTGTTAGTTAGATTGACTGGAGTAATGGAGGGGTGGAGGAGGAAAGAAATCCAGAAGTGTTAATTGGGAGTATATCCTTCATTTACTCAATCCAAAGGCTTGGGATGAATAAAGGGGGGTGGAGGGGGAAGAGTATGTGGAAGGGTTAGGGAGAGCATAGTAGCAGGGTGAGATGAATGCAGGAGAATTTAGTAGGGTTGTGTGGGAGGTCACAGAGTTAGAGTGAGGTTTGGTGAGTTAGATGTGGAGGTGGAGGGAAGAGCTTAGGCAGAGATATTTAGGAGATGAAAGTGGTCGAAGGGATTGGGGATGAGTCAGAGTGAGAATGGAGGATAGTTTGATAGAGACATGACATAAGAGTGATGAGTAGATAAGTGTGATAAAATGAGAGCAGAAATTCATAGATATCTAGTATAACAACCCAAAAACCAGGAACCATGCAATGATCCACAAACATTCCAAGCACAGAAACATATACACATATATATATATATTTATACACACACACATGAATACACACACATATGCACATACAATACATAATTAGAATCATGGGTAAAAAATACTTAGACAGGTTTAAAAGAGTGTGTGTGTATTTTATTGTTATGACAGTAGCAATACATATTTTCCAAAGAAACTATAAATAAATAGAAATACATATTTTCCAAATAAACTATAAATAAATAGAAATATACATATAATCTGAAAAACATATTTATCCACATAGGCATATGCAGTTCATAGTTGTTTGAAAAAGGTGGTTATGAAGGAAAGAGCCAACTCTTGAGAAGTTTTCTGAAAACAAGAAAGTTATCTGTGGCTCTTATAGTTGGGGGTAATGAATTCCATAGTTTGGCTGCTTGGATGGAGAAGGATGTACCACCGACAGTCTTTTTCTTGTATGGTGGTGTTCTAAGGCGGGGTGCCAGTCTTGAGCGGAGGGTTCTTTGTTGGATGTATTTGGTAATTTTCTTTCTGATAAAAAGCGGTCCTGTTCCATGTATAGCTTTGTGGGTGATACAAAGCAGTTTGAAAGTGCATCTTCTGGCAACGGGTAACCAGTGTAGTGCTCTCAAGGCAGGGGAGATGTGGGCTTGAGGCTTTATATGTAGTAGTAGCCTGGCTGCGGAATTCTGGATACGTTGTAGTTTTTTCATAACAGATAGAGATGATCCATGGTAGAGGCTATTGGCATAATCCAGTTTGGATAATACAAGTGAGATAGTAGCTTGCACCTTGTGTGGAAATCCGAGGTGGGGGAAGATGCGTCGTAAAGTCTTTAAGGTGATGAAGCTTGTGCGTGCTAATTTGTCTCCTTGGGCATTCATAGTTAGCTTGCAATCCATGGTGATTCCTAGGTTTTTAACTTCCTTGGATAATTGAGGAGGTGGTCCGAGATCGTCAGGCCAGACGCACAGAGGGTCATAATTTTTCCAGTCACCACATATGAGTATTTCTGTTTTGGAGGTATTTAGTTTGAGATGGCTCCAGGTCATCCACTGATCAACGGCTCTGAGGCAACTGAAGATTTGTGAGTTTTCAATGTTTTTGGGGTCTTCTAATTGAAGTAGTATTTGTGTGTCATCTGCATAGTTGTAGCAAGTGAGATGGAAATCATTGATCAGTTCTGGTAAAGATATCATGTAGATGTTAAAAAGCAAAGGTGAGATGATTTACCCTTGGGGGACCCCTGTTTTTGTGAGGTAGGGTTCGGATGAGAAGGGGGGTGAGTGGATGATATTCGCTCTTTTTTGGAGATAGGAAGTAATCCAGTCGAGAGCAATCCCTTGTATGCCGGCTTCGTGGAGTCTTTGAGTTAGGGTGTCATGGTCAACCATATCAAAGGCAGCGGAGAGGAATGGAGAAAGTCTCCTCTTCTTCGACATCGTGGTGTCCTGCTGGCGTCGACGCCATTTGAAGCCTTCGTCCTCTCCGGTCCCGTAGCGTTTTCTTCGACGAAATGCCCAACAGGCATCGCGGGTATCCTCTGTGTTCGGGGGACAAACACAAATTACAGACCAAATGCTGGTCTGTATAAGGATACTTATTGTGGCATTTGGGGCAGAAGCGGAATGGGGTCCGTTCCATGAGCCTTTTAGACGCACGCAGTCGGGCCGACCAGGCCACGCCGGGGAGTGAAGCCCGAAGGGCTACCGGAGCTCTTCTTTTCTTCGGTGTCTATCTGCTATTACTAACCCTTTACTGAACGCAAACAATACCGTCAAATTTTCTGAGATTTATCTAACTTTCCGAACCGAAACAAAGAGCGAAGAGGAACACGTCCGAACCCGATGGCGGAAAGAAAACAATCCAAGATGGAGTCAACTCCCATGCGCAACGGAGCCGAAATGGGAGGAGTCACCCGGTCCCGCGACTCGAAAAGACCTCTCTGAAGAAAAACAACCCGCAACACCCCGAGCCCAACACTAGACGGCAGGATAATGCACAGCATGTGCATCTGCAGCTACACACGCCATCGAACATATATGGAAAATGTCACTTACGCAGTGTACATCTGTTCGTGGCATGAGACGCTGCAGACCCACATGCATGGCACATCACGCCATCCAGTGCTGGGCCCGGAGTGCCACAAGCGGTTCCTCCTCCAAGAAGTCCCCCCGAGCCACGAGATCGAGGGACCCCTCCCCCCTCGGCTCCACCGCGCATGGGCATCAACTCCATCCTAGACTGTTTTCCCCGCAGAGGGTGAGGTAGGAGTTGTGTATTATAGTAATAGTGCCCATGCAATGGAGTAAATATGTATGTACATAATGGTGTTTAAAGTGATATTTACAAATTTACAAATGTTCAAGATCAACTTCGAAACGGCTACAGGCTTCCGGGGAGGCGGGTGGGTGCATGTGAATCTGCAGCGTCTCATGCCACGAACAGATGTACACTGGGTAAGTGACATTTTCAATTCGATGGCATGTGTAGCTGCAGATACACATGCTTTGCATAGACTAGTAAGCAGTTATCTCCCCAAAAGCAGTAGCTCAGCCTGTAGGAGTTGAAGTTGTTTGAAATAAAGTTCGTAGTACTGCATGTCCTACTGTGGCTTGTTGTGTTGTTAACACATCCACGCAGTAATGTTTGGTGAATGTATGAGGCGTAGACCATGTGGCTGCCTTACATATTTCAGTCATTGGAATGTTCCCTAGAAAGGCCATAGTAGCACCTTTCTTCCTAGTTGAATGTGCCTTTGGTGTTATAGGCAGTTCTCTTTTTGCTTTGAGATAACACGTTTGAATACATTTAACTATCCATCTGGCAATGCCTTGTTTGGATATTGGATTCCCTGTATGAGGTTTTTGAAAAGCAATGAACAGTTGTTTTGTTTTTCTTATTTGTTTTGTTCTATCAATGTAGTACATTAAAGATCTTTTGATGTCTAATGTATGTAGTGCTCTTTCAGCTACAGAATCTGGTTCTGGAAAAAACACTGGTAGTTCTACTGTTTGATTTAAGTGAAACTGTGATATGACTTTTGGTAAGAATTTTGGGTTAGTTCGTAAAACTACTTTATGGTTGTGTATCTGAATAAAGGGTTCTTGTATGGTAAATGCCTGTATTTCACTTACTCGTCTTAGAGATGTGATGGCAATGAGAAACGCTACTTTCCATGTTAAATATTGTATCTCACATGAGTGCATGGGTTCAAAAGGTGGGCCATGAGTCGTGTTAAGACAATGTTAAGGTTCCACGAAGGAACTGGTGGCGTTCTTGGTGGAATAATTCTCTTTAGGCCCTCCATAAATGCTTTTATGACTGGGATCCTAAATAATGAGGTGGAGTGCGTAATTTGCAGATAAGCTGAAATTGCGGTAAGATGTATTTCAATGGATGAAAAAGCTAGCTTTGACTTTTGTAAATGCAGTAAGTAGCTTACGATGTCTTCAGCAGATGCGTGTAATGGTTGAATTTGATTATTATGGCAATAATAAACAAATCTTTTCCACTTATTTGCATAGCAATGTCTTGTGGTTGGTTTCCTTGCTTGTTTTATGACCCCCATACATTCCTGTGTAAGGTCTAGATGTCCGAATTCTAAGACTTCAGGAGCCAAATTGTTAGATTCAGTGATGCTGGATTTGGATGCCTGATCTGTTGTTTGTGTTGAGTTAACAGATCTGGTCTGTTTGGAAGCTTGATATGAGGCACTACTGAGAGGTCTAGTAGTGTTGTGTACCAAGGTTGTCTTGCCCAGGTTGGTGCTATTAGTATGAGTTTGAGTTCTTTTGACTCAATTTGTTTACTAGATACGGAAGGAGTGGGAGAGGGGGGAAAAGCGTATGCAAATATCCCTGACCAGCTCATCCATAACGCATTGCCCTGAGATTGATCTTGTGGGTACCTGGATGCGAAGTTTTGGCATTTTGCGTTTTCTTTTGTTGCAAATAGGTCTATTTGTGGTGTTCCCCATCTTTGGAAGTAAGTGTTTAGTATTTGGGGGTGAATCTCCCGTTCGTGGATTTGTTGGTAATCCCGAGAGAGATTGTCTGCTAACTGATTCTGAATCCCTGGAATAAACTGTGCTATTAGACGAATGTGGTTGTGAATCGCCCAATGCCATATTCTCTGTGCCAGGAGACACAACTGTGTCGAGTGTGTTCCTCCCTGTTTGTTCAGATAATACATCGTTGTCATGTTGTCTGTTTTGACAAGAATGTGTTTGTGTCTTATTATGGGTTGAAATGCCTTCAACGCTAGAAATACTGCCAGTAGTTCTAAGTGATTTATGTGAAACTGTCTCTGCTGAGTGTCCCATTGTCCTTGGATGCTGTGTTGATTGAGGTGTGCTCCCCCCCCTATCATGGAGGCATCTATCGTTATTACGTATTGAGGCACTGGGTCTTGGAAAGGCCGCCCTTGGTTTAAATTTATATTGGTCCACCATTGAAGCGAGGTGTATGTTTGGCGGTTTATCAACACTAGATCTAGAAGTTGACCCTGTGCCTGTGACCATTGTCATGCTAGGCACTGTTGTAAGGGCTGCATGTGCAACCTTGCGTTTGGGACAATGGCTATGCATGAGGACATCATGCCTAGTAGTTTCATCACCATCTTGACTTGTATCTTCTGTTTTGGCTCCTTGGCCTGTATTACATTGTGAAATGCCTGTACCCTTTGTGGACTTGGAGTGGCAATCCCTTTTGTTGTGTTGATTGTCGCTCCTACGTATTGCTGTGTTTGACACGGCTGAAGGTGTGACTTTGTGTAGTTGAGTGAGAAACCTAGTTTGTGGAGGGTTTCTATGACATTTTGTGTGTTGTGAACACCGTTCTTGCGTGTTGGTTTTGATTAACCAATCATCTAGGTACGGGAACACATGTATTTGCTGCCTCCTGATATGTGCAGCCACTATTGCCAGGCATTTTGTAAAAACTCTTGGCGCAGTTGTTATCCTGAATGGCAACACTTTGAATTGGTAATGTACCCCTTGGAATACAAACCTTAAGTACTTTCTGTGTGAAGGATGTATCGGTATATGGAAGTATGCATCCTTTAGGTCTAGTGTTGTCATGTAGTCTTGTTGTTTGAGCAATGGGATTACGTCCTGTAATGTCACCATGTGAAAGTGATCTGATTTGATGTAGGTATTTAATGTTCTGAGATCTAATATAGGTCTTAGAGTTTTGTCCTTTTTGGGTATGGTATGAGAAAGTACAGTGAGTAAACTCCTGTTCCTCTCTGATGAATTGGTACCAGTTCTATTGCATCTTTTTGTAACAACGCTTGGATTTCTAGTTCTAGAAGATCCATGTGTTTTGACATATTGTGTGTTTTTGGTGGGACATTTGGAGGGAATTTGAGAAATTCTATGCAATAACTATGCTGGATAATTGCTAGGAACCAAGTGTGTCTGTTGTTATTTCCTCCCAATGTTTGTAGAACTTGGTTAATCTCCCCCCCCCACATGTGTTATGTGTTGGGGATTTGTGACGTCGAAGTCACTGCTTGTTTTGAGGAGTTTTGGGACTTTGGAACTTCCCTCTACTCTTTTGGAATTGGCTCCCTCTATATTGTCCCCGAAAACTTCCCCGCTGATATTGGCTCTGATAAGTGGGCCTTGTTTGTGAGGTTGAGGGTTCTGTGCTTTGTCCTCGAAACCCCCCTCAAAACTGTGTTTTACGAAATGTGCCTCTGCTCTGTGGGGAGTAGAGTGCGCCCATGGCTTTGGCCGTATCAGTGTCCTTTTTAAGTTTTTCGATAGCAGTGTCCACCTCCGGCCCAAACAACTGCTGTCCGTTAAATGGCATATTCAGCACGGCTTGTTGTATTTCCGGCTTGAATCCTGATGTACGCAGCCATGCGTGTCTCCTTATGGTCACTGCTGTATTTACTGTTCTAGCAGCTGTGTCTGCTGCATCCATTGCCGAGCGTATCTGATTGTTCGAGATACTCTGTCTTTCCTCCACCACCTGTTGTGCCCTTTTTTGGAGCTCTTTGGGTAAGTGTTCAATGAAATGTTGCATTTCGTCCCAATGAGCCCTATCATATCTCGCCAGCAATGCCTGTGAGTTGGCAATGCGCCATTGGTTGGCCGCTTGTGCTGCAACCCTTTTCCCCGCAGCGTCGAACTTGCGACTCTCCTTGTCTGGAGGTGGTGCGTCTCCCGAGGAGTGTGAGTTCGCTCTCTTGCGAGCTGCCCCTACTACCACAGAGTCTGGTGTTAAATGCTGCGTGATGTATACAGGGTCTGTTGGTGGCGGCTTGTATTTCTTCTCCACCCTTGGAGTTATGGCCCTGCCCTTCACAGGCTCCTGAAACACCTGTTTGGAGTGTTTTAGCATTCCAGGTAGCATAGGGAGACTTTGGTATTGGCTATGTGTGGAGGATATAGTGTTAAATAAAAAGTCATCCTCAATAGGCTCTGCATTCAGGGTGACATTATGAAAAGCCGCTGCTCTTGACACCACCTGTGTGTAGGCTGTACTGTCCTCAGGTGGCGACGGTCTCGCTGGATAACAGTCTGGGCTGTTATCCGATACTGGCGCATCATAAAGATCCCATGCGTCGGGATCATCCTGACTCATTCCAGGATGAGTTGGGGACTGCATCAGTGGTGGAGTGGCTACCGGTGATGTGTGTGTTGAGCGTGGTGGCGGTGTTACTTGTCTTGCCACCTTTGCCTGTGGCCGCTTGTCTTTCTTGAAAGGCAAGTCTTCTTTTCATCCTAATTGGGAGAAGAGTACTTATCTTCCATGTGTCCTTTTGGATGTGGAGCCTTCTCTGAGTGTAGTCTGGCTCCATTGACTCTAGTTCTTGTCCGAACCTATGTCATTGCATTTGTGAGGACAGTCCCTGTTCCTCTGTGTAGGAACCCGTTTTCGGTTCCGACGACACTTTTTTAATTTTCGGCGTTCCGGTCTCTCGGTGCCGACTCGTTTCGGTGCCGCCCTCTCGGTGCTGAACTTGCTCTGACCCGCTGTCTCGGGGTCGAGTCTGCTCTGTGCCGGTATCCCGACCGGAGTCTGATGTCTTAGACACATGCGTGCCCTTTTTCGGTGCCGATGATCGGTCACCTATTTTTCGGGTTAAGCCATGGCCTGGTGGCGGTGGCGTCCCCTGGGCTTTAGTGGTCTTTCCGTGAGTTGTGTGTCGACGTCTTACTCAGTTTTCGGCGTCTGTTTGGGATCGACCTCGTCCGAGTCCGAATCCTCAATGGAGAAGGTTTCTTCTTCCGCCTCTAAGTGTTTTTGTCCTGTCGGCACCGACGCCATCTGTAGTCTTCTTGCTCTTCGGTCTCTTAATGTCTTCCTCGACCGAAACACTCAACAGGCTTCACAAGTATCTTCTTTGTGTTCTGGAGACAAACACAAGTTACAGACCAGATGCTGATCTGTATAAGGATACTTGTTGTGACATTTGGGGCAGAAGCGGAATGGGGTCCGTTCCATTAGCCTTGAAGAGACGTGGTCGGGCCGACCAGGCCCCGACGGGGGATCGAAAACCCCGAAGGGCCACGAGGCTCTTCAAAATTCGGTGTTGATCTGCTGTAACTAACCCGATACCGAACGCAAACAATACCGTCGAATTTTCCGAGATTCTAACTATCTTTCCGAACCGAAACGCGGAGCGAAAAGGAACACGTCCGAACCCGATGGCGGAAAGAAAACAATCTAAGATGGAGTCGACGCCCATGCGCAATGGAGCCGTAAGGGGAGAAGTCCCTCGATCTCGTGACTCGAAAAGACTTCTTCGAAGAAAAACAACTTGTAACACTCCAAGCCCAACACTAGATGGCAGGATGTGCAAAGCATGTGTATCTGCAGCTACACATGCCATCGAACATATATATATATATGATGCAATTTTGACTGAACGTGCATTGGTTCCTGTTACCCAGGTCCCCAGTGCCAGATCACTTTCCTTAAAACTATCCAATTGTTCCCCAACTGGCAATTCTTTTGGCACCCCTGTAAGGCCATAGGAAGTGATACCTATAGCATGGGAGCCAACAAGGTTTCCTTAGGGCTATAGCATGTTATTGTGCCATCCTCAGGGACCCCTCACCTAGCTCATGCAAACTGCCATTGCAGGCTGCGTGTCTTGGTGCAGCTAAAAGTGAAAACCAGACATGACAACCTGTGTGCCATGTCCTGTAACACTGCATACAATATGGGTAAGTAACCCCTGAAGCAGGGCTTACAGCCCTTTGGCAGGGTGCATTATGTTACATATATGGACATATCTGCAAAAGCCGCTATTTCCCTGCTATGTCTTTTTCGATTCTCAGACATAGTTTGTGACCAGGGAAGCCATTTTAAATACATGCGCTGGACACTAGCCCATGCAAGCTTCCCAGCTACATGATGGCTTCACTGAAAATAGGGATATTTGGTATCAAACATCTCATATTAATAAACCCACACTGATTCCAGTGATGGATTTATTAATACATCCACTTAGAGGGCACCTTAGAAGTGTCCCCTGAAACCCCACCAGCTACCTTTGAGCTGGTTGACTAGTTTCAACTAGCCTGCCACCATCAAGGGTGAGAGAGCCTCTGCTATCAGGAAGCCTTTCTGGCAGGGCTGTTAACGCACCCCACCCAACAGGATGACCTGCAAATCTGCATTCGAAGGAAGGGGGCATCAAAGAGCCCACAGTCTTTGGTATGAAGATCTGGCTTCCCTCAGAAGGGAGTTGCCAAGCCTTGGGAAACATGAGCCCACTTGTTGGTTCTGTCACACCCCAGTCCCCACCTGCAATCTCTTTCTGCAAGTCCCCCCTACTGCAACTGCTCTGATGACAGAAACCCAACATCTAAGGACACGCCTGCACCTGGCCGCTCTGGCCCCTGAAGAAGACCGAAGGTGTCCCCAAGTAACACGAAAAAACAGATATTACTGTTGAGGCTGGGCCTGACTAGATTCCTGCTCTTCAATTTCCTGGTCTGGTGGAGTCACAGGAGAGAATTGCGCACAGGACTTGCATGTGACACCGAAATTTCAACCAAAGACGGCACCAGTGACATCTCAGGTGACTTCGGTTGTGTGTGTGTGTGTGTGTGTGTGGGGGGGAGGGCGGGGGCTAGGGTAGAACTCACCTCCCAGGTCGAAAGGCGCAGAGTCTTGGAAGCTGGCGACAAAGACCTTGGGCTAGCATCCCAGGCAGAGCAACGCCAAGAGATGTAGAGATGCTGCCTTTTGTGCAACCTCGAAGACCTGTGGGACGACTCCTCTCGAGGCCTGGATCTTCAGCTGCCTGCTTTTTTTCTTTTCTTTTTTTAGCCTTCGCCAGGAACAGTTTCACCTCCCTTTCCTTCAGTACCTTTGGGTTCATACTCTGGCAAGAAGAGCAACCCACAAAGTCGTGGTCGGAACTCAGGCACCAGAGGCTATTTTCGTGCAGGTCAGTAACTGACATATGACCTCCACTCTACAAGGCATAAAGTCTGACTTCTTCGGTGGAGACATTGTTACACAAAGAAACTTGTTACAAAGAAGATCCCTTGACAGTGTAACATCTGGAGAGGTAGAAAAACCGATAAGAGAGTCAAAAGTGCGGTAAAAAGGGAACAGACATCAGCACGCCTGCAAGGACTTCTTATGGCTCTGATGATGTTAGACGGAGTCGCGGGTGGAGCCGTTCAATTGTGACGTCCTTGTCAACATGGAGAGCTAGAAGGAAAAATAATTCGATTGAATGCTGGCACATTGGAAGTATTTAATAGGTGGGGTATCCTCAGGTAGATGTATCCATCAGAATACCTCATTTCAATATACCATATCGAGAGCCTGATTCCTAGAATATCACCTCTTGCTCAGCTTTTTTAGTCCTATCTAGACCAAAGATTCTTAACCCTTCAACTTCAAAGGACCCCTAAAGAATCACTACTGGAAGCTAGAGAATGCCCACCTAAGCAATGTCTATAAGTTAAGGAAAATCTGAGATTGAACGAGCCCTGTGGAACACGACAATTTAGCTCCTTGGGCTCTGAGCTATATGGACACAGTTGATAATGGCGACGCTTTGTCTAAAGGTCTTGCCTAATGGATTATACTTGGCACAAGTCCTTGGGCAGGCCCATTCTTGAGAGTGTTCAAGCATATTCTACCAGAGGAATTGCAGGCACATAAGTCCTTTTTGCTGAAGAAGATATGCAAAGCACCAGCAAGGATATCCATGCACATGTTCGTTAAGTATTACTGCACTGGCATGAAGTTTAAGACTACCAGCGGTTGGACAGACTACACTTTGGAAGCTTAGTTGAAAGACCAATTCCCTAACTCTGCTTTGTACATGTATGCGTATTAAAGTTTGATAATCTGTACTGTGATGAAAGAAGGAATGCTAAAAAGGAAAAGTTTCTTACCTATAACTGCAGTTATTAACTTTGGGATCTGCCATACATTCACATGTGTCGCAGAGTCATTTCCTCTGCAAAGAGTCTCCACTGTACATGGATACCAATACCCAAGTTCTCAGAAAATCTGACAGCTCAGGTCTCTAATGGGAGCAGAAATCACTACTTAAAAAATAAATTAAGGCTTCTCTGGGAATCTTCCTGACATATGGAATGCTATCCCACCTGTAATGAGGACCATCCCTTCTCATGAGGTCTTCAAGAGAAGCCTTAAAAAAATAATAATAATAATAATAATCTTCTTTTCAAACAACATCTTCCACTAATTAATAGTTTGGAGTCTTTCTCCTGGTTTTCCCCCAGGAATGCTAAGACTTATCCTTTCAATTATGTTGTTTGGTAAATTATTGTTTTCAGATTTCTCTTGCCTTCATATTCTATTGATTTTTACACCTTTATGTTGCCCTTGGACTCCCACATTATTACTACTATTCAGTTTATCAAGCGTAAAGCACTGAGACACCCTTAGTTGTTTACGGTAAACAAGACTACAAATTAAAAGCAGACAACCTCAGAGCCTAATTCAGTCAAAATATATTTACAAACGCAAGAACATTTGAGAATCTAAACAAAAAACAAAGAGTAATTTGCCTTAAATAGGCAAGATCAGTGTGCCTGTGAATAAAGTAAACAGTGTTATATTGCAGCAATTTGTCAAAACTGGAAGAAATATAATTAAAAAGGATGCTGCTAAATGTCACTTGTCAGCAGAAGCATATGTGGAAGTTCATGCAGTTGAGGTAGACAAGTAAAGGATACTATCAGGAACTTTGATAACATGGCCGATTCCTTTCCACAGAGGTGCCAAATCTCCTTTGTAGCGCAGGCAGATCTCATCACCTTGCATAAGCCGCATATCGGAGTGTAGATCCTTGTGTGTGAGTGGGTAAGCAGCTTGAATTTGCATCTCTTCTGTACGGGGAGCAAGTGGAGATGCCTGAGGTGGAGTGTGTTGTGGGTTCGTTGGGGACGGCTGAGGATGAGTCTGGCTGCGGCATTCTGTATGGTCTAAAGTCTCTATAGGAGGTGTTCGGCGATTCCTACATAGAGAGCGTTGCCGTAGTTCAGTCCACTGGTGATGAGGGCCTGTGTCACAGTGCACCTCGTGTGTAGGGATAGCCATTTGAAGATCTTACGTAGCATGCGCAAAGTGAGGGAGCAGGCATAAGAGACTGAGTTGATCTGTGATTTCATGTTGAGCTTGTTGTCAATGATGATTCTGTGGTTTCTAGGGTGTTCGGAGGGAGTGTGTGCTGGGCCTAGGTCTGATGGCCACCTGTTGACTATGTGTTGCTGCTGTTGCCAAAGTTGAGTACTTCTGTCCAGTCTGTGTTCAGATGCAGGCAGGTGTTCTTCATCCAGTAAGCGACTCTTGTCATGCATCTGTGGTAGTTGGTTCTGGTGGTTGAGGGGTCGTCGTTGAGTGAGAGGATGAGTTGGGTGCCTTATGCGTAGGAAATTATGTTGAGATCGTGGGATCTGACGACGTTGGCTAGCGTGGTCATGTATGCGCTGAAAAATGTGGGGCTGATGGATGGGCCCTGGGGGACACCACAGGTGATCTCCTTGGGTTCTGAGGTAAAATGTGGCATGTGGATCCTCTGGCTTCTTCCGGTGAGGAAGGAGGTGATCCATCTGAGTGTGTCTCCGTGGGTCAGTAAATCAATCAATCAATGGGTTTGTAAAGCGCAGCGTATCACCCCAAGGGGTATCTAGGCGCTCTGGATTTGGCTGTACATTCGTAGCTACTCCTCAAAGAGATATGTTTTGAGCTTTTTCCTGACGTTGAAGAGGGTGTGTGATGGGGAGAGGTGGAGTGGAAGGTCAATCCAGGTCTTGGTGGCGAGGTAGGAGAAAGAGTGACGTCTGCTGTGACTGTGTCAGACTCCCAGGACATGCAAGAGTTGTAGAATGAAGCTGACTGCTGGAAGGAGTCTCTGTGGTAGATTAGATTGGGTCTGATGTTGAGGAGGGATTTGTTTTTGAGGGTGAGAACCTTGAATTTGCATCTCTTGTGCACCAGCAGCTAGTGTAGATCTGAGGTGGTGGGTGAAGTCGGTCCTTCTGGGGAGGTCCAGAACTAGTCTCGCTGCTGAGTTCTATATGGTCTGGAGGCCTTGGAGGAGCTGGGTGGGGAGTCCGACGTAGAGGGCGGTTCCGTAGTCCAGTATGCTGGTGATGATGGCTTGGATGACCGTCTTTCTAGTTTCGATGGGGATCCATCTGAAAATCTTCCATAGAATGCGGAGCTTTTGGAAGCTGGAGGAGGCAACTGCGTTTATCTGCTGTTTGAAGGTGAGTTTGCTGTTGATGATGATGCCAAGGTTGTGTGCATAGTCCAAAATGGTTGGTGGATGGCCACCAGGAAACGTCCCAGGGGAGGGGTTGCTGCTGATGCAGATGTGGTGGAGTCTTTCTATCAGCATGAGGTGGGATATGGGGTCGAAGGCTGCTGAGAAGTCGAGGAAGATCAAAGCTGCTGTTTCTTAGTCAAGAAGGGTTTGGATGTTGTTCGTGGCTGCAATTAGGATAGTTTTGCTGCTGTGATTGCTGTGGTAGTTGGATTGGGAGGCGTGGAATAGCTGCTTCTGCTCAAGGTATGTCATGAGTTGCTTGTTGATGGTCTTTTCAAACACCTTCGCTGGGAATGGGAGAAGGGAGATTGGTTGGTAGTTTTTGGGTTTGCAGGTGTCAGCGGAGGTTTTTTTTGAGTAGTGGTCTGACTTCAGCGTGTTTCCAGGCATCAGGAAATGTTGCAGTGGTGATACAGGTGTTGAGCAGGGTGGGGAGTTTCTGGCTGATCCTTTGGTATCCAAGGTTGAAGATGTGGGGTGGGGCAAGGGCCTGTGGGAGCTCCCGACTGGATGGATTTCATGGTGGAGGTGATGTCCTGGGTGGAGAGGATGTTCCAGGTGTTCAGTGTATTATTCATGTCAGGTACAGTGGAGGAGTAAGTCCACAGGTGTGGGTTGAGGTTAGAATTTTCAGTATATGGTTGCAATCTTGTGGAATGAGCGGGCGAGGTTGTTGCACAGCTCCTGATGTGATGTTGTTTTCACTGGAAGCCGGGTTGGAGAATTCCTTTATGACATTGAAAAGTTCCTTGGTGTTGTTGACTCTGGATTTGATGCGTGCAGCAAGGGATGTCTTCTTTGTTGCCCTTAGCAGGCGGTGATAGAAGTTGAGGGTGGTCTTGAAAGCTACTCTGGCGGATGTGTCCTTGCTGGCGCGCCATCTCCTCTCAGGCTGTTTGTTGTCTTGTTTCGCTGTTCTGAGTTCTTGGGTGTACCAGCTGGCCTTTTTGGAGGATTTTCTCTTGATGTTGCTCTAGATGGAGACGATGCTGTTGGTGCAACTGGTGATCCTAGCATTGAAGTTTTCACTCCCTATTTGAGGTTGTTGGTGGTGGCAGGGTTGGGGGTGTTGAGGGCGCTCGTCCAGCTGGTTTCTGAGCTTTTTGTTCCACCTTCGGTGGGGGGGCACTGGTCATCTAGGGGATGGCGGTGTGTGGGCTGGAGATGCTGATGTGGACGATGTAGTGATCATTACATGTGAGTTCTTTGACATGGCTGTATTTGACGTGGCTGCTGGAGGTGAAAATGGGGTCCAGTGTGTGCCCTGCAGTGTGTGTAGGGTCGTGGACGATCTTGGTCAATCAGAGGCAGTTCATATTGTCCAGGAGGTGTGCAGTGTTGGCATTGATGTGGAAATTTAGGTTGCTGAGGAAGATGTAGTCCTTGGAGTCTAAGGCTAGGGGCACAATGAAGTCTGAGATGGTGCTTCAGAACCTGGAGTACGGTCCTGGGGGGTCAGTATGCAAGGGTGCATCTGATGATTGTTTTGTCATCTGTGTGGAGCTTGAAGTTGAGATGTTGCATGGGGGAAGTTGTGTTGTCGGTGGTGCAATCTATGGTCTCTTTGTGGATGATAACAGTTCCTCCTCCCGGCTTGCTAGTGTGGTCCTGGTGAGTGATTTTATATTCGTCACGGATTACTGGGGCAATGTCTGGGGCGGATGTGCATTTCTATCCTAGGAATCTTGTAGTGCTTTGTACATGTATCAATGTTCATAAACATTTTCTAGTTCTCACTGCATGTTCACTAGAGCAGTCTTAGTACCCCTTTTGGGGCAAGTATACTAGACCGAGCATTTGCTGTTGAGAGGTATACTGTGGCTTACCAAGTAAATAGAGGGGCTTAGAGCCTGCCGATTGCTTACCATCGGTTAGCTATCCTTGTTACTCTCAATTGCCTGCGTCTTATTGGTGCCCCAGCTTGTCAATCTTGTGCTTGTCCCCCCCATGAAGCATTGGCCCTGCACCACTGCCTTAATTGGCTGCCATTGCTGCTTTCACTGCTTGCTTTTGAAGCTTGCCTTTCTTCTTCTATGTGAAGCTCTCCATAAAAGTGTATTTTTTTATTTTATTTACCTCATTAACTTCTTTAGGTTGTTCTATGTCATCGGAGTGCTTCTCCCCATCCCTCCCTGTTGTGCTCACCTGTGTGCTTCTCCCCACTGCCTCCCGGCACCCTCCGTGTTGAACTCACCAACCCTACTCTCTGTGCTGCTTTCTTTTCCCTCTCACTCTCTTTGTTGATCTTTCCCACCCCTCCCGCCCTCTGTATATTAAAAGCACTGGCTAAGAGTCACGAGTGATGAGCACCACTTTGCAACTATGCAGTATAGGCCTGTATGAGTATGAAACTCATTCCCAAACACTATGAAGAAATGACTGTGTACCCGAGTCAGGCCTTTCTGGCTGGACACAACGGAGTCCCTTAGAGAATCTGCTCTGCTTTGCTTTTCCACTCATAGCGCATGCAGCTCCATGCCGTTTGCTAGTGCAGCAGTGTTTGCAGTGTTGGTCTCATACCTTCCCATTGGTCTGGGCCTTCTGGATAAAAATACACTGCTTATGTCTCACTGCTGGTCACCAGTCCATCCTTCTACGTGCCTTCCACAGAGGTATCTAGGATTATAGAAGTTGTGTTTTCCTGTGCACTGCATCAGTGGGACACAGCCAGGCCACGGCAGCACACAGGTCCACTTGTGCCTCATGCCGATTCAAAAGCAAGGCGTCTCTCACTGCAATTAGGCCCACAGGAGGGGGCCCGTTCCCCTCGGGCTCGCAGCCAAGATGCAGCACGGCAAGGCATAGGAGAAGAGGATGTCTCATCTGATCCCAATTGCAAGGAGTCATATTTTGCTCATCCTACAATAAGGCCTCCTGCCCGGGTACCTATTTAGAGGCACCACGGGACACCCATTGTCCAGCAGTTTAGTTCCCTTACAGTTTTAACACCCCCAGTCTACAAGCAAGTCTCATACTTTCAGGCCTTAATGAGCTGCAAAAGAGATGCCTGTAGGTGGCTGAGAGGAAGGCACTGCAGGCTGAAAGCAAATTACAGGACCCCATTCATTCCCTTTCTCCCTTGGGGCCCAAAAATACTAGAACGGCCACTGCTTGATTGGGTGGTTAGGTGAAACTCAAGGACCGATAACATGTATGTATAGGTCATGGAATCATCTTGGCTGAAGACTTTCTTCTACCATGCTTTAGGGTAACACATGAAAACGAACAGGAAAATGGGTGCTCCCAATGACATGGCAATCTATTAAGACAGTTAAGGGTCTCTCAGGTGCGAGTAGATAATGTGGCTTAGACGTCTGCACAGAAAAAAGGTGTGCCCTTGACATTTAGGAATGGGAAAGGAGCAGGAGGGTTTGTAAAGTGCATGAATTAGATAGTTTTATGAGTAGTGTACAAAACGGGAATCAAAAAGCAAGATTGAGAAGAGAGGTTGATGCATGGCTTTTTTTTTCCCTCTCGCACAAAAAGATGATTAAAAATATAGGTACCCTCTTATTGAAAGTATGGAGATACTTTCTGTTGGCAGGAGATAAACAGAGAGGCATTTCATATTTGTGGAGCATTACATGTAAGAATTAACTGGCATTTAGAAAACAAGCAACAGAAATAGGAAATAATTGCATCAAGGCAGATTTAGAAGTAAGGTGAGTAAAAATACAGTGAATCTTGCTAGCACTATTATGCACAGTAGGAAGAAAATGGTGCCTGTGATCATCCATATCACTTCTCTAAGTAGCATCTCTCAGAGCTCCAGGCAGATTGGAGGATACAACTTGGAAGGGCCTAATTTGTGCCACTATCAGCTTACAGTAGGCTTAGAGCCAGCCTACTGCTTACCATTGGTTGACTTTCTTGTCACTCATATTTGCTTCTCTTCTATCTATTAACGTGTTTGGGCTTTACTTCCCCTTCTTAGGTTTATCCCTTTCCAGGAATATGGTCACATTACTGGTGCCCTTCCACTGCTCACTTTTCTGGTACTGCTTATTCTTCTTTTTAGTGAAGCATTCCATGACAGTGCATGTGTTTTCTAGCGGTCTCGCTCATGTACCTCACTTCCCTCAGCCACTCTCCATGTTGCAGTCTCTCGCTTTCTCCCCTGGCCTCTTCTGTGATGCGCTCACCCATGTAAACTTCTTCGCCCAGTTCCATGGTGCTCTCTCTTGTCCTATGTCCTCTGTGTTGCTTCCTCCCACTCGCACCCTCAGTGCTGTTTCCCCCACTTGCTTAAAAAAATATGTATTACTTCTTTTTTAAAAGCTCTAGCATCATTATGTAGGAGCAGACGCGTCTTTTTACATCACAGCTTCTTTCCATCTCTTCAGCGACGCTGTGCAGCATGGCTAAACAATATTGTCAATGACCGTCCCAAAGGCAAGACCTATTGGCTTCGCTAATGCTCGTTTCATTTTCTCTCCTGGGTGTTGGGTTCCCTCCTCTGTGTACACACAGCAAAATCACAAATGAATTGGTGATGTTACACCTTTAGCAGGCATCTTGAAATTGTGCCAAACACTGCTTGATGCAGACTTACATATGTATGGTTCAATTGTAACACTTTTTTCTTTTGCCCACACTAACAGCCTACAAAATAAATGTTTCCACTCTACAGTATTTCAAATGTCACACCAGGTAGAGTGTTTTGCAAATGTAGGTGACCTTAGAAGGTTCCCTATCAAAGGACATCCTAAAATCTCAGCTAAGCACAGCAACAAAGACAGAGGCCAAAAATGAGTTAACACCTCCTCACTTCATTGGCCACAAAATATGAAGAAATATTAACAAAGCCATTAGCTCTGGCCTTGTTAAGTGTGCCCAGCTTTTTTTTCAAACATATGTAACAAGCAAAAAACAAAATTGGCAAAAATATAAAAAATAAAGAAGCAGTGCAGCAGCCCAGGCATACCATGCTTGGCAATGAAGGACAATTTGAGCAGCTGTACACATGGATTCAAGCAAACTGCTATCACTCGCTTTCAAGGCATCAAATATATGAAGCGGGCTGATCTATGGCTCGACATTTTTGTGAGCAGAAGCAAATTGTGAATGACATGACCAGACCAGTGGATGAAAAGTACTGAAAGAAATCCCTTGTTTGGATATATCTATGTATTTTATTAAGATTAGATTTGGAAAACGTAAGGCAGTGAAACAACTAAAGCTATCGCTAGGGCAGACCTTAAAAGATATGAACGATAGTCGTGACTGGGGCTGGACAAGAAGATGAACTGGTTGTTAAAGGAAAATGGAAACACTTGTCTCTGACCATAGGCCTATTAGCATTAAGGCACATAGGAGGACTTTACAAGCCTCATAATATGTCATACGAGTATATACCTGAACTTCCTGCCTCCCTGTGGCTACCCGCTTCAAATAACCACAAATCTTAGTAAACAAATGCTAAAAAAGAAATTATCCTGATGTAATTAAAAGTTTTGTAGAGACCCTCGTGTCACAAAGGTCATCAAAATGTGAGTTTATGCCTTAAATTAATCAAAGTATTAATGTACAACTTACTTACCTTTGGTAACGAAATATCTGGTAGAGACATATTCTAGTTGCAGATTCCTTACCTTAGAATTTTCCCCCAGGCGTCAGACTGGATCCGGAGATTTTTCTTCGAGCAATACCCTTGCAAGTCGGCAGGTGGCATCGGTCGACTCCGGGGGCGTCGTTGGCGTCATGGTCACTGTGATGATGTCGGGAGTAGCATATAGACACCGCCCTCGCGCAGTGACGTCAGTTTCTTTTAACGACTTTCCACGCTAAAGCGCAGAGCCGCTAAGAACACTGAGATTGGTGCGCCAGAGCTAAGGACCTGAAAGGGGGAATCCCTGTCCCTATAAATCAGTTCGCAAGCGGGGAGAATGGGTTGGCGGTAAGGAACCTGGAACTAGAATATGTCTCTACCAGATATTTAGTTACCGAAGGTAAGTAACTTGTACATCTGATAGAAACTTCTAGTTGCAGATTACTTACCTTGCAATAGATACCCAAGCAATGCCATCCTCGGAGGTGGGCTGCGAACCAAGATCATACTAGGAAGTCCGAACGACTAAAATAGCCATCCCGACGGTCCTGACTGTCCAGTAGTGCTTAGCAAACGTGTGCAGGGACGCCCACGTAGCTCCCTGGCAGATATCTAGGACAGAAACTCCACGCGCTAACACAGTGGAAGCAGTTGCTCTGGTGGAATGAGCACACAAGCCTTCAGGAGGTTGCTTTTTGGCCAAGGTGTAGCACATTTTGATGCAAAGAAGCACCCATCGAGAGATGGTACGCTTTTGCACTGCCTTCCCTTTTTTCGCACCCACATACCCAACGAAGAGTTGATTGTCCACCCGGAAACTTTTGGTACGATTGAGATAGAACGCCAACACTCTTTTTGGGTCCAGACGGTGGAGTCTCTCCTCCGCATGGGAAGGATGTGGGGGTGCGTAGAAAATAGGCAGAGTGATGGACTGGCCTACATGAAACGGTGTAACCACCTTAGGAAGGAAGGAACCCCTAGTGCACAACACTACTTTGTTAGGGTGCACAGATAAGTATGGAGGTGTCGAGGAAAGGGCCTGAAGCTCACTCACCCTGTCAGCAGAGGCGATAGCGACCAGAAAGACAGTTTTGAAGGTGAGGAGCCGCAAGGGACAATTATGCATTGGCTCAAAGGGGGTACACATCAAATAAGTAAGTACAAGATTAAGATCCCACTGAGACATGATAAATGGAGTGGGAGGAAATAAATGGGTGAGCCTTTTTAGGAATCTACTCACAATAGGAGATTTCAAGAGTGAGGGCTGATCAGGTAGCCTAAGAAAGGCCGAAATGGCAGATAAATACCCTTTAAGGGTGCCCAAAGCAGAGCCCTGCTGGGCCAAAGAAAGAATGAACAGAAGAACCTCCGATAGAGGGGCGGGAAGGGGATCAACAGATTTGTTAGTACACCATGCCACAAATTTATTCCAACAACAGGAGTATACAGTTTTGGTTGATGGACGCCTGGCTGCCAAGAAAACACTGCAGACTTCGGGTGGAAGGGCAAAATCCGTCAATGTGTGCCGCTCAATCTCCACGCATGAAGGAGGAGGGTGTAGAAGTTGGGTGAAGAACCATCCCCTGTTGCTGCGACAGTAGATCCGCCCGAAGAGCCGGTCTGAGTGGAGGATCGATGGACATGCTCAATAGTTCTGGATACCATACTCTCCGTGCCCAGTCCGGAGCCACCAAGATGACTTGGGCCCAGTCGTTCCTGATTTTCTTGCGAAGTCTGGGCAGAAGAGGTATAGGCGGAAAGGAGGCCGGAGTTCCACTCGAGATGAAAACCGTCTCTGAGCGAGTGCTCCCTTGGAAACTCCAACGCGTAAAACAGTTGACATTGCATGTTCTCTGTAGAGGCGAACAGATCTAACCAAGGTTCTCTCCCATCGTTCACAGCTTTGGAGACGATAGCACGGGCCTCCTCCGGTATCTGCTGCAGGACTTGCACATCCGTATCCCACAAAGAGTGGGTATAGCGGCCCAAAAGGCTTGCAGTGTTCACAGACCTCAGCGCGAGACTGAAGGAAGAAAATAGCTTCTTGCCAAACTGTTCCAGTCTTTTGGATTCCCTATCCGGGGGTGCGGAAGGGAATGTGCCTGACGAAGGGGACGCCTGGATAGCAAGACTCGCTGGCATGGGGTGTTGGGACAGGAATTTAGGGTTGTTCAGGGCGGGCCGATGGCGGCGTGCGATAGTCCTATTCACAGGAACCCCTGTGTTGGGTTTGGACCACGTACCCAAAAGGACATGGGTGAGGGCTTCATTAAATGGCAAAAGGGATTCTAAAGTAGAAGACCCAGGCTGAAGCACGTCCGTCAGGAGATTAGACCTGACCTCAACAGTGGGAAGCTCGAAACCAAGGACCTCAGCTGTCCTACTGACCACCATACCATAAGTTGCTCCCTCCACAATAGCCACAGTAGGAGGAGACAGCATGCCAGCGTCAGGAGAAGTATCCAGACCACTGGCTTCTCCCAATTCCTGAGCCCAGTCCATAGAAGGGTCATCCAGGTATTCATAAGGGTCCAGGGACCCCTCTAATCCCTCCCCATATTCGTACCCATAAGAAAAAGGGTCCGAATCCGACCTGGGGTGAATAGGCCCCATCGAAGTCAAAGACGGCATCAGCCAACGCCGCTCCGACTCGTCAGGGATAAGAATTGGGTCGACGACGATAGTGGGCACTACCGACGTCGGGAGCGTCGATAATTGACCCGGCGCCAGGGAAGGTCTCAAGTTTGCGACGCCGCACCCAAAGGCCTCTCAGCCGAACCCCTTGGACCCAAAGGCGCCATATCGGGGTCGAACCGTCCAAATAGGAGGCGCATGGCCTCACAAAACTCTGTAAGCTGGGCGGGGGTCGCTCCCCCTCCGGGAAACTTGGGGAAGCGTGGAGCCGACCCAGACGCAGGATCCGAGGACAGAGGGCTTGTGCGTGGACACTCCTCCCACGTCGTGTCTGCCAAGCGACGGGGCGAAGTCGGAGAGCAATGGGACTTCGACTTCTTCTTCTTACCTTGACCCGAGGATTAGGAAGAAGACAAGTGGTGATGACTCCGCGACCGATCTCAAGACCTTCCTCTCGAGCAAGACCGGCACCTACGAGGAGTCGAGTGCCAGGCCGCCATAAGCTTTAGGGACCGCTCCCTCAAAGCCTTCGGGTGCATGGCCCGGCACTCGGAGCATGACTTCGGGTTGTGATTGCGCTCGAGACACCACAGACAAACCAGATGAGGATCCATCACCAACATCGTACGATGACAGACCTCGCATGGCTTGAACCCGGTCTTTGGGGACATCCTCGACGCACCAAAGTTTCACAGAAAAACTCGACAAAACGGTCGAATTCGGCCAAAAAATAGCCAGGGTAGCTCTTCTCAGGATCAGCGCATGGCGCGGAAAGAAAAGAACTGACGTCACTGCGCGATGGCGGCGTCTATATATTACACCCAATGTCATCATGGCACCAACGAGGCCTGCGGAGTTGACAGACGCCACCTACCGACGTGCAAGGGTATTGCTTGAAGAAAAATCTCCGGATCCAGTCTGACGCCTGGGGCAAAATTCTAAGGTAAGGAATCTGCAACTAGAAGTCTCTATCAGATAGTAAAATGTAGCTGCACCGACAGGCAATTTAAATGTGCATTTGCTTGTATTGAAGAGTTTGACTTAGGTCTTTAGATTAAATTACGTTTTAGAAGGATTAAATTGATGTTCCATTGTAACAGACTTTAAACAGTACATATTGAAACAATATTGAAATTTTAATGATTAAGGAATTTAAAATGAGTGCAAAAATGAGAGAAATGCAAGTCTCTGTTAAACTTAATGAAATGCATTAAAGTTTTCTCATTTAAAATGAAATGTATTATTCACATTAATGAAGTCTTATTAATGTTGAATTCATAAGTTTGCATAGTACATGTGTTTTATTAAAAAGTATTAATTAATTGAATGTAATGTCATAATTTCTTGCCTTAGCATAATTTAGGCCTGCAGAATTAACATTTTGTGATCGTGTTAGAATGTCGATTTATTTCCTAGTGTGAACTTTCTTTTGGGTTATGTTCCCATGAGAAGCCTAGAATTTGTAACATACCCCATTGTTTAATCATAGAGAGAATGTATCTTATCACCTTCGGGAACGGAACATTGTGGAACATGGACTGACATTGTATACAATTGCTTCAAACTTGTGTGGAGTCATACAAATGAAAGATGTTTTCATAGAAAGCTTGGGAATGCACAGGTTTCAATATGGAGTTGAGTGATTGATTATTATTGGATGATACCCCTTCAACATGACATGGACTGATACATTTGGCAAATCACAATGCTTTGTGACTTTTGATATGGCAGTGCCCAGTAGGGACTTTGGTCAGAGAGGCGAGGAGATGCTGCTTTGATTCCTGTCCCAGATGCTTTACTGATGAAGAGTCCCTGAATGCTGAGCCCTTGGAGAGCTCTCTTCTTCTCTGCTTGTGCCCTTTGAGACTTAGAAATCCTTTTTAATCCCCTCCAGAAGACTCTTGATCAAGCTTCTGATATGCTGATGCTTTCCCTTTTTATCTATCTTTTGCCTATCTTAGTTAGTAGTTTACAGTCCAAAATATTTTTTTTGTGAATTATTTTTGCCCCTTTTGTATTTTGCCAGCATGTGTTCTGTCGCACACATGTATTTCCCTAATTTGGTTAGTTGTAGGGTTTTCACTGCCGAGCCTAAATTTATGACTTTGCTAAACTGAATTTACTGATGATTGCTAACCCTAAGCAACGCTGCATTTCTATAGCTCAGATATTCCTTGTACTATTATGTATTGTTTTTCTTGAAAGCTTAGTTTTGTTCATGTTAGTATGCCTAAATCTATTTCATTGCCTTGGGCAAGCCTTGGTGATTATGTATCTGTATCATTTGGAACTGCGAATAATCTATGTAGGAAGTTGGCTCTGTGTATACTATCCCAAAGTAAGAGATAGTGTGCACAGAGTCCAAGGGTTCCCCTTAGGGGTAAGATAGTGGCAAAATTAGATAATTCTAATGCTCTATTTTGTGGTAGTGTGGTCGAGCAGTAGGCTTATCAGAGGGTAGTGTTAAGCATTTGGTGTACACACACAGGCAATAAATGAGGAACACACACTCAAAAACCTAACTCCAGGCCAATAGTTTTTATATAGAAAAATATATTTTCTTAATTTATTTTAGAACCACAAGATTTGAAGTAAATACATAAAATGCAAGATACTCCACACAGGTAAGTAAGGCTGCGGGTGCAGTGCTTGGTCCAGGCGTCGGGTTCTTTGTTCCAGTCAGTCGTGGTCAGGGGGAGCCTCTGGATCCTCTCTGCATGCGTTGCTGTGGGGATCCAAGGGGGTCATCTCAGGATAATCACGAGGTCGCAGTCGCCTGGGGGTCCTCCCTGCAGTGTTGGTTCTCTGGAGCTCGATCAGGGGGCGTCGGGTGCAGAGAGTGAAGTCTCATGCTTCCGGCGGGAAGAGTGAAGTCTTTGAAAGTTGCAAAGTTGTTGCTGTTTTTAAACAGTGCCACTGTTCTCTGGAGTTTCTTGGTCCTTCGGTCCAGGGCAGTCCTCTGAGGCCTCAGAGGTCGCTGGTCCCTGTCTGATGCGTCACTGTGCAGGTTCTTTGAGTCTGGAGACAGACCGGTAGAGCTAGGGCCAAGTCAGTTGTCGTCTCCGTCGTCTGTGCAGGGCTTTCAGGTCAGCAGTCCTTCTTATTTGTGTAGGTTGCAGGAATCTGATTTCATGGGTTCTGGGTCGCCCCTAAATACTAGATTTAGGCTTGTGTTTAGGTCAGGAGGGCAGTAGCCAATGGCTACTGTCTTAGAGGTTGGCTACACCCTCTTTGTGCCTCCTCCCTGAGGGGAGGTGGCACATCCCTAATCCTATTGGGGGAATTCTCCAATCTCAAGATGGAGGATTTCTAAAGGCAGGGGTCATCCCGGCTCAGGGCACCTTAGGGGCTGTCCTGACTGGTGGGTGACTCCTTGTTTTTCTCATTAACTCCTCCAGCCTTTCCGCCAAACGTAGGGGCAGTGGCCGGAGGGGCAGGCATCTCTACTAACTGGGATACCCTGGGATGCTGTAACAAAAGGCATGAGCCTTTGAGGCTCACCACCAGGTGTTACAGTTCCTGCAGGGGGAGGTGAGAAGCACCTCCACCTAGTACAGGTTTTGTTCCTGGCCACAGTGACAAAGGCACTCTCCCCATGTGGCCAGAAACTCGTCTGGTTGTGGGAGGCTGGCAGAAACTGGTCAGCCTAGCACTAGGAGTCGGACTGGTATTCAGGGGGCATCTCTAATATGCCCTCTGGGTGTATTTTACAATAAATTCCACACTGGCATCAGTGTGCATTTATTGTGCTGAGAAGTTTGATACCAAACTTCCCAGATTTCAGTGCAGCCATTATGGAACTGTGGAGTTCGTAAATGACAAACTCCCAGACCATATACTCTTTATGGCTACCCTGCACTTACAATGTCTAAGGTTTTGCTTAGACACTGTAGGGGCAGAGTGCTCATGCACATATGCCCTCACCTGTGGTATAGTGCACCCTGCCTTAGGGCTGTAAGGCCTGCTAGAGGGGTGACCTACCTGTGCCAGAGGCAGTGTGAGGGGAGTGCCATGTCGACTTAGTCATTTTCTCCTCTCCAGTACACACAAGCTGTGAGGTAATGTGCATGTGCTGAGTGAGGGGTCTCCAGGGTGGCATAAGACATGCTTCAGCCCTTAGAGACCCTTGCTGGCATCAGGGCCCTTGGTACCAGGGGTACCATTTACAAGGGACTTATCTGGGTGCCAGGGCTGTGCCAATTGTGGGAACAAAGGTAGAGTTTAGGGAAAGAACACTGGTGCTGGCGCCTGGTTAGAAGGGTCCCAGCACACTTTCAATCATACCTGGCATCAACAAAAGGCAAAAAGTCAGGGGGTAACCATGCCAAGGAGGCATTTCCTTACAATCTACATGACTTTGAGCTTGTGTTTGTAATAAACTTGATTTAGGAGTTGAGTTTTCCTTCCGTGGCCACATTGGTCTTGGTGTTTAAATTGATTGGGTTGTGTTGAACTTTTGTTAGCGGTTCTACCACACCACTTACTGGGTTCCAAAGATCCATTCACGATCCTCAATGAGCACGGATTCCTGCTAAGGATGAAAATGCTCCAGCTATTCTTTTTGACCGAAATATCTAGCTTTCCTTTGTAAATACATAAGACAACATAGCTAAGAAGCAGTTTTATCTCCAGGACTAAGCCTCCCAAATAAATAATTAAATAAACTGTACAATTAACTGTTCCTTTTAGTTAGCATAGGTAAGCAGATACATCCACTTGCAAAAATGTAGCTATACAATTTACTAGGGTACGGTCACGCATAGCAAGTCACGGTTACATCAATAAAACTTAATGGAAAGAAATACAGAACAACAGAAATAAACTTATGTGCGATTGTACCATACCTGAAGCATTGATGAAAAATGGCTTACTGCTTCATCGGGAAGGCCACTGCCTATTAATACATATCCAATTGCTAATAAAACATAACAAAAGAAAACAAAGTTATTAGTGCTTTCACTAACCCTCATTGTCATTTAATTTAAAAAAGTTCATTAGTGGGAGATTTCGAAAACAATCCCACTTAGCTTCAACACCTGTATTAACTTTTCTGATTACAATAAAGCAATACACTTTCAAGAGGTAGTGTGCCATCAATGGCCATTCCCTGTTTAGATATCCCATTGTTTCAATCAGTGGAGACTATACATGACAGCCAATGTTTAAGGCAAGGTTCTACAACTAAACTAAGGAGAGATAACTTTTGTGTGCTTAGATACAAGCTTCCGGTGTGATGAAATGTAACATGTACGGTCTCCATTTTCTTTTCATTTATTTGATGTCCTATCTTGTCATTTGGTATATACAGTGAACACAGTTCCCAAGAAAAGTGGACTATTTTCAGAGAAAGTTATTGTAATAGAAAAAGGATCTCATACACAAGGTTCTGCAAAGAGGATGAGGCAGACAAGGAAGAGATGAAGGAAAGGGAGCAGAATGAGGGGCTAAGGCGGCGGTGGGTTTGTGCATGTGTGAGTGAGATGGCTGAGCCTGGATTATAGAAACCAGAATGTGATGGGGCAATCATTGCAATCTGACTAATACTGGAGAACACAATATATGCCTTTTTTCACATATTTGCTTTGCATGCATTTACATTTGTTACACGGGGAGACAAGTAATTTGCAAAGAACAACACTATTCATTTTAGTCAAATGTCAAGGCCCACATTATAAATGAGATCTCTTGATTTCCTGGTAAGAAACGTTTCATCTTAGAACAGCAGTGCACACACGCAAAAACGCGTCCACATAAGGCATTTGGACAGATAAGCAAGCATACAAATTAGACAAGTTTGCAGTCTAAAATACATAACCTTTAACCCCACAGAAAAAAGTTAATCAGAGTAATTTCTTTTGGATCTCCCCTTCACTCTCCATAACTTACACAAAAACACTTCGAATTGATAAATGCTTTAAATAAAAAACACAGATATCCTCAAAGAGGCTCTCCAGACAGCAGGAGAGCCGATACTACAATATTCACTGCACTCAGGAAACTCGCACAATAATGCTTTACAAGCATTCTTTTACAAAACATTTTTGGCCATAACTCAGCCTGTGTATTCCTAGGACAATGTGACCACCATCAAAACGTTCACAACAATGTGCTCTTTCGGTCTACATCATCTCTGGGTCTAATTAAAAGGCCTGCTAGCCTTGAAAATGTGGTATGCACTACGCCCACTAGGGGCAAAATATATGGTTGCACTGAGTTATTTTCTGCCATTCTGTTTTCATGTAGTTATGTCCTCTGGGGGCTAACTATACAGTTACATGACAATTTTTCTTGAAAATGCTATTTTTATTGTGGTGTCCTCTAGAGGCTGCTCGGTCAACATACTACAATATTTGCTGCACTCGGAAACTTGCCCCAATATGCTTTGCAGGGCATTCCTTTTACAAAACATTTTTGCTCATAACTCTGCCTATGGTGGCCCTAGGGCAATGGGACCATCTTCAAAATGTGTTCACCACAACATGCTCTCTCTGCCTAGATCAACTCTGGGTCCCACATACTAGGTTAGTGAAGACCCCAAAATAATAGCCCATCCCACCATTCAGTGTATTTGTAACCTCTCTTATGGCTGGAACTTCTGTTTTGAACCTGGGAGTAGTTTGTGTTTTAGGGGCCTCGTTGAAAAAATATTCAAGTAGGTCTATTAGCCCTTTAGTTATAAGCAGGGCCACTGGAATTATGTAGCAGAAAGGACCAAAATATGTGGCAGAGTTTACTAATTAAAGTGGTAAAAGAAGTCTAGCTATAAATTTACAATGCCAATAGCTCCCACCCAAAAACGTGAGAGTCCTACTGCTTTGCAAAAGCTTGTTTTTCTTTTCTACAGTGGTAACATATTTATAATAGACTGACATTACTAGAATGCAAGGTTGAGCAGTAGACAACTGGATATAAACAGGGTCAGGCACAACTGTTGACACAAATGTACTCAAAAATAGAAGTGGGGCTACTCAGCTGCACCTCCAACCCCCTTCGTGGCTTGCACAATGTGCAGGTCATAGCGGAGCGAATGAGCTGTCACCCACTGGATCTAATCTCCCAATTGAGAACAGCGGACTGGAGTGGACGGCAGCTCATCTACTCCTCATATTTTAAGGGCCCCCTACTCCCACGTTTGCAAAGCAATTAGGTGACGGGGTCATTTCAATATCCTATCCACCCTTCCACAAGGCTTAGGGGTAGATGCCTCTAATGTTTACCCTCTGCTAAGTAGGAGACCTCTTGTTAGGGGGGGACTGGAGGAGGTGAGCGTCATATTAAAATTTCTTCCCCAGCAGCAATTTTTTTAAATACCTGCCCAAGATTCTGAACATCATAAGAAATGTCTTTTTTTTTTTTAACTGTGTCTAGAGACTGGTGATAAAAAAAGACCCCACCAGTTCCTGGGCTCTATTTAAGTAATTAAAGAAAAAAACAAAGACATCTTGCCTCATATTTACTTACAACATGAGAGATCTGGAAAACAAACATTGGTATAGCCAGTACGTTTGTCTTGCATTTTAAATAACAAGTCAGACTTACTGGTTTCGCCAATGTTGCATCATGGGCAGCTCAAGCAGGAGCTGCAGGGGGAGGGGACCATAAAGAGCGGCTGATGGTGCGGAGAGGGGCACACTACTGGCTGTGTGGGCAGGAACATACAGAGGTTGCATACAAGCTGGGTCACACAGAGGGGCAGCAAGAGAAATCTGCAACAACGGGCATCCAAGTGGGTTGGAGTAGAAGGTTGGGTACACACAGAGCCAGCAGTGGACGAGGCATGTTGGTAAATAGGGGCTTTAAGGAAGATTCAGGCAAACAAAGGGACTGCAGAGGGTGGAGGCACAAAGCGGATGGATTCCAGGTGAAGGACAAAAAGGAGCTGCAGTTGAACATAAAGTGGTTGCAGGGGCATATCATGGTAACATGCCAGATGGGGCGTAGCACTCACAGGGGCTGCGGGAGGCCAGAGGACACAAATAGAGGATGCAGGGAAGGTGCATATTGGGACTGCAGTGGGGCAAGGAAGTGCACAGAGGAATTACAGGGAGGGCAAAACAGGACACCTAAAGGGGCGACAGGTAGCCAGTAGAACACCAGGGAAGTGGAGGGCCACAAAGGGGTTGTCGGTGAGAAAGTGGACACAAAGGGCCTTTCACATACTAAGGGGTTGCATGGCAGGTGAAATCAAATCATAAATATTTATAAAGCGCGCTACTCACCCGTGCGGGTCTCAAGGCGCTAGGGGGAAGGGGTTACTGCTGCTCGAAGAGCCAGGTCTTGAGTAGTCTCCGGAAAGCGGAGTGGTCCTGGGTGGTCCTAAGGATGGTGGGGAGGGAGTTCCATGTCTTGGCCGCCAGGTAGGAGAAGGACCTCCCACCCGCCGTGGTGCGGCGGATGCGAGGGTCGGCGGCGAGAGCGAGGTTGGCGGAGCGAAGAGGACGGGTGGGAGTGTAGAAGCTGAGGCGGCGGTTGAGGAGTTCGGGTCCCTTGTTGTGGAGGGCTTTGTGTGCGTGGGTGAGGAGTCGGAAGGTGATCCTTTTGTTGACGGGAAGCCAGTGCAGGTGTCTCAGGTGGGCGGAGATGTGGCTGTTGCGGGGTATGTTGAGGATGAGGCGGGCGGAGGCGTTTTGAATTCGTTGCAGACGTTACTGGAGTTTAGCGGTGGTTCCTGCGTATAGTGTGTTGCCGTAGTCCAGGCGGCTCGTGACAAGGGTGTGGGTCACGGTCTTTCTGGTGTCGGCAGGGATCCAACGGAAGATCTTTCGGAGCATGCGGAGGGCGAGGAAGCAGGAGGATGATACGGCATTGACTTGTTTGGTCATGGTGAGAAGTGGGTCCAAGATGAAACCGAGGTTGCGTGCGTGGTCTGAGGGGGTCGGTGCGGTGCCAAGGGCCGTGGGCCACCAGGAGTCGTCCCAGGCGGTCGGGGTGTTTCCGAGGATGAGGACTTCTGTTTTGTCTGAGTTCAACTTTCAGTTGAAAGGGCACACAGAAGCTCCATAGGTCGGAGTTGGCCACTGAGGCCAGCTGGGGTGCAGCAGAGGGTATTCAGTGGACTTATGAGAACAGGGCCACACAGGGTGAGTCAAGGGACCAGGAGCACACAGAGGTTAGGCAGAAGACACAGGACAGCAGCAGTGTAGTGGGGCACACCATTCCTACATATACACAAAATCACTGATCATCCTAGGCTAACACCCTCTCATTCATCTATCCCCACAACATAGAACACTCCCACTTTCATACATCCACACAACCAACATCATACATCTGCAAACCCACTATCATACAGCCAAACATACAGCATCCTAAACCACCATATCCAAAATCATATGTCCACACAACCATTATATGACATAGCCCCTTTCTTACATCCATACAACCAACATCATACACCAATTAGACCCATAAGGAAAGTCACGTGGTTATATTACTACATTAACAACATGTGATGTAGATGTAGTTTAAAACAACTTGTATAGACTAGGGTGCTAACCCACTAAAACCCCTCAGTAACCTAGGATGATAAGTGTTTACCAAAGGGTGGGAACTAAATCAACCCCCGCCCACAATGGGACACAGATACAATAAAGAATAGCGAAAGCACCAAAAAGCATTTAAAGTATATATTAGAAACAAACTCAGTGCAGCATAACAATGGATTATGTGACATAGTAAACGCAGTTCAGAAAATTAAATTCAGATCAGTTATTCAATAGGTACATTTGTTCATCCAAGATGTTTAATTATCTAGCAATTTACACTGACAGAATGGAATAACCAAATTTAATCCAGTGTGGATAAAAAGTCTTGCTTCAAGTGTGTTCCCAGGAGATTACTGCCTGTAGTCTAAAGGATTTTGACCCTTTCTTCTTGATCTGATGTGAAAAATACCCAGGCCAAATCAATCGGATCAGTGTGTTCTGTTCGCAAAATAAATTCTTCAAGGCTTGATGTTTAATCTAGCTGTAATATGTATTCATACAAAGAGTGAGTCAATAAAGTGAGTGAATTTAATGGGTGAAAGGGATTCCCCCAAAGCAAAACTTTTCATCAAACAAAACAAATTTAAAAAAAATAATATGTAGGGAGATGTTACAAATGGGATTTCTGGTTGGTTACGCTATGCACCTAAGCCAGGCAGAACCCACCACTCTAGTTAGGGCAAGTAAGTTACACACCAAAGATAACCTGTGCTCACCCCGAGGTGGCCTGGCATAGAGAGGTCAGGCTTATCCCCAGAGGCAATGTGTAAAGCGTTTGCACCACACACTCACGCCAGTGGCACAATAAGGTTACCACAAAAGGGACACCACACTGGATTGTATAAAAATATATCTTTTATTGTAATTGTATCATAAACCATAAATACTGTGCATGTTACACCACTACTGAATAGTACTCATTTTCCTGATGGTGCAAGTATCTACACAACATACAAGCTACACAACATACAGACTAACCTTAGGACCTGGCATGTAGCATCATAAGAACCAAAATGACCACAGATCACTTTAATTGTTGTGACAACAATGCAATACATTGGAGGCCCTCATGTATGATGCAACCACTTTGCCAACAATAGTACGATTTAGTCAGATCATTGTTAATCTCACTCATTGTGCCACCATTGCATCGATGATCTCTGGGTCAAAGCTACATGAAACAGTCTACCACCATAGGGCCTAGAGCACCAGGGCTATTAGACTTTTTATGGGGATTTTCAATCCCCCTCTGTTGAGGCTTACCCCCATGTGGAGGGATCCAAGGCACAACAAATTCTGGTGAGAGTTTCGATGCAATCAATTGGTCTCCCCGGACCAGGCTGTAAAAGGGGCCAGCTCCGCTGTGAGCGCTCGACTTGGGCACACCATACCTGCCTCTGGACGGAACAACGCTGGTTGTCCCCTGACGATCGGGGCTGACTCAGCAGTGATCAGACGCTCAGGAGGACTCCTTCCCTCCACGTTGGATGGCCAGCAGGTTGAAGGGGCTCCTCTATGTGTGATGCAGCATCTATGCTAGTCCAGCTGATGGACCCTGTGGAGGGGGGTTCTCGCACTGCAGGCGGCAATAGGCGGTTCAATCATCACGCACTGAAGAGAAAAGATGCAGCACTCACTATGCGCTCTATTGTGCCTGCACTCTTTGGTCTGCATGGGGGAACGTGCTCACCATGCACCACTCTGCTCTAGGGGCAAAACGTTCCACATGCTCTCCTTGTTGCAGGTGATAGAGCGCTGACCACACTGTCCTTGGCAAATGCCCACAGCCAGGACAGCCTAGAAGAAGAGCTCAGCGTGCACTACTTTTTGGAGAGAGGGTAAATAAAAATGCAGCTCTCACCACAAGCTGAACAGGAGAAGCCAGGGGCATTACACAGTGCTCCCAATGCTCCAATTGGAGTTTGACTGCAAAACACTAGAGTTATAAGCACAGAGAAATGCCCACTTTCTAAAAGTAGTATTTCTAAAATAGAAATGCAAAATTCAACCACACCAGTAAGCAGGATTTCTCACTACCATTCCAAACATGGCAATGCTACTCCGTTCAGATCAGGAACTACCACTTAAAAGTATATACGGGAATTCCCAGAGCTAACTATGAGAGGAGCAATCATCACAGTAGTGAAAACTGAAATATACTGTTTGTCACTACTAGGACATGCAACACATTACAGTACATGGCCTACCTTTTACATACACGGCACCCTGCCCATAGAGCTATCTACGGCCTACCTTAGGGGTGATTTAGGTGTAGTGAAAACGAAGTTTAGGCCTTGGTAAATACTGTCACCTCAGTGTGACTGTAAACTGCGCATGCACGCCCTGCAGTGGCAGGCCTGAGGCAGGTTTGAAAGGCTACGTCTGTGGGTGGTGCAATCAGCGTTGCAGGCCCACTAGTAGCATTTAATTTACAGGCCCTGGGTACATGGTATACCAATTTAAAAGGGACTTACAGGTAAATTAAGTATGCCAAACAGGTGTAAGACAATCATACCAACTTCTAGGGGAGAGAGCACATGCACTTTAGCACTGATTAGCAGTGCTAAAGTGCACAGAGTCCTAAAGCCAACAAAGAGAGGGTCAGAGAAATAGGAGGAGGAAGGCAAAAAGTTTGGAGATACCATGCAGGAAGGGCCTTTTCCAACAGTAGAGCTGACTGTAACCAGGGTCTGAGAAGTGTTGTAGCCTTAACTGTGAAATGCTAACTTAGAAAAACATTTATTAAGACTGCCCAAGGTCAAATTCATGTTATTACTGTAGCACAGGAAAATAGTTGCAATTGAATACTCTGTGCATCACAGATAGCATGTTATGTTTCTCAGAATGGGATATCACATTAAGCCATAGAAACTCAATAATACAGAATAAAACTCAGATTAAATTAAAAAAATTACATTAACATTAAACTAATCCTGATAATGTTCTTTGCGAGCTACTCTGAACCCAACGTCACCAGCAGCCTTTCCTGGGAGAGGAGTTTCCTAACCCCCCCTAATACAGTACCCCTTCTAATACACTGGTGTTTGTATGAATCTGCTGGATGCTGATTCGGGCCTCTTCTTTTCTGGCCTCCACCTGAGATCTCTCTCCTCAACACTCTATTCTGGAAGGGTGACCAGACGTCCCGGATTTCCCCAGACAGTCCTGGTTTTCCGAGGACTGTCCCAGCGCTTTTCTTAATTTTCAATAAATGTCCTGTTTTTTTGGGAGGAGGACAAAGTCATTCTGCAAAGCAGAAATTAAACTATGATTTCCTTTCAAGAGACCCTAAAGTGATTTAATTTATTATGAGTTTTTTCAGGCAGCACAGGAGGAGGGTGGCTGCGTGCTGACAGCAGAGGGAAGATAGAGAGGGGAGGTGGGCAGGGAATCCAGGGTAGCGGGCCTTCCACATCTAATGTTATATAATATAGCCTTGTAAATGCGTGTGTCCAGTTCTTGTGTAGCCACGTAAATATATGTATGTGTGTGTGTGTGTATAAAAATATATACATATATATATATTTAAATATATATGTATATATTTGTGTATATATATATATATATAGACACACACACACACACACACACACACACACATATATACACTGGACAGGCCGGACATAAAAATAACAACACTTTAGTCCTATTTTTATGTCTGACCCGGTTTTGCCTTCTCAAAATCTGGTCATTCTATATTCTGGCTCTCACACCTGTGTTGAGATGTTTTGTGATACTATGCATATATTTCATCTTCTATTGTTGAAGACAAACAATGGCAGCAATATGTAACACCAGCTGAGTGAACTATGCAACTTGAAGGGCTTGGGTTGATGGGGACTAGTAGGCATCAATTGTATGGGTGACATATGGAGGAGTGCGGCACTTGTGTCCTTTGAAGAACTAAAACAAGAGTTCTCCATGAAGAAATTGGAGAGTTATAGATACCTCCAGTTAGGACATGCACTTAGATGACTCATACAAGAGGGTAACCAGCTCCCAGACTCGACCCCGTTGGACGACAGGCTGTTACTAGATCATGGCTGTTACTAGATCATATGCCAGGGAAGGCAATATCCTTGACTTATAAGAAAATAATGGATAATTCCCCGGATCCCTGGCACTCTCTTCTTGAGGCATGGGAGGGTGACATGGGCCTCATAGAAGACGGTGACTGGCAAAAAGCCCTACAAAGTCCCCGAAATCACTCCTTCACCGCACTGCCACATGGATTCAAACCTTTGCACAACGGGATGTGGTCTGGTTGGATCATTTTTGCCCTATTCTTTGGCGCTGCCCCATAATCTAACACTTTTGGTCACATATAGTACATGTAATGAAACGGGTAACATGCCTAGAAATACCACTAAATTCTAGATGTCTCCTGCTACACATAACAAGAGGAAACTTGGCCAGACATCAGCAAATATGGTTGAGACTAGCAGCAGGAGTGGCCTAAAGGGACGTTGCTAGAACATGTGGAGCAAATGGACCTCCTACGATCCAAGGCTGGGAACATAATAAAGATTGGTGTCAACAGGCGGAACTTGTGGTCTATCACGGACGAGGCTGCCTCAAAAAGTAAAAAAAAATCTGGGCCCAATGGAGCACAAACAGAAACTTGTGAACTTGTAAGCAACTGGAACCAGAAGAGTGGGGAGAGTCTAGAACAGGTCATGGGTGGGGGGTGGGAAGAAACTTGTGAAGTTATAAGCAACTGGGACCAGATGAGTGGGGGCGAGGGTGGGAGTCTAGACCATGGTCTTGGGTGGCGGGAGGGGGAGGTGTATATACACTGTCTAAGGGTAATGCATATTCCAGGTACTATATGTTGGGTGTGTAATGGTCTGATGTCTTGAATTTATTCCCCCTTGGGACACTAATGGAAATCCGTGGTTGTATTGTGGTAATTATTATGTACCTAGCGCTTGTGTGATATTAACTAAAGGTTTTTATTAAAAAAATGGCAGCAAGATTAAGAGAGCTCTGCCCCCAACCCAGCTAGCTGTGAATACAAAAGAGGGAAGCTACCCAGTTGAACTCAGATAAACATGTAATTTGTAGGTCGTGTCTTCCACACAGAT
Organism: Pleurodeles waltl; assembly: GCF_031143425.1. Lineage (NCBI taxonomy): Eukaryota > Metazoa > Chordata > Amphibia > Caudata > Salamandridae > Pleurodeles > Pleurodeles waltl. Next base: position 905,641,243 of record NC_090444.1, on the reverse strand, counting down.
TTTAGCTGCCTATAGGCAAAAAGCTTGCTGTGGACATTACCACAAACTTAGGCCCTCATTACAACATTGGTGGTAAAAGCCGCTTACCGCCGTGCAGAAGACCGCCAACACACCGCCGCACCCACGGAAATCTGCCACAGCTATTATGACCCACAGCACGGAATCCGCCAAAATTCAGACACCCACACAAGTCCGCCACACCAAAGGTCAGTGATAAACTGGCGAAAACAAAACCTCCACCGTCACGCCAACAGAAATACGCCCACACTATCACGAAACACGTATCCACGCGGCGGTCTTTCAACCGCGGTATTCAATTGGCGGTACACACCGCCGCGCTCAAAATACACACACACATACAAAACACAGCCACATTGGACAATTCAAAATACACACACCTGATACACATACACACACCACTCCCACACACCCAATACAATATAAAACACACACCCACAAACCCTTACGACCACAACTGAGAAAGAAGTACAGAGAGAGACACCACCATCAACAATACTTGCATCCACAGGCACACCAGACCATCACCCACATAACTTCCACGCACCTCACACAACACCCCACTACATATCAGCCCACTTATCGCCACACACACCACCCCACACATCACCCACCCCACCCCATGGCACGGCAAAGACACCCCAGGTTCTCAGAGGATGAGCTCAGGGTCATGGTGGAGGAAATCGTCCGGGTAGAACCACAGCTATTCGGATCACAGGTGCAGCACACCTCCATTGCAGGGAAGATGGAGCTATGGCGAAGAATATGGGACAGGGTCAACGCAGTGGGACAGCACCCAAGAAATCGGGATGACATTAGGAAGAGGTGGAACTACCTACGGGGGAAGGTGCGTTCCGTGGTCTCAAGACACCACCTTGCGGTTCAGCGGACTGGCGGCGGACCTCCACTTCCTCCCCCACAACTAACAACATGGGAGGAGCAGGTCTTAGCGATTCTGCATCCTGAGGGCCTCGCAGGAGGAGATGGAGGAATGGACTCTGGTAAGTCAAATCTTAACTATTACATCCCTCACCCTACCTGCATGCCATCACATACCCTCACCCCCATCACTCCGACTCCTCACAATGTCCCAACATCACAAACCACACATCCCAACACCAAGCCCTGCATGCAACACCAAAGCATGGGACACCCACCTCCAAAGCATGCCCACTGCACAAACCCATACACCCCCCTAAACCATCATCACACAAGGTCCCACACAGGAATGCAAGCAATGGGGTACACGGTCAGCCACCCATGGCACACACAGATGTAATAAACATCCTTTTATACCCCTGCAAGACCCCTACCCAACGTCACTGGACAGGAGGGTCCACACATATCCACACCACCAACAGAAGAGGCCCACAGTGATGACAGCAGCTCTGTCCAACTGGATCTAGATGACCAGCCCGGCCCATCGGGGACCTCGGGACAGTCGGTTCCCATCACACAGCCACAGGCCACCTCAGAGCTTCCCCCCTCTGGAAACACCAGCACAGCACCCACACCTCTGTCCCCAGGACACGTCAATCATCAGTGTGTCCACCACTACAGGGAACCCAGGCTAACCCACCACCCCAACAACAGGGACCTGGGGGCAGTGGCAGTGGGCACACGGTTCAGGGGACGGAGGCCCAGGAACACAGGGGAACTGGGAGGGCTGCTGTGTGACAGGGGGAGGACAAGCCAAGGGAACCCACTCTCCACGAGGCCCTCTCCAACATCATGGGAGCCTACCAACACTCCCAGGAGACGATGGCAACGGTACTGGACAAGTTTCAGAAGCCCCAGCGCCTGCAGGAGGAACAGTATTTGGGCTTCAGGGAGGAACTCAGAGCCATCAATTCCACCCTGAGCACCATCGTAGGGGTGCTGAAGGAAGTACTCAACACCAGGAGGGACACTGTGGCACAACAAGGGGCCCCTGACACTAGCATGGACGGTGAACTGCCCACCACCTCCGCCGGTGCTAGTGGACAGGAGGCACCGCCACAGGACCACCACACCAGCACCCCACCCCCTGCAGAGGGAGAACCACCCTGCAAACGGTCCCTGAGATCCAGGACAAAGACAGAGAACAATGCCAAAACCCCCGCCAAGAAATGAGACCACCCTGAATGTCATCCTTCTGTCCCACTTTGTCACCCTGTCCATCCTTAAACTGCCCCAGCTCCACTTCCTATGCCCATTTGGGCAATGCACCTGTGAGACTAATACACTGGACTCTGCCATGGACATTACTCCATCAACCACCCCTCACCATTTTGCAACCCCCTCCAATATTGAGTACTTAAATAAACACCCTTGAAGCACAAAACAATCTGGAGTCAGTCTGTGATTTCGGAATAGTGTATTAGCAATTACTGTGGCAAAAAGCTCTTTCAATTGTAATGTCAACATACCTATGTCACGCAGCTCTAGTCCATGAGGAAACAAAGCAGATGTCACACAGTGGGACCCACATCTGTGAAATAGTAAGGGAAAGTGACAACTCAGTGACCATACACTGGGTGAAAACGACAGACAGTAGAGAGGTAGTAGTGTTAAAGTACATGTAGTAGGCAGGTTTGTATTCTTACCTGTGTCTCACGGAAATATTGCAGGATCACTGAGTCCCTGCTGTCCATGTCCTCTTCTTCTGCTTCCTCGTCTTCACTGTCCACAGGCTCCACAGCTGCAACAACACTGCTATCTGGACCATCCTCCTGCAGAAAGGGCACCCGTCGTCGCAAAGCTAAGTTGTGAAGCATACAGCAGGCCACGATGATCTGGCACACCTACTTTGGTGAGTAGAATAGGGATCCACCTGTCATATGGAGGCACCTCAACCTGGCCTTCAGGAGGCCGAAGGTCCGCTCGATTATCCGCCGTGTTCACCCATGGGCCTCATTGTAGCGTTCCTCTGCCCTTGTCCTGGGATTCCTCACTGGGGTCAGTAGCCATGACAGGTTGGGGTAACCAGAGTCACCTGCAAATGGCAAGGGACAACTGTTAGACACACTAACCTGTAGGGATAACCCCAGACCCAGACAAACATTCCCACTGTCTTGCTTCCAGGTGCTCACCTAATAGCCACACACGGTGCCTCTGGAGTTGACCCATCACATAAGGGATGCTGCTATTCCGCAGGATGTAGGCGTCATGCACTGAGCCAGGGAACTTGGCATTAGCATGAGAGATGTACTGGTCTGCCAAACATACCATCTGTACATTCATCAAATGATAACTCTTCCGGTTTCTGTACACCTGTTCACTCCTGCGGGGGGGGGACCAAAGCCACATGTGTCCCATCAATGGCACCTATGATGTTGGGGATATGTCCCAGGGCATAGAAATCACCTTTCACTGTAGGCAAATCCTCAACCTGAGGGAAAACGATGTAGCTCCGCATGTGTTTCAGCAGGGCAGACAACACTCTGGACAACACGTTGGAAAACACAAACTGGGACATCCCTGATGCTATGGCCACTTTTGTTTGAAATGACCCACTTGCAAGGAAATGGAGCACTGACAGCACCTGCACTTGATGGGGGATTCCTGTGGGATGGCGGATAGCTGACATCAGGTGTGGCTCCAGCTGGGTACACAGTTCCTGGATTGTGGCACGGTCAAGCCTGTATGTGATGATCACATGTCTTTCCTCCATTGTCGACAGGTCCACCAGCGGTCTGTACACCGGAGGATGCCGCCATCTCCTCACATGTCCCAGCGGACGGTGCCTATGAAGGACAACTGCGAGCACAGAGTCAACCAACTCAGAGGTACGTACCCACAGCTTACACAGAACACGAATCATAATCCGAAAAGTGGCTTGTATGTGTGTTGAGTCTAGGCCTAGGTATGTGTGACGCAGTTAAAAATGAAGCCATGTGGGACCCTGAAATGGCGGCAGTCTGACCTCTAAAGTGGGACAATGGGATGTGAGGTAACCCCTATGGGTCCCAGGAGCCAATGACGATGTATGCTGGCGGTGACGGTACGCACCGCCGCGGATGTGACTGCCATTTTCTATCTGTTCAATCACTCGATACCTGATCGTCGACAGGAGAGGACCTACACTGCAAGTGCTGCTGTGATCTCGGTCTGGAAGAGACAAAGGCTCGAGTGTCTGGGGAAAGGGCCCCTGCCTTCACATCGGAGGAGTTGGAGAAACTCGTGGACAGGGTCCTCCCTCAGTACACGCTACTCTACGGTCCTCCAGACAAACAGGGAAGTACACTGGGAGCAAGCTGTATGGGCTATGCCAGTGTGCAGTGGGGTGGATGTAAGGGGGGGGGGGTTAGACTGCGGCGTGCATGAAACGACGGTGAGTGCATTTGCCACATGGCAAGGGTAGGGATGGGGGCCAATGACTGTGATGGTGCAGTTGGTAATAAGTTTCTCGTCCCCCTGTACAATTCATGTAGGTCAGCGCCCACCAGAAAACATATATTTGGCGTGCCATCGCCAAGGGCGTCCGGACCCTGGGGGTCTACCACAGACGGAGCACCCACTGACGGAAAAGATGGGAGGACATTCGCCGCTGGAGCAAGAAGACGGCGGAGGCTCAGCTGAGGATGGCCTCCCAACGTGGGAGGGGTGCCCGTCGCACCATGACCCCCATGATGTTCAGGATCCTGGCTGTGGCGTACCCGGAGTTGGATGAGAGCTTGAGGGCATCACAGCAGCCACAAGGGGGTGAGTACACTCTCATCCTGCTGATTTTGCGTGCAGAGGAAGGGTCTGGGTGGGGGAGGTGGGCTGTGGGATTCCCTAGGCCAGGGCGAGTTTAATAGGCAAGGTCCCTCCGTAAGGCAGGCCATGTGGCACCCCACCCCACCTCTGTAGAGTGCCAAGTACACCTAGTCATGCCCGTGGGTCATCCATGTGTGCAGATGTCGTCCATAGCCTAGTAGGCCATTTCCCAGGGTTTGAACAGTGGAGCCCAAGAGCACGGCGTAGTGCAGGGGGCTTCTGTGTCTGTCGTGTCTGCCAACGGTAGCGGTAATGCATGCACTGAACAGGTCTTTCTTCTGTCGTACCCCCCCCCTTTTTGTGGTCTACCTGTTCTTGTGTGCATTAGCATCATCAGGCAGAAGAGCAGTGGCACCGGAGCACGAGGGAGCTGCATCCCACATGGCCATGGAGGGCGACACTACGGACTCGGAGTTCACCAGTGGGACGGAGGGCGAGGGGAGCTCCACGGCGGGGACAGGAGCTGACACCAGCGACACAGACTCGTCCTCTGATGACAGCTCCCTTGTGGTGGCCGCAACATCTGTGCCCCCCGCATCTACAGGTACAGCTGCCACCCCCTCTACCAGCACCGCCCTCCCAGCAGCCCCCCAGCCTATGCCCGGTGCCCGCTCACCCAGGAGGGTGGGCATCACCTTCGCCCCAGGCACCTCAGCCCCTGCCCCTATCACCCCTGCTGCCCTCAGTGAGGAGGCCATTGACCTCCTCAGGTCCCTCACGGTTGGGCAGTCTACCATTTTGAATGCCATCCAGGGTGTCGAAAGGCAGTTGCAACAAACAAATGCATTCCTGGAGGGTATTCATTCTGGTCAGGCGGCCCTTCGCCGAGCTTTTCAGGCTCTGGCCTCAGCACTGATGGCAGCCATTGTCCCTGTGTCTAGCCTCCCCCCTCCAACTTCCTCCACCCAGACCCAATCCCCTGTACCCCAGCCTATCCCAAGCACACCTTCAGACCAGCATGCACACACCTCAACACACAAGGGAAGCTCTGGCTAACATAAGCACCACACATCCCACAGGCACTCGCGCAAGCATCACACACATGCAGACACACCAACATCCACTGCCTCCACTGTGTCCCCCTCCTCCTAGTCTCCCTCCTACCTCCCAGTCTCGTCTACACTCACACCTGCATGCACTACATCTACAGCCACTACTGCCATCACCAGCACACCCGATCACGTGCAGTCACCACCCCCACTACCATTCACACGTCCCCTGTGTCCTCTCCCAGTGTGTCTGTGACGCCACCTCCCAAGATACACAAACGCAGGCACACACCCACCCAACAGTCATCCACCTCACGACAGCCTCCAGCACATGCACCTTCACCCAAAGTCACCAAACGAACACCTCCTACAACCACAACCTCTTCCTCCACTCCCAAACCCCCTCCAGCTACCAGTCCCAGTGTCTCCCAAAAACTTTTCCTGTCCAACCTTGACCTCTTTCCCACACCTCCCCCACCCCGTCCGTCTCCTAGGGCCTGACTCTCCAGGTCCCAACCTAGCACCTCAGCCACAACATCTCCGGGACCAGTGGTGCCTGTAGTCACCGGAATCTGGAGTGCACCGGCCACCAGGGCAGCCAGTGTGGCACGGAGCCACAGCACGGACAGTCCCCCCACCTGTCAAGCATCAAAAGTTGGCCAGTGCCCGGCGGGAGAGGGGGAAGACTCCAGCCACCAAAGCCGCTCCCAGGGGTCCCAGTGGGAGTGTGGAGTCAGCTGCGACACTTTCCAAGGTGGGGAAGGAAAGTCTCGGAAGAGCAGTACGGCGGAGGAGACCACCATCATCCCCGCTGCCCAGGAGGCCACCGCCATCATCCCCGCTGCCCAGGAGGCCACCGCCATCATCCCCGCTGGGACAGACAGAACCGCCAGCAGCTAAGTCACTGCAAAGGAGCCCACCGCCTCAAGCACCGCTGAACAAGGCACCGCCGCCACAAGCACTGCTGAACAGGGCACCGCCGCCACAAGCACCGCTGAACAGGGCACCGCCGCCACAAGCACTGCTGAACAGGGCACCACCGCCACAAGCACCGCTGAACAGGGCACTGCCGCTACAAGCACCGCTGAAAAGGGCACCGCCGCCACAAGCACCGCTGGCCCATGAGCGCCAAGGGCACTGACGCTACTGAGTCCGTCACGAGCAGGATGAAGCACTTTGGGCACAAGGCCCCCTCCAGAACCAGTGGAGAAAGGCATCCACTACCTCTGTACTTAGCAGGATGAAGCACTCTGGGCACAAAGCCCCCTCCAGAACCAGTGGAGAGGTACATCCACTACCACTGTCCTTAACAGGATGAAGCACTCTGGGCACAAGGCCCCCTCCAAAACCAGTGGAGAAAGGCATCCACTACCTCTGTCCTAAGCAGGATGAAGCACTCTGTGGCACCATGCCCCCTCCAGGACCAGTGGAGAAAGGCATCCACTACCTCTGTCCTAAGCAGGATGAAGCACTCTGGCCACAAGGCCCCCTCCAGAACCAGTGTAGAAAGGCATCCACTACCTCTGTCCTTAGCAGGATGAAGCACTCTGGGCACCATGCCCCCTCCAGAACCAGTGGAGAAAGGCATCCACTACCTCTGTCCTTAGCAGGATGAAGCACTCTGGGCACCATGCCCCCTCCAGAACCAGTGAAGAAAGGCATCCACTACCTCTGTCCTTAGCAGGATGAAGCACTCTGGGCACTATGCCCCCTCCAGAACCAGTGAAGAAAGGCATCCACTACCTCTGTCTTTAGCAGGATGAAGCACTCTGGGCACAAGGCCCCCTCCAGAACCAGTGGAGAAAGGCATCCACTTGAGACTGTGGCTTTGCACTCCCCAGGATGGAACAGTGGGCAACCCGCACACTGTAGAGACTTGAGAGACTGTGGCTTTGCACTCCCCAAGGTAAAGCAGTGGGCAACCCACCCACTGTAGAGACTTGAGAGACTGTGGCTTTGCACTCCCCAGGATGGAACAGTGGGCAAACCACCCACTGTAGAGACTTTGGCTTTGCACTCCCCAGGATGGAACAGTGGGCAAACCACCCACTGTAGAGACTTGAGAGATTGTGGCTTTGCACTCCCCAGGATGGAACAGTGGGCAACCCACCCACTGTAGAGACGAGAGATTGTGGCTTTGCACTCCCCAGGATGGAACAGTGGGCAAACCACCCACTGTAGAGACTTGAGAGACTGTGGCTTTGCACTCCCCATGATGGAACAGTGGGCAACCTACCCACTGTAGAGACTTGAGAGACTGTGGCTTTGCACTCCCCAGGATGGAACAGTGGGCAACCTACCCACTGTAGAGACTTGAGAGACTGTGGCTTTGCACTCCCCAGGATGGAACAGTGGGCAAACCACCCACTGTAGAGACTTGAGACTGTGGCTTTGCACTCCCCAGGATGGAACAGTGGGCAAACCACCCACTGTAGAGACTTGAGAGACTGTGGCTTTGCACTCCCGAGGATGGAACAGTGGGCAAACCACCCACTGTAGAGACTTGAGAGACTGTGGCTTTGCACTCCCCAGCATGGAACAGTGGGCAACCCACCCACGGTAGAGACGAGAGACTGTGGCTTTGCACTCCCCAAGATAAAGCAGTGGGCAACCCACCCACTGTAGAGACTGTGGCTTTGCACTCCCCAGGACTGAACAGTGGGCATGTGGCCCCCTCGTGGATTTGGCGTTGTGCACTCAACCGGCTGAGGTGCCCCCCCTTTCCCTCCCCCTGAGGTGCCTGTTTTCTTGCTCTCTGATGCCCCTGCAGTGTCCTCTCCGTCATGGTCGGGGATCTTGTGTGGGCCTCGCCCATACCGTGTGGGCCCAGTGTTCCACGGACTTCATTGGAGCACTACCTGGACTACTAAGCTTGGTGTATATTTTGTTTATGGTGTATATATATATTTTTGCGTACTTGATTTTAATATATTACAATGGTTACACTCATTTCCTTTTGTCTTTGCATTCTTCCGGGGGGGTTAGGGGGTATAACTATGATGTATAAATATGTATTAGTGTGTGTGTTGTAGTGGGTGGGGGTGGGGTTGTTGCGTGTGTGTCCCCCTGTTTTTCCCTCCCCCCTCCCCTGTGTCGTAGGTGCAGTACTCACCGTGGTCTTCGCCGCCGGCATTCGTGCTCCTGGTAGAGGAGCTAGAAGATGAGGGCTGGCAGGATGTGTAGCTCTGGTTCCATGGCGTCCGGATTCCTTGTGGGGTGTGTAGAGGTGAGCGTTTTCCCTTCGAAGTCCTGTTTCCGCCGTGTTTTTGTCCGCGGTGAATCCGCCCCGGAAAAGGTGGCGGGTTGGTAGGTTGTGATACTGTGGGCGGTACTTTGTCTTGCGCCTGTCTGTTGGCGGTGACCGCCAAGCTGTTTGTCTGTACTGCCGTGGCGGTCGGAGTATTAAAGTGGCTGTCTTTGTTGGCGGTTTCTGCCACGGTCGTAATTCAAATTTTTAAACCGCCGGCCTGTTGGCGGTCTTACCGCCGCTTTAACACCGTCCGCCAGGGTTGTAATGACCACCTTAGTCTGCTACTACCCATACATTGCTTCCCATTGACTAGCATTGCCACTTTCATTTGCTTGCTACGAATTTGATGGGTTGTGATCCTTTTGTGTTTGTGCCTCCCCTGATCACACACTCATTACCATTGTTTTTGCTGACTGACTTGTATGCTTACACCGCACACATTTATGAAACAACTTTTTTCTTATTAAGCACTACATTGGAATACATGTGTTTTCTTGCTCTCTCTTGTGCTGCTTCCCTTGTAACACCAGGCCAACCTAGTTTATTTTCTTCAAACTCCACTGTTCCCCCTACCTTTTGTGGCTAAACTAAATTACCTAATTTTTCCTTATGTTTTTGTTCTTTGAGGGCACAGTCACTCCACAGATCATTGAGTGCTACTACGTGCAACCATTTTTCCCCATAACCAGAAAATTCCCTGTAGTCTACCTCCACACCGCACCCACGCCTCCATGGCTCACTCATCCGATCAGTCCTCCATCTTGGATCAGTAAATAAAGAAAACAGAAACAAATGGTGCAGGCCTCTTTTCTCTGATGGACGTACATGTCATCACGCATGCGCGTCAGCAGAATTACATGGTTGCCAATATCATTGCAGTTTTTTTTTTTTTTTACTGAATGCTGTACAGCACTGACAAAAAGCATCTGTTTTTTGCTGATACTATGGCAAAGCTAGCACGTCAACAAGGATGCCCTATTAGATTTGCCAATGTTTTTTTTTTGACTGACAATATTAGATGCAGATACATTTAACAACTAGGGAGTATGAAAAATAATTTGGCTCTAGTGAGCTTGACAATATGGAATTTACACTATCGCTCTCGACTTAGGCCCAGTAATGTTTTTTGATTAAGACAACAGTAGACAGCGAGCTAGGAGAAGGGTCTAACAATACATTAATCAGTCGTAGGGCATGAAACATATTCATTGTGTGAGATATCCATCATAGTGAGCTGGCATTGAAATATTTTAGCATTTACAGCAATATGACTTGAAACACCTTTGCATCAATGTTAGCACATGGTCTAGTCCACAAAAGAGCATTTTTTTAAATAGCAAATACTTCAGATTTCAATAATTTCATTGGATTGGACGGAATTAGTCTATATTATATCCTTGGGAATGGATCCTGGCCTTTAAACAATGTTACCACTTGGATGCCCACATAACTCACATCATTAAAGTTAACTTGCTATTTTCGTTCTATATAATTCTAAAGGTGAACAGAGTGGTCTAGTCCCCAATTTCGTAACCTGGCATTGGTTATTCTACCTATTTGGACTTTTGCTTACTTGGGAGGATGATAAACATTCCTAACAAAAACGGCAAAGTAAACCAAGGTCTTTACCTACTCCAGTTAAATCTTGTTTACCAAAAAGTGACTCTTTTGATCATACCTGCAGCCTGTTATCATCACCACAAATTGCAGATTTGACTGTAATCTTTTAAGTTGCTAGTATGCCTTAAATGCAGCAAAAAGATAATATAATACATTCTCTGCATGGGCGACAGGAATAGTGCTGTATGTAAAGGATAAGCATTTTCGATGTACAACATTAACAGCCCAGGCAGTCGCCACTGGTATCTCATAGGTGGTCATTCAAATCGTTAACAAATGTATTGACCAAAAAAGCAGGACAGGAGTCACTGTTGCCTAATTGTTTACTGGGAATAATTCAGTTATTTCACCCCCTGAACCATAATGAACATTGGTATTATGAGCTGAATGCAGCTGAAAAATAAATCTCATCAGAGACCTGAACTGTAACCAGGGACTCAATTCCAATGATATATCAAAAGCTACCCCTTGATCAAAAAAGCTACATAAACCTTCATATTCCTCAGGCCAATACACTTCATAACAAAGCAAAAAAAAATCTGAAGCCTTGCTCTAATGTACCTAACTTAAGTTCTAACCTTACCTGACAACCCTTCAAGATATTATTGGAAGCAAAAGGCATACTGTAGTCTCACAATTAAAATCTTCCTTAATAGCTTAGTCATGTCACCAGGGAGTGGAATTGGCCTTTAGTTAGGGAGTGGCTGGGCATAACAGAGGCTCCCACAGTCCCAACAGTGCGCAGGGGCCCCCAGACTTACCTATACTGGAGGAGGCCACCTCAGCCCAAACTGTTGTGACTATGGTGGGCCCCTCCAGCATATCTTGCAGGGGGGATGGGGCTCACATTTTCTTATGCCACTGGGGAGTGTCGAGCAGTTGCTCTTTTTATATATTGATATTATGATGCAAACTGCCTAGAATAAGGGGTTGAGCACATTTGACTTATTAAACAGCAGGGACAAAGGTAGTACCTAATTTAATTGTTTTAGAGGAAACTGTCCATAAGATTCAGATCTGGACCTGACACGTTGCCTCTCTCTTGGCCCTAATGTCAACTACAACATACTCAAATCTAAAAGGAGGCAGTGTATCAATTCCTTTCCCAGATGGATCATATCAGGGAGGGCTTGCAGAGTACTTTGGAATAAGGGACAACTTATTTTCACAAAAGATACAGAAGTGGGTGAGCCAAAGACCATTAAATATACTGCATTTAGACTTCAGTTCATGACCTTGGAAGGCTTTATCCATAAATAGGCAAAATAATTGAGTATGGACAATTTCACTTTCAAGCTCCACCCCCAGATTCAATATGTTAGACCAGTGGGATACCTCTATGAAAATAGTCCGATCTGGTTCCAATAATTCTTCTTTCAAGGATGAACGCAGTTGTGCTGTGAGGAGGGAATCCTCCCCATTTGCTGCCCGGAAACTACAATTTAACATGAAATTCACAAGCTGAGACTAATTTTGGCTTACAGGCTTTGTTCTGATCTAGAAGCGATTGAAAGACAAATGCATTACCAGCCATAATGATCTTTGTGGTTAGCTGTACACCATTTACCAAACTGGAATTACAATAACTCAAAATAATAGTCAAACACTCTGAATTCCAACAGTCTAAAGATATGACCCAAGTCAAAATTAATTCTTAATCTGTAAAAACTCTGTATCCCTACTTAAATTGCAGCAGGGCCAGTTAAGGTCTGCAGTAGAGATTCATGCATCTAATCTTTATCCCAGACTCACCTCATGTCAGCCATCTGAATGTCCCAATTATGCAGAATATGCATGGAGTTATGGAAGCCATGTTTTTCAGTTCATATTACCAAACTTCCGGAGGCCCAATGTTGGATATTTAGAACGTGGGAACAAAGAAAATCATAGTATTCCTTTAAAGGAGGCCCCAAACTGTGGGATCTAGCTTTCCTACACCTATCATAGTTTCTTAGACCAGAGATGCTCCATGAAATAATTTGTTTTATAGCAACACTTTATTGCAATTCACACAGTAGCAGCAAAACAAATGCCTTATCAAACATATATATCAACCAACATTGTAGCACAGTCATCACATGATCCCAAAGTCAGTTTAATGTTGTATCCCACAAATGCCACATTCTTTCCCCAGAGTCACCCAATCGACAGGCTGGTGTAGGTCCACCATTTCTCCCAGATTTTGTTTTATTTGCAGGGACAACCCCGAGTTTTATAAATGTTTTCCTCTAATCTGCCACACCAGCCCATATCCAGAGTCCAGGCCGCTATTGAAGGAGCTATTGGGGAGATCCAGTTACGAGCGATGTCTCTTTTGGCTAATAATATATCTATTCCCATCAACATCCTGCCCCCATATCGTCAAATATACCAAGCAGAGCAATTCAGGGATCTGCCTCCACTGTGCCACTCACTACAGCAGTCAACACGGTGAAAATGGCATTCTAATAGGCTTCAATTACAGGATACTGCCAGACACTATGAACGACGTCTGCTCAGGGATCCCTGCACCGAAGGCAAGCTGGAGAAGAGGCCAGGCCCGCATTCTGCATCAGGACGGGAGTCATATAGGCTTGATGTCAGTACTTAAACAGTGTGAAAAAGCATCTAGCAGAGACTGATAAAGTGTGATGAGCCATGCAGGCATCGCTCCAATCCGCCTCATTCAGCTCCCCCAAATGACCCTCCCACATTTCTCTCAATGGGTTCAGGGATGTAGGTGAATTGGTCACTAAGGCATTATACATTTGAGATACTCTCCCCTTTTTAAAGGGTCTGTATTTGGGGAGGTTCTGAAGTGTGTCATGCTATGAATGTAGTGCGTGACGTAACTGAAGGTAGGAAAAGAACTGGGAATTGGGCATATGGAATTTGGCCTGAAGCTCCTGGAATGCTTCCAAGTGGCTAACACTAACCACATCGCCTAGCTTTTATATTCCAATGGAATCCCACCCTTTGAACCCATCCAGGATGGACACCTGATCCATCCACCTGCCCTCCCACAATGGGATTTCCCCGGTCAGCTTGCAGTTCCATCACAGCCACCGTAGCACAGCCTACCACACTCAGAATGCTATGTCTGGAATGTCAGATAGAATGAGAGCGCTGTACAGAATGTAAAGGACGTTGCCCAACCTAGAGCTCCTTGGGTTTGTGCATGACTGGGACAAGGTTCAGGTGTCATGTCAGGTTTGGTTCAATCAATCAGTAATTTTTAAAGCATGGCTAACCTCCCGTAGGGATTCAAGGCACAAGATATGTATATTTCAAGGTACTAAAAACTAACCCAGTGCACCAGGATCTGGGATTGCCAGGTCTCATCCCGATGGTCTCCCCGCAGGACCAGTAGGTATTTGCCCCAATTAACTCGGAGTCCCAAAGCATCCCCAAAGACGTTCAGGATCTGAAGGTGCCTAGGCCCAGTTTAGACATGAATAAAGTGCAATGCGGTCCTCCTGCGCCAAGCCCCAGTCAAAGGCCCAAACCTCTGCATCGGATCCACACTGCAAGGGGGTCGACAGCAAGCACAAATAAGAGGGGTGACAAAGGACACCCCTGTCTGGTGCCTCATGTCACTTGAAAGTCTTCTGACAGCACTCCACTGACCCTCACCCGGGCCCCCACAGAAAGAGCCCTAATAAATACCCAGAAGCAGGATCAAGGGCCCATACCCTCAGGCACCTCAGCAAGATAAAATCACTTGACCGTGTTGAATGCCTTTTCAAGTCAATGAACATAAGGGCAGCTGGGCCGCCCAGAGCCTTGATACGGGACAATGAGATGTGTTCTTTGGGGGATGCACTGTCTAGTGCTGCGTCTAGGGATGAACCCACATTGGTTGGGATGGACCAATCTGTGAAGAACCGTCAACAGGCGGTTTCTCAAGAGCAAGAGCTTCGAATACAGCTTGAGATGACAGTTAATGAGGGATAAAAGTCTGAAGGATGCACATGCCAGGAGGCGGCCAGGCTTGGGAAGGACCACAATCGTGACCTGGTCTATCTCTGGGGAAAATTGGACCATAGCCACGGTCTCAGTATATAATCGAAGCAGGGGAGGAATAATGTTGAGACAGAGCTTTCAATAAAACTATATGGGTTAGCCGCCGGGACCCGGTGCTTTGCCCGTGTTACGGTCTGCCAGAGCTGCTCCTATTCCTTCTACAGCAATGTCAATGCAGTCCTTTCCTGCAGGGGAACATGGGGCAAGGGGAGCTCCCTCACTATTGGAGATAACATTTCAAAATCTGGACGCCTGGAGCCTGCACAGAGCTCGCCATAATATTGAGCAAATGTAGCCACTATTCCAGAGGAACCCTCCGTCCACTCTCCTGATCCACTCAGGATGCAGGAAATCACCCTATTTATAGACCAATGTGTGGCGAGCAGGTATAATAATTTGCTAGATTTGTCGCCCCATTCACAGACCCTACAATTAGACAACATTCAATATTTGCGGGCCTCATGCAGGTTTAATTGGCAGAGTGTAACGTGGTCTAGCTTGAGCTGTCTAGATCCAATTCATCCAATAATCCCCGTGCCCAATGGTTCTGAAGGGAAATTGAGTGTTCAAAGTCGACCAGCGGGCAAAGCCTTTCGTGCTCTGCTCCCTTCAGGTAGGAGTGAGTTATGCCCCTCATGTAGGCCTTGCTTGCCTCCCAAAGAGTCCCAGCAGAGTTAATTGCTGGGACTCTTTGGGACCAAGGAATGATTTTAATTCGCCCTGTAAGTCTTCCATAACCTTATCGTCTTGCAGGAACCATGCATTAAGGAGCCACATCGGGCAGGTGACACAAGGGGGCACCTCAAATCGAAGCAGGACTGGAGCATGATCAGAGATCCCTTAAGGCAGGATCTGGGATCCTATACTCTGTAGGAGATCTGAGGCTTGCTGAAACAAGTGATCAATATGGGATAGTGAGCCGTGTGCAGCCGATACATGGGCAAAGCCCAGGTTCTTCTGGTGCCACAACCAACACACATCACTGGGGCCGGCCCAGCCCCTGAGACTAGTCAACCATACCCACGCCACATCTGGGGGCCCGCCCCGCCCCCGTGTCCGTACCAGTCGCTCTGCCCCATTATGTCACTGAAGTCATCCCCACAACACACCACTAAATATCACCCCACACATCACAACACACACCACCCCACACATCACCCACACCACCCCATGGCACGGCAAAGACACCCAAGTTCTCTGAGGAGGAGCTCAGGGTCATGGTGGAGGAAATCATCTGGGTAGAGCCACAGCTATTCAGGTCACAGGTGCAGCACACCTCCATAGCTAGGAAGATGGAGCTATGGCGAAGAATCGTGGACAGGGTCAACGCAGTGGGACAGCACCCAAGAAATAGGGATGACATCAGGAAGAGGTGGAATGACCTACGGGGGAAGGTGCGTTCCGTGGTCTCAAGACACCACATCGTGGTACAGAGGACTGGCGGCGGACCCCTACCTCCTCCCCCACAACTAACAACATGGGAGGAGCAGGTCTTGACTATTCTGCATCCTGAGGGCCTCGCAAGAGTAGCTGGAGGAATGGACTTCGGTAAGGCAAATCTTTACTATTACATCCCCCACCCTACCTGCATGCCAACACATACCCCCACCCTCGCCCTCACCCCCATCACTCCTACTCCTCACACATGTCCCAATATCACAAACCACCCATCCCAACACCAAGCCCTGCATGCAACACCAAAGCATAGACATCCATCACCAAAGCATGGCCACTGCACATACCCATACACCCCCCTAAACCATCATCACAGAAGGTCCTATACAGGAATGCAAGCACTGGGGTACACGGTCACCCACCCATTGCACACCATGGAACATACAGATGCAATAATCATGCCTTTACACCCCTGCAGGACCCCTACCCAACGTCACCGGACAGGAGGGTCCAGATATGTCCACTCCACCCACAGAAGAGGCCCAGTGATGACAGCAGCTCTGTCCAACTGGATCTAGATGACCAGCCCGGCCCATCTGGGACCTCGGGACAGTCGGTTCCCCTCACACTGGCACAGGCCACTACATAGCTTGCCCCCTCTGGAAACACCAGCGCAGCACCCACCCAGCGGGCCCATACCTCTGACCCCAGGACACGTCAATCAGCAGTGTGTCCACCACTACAGGGAACCCAGGCTAACCCACCACCCCAACAACAACAGGGACCTGGGGCAGTGGCAGTGGGCACACGGTTCAGGGCACAAAGGCCCAGGAACACACAGGAACTGGGAGGGCTGCTGTGCGACAGGTGGAGGACAGGCCAAGGGAACCCACTCTCCACGAGGCCCTCTCCAACATCATGGGAGCCTACCACCATTCCCAGGAGATGATGGCAATGGTACTGGCCAAGTTTCAGGAGACCCAGCGGCTGCAAGAGGAACAGTATTTGGGCTTCAGGGAGGAACTCAAATCCATCAATTCCACCCTGGCCACCATTGTAGGGGTGCTGAAGGAACTCGTGAACACCAGGAGGGACACTGTGGAACAACAAGGGGCCCCTGACACTAGCCTGGACAATGAACTGCCCACCACCTCCACCGGCGCTAGTGGAAAGGAGGCACAGCCACAGGACCACCACACCAGCACCCCACCCCTCTGCAGAGGGAGAACCACCCCGCGAACAGTCCCTGAGATCCAGGACAAAGACAGAGAACGATGCCAAGACCCCTGCAAGAAATGAGACCACCCTGATTGTCATCCTTTTGTCCCACTTTGTCACCCTGTCCATCCTTAAACTGTCCCAGCTCCACTTCCTATGCCCCTTTGGACAATGCACCTGTGAGACAAATAGACTGGACTCTGCCATGGACATTCCTCCACCATCACCCCTTACCATTTTACAATCCCCTCCAAAATTGAGCACTTTATTAAACACCCTTAAAGCACAAAACAATCTGAGTCTGTCTGTGATTTAGAAATAGTGTATTAGCAATTACAGTGGCAAAATGCTCTTTCAAATATAATGTCAACATACCTATGTCACACAGCTCTAGTCCATGAGGAAACAAAGCAGATGTCACACAGTGGGACCCACATCTGTGAAATCGTAAGGGAAAGTGACAACTCAGTGACCATACACTGGGTGAAAATGACAGACAGTAGAGAGGTAGTAGTGTAAAGTCAGATGTAGCAGGCAGTGTTGTCTTCTTACCTGTGTCTCACTGGAAGTATTGCAGGATCATTGTGTTCCTGTTGTCGATGTCCTCTTCTTCTGCTTCTTCGTCTTCACTGTCCACAGGCTCCACAGCTGCCACAACACCTCCATCTGGACCATCCTCCAGCAGAAAAGGCACCTGTTGTCGCAAAGCCAAGTTGTGAAGCATATAGCACGCCACGATGATCTGGCACACCTTCTTTGGTGAGTAGAATAGGGAACCACCTGTCATATGGAGACACCGGAACCTGGCCTTCGGGAGGCTGAATGTCCGCTCTATAATCCTCCTAGTTCGCCCATGGGCCTCATTGTAGCGTTCCTCTGCCCTTGTCCTGGGATTCCTCACTGGGGTCAGTAGCCATGACAGGTTGGGGTAACCAGAGTCACCTGCAAATGGCGAGGGACAACTATTAGACACACACTGACTCATAGGGACATCCACAGACCCAGACAACTATTCCCACAGATTTGGGTCCAGGTGCTCACCTAATAGCCACACACGGTGCCTCTGGAGCTGCCCCATCACATAAGGGATGCTGCTATTCCGCAGGATGTAAGCGTCATGCACTGAGCCAGGGAACTTTGCATTAACATGGGAGATGTACTGGTCTGCCAAACACACCATCTGCACATTCATCGAATGGTAACTCTTCCGGTTTCTGTACACCTGTTCACTCCTGCGTGGGGGGACCAAGACCACATGTGTACCATCAATGGCACCTATGATGTTGGGGATATGTCCCAGGGCATAGAAGTCACCTTTCACTGTAGGCAAATCCTCAACCTGAGGGAAAACGATGTAGCTCCGCATGTGTTTCAGCAGGGCAGACAACACTCTGGACAACACGTTGGAAAACATAGGCTGGGACATCCCTGATGCTATGGCCACTGTTGTTTGAAAAGAGCCACTTGCTAGGAAATGGAGTACTGACAGCACCTGCACTTGAGGGGGGATTCCTGTGGGATGGCGGATAGCGGACATCAGGTCTGGCTCCAACTGGGCACACAGTTCCTGGATTGTGGCACGATCAAGCCTGTAGGTGATGATCACATGTCTTTCCTCCATTGTCGATAATTCCACCAGCGGTCTTTACAAAAGAGAATACCGCCATCTCCTCACATGCCCCAGCGGACGGTGCCTATGGAGGAGAACAGCGAGCAGAGAGTCAACCTACTCTGAGGTACGTAAACACAGCTTACTCTGAAAATATTCATAAATCTAAATTTGCCTGTATGAGTGGTTAGGCAAGGCCTAGGTATGTGTGACGCAGTCAAAAATAAAGCCATGTGGGCCCCTGAAATGGCGGCTGCCTGGCCTGTAAGGTGGGACAAGGGGATATGAGGTAACTGCGCTGGCGTTGTACATTGTCGCGGTAGGCGGTCGAAGACCGCGGCGCAATTCTGCATTGGTAACATTGGACCCTATGGGTCCCAGGAGCCAATGACTATGTACGCCAGCGGTGACGGTACGCACCGCAGCTGACGTGACAGCCATTTTCTCTCTGTTCAATCACTCGATACCTGATCTTCGACAGGAGAGGAACTACACTGCACGTGCTGCTGTGACCTCAGTCTGGAAGAGACAATGACTCGAGTGTCTGGGGAAAGGGCCCCTGCCTTCAGCACGGAGGAGTTGGAGAAACTCGTGGATGGGGTCCTCCCCCAGTACACGCTACTCTACGGTCCTCCAGACAAACAGGTAAGTACACTGGGAGCATGCTGTATGGGCAATGCCTGTGTGGAGTGGGGTGGATGAAAGATAGGGGGGGTGAGAATGAGGCGTGCATGAAACAACGGTGAGTGCATGTGCGTCATGGCAAGGGTAGGGATGCGGGCCAATGACTGACGGTGCAGTTGGTAATTACTTCTCTTTTCCCCTGTACAATTCCTGTGGGTCAGCGCCCACCAGAAGAAGGACATCTGGTGTGCCATCGCCAAGGAAGTCCGGACCCTGGGGGTCTACCATAGACGGAGCACCCACTGCTGGAAAAGATGGGAGGACATTCGCCGCTGGAGCAAGAAGACGGCGGAGGCCCAGCTGGGGATGGCCTCACAACGTGGGAGGGGTGCCCGTCACACCATGACCCCCCCGATGTTCAGGATCCTGGCGGTGGCGTATCCGGACTTGGATGGGTGCTTGAGGGCATCACAGCAGCCACAAGGGGGTGAGTACACTCATTCTGCTGATTCAGCACGCATTTTAGGTGTCTGCGTGGGGAGGTGAGCTGTGGGTTCCCCTATGCCAGGGCGAGTTTGGTAGTTAAGTTCCCTTCTTCAGGTAGGCCCTGTGGCACCCCACCCCACCTGTGTACAGTGCCAACTACACCTAGTCAGGCTCCTGTGACATCCATGTGTGCAGAAATCGGGCAAAGCCTTGTAAGCCATGTCCCAGGGATTGAATAGTGTGGACCCCAAGTGCGCGGCGTACTGCAAGAGGCTTCTGTGTCTGTCGTGTCCGCCAACGGTAGTGGTATTGCATGCACTGAACATGGCTTTCTTCTGTCTCCCCCCACCCCCTTTTTGTGGTCTCCCTGTACTTGTGTGCATTAGCATCATCAGGCGGAGGAGCAGTGGCACCGGAGCAGGAGGGAGCTGCATCCCACATGGCCCTGGAGGGCGAGACTACGGACTCCAAATTCACCAGTGGGACGGAGGGCGAGGGGAGCTCCACGGCAGGGACAGGAGCTGACACCAGCGAGACAGACTCCTCCTCTGATGGGAGCTCCCTTGCGGTGGCGGCCCCATCTGTGCCCCCCACATCTACAAGTACAGCCGCCACCCCCCTACCAGCACCGCCCTCCCAGCAGCCCCTCAGCCTTTGCCCCATGCCCACTCACCCAGGAGGATGGGCATTACCTTCGCCCCAGGCACCTCAGCCCCTGTCACCCCTGCTGCCCACAGTGAGGAGGCCATTGACCTCCTCAGGTCCCTCACTGTTGGGCAGTCTACAATTTTGAATGCCATCCAGGGTGTAAAGAGGCAGTTGCAACAAACCAATGCATTCCTGGAGGGCATTCACTCTGGTCAGGCAGCCCTTCAGCGAGCTTTTCAGACTCTGGCAACAGCACTGATGGCAGCCATTGTCCCTGTCTCTAGCCTCCCCCCTCCAACTTCCTCCACCCAGACCCACACCCCTGTACCTCAGCCTATCCCAAGCACACCATCAGACCAGCATGCACACACCTCAACAAACAAGGGAAGCTCTAGCAAACATAAGCACCAAACATCCCACAGGCACCCACGCAAGCATCACACACATGCAGACACACCAACATCCACTGCCTCCACTGTGTCCCCTCCTCCTCGTCTCCCTTCTCCCTCCCTGTCTTGTCTCCACTCACACCTGCATGCACTACAACCTCAGCCACTACGTCCATCACCAGCACACCCACCACCACACCCCGCTCACGTGCAGTCACCACCCCCACTACCATTCCCACATCCCCTGTGTCCTCTCCCAGTGTGTCTATGAGGCCACCTCCCAAGGTACACAAACGCAGCCACACACCCACCCAACAGCCATCCACCTCACAACAGCCTCCAGCCCATGCACCTTCACCCAAAGTCAGCAAATGCACACCTCATACAACCACAACCTCTTCCTCCACTCCCAAACTTTGAGAAAGTAGCCTCTTTCTAGCCTTGTTACCCCCACTTTCGGCCTGTTTGTGAGTATATGTCAGGGTGTTTTCACTGTCTCACTGGGATCCTGCAAGCCAGGGCCCAGTGCTCATAGTGAAAACCCTATGTTGTCAGTGTGTTTGTTATGTGTCACTGGGACCCTGCTAGCCAGGACCCCAGTGCTCATAAGTTTGTGGCCTATATGTATGTGTTCCCTGTGTGATGCCTAACTGTCTCACTGTGGCTCTGCTAACCAGAACCTCAGTGGTTATGCTCTCTCCAGGCTAGTGACCAATTTCACCAATTCACATTGGCATACTGGAACACCCTTATAATTCCCTAGTATATGGTACTGAGGTACCCACGGTATTGAGGTTCCAGGAGATCCCTATGTGCTGCAGCATTTCTTTTGCCACCTATAGGGAGCTCTGACAATTCTTACACAGGCCTGCCACTACAGCCTGAGTGAAATAATGCCCACGTTATTTCACAGCCATTTACCACTGCACTTAAGTAACTTATAAGTCACCTATATGTCTAACCTTCACCTGGTGAAGGTTGGGTGCAAAGTTACTTAGTGTGTGGGCACCCTGGCACTAGCCAAGGTGCCCCCACATCGTTCAGGGCAAATTCCCCGGACTTTGTGAGTGCGGAGACACCATTTCACACGTGCACTATACATAGGTCACTACCTATGTATAGCGTCACAATGGTAACTCCGAACATGGCCATGTAACATGTCTAAGAATTCCATGATCCCCCGAGTCTCTAGCACAGACCCGGGTACTGCTAAACTACCTTTCCTGGGGTTTCACTGCAGCTGCTGCTGCTGCCAACCCCTCAGACAGGTTTCTGCCCTCCTGGGGTCCAGCCAGGCCTGGCCCAGGAAGGCAGAACAAAGGACTTCCTCAGAGAGAGGGTGTTACACCCTCTCCCTTTGGAAAAAGGTGTCAGGGCTGGGGAGGAGTAGCCTCCCCCAGCCTCTGGAAATGCTTTGATGGGCACAGATGGTGCCCATCTCTGCCTAAGCCAGTCTACACCGGTTCAGGTATCCCCCAGCCCTGCTCTGGCGTGAAACTGGACAAAGGAAAGGGGGAGTGACTACTCCCCTGACCTGCACCCAAAAACCCAAAAACCCTAACCGCGACCCTTGCAGCTAGCAAGGCTTGTTTGCGGTCTCTCTGCGTGGGAACACCTCTGCAAGCTTCTTCATGACGTGGGACATCCATCCTCCAAAGGGGAAGTTCCTACTCCTCTTCGTTCTTGCAAAAACCAAAGCTTCTTCCATCCGGTGGCAGCTTCCTTGCACCCTCAGCTGGCATTTCCTGGGCATCTGCCATCTCTCGACATTGTCGCGACTCTTGGACTTGGTCCCCTTGTTTCACAGGTACTCAGGTCCGGAAATCCACTGTTGTTGCTTTGCTGGTGTTGGTCTTCCTTGCAGAATCCCCCTATCACGACTTCTGTGCTCTCTGGGGGTTATAGGTGCACTTTACACCTACTTTTCAGGGTCTTGGGGTGGGCTATTTTACTAACCCTCACTGTTTTCTTACAGTCCCAGCGACCCTCTACAAGCTCACATAGGTTTGGGGTCCATTCGTGGTTCGCATTCCACTTTTGGAGTATATGGTTTGTGTTGCCCCTATACCTATGTGCTCCTATTGCAATCTACTGTAACTTTACATTGCTTGCATTACTTCCTTTTGCTATTACTGCATATTTTTGGTATTGTGTACATATATCTTGTGTATATTCGGCATCCTCATACTGAGGGTACTCACTGAGATACTTTTGGCATATTGTCATAAAAATAAAGTACCTTTATTTTGAGTATATCTGTGTATTGTGTTTTATGATATTGTGCATATGACACCAGTGGTATAGTAGGAGCTTTGCATGTCTCCTAGTTCAGCCTAAGCTGCTCTGCTATAGCTACCTTCTATCAGCCTAAGCTGCTAGAAACACCTCTTCTACACTAATAAGGGATAACTGGACCTTGTACAGAGTGTAAGTACCCCTTGGTACCCACTACAAACCAGGCCAGCCTCCTACACAAACCCCCTCCAGCTACCCGTCCCAGTGTTCCTAAGAAACGTTTCCTGGCCAGCCTTGACCTCTTTCCCTCACCTCCCCCACCCCGTCAGTCTCCTAGGGCCCGACTCTCCAGGTCCCAACCTAGCACCTCAGCCACAACATCGGCGGGACCAGTGGTGCCAGTCTTCACTGGATTATGGAGTGCACCAGGCAGCAGGGCAGGCAGTGTGGCAAGGAGCCAGAGCACGGACAGTCCCCCACCTGTCAAGCATAAAAAATTGGACAGTGCCCGGCGGGCGAGGGGAAGGAAACCAGCCACCAAAGCCGCTCCCATGGGTACAGTTGGGTGTATGGAGACAGCTGCGACACCATCCAAGGTGGGAAAGGAACACAGTAAAACCGGCAAGTCCGGGAAGATCAGCACAGCGGACAAGACCGCCACCAGCCACACTGCACAGGAGGCGACCACCACCAGCCACACTGCCCAGGAAGCGACCACCAGCAGCCCCGCTGCCACAGACAGGACCGCCAGCAGCCACACTGCCCAGGAAGCGACCGCCAGCAGCCCCGCTGCCACAGACAGGACCGGCTGCAGCCACACTGCACAGGAGGCGACCGCCACCAGCCACACTGCCCACGAAGCGACCGCCACCAGCCCCGCTGCCACAGACAGGACCGCCAGCAGCCACACTGCCCAGGAAGCGACCGCCAGCAGCAGCCCCGCTTCCACAGACTGGACCGCCAGCAGCCACACTGCCCAGGAAACGACCGCCAGCAGCCCCACTGCCACAGACCAGACCGCCAGCAGCAGCCCCGCTGCCCAGGAAGCGACCGCCAGCAGCCCGGCTGCCACAGACAGGACCGCCAGCAGCAGCTCGGCTGCCCAGGAAGCGACCGCCAGCAGCAGCCACGCTGCCACAGACAGGACTGCCAGCAGCTGAACCGCTGCCCAGGACACCGCCGCCAGCAGCCCCGCAGGCCAGGACAAGACCGCCACCAGCTGAACCGCTGCCCAGGACACCGCCGCCAGCAGCCGCGCAGGCCAGTCAGCGCAAATGATTCCGACGCTACGGAGTCCGCCACGGGCAGAATGAAGCACTCTGGGCACAAGGCCCCCTCCAGAAACCAGTGGTGACTGTTATCCACTTGAGAGACTGTGGCTTTGCACTCCCCAGGATTGAACAGTGGGCAACCCACCCACTGTAGAGACTTGAGAGACTGTGGCTTTGCACTCCCCAGGATTGAACAGTGAGCATGGAGCCCCCTCGTGGATCTGGCGTCGTGCACACAACCAGCTGAGGTGCCCCCCCCTTAGGTGCCTGTTTTATTTCTCTCTGATGCCCCTGAAGGTGTTCTCTCCGTTTTGATCGGGTATTGTGTGTGGGCCTCCCCCATGCCTTTTGGGCCTAGTGATCCACAGACTATGATGGTGGAATCCCTTGGACTTGTGTTCTTGGTGTATATAATTGTATATAGTGCAAATGTCTGTGTTTGTAAAATATGTTTGATGTATGTAATTGAATATATCACAATAATTCAACTCATTTCCTTTCGTCCTTGCATTATTCCGGGGGGGTGGGGGTGTAACTGTTATGTATCAATGTGTATTAGCGTGTGTGTTGTAGTAGGTGAGGGTGGGGGTGTTGCATGCGTGTGTCACTCTCTTTTCCCTCCCCCCTCCCCTGTGTCGTAGGTGCAGTACTCACCGTTGTCTTCGCCGCTGGCGTTCGTGCTCCTGGTAGAGGAGCAGGAAGATAAAGGCTGGCAGAATCTGGAGCTCGGGTTCCATGGCGTCCTGATTCCTCGTGGGTTGTGTAGAGGTGAGCGTTTTCCCTTCGAAGTCCTGTTTCCGCCGTGGTTTTGTTCGCAGTGAATTTGCCCCGGAAAAGGTGGCGGATTGGTGGATTGTAATAGTGTGGGCGGTACATTGTCTTCCGCCTGTCTGTTGGCGGTTACCGCCGTGGTGTTTGTTTGTACCGCCGTGGCGGTCGGAGTGTTAAAGTGGCTGTCTATGTTGGCGGTTTCCGCCACGGTCGTAATTCCATTTTTTTTACCGCTGGCCTGTTGGCGGTTTTAGCGCGGCTTTAACACCGACCACCAGGGTTGTAATGACCGTCTAAGTCTCTAAGGCTGTGTGGCATAGGCTGATGGTGTCAAGGAGATATAAACACCGAAAATGTGGTGCAGGACGCCTCCATAGTGCCTTCCACTAGGATATATCTACCCTGGGTGCCTCTAGTGACCTTGGCCATGGTAGGTTTTGTGCAGGAGGATGGCCACCCCTCTTAAGCTCCGAGTGTAGCCTGCGTGAAACACCTTGTCGTATCCTTTGTGTGCAAGGAAGTGGCAGTTAACACGCTGAAGAGGAGTCTCCTGCAACAGCACTAATTTGGGGGAGTGACATTGGATGAACTGAAGAATGGCCCCTCTCTTAATATTGTCCAGGAGGCCATTACCATTCCAAGTCAGGACCGCAAAAGAGTGTGCCATGTTGGTGTTAAGAGAGCAAGATGATACTCGGTGGATCAGGTGTGGTACTGTGTGACTGAATAGGGGAGAGTGCATGCTTAAGAAATCAGCTATAGGGGGCTCGTTAGAGGGGCTACATGTCCAGCACTCCCCCAGTGGTCAATGTGCAAGGCAAAACAAAAGGCAATACCAACTGAACAAAATATAAAAAAAAAAACAAGCACCACCAACTTCCCCCTTCCTATACTTTCCACCCTAAAGAAGCATATGTCTCCCCATCCCAACATAGTGTACAACAAACTATTTAATGAAGGGGGAAGGTTGAACCGTACAGGTTCAAAAGTGCCCTACCTCTCCTATCTACCTTGGAGTAGTTCCATATCAGGATGCTGTGGTGCTGAAGTGCAATCAATTACGGAAATCAGTAGGTGGAAGAGTGTTCCATGGTCAAGAGGAGAGCGAGCTAGGATCAGGGAGAGGTTGCAGATTGCTGTCTGCTGTTGGATGTCCCCTCTCTCCCTTGAGTCCGAAGCCATGTCCGAGTCACGGTGTCCCGCTGGATGCCATTGCAAGTTTTCCTGCTGACGTTTAGGCTTTGGCTTGGCGGCGGCTTGGGTAGTATCCAAATGGGAATTTGAAGAACCCCACTGTTCAGCGATCCAAGTCCATGCCTACCTGAGCTATAAAAAATAAAAAAAAGAAGTGTGTTTTGGAGTTGTAAACCACACGTAACTTAGCAGGGAACAAATAATAAGATTGGTAGGGAAGCTCCGTGGCGAATCGTGCGCCCTTTAAAATGGCATCTCGGTCTTTAGAGTTCAGGAAGCGTGCAATGAGGGACCTCTGCGGCACCCAGAGTAGGGGCCTCTGGGCAAGGGAGGCATGGGACTGCTCTATGACAAAATGGATGGACAAGTTGGAGGAGTCCATCCAGGTCCAGTACGGCGAAGCGCCCCTCTCCTGGGCTCCCCAAAGCCTTCCTGGGCATCAATGGTGCTCTTATGTTGACTGGGGGAGGGGGATCCGACCCGCTTGCACCGGGGTGGGGGCAATAGTCAGCTCCACTCCGACTACCCAAAGTCCCAAGCTGTCCCCACAACTCCTCCAGAAGCCACTCAGTGTAGGTCACGGAGCTGGATGTAGGGTGTGATTTCAGTTGGAGGGCCATCAAGAGCTTTGTGAGTCGTCGCCTTCATGGGTGCCAGGAACCACAGAGTAACGGACTGAGAGTCACTCTCCCAGTGCCACGTGCCCGGGGAAAGGTCCCTAGACGCTCTAGGTGCAAGGGTCAAGCGCGGCAAAGTCCCCGTGCCCAACCGTGTACCAAAGTCCCCAAGCGGCAGACTCAGGCAGGGAGCAGGCTAAGTCCGTGAACAGCACAAAAGATTGCTCGTCTCAGCCCTCTGCCGTTTTCTGGGTCACCCTGTCAGCCGCTCTCCATACAGGTCGACAGAGCTGACCCCAGCAGCCACAAAGAGGGCTGCCAATTGCGCTTGCAGGCTCGTCGAGACATTGGGTCTGCGGCGCCTTCCCTCTGGAGGACGCCAGCACCCAGGGAAGCCTGTGTGGAAAGCACCAGGCCCCACTGCGGTGACCTCTGTATGTCGGGGGGGGGAAATCACCTGTGAACTGATTTTAGGCCAGGAAGCCCAGGACTTGGACTACCGGAAATGGTGATTCCGTATGCCAGGAGGATCCACAGTAGAGGGTGATTGCACAAAGAAAGCCTGTGTCGGGATCGCGAATACAGAGGCAACCCTATATTCTGGGAGGGGCTGCCATTACCACTTTGGACAAGGGTTCAGATCATAGTCAAGACCGAAGGAGTAAAGCAGTCACCAGATGTTGAAGCCTTATACACCAACATACCCCAGGGGGCGACACTCCAAGTAATTGAGGATGCTCTGCTTAAAAGTTCATCGGACGCTTCGACTCCAGTACATTTTATTATGCAACTCGCTACCACTGCAATGACTGAGAATTTTTTCCAATTTGAAGACCGCCTTTTTCATCAGAAAAGGGGGACATCTATGGGGAGTACATTTGCTCCTAGTCTGGCCTGCCTCTATATGTTCGACTTTCAGAAACTTCATATACTTCCTCCCGCCAATCCTTTCTATACTAATATCAAGTTATGGCGATGCTATATTGACGATATTTTGATTGTCTGGCAAGGGTCAACTACCTTTTATCAACTGGATCAACAGTCTCGACCTCTATCTTAAGTTTACCTCCACGGTCTCTTCAACACAGATTCATTTTCTGGACCTGATAATCACCATTGACAAGGGCAAACTGACCACATGTACATATCACAAAACAACAGATTGTAACAGCCTGCTACTTTTTGACAGTCATTTCCCTTGAGAACTATGAGAAAATTTACCTTATGGACAATTTTTACGATTACGACGTAACTGCAGTAACATCCAACTTTTCGAAGAACAGGCAGATGACCTTGCCATGAAGTTATGAGAGCGACTTTATCCTCTTCAGGTTGTCAACACTGCACGCAAGAGAGCCAGGAACAATAACAGAGATGCACTCCTGACAACCATTCCCAAAACACCTGATAACCGACTGACTTGTGTGTCCACCTTCACCTCATTGTCTAACAACTTTAAGAAACTGATTAATAAGAGATGGTCGATCTTAGAGAGTGGAGGCACACCTATTCCTAAACCTCTGTTTGCTTTTAAAAGGACAAGCAATATTAGAGATATAGAAGTACATACTCATCCTCGTATACATTCAGGAGATATGAAACAAACAACCTTGTGGGGCTTACTGTCCGTTACAGGCCACTACCCCTGTGGTCAGTGTAATGTCTGCCCTTTGACCCAATGGTTGCACACCTTAGAACTGGAACCACTGGGCACATGGCAACTTGTCAAACATACCAATTGTAACACGCGTAACTGTATTTAGATGATTACGTGCCCTTGTGGCTTACGTTACTTTAGTATGACCACCAGACCTGTCAAATTAATGATCAATGAACACCACAGTAACATCAGGTGCGGTCGTATTACCACTAAATAGAGTGCACACTTTTTGGAACTCCACCATAGCCCAGATGATATGTGGTGGGTAGTCCTTTACTCCCCGAGGCATGTCAGCAGTAATCCCAGTTCTCTTTTCGAATCCGAGCAACGTTGGATATTTAAATTGGGGACCTATATCCACAGGCTCAATGATGACATTTCTTGGCTGCAGTTTACCCGTTGATCACCTTCCCGACTATGACTGGGAGGAATAAGTGATTGACACCTTTCTGACTGGGCTAACTTTCATCTTAGGACCACCTGTTTATTTATTGCTTACTTTTAGAGCCCTAACGTCATTCCTTTAAACTCCCACACCTGCCTTGCATTTATTTAAACAAACAACTCCCTCTTTTTTCTGACGGATTGTTGCAGGGGTAGCGCTGACTTTTGGATTGAATACACAGCACCCCCTATTATGAATTTGTTTTCCATTACCCACACTGTAATTCCCAGTTGCCCAGGGACTAAGTTTAGTATTTTCTTTCCAAGCCTTGAATCATCATGTTCTTACAAGTAATTTGGACATTCTTCCCTAATTGAGACAGTCTGTTTTATGGGCATTGTTATTAGCAACATTAATGTGGCAGCTAGCCTTCACTCTCTATTTATTGTGACATCAGGGTGTACACGGTTTCCCTGTAGTCTGTTTTTAGTGCCTATTACGGTACTTGGGCTTTCTTAGTCTGTCTTTACTTTCAAGGCACACGTGACCGTGTACATCCAATGGTAGCCGCTGCCCCTTTGTTGCCTTCTGGGTTGCGCCGGCTTTTTCACCCAGCCAGTCGCGTCCCTGATTGTCAATTCAGGAACACGGCCGCGGGTAGGACCTGGGCAGAGGATCGCCAATTTAGAAGTAAGTTCGGCTCTGAGCGAGAGCCGCTGATGTACGCGCACGGAGCCTCGTTGATATCTTGCTCATATGAGCTGCCGTACATTCTTTGTTTGTCTTTCTACATATAATGATACCCGTTCAGCGCCTTTACAATACCATTTAGTTTATTTCCATACGCTGCATAGTTTAATTGGTATTACTTGATTAATTTTTAAATGCAGGCATTTTTCACTGACATGATTAGACTATAGTTCTCTTATTTTGGGATGTAATTTACACCTTTACTAGAGACACTAGCAGGAAGTGGAGGCTGGCCCCTGTTTTCTTTTAATACATGGGGCTGGATACTAAGGGGATGTGCATGTCCACCTCTGTGAATATCTAGAGTATTTGACCCTACTAATCTTGTGCTATATCATTCTAGTGATATGGCTCTCCTCTGGGCTCGTGTTTTCCTATGGTGCCTGATCCTTTTAATGGGACGGTAAGCGCATGTACCTTGGTTCCATACACTACCACAAGGCATGATACCACTGCGTGTTCACTGCGTGCCACCTATACTTTACATGTGCACTGATGGAGTTAATTACAATTGATACCACATGTATGCTTTTTTTTTTTTCCTAACAGGTTGACCCTTACACTAGTCTAGCCTGACGTGCAGCCTTTTTTGTAAGTGACTGGAGTTTAATATGACTGTCTGTTTAGGACACATTGTGCCCCTGAGTTATATTCTATAGGAGAAGTATTTAGTTATGCTTTTTGGTCCTGATAAAGTGTCGGTGGATCCTTTTGGACCGTTGAGACACGAAACATGTTGAACTCATCTTTAGGGTTTAATACAGTTTCTTAACCCCTATCTCCAGGTGTAGTGTGAGTGTTTTGTGCATTACTTCATTCTTCACTCTCCTTTTTGTTTTTATTACTTTGGCCATCACCCTTTCCTGTTCATTAAAATTTGGTGTCCCGTTTGGGTTTTGAGTCAATTTTATCTCTTTTTTCCCTCCCTCCTTACTTGTGTAGTGCCTGTAATCGGGCATCATTCACTTTACCCTTTTTCATTATGGTAGTGTTACTGAGAAAAGGTCTCCGGCAAAGAGCCCCCTTAGAGGGGTGCCCGTCAGACACTGCAGTGCCAGTCTGACGAGGAGCTTGCCCGATGATGAAGCATGACATCCGACTGGGTGTGTGAGGGCCCTTGCTTCTAACTTAAGGGTTGCCCTGTGATCCTCTTTCTATTATTGTCTTTTTCTATTAGGAACAGTGTATTTGCATTTGTATTGAAAATGCCGTGATCTGCATCTGACGGATTTTGATGTTGCTGAGCATGTCCCACCCTTGTTACAGCCCTGTTCAGGAGCCAAAAAATCACCACCCCACTCCCACCTCCCGTTAGGGAGAAGAGCAACTTACCTTTGTGTGGACCAAGCATAAGCAGCTTCGATTTCTTTAACAAACCGGCAGCATTACTTGACAGAGATTGTGACACCAGGTGCTGCTGTGTACACCGCGAGCTGCCCCACTCTGCCGTACAGCATCCAGACTTATGGGCACCAGAGAAAAGGGCACTCCCTGCACCGCGAATACTGCCATATTGCCAGAGCAGGTAAGACTTGAATTGGGCATTTGGGGACCCGGGGGCTTGCTGCTAACAGCGACGCAGCACCATAGACACTTTTGACTAATTCCTAAGAGTATAAGTGAGACCTTTTGAGTAAGGCCTAATAGTTTGCCATCCCTGGATACAGCCACCAGTGAATTCGGAATAACCTTGAACACATTACACGAAGGAGGATGGGACAGAGGCATCTGCCTAACAACTACAAGAGTCCCAACCTCAAGGGGTATTGTGCTATTGCTTCTGAATGTCATATACATTTGCTTGTGTAAAATTTGAAATAAAATACTTCTTTTTTTCCTATAAAAGTCAGTATTGGACCGAATGTTGATGTTGATGTATTGATCTACTGTTTGCATTTCAAGTTATGAGTCATGTTCACTAACCTGTATCTACATCCACCCTGATAGAGCCTTGACTGCTCGACCAAGTGCAGAAGAGGTACTTTGCTCAGTTCCTCAGGATCCATAGTAGATTGGGCCCTGGGACATCAGGAGTAAAAGGACTCAACCACCATGGTTGGACCCAGTAACCCCTGTGTGCCACATGGCCACCTGTAAGCATTTCTGACAGCTAACTACTTTGGCCTTGTCACTATTGGCACATGTATAACATCCTCAACTACATCATCCGTCAGGGGCCACAAAATGACTGCATTACTCTTTTTCTAGTCATGTTTGTGTCCTGGATGTGCTTCATGCACTATATGGAAAATGGGCTTATGAAGGTTCAATGGTGGAATTATCTGACCTCTTCCTTCACATAAGCTCAATTAATCCTTTACTTTATAATATGCATTGATTTCTTTATTTGGATTCAATTCACTGCTCCAAACTGCAGCAAAGAGTCCTTCTCCATGGCAACTTCCCATTCTTCTTTCCAGAGTGCTACTTCTTCATGACCATCGAAAACTCCTTCACTCCTTTACAGTTTGTTCTATTTCCTCTGTAGGCAATCGTGACAACCAACTGCCACATCATTCTTCAGTCCTTTCACTTACTCGATCTCAAAATTGTATTCCATCACAGGTAACATCTATCTCAATGGTCTAGGTGCCACATTTCCTTTCAAACCCTTTCTACATTTGAACAAATGTATCAATGTCTTGTGGTCAGTTTTAACTCTAAATGGGACCCCCCATGTAAAGTACTTGAAATGTTTGATACCCCAACAATACGAGAGAGCCTCTCTATTATTGAATAAAAGGTCTCTGCCTTTTGTAACCGCCTTGATGAAAATCCAGCTGTACATTCCTGCCCATCTTTCACTTGTGTCAACACTGCTCCAATCCCCACATTGCTTGCATCTATTGTTATAGATGTTGTAGCAGTTATGTGAAAGCATCCTAAAGTTGGAGCCTGCAATACGCCTTCCCTCACTACTACAAAAGCTTTCTCACACTCATTATACTATTCAAAGACAGTATTTTTTCATCAGTACCCTGAGAAGCTCCACATCTTCAATGAAATGAACTACAAATCTTGAATAATACTCCGCTAGTCCTAATAATGACACAAGTTGATACTTGTTTTCTTTTATGGCCATCTGTAGGAATGTGCCCTTGTTGGCATGATTACCCCTCCACCTTTTACCTGATATTAATTCCAACTTTGATTGAGAGTGTGCTGGGATCCCGCTAACCAGCCCACAGCACCAATGTTCTTTCCCAAAATCTGTACCTTTGTTGCACAATTGGCACACCCCGGGCCACCAGTTAAGAATCCCTTGTAAAAGGTACCCAGGATACCAAGGGCCCTGTGACCAGGGAAGGTCCCCAAGGGCTGCAGCATTTATTATGCCACCCTGGGGGACCCCTCACCAAGCATATGCACACTGCCTTGCCATAGGTAAGTCACCTCTCTAGCTGGCCTTACAGCCCTAAGGCAGGGTGCAGTATACCACAAGTGAGGGCATGGCTGCATGAGCAATATGCCCCTACAGTGTCTAAGTCCATTCTTATACATTGTAAGTGCAGTGTAGCCATTGTGAGTATATTGTCTGGGAGTTTGTCATTACGAACTCCACAGCTCCATTATGGCTTCACTGAATACTGGGAAGTTTGGTATCAACCCTCTCAGCACAATAAACCCAAACTGATGCCAGTGTGGGATTTATTACAAAATTCGCCCAGAGGACATCTTAGAGATGCCCCCTGTATGTTAGCCAAAATGCTAGTGCATGACTCACCAGTCTGTGCCAGCATGCTACTTTCAGACGAGTTTCTGACCACATGAGGTGGGAGCCATTGTGCTCTCCATGGCGAGAAACAAAGCCTATCCTGGGTGCAGGTGCTTCACACCTCCCCCCTGCATGCACTGTAGCACGTGGCAGTGAGCCTCAAAGGCGCAAGCCTCTTGTTACAGTGCCACAGGGTACTCCAGCTAGTGGAAGTGCCATCTCCCCCCCCCACCCCCCCCCAGGACAAATCCCCACTTTTGGTGGCACGTCCAGCAGGAAAATTAGGGAAAGCAGGGAGGAGTGACCACATCAGCTGGGACCACCCCTAAGGTGTCCAGCGCTGAGGTGACCCCCTCCTTGCAGAATCCTCCATCTTAGTTTGGGGGACAGGTACCAATACGGTTACGTTTGTGCTCCCCCCCCCCCCTAAAGGAAGTGGACACAGGAAGGGTGCAGCCACCCTCAAGGACAGTAGCCATTGGCTACTGTCCTCTGACCCCCTGAAACGCCCCTAAAATCAGATTCCTGGCTACCTCACAAGAAAGAAGAAAGACTGCTTAGTTGAAACCCCAGAAGAGAAGGAAGACGAAAACTGACTTGGCCCCTAACCCTACCGGCCTGACTCCTGCTTCAAAGAACCCTCAAAAGAAGGTGATGCATCCTACGGGTCCCGCAACCTCTGCCAAGACCCCAGAAGACTGCCTTCATCACAGAGGTCCAAGAACTCTGTCCATGAAGAAACTACATCTAAGGACTCCAGAGCCTCCCCGGATCTGCAAGTCGTGACCACTCTGTACCTGACGTCCACGCCCCGTGGCCACATGGCCCAACCGACTAGAAAGGTTCCTCAGGTGATTCTGAACAAGTGCCTACCCTGGGTTACCTCTCTTGTCCTCCACATCGACGCCTACAGTGTGAATCCAGAGGACCGCCCTGACTGCGAAAGCTCCGGACGAAGATACCCGTCGCCAAAAGGTTCACTGAACCCGCAGCCCTCTGGCCTTGGGGAAACCGACCTCAGGTGCAGCAGCGTTCAGCAGGCAGCCCTCCTACTTGTACAGCCTGTGGTTTTCCAGAACCGACCCCCTGGACCCAAACCTGCAGTATTTAAGTGACCCCTGGGGTCCCCTTATAAGAAAGCATTGAGAGCCCGATGCTGTGTTTGCACTCTACAGGCTACCCCTGAGCCGCTGAGGGTGTGTGTTTGGTGCTTACCTGTGCCCACTCCCCACTCCCTGGTGGTCCTCAAAACCCCCCAGGTCTGCCCTCTGAAGACGCAGGTACTTACCTGCAAACAAATCTGAAACCGAGTGCCCCCAGTCTCCATAGAAGCACATGTTAAATTTGCCTCAACTCTGACCTCTGCACCCGGCCGGCCTCGTGTTGCTGGTGGATGCTTGGAGTTAACTTAACCCCCAACCTGTGGACTTCCTAACGCCCAGAGACTGGAACTATAAGTCGTGTACTTACCTTCAAAACGTAATAACATTTCTTCCCCCCAGGAACTATTTCTGGAAACTGCAGTATCAACTTTTAAAACAGATTGTTGCCATTTATTCAAAAACTGTATGATTTGCGAATTCTGATCTAAGTAATAATGATACATATGTGAAATACTTATTTATTAATGTACTTACCTGCAACTTGAATCTTGTGGTTCTAGAAATAAATTAACAAAGATATATAAAAACAATCGGTCCGGAGTCAAGTCATTGAGTGTGTGCTTCTTCTATTGTCTGTGTGTGCACAACAAATGCTTTGCACTACCCTCTGTTAAGCGTAACTGTTCAACCACACTACCACAAAGGAGAGCATTAGTATTATCTACTTTAGCCTCTGTTAAGCCTCTGAGGAACCCCTGGAGTCTGTGCACACTATATCTCATTTTGATATAGTATATACATTGCAAGCTTCCTAACTCCTTCCACAAAGGCGCTCTCCTCAGATGTGAGACATTTCTAACTTTATAAACTACCGGTACAGCATTACCGTTCAACATATAGTAACTAAAACCTCTCAGTGTACCTAACTCTTCTGTGAATACCTCCGGATATATTTTCATTATTGATTTCCCATACAATTCTGTTTCTTTGGCAGATGTGCCCTCTAACACTTCATCAGTTGCTGTAGGTTTTTTAAGTATTTGAGTTTAAGACTATTCTCATGTCCTTCCGATGCCGCCGACCCGATATGTTAGATCCACAGGGTATTATGTAAATTAGACTGTACACTGCTTCATCTTCGAATCTAAATCGCCATCCATTTCATTTACTAGAAGTTCACTGCTTTTTGCTCCATAACCCAGAGCTCTTATATCTGGTGGATTCCATTTGTCTTTTTCCTCCCTTTCTCATAGTAAGTATGTTTAGACAACAAAGCATACATGCTACAAAAATCTACCTACATTGTCATGAACTGATCATCAAGATAAAGGTCACAGTGGGGTTTCTCCAGTATGTCTGTGCTTTCCTTTCTTAACTCCTTCATAGCATGGATAGAAGTTGCAACCTGTTCCACTTTGTGAAGTCCTCTGTGGCCAATACTATTTAACTGTATGCTTTCCCAAGCATTGGCAACTTCTTTCATTTTTACTGTTTGGTTCTTTGCTCTACAAATCTAAGCGAAATGTCCTCTTTTCGGAGAGCTGACACATATGGCATTTTTTGCTGCAAACTTTGTTCTAGACCCAATGTGGCCAGGTGCCCCACAATGATAAAAATTTTTCTCCCTGGATACTATTCTTTGATTTGGATTTTCTCATTAGGATTCATTTTCCTTACTTCTTCCACAGGTGAGTTTATTTCCGACACCTTGGACATCTGAAACATTTTTTCATCACTGTAATGTTTCCTTCTTCTACACTATTTTGGCATAGATAGCAATGAGAAACACCATTTAAGTTTCAATTTAATGACGAGGCACACTTTACCCTTATCAATTATAAAAATAACGAAGATGCTTATTTTCTTTAAAATGTGCTCCTTTTCTGGGGTGAAGGAACTTCACTGTCTGTCCCCCATACAAACTGCCAACTCATAGCCAGTTTATGCTAGATGCACCATTTACTTGGGAGTCGAAAACAATCTATTTTTCTCCAAGTTACCTCAAGGTTTTTTCAGCTTTCCCTGGTTACTGGCCCTTCTCATTTCATAACACATTCCCCAATTGCATTCTACTTTCCTTTTCAGTCTGACATAGTTAACATTATAGTAAGTAAGGGGGTTCTGATTGTCTAGGGTATGCACTTAAGCCTGGCAAAAATCACTACTCTAGTCAGGCCAAATCAGTTATACCCAAATATAACCTGTGCTCACCCTCTGGCAGCTTGACGTAGAGCAGAAAGGCTTAACTTCATAGGCAATGTGTAAAACGTTTGTGTAACACACTCATACAATAACACAATGAGTACACCACAAAAGAGACTCCACACAGGATTATATAAAAGTAAATGTAGTACATTATACATAAACTAAAACCACATGGATCATAAATACTGTGCACAAATGCAGATAGTACTCGTTATCCACAATAACCCAAGAATCAAAACGACATACATCATTAAATACTTGGCAAGTTATGTAGAAGGCTCGTAGGGTGCAAGACAACATGAATCATAAGCATACTTATAGAATTATCCTAATATCCCACATGGGTATGCAATGGTAATGCATTACAATAAATGCATCCAATAAATGTTGTATATTACAGAAGACAAAAGATAACGCCATGAATCAATACACTCCTTGCAAGTTATGCAATTGTCAAGGATCATAGCAAAAGCCTTTAAAAAATATATCACCTTAGTGCATAGGAACATTACATGAGTGCAGGGAGAGCACTCTGTTCTAGGGCTAGGACTGGTCTTTCAACCACGGGGACTTTATGGAAGAGCCGAGGAGGTATGACCCTTGTACCATGCAGATGCCAGTCCCCATAATCACAGTGATATCGCAAGCCCCTCGGTGCCGTCAAACAAGTGTATACCTCTGAGGGATGACTGGGCTTGTTTAAGAGGCACGCTACCTTTTATCTTGCACAGCACTTCAGGGTAGAGTTGCCTGTGAAGAAGTGCAAACAGCAGGGTTTCCTCAACAAACCTTTAGTGCTGAATGCAACAGGGAGAACCTCCAACACAGCCCTCATGAACAGCTTCCACTCCTCGGTATGACGGCTTGAGAGCCCGGCTCTCTCTGTCTCTCATGGCAGAGGGGCCTCATTAGGACGATTCCTAACAGCCGGTTTTGTCACTTCCAGGCAGGGATATGCTGCCAAGGGGCAGTACTTCTCTCTCCAACATTGCACGTTGTGTTCCCCTTGCTGGAGGGCTGTGCTTAGAAAACACACGCCACTTCTCCTTAGGAAGTAAGGAGCACACGCCATGCGCTCCTCGAAACCAGACACAGCTC
This sequence comes from Pleurodeles waltl, assembly GCF_031143425.1. Classification (NCBI taxonomy): domain Eukaryota; kingdom Metazoa; phylum Chordata; class Amphibia; order Caudata; family Salamandridae; genus Pleurodeles; species Pleurodeles waltl. Next base: position 905,603,251 of record NC_090444.1, on the reverse strand, counting down.
TCTTAGTGCGCTGATTGTGGTTCAAGAGCCCGTTCTGCAGCTGGTGCAAAAAAGGCATGTAACTTAAAATCAGACACCACCCTCGATCCCAAGCAGCACCAGCTGGCAACAAGGAATGCTCCCACAAGGCAGAACGCTGGCCCTGGGAAAGCGGTGGGATGAACTGGGTTCAGGCAGGACATGAGGACTTTGGTGTCCCTGGGACCTCAAGTAGAAAAAGGGGGCCAAACCAACATGCCCTTGGAGAACACTGGGGAGCACAAAGAGTAGCAGGTAGGCCAGCACATAAAGTTACTTTTAGCAGAGTGGCAGTCTCTCCAGCAGCCCGGCACCAACAGGCCAGTACACAAAGCAAGTATTCCAAATTGTGGTTCCTCCTCGTATCACAGCAGTTCTCTGACAATATGCAGTTTATAGAGCCAGTAGCATCTGGTTACAAGTCCCACGCAGTGTCTAAAAACAAGGGGCCAGAAACACATCACTTATACTCAAAAATGTTTTGGATGAAGGGGTGACTTCAAAGGAACCCTTGGAAGTGCACAACAATTCCTTTCAGCCCAGCCCCAGATGATCAGTAGGGGGTAAATCAGCCCTTTGTGTGAGGGCAGACCAAAGCCTATGGACATGCAAGTGTGAACCACCTCTCCCTCTCCCACTCTAGGAAAACTATCAGTATGCAGATGAATGCAAATGTCACACTCCCCCCTTCCTGTGTTGTGGCTGTCTAAAGAGTATGCACAAAGTGTAGCTGTCACCCAGGTCAGACGTGTACTGGAGACAGACTGCAAAGCACACAGGCTTATAAGCAAAGAGAAAGGCCCATTTTCTAAAAGTGGCATTTCTAAAATAGTAATGTGAAATCCAACTTCACAAGTAGATAGGATTTATCACTACCATTTTAAAACATACCGAACATGACAAAGCTACTCCTTACTGATCAGGAATTACCACTTAAAAGTGTATAAGGGAATTTCCAACGTGAGTCTATAAGAGGAGCAGACCTCAAAGTAGTGAAAAACGAAATAGGCTGTTTGTCACTACTAGGACATACAAAACATAAAAGTACTTGTCCTACCTTTTACTTACATAGCACTTTGCCAATAGGGATACCTAGGGCCTACCTTAGGAGTGAACTATGTATAGTAAAAGGGGAGTTTAAGGTTTGGCAAGTAGTTTTAAATCCCAAGTCAAAGTGGCAGTAAACTGCGCACACAGGCTCTGCAGTGGCAGCCCTGAGACCGGTTTGAAAGGCTACTTCTGTGGGTGGCATAATCGGCGCTACAGGCCCACTAGTATAATTTAATTTATAGGGCCTGGATATATGGTGTACCTCTTTACAAGGCACTTACAAGTAAATCAAATAAGCCAAACAGGTATAAATCAATCATACCTTGTTTAGAGGAGAGAGCATATGCACCTTAGCCCTGAGCAGCAGTTGTAAAGTGCCCAGAGGCTTAAAGCCATCAAAAAGTAGGTCAGAAATATAGGAGGAGGAAGGCAATAAGTAGAGGGTAACCCTGCTAAAAAGACCAGGGCAAACAATTATATTCTCTCTACAATAAGTTAATGAAGCAACTTACCCAACTCTTCATTTATGCGGTAATTCTCAGTGGCAAAAGGGAACTTCTTCTGTTCGGCAAGTGACTTTGCCTGGCTCTGAAAAACAAAAAGTGGGTAAAGTGAACTTGCCTCAAAAGAATCTAAGAAAATCACTGGTGAAATGGGTTCCAGGCAAACAAATAAGGAAGGTAGACACAGGGCTTTGTGTCAAAGCAAACAGTGGATATATATATATATATATATATATATATATATATATATATATATATATAAATATAAAAATAAATATATATAAATCATCTTATTCACAAAAATTCACATTAGCTGTCACCCAGAAATTAAAGTGGAAGTTCAAGTCAGTTCATGAAAGATCTTATTAGTGCTCGGAATGGTTTACAAAACTAGGTTCTTGGTTTAGATCTTCATACTAATATTCCCAGGAAGGAAAAGTCTAAATTAATCAGAATTAACATTAGAGCAAACTTCTCAGTAGAAGTGTTAACGTACAGGTATTAACACAATAAAAAATATATAATTTTCACACACCTATGAAAATACATTAGAAACGTAACTAGAAACTTATCCTTCCTAATTTAGTTTCACTGGTCAAATGGTTTTGTAGATTTATGTTCAAAGTTTAGGTAGAGATTTCTTTTCAGTATACATGAGACACAATTTTAGACAACAGACTTGCCTCTGTTCTTATTTCTTCATTTCAATGGTTCCTAAGGAATTTGACAATTATCCCAGAGTTATACTATGGGCTAAATATACAGAAATATTCCTGCGGTAGCAAGCCTACAAAAGACTTTGTTTTGTCAGAACAACTTAACAAAAATAGAAGTTTGGTAGATTAGCATAGCTTCATTTTACTGGGTGAAGCGAATGAAGAATTATAAAATGGATTAAAAAAAACATTTCCTTGAAAGATGTGGTGTCCACTCGGCTGTGCATCAGTCCCGGCAGTGGTGCTCCATTCTAGTGATGCTTCTCGACTTGAGCATGGAGGTCACATGAGCCGACAAGGAGGTCAGCTCATGTATTAACTGGATCTTGTGGACCTATTTTCAGAGGTTCACCATGCCAGTAATGAAGGTCTGCAACTGTAAGCTCAGACCAGGACAGGATTTTATGCTCCAGTAACGATTTTTCAAAACAGTTGTTGCTGCACTTTAGACGATTACTCTATCACAATCCAACATGATCACAGTGCGTCATTCAGGTAAAATAAAGTTATTTTTGCTTTTGAGCTGGTGTCAATTTGTTTTTGTTTAAAAAAGTTTTTTGAGTCACAAGATATAGTGACTCCGCTCTTAGGTGGCAATGTGTAATAGCATCAACTCCATGTTAGGTTGTTTTTTCTGCCATCAGATTCGGATGTGTACTGACTTGTCTCTGTGCCCCGTGCCTGTAGCTCTTTGCTTTGGGCTCTTTCCAGCCATTTCTTGACCCGGCAGCACCAGCAAACTGTCTGCTGCTTCAACCACTTTGTTTCTTCAACTACACCCAGAGGTATCTTCAATGTCTCACCTCCGGGGCCTCAGGCCCTCTTTGGGGTTTATGCCTCTCACCCATAAACTTCAATGACGACATTGAATGTAATGAAAAGGATGCTCTTCCAATACTGCTCCCAGTGCAATTACAAATTCCTGTGGACTGACCACTATCAGGTATGCAACCCTTTGCCTCTTCCCATAGCATGATGAAACCAGATGCAAGCCCTGCCTAACTCTGCAGTCTAAGAAGACACTTCAGAAACAAAGTGAGAAGGCCTGGGTCCATTACAGGATTCAGAGGCAGGAGCTGGAAGATACCTCCGATCACTTTGAGGAGTAGCACATCGAGGCAGAGGATAAAAACTGCATGGTCCTTCAGGGGCACAGCTCGCCCAACAGTTGCATCGCAGCATGTAGTGCAAAACCTATAGAGAAAGACTGGCTTTCTCGAGATCTCAAAGTTTGGGTGCAATGAGGATTAGAACTCCAGTGTTCCACAGGTAAAGTCAAGTTTTCCTTTTCACATTAACAAGAAAGTAATTTATTGTTGATTACTTAAAATCACAACAAAATAAAGCAAAAAAAGCAGGGACGATGCCCTAAAAGTACAGAAGCTAATATACAGTCCATTACTGCAGTGAATCAAATCCATTCAAATACAATGCCTGATAGCCAACACCACTGGTAATATTTAACAATCGAGCAGCAACCAAAATAATTTAAAAGCTCTTCTATAACCTGAGATGTGGGTGATTGGAACTTTAATTAATATAGATTTTTAACATCCGAACCATGGCAGCGCCGAACGTTGGTTTCAACAGGCGGTGGGGTTTCCAGCATCAGGATGGCCTGGCAGTTCAGGCTGGACTATTCCCATGAGGAACAGGGTCAAGACTGATTGGCATATGGCTGGGTCCGAACTGGGGTGGCATGGTGAGCAAAAGAACGATGGATTAAACCCAGATTTGAGACTGGGGGTGAGTGTTTGCATTCTCAGCACTAAGTCCATCAGCCTTTTGTGTTACTAATGTTGCCCTAAGTGGGAAGGGCATGCCCAGACGTGGGTCCCTTGCTCACTGTGCCACTGGAATCAAGCTAGCCTGGCTGAAGAAGGGTGATACCCTGAAACCGGTCCCAGGATGCTTGTTTCCGGTCCAGGGAGGACCAGGCCTGGCAGTTCGGGCTGGACTGTTCCCATGAGGAACAGGGTCAAGACTGATTTGCATATGGCTGGGTCCAAACTGGGGTGGCATGGTGAGCAAAAGAACGATGGATTAAACCCAGATCTGTTACTGGGGGCGAGTGTTTGCATTGTCAGCACTCCGTCCATCATCCTTTTGTGTTACTAATGTCAGCCATTACGACACAGACACAATGAATTGTGGGATCTCCGTACCTAGCTGGCATTAACATTTCTGAAGGAGCCATTAGGGACAGACAAAGGGCAGGCCAGGCTTAGAAACATCCTCACATTGAATCAACAGAGTGCACTCCCACACCTCACACCTACTGTCAACCTAGCATCTCTGCTCAGGAACAAACTATTTAGCAGCACCTTGCTAATCAATGTCACAGAGTTGCTAAACGTAGCCCTAAATCTTGCTCTTTTCATTGTTTTGGTCTACACTCTCCAGATAGGAATATAAGCAAACCACTTACACTCTGTGCCATGCTACAGCCAGGGGCATCCCACTCATTTTGTAATTAATACTCTAAGCTAAACATTTAAGGGTGAACTTCAGAAAACATCCACTCATTTACAGAATCACCTTTTCGATGTATGCATTATTAACCTGATATACCCTCTGACATTGCTATGATTATGTGGTTACCTTTGAGTGATGCCTAAACCTTTACATATTTTCCTGTATTTGCTGTCAGCCATTACTTTAAGCTTAAATGTTCTTAAGTTGATCAGCTGTTCTTTCTGAAGCTGTGGGCTAGCAATAGCCTTTCAGGCAATAGAATGTTTGCTTGACAGTAGGGTGTATCACAGTTTCAATCACAAATAAGGTTTAATTTTACAGTTTTTGGATGCAGTCTCAAAAAAGCTTCCTCTATATTCACAGAAAAAATTACCTTGCCTTAAAACTTAAAATTATTGCCTGTCCTTTTCTTTTAAAATTACTCTCTACTTACTTTCCATTTTCTGCCTGCCTCTTCTTTGTGAACATAGCTTACTTTAAGTCACAGGCATGTCTGCCTTGGTCCCTATTATTGCATTTCTGCAAAGTGCCCGCACATCATTACAAAGACCATAAAAAAAATAAAAAATAAGTCATACCCTGCAACCGAAAAGTAGCTAACCCTCTGCTACTCCTCCGTTAGTACCGCCAACCATGTGCATGAAATTACACCCACTGTTAGACCTGGCATTCTTGGCGTGGTTTCCCCTCTCTTTTTGCCTCTGCTTCCTGTATTCTTGACTGTGTACTGGACTTCGTTTTTGCTGTTTTGTGGTACTCTGTACACTTTATAACTGGTCAGCAGTGATTAAGTGCAAGTGCTCCCTGTATAAATTCTGATTATGATTGATTATCCCTAACTGACATATCTGATTTACTTGTAAATCCCCTCTCAGGTGCACTAGAGGTGCCCAGGACCTGTACATCAAATGCTACTGGTGGGCCTGCAGCACTGATTGTGCCACCCACATAAGTAGCCCTGTAAACATGCCTCAGACCTACAAGGCAGTGTCTGTGTGTGAAGTTTTGCACTGCCAATTCGACCTGGCAAGTGTACCCACTTGCCAGGCCACAACCTTCCCTTTTACTGCATGTAAGTCACCACCAAGGTAGGCCCTAGGTAGCCCTATGGGCAGAGTGCAGTGTATTTAAGAAGTAGGACATGTGCTGGTGTGTTTAACCTGTCCTGATAGTGAAATACTGCTAAATTCGGTGTTTACTATTCCAAGACCTATCTCTCCTATTAACACAAGGACTGCCTTTAAATGCCTTTTAAGTGCAGTTTCCCATTGGGAGCAGATAGAGATGTGGGGTTTCCTTTGAAGTTTACCTACTTCAAAGGCAGAAATGGGTATAAGTAGAGGACCTAAAACCCCAGACTTTTAGAACACTTCTAGATCAAGAGGATCCTCTGTAAAGGAGAAGAGCTGGAGGAGGAGTACTGCCCCTTTGCTGTGTGTGCTTTGCTGAGTTGGCCTGCAGTTGCTGCTTTTGCCTTAAAGAGGACAAAGACTAGACTTTGCTGTGTATCCTGTTTGTGAAGTTTCTCCAAGGGCTCAGACTGAGCTTGCCTCCTGTTAACAAGTCTCAGGGAAATCAAAGACTTCACCTACCAGCCTCTAGGTTTGTTTGCTGTGGACCGTAACTGCCAAGGTGGTGCCCATTCCAATTTCTGGGCCCTTAGGAGTGAAAGCTGGTCTAAAAACAAGAAGATCTATGTTCACCGACTCCAGACGACTCCAGGACCGGCGCCGCTGCCAGACTCTGCGACTCCATCTATACCTGAAGCTGTGGTGCCTGCTGGAGTGCGATGACCGCGACTGACACCACAGGCCCGATGCTGCCGCAGCCTCGCTGACATCCCTTGATTCCGTGAGTCCCAAGTGGTGTGTCACCGATGTCCGTGACACCAGAGTCCGCAGCGGGGCCTGTAGCCCCTTGGCATGACCCCGAGAGGTCACCATCACTTCTTGACCCGCCGGATTCATCAACCCCACCGGATCGTCAGGAACCGACACCTCGCACTGACGCTGCATCACCCCACCTGCTCTTCAGTAAGGAACCAACGCCGCACCGGATCCAGGGACACCTCACCTCCTGCGACTCCGTGAGCCCGAGTGCAGGCTGACACAGAGAGCTTGAAGCTCATTCACCTGGCTTCCAGAACCCTCCACACCCATTTACAATCTCTTGCACAAGGGGGAGAGAGTCCTTTTTGTTGGATTTGGACACTGGAACTGGACGGCAGCCGCAGCCATGGACAACTGGAAAGACAAGCCCCTATTTACCTGCCATGCCAATGTAATGGTGATGAGCGACACCTTCTTAAGGGTAAGAAGCTGTAAAGGGTAGCTGTGGAGTAGATCAAATGACTGCACATTAGACACATAAGGACCAACTTAAGCTCCCACTGAGGTATGACAAAGGGAGAGGGAGGCTCCCAGAGGAGATGTGACCAGTAACGTCTGGATGGCCTCATCTTGACTGTCCCAGCACTCTGTGCTGGAGAGTTGGGACAGGGGTGGTGGGGTGATGTGGCACCCTAAGACTGGCTAGGGTGCCAGGCTTCTACAACCTTCCACCCCATCTAAAAACTCTTACACAAAGGAGAGCGGGCGCCTTTTTCTGGATTTGGACACTGGACTGGACGACGCCAGAAGTCATGGACAAATGGAAGGACAAGCCCCATTCACCTGTTGGGCCAATGTAATGATGATGAGGAACACCTTCTTAAAGGTAAGAAGCTGTAAAGGGCAGCTGTGGAGCAGATAAATGGATTGCACGTTAGACACATAAGGACCAACTTAAGGTCCCATTGTGGCATGACAAAGGGAGAGGGACGCTTTCAAAGGAGATGTGACCAGTAACTTCTGGACAGCCTGATCTTGAGCTGTCCCAACATTCAGTGCTGGAGGGTTGGGACAGGGGTGAAGGGGTGATGTGGCACCCTAAGAATAACCAGTGGTGCCTGGCTTCTAGAACCTTCCACACCCATTTAAAAACTCTTGCACAAAGGGGGGTGCTTTTTTGTCAGATTTTAACACAGGAACTGGATGGCTGCCACAGCCATGAAAAACTGGAAGGGCAAGCCCCCTGATGCCCTACTGGACTAAGGACTCTGCCTAGGACCAAGGAAACTGGTTCCCTTACACTCCCTAAGGATCAGTTGGTGGAAGATCTGGACTTCTGTCTCTAGTGCTCCTCTCCTCCTAATAAGGCACACAGGACAGGAGGAGAGATGGCACAGTGACCTAGGAAAACCAACTCACTGCACAAAGTGTGATCTTGGAGGTGAGCAGGTCTGATGAAACTGCTCCTGAAGGCTAGAGCTCACCAACAGAACAATGAACCCAAGATAGTCCTAAACAGTCATATGGGGCCCAAAATACTTACATTTAAAGCGCTTTACCTCTGATCCCCCTACGAGGAATGAACCATGTGATGCTTTATGGCAAATGGTAACCTTACCCCTAGGGTAGGCCAGTGTCTGGGGGTCTACGCAACATTACTTACCCTTAGAGGAGAGGGATGTAAATGGGGCCCCACTCCCCAGAGTCCTCCTAAGCCTGGAGGGCCCATCCCCCAGTGACCGTATTCATCAATGGGCCCCAGGACCCCATTCCCAGGCCAGGAAGAATAGTTGGCTCCAGCGAACAGTTCAAGTCAAGGCTCTCCCCATTTGTGGAAAAGACCTCACACCACCTCAGACTGTAACTGTCACTTGTGATCTGCTAGGTACTAACGGCTGGGCTTATCCACCCTAGTATTAAATAATACTGCCAGGTGGTTCACCACCAGGAAAATTCCTTGGTGGTCCATCCACTTTCAGAGGTGCAAGGCCTCATAGCAAAGGGTCTGTGATCCATCCATGTCCTTTCTGTTGCAGTAAAACATGGTGGTGGTGTAGTCTATGAGCACCTGTACCAGCCTCTCTTTGATGGACGGAAGGAAGGCTTTCAGCGCCAAGCGGATGGCCTCCAGCTTCAGAAAACTGATATGGAGTTGGGACTCTTGCCAGAGAAGAGAGACCTCTGATCTTCACCCCTCCCAGGTGAGGCCCCCCATACCAGAAGTGACACATGGGTAACCACTGTCAACTCTGGGTGAGGTAGGGAGAGCGGTGTGTCGCTGACCCAACTGCGGTCCAGTAATCACCACTGCAGGTCTTTTTCAGTCTCCTTCGAGATATGGACATGGTCAGAGTGGTCCCCTTAATGTTACATTCACTGAAGCTTCAGGTCCTACTGCAGAGCCCACATATTTTTGTGTTGCAGGAGGCCATCAATCCCAACAGCCTCAGATATTACCTCTCTAAAATCCAGGATAGAGGTCGAACAATCTGGATCGCTCAAGGCTAGTCCCATTTAGGGCCCATCTATAAGGGAGGACTCAACATCACCTGAGAACCCACAGATCACTGCCAAGCATGGTGGCAAATGGCAACACTGGTGCCAATGGCACCAGTGGTGTCCAGGCCACAATGTATCATGAACATTGCCGGACCCAGGGCTTAAAGTGGGATGAAAAAAAAGTGTGGGGGGGGTGGGCTTTTTAAAGGGGCTTGGGCTATGTAGTGAAGGCTTAAACATGTAAACTAAATTTCTGTGATTTCCACTGTGTGCCACCCGACTGGTATTTTGGTGCCTCTCTCAGCTTTCCGTTATTGCAGCCAGATCCATACACCTAAAACTAGCCATAGCTATTGGCTTTGTCAATGATTTTGTTGAATTACTATTGAAAATGTTTTAATTATGAGACTGTGAATTATACATTATTGAGGCTGTGGAAGGGGTAGTGGTCTCCAGATTGTCTCAATCACATATATTCACTCAATGTTGGACATATGCACCCTTTTCCTCTCCATATTTTCTCCATCCATGTGTTACATGTTGTTTCTTTCCTCTTCAGCACCCTCATTTCACTCTCTTCAAAGGGGTATTTCTTGCATCTCCACTTCACTACCCCCAAAAATCCCAACATACCCACTCACCCATAAGCACTGCAATTTTTTTTACTTTCACCTAGTCACCATTTTATCAACTTTGAACCTCCTTCACTCATATTTGTACAGGATCAAAATTTAACCTAGAATACATGTTCATTGCACTGTGCGCTCAGCAGAGAGGCCATGGATTGGATAAACACCTATTCTGAACACCTTTCTTACCCACTGGTAGGCACTGTGAGAAACTCTTGCTGCCTTCAGCATCAACTACATAGCTCTCAATTGAGGCTCATTTAAAGCACCTGGAGGTAGCACAGGTCAAAATATGTGCTATACAAGTGTAATATGCTACATGAAACAAATGCAAAGTCACATCGTCCTGGAAAAAGCTAATACTTTTAGGGAATTTAATATTAAGTAAAACATGAGAAACAAACAAATTATATTGCCGACATGGATTACCTTAATGTTTTTCACATTCAATATTCAGAAAACACTCAGTGTTGTTGCATCTAAGGTTCAGGACCTCAATGTTGGACCTGATGTGGGTTCTATTTCAATGTCTGTGTTAATTAATACTGGGTCTGAGACCCGGATGGACCTGGCCCACTTAATGCCCACTGGACGACAACTGTCTTATATAACCTGAGCAACAACAGACTGGAGATCTTCAGGGACACCACGGAGGATTTGAGCCAAAGAGTCCCAGAAATTGAGGGAATTGCGTTCCAGGAGGAAGCTGGTGATTACTGATCATGGAGCGAGGCTGCTGGGGAAAAAACATGCTTTCTGAATGTTTCTACCAATTTAGATAGCTTATTGGAGAGAGTAGTAGGAAAAATGTTGGGGTTAGACCTGCTCATGGCCACTTGCAGCACTAAGCTTTCAGGGGACGGGTGCTGAGAGAGGAACGCAAGTTCAGGTGGAAAGGGCAATGTCATCTTGCAATTTGTCTGTTGACTGGAGTGCAGAACCAAAGTTTGGCCCAAGCTCCCAATAATGTATCTGTTAAAGGAGGTCAGAAAAGGTGTTCCCGGCTGGAGAACTGTCAACACGTTAATTTTGATCTTCAAGGTGGGGAGCTGGATTTCTCATTACCATGGTGTAGGAAGCAGATTTCTCTGTGGGTGGTCCAAGAGGTGAGAAACGGGCAGTGTTAGGGACGGTATCAAGATCACTAGCCACCTGCAAATCATCATACAAACTGTCTTCTCGGTATGGCTGAGCAAATTCATCACCTGCGCCCTAATCACTGTACGAGTCCATGCCACAAGTGAGTGTAGGGTGTTTTGCCTTATCTTGTTGAGGTGGCAGATCAAGTGGAAGGAGCAGGGCCTCAACTGGTATTAGGTGCACTTTGGTCAAGGTCTAACGGCACTGATTCTGAGTCGGACAGAACTGTGGGTACCTCCTCCTCCAATATCGATGGGTTTCGAAAGTAACAAAGTTTCTTTATGCCGGACTATGTAATGTTTTGCCTTGCAGTTCCAGATGGCCTTTGGGTTTATCGCCACAAAGTCACCGCAGGCATTGATGTTGTGACTAGACACAAGACACCACAGGAACACCTGATGGGGATCTGTCACAGACTTTTGAATTGCAACAGTCCCTGCAAGTTTTTAAACCTGTTTTAGGGAGTGACATCCCTTGCACACTGAAAAAAGTTTTTGGGAAATATCGAGGTAAGTGTCTCTGAGCAATGAGATTGAGAGTTCCAGATCCATGTCAGTGGCGCGGAAAATAAAGAAATGACAATGCGCAGGAGTGGTGCCTACATAAGCTCTGCAAGTCAAGTCCTAAGCGGCACGGCATTAGTGCTGAGCCACATACTGCCATCTGTCAGTATGCAAAGGTATTGCTGAAGAGATCCCGGATCCAGTCTGATGCCTGGGAAATATTCAAAAGATGAGGACTTTGTAACTGAAAGTCCTTGAATAATAAAGAGTTCTTCCAACTGCTGCTGGCCAATGGAGGACTTTAATTTAGTCCACCACTGTAGATCCTGACAAGCTACACACTACAACTGCTTCCTGGCTCCTCACAATGACAACCAAATAAAGGATGACATTAAGAAAGTCAATCCCCTATGTCTGCCTCCGACCTATGCCTGCTCAGGACCATAATCTATAAACAAAACATCAATGAATGGACTTAGCGAAGTTACCATCTAAGTGGACTATGATCACAGGAAGTACCATAGACATACTTGCGCAGCTACTAAAAGCTGCCAGTTTACTGAAAAGCATTAACTGTGCACCTGTTTTGCATAAACCTTCATTTATCACACTGCTGAGTGCTGGCCCTCATAACACGATAACTGCACCTCAGATGTCATCATGCACAACATGGAGACACTTCCCACACAGGACCAACACTAAGACAACACTTTTCCAATCACACATGGAAGCACTATACAATACAATACAATACAATACTGAGTACCTGGCATGAATCCACCAAGAGCCCCATTAAAATGCGGGAAGAAGGTCCTCTAACTTACAAGAGTAGCAGAGAGTCACTCAAGGTGAACAGTTTCAACCAAACAAATAGATGGGAAGCATCTTGAGTACTAACTGTGCCATTCTGGCATTTTCACACCAAGAGACACCAATATAATCCTTACTGCTTTTGGAATGGGCAATGGGACAAGAGTAGATCTCAGTCACACTACAGACATGGAGGCTATAATAAAACAGGCTTTTTACAGGTTTTACCCCAACTCTTTGTCCCATTTTGGACTATTATCTGCTGGTTTTTAGCTTTGAGAGTGCACTGAGGCCTGCTGTCCAGACCTCAGTGACAGTGTTTTTTCCTTTACAAAAGGTATTTTAATTGGGTGATCCCAATTGGCATGTGCTGACTGACTTATCAGTCCCTAGTATATTGTGCCCAGGGCATGTAAGCCTGGCTGTTAATACAAGAGCTGCAGCACTGATTGTGCCACTCTGTGTGTGACAATGTGAAAACATGATTTTTAGCTCCCACTGCAGACCAAAGAGACTGTGTATGCACTGCACACCCAACCTTGCCATTACCTCTAATGTCAAAGTGCACCGTCCCATATATATATATATATATATACCTAGTGACAGTCACCACTAAGTAGTTTTAGTTAGGACCATGTTTCCACAGGACATGAGTTTTTTTTGACTTGCTCATATCTTTGGCACCGTTTGACAAATCTTCACAAACTTTTTTTTTTTAAAAGGGTTCCGGTGATTCTGGTTGCGCACAGAAAGTTTTGGGGTGATCTGTCAAGCAGGGGCCGTGAAAACAGGGGGTAAAAAAACATGTGTTTCCCATGTTAATTCCCGTAGGAGTTTTGAACAAGACTACAGCTCGAGTCGCTTGACGGAATTATATGAAATTTGGCAGTAAGGTAGGTTTTGGTACATAGATTAAGTTCTTGTATATTTTATGTAAATCCGTTCAGTAGTTTTTGAGAAATTATAGGAAAAATGAATTTGTATATTTAGGGCCGCAGATCCACTGCAGTGTTTTTGCAGTGATTGCGGCATATTCGCTAATGCACGTGCCACCAGGAATGCTGTGATTGGCTGGCCACAACCTGAGCAGAAACTTGAAGCTGCCAATTTAGGTAATGGGACACAGTTCCCAGGGGTGCAAAATAAAATGAGATGTGGCATAATGGGTCAAGGTGGAGGTACTCTGAACGCAGGGATGTGATACAGTCTTTAAGACTCAAAATATGCCCTAATTTTTTTTTTATGCCACGCAATATTCGCGAATATGTCGCAATGCTCAGCACACCCCCCTCCCAGTGTAACGTTGCAACGAATTTTCGAATATCGGCGACAACAAAAAAAATTTGAGTCTTTCATACCATTCATTAATTCATTCACTCACTCACTCTCACACTTGTGCATCCACTCACAGACCCACTCAGATCTCATATACTCACTCACAGACCCACTCATGCACCCACTCACAGCCCCATTGAGACACTGATGCACCCACTCACAGACCACCACAGACACCCACATACTCAGTCACAGACCCACTCAGACACTACTGAACCCATTCACAGACCCACTTTCACACTAACATACCCACTCACGGACCCACTCTCAACAGCTGCAATATATAATTAAGGAATAGATTCCAAAAAAACATTGAAATTCACTGAAAAAAACAAAGGCTATAGGAACGTTATGGTTAGGAAAAAGAATTAAAAAAACTGTAGAAATTCACTGAAAAAAACAAAGGTTGCATGGATGCTATAGTTAGGAAATAGAGTTTAAAAAAACTTTTAAATTCCCCGAAATAAACAAAGGTGACAGGGATGTTTTAGTTAGGTTCTGAATTTACTCGTAGAAAACCATAAAAATTCAGCAGTTATAGTTACCAGAGCTAACTATAACTTGCACCCCCCGTAATGCACTGCCTATGACCTCACATTACATCACTGATGACATCATCCACAGAACCACTCACACACCCACTCATACCATCGTAGAAACTATCATAGATCCAAACAAACAACTACTCACATACTCATTCACAAACCCATAAAAGAACTGACAAACATCCATACAATCATTTACACATCCACTAACACAACCAGCCATTCACACAAGTCAGAGACCAGTATGATCAAGCACACATCCACTCATACAACCATACAGCCACTCACATACCCACTTTCACACCCACACAGCCACCGATACACCCATTACTCTCCCATATAACCCCACACACACCCACATACTACACCAGCAATTCACTGACACTTTACTTACTCACTCACCCATCCACTATCACAGCCACTCAGAAAGTCATACGCCCAATCTCACACTCATATAGTCATTGAGATAAAGATTAACTCACATATCCAGGCACTCTCACACCCACTGACTCACCCACTAACAGATCCAGTAACTCATCGATACAGCTATTCCAACATTCACTCACTCTCTGAAACAGTTACTAACAAAGCCACTCACTTATGCATACTGCCACTCATGTAACCACACACTCACCCATATAGTCACTAACTCACCAACTCACTGAACAATATAGTCTCTAATACACCAAATCAGTCACCCATTCAACCACTCACACACTCACACAGCCAACCAATCCAGCAATTCACAGAGCCACTTGGTCACCCATACAGATACTTACACTTCCAATCACTCTCCCATCCAACAACTTACTCAACCACTCACTCACCCACAGATCCACTCACACACCCACTAACACATCCATACAACCAGTTACACTCACTGAAGATGTCAGTGATGTCATCAGTGATGGCACTGACCAGGTCATCAGCGATATAATATGTGAGGTCATAAGCAGTGCATTAAGAGCGCGCTAGTTGTAGTTAGCTAAGGTAAGTGCTGAACGTCTAATGGTTTTGTACAAGTACATTCAGAACCTAACTATAACATTCATGTAACCTTTGTTTTTTTCACTGAATTGCTACGTTTTTTTAAATTCTATTTCCAAACTATAATGTCCCTGCAAACTGTCTTTTTTTTTCCAGTGACTATATATATATATATATATATATCAAAATTTCAGTCAGAGTCCTGTTTTTAGCCGATTACAACCACCAAATGGGTCGGTGCTTGACCAGCGGGTGCAAGACCCACTCACATGTAGAAAAACACTAGTTCGGCACATAAATACCGAAAACACAGAGAAAAAGCCCGCACTTCAGGATAAAGTAATCTTGGCAAGAGCTTTCTACGACTGGCTCACGCGTATCGACCCTAAGTCTCCTTTAAGGAAAACCTATGAGGCCCTACGGCAAGTAGCAGTATATGGTTAAGGCAGACATATATTTTGTATATGTCTGCACAGCAAATCCCTAGTGTGGTGTTTGCGGAGGACTATTAAGTAGCCTTACAGGGTAATTCCAGGATTAACAGTGGGCACCCCAATGTGTCTAACTCCTCACAGAGGCTACCTAACTGTGCCAAGTAAGGAATCAAATTAAAGGGACATTAAATGCGACTCAACAGTGAAGTCGACATGTGTGTCAAATTTAATGCTGGCAACCTTTGCAAAAGTTGCCATTCTTTGACCCAGCTGGTCCAGTGGCTTTGCAGAAGCACTGGGACCGAAACAGGTTTCTGCCCACCTGGGAAGAAGTGTGAATGACTTCCATGCAGTGAACAAAGGCAGTTTCCACACTGTAGGTGTGCCCCCTCCCACAGGATGAGTTGCAAAGAGTTTTAGACCAAAAGGCTGGCTTCAAAGGGGATGTCACTTTTGAAGGTCTGCTGCACCAACACTCCAACAAAGGAACCTTTTGTTTCCCCTAGACAAGGTAGAATCAGGGCCAAGGAAGGGAAAACTGGTTTCAGAACTAGTTTTATGTGGGTGTGCAGCCCATGGTAGCCACACCTCCGGAAATGGGCTACCAAGATCTTAACAGTCGAGAAGAATTCAGCCATGTTGTTTGTGGCATGCAAGTTTGCCACTGAGATAGCCAAATGCCACACATCACCTGAACTGTGTCACCAGATAGGAGGGGACATACAAGCATATTGGCTAGTGATCATGCACTTAAAGAGGATATATTGGGCACCCCTGGCACCTGAGACTTCTGTACTCCCTGGATTTGGATCAAAGGCAAGAAGAAGACCACTTTGCACCCATTGGAAGTGCATAAAAAAGGCTGCGAGGTTGGAGAGACTGCACCTGCTGCATTTTGGGCTAGCGGAGTTTAGACCCTATTCTGCATGCCTGGCTCAGGGAAAAGTTGATTCTCAGCCCGAAGCAGAGACATCAAGGGTCAGTTGGCTGCCCCCCCCAAGAATGGCACTGGAGACATCAAAGCTGGAAGAGCCCAAACCTCATCTGTAGCCACTGCAGCTGTTTTGCTGTTACAGGATGCCAGACGCAATTTGGAAATAGCCAGAAGTTGCACAAGAGTCTGCTGGACCTGTGGCTGTTGGTTGTGACTGGATTCATCCACCCCAAGGGACACTAGCCCCCACCCAAGATTTGCATTGTGATCAATGTGTTGCAAGCAGCCCTTTGACCCCTGCATACAGGATTTTGTGGGACCACAAGATCCGTGGCTGGAGATGCCCCCCACTCACTTGTGGACCGAGGACTCAACCAGACTTCACCCCTGTGGCCGGCACAGCATCTGGAGCATCTGTAAGTCTGCATCCCTTAGCATTAGGATAACTCCATAGAAGTCAAAGGCTGTTGTCCTATAAAGTTTGGAACACACTCTAAAAACGCTCTGGTTGCTTAGTAACTGTTCAAAAAATTATTTTAGGCCTCCGATACCTTCATGATGTTTGATGCAGTCGCCCAACCCAGGTTGGAGTCGCCAAACTCAGTGTTACAAACTCATACAAAGTTTTCAAAGTTTTGACTTGCCAATGCTGGTTTGTGGTTGATGTCAAAGTTTTTAAATGCTTTAAAAATTCATGTCTACTGAATTCTACGGTGGATTGTGGTCAACAAGGAATATAAAAATTCAAAAAAATATGCTCTATTTTTTATAAATTGTTGTATCTCTTTCTGGTTTGGGAACGTTCTTATTCCATTGTTTGGTGCTGGTAAATTCTTTAAACATTGGTCCTTTGCTGAGCCTTGCTTCTTTGTGCAATAGCTACCAAAGTGTTGAGGTGAAGGTTAAGTAAATAACTTTTACTGGACCAAAGGAGACAAATGCGAGTGTGCTACACTAAAAGCCCCCCACTCTATCATATGGTACACCCAGCTCCATATCACAAGAGAAACAAGTTCTGAGCTCCTGCAGGCACGCCTATACTCCAAACCGCAGGCCGGACTTGCAGCTGTCACAAATAAAGTCTAATTCATATAGTCAGGAGGTATGCTGTCAACAACTTAAAAGCCGTCTCCAATTGAAAGAATGGATGAGTAGAAGTAACCTACAACCTAATGGCACAAGGACTGAAATCTTCATCACACACACGCATGCACCACCAACCGCTAAAGCATGCAGCAAAATGCACGTTTTTGCCTTTTATTAGTACTAAAGTATATATAACAAACAGAAACATCAAAATAGGCTCAATTTAAAAATCTTAAATCCACACAACAAATTTGCATTTTTTAACTTACAAAAACAGTCCGATATCACATTATAAATACGTGGCATCTGATAAAAATATTAGCACTTGACAAGTCATAGAAACGAATTCAGAATTTTCCTGTGAGCATCATTAAACATTAGAGAATACTATAACAAATTAATCAATTTGCTAGAGCTCCTCAAGGGGTCCGCGACTGCTTAGAAAAATAAATAATATTAGTAGATTAGGTCCCCAGCTTTCAGTAATAACTTAATGGGGGGTCCCCGGATTCCAATAATGATTCAGTGGGGGTCCTCGGGTTCCAGTAATGATAAAGTGGGGGTCCACAGAAGTCAAAAGGTTGGGAACCACTGGTCTACACAACCAAAATTCCTCAGGCAGGGAGGGGCCTCTTTGTGTACCAATTCATGGAACTATGACAACATGGTGTCCCAGGCTGCAGCTAAGGGTCTCTTTCGGAGGTGCTGAGCCTCCTCTTGGTGTAGGTTGACATTTTCGGCTTCTCCCCACCGGAGGAATGTCTTATGCCATACAGTTGCCGCGGGAGCCTGGTCAGCCCTCCACTGCAGTACGAGTGTCCGTTTGGCTAACAGTAGTAACGCGTTTGTGAATCGGTCTCATAGTTTGATCAGTGATTTAAATAGGCCGGTACTGAGTACCGGCACTTTTTTATTTTGAGAGGGAGAGTACCGGCACATCTCAAGAAAAACATAATACTTTGAATTGGAGAGTACTGGCACTTCTCAGAAACAAGCAGGTACTCTGGCACAGAGTACCTGCACTTTAATTTTTCCATTTCAAGAACTGCTTATGATCTCTCCCCGTTTTGTAGATACACAAGGCAGTTGCCGCACAAGTGTTCTGACTGGGGAGTGCGCCTGGGTGGGAAAGTGCCAAAGCATATGTTTTAAGTCAGCACGTTAGATTGACATCTGGGTCATGTGCGGTGTGCCCCCGGGAAGAACCTGTTCAGTTTAATGGCTGTTAAATAAGCTCTGTGGAGTATAGTGTACTGTATGTTTTTTAATCTCGAGTCGCCCGAGACAGTGCTGGGAGTCCCGTGCTGTATTCCATTAAGAATTGTGTAATGGACGTGCAATGTTTCCTCCCATGCTGTGCTGGGGGACACAAGTGATGCACCCGTGTGTCCTCTGACAGCTTTATAGAGCCATCTGGCAAAAGTGGGGCCCAGTGCCCACGGTGTACAAAGCTTGCACGACGAGCTGAGATCACTCATGATACACAAATGTGGGAAACAAATTAACGTAGGCTCTGAACGTACACCTACAAGGCAGTAGCATAACATATTTTTTCAGGTGAGTAGATGCATGGGGGAGTATTTCTGACGTGATAAACTGGAGAGAGTTCAGAAGAGCTGAGGCAGACTGAATCCCTAAGTAACAACTATTACACAAGTACTTCTGGCAGTTTCTATTTCAAGGTGTTTTAGGTTGATCCCTGTGCATGAAAACACGCAGAGTGCTGCGAGGTGTGAAAAATATTTCAATCATGAATCCAACATTCACAATGCACAACTGAAACGCAGACTTCTTATGGCAAGAACTGTGGCAAAGCCTGCACACAAAATACCCAATCCTCGAATGTCTCAGTAAAACACTTCACAACCTGCACTACCATATCCTGTAACAGAACAATTTAAGACAGAACTCTGAACAAAGAGCAAATCCAACCAGTATACATGACCTGGCTACTATACACTCAGCAGCCCATGCTATCACCGCCTGCCTTCCATACACATACATCTGCTGGGCCAGAAAGTGAGGGTGTAAATGCAGCAGATTTAGGACAGAGAGTACTAACTCTTGAGAGAACAATTACATAATCACACATTGAGGACCCTAGAAAAGACAACATACTTTGGAAACAAAGTGGGAAAAGGATTAATAACAGAGGGATATGGCAAGGAAAACTGACTACAGTGGAGTAAAAGTAATACAGACATGGTTGTGGTAAATGAGGATCCCTGTAGAGGGAGGTCGATACAGTTGATGTTATTTAGGGAAAGAGGCACACTATGGGCAGCAGTATAATGGCAGACAACAAACACAAAAATACACTTTAGGATGGCATGCGGGGAAACACTCTGGATAAAGCGAGCTGGGGCAGGTTTGATTTTCCCACAGGTGTGCATCTACGCATGTTGGAATATGGTTAAAAAACACAAATCAGACATCCCCATATACATATATGCAATAAGTTCACGATAAAGCTGAGACTGAACTCAAGTTTTTACATCACAACTATTTGAATAAAAGGTGAAAATATACCAAAATCTTTTCAGTGTTGAGTGCAAGCAGAGATTCGCAGACTGGGGATCCGGGTGGCTCACAATCCACGTTTGGAAAGTTTAAAAAAGGTGAATCTGCAAAGCAAAACGGTCTTATTTAATTAACACAGAGGCACAGGGAGCAGTTGAAGCAAAGTAAAACATAAGTCCGCATTCATAATTTAAATTGTCATAGGAATCTGCTTTGAAAAGACGCATGATCAAGCACGATAAGCTGGGCTAATAACAAAGTGCGCAAGGTGTGGGTGAATAAATGCCAGAATGAGGCTACTGATTGAGTGCACTGATGGATGAAGAGATGTGCTGCGGTGTAAATAAATGGCTGCTTGAGGTCAAGTGCTGGTCGAATGCATGGAACTTGTTAAACATTTACATTGTCTGAGGGTCTGGCCTGCTACCAATATCCAAGAAAGCCTATTCGAAAATCCATCAAATGTTGTTTGTACTCAACATTTACAGTTTTGCTTGCATGCAACCTGTAGTGTCTGAGAAGGGATTTCCAAATACGCTAACGTCCTGCCACAATGACGCAAGGGCAGCATTATGACTGATGTAGGTACCATTGTGCCATGGATGTCAGGGGTGGTCTCCATCAGGACAATAAAATGGGAGGAATTACCGTCATTATGCCAGGGTCAGCATCCATCATAGGTGCATATCATCACCTCACGGTTGCCCATATCATGCAAAGATTTAACATTCAAGGCACCAGAAATTCCAGTGTGAGCAGAAATGAAATTTTTTTGGCGGACATCAGGTGTGTCAAATCCGATTCCCCTGCAAAAGCACCCATTCAGTGATGGTCCCAGAGTCCAACTTGAGGTGGGGTAGTAAAAAAGTAACATGTATCTGGGCAACATCATCAAATCGGTGGACCTCTACAGTATATGTAACAATTATCTCAAGCATTACATCAGTGGCTCTAACGCTAATGTGCCTTAATGGCTCCAGCCACTGATGTATCCCGGTGGCCTCAAGCATCAATACAGATTGATAGCAACAGAAAGTAAAATCTTGAATGGTTCAAGGATATAACAAGCGTCACTGGCCCACGGCTATTGACGGCCGCAAACAGTCTAAGCCATAGCAGTGCCAGACAGTCTAAGCCACAGTAGCTCTAAACAGTCTAATCCACAGTCATCCAATCCCGTAACGTTCACCAGTATCCCAAGCCAGTTATCAGCAGGCCATACTGTACATCTATGGCCACAAATCGTAATGTGCATCAGACATTATAAGGATTAATGACCCCAGATGTTAATGTCATAGATGACCCAACTACTAAGCTACATCAATGGCCGAAGAAAATAAAGAGTATCATTCCCAGCAGAGAGGAACTATGATCAATGGGTCAATGAGTAGCAAAGATCAATGGTCCAAGACAATGACAAGTATCAACGGTCCCAGGAAAAACAGGCATGTTTGGCCTCAGGCAGTATAACAAGTAATGCACAGGAAGTTTAAGGCTCAATGGCCTCAGGCAGTATAACCATCAGTGATGCCAGCCAGTAATGTCCATCAGTGGCTTAAAGCATGATGTGTATCAATGACACGAAGTTGAAATCAGCAGTAAAAGTGGCAAGATGCAATGTGCACTTATGGTTGCCGATTGAGGATCTCATTCAGAGTTTGCAAAAGCAAGACACCTACATCTACCAGAAATTAGCAGATATCCCATCTACCAAACTTGTGGGTTCCCCCATTCTATTTAGAGTTTGGGAAGAGTCATGATTCCACTGGCCAGGACAATGGAAGTCTTCAACCTATAATACTTGTAACATTCGTCCCTTCGTCAATGTACGCTAGACAATACGCTCCATTTAGAGCGGATGTTCTGACCACCTGGCCTGAAAAGAATACCAAGAGTCAACATACATATGCTGGAAAAGGAATCTCAGTGTTTCAGGACCATTTCGTTTTTTGTTTTTCAATGAATGAAATCCTGTTTGGGAGTTTGTTTTTCAAAAAGGAAAAAAAAACCTATACTGAGGCAGTGCAATCAGGGAAGGACATCATTCCGGAGAGCGTTGGACTGGATGCCTACTTTAAGGTCCAGTATACAAAATTCATGGTCCAGGACCTTAACAAGCATTCAGAGCACAAGCCTGTACAGCCCCAGCTTGCAACACGCCTGCGCGGCCCCAAGCTGCAACAAGCCTAAGTGGTCCCAGGCTGCAACAAGCATTCACTGACAAAGCAACGAGGATGGAATCTCTAGACCTAACAGAATGGACTGAAAGGTGAACCTATGTCTTTGGTCACTGAAGCTCTGAACCTCAAGAATTACCTGCCTTGACCAGAGTTGCTGGTATCAAGACTCGAGGCCACCCAACAGGAGTTTCAATGCCATCCTTCGATATGGAATGCTAGCTTTCGGTATTCATGGATGCAGTCATAGTGCATCTTGGCACAGGACTGTTTCTCTGAAGCTGCTGTGTGGTAGACTCAAGTCTTGAGAACTAAATTCTTTGGTGAACAGCTGCAGTGTAGGGTGGAGGCAATACAAGAAAGCAGTAATATGCAATAAAGGGTAATGCCACATAACTGGACTTTCCAGGAAAAACCTTGATTTAACTCATCAAAGCAATTTCTCCAAGGAAAAGGGGATCTCACAATCCCTTAGAAAAGATGAAAGGACGCATTTCTAATATACCTGGTAGCAATTGAAGCTACTATAAATTAATAAAGATAGGGAAAAGTGTATTTTGCAGCATTATTCAGGGTCAGAAGGACAAGAAATATTTAGACCTTCATCCAGAGTAGTGTCAGCCCATGGGGACATAGATTTTGATGACTTTGACAAAGCGATAACAGAGATTCATACATGTACCCTTAAAAGATACTACATTCACACTTGTGTGTACTTGTAGCACTAAGGCGCTTAGCTAACTTCCATATCTGTGGAGTATCTGTGGATGAGATGATCAGTGATAAACTCAAAATAATACACAAAATGCTGTGGAATTTAAAGCAACCAAAGTTAGACCAGGTATTTGCCAGTATTAAGGTTACTGAATAATCTGTCTTGTTGGTTAAGGAAATCAATCAAGACAGACATGAAAGGTACTATTGGGCTTGTGACCAGCAGGCAGTTAACAACTGGGCATTCGCCCCTAGAGATGTCCTAGCAACCAAACTAGAAAGGTCCATGTTGGAAACAAAGCACACAGTTTCATGCCCCTGGAAGATGATGAAGACCTAGAGGCATGGGACAAAGTATAAGATACGTGGCATGGCACCATAGGTGCTCTTGGGCAATCGTCCCTCAAAAGGTATACATACAAACACCGAAACACACAAATAGCTCAGATCAGAATAGTTGATGAATTCAACAATAACTTCCAAGATGTATGTGTAAATGAGCTGTGTTTTTATTTTCCAAATCTCTTCTTCAAGTCATCATACAAATCAAAACAAAGAAGAGCAGAAGACGCGTTTCATCACTTGTACTTTTTCAGGGCTGCAAACAATATATAAAAAGCATCCATGTCAGTTTCAGGATTGAAGATGAAATTAGAGAAATGTGCGCTCCTATGGTGAGCAGTTGCCAAATGGAAACATGTGCAAAGAACGAAAATAAATCACACCGATATAAGACCCCTGTGAACATTCCGTTAACTAAAGAAGATCGCAAAGCCCATGAACGAATGAAAAAAAAAAAACACAAAGAGTGAACGTAAAGGGGGGGGGGGGGGGGGTCGGGGAGTTGCAGGAGAAAATGTACCCAGATAAGGGACCAATAGCTCAATGTGTGCCCTGCACTGGGACCAAAGTGTCTGAAACCAAGGGGGGTAAAGAAATAGAAAATGAGTACCTGACAATTCATGATAGGCAGTATACTTCAGAGTAAGAATACCCCAAAAGGCTGGTCCGCAATCTATGTAAACAACGTAATCCCAAGGTTATAAGGGGAATGGCACAAAATGTGAGCTGAAACAATATTTCTATATGTATGATGCGATGTACCAACTTAACAAGTTATTGCTTAGATAAGTGCCTCAACATGCATGGTTAAATACATCAATAAAATAGTCCAGGTTTAAGACAAGGAGTGGTCCTAGACGTACGTATAGTACAACTACCTAGTTGTAATTTCAAGTATTTGGGCAGTTTAGTGAAACCAAGAAAAGCACCATATAAGTTCACTATATGCTATCCCTACGTATGTCAAGTATATGTTTTGGAAATGTATAAATCACCAAACAAAATACAATAGGTTACCTTAACATAACCAATGCACTGAAAACTCATTACAACAGTCTTCTGTACAGTATGTTCGAGATGAAAACAGGGCCAGTATTGAATATCTTATGTCTGACCCCACAGAGTTGAGTTTTTTCTACAGATGAGGGCTTATGCATGCGTACAATGCTTGTTCTTTGCACTTGGTTTCTACAACTCACCTCCGGGGAGATGTTGATCTGCTAAGGAAGCAATTCCTCTTTTGCCCACTGGGGTTCATGCTGGCAAAAAAGGACAAGGCTCAGAGATTAGGGTGGGGGTAGTCCCCTGGTGCTCACTAAACATGTGGATAAAAGGCATGCCACATAGCATGGAGGCAGAATGAATGATGGATGAAGCTAGGGAAAGCCCCAGAAAGTTTGGGAAAGTGTGGGGTGGCTGGTTATCTTACTATGGGTTTGATTGGGAAGTGGGACCAACCACAGGATCTCCCCAGTTGGGAACTGACTCACACCTGGATGGCGAGGACCATGCAGGCAGAGACCCGCTTGCCACTCCCTTTGACGAACTGCCCCTCCTGCACCAGAGACATTGATGGACAATGTGTATGCATTGTTCGATATCATGACCCGCACAGGGGAATGTATTGTACAGTGTAAAAATGTACAATTAATGTTGGTCAGTTGTGAGTTGTGTGATGGAAAAACCATTAAATCTGATTAAAAAAAAGACAGACATGAAAGGTTAAGGTTAGGTGTGTGTGGTGGATAGTAGCCAGTGCACATTGCAAGAAAAAGAGTGTGTCTGCAACCAATAAAACATGTAACAACTATGAAATAAGAAGACCGCTTTATTAAGTACGCTGAGAAAAGAAGCAAGCCAATAAGGACAATGTACCTTAGATTTGCCAAGGCGAAGAACCGAACCTGATGGGGTACCGACATAAGCCCGAAGAGGCTATATTTGTAGTGAAAAATTTTGACAGTCCTATGGGAAATGACGGGGGGAAAGAAGAAGAAGAAGAAAGAGAGGGAGAGCGAGAGAGAGAGATTAGAACCAGAGGCAGTGATTTAGAAGTCATGGCTGACTCAGGTTCCTCTGTTAGCATCATCACTAAAGAATATTTTGATTGCAAGTTTAAGGATCTAGTTAAATTAAAATATAAACTGCCATCAAAAGGGCTATAAGTTCTGCAGATGGAGTCCATCGTAGGTCAGGGATGCCCCTTAACCCTTTTCCCTCCCAAACAAATCTTGACTAATGAATAGGAAGCTATGAAGAACCTGGTGCAGATATCAAACAGAAATTTCAAGATGTGTTTTCAGATGTGTTAGGAATGGTTAAGGGTTACTGGCACAGGATTATTCATAAAACAAAACACACTGTTCCTATAAAATCTACTTATGTAAGACTTGAAATGCAGGACATATTGGCTGAAATGGTGAAATTCAATATTATTGAAGAAGTAGAATTGTCTCAGTGGGATTCTCCTGGTGTACTTAACAATGGGGTGGAAAGTTATGAGTATGCATTGATTTAAGAGCTTTCGATAACTGTCTTGCGGTTGATAATCGCCCATTACACAAAATCAATGAGATAATATTGATAGATAGAGCATCAGAGTTCTCCACCCTAGGCTGTAAAAGTGGCAAACCATCAAGCGGAGTTTGCTCCTGAATCCAAGTTAATTACCACTTTCATAAGACATTTGGCAATTATGGCAGCAATCTCATTATATAAGAGCTCTGATAATAACCTCTCTGATTATGCCAGGGCTACTACCATAGTAGGGCTTGAATACTTGCAGTTTCAATCCCTACTGTAGCAATTTCATTATTTTGCCACCTTTCTGCAGATCTGCATACTGGGGCTGGAGGAAGCAGTAAGCAATAGTTCCAGGGCTGGAATGCCTTTGAGTCTGCAAACCTACTAACCTGCATGTTTTAAAGATTTTCACCAGCTTCTCTCTAATATTTTCCCATAATAAGAAAGGTTGGACATTTACTCCTGACAATGGCAGAATTAGAACTTCTTCAAGGGTTGGGAAGAAAGTGGCTGGAGGGAAAATGAACTTGCAAATGCTCAATAGATTTTCACATGAGCAAATCTACACAGGCGTATTTACCCATGCTAAAATACAGTTCACAAATATTTTATAGGGGTACGACATATACCATGGGTGCACTTTTGTGACTTTCTTTAAGAATCTGGGGCCACATGTAGGTAGGTTCAGATTTGCGACCCGCAAATTGTGAGTCAGAGCGAGTCGCAAATCCGAATGTAGGATGGTGTCCCTGACACCATCCTACATTCGCAAGGGCTTCGCAAATGCCCACCTCATGAATAATCATGAGGTGGGTCGCAATTTGCGACCCCCTTGCGAATGGCAGCCCTCACAGGGATGGTGGCCTGCTGGAGACATCAGACCACCATGTCTGTGACTGCTTTTCAATAAAGCAGTTTTTTTTTTTTTTTGTAATGCAGCCTGTTTTCCTTAAAGGAAAACGAGATGCATTACAAAAACGAAAAATGAAACGTTTTTGTTTCATTTTTTCAGAGCAGGCAGTGGTCCTTAGGACCACTGCCTGCTCTGAATTTTTTTTTACAGTGACATTCACAATGGGGAAGGGGTCCCATGGGGACCCCTTCCCTTTTTGCGAAAGTGTTAGCACCCATTTGAAATGGGTGCAAACTGCGATTGGTTTGCGCCCGCGTTCGCAGAACAATCCTACATTGCACTGCAAGTCGCAATTAGGAAGGGAACACCCCTTCCTAATTGCGAGTCGCAAACCCGTTTTGCGATTCGGTAACCAGGTTACCGAATCGCAAAACTGGGTTTGTGCATCGCAATGTGCTTTTTGCACGTCGCACACAGCGAAAGTCGCTGTTTGTGACATGCAAAAAGCTACCTACATGTGGGTCTTGGTCCCTAATTAGGTCTGGTGTTAACAAAGACATTTTGTTTTTATTAAACTTCTATTTCTCTCTCTTTTGGCTGGCTTTACTGTGAGTGATTGCATTCTGCTCTTCCACAAGGAGCATATTGGCACACAAAGTAGTTTTGTTCAGTGTCAGGAACTACAGTGGCAATCAGTGACGTTACGAAACTGGAGGGTCCCCATTTGCAAAGAACATGGAGGAGCCCCCTATCCAGACTCACTCAGGGCAGGTGCTGTGCTGAAGGGGCCCCCTGGAGGGCGGCTGCGGGGCCTTTGTTATGCCACTGGTGGCAACGTGTGCTTTTAGAGTTCAAAAACGTTTTGGTTTTTTTTTGCCAGTGTTTGTTACAATGTTGAGGGCCTGGTAGCTCCCACAACAATAAAGTGTTACAAAAGCCATGTCAAAACAAGACACGCATTGATGAAACTAAAAGACTTATAAAAATATGTCAGATCAGTTGGCTTTGTCAGTGTTTGTTTATTTTCATGCTTCCCATAATCGTGTTGAAAATGGTTACACTGATTTTCCAATAGAAATATTTTTGGGAAATACTAGCATGCATCAAAACATTTTACTAAATGACACTTCATTTGCATCTAATCAGAGAGCATTCTGGGAGCATTATACTTAGCCTCATAGCCTAAACTTTTCAAACAAGTGTATACACGTTTTGTTTTTTTGTACTGGAACCAACGTCAGTAGTGAAGTGTGACCTTAAAACATTTATTTACAGCACTCACCCTAATAATGAAGGCTTTCAAATAATGAACCATAAATACAAGTTCGAACAGCATTATCTATTGGAAACACATTACCTCAACTGCAGAGAGTTCCACTCTCTGTAAACAGGCAACCAAAGGGTTTGTGCTGCAGAGGGTTGGGCCTACTTGTCCCAAGGACAAAGTAAACCTAAAAACTTGTTGCCCTTGACCCCAAACAAGATGTCCCGGGCGATAGGAATTCCACATCCCTGCTAATGTTCCTACTATCAAGCCATTCCACTCTGATAAGACATTCATGATCACCATACGTACAAGTGCATATGTTTTAGGGGCTGTGTTATGCTAGAGTTCCAGCAAAAGAGTGATGTTGCTTTTGCCTGTAGGACACGTAGAGCCACTGACCTTAAACATTTGGTAATTGAGAGGGAGCCAACAACATGTGTTTTAGGCCATGGACTATTTCTGGTACTATCTGTAGGGTCATTTTGGCGTTTTTTTTTATCTTTACCAGCCTTTCATTTCACTTGACAAGTTAATTATTGTGAGCTCAGATCGCAAGCCACTGATAAACATCTTGCCTCGATGTGTGCAAAGAAATAGCCAGAATGGCTTATGTTCAAAACTACAAAAACACTATTTTGAGATCTGTTTTGTTCCAGGTAAAAAGAATGCCATTGCTGAACATCTGTCTAGGACCCTTTATTAGTATATCCTTCGCCCAATGAGGATGATGATGAGATTGATGTAATATCTTACATATGGAAGAGAGTAGACCAAGAATTTTACAATGTCTCTGAGAAAGATTAGCTTGTGGCTTATATCGAGGAGCCTCAAAATGATCTGGAAGTATTTTGCAGAGGCCCTCAACCTGGATACTGCACAAAAACGTATATTCATTTAGTCATGTGGCTATGGAACTAGGATAAAAAGGTTCTTTGTTATTATGAAATAGAATGTAGGTACCACTTGAAGGAGTCCAATCTAATTTGCTACTGAATGGATACCAAGGAGACGTAGACATGTTAGTGTTGAAGAACTTACTTAGATCACACTTATGGTGGGTCAGAATAGATTATGAAGCAGACAGGTAGGTGAGAGATTGTGAAATCTGAGCCAGTTATGTCAAATTTGCTAAGACCTCTACCATGCTTATGTTCTATGTTATATGACCTACTTCTGCCTTGCAGAGGTTTGCTTTATAAATTGCTGAGCATTTCAAAGTGCTACCTAGTGTGAAGTGAAATTTGTTAAACATCCTAATATCCACGCTGTCTTCGAATTTCTCAGGGGTGTACTCCATAGGGAAATTCTCCCAGAAACCTTGAATATAGATTATGCCAGTAGTTCCCAAACTTTTTCGACCTGCGGCTACCTTAACCAATCGGCCATTGCCCGCGGCTCCCCATTACATTACATTTATTTGGCAGGCGGGAGTGGGGGATCCAGTGTGCACTGTAATTCTCATTCATCATCCTTCTAGCAGAGACGTTGAATAATGATGGCTAATGCAGCATCAGTTCACAGTGCAGGAAAAGAGAATACATTAAAGTGCCAAATGCAATCCTGGCAGCTTGTTGTTTCTGTACACCATCAGACACTGAAAGAGGATATGTGTAAATTCCTACTGCATACATTCTGGAATCAAAATTATATCAATTTGTTGCAGGGGTAAGCCTGAGAATCTATGCTAATTTAAAGGCCCGACTGACTGTTACTAACACAGGAATGTAGAAAAACATGTTAACACCAGCATGTTTCACTATTTCAGAGTAAAATATCAGCAGTATTCCAGCAAAGCTGAGAGAATGCAACAATGAAAACAAAACTTAGTCACCTTGAGTGTGTAGGGCAGGGGTACCATTCTTCTGAAAACCTGCTCTTTTTGTCTGGATGAGGTGGCTTACAAAAGTGGAAACACGGATAAGTAGAACTAAAGCTGTCCTTCAACAATAAAAATGATGCAACTAGAGCTGCTGTTCCGAAGTCTGGAAATCTGTGCTCATACTGGCATCTGGTGGCTCTTACAGGAACTGCAGTTCATTGAAATGATTGGCAAAGGTTCACTGCTGAACAATGTGTGCAGCATTGATAGTTTTGAAGTGACTGTGGCACCCCTGGCTGAGATTGGTGGCGCACTGGGGTGCCACGGCACACAGTTTGGGAACCACTGGATTATGCAGTAGAACCATGATCAGCTGAAAGACTTTTTGAGAATGTATTTCATTTAGCACTTCACTTCATCGTTATATGATCCCCAATGTGATGGACAACTTGAATGATTCAATTGGTATTTGATGGAAAGTACTGCATTGCCCTGTGAAAGTCATGAAAGTCAATTAAGGATAAGTGGTGACCTACAATGCTACAAGCAGGAAAGCTAGATTGCTGTCAAAGGGGAATGGGAACAAGGTTTTAAATCAGGTGGGGTGGGGAACACATTCAGGGACCATGAAAGCAACATTTTATTGGGGTACAAACATGTGATTCAACCTCATGCAGAGATGTGAATTTTTCCCAGGAAAATGGGTTGTAATTTCTCAGATTTAGGCATCTGGGTAATTCAAATCAGGTTCAATTGGTACATGGGAATACTGACGAAGGGATACAAAAACAAATTTGTATATCTGGGTACGCAAAGGATTCGTGACCCCTAGCGATCTTGTGCTGACATCTGATTGGCTGATAACACTTCCACAACAGAAGCTGTTGAAGTGTTATCAGCCATCAGGGGGCTCTCCTTCAGCTGGGTCTCCTGCCCCCCCCCCGCCCTGGGGACGACCACCTCCCCAGGGCTCATTTTATTTTGTCCTTGGGACCACTACCTCCCCAGGACATTATTGTAATATGGGGAGGGGTCCCTCCTGGCCCCCTCCCGTTGCCCAGGAGACCACCACCTCCCCTGGGCAAAACTGTAGTTGGAGCGGGGGGCATGTGGATCTCCTGGAACCCCAGGGACCCCCCTCACACCCTGGGGACCACCACCCCCGGGGTTAAGATCTAGTAGGAGGGGGCCGTGCGGCCCCCCTCAAGGAGCCTCTGATGGCCCTGGGGACCGCCACCCCCCAGGGCCAGCTCCTGCTATGTCCCAGCTGCAGCACTGCAGCTGCAGTCAAGTCACAGCAAATACTTTGGCTTTTGACAGTGAGACTATTAAAGCAGGTCCCACTGTCAAAATCCGAAGCTTTCATCTCTGTCCCCGGCGACAGAGATGAAATGCTTCAGCAAGCAGGGAGCAGCTGTCAAAGCATCTCCCTGCTTGCTGAAGCATGGGCACTGCAGGGGAAGACTTAAGGCTTCCCCTGCAGTGCTAGGTAGCCTGTAAGAGCATTGTTCTAAAAATATATTTTTTTAATTTTAAAGTAGGGACTGCAGGGGAGCCCTCAAGGGCTCGCTAGCGGTCCCACATTGTCCATAAAGGGCTTTATAATAAAAATTGAATACATTTGAAAAAAAAAACAGGGTCCGCGGGAGAGCCCTAAAGGGCTCCCCGTGTGGTCCCTACTTTTTTATATGCTTTTCACTACAAAGCCCACAAAGGGCTAAAAAAATAAAAATAAATTTAAAAAAATAGAAAAACGCCATAGCTTAGTGTGAAGGTCGCAGGGTTAGAGTCCAGCTAGACTAATTTTTCTATTTTCAAATTAAAAATGTTTTACTTTTTAAAATATATTAACTATTTTTTTTGTTAAATCTAACAAAAATCTCATTCTAAGTGCGAGATATTAAAACCTAAAAAAAACCTCTCTCTCACTTTCTCTTTCATTCAACTTCTCACACACCTACTTAGACACTTACGCACCAACTCATGCACCAACTGACACCCTCATGCAGCCAGTCATCAGTGATGTCACTGACCATGTCATGTGTGATGTAATATGTGAGGTCACAAGCAGTGCATTACGGGAGCGCCAGTTATAGTTAGCTGAGGTACCTATAGCTGCAGAATTTCCACAGTTGCGTATGAGTAAATTCAGAACCTAACTATAACGTCCATGTAACCTTTGTTTTTTTCAGTGATTATATATATATATATATATATATATATATATATATATATATAAAGATTTACCAAAGAGCAGGGCATTCCAAGATTATTGAAGTGACAAAACCAGCTGCTACACAGGTCTGTATGATTGAAACACATTGACGTTTTCAATTGTTCCTTTAAGTTATTTAATAAAATAAGCAGAACTTCAATACCCTTGGAGTAGCACCACGAGCTCTTTCTAGCTGAACAGAGAGTGATGGTTTACAGGCTTTTACAAACAGGGCTACTTTCAATGAGAACTTGACAGAGCTGTTCAACGCGCCAGCTGAAATCCAGAGAAGTCATTTTACATGGTGCCAGCAAAAACGTGAAACTCAAAACGGAGACCGTTGGCCTGGTTAGGATGATCACTACTAACAATAGTGAGTCTGTTGCAGTTAATTAGATCCTAAGAAAACCTGGGCCCTGTTGAAGTGTGATTCTATCATAGAGGATTTGTTGAGTGACAAGCCTGTTGTCACTTACCGAAAAAGTAGGTCACTGAGAGATATTTTAGTATGCAGTGATATAACTGTAGGAAGTAGTGAACACAGCAAAAAATATTAAAAACCCTGCTGGTTTTTATATTTATAGCAAGCATAAGGCATTCATGAATTAGAAGAACAAAAAACCAATAAGATGTACCAGGCAATGAAAACTGAGATATCCCAATTCATTACATGTGGTACAAACTTGGTAATGTATTTCCTGTAATGCCTGTATGCTCTTAAGTATGAGGTTAGTACGATTCATCCTGTACGCAAACGAGTACTACAACATATGCATGCTATCACCAATCATGACAAACATTATATGGTGGCCAAACATTCTCAGCAGCTTCATTACAGTGACCAAAATCTGTTGAGCTATATCAGTAGTGAAAAAATGGATGTCGACCCTAGATGGGGTGACTGAATTTTGATATTGAGTAAAAGGGAATCATGACTTATAACTGATCTAAACACAAAACCCCCACGGCCTTAATTCTGATGAGGAATTGTTTGTTCATTTAAATGGAGAATCATTTAGGACGTTACATGAAACTGTTACAGTTTCATGTAAGGGTAGGTACCCTTGTTGTTTGATGATGAACTGTGTTGTAAGTGTGAGTGTTCTGTAAGTCTGAACTTATTCTCTTATTTTACAGGGAGGAGAGAAAGGGACTGGCATTGCTGTGGAAATGAGAAAATGCACCAGCTAGGCACGCTACCCTACTCTTCTGACTATAAAGTCTTGGTGAATTTCGGATAATGTGAGGTTTCCAACATTTGTTTTTCCTTTTTTTTCCCCCCACTTATTGTGTTTAATCATTTGCTATTTTCACTGAAAGAGACTAGCATTTAGGGTGCCTATTTGGGTTGTATTAGATATACATAGATGGCTGCTATCAATTTTATTTGGAGACAACAGTATTCCCACTTGGGATTTATGAATACTTTGCGAAATTGGATAATATGAGTTATGAGGCGTTTACATCAATACTTTCATGTGTGTTTTTTGCTATTTCCCACTTGGGCTGTGTTCTGGTTGACCAAGGCAATACTGCATTGATAATCTGCACTGAGAAACTATATTGCTACTTGAAATGTACTGCAAGCTAAGTCCATAACAGGCAAAAACATTGCTATGTTAATTTTAATTTTAATAATGTATTTTGAATTTTAACATGCATTTATTTACTGTTGAATGTTTACTCATATTTGTTGTTTCTTTACCTGTATCAAATCTAACAGTCACTGAACCGTCACTGAGAAATGAAGTTGATATGAGTACAAAAGTGGGTACTGTTAACAGTGTTTACTGTATGGAGAGTTTACTTTGTACCACACTGTTTGCAGACAGTGAAAGTCTCATGAGAAATACACTACAGAGTATTAAAAAGTATATACTAAGCGCAGTGTACACTTTATGTAAAACGTGTTCAAAGAGTGACTATTCACTTAAAATAACCAAGGTCTGAAGGTGCTAATGACCATACCACCTCCAGCCCTCATATTGTGGTGATAGCTTACATCTAGTCCATCTTCTGAAGCAAAACAAGCACATACACATATGCAAGGATTAGTTCCTGGTGCACACAGTATTTTATGTTAAGTAGAAACCTTTAGACTGACACCATTCTGTCTAATAACTCCAAAGCTACTTACAATACTTACAATGTAGTATATAGAATATTTGCCCTGCTGGAAATATTTGCTACAGTACCAAAAAACCTGTGTGGAAAGTAATGAGCAAACGTAGCCTGCACACAGTTACTCTTCAATACAAACATTTATAATGTGTTCAATACCTCTATGCACCTATGGTACACATGAGTTTTGCAAATACTTCTACTGATTAGCTGTATACAGGCTGTACAAAAGTAGGTAGAAAAGTAATATGGAAACTACCTGCCACTATGTAAACTATAAAAACAAACTAGCACACTCATGGGATGATGTCATCAGCGATATCATCAATGATACAATTTGAGATGTTATGAATTATGTCATAAAATATGTCACAGAACATGTCATGAGTGATGTCATATGCAGTGCATTGCGGAGGCACAGGTTAGTGCTGCTAACTAATTATAACTGGTGAATTTCTGTGTATTTTTTTTTTTTTAGTTCAAAACAATGTTGTCACTGACAAATTCACCTAACTATAATGTTACTATAACCTTTGGCTCTTTCAGTGCATTTCTAAGAATTAACAAAAACAGGTCTTTTTAATCACACTTACCTAGAACATTACTTTACACTTAGTTTTTTTCGGTGCATTTCTAGAGTTTTTTTTATTTTTAAACACAGTGTAATATTTTGTTACCATATGTAAATCTAAAGCCTGCAGCCAATCCCTCACATGCAGGCAACCCCAAGTTGGGCATGGCCTTTGGCTGTGCGAAGTGGACAGTTGGCCACAAGGCCTTGTCTGCAGCCAGGCCCTGTGGCCAACCCCAGTAAATGCAGCCAATCCCACATTACAATATGTAATGGTCTTTTATTTTATTAAGGGTAGGGAGCAAGCGGTCCCCTCCCCGAGCCGGTTTAGTAGACTCTGTGAACTCCATTCCCAAGGGCCTTTTTTTAAAAAAAATTATGAAAGGGGCAGGGAGACAGATGGTCTTCCTCCCTGAGCCTTATAAGGCCCTTGGGACACCACTGTGCAGGGAATTATTATTATTTTTTTTTTTTAGGAGGAGGGGAGATCAGGGAGCTCCCCTCCCCAAGCCTTATTAGGCCCTAGGGACCTAATCCCCCAGGGCATTTTAAAAAAATGTATTCATTTTTATTAAAGGGGAGGGGGCTGCACCCCCCCCCCCGAGCCTTCCTAGGCCGTGGAGAACCCATCCACCAGGGCCCTTTTATATATATTTTTTAAAGTAAAGTAAAGGGGAAGGGGCCACATAGCCACCCTCCCTGAGCCTTGCTAGGACCGCAGGACCTTCATTCCCCATGGCCACCCCTTTAAAAAAAAGTGGGAAGAGGGGTCATGCTGGTCCCCCATTCCCCCCCCAGAGCCATGTTAGACCCTGGGGACCCCATTCCCCAAGGCCTTTTCTTTCCCTTTCCCCAAAGGGATGGGGGCCAGCCCCCCCCCCCCCCCAAGAGCCTTATTACGTCCTGGGGACTCCATCCCCCAAGGGCTGTTTATCTTTAGCTAAGGGGACCGCATGCCCCCCCCCCTGCCCACCCGCCCCCTTCCCGAGCCCTGTTAGTACCTGGAGACCCCATTCCCCGGGGCTATCCTTTGAATAAAGGGGAGGAGGGGCACGATACCCCCTCCCCCCCAGAGTCTTATTAGGCCTTGTGGACCCATCAGCCAAGGCCTTTTTTGTATTTCTGGGTTTTCATAGGACCTAGGGACCCCATCCCCCAGGGTGGCTCCCCTTCCCAGGCCAATCTGGGGCTTAGGGACCACATCCCCTGGAGCCTAGCGCTGTTAAAGGTGGGTGCCCAATCAAATAGTCTCACTGGGGGCCGCAGGCAGAGACCCAAGGTTCCCCGGTTCCAGCTGGCTCCCCACATACAGTGGGAGATGGTTCTGCTCCCACCCAAATGGAGCAGTTCCTAATACTGCCCTGTCCTGGTTGGTGCAATATTTTGATCTGTTTCCCTGCCTGCTTCACTGCAGCCAGAAAGACAGATCAAAAGTCCTCTCCCAGAGGGTGGGAGCATTTTCAAAGCTCCTGCCTGCTGAGAGCAGACTTGGTGCTTGCTCTCACTAGGCGTATGTTTTGAAAATGCTCCCACCAAGTGAGAGCAAACACAGATTTCCCTGCATGTGCTGTTGTGTGAAGGGAAACCGCTATGTCCTGTGGACAGGCTCCCCGGGACATAGCTGCTGAGTCAGCATTGGGGGTAGTTTACCCAGGGCCTTTTGTGACACGAGGAGGGAGGCCATGTGCCCCCCCCACCTCCCTTAATAAAATAATGGTGAACCCAAAAGTGGGCTCCACAGAGCCTCTGGAGGCATGGCGGGACTGCATGGACCCCTCCCCATATAAGCTATTTTCAGCCCCTTGGTTGGGCTCCCTGGAGCCTCTGGAGGCAGAGAGAGGGGGTTGTGTGCCTCCCCCCCCGCCTTCGCATATACACTATTTTCTGCCCCAGGGATGGGCTTCCCAGAGTCTCTGGTGGCTCGGGAAGGCGGGGGAGGCACACGTCCACCCCTCCCTATATAAACAATTTTCGGCCCCAGGGGTGGGGTCCCCAGGGCCTTTGGAGGCTCAGGGAGGGGGTGACACACAGCTATCATCCCCTTTATTAAACCAACCCCATTGGTAGGCCCCCGCAGCATAGATATAACAGACACTGTCTGGCAGCCATTTTGTGCTTTTTTTTTGTTGCCCTAGTTCTGATAGGATCGCATCATTTACTTTTTTGGCTTCTGATTCCCCCGCT
Source organism: Pleurodeles waltl (assembly GCF_031143425.1). Classification (NCBI taxonomy): domain Eukaryota; kingdom Metazoa; phylum Chordata; class Amphibia; order Caudata; family Salamandridae; genus Pleurodeles; species Pleurodeles waltl. The sequence goes on along the minus strand of NC_090444.1, from coordinate 905,566,452 downwards.
TGGGGCCTAGGATCATCCCAAAACGTTCCAGGAAGGAGCTGAGGTGGATGAACTTTTTTCGGGAAAGTTTTAGAAGAGTCGTCAAATGGGGTCAAACTTAATAGCAAACCAAAAAACGCTCTTTCTGTGAAAAAACAGATCTAACTCTAACTACCTTTGGGCAACCACCAATATTTCTGAGTGTATGTATTTGTAAAAATCTAGGACAGCAAGTTGTCTTCCAGAGTGTTTGCTTTTTTCCAGTTTCTTGCAACAACTGAAATGCTTTGACTAGCATGCCTCTCCTGCCTGGAGCACAACCCCGCAGAGTTTGAGAGTGAACGGGAGCTTTCGGAAGATATATCCAATTTATGATGTGATGCTTTTTCTACCGGGATATCACCTTCTATTGACTTGTTAGTGCCAGTGCAAGGTGATGCAGCAGAGTAAACAGGTGGGTAATGGGGCAGCACCTACATATCAATGTTTGTAAGGGCATAGGCTCAGTATTATCCTTTTCCAATGCTAAGCGTGGTTTGAATGACTGAGGGTGAAAGTAATGGTAAGCAAAATGTGCTTGCGAACATACGTAGTACAACTTCAAATCTGGGGCCAAGTCCACGTGGTGATATGGCAAGGCCGGTGTCTTTCAAGCCAGACAGGGCTACCTCCCAGTCTAGGCCAGTCTGACCATCAGGAACCTCAACATGCGGAATAATTACTTATTAAACTATATAGGGATGTACACTAAAAAGATAAAATAGTTTTTAGGGTTGGGGACCACCATCTTTGTGAATGAGATGTGTCCTTCCTGCCATTGAAAACAACATGCCTACACACATTCCGATCCATTCTTCCAATATGGCAATAATCTTTCCATTATTTTGTGTTGCCTTCACCTCTAATCTGTGGTCAGCCCAAACTCTAAGTTCTCAAACCACTCACGGGGAAAGTCCAGGTGGAATCTTCTACTACTTGGGGTATGAGGAAAGGTGAATGACTTACTCCAATTCATCAATAACCCTAATAATGTCCCAAAAACTCTCCAATGATCGTTTCATGATAATCCTGGTTCGCTCATAGAGAGCGCCACGTCATCTGAGTATAGTAAAATTAAAAGGGGGGCCTTGATTTGCATATCAGGGCGAACATCAAGTGTTGTTGTCTCAATGACGCTGTAACACTTTGTGTTACAGGATGCCAGTATGCAAGAAAGCAGTCAAAGGAAAATAAACTCAGAAGTGATATTTACAGCTCACAGTAATTTGATGAAAACTGGAAGGCCAGAAGGTACGTGTTCTGTAAAACTAGAAGGATGAATCAAGAAACGAGGATCAACAGGGCTGATCCATGAATGGTAGGCTGTGAGTAATAAGGTTTGAATAGAAGTGGAGGTATTTTTGGGGGCATTGGAGGTAAAAAAAAAAAAGTGGGTGGGTTGATTTGTTTAGAGACTTGAAGGAGTTATACTTGTTTCATGGTAAGAATATATTAGTGAGTATGGTTCAAGAGAGGCTGGGATGCATACTGTAAGAACTACTCTACCGCTACATAAAATGCAACTTTTATACAACAGTATGAGTGTGTCCTTGTGTATGTTGCCTGGTCCCCAAAGTCTCAATCTAGAGGTTTACATTGCTCACAACAGCCTTATGTCTGCCACTATTTAAGAACTCAGACCGAGAATGTCAAAAACATCAAGGATATTTATTTATCTATTTTCAAGTGCCATAAGCTTGAAAATAATCGGAGGAAGCCAAAATTAAGAAAGGGCTCACACTGAAAGATGGCTAACAACCCGGGATTGCTTCCTGCAGGATAATCTTCTTTGCAGACTTGTAACTGTGAAATTAAATGTGTGTGCACAAGTTAATTAAATAGTACTGTTCTGAGGAATTTAAATATCTAAACGAGTTTGGCAGTGCTGTACCAAAAGAAATATGCTACTCTGAACAGTTAAGGGAAACAATCATATGCTGCCCGATGTGTTTGACAATCTTCTTTCTATTTGATTCAAAGAGGTGTTCCCCTTCATTCCCACCAACCACATCACACTGCAACCTACCTACAAGGGCCTAAGATTCCTTAATTACTGGTCAGATCCACGCCGTTCTCGTTTCCCATTGTCAGGGATGACAGGCTGAAGGGCCAATTCCAGATCTGAGCTTCTGCAACTAAGGTTCTTCCAAGTCCCTACAGAACCTCCCTCATAATTTTGTTATAGAGGGGAGATATAGGGATTATCAAGCAGAATGTGGTCTTCAATTGCTAACGGACACTAGCTGGGCAGCAGTAACATTGAAGGTAGTTTCTCTTTATGACCTTACTGCCCATCCAATGCTAGAGCAGTGATGTGCGTAGGGTTTTCCCTGTTCTGCCTCTGCCTACTTCTATCGCCCAAGTTCCAAAATAGCACCCCGCCTCAGGACCACATCAGAATCATTGGGTATCTGTATCAACTAAAGGGAAAATAGCTTTTTTTTATTTTTATTAGGCCTGGGCAAAATTGTAATCACGCCAGCATAACTGGCCTAATTTTGTTTAACAAAGTTTACGCATAATTACAGAGATTACATCCTAAAGCCACATTGAGTAATTTTGTGGAAAATGTGTAACATGAGATGCACAATTCGGGTAGTTTGGTAAAGTGAGCAGCATTTCAGGTATATTTTTTTACCCAAGCCGAAGTTCAGGTAATTTTTGCGTGCTAAACTATTAATCTGAACATGAAATGCAGTGTTCGGATGAATGGGTGGCAGTACCTTTAAGGTGGTCAGTCACCAGACATTTATGGTAGATATTTTACCTCAGCAAACCATTCAAGTAATTTTGTTTTTCAAAAAGTATTTATTTTGAATGCATAACAACAAACTTATACAAAAATACTTACAAAGATAAGCAAAACGTCTTAGCACAAAGTTAGTTTAAATGGCAGTTTCTATACATAAACACACAATTAAAAGCAAGTAGGTTGAGGGGAAAATGATTGTACTTAATGTAACATGAAACAGAGATGCACAAGATATCTCTGTCCACGTATCAGTATGGTTATTCACGGAAGCAATGGGGTTGCGGGCATAAATAAGAAGACCACAACAGTAAGACTGGTTCTCAATAGACATTGCTTACCAGAGGAAACTGAAAAGGAAGACCAAACATAAGAGACAGGAAACAGAAATAAGAGTATTCAGAATGGAATAAAGGCCTGAGGACACCATACCAGAGTTGTGGTAGTGAGAACAGCAAAGAGTGTATATATGTGTGTGTACACATGTATATATATATATATATATACATACATATACACACACATATATCTGAGGGGCAGAGAGTGACGTCAAGCGGGTTTTGTGTTTAGTGCAATATCAAGGTGGTTTGATTTTTTTGAGCTATTCATCTAATTTGCTCCATTAGGGACAGCTTGCTGAGAGCCAAGGGTATTGTTGAGCCACAATCTGCTCTGCCCCCTGTGATATATCTTCACCATTCCCACCATATATGGCTTGAAACATTGTAGAAGTTCTTCCAAGTACTTAAGATAGTTTTATGTGCTAACGTAAATTTTAGATCTGTTAAACAGAAGTCATGCTTCTTCATATCAGTCACCCTGTTGTCAAGGGAGGAGCCTACATCAGTAAAAGTAAAGTTCTCAAGGGGTGTAAGAAGAAAACTTTTGTTTAGGTGTGAATGTATCATATTCCAAAATGGAAGTAGTAGAAGGCATTTAAATAACTTATGCAAGAGATCACCAAGACTTCTTTTACAACTTCAGCAATTTTTATTTGTTGTTAAACCCATCCCACGCAGCCTTTCAGATGTCGGAAATACTCTTATGAAGGAGAAGATATTTGGTCTGAGCCAGACTGGGAATAATTGTTTTGCAGAAAGTGCTTGGCTAAATCTTAGATTACAGATCCTCTAGGAGGCATGCGTTCTTCTCCACTTCCCAATCAGCTGCCTATTTCAGTAAGTTGGAGGATGAGGGTTTCAAGAATTTGTAGATTTTAGAGGCAACATACCCACTGTTCTTCATTTTTATTAATTAGAGCATGACTGAATGTTTGCGTTCAGTAAAGGTATGTTGTTTGGATATAGCCACCTTCAATTTTATAGGAAATTATAAAACTCAATATTCTTCAGACCATAAATTTGTTGTAAATTAGCGAAGGGCCTGATATTCTCTCTAGATCTTAACTGTTGAGAGTTTGGCATCAATATTTGCAATTATTCTTTTGGTGGTAGTAATATATCAGATTTTGAGCAACTGGATTGTTTTCATTGATAGTAAGAATGAATATGAAAAATAGATCTTCCACCAGTAATTTCTACTGAATAATCCAGGAAGGAATATAGTTCCCATCATTTTCAAACCAGTATGTACCCTTATCAAATAAGGAAGTTTGTGATTGCCTTGATATCATTTGCTCCGACATCCTGCATGCCAAACATTTGCATGACCCCTGTGATTTTTCAGGGATCTTTGATTATATAGGATAAAATTGCAGTTCAAACTCTTGCTGGAGGGTTTGGCGAGTTTTGAGATGTGCAGGAAAACCCCACCGGCACTCTTACTTGGCTCAACCTCAATCCACCTTCTGCCTACAATTTACAAGATCTTTAGAATGAAATACCTTGGAATCGGACGGAGACTTTGGGCACATCCACAATAGAATGACTGGGAATCCTGGACCCTTTATGTGCTAATGGGGAGAGGGGCTATTCACCTGAACTTGAGGAACCTCGGCCTAACAGTGATCCTGTGCACCTGAACACAATAGACGATGATCAACTTAAGAACCTGCACTATTATTGACATCTTGTCATGGAATGTTGCAGACGTGAAATCCACGCTAAGTGATCTGGCCTGCCTTCCTTGACCAGTTCGACATACGTCTTCTCCAGGAAACCTGGAGCCTTGACTCTGTCCATAGATCAGGCTGCGTGTCTTATCATACTCCGGCTCGCTGTGTTGGAAGTGGCCATCCTTCTGGCACCCTTCTTATCTAGGTATTTGTATAATGTCTATATTCGGTGGGGTTGAGGTATGGGTGACACCACATTCCAGCGACTAGACAATGACAGCATTTCTTCCATTGTTGCCGAAGATGAGGAATGAGGTATTCCTATGCCAGTGAAACGCTGGACAGGTGCTACTTACCAGCTTCGGTTCTTTACACTATCCTATGCCCTGAGATCATGTAATGACCACACACTATACAATCCACAGGCTGCCCACACTTTTAATGGAACTGGTTATACACACAGAATCTGTTTTTTTAACTACCCTTTCCCTCTGGGGCAATCTGGTTGATATGAAGGACCTCAATAGGGTAGACAGTGATCATAGCACTGTTCACCGCTCACCAAGGGGTTTATTTAACCACTTAATGTCCCAGTGTCACTTACTAACAATGTGCTTCCCTCAAATGACGGATGTAAGGTCAAGTAGGGCAGCTTTGCCGTGCTTACGGACCTCAAGAATAAAATGAACCAGGCTCTGATGGATGCTACACACGGATTAGACAACCTTTTTTCCACCTCAGGATTGAAATTCCGCAACTGAACAGATACATGGGAACATGTTTAAGGTCCTAGGGGAATGTTTTACTGTACGTCATGAGCCCACTCATGTGCCTGTTAAATCTGGCTACACTTGGTTTAATAAAGACTACCGCCATAGGAAGAATGGGCTCCACTGAGCTTGAGTGTGGTGACATCAGTCTTATTAAAGTTAGGAGGAAAGAGAATAAACTGGCTGAAATCGAAGCACATCAGGAGTGGGACACAAAAGTCTGGGAAGACATTTATGAGAGAGCAATTCATAAAGATACTAGAAAGTGTTGGATGTTGGTGCCAATGGAGAGAATCGACCACTGAAGCTTCTAGATGACTCCATCCAGCTGAAATATGGCATAAACATTGTTCTGCTCTTTATGACCACTCGTTGGGGCAGGTATTTCATGTGGGGTCCTGCCAACCCCTAAGAGTCAACTTTCTTCCCAATCATTTAAGATTTAGATGAGTGAGACACTGTGACCAATATAGGCCATAGCGGCTGGTATGATGGCTTATCGGGCGATCTCTTTCTATTAGACATTGATGGTTGGACTCGGTGTCTGAATAAACTGTCAAATTGTATTCTGGAGGGAGCAAGTATAATGTGTAGTTCAAAGGTAGAAATTGTTCCCATCTATAAAAAGGATCTGCAGGATTCATCCTTAAACTAGAGACCAATAAACCTCACTGATGTAGCCCAAAAGGTCTTCTCCAGACAGATCTTAGGAAAACTGGAGTCTTGGGTTGAGGACCCGCTCATATTTGCAAGCAGGTTTCAGGAGATGAGTAAGACCTATTGACGAGGTTTTTAGGCTCCTAACCATTTACTTGAAACAAAAGTCCTCTAGAAGACCCACTTGTACTTAGTCTTTGTGGATTTAGAATATGCATATAACTATGTCCCTCGAGGCAAATGGTGGGAGGTCCTGAAGGAAAATGTGACAACCTCCCCAACCCCCCAAATGTCCTGGATATTCTGGTATGCCTGAATCAGGACACATTTGTTCAAGCTAGGTGGGGCCCGACAGGTGAGCTAACCGAACAAATAGGAGATTACAAAGGTGTTCACCAAGGGGTATGTCCTCGCACCAACCTTATCTTATATCTTAATGATGTGGTCCGCTATGCTGGAGAATGGGGTGAGCGACGCCCCCAAGGTAGCTGGCTACACGATTCCCCTTCTGCTTTTTAAAGATGACACCTTTTTGGTGGTGAAAATGTTGAGTAGCCTGCAACACCAGGTGGACAGGTTTGTGGCTTTTTGTGCTGACCGAGGGTTAGTGATTAACCTTCCCAAAACAAAGTTTATGATCATCAGCCTGCATAGGTCATTCAGGGGTGTGATAATGCTTGAGGACAAACCTTTTGAACAAGGTCGCCAAGTTTGATTACTTGGGAATCAAATTAACCAAGCCCATATTATGGTCGCCCCAGGTAAAAAAAAAAAAAAGAAAGCAACGTGAACCTAACCCAGCCCGCTGCAGCTATTCTAAGACTGTAATTCTTCTCGAGCCAGGCACATATCTCCTGCGTTAAAGGTATACAGGGCAGAGGAGAGTGCACTGGATAGGGCACCGCTTGTTCAACTCCACTTGGGGTAGTTGAGTTCACCTTTTTGAGAGCCCTAGTTTACCTCCCTAAAAATACTCCACTAGTACCATTACACTGGTATATGGGCATCAAACCAATGGTCCACATGGCCCAGCTTAGACCGTTATTTATACTGGCATAGGCTGAAATATACCCCAGCTCTAGATGACTACTATAAAGCTTTTCAAGAAGTGGTGTCACTGGATTCATTTGGTAATATCAGGTGGATAAGCTATGTCAAGTATTCTTTAACCCAGCTTGGAATTCTGGTCCACTACCCCACGAAAAATTTACCTGGGATACTCTTAAGGATGACTTTTGGGGGTATATGCAGGACAATGAAATGAAGAATACCAACACAGGGTCTTTAACCTGCAACTTCCTAGATTTTAAGCCTGATACAGAGATTCAACCGTTCTCAGACTACATTTATCCACTTGTAGCAAAACAATCTAAAAACAGTATCTTAAATTTTGCTATGGCATGTTACTCCTCTTTTCTTCACAAAAAAAATGGAATACACAACCTATTCTGAGTATCATATGCCTGTCATGCCGGCAGGCAGAAGAATCTCTGGTCCACTTCATTTTCTTCTGCCCCAGCTATGAACAGCCCACAAAATCCTGGATTATCCCAATTTGTAAACAACGTGGGTGTAGACAGCTCCATGTAGCACTTAGGCTCTTTTGCACAGAGCAACTTCAGTCAGTTATTTGCGCAGTTGCTAAATATCTTCACTGGAGAATTAGAAGTAAAATGTTGGGGCAAGTACCTTTCTGGGCTTCCCTTTACGCTTTCTCTTGTGACGGTGTGCATATGAATATGATTCCTAGGGCTTTATTATTAGATATTGCCTGCAACTGTCCTATTGCACTTTTGTTCCATTTGAGCCTTGGCAGAATAGCAATGACAGTAGACGGTTCTTAGATTTTTTTAACATAAGCTACCACAGGTTTCAATCTCTGTGATTGTATTGTCTGTAGATAGTATTAAGTAATCCCCTAAAGTTTAGGCATAGTTCTTTCAGACTGTAGAATGTCTTTATGATATTTGTTTGTGAGAACTGTTGTGGGTCTCAATCTTTGTGACACCATAATATTTGTGCTGTATTGTGTATGTATTTTGTTATGTTTTTATTGAATCTTAAGTATATGCTTTATAATTACAGTTTCTATGATTTTTCACACTAGCACTTTTTTGGCATATATCATTAAGCATGTCTTTTTGAATCCCTTGCAAGGGTTGCTATGGGTTCCAATTATTGTGATCACATTCTATATACATATGCACTGTTGCATACAGTGGAATGTCATGATTTGTGTAGAACTACTACCCATATGCAAGATACACTGTTTTATCTCTGTCGGCTATATTTCTTTATTTATTCACTATGACGTTTGACCCACTGACATCTATGAGTGTAGGCAAACCTGTAAACCTTATAGTATGCTATTTATTATTACCACAAAGGCTGCTATGGATTTCTTGCTCTTATGATTTTACAGTGGGTTTTATTCTCCATATGGTATAGATGGTTTTTAAATGTTTTGTATGGCTGATCACCTACATGAGTCGAGTTTTTTTTTTTTTAATGCTTTTTCAACTACGTCTGTCTGTTATATATGTTACATGTACTTTTATGATTGTAAAAACAGAAAGTATTGACTGACAATAAGGAAGCAGATTTGAATCTTGTGAAATCTGTCAAATTAATGCTACCTTCTTTCCGAAGACTTTATTTCTTTATAGCAACATGTGGTTTCTTTCCATTACACAGAAATCTGTTGATCATTTTGTCTAAAGAGAGAAAAAACATTCCCCCAATCAAGTGATAGGAATCATGCTTAACAAATAGTTGAATATTGTAGCAATAATCATTTTAATTGATTGTATCTGGCCCCACCAGTAAAGAAATTTAGATGACCAGGACTCTATTATGGATTTATTTTTGTTTTTTAAATCACTAATTTCGAATTAGGGGCTTGTGACTCCTAAAGATCAACATTAAAATCTATTCCGAAATATTTTAGGCAGTCTTTTTGCCAGGGTAGGCCAAATTTCCCAGGATGGATTTATTATAGTGAATATTAAGAGGACAAATCTTGGTTTATCCGTATTTAGGGAGTAACCTACTACTAAGACATAGTCACATATGGTTTTAATAAGTACTGGTATAGCTATAGCCACTTGTTCTGAGAAAGCCATGATATCATCTGCCTATGCAGATGTTTTAAAGGAACTATGATTAAAAAGAATGCCAGTCATCTTCGGATACTGATTAAGTGATGCCAGAAGTGGCTCAATGGCTAACAGAAACAAAGCTTATGAGAGTGGGCACCCTTGACTCGTTTCGCTTTAACAAAATTCAGAAAGGATGTTTCTGACCTTAACTCTGGCTTCAGGGCTGTGATAAAGTGCCATGACCATCTTAATAACACTGGCCCCCAATTCAAATGTTTTAAGTACACTTAGCAAAAAAGGCCATGCCACCCTGTCAAAGGCCTTTTCGGCATCAAGTGTTATCATCAACACCACCAAGGAATATTTCTGCAAAGCTGTTTCAAGGGTGTGACAGATCTTGTATTATCACTCGCAAGATGGCGTTTCATAAAGCCTGCCTGATATGATCCAATTAAGGTAAAACATTTTCCAATCTCTTAGCTAATACCTCTGCATAAATCTTGCAGTCATGATTGATCAGGAATACTGATCTAAAATTTGTGGGTCTGTGGACCCTAAAAGTGAAGAGAGACTAGGGGCAGCACAAAAGATTTGGCCCACGAGGACGAGCAGCCTGTGAGAACGAGCAGCCTGACGAGCTGCATGTGAGGCTTGTGGCAAAGATGGCTGCAGAATAACCTACTGCAACAAGGGGTCACTCAGCTAAGTGTGTTTGTTGCTCCTGTACCAGTCCCCCCGCTGGAGCCCATCATTGGGGGATGTGCTGCTGCCGGGGACCGCGGGAGAAGCAATGCCGAGACTTTGGTGACATGCAGTGCAGAAGCGCCCTGGAGACATTGTTGGATGCGAGAGGGTCACTGTGGTGATGAAGAGGTGCTGCGGAAGCCAGCGTCACTTGACTGTTCTGCCTGGGTCCGTGAGCTCCTCCCTAAGACTGCAGGTATGGGGGTACTGATGTGAGCCCTAGGGGCATCTGTGTAGACGAGCTGCGTTGATCAGGCTGGGGAAGCCTATGGTACAAGATCAAGTGTAACTGACAGAGGGAGCAAAGTGCCCTGGGGCCTAGGGAACTGGATGGCACTGCCTAGCAGACACCATTTGGAGGTGTGACCTATGCCGTACTTTGCTAGGACTGCAGTGGTGAAGGGTGCCGCTCGACTGAGGTTACCTGAAGTGGCCAGGAAGTGCGCTTATTATTGTGCTTCACCCTGCATACCCGCCAAACAGAGTGGCCTTCTGGGTGGGGCGTGCTTTAGGTCCTGGCGCCGCCTTGTGCTGTACGACTAACTGTGGGTATTTGATCTGGATCACTTCTTGCTTTGGAGACTGATGGGCTGGTTGTTAGGGGATGCGACGAACGGTGTCAAAGTGTGCCCCACTCAATAGATGGGACTTTGGTCTCTCTGCGAACAGTAAGGGACATCCCTCATGCAGCACGACCCCACATGCTCCCCTCTGCTATTTTATAGGATCTGAAGCAGAGATGGGCAAAGCAGACAGGAGCCAAGCCCGCCTTACATTTCAGCGTGACACCAAATCTCAACATGAAGCCATCTCGGACCATAAGAGGGACTCTCAATCCCAGGGCGCAATGGCACTGGAGAGCACACTTTTAACCATGCAACAGAGTCTACATTCCACAGATTGCAAGATCAATACCCTAAATTTGCACATGGACCACATGGCAGCCAAGCTAGACAAACGGCACGCATAAGGGCGGCAGAGCAGCGCATGTCAACTGCTGAGGTCGACCTGCAGTCAGTGTCCATGAAGTATCTGAACATGGAAAAGGTGCTGGCGGTCATACAGGCCAAAAATGAGGACCTGGAGGTGTGCTCCTGCCATAACAACTTGCACCTCACCCTTCCTGGAATCCACCAACACCGGCACACTTTGTAGAAATCATGCTATTTGAGTTATTTGCAACAGAGAACTTGTCAAACATGCTGGTGGAGCACACACGTCTCATGGCTCGGCCGCCTCTGGGGACAACTCCATGACTCAATTGATGGAACTGGGATACGGTGCTCTGTATATTCAGAGAAAAGGCGAACATACAATATCAGGGTGTGTCATTGCATTATTTCCCGATTTCACAGCAGAGGTGCAGGCCACCCATAAAGAATTTCTCCCGATCAAAAAGACTTCAGCAGGCAGGAATACTATACGCCATACTCTGCCCAGCAAGACTGGGCATAGAGCACTGTGGGACACTGAAAATATTTGCACACCTAAATCAGCATCCAACTTAGTTAGGAAACTTGCCTTGAAGCCTCAACAGCATTCAAGATCGGAACTGAATGACCTTGGCAACTAACTCACCACAATGATATTGACACTGGAACGGACTGGGGAATGGCCGCACCTGTCTCAATGGGCGTGGACAAACTTGGGGGATTATACATTTAACGGAGGGCCATCCCCCCCTTGCAACATAAAGGTTACCTAGTACACTTAAGTCACAACTCCTATGGCCTTCCTGTGGCTCTATGGTTTGCACACTCCACTGTTTGTAGACTATAGACTGCCCGAGCGGCCTGCATGGATGTCCGGTCCCGGTCTGCATAGCTGGTCTTGCACCCAATAGATGACATGAAACTCCATAGACGCACTGTTATTCCTGGCCACCTTTGTCCACCTGGAGAGGTTCTGAGCCTCTAGCTGCCCCATGAGGGTATACCTATGCCTTTATATTGTCATATAACCCAGGTTGATATATGCTGTGTTGTTATGTTCGTTCATACATCTTTTTTTATTTCAGGATATGGAGATGTCTTTGACACGATTGGGATGCTGAAGTTGGGGGTGGGGGAAATTCTTGTTCACTGATTTTGTTACCACAAATGTCCTACAACTTACTATTTTCATGGGGGGTGCGTGTATTGCCTGTGAGGATGTTGGGCTCAGTAAATGATTGTGTGATGTTGCAATGAGTCCCATCCCCAGGTCACTTATCTTTACTAACATGCAATATCCGGAGGCTGAACAACCCCAGGAAAATACGCCACGTACTTGCATACTTAGGCATCAGCAAATAGCTTCCTGCATTGACTTGCAGTGCACTGGGTCCAGTAGATTTTCAGGGTCCAAACACCAGCTCATGGCCTTTGTTGTAGATGTATCCCAGTCAAGCGACAGAGTGGCAGCCAAGTGATCAAAAATGACTCTAGTTTTGATGGCTCCCAGCCATGTTTTTAGAACCTAGGAGATAATCAATTCTAGAGTGTATTTGGTGAGGGTGGGAGAAAAAGCTATGATCTTTTTCATCCAAATGCTCTAGTCTCCAGGCATCTCAGAGAATATTTATCAAAGATTTTCTGTATTACTTTATGTGGTGTAGGTAGGTGTGCTTTATAGCTGCATAATCTATCTAAGGTCATCCAGAGAGACTGAAGTCCTCTCTGAACAGTATGATAGCGTGTTTGAGGACTATGTTTAGAAATGAGGATGTTCAAAAACTTTAAGTCACATATATTGGGAGCATATATATGTGTGTGTAAAATTATTGTCCTGCCTTGGTCAGTTTGTTGAAAATACATCTCCCTTCTTTGTCCTTATAAGTTTCTAAAATGGAAATATCAGGTTTCTGTCAGGACTGTAGGTACAACATTCTTTTTATTAATTGCAAGAGAACATATAACATCACCCACCCAGCATCCAATCACCCACCCAGCATCCATAGAAAACAGTATTTCCTTTCCAGTAATTTTAGTTTATTCTGGAAAACAGCATATCCCTTTTAAATCTGTGAAAGTACCATGAGATTGTTCTTCTTTTTACAGGATGGTTAATCCCTTTGACGTTTAAGGATACTACCTGTAAACTATCACCTTATTACAGGCCATGAGAAAACACCAGAAAGAGTAGTAATGGTAAAGTATAATAAGTAGAAATATCATTAGGGAATGTGTCAGCATTATAAGGAATATAAAAGTCGACAGTTTGCACCTCAAAAAGCCATAGCAGAGTTAGATTGTGAGTATTGGCAGATAAAAAAAAAAAGATAGCGCATGGGTCAGATAACGCCTTAGAAGGAAGGAGAGAAAAAGAAAAAGGAAAGAAAAAATTGCATATAGCAAAAATAAGCTAGCAGTTCCTCTATACCCTTCTATACCACCCTTTACCCACACCAAGCATCCACCACGCCTCTGAAATGGGTAACACCTGGTAGGAACAAGGAGAGAACCACAACAGAGAGAACCACAACAGAGACAACCCCCTCAGACATCCCCCCATCAGCAAAAGAACATGTCGACCACTGTTTAACAGAAGGTGACCAAAACGTGAACCACAAAACATAGGTTTCAGGGAGCAATAAACACACATCAACAAAGAACCCATATTACTTTATACCCACGTAACCAGTAAGTAATGCAAGTAAGTAATGTCAAACGTTCTGTAACTAAAACAATGACCTCGTTAATACAAAAACAATTGAACTACTGTGAACCAGTAAAGTTCTTCATGTTCTATTTCCATCAGATAAGAATAGATAGGTCAGACATCTGGTGAGAGAATAACATAAAGCAATGCAAGTTTTAAAGTTCTGAAGCAATACTGCATAGCACTCCAGGGTGTAGATAGGTGGAAATGCAGGGTGCCACTCTTGTGCAGGTCTTGGAAGTATGACCACTAACAGGCAGGTAATGGTAATATCTAAATTTCCATTAGAAGACGCCAAGACTTTTCTAAGTTTCAAGGAAGTACATACCAAGTACATTTCAAGTACACCACAAGAATACTCCGAATAGAAGAAACAACAAAAGGAAATGTGACCCAAGGTTTATTTCATCTCATACCACATGAACCATACTCAAAGATGTTTAGAGTTTGAGGTATCCATTTCTGAATCTTGAACATGTTCTAAAGAAATTAAAGCACGTCTTGGCACGCATAGAAAATCGGTGCCTTGGCCTTGTAAAGGATTATAAAGTGAGCTCCACCCACAAAGGAAAAAAGGAAGTTCATGTTATGCAATCTTGACCTTAGAGGCAAAAATCCTTTTCAAATCTGCATGGTGTCTTTAGAGTAATCCTGCCAGTTGTTGATCTTCTTGCCTGATAAATCTACGTTTGAGCATGAAGTCAACTGTTAGTTCAACATGCTGATAATGAAGTGGGTTACATGCAATCGGTCTGGGAGATGTGAAGGACGATGGCTATGTGGAGGTGAAGTTACCTGACAAACTCTGTTCAGTTCAAAGTTGTGGACATGGGTAATACTTGTTTGTTTCAGAATCCCTCAGGAAAACAAAAACGCTACTGGAGCCCACTTGATCTTCAGCTCCTTCTGATATTCCAAAGAAGCGAAAGTTCCCTCTCCTGTTTCTGTCTTCCAGTTCAGTCAGCTCCTTATATTTCTTCCTACTATGAGCTACAGTGGCGTTCTGGTTGTTCTTCATTTTGGTAGCAGGGAGCTTAACCTCATCTCAGCATTTGAAATTCTTTTGGACATTTGCTTAAGGTCTAATCTCAGACTGGCAATGCCCTGCTGCATGTCTTTATTCATCCTTGTGCTTTGAGCAAGTTCCAGAACAGAGAGTTTTAAAAGAAATTGTGGTCAGATTTCCCTTCAATCAGTAAGTCTGTATTGTGAGGTTCTGCCTTGGACGTTTAGGAATAACTGGGCTCTTATTCCGGCATTTTGGTAACAGCTAACCAGCGCAAATAAGGGTTGGCAAAAAGGTACAAAGTGTGTGCGTTACGATACAAGGAGAAGTGCAAGTGTGTGACACGACATGGGGTGTAAACACTCCTACTGTGTCATTCTAACCAAGTAAATGCACCGATTTGGCTTTATTTATACTGTCAGTGAACAACACCCTTGTAATTTACAGAGAGTAAGTATCAGCCGCCATCTTATCAAATTTCAAGGCAAGATGGATATCTTAATTTTAATCAGGGTGATGTTTGCAGAGATGAAACAAAGTGGAAAAACAGGGATTTTCATTCTGTGTTCTTCACTGAGAACTAAACAGCATGGTAGACTTTCATTCTGCTATGTATTAGAGCAGTGAGCTAGTGATTTTTCCAAAACCCTGGGCATTGTGAGCAGAGACCGAGCAAAGAGAAAATTGGGGGAAGCAAAACCTTTACATAGCGAACTAAAGTGGTACATCTATAGGTGTGATTGTGCAAATGGGGGTATCACAGTCCACTGTAGCTCATTGTAAACAGGTGAATGCAGGCCTCACACAAGTCTCCCACAGGTACCGACTTAATCTTATGACCTGTACACCTATAAAAGCTTAATAACACAGTTCTGCTTTGTGCCACTCCAGGCTGGAATGCCGGCAAGGGAGAGCCAGCCCTACCTTACAGGCTGCAATGCACAGTGGGTAAATTCATATGGTGTAGAGCTCCAAAACTGCCTTGGTCCACAGGGTGTTCCAATGCTGGTCTAACTGTGGCACCATTAGACGGAATTGGATCACTACTGATGAAGCCTCCTTATTAAGCTACCATCTTCCTTCTAGGTTGGCTACATTGTTCGGGAATCAAACAAACCAACATCTACTTTGATGAACATTTTTAACAACAGCAACACATACTTCAAGAGCAACACAGCTTGCCAGCAGGCTCCCTACCTCTGCACTCAACAGCGGTGTATAAGGCTATGATAGCAGTATCCAGGAAGTTACACACAGATTCTGGTGGGGGTAGAAATGATTCTTAGTTTTGGCAATTATAGGTTAAGCTTCATCCCGTACTCCAGCACAAACTTTTCAAAAAGAACATCCAGGGTTCCATTCTCATTCAGTCGCTCTCTCCATCGCAGTCCCATCCTCTACTCTATACTCTGTCTCCGTGCAGAGCACTGCTTGTTGTGTTTCCATCATTTTGCTCTCTCCCGGAGCCTTGAGCTCTTTAAACGTCTTGGGTGGCTTTTCCCAGCTCTCAAGACACTCCTGTTGGCACAAATTAATGGGCCTCTACCTGTTCCAGTACCTTGAGCTTTGCCAGGAAGAAGAGCATATATTTCAGAACTAAATCTTGCATATTCTGTTTCACTTATTGCTCCTATGTGTTATATTGTGTCTTCCCTTGCAACCACAGTATAATACAAGATTTTGGTAGCTTTTGCACTTTGCATCAGTTTGTCTTTAATCACTGTGCACAATTGGTTCTTTTCCCACCTCTCAGTTTGCAATATTTGTTTCACAATTTTTTATCTGTTTTGGATGCCAGTAATTAATATTGCAACAACTCACTCACTGTGTCAACATTATATTCTGACATTCTGACCAGTTTAACTCATCGTAGGCATTAACTTTAACTTTGTTGCTGGCATCTTACTTATGTAGATAGCACTCAATCCTACAGTCATTCAATATTGCTTCTGATAAGCAGGTCTCATTCAGTCCTCATCAGCACATTTAGCTTTCTGGTTAACTATTTCCCACCTTTACATTTCGCATTATTTCAGTTTTCTCCCAACAGGCCCAGAATCATATTTAAGACTGGGGTCACCCAGCACCCTGAGGCTCCTTCCCTTGTTATGTCTCAGCCCCTTCTGGCCCAATCTTCCTTGTAGTATCAATACTACCATCCCAGTGTTTTGATCCCGGATCTCTGACCGCTAGGCAGCTGTCACTCCCACAGGGGAACCTTTCTGCAGACTGCTGCACCATTCTGCAAGTCTAGGCCTTAGTATTCCTGGGGAGGCCCTGATTTTCGTGATGCTCTCCCTCTGACAAAGCGGTCATCTTGCAATGAGGCCAGTCTTCCTATTTTGTTGTCGGGAGATATTTAAATCATAGTAGTGGTTCATATTCACATGTGATGGACTCCGCAAATAGTGTTTTGCCAATATTTCCTGTGGATGATATACTTGAGGCAGGTCTCTTAGCTACCTGCATGTTGCCATCTTGCCGGCCATGATCCACATGTAGCTTTTAACTTAACGCATTTCGGTATCAGTAGCGAGTGAAACTGTTGCAAATGGGCGGAGATGCCACTATTTGATCCCGTTTTACTCTTCATGGGATTGTGCGCCTCCTCATACACATCGCCCTAAGCATTTGAATCACTATATTCAAAGTGCCTCCACCACAACAGGTCATACTTCTCATCGCAACAAAGACTGGGGTTTGTGACACTGACCCGACTGCACTGCAGTCGCGAATATCCTATGGAACAAGTGATCTGGACATTGTCATCTGAGCCATTTGCATCCTCATGGGGAAAATGTGGCCTGCAAAAACTGGGCCTGTTGCGACAGCGATGGGCGATCCCACTCAGCCTGTGTCGTCCTTAACCATGGACACCTTTCAATATCTTGAATCCATGCGAAATAAATACTCAGAACAGTTTGAGAAGGTCCTCTGTGCCTTCCTTGATACCCAAACCTCACTAGAAGCAAAAATGGACTCAGTATCTCTCGACATGAGCATTCTTGAAGCACACCATCACAAACTGGCCAAAAGAGTTAATGTAACGGAGTTGACAATTCATACCATCGCCCCAAATGTGCAAGACCTACAGTCTAAACTCACGGCAATACAGCAGGAGATCTCCTCTTTGCATCCTAGGGCGGAGGACGCGAGGGGTGCTCACGGCACAACAACATCCGATTTGTTGGATTACCTGAGAGATCAGAACTTCCTAGTGCTGAACTTTTTCCTGAGAAATGGCTGATGGATACTGTGCTGAAAGATAAAATTCCTACTATGTTATCGGTGGAAAGGGCACATCGAATACCAGGACGTCCACCTAAGGCAGTCCCACAACCGCACCCTTGCATAGCCCAATTTCTAAACTTCAGAGACCGGGGCCTAATCCTTGAATTATTTCTCACCAAGAGGCCCTAGCACTTTGAAAACGCCACCATTTCAGCCTACCAGGATTTCACTTTAGAAGTCCAGCGTAAACGAGCCTCGTACATGAGTGTCAAGCAACGACTATGAGAACTCCAACTCCGGTATGTCCTCCTCTTCCCGATAAAGCTCAGGGCTATTTGAGATGAAACCTCCCATGTCCTGCCTACCCCGGAAGATGTTTGGACTTGGCTCCATGCCAAAGTGCTTGCTACATCACATGAAGCGGAGGACACAGAGGGGACATGGGTGACTGAGGTCAGCTTTAAGAATAATCTTCCCATCCAACCCCTGATTGACTCTAAAATCAATGCAAGTCTAAGGCTGATTTGGAATGTTTAGTTTTAACATTTGCAACTAATTGTGTACCATCTGCAGGCAGGTAAACTGCATACTAATATTCAAGCAACAAAGCCAACAGTGGTCAAAGATGAATGCTTAAAATAGGAGGGGGGAGCCCTTAGAAACACACCATCTTTTGGCCAACAGTAGCCCAGATGATACAGAATGAAGGTTTACACCAGTTGTTCTTAGCCTGTGGTCGGCGGACCCCTGTGGGTGTTTGAAGCTTAGTCAGGGGAAAAAGGGGGGTCCGTGACTGCTCAGAAAAATAAAGAGTATAAACAGATTATTAAAGTGCATATAAGAAAAAAAACAGACCACCAAAAATGTTAATATGTTTTGTAAATGTGAAGGATGAAACTGGAGGCTAGAAATTAAGTTAGTATCCTCAGACTGATTTGTGGGAGCAGTGCAAGTGCATAAAACAGAATTCAGTATGCACGATAAGTGGACTCAATTGAATTTATAAACACTAAAACTTTCCTATTTAAATAAAAATATATGTATATTTTCAAATTTGCCTGTGAATTAAATAAAGTATATCATTTTGTGTATTTGTTTGATGAATGATTGTTTCTGAATTTGTGTACATTGTTTTGCAGTTCAAATCACTGAAAACTAATGGGGGCCCCAGCTTCCAGTAATGAGCAAGTGGGGGTCCCCGGATTCCAATAATGATTCAATGTGGGGTCCATGCATTAAAGTAATGATTAAAAGGGGATCCTCAGAAGTCAAAATGTTAAGAACCACTGTTTCAAGCTATACATCAGTGACGCCCCTTCTCCTAGAAATTCACAGGGATTTCAGGACAAAGCACCTGTCTGAATATGGTGCTGCACTGATTGTGGGTTAATGCAGTCCCTCAATGGAATGAAAGTCCACATACTGCTAAAGTGATCTGCTGGTCAAGGTCAGAGGCCCTTATTGTAGCCAGAAGACCTCCCTTTCCTTCTTGTCCAGATAAGAAGGGTGAGAAATCTGTGTGTCATCCTTAACATACACAGATTTCATACTTTGCTGTCCCGAGCACACTGTGCCTCTTAAAACAAGCCATTCTCAAATGATGAGCCCAAATAAGGGTGAAATTGTTCTTGAGCTGCTGGTGTCCCAGTTCAAGGAGGACTTGGCCTGGCATCTTCGGATGAACTGGTCCCTTTGGAGCAGCCTAAAGAGTGATTTGCATATGGCTGGGTCCAAACCGTGGCGCATAGTGTGGAAAATAATAATGGACTGGGACGCAGCCCTGAATAATTACCAGTGGCTGAGATTAATTTAAACATTTCATCCATCATCTTTTAGTATACTTCAGTGTGGCCAGCCCACCTCAGATCATGACATCTCTACATTTAAACGTTCAACAAAAAGCATTTCCCCACAACACAATCTCTTGGTGAATGGATGGTGACAGTGACTCGAGGCACTCAGCCCTCTGTGGAAGCAGGCTGAGCCCCCAGTCAGCTCTCTCATGTTTAAGGGGCAGTTGCGGCCTCATTCTTCTGCAGACAGTGCTGCCCATCTGCATTCTCCTGTACCTTTTCCTTGTGACAACAAACATTGCTACACCATACACTAGCATCTCCAATTTGCCCTGGCCAGAACCTGTGGTAAAGACAGACTGTCACTTTTTATAACAGTGATACAAATACTGGCATTGGTCTTGAAAAGCCTGTATCAGCGCTGACTTCACTCCTACAACTCAACTGTCGTCCTCCTCCACAATCCACCTGCAACTCTACCCTGTTGGGATTCCCTCTTGAATTATAATGTAATGCAAGTCAGATTTCAACTGCATGTTTGACTAAAAAACACATCTTGACCACTGTGCATTTCAAACAATTAGAGTGGAAGTCAAGCTGCTTTTCATTAGTATTTTGTCTCCTAGTATATCTGACTGAGTGACATACGTCAACGAAATTCTCTGAGAAAGAATACAATTTTAAGCATTATTAGGCATAGGGGACGCTGTGCTAGAAGGCACCCCTACCTTTTCTAATACTGTCTGACCAAATATAATTTCAATTGGGAATAAACTCTGCATGATGGACAACAACCTTTGTACTGTAATTTCACTGCTGCCTAGTTGGGCAGCATCGCTAGTGCTGCACATAAATAAGCTTTCCTTTATTAAAGTTATATTTCAGAGAGGAGCAGGGAAGGAAGAACTGCTTGGCAGCAGGAGTGATACTCTCTCTGACTCAGCGAAACAGCGAACTGTTTTACTACATAGTTGTCAGTCACGAAAAAATGCCCATTTCAATTTTGTCCAAGACCTATTTTGTTACAAACGGAATATCTTATTGTAGTATTGGTCAATTTCTAGCTTTCTAAACAACTGGCTAGCAGCTGTGCTTGGAATGAAGGCACTGCTCAGTTCTGTTGCCCCTTATGCCCCAACTAAACCCCAAATCCTGCTATGCAATTCACTCAACACAAAGTGTCCTTTCTTTCTCACAAGTGTAATTGCCATCCTTAAGGTTTTGCATAAAATCGATTAAGGTTTCTTAATTGGGAGTTACTGTTCTCCAACTTCCTTTCCTTCTGTATCCCTAGAGTAACACTTCTCAATATGGGCTGGAGAAGGGCAGCAAATGGGTATCTCATTTCAGCTAAAGAGTTTACACAATCACCACTGTGAACCTAGGCTTGAAAAAGCTAAATTGCTACTCTTAATAAGTTGTCTGGGTTATACTGTCAACAACTTAGAAGGATTTACAGAAAGATGAGAAGACAGTAGCTTTGGTCATAGTAGAACGATAGCAAAAATGGTACTAGGGGATAAGGAGGTCATAAAAAGCACTATAGCCTTCCTTTTTAGGTCTCACTTGCAACAGTGCTTCTGCAGCAGGCACTCTCGCTTGCGAGATATTGTATACAAAAAGCAGATTGTAGCCCACCCACTCCTTAACATTTGTTGGCTTCCTTATCACTATTTTTTACTACCTTCGAATTGGCCAGCAATTGCAGTCATCACTTCCTCTTCTTTCAGCTGAAGCAAGTATTGATGGCTTCAGCCTGATTGCTGTCCTTCCACTGATCGTACTGTGACTGAGGTACTGCTTTTACCTTTGCTTCTTCTGTTAAACTTCTTGCCATTTGCTGTTTTACTATGCCACGCACACTTCAAAGAAGTCCCTTTTTCCTCTGAAATAGATGTTTATTGTGACAACAGATGTTATCTGCTTTTAGTGTGACAACAGATGCTACCTACTTACAAATGTATTTTCACTAAGACATGGGCGTTTTGGTTTCTTTGTGTGATAGGATTTTTTGCCAAATGTCAATTCTTTTTTCTTTTTCACATATGGGGAGATTAACTGATCTGCTCAGAACCACAGGGGTGTTTTGCCGAGACCTAACAAGCATTGGCAAACCAACAGATCTTACCTTTGGCGAGATCTGTTTTGTTTGATCTGCCTTTTGTTCATGTTGTTCAGCATGGGCATTGCAGACTTCAGCAATGATGTATGCCACGTTATATACCAGCCTGGCTGCGGTGCATCATGGCTAAAAAATAATAAACAAGCATTTGCAACGAGGTAGGTCTCGCATTTGTGAGAGCTGGAGCTATTGGCTTTGTAAATGACAATGTATTTTACCTATGTGTTTTAGTTTGGAGTGTAGTGGATGCATGCCAGATGCCACAGCACCCCCCCCCCCCAGTTCTGTTGCTGCAGGAGAAATGACACCACAAGGCTGTAATCTTGGGAGTGTTTTTGCCTCATTCTTACAGACTGGCTGTGATACCTTAGAGATGCAACCCTTTCTAGCGTGGTTGCATAAACTTTTACAGCACCAAACAAGCCACAATCAGGCACCTATGAGGCATTTAACCTAGAGAATGAGGGGGTCAAAAGAGTTAGGAGCAAAGAAAAGCGGGGCAGCCATATATTTCTGTGTGTTAAGCTTTTAAAGGAATTATTCCTCTACATTGGGAACACCAGCCTAACTTTTGAAAACAATGACTGTATACAAAGAGAATAACAGAAGAAGCAGCTTTTCTGTAAATTATTCACAGCAATTTTGATAAGAATGGTACCTGCTTTACAGTGCTATGAAATGGCATATATAAAATGTATTACCAGACTGTCCCCACATACACCAGACAAAAAAACCCTAGGGGAGATGATGTGGCGTAAGGGCAAGAGTTGCCGCCCCTGGAGCTGGGGAACATGGTTTGAGTCTCATCACCGGCTCAACATCCTGTGATTCTGGGCAAATCACTTAATCTCCCCCTGCTAACAAAAATGAATGATTTCTTTTGTAATGTAACTGGTGCTCATGGAAATCGCTGTGATACCTTTGTATTGAGTTTGCACTAACTGAACTCTATTTGGAGACACCCAACTTAGATGCAAAGGCTAGATGTCTTTTGCTATCAAGTAAGAGGCCGTGAAGTGCCTGGGTCAGGAGTCATGACTTCTTTTCCACCATTTTTGAGACAACACATTTTGCCATCTTACCTAGAAATAACCTATGTGCTTGGTCGGTGACCCTCAAGAGGTTACCAGGAGCATGTGCTATTGCCTATTAAGCTGTATTCAAGTCAGTTGGTTAATGCGCCCACCGCAGACGTCTTGACAGAATGAGAATGTCACAGATTACAATCCTGACATAGCTTTTTCACCTCTTCATCCCTACAAAGTTGATGCAAATTAATTATAGGAGTTTGTTAAGAATGGCACCTGCTTTGCAGAGCTATGAAATGGCAGAACTGCATTACCAAGCGCTATATTTAAAAGAGTTATTGCCAGACTGCCCCAACACGAACCAGACAAAGCTGGGGAAGACGGTTCGGGTCTCTGCATCAGCTCACCATCTTGTGATTCTGGGCAAATCATTTAATCTCCCCTTGCTACCAAAAAATGTAATGTGTTCTTGTGTAATATAACTGGTGCTCATGTAAAGCGCTGCAATACCTTTGTATTGAGTTTGAGCTTTATAAAACTGCAAAATAGAAAAATAAATTGCTCCAATACCTTCATGTCCAGTTTGCGCTAAATATCACTGGAAAAAAAAATACAACTGAATAAATAATCCTGACATAGCTTCTTTATCTCTGCAAGGTGATGCAAATCAATTATAGCAATTTTGTTAAGAATGGCACCTGTTTTGCAGTGCTATGAAATGGAAGAACCTTTATTGCCAAGAGCTATATACAAAAAAAAACAAGTTATTCCCAGACTGCCCCAACACGCACCAGACAAACAACCCTATGGGAGAGGATGTGGCATAATGGTCAGAGCTGCTGACCTTGAAGCTGGGGAACATGGTTCGAGTCTCGGCGCCGGCTTTAACATCCTGTGATTTTGGGCAAATGGCTTAATATCCCCTTGCTACCAAAAATGAATGTGCTCTTGTGTAATGTAACCGGTGCCCATGTAAAGCGCTGTAATACATTTGTATCAAGTTCGCGCTACGTAAAACTGCAAAAAAATAAAGCAATCCAAGACCTTAGTGTCGAGTAGGCGCTACATAAAACTGCAAAAAAAAAAAATGAATAAAAAAAGACCCTGCACACAGCGCAAAGAAACAGCAAGATGCCCGAAACAAAGGAAGAGGAAGAAACAACATACCGCCATGAGCGACAAAGCTGCGAGGCAAAAGAAAAAATAGTGCGCCGACACGAAGCTATCCGGCCGATCATGAAATAATTCATGTAACAAGGTCAGTCTCCAAGGCCACAAGGGGCGAGGGGGTGGGGAGGAGAAACGGGACAAATGTGAAGGTTTTACCAACAACATCAAGGGATTTTTGAAACGCAGGCCCAGGAACAAATGAAAGTGATGGGTGTGGTTAAAGCCCACAGAATAGATTACAACAGGTAGAAAAGCAGGGCTTGCGTGTTGCTATGCTCAACCCGAAAAAGGTCCATGATCCATCCAGCGCTAATGCACTTCTTTAAAAACAAAAAAAAGTGTGTTACCCCTGGCTGCATCATAGTACTATTTTAAATTAGTTTTAGCCATACTAGAAAGCATCAGTGCTGCTGTACAGTATGGCTACGAAACATTTCCAAAGCAAACAGGCCTCATAGGGAGACCTTTTGATGTGCCAATGATTGTTCCCTTTTGCATGTTGCACAGGGTGGATAAAAAAAGACCAAACCCGTTAAAGGGTTTAGATTACCATTAAAGAGTACTGTAGTGGGGCAGTATCCAACTACAAAGGACATTTACCCTTTTATTATTTTCTTGTATGGACAATGTCCACCTTTGAGGGGTTTTGTTAGGGCTACTGCTTGTCAGCAGCAAGCTCCAGTCTTTGGGGAGTTAGGTTTAAAGCTCAGTTGTTGGAGGCTATAAGGAATTACGCATCAGGCCTGAGCCTGATCAAATGTGTAGAAAGATTTTCGGGAAACAATAGGACCCCAGAGCATTACCTGCAGGTCCAGGTAATGGTCCTGTAATTCCTTCTTGACCTTACCGAATTGCTCAGTCACCTCCCATTTCATATACAGTAATACGGAAGTCATGCTTGAAAAGGCTGTATATCTCTTGAGAAATGGTACATCTGCCTTTAAGGCAGTAGCTTAACAAAGGCCCCCGCAGCACCTGAGGTTCAGGGGACACCCTTTGCACAGCACCTGGCTTGAGTGAGTCCGGAGGAGGGCCCTACATGTTCTTTGCAGGGGTGGGGGCACACTTTAGTTTTGTTATGCCACTCCTTTAAGTTGAATCAGATTCAGCTCATGAATCTCTGCACACAAACCTAGAGCTGGCAGCAACTTGATGGCTATACTTGGCTTAACCTTGAGGTGGTGGCGTAATGATGAATAACTGCTGCAAAAAGGCACCTGCTGACTATATGTGGAGTGAACTTCGACAGTCGTGGCATGCAACACTAAAAACATTGAGGAATAGAAATTAAGACTCTGCACTACATTCAAATTTTATATATATATATATATATATATATATATATATATATATATATATATATATTTTTTTATTTTTTTTTATGAATAAGTGTGTAAGGGACTGGTGCATGAATATGGCAGAAATAACGATTCCTCA
Organism: Pleurodeles waltl; assembly: GCF_031143425.1. NCBI lineage: Eukaryota > Metazoa > Chordata > Amphibia > Caudata > Salamandridae > Pleurodeles > Pleurodeles waltl. The sequence goes on along the minus strand of NC_090444.1, from coordinate 905,540,976 downwards.
AAAAAATAAGTCATCATCCGCTGACAGAAAGAAGTAACTTTCTAGGAGCAACACATTAGAGGACCTTTGCAGTCAGTCAAAGAAAAGAAAGACATGCACATACAGTAATGCCTATGTTCTAAATTTGTTTTGGATATTTGAGATGGCCCGGAACTAAGAATTAAGGGTTCACATTCAGATTCGGGCATAAGAAAATAACTCAAGTAGCAGTAACTAAATTAGGGACGAACCAAGGAGATGAAAAAGGTGAGGCCTCAAATACAGCCAACATGGCCGTCTGGAAGGCCTCAATTTTACAACGCTTGTGCGCTCGACCCTAAACATGAAGGAACAATTATTTTTACAAAAATTCAAAGCCGTTAAGCAGTCAAAGGGCCCATTTACCAGTCCTATATTATGTACCTCTTAACAGCACACCAGAGGCGGCCAGCATCACAGAGGGGATGGGACTGTCCTAGAAAACAGCACCACTCCTATACCACATCATTTTCAAGTGTGTCAAAACACTATTCCAATTTCGGGATTTTTAAAGTTTCGAAAGGAGGAAATTATGGATCAGAAAAAAGTTGGAGTTCTCTAAATTCTGATGCTTAATAGAAAGCAATTTGAAGACCACTATCCGTATAGCCAGAGTAGTAATGGCTTACTGTTAACATTAAATCACTTTAACACTACTATGAAAACAGTGGTCCTGGCGGGTGCCAAATCATGTTACTACGTAAAAATGTATTTGTGCATAGAAAAAGTAGATAAAGGATTTTGTTACCTTTCTCAAAGTTTGTAATACCTAGATGCCAACCATCATTCTTCCCCAATCATGTCCACTCTCTGCTCATACTAACCAACAACACTATCCGCTGTTTACTCCACACAGACCACCTGTCATCATAACAATGCCCAAACCCTGCCTTCAAACACACCATCTACAAGCACTCTTCCCCTCTCTTCACCAATTACACACAAACATACAATCCCCACATTTCACTCCACCACACATATTACCTCCTCCAGTCATCGCAACTAATACTAACTCCCCTGACACACACCCATCACCTCTTACACACCTCGTACATTCATCTCCAAAACACAACACCCCATCTAACACTCAAATTCCACTTACCAGCACTAACTCGCATACAAAGCCCTCACCAAAAACAACTACACCAATATCCCCTCTCACTATTCCACAAAAACAATACCGACCACAAACATCAGCACATCAAAGCAACACAAACATACATTACACCTATTGTCATACCAACTCCCACCCTCAGGACTACACAAAGAATACAAATTCCATCCTATCTCCACCTCTACTTTCTCACTCTTCACAAACACCTACCACAAGCACCCCAACCCAGCAACTTTCATTCACTCTCCTCTCCTCCATTGCACAATTTAGAGCCTTACATCATGATCCACATGCTCCTCCACCACCCTTAACCCATACTCCATCCACACTAAACAAACGCAAACAAAAGAAAAAACATGCCACTCATAGCAACCTCACATCCCCTTGTCTGTTACATAATAAAACTACCCTACAAAAAACACTACACTCCTCATGGCTCTCTCAGCCACCAAGTCCACCACCCACACACACAGACCCAACAAAATGCCTTCTTAACCTGCTGGAAGAGGAACACTATATTGAAAAGCAAAACTATTGTGAGCCTCAAACAGTTATCACAACTAGCAGCACTCCTGCTTCAAGCTCACATTATACTACTTACCCTTCTCCTAAACAAAACAACACTACCACTAACACACCTTTTCTAAACTGCCGGCTCATAAATGCTCGATCACTCTAAAAAAACAAGCACCACATTTACGACCTGCTCACAGACACACAACCTGACTTAATATTCATAAGTGAATCCTGGTTGGGAGATGACATGGCACCAGTGTTGCACGAAGCCGTTCCTCTGGGCTATCAAACCATCACTCAAAACCATATATGCAAGAGAGGAGGTGGACTAGCTATTATATTCAAACAGGCAATGAACCTCAGTAAAACAGACAACATCTCCATACAAGGTTGTGAAGCCCTCCTTACCAGATGCCACCCTACTCCAACTTCCTCCTGTAACTTTCTCCTCCTTTACAGACCTCCACCTAACAACTCAACATTCCCAGACGCTTTTCTAGACACAGTCTCAAACCTTATTACACTATACTCCAATCTATGCATTCTTGGGGATCTAAACATTTGGTTTGACAAACCCAATATGCCCCATCCAAAAGCTATCACCACTGGTCTAGCCGCATTGAACCTACATCAGATTATACACAATCCCACACACATCACTGGTCACATCCTAGATGTCATTTTTGCTAAGCCTGAACTAGTTACTATTCATAGCATCACGCCAATCACTTGGTCGGACCACCATATGATAACTTTCCGATATACAACTCCACAAATCAACACACCCCACAACTACTTACATACATACACCTATCGACCATGGAGCAAACTCAATTTGGATCACTTAGAAACACAACTAATAGCAAACACAGATCTTGATACAATTAATTCTGTGCCAAAACTTTATGAGTGGCTACAGGAAGCTTTTGATATCCTAATACCACTCAGAAAAACTAAACACGACAAAAGAAAACCAACACCTTGGAGAAACACCGAACTTAAAAAGATAAAGCAACAAATCAGAAAGTTGCAGTGGACCTGGCTCAAAACAAACAACAGTCAAGACAAACTGCAGCTACACAAACTTAACCGGATATACAAATCATCAATCAAAAAAGCTAAAAAAAGATACTACTCAGACAGAATTCAAAATGCTCAGTCTACAACCAAGGAATTTTATAACATTCTCAATGAATTTCGAAAACCTACTTGCATGGAAGGAAGTCATCCCACTACTCAAGATTTCACAAACAAATTGGCAACTCACTACACAACCAAGGCAGACACATTGGACTCCTATTTAAAACAGAAGAAAACCATCAGCACCAACTCCTTTCCTAAAATACCCTTTAAGAATAAACCTACCCAACCTCTACAGTCCTTCAAACAAATATCCCAGGATGAATTTATGGATTTGGTCAAAGCAAGCAGACCTTCTGGTTGCCCTTCTGACCCTTGCCCACCACAAATCTTCAAGAACATTCTTCTATCTACTTCTGCTGCCACACCTGTAAGAAGAATCATCAACAACTCTTTAACTTCAGGAACTTTTCCTGTAGACCTGAAAAAGGCATACATACGACCTTTATTAAAGAAAACAAACCTAGACCCCCAAGACCCCAACAACTACAGACCAATCACAAATGGACCTTTCCTGGGCAAATTGATAGAAAGAGCAGCATTCGCCCAGATGTCACAATTCATTGAAGACAATTCTATACTTTCCGACTTCCAAACTGGATTCCGCCCAGGAAGAAGCACTGAATCGGCACTCATAGCAATCTGGGATGATCTTAAAAACACAGTCGACCGAAATGGAGTTGCTGCACTACTTCTCTTGGACCTCTCAGCTGCCTTTGATACGGTTGACCATGGCACCTTAACTCAAAGACTCCACGAAGCCGGCATACAAGGAATTGCTCTCGACTGGATTACTTCCTATCTTCAAAAAAGATCTGATATCATCCACTCGCCCCCCTTCTTGTCTGAATCCTACCTCACAAAAGCAGGGGTCCCCCAAGGGTCAATCATCTCACCTTTGCTATTCAACATCTACATGATATCTTTACCAGAACTGATCAATGATTTCCATCTCACATGCTACAACTATGCAGATGACACACAAATACTACTTAAATTAGAATGCCCCAAAAACATTGAAAACTCACAAATCTTCAGTTGCCTCAGAGCCGTTGATCAGTGGATGACCTGGAGCCATCTCAAACTAAATACCTCCAAAACAGAAATACTCATATGTGGTGACTGGAAAAATTATGACCCTCTGTGCGACTGGCCTGACGATATCGGACCACCTCCTCAATTATCCAAGGAAGTTAAAAACCTAGGAATCACCATGGATTCAAGTTAACTATGAATGCCCAAGTGGACAAATTAGCACGAACAAGCTTCATCACCTTGAAGACTTTACAACGCATCTTCCCCCACCTCGGATTTCCACACAAGGTGCAAGCTACTATCTCGCTTGTACTATCCAAACTGGATTATGCCAATGGCCTCTACCATGGATCATCTCTATCCGTTATGAAAAAACTACAACGTATCCAGAATTCCGCAGCCAGGCTACTTTTACATGTAAAGCTGCAAGCCCACATCTCCCCTGCCTTGAGAGCACTACACTGGTTACCCGTTGCCAGAAGATGCACTTTCAAGCTGCTTTGTATCACCCACAAAGCTATACATGGAACAGGACCACTTTTTATCAGAGAGAAAATTACCAAATACATCCAACAAAGAAACCTCCGCTCAAGATTGGCACCCCGCCTTAGACCACCACCATACAAGAAAAAGACTATAGGTGGTACATCCTTCTCCGGCCAAGCAGCCAAACTGTGGAATTCATTACCCCCAACTATAAGAGCCACAGATAACTTTCTTGTCTTCAGAAAACTACTCAAGAGTTGGCTCTTTCCTTCATAACCACCATATTCAAACAACTATGAACTGTATATGCCTATGTTGATAAATATTTTTTCAGATTATGTGTATATTTCTATTTATTTATAGTTCCTTTAGAAAATATGTATCGCTACTACGTCATAACAATAAAATACACACACACTCTTTAAACCTGTTTGACTAAGTATTTTTTACCCATGGTTCTAATTATGTATTGTATGTGCATATGTGTGTGTATTCATGTGTGTGTGTGTATATATATATATATGTATGTATATATGTTGTTTCTGTGCTTGGCATGTTCGTGGATCATTGCATGGCTCCTGGGTGGGTTGTTATACTAGATATCTATGAATTCCTGCTCTCATCTTATCACACTTATCTACTCATCATCATATGTCATGTCTCTATCAAACTATCCTCCATTCTCACTCTGACTCATCCCAAATCCCTTCTACTACTTTCATCTCCTAAATAACTCTGCCTAAGCTCTTCCCTCCGCTTCCACATCTAACTCACCAAACCTCACTCTACTACTGTGACCTCCCACACAACCCTACTAAATTCTCCCACATTTATCTCACCCTGCTACTATGCTCTCCCTAACCGTTCCACATACTCTTTCCTCCTCCACCCCCCCTTTACTCATCCCAAGCCTTTGGGAGTATATCCTTCATTTACTCAACCCAATTAACACTTCTGGATTGCTTTCCTCCTCCACCCCTCCATTACTCCAGTCAATCTAACTAATAAACTCTCATATCCGCGGCTCAAATTAACTCATAATAATACTAAAACTTTACTCATTATTTCCCCATACTAATCCATCACTAATTCTTGTTGGGTTCCAGAGTAGCGTGCTACTCATCGAAAAAAGCTTTGACGCCTCGTCAGGGGTAGTAAGCGCTATATAAATACGATTACAATACAATACAAATATGTTTCTATGCATCAATGTACTGCACTCTGTAAGCAACAGGTAGTTTATAGGACTTGAACTAACATATTTGAAATGTCACCACAAAGAAATTGCCTAAAAAGAATGGGTGGAAAACTGTGAAAGGCTCTAGAAGTAAATCAATGATCTGCACTCTGTAAATGTGGATTTCTTTTATTGTACTTATATAGACATTGAACTTGAAGCACATACAAGAGGCTTAGCATACTTGAAATATTGACTTGACAAAAAAACAACTAAAGAAAGAGCCAATTAATGTAATGGCTAGAGAGTGGATGCATGAGACAGCAACATTAACACATTGAAAGTGTGGTATAGACGTTGGTTGGACCACCTAGACTTTCAAAATGGCAGGAAAATAAATAGAGAAATCTGGAAAGTGCAAGTGAGCACAGGTGCAGGTTTTATAGCAGTATTTTCTACTTCGAAACGAGGGCAGAGGAACAAGGGAGTGAACACTATTGAAGTGAACTGCACTCAATTTGGAAGTAACAGGACTTTTGAAACCAAATGCATTTGTAATATTTAGGGGCCAGGTGTACTAAAATTAGGAATACCAATTTACTGATAGCGATTCTTAATTACAAAATTGGTATTCCTAATGTATGAACCTCTTGAGTTTTAGTACCAATTCCTAGTGTGTCACAGACCTAGCTCATGCATATTGATGAGGTAAGTGTCAATTTGCGACCCATTAGGGTGTCACAGACATCACAAGGATGGTGGCCTGCTAAGGTCAGTAGACCACCGTGTCTGTGATTGCTTTTTGATAAACTTTTTTTTTTTTAAATGCCATCCATGTTCTTTAAAGAAAAATGGGATGTTTTTAAAAAGAAAAAAATGGAATTTTTCAGTTTCGTTTTTAGGTTTCAGCCTACAGACAGCCTGATAAAGACATTTCGGGGATATTCAAAAAGTTGACCTGGGAATTCATTCTGGCCATTCCTTACCATTGGATTTGTGGTTTGCAACTCACATTTTCTGACTTTCTAATTGGTGGCTTTATTTGCTTTAGGCTATCCAGCTCGAGTTTCTCCCTCTCACTGTCTAAACCTTGTTTACTGGTTTCTTCCATAAACTCGCTTCCACAAACTCGCTTTCTTGCATTCCAAGCCAAAGGTCAAATGTCAAGTTGACTTGAAAGTGGAAACGTTTATAGGAAGGAGGAATATAGATTCCTCTTGTGCCTCTCCTATTCTCCATTTACGAGGCTGTAACATAACACTTAAATTGCACATCATGTAACATGAAGAGGACAGATTTTCTTTTAGCTAGATAGGTAAGTGGGTTAGTGCTTTCAACACAGAGATCCTTTTGTTACTTGCAGTTAATAAAGTGTAATCCTTTTAATATAGCACAGTGAACTATGAAGGACATGTGGCTCCTACACCTTGTCCCCCTCACTGTTTTATGCAACAAACATCCTGTACATTGATTTACATAATTACATGATTTATTGTCAATGAATAGTATGTATGTTATGTAAACCACTGACACACTATACTGGGACAAGCTGCAATGTAAAATATATAAAATAGTGGAATTTACATTGTTATTTGTGCAAATACTGGGACAGGCGAACACATCTGACATTCTTACAGTGCATGCATTTCTCTCATAAACAGACACTAAACAAAGTCAAAAGCATGCAGGTCTTAAACACCTGTGAGGTGATATCTAGCTGCGAGCCTTTCTTTTCTCTCCTTTCCATTTGCATCTAAGCATCAGCATCCAGGCTGCACCCAGCCAGGACCAGATTGGAACAAAACTAGGCCCGATAGCCCCTTCACTCTGGCCTTTATCTTTGGCCCAGCTGGAGGTGAAAATACATTTAAAAAAGCCCCCTCAGCATGTTACTGCTAAGAATGAAAACAGACAACAGTACAGGCGCTGGTAAACCTGTCCCGGGGTCTGAAAATTACACTGGGGCAAGTTCAGCATAGGCAAAAACAACAACACCCACCACACTACTCTAAGCACCTCAACCCCCTCTTCATTTCCTATCCTTTGAACACAAACTCTCAGGAGCTTACTTTATGTTCAAACAGCAAGTGCAGTGACACCAGGACAATAATCATGGAAATGTTCAACCTACACTAATGCTACAGTTTACATTTTAAACAGATGAAAGGAACACCAGTCCTTCACCTCCCCCTATGATACCACACACTGCCTACACCAGAATATACAGTTTAACATTGCTCCATGTTAAAATACAAAGTATGGCTGTTATTTACTGACACTATAACTATTCTCCTTACTTTGGGGCTAACCCACCAACAACCCACCTCTCTCTATCAGTCATTCTGAACTACACTTACCAGACCGGACATTACAGTTGTGCGCAAGGTACAGTTGCAGCATGTCCAACACAAATACAATTAACATAAACCGCAGCTTCATTTCACCCATCTACATTTTCTCTTCTGTCCCTAGACTCACCTCAACCCTTCCCCACTCCTCCATGATTTTACAAAGTCCTAACTTTCATTCAGGCAGCAAGTCTACTGGCTCCAGGATGGTAATTTCACTCCTTTGTGTTTTTATCCAAAAATATGCAACTTGTAACATTAACCTTCCTGCTACCTATAAACAAACAGACAGCACAATCTAAGAGCCACTCTGAGAATCCCTCCTCCACCCACCCACAAGTCTAAGCACCCCCAAGCTTCTCTCCCTCTACCTTTCCAAATTCAAAGTGTCACAATCTGTCTTTAAGATCTTTTAACCCTGCAACTGAAAATATGCTTTGTATATCTGGCCCTAAGTGACAGTCCTGAACAGACGTTATGATCACACAGATTACGGGCTGGGTCGGATTGGGAAGACAGACATTCGGCCAGTGCCTGAGGCCACCTATGCTTTTTTTTTCCCGTGAACTTTTTGTCAGGGTTGGAGCCAGTTCACAATGCTCTTCTAGACTTGAGAGGCTGCAGCAGTCCTTCCACAACCTACCACCCACTGTCGGCTGGCCCAATGTCACATATTGAATGACAATGTCCCATACCGAACAGGCACAGCATGTGGTGAGCCTCCTCAGCCCATCTGTGGGTTATGACAGAGATGGCTCGCCGAGGGACATGCATCTTCTGCACAGTAGACCTGGTGCACACCTCACAAAGGGGAGTGGCGGAGGCAATTGAAAGAGTTTTGTTTTGTTGTCACAGTAGGTGGCCACACCTCAATTCACAGTAGCCAAGCAGGGTATCCTTTCTACACGAATAATTTCAAATTAAAAAATAATGGACAAGCAAACCTGTTATTTGCCGTTTTGCCACTTAATAAGCATGCTTTGTCGTAGGTGCGATCAACAAGGTATGTGCTCTCAGCTAATTTTCAATTTGCTCTTGTTAGAAATAGGGTTTCTGGTTGACAGTGGTTTGCACCCTATGCAAGTAGGGACCCTCACTCTTTTCAGGGTCAGGGAGCAACACAGCTAAGATAGTCCTTGCTCACCCCCTTGGTAGCTCACACAAGCAGTCAGGCTCATCTCCGAGGCAATGTCTAAATTATTTACACACACACACACACCTATACAAAACGCGTTGAAAACACTGCACAAGGACACCACACTCGTTTGGGAAAATAACCAATATTTATCTGTGTTAATAAAGACCAAAATGGCCAAAATCCAACATACGCAAGCAAAGATACAAATTTTCAAAGATTAAATCTTAGTAAAGTGCTTAGAAACACAACAGTTCCAACTAGAGCTAGCAGGTCTTGACTGAGTCGTTCCTGACAGCCCAACGCAACTTGCAAAGGAGTGCGGGATGGACACAGAGTTGCAAGGACCCCAGGTACAGTACCATGGAAAGTGAGGAAACAAAGACGTTGCACAGAGTAGGGTGGGTGGGGTGTCGCTGGAGTAGGTGCAGCATTGGTTCCTTAAAGCTAGTGGGGTTTGAGGTGTTTGTTCTTTACTGCTGGGCAGCGGAGATGAGGCGAGGCGTTGGTTCCTTACAAGGTGGGGATGATGAATCCAGCAGGTCAAGACGCAAGGCGTCGACTTCGCAGTGTCTTGATTACACCACAGGGCCCTGAAACTGGATTTGGCGCCACTTGGCAAGTCAGAACTCTCAGCAAGAGAGCCCAGGCGCTGGCATATGAAGTCTTTGATGTCCCTGAGACTTCTTAACAGGAGGCAAGCTCAGACCAAATCCTTGGAGAACATTTAGAAGCAGGATATAGAAAGCAAAGTCCAATCCTTTGAATCCCAGGACAGAAGGAGCAGGCAAGCACAGCAAAGCAGTGGGTAGAGTGGCAGTCCCTCCTACAGCATCCAGCTCTTCTTTCTGGCAGAATGTCCTCAGTCCAAAAGAATTCTATCTTTGTGGGGTCAGATGTCCAGTACTTGTAACCATTTCAGTCTCGGAAGTAGGCAAGCTTCAAAGAAAAGTCTTTGTAGTGCACAAGACCCTGCCTTTCCTGCCCTGGCCCCAGACACACTCCAGGTGGTTGGAGACAGATTTGTGCAATGACAGGCACAGCCCTATTCAGGTGCAAGCGTCAGCTCCTCCCACCACTCTAGCATAGGAAGACCCATCAGGAAATGAGGGGCACACCTCAGCTCCGGTGTGTGACTCTCTAGTATGATTTCACAAACAGCCCAACCTTCATCCGGACCCAGACGTGTATTCCACAAATAGGCAGAGGCAAAAAATGGTTACACAACAAAATGTCTGCTTTCTAAAAGAGGCATTTTCAAACTTACAATTTAAAAACCAACTTCACCAAAATATGTATTTTTAAATTGTGAGTTCAGAGACCCCAAACTCCAGATCTACATCTGCTCCCAATAGGAAATAACACTTAAAAGATATTTCAAGGCAATCTCCATGTTACTGTAGGAAAGTACCATCTTGCCTGGCATGTTACCCCCATTTTTCACTGTATATATGTTGTTTTAGTTGTATGCGTCACTGGGACCCTGCCAGCCAGGGCCCCAGTGCTCATAAGTGTGCCTGAATGTGTTACCTGTGTTATGACTAACTGTCTCACTGAGGCTCTGCTAATCAGAACCTCAGTGGTTATCATCTCTAATTTCTTTCAAATTGTCACTAACAGGCTAGTGACCAATTTTACCAATTTACATTGGCTTACTGGAACACCCTTATTATTCCCTAGTATATGGTACTGAGGTACCCAGGGTATTGGGGTTCCAGGAGATCCCTATGGGCTGCAGCATTTCTTTTGCCACCCATAGGGAGCTCTGACAATTCTTACACAGGCCTGCCACTGCAGCCTGAGTGAAATAACGTCCACGTTATTTCACAGCCATTTTACACTGCACTTAAGTAACTTATAAGTCACCTATATGTCTAACCTTTACCTGGTAAAGGTTGGGTGCTAAGTTACTTAGTGTGTGGGCACCCTGGCACTAGCCAAGGTGCCCCCACATTGTTCAGGGCCAATTCCCCGGACTTTGTGAGTGCGGGGACACTATTACACGCGTGCACTACATATAGGTCACTACCTATATGTAGCTTCACAATGGTAACTCCGAATATGGCCATGTAACATGTCTATGATCATGGAATTACCCCCTCTATGCCATCCTGGCATAGTTGGCACAATCCCATGATCCCAGTGGTCTGTAGCACAGACCCTGGTACTGCCAAACTGCCTTTCCCGGGGTTTCACCGCAGCTGCTGCTGCTGCCAGCCCCTCAGACAGGCTTCTGCCCTCCTGGGGTCCAGCCAGGCCTGGCCCAGGATGGCAGAACAAAGGACTTCCTCTGAGAGAGGGTGTTACACCCTTTCCCTTTGGAAAATGGTGTGAAGGCAGGGGAGGAGTAGCCTCCCCCAGCCTCTGGAAATGCTTTCATGGGCACACATGGTGCCCATTTCTGCATAAGCCAGTCTACACCCGTTCAGGGACCCCTTAGCCCTGCTCTGGCGCAAAACTGGACAAAGGAAAGGGGAGTGACCACTCCCCTGACCTGTACCTCCCCTGGGAGGTGCCCAGAGCTCCTCCAGTGTGCTCCAGACCACTGGAAACATAGGTGCTGCTGGCACACTGGACTGCTCTGAGTGGCCAGTGCCAGCAGGTGACGTCAGAGACTCCTTCTGATAGGCTCCTTCAGGTGTTGCTAGCCTATCTTCTCTCCTAAGTAGCCAAACCCTCTTTTCTGGCTATTTAGGGTCTCTGCTTTGGGGATTTCCTTAGATAACGAATGCAAGAGCTCATCCGAGTTCCTCTGCATCTCTCTCTTCATCTTCTGCCAAGGAATCGACTGCTGACCGCGCTGGAAGCCTGCAAAACTGCAACAAAGTAGCAAAGACGACTACTGCAACTCTGTAACGCTGATCCTGCCGCCTTCTTGACTGTTTTCCTGGTGGTGCATGCTGTGGGGGTAGTCTGCCTCCTCTCTGCACTAGAAGCTCCGAAGAAATCTCCAGTGGGTCGACGGAATCATCCCCCTGCAACCGCAGGCACCAAAGAACTGCATCACCGGTACCCTGGGTCTCCTCTCAGCACGACGAGCGAGGTCCCTTGAATCCAGCAACTCTGTCCAAGTGACTCCCACAGTCCAGTGACTCTTCAGTCCAAGTTTGGTGGAGGTAAGTCCTTGCCTCCCCACGCCAGACTGCATTGCTGGGAACCGCGACTTTTGCAGCTACTCCGGCCTCCGTGCACTTCCGGCGGAAATCCTTTGTGCACAGTCCAGCCTGGGTCCACGGCACTCTAACCTGCATTGCACGACCTCCTAAGATGTCCTCCGGCAGCGTGGGACTCCTTTGTGCAACTTCGGGTGAGCACCGTTTCACTCCACTCCGTAGTGCCTGTTCTGGCACTTCTGCGGGTGCTGCCTGCTTCTGAGAGGGCTCCTTGTCTTGCTCGACGCCCCCTCTGTCCCCAGACGCAATTGGCGACATCCTGGTCCCTCCTGGGCCACAGCAGCATCCAAAAACCCTAACCGCACGATTTGCAGCTAGCAAGGCTCGTTGGCGGTCTTTCTTCAGGAAAACACTTCTGCACGACTCTCCACAGTGTGGGGGATCCATTCTCCAAAGGGGAAGTCTCTAGCCCTTGTCGTTCCTGCAGAACCTTCAGCTTCTACTGTCCAATAGCAGCTTCTTTGCATCCACAGCTGGCATTTCCTGGGCATCTGCCCATCTCCGACTTGCTTGTGACTTTTGGACTTGGTCCCCTTGTTCCACAGGTACCCTCGACTGGAAATCCCTCGTTGTTGCATTGCTGGTTTGTGTCTTTCCTGCAGAATTCCCCCATCACGACTTCTATGTCCTTTGGGAAACTTTAGTGCACTTTGCACTCACTTTTCAGGGTCTTGGGGTGGGCTATTTTTCTAACCCTTACTATTTTCTAATAGTCCCAGCGACCCTCTACAAGGTCACATAGGTTTGGGGTCCATTCGTGGTTCGCATTCCACTTTTGGAGTATATGGTTTGTGTTGCCCCTATCCCTATGTGTCCCCATTGCATCCTATTGTAACTATACATTGTTTGCACTGTTTTCGAATACTATTACTGCATATTTTGGTATTGTGTACATATATCTTGTGTATATTTGCTATCCTCATACTGAGGGTACTCACTGAGATACTTTTGGCATATTGTCATAAAAATAAAGTACCTTTATTTTTAGTATATCTGTGTATTGTGTTTTCTTATGATATTGTGCATATGACACTAGTGGTACTGTAGGAGCTTCACTCGTCTCCTAGTTCAGCCTAAGCTGCTCTGCTAAGCTACCATTATCTATCAGCCTATGCTGCTAGACACCCTATACACTAATAAGGGATAACTGGGCCTGGTGCAAGGTGTAAGTACCCCATGGTACTCACTACAAGCCAGTCCAGCCTCCTACAGTTACCCTTTGGCAAAGATAGTCCTTGCAATAGCGAAAACAGAGTTTAGCAGTATTTCACTATCAGGACACGTAAAACACACCAGTACATGGCCTACCTTTTAAATACACTGCACCCTGCCCATAGGGCTGCCTTGGGCCTACCTAAGGGGTGACTTACACGTAGTATTGGGCCTGGCAAGTGGGTGCACTTGCCAGGTCAAAATGCTAGGTTACAACTGCCCACAGAGACAATGCATGGGCAGGTCTGAAACATGTTTACTGGACTACTCATGTGGGTGGCACAATCAGTACTGCAGGCCTACTAGTAGTTTTTGATTTACAGGCCATGGGCAAACTTGGTGCACTATACTAAGGACTTACTAGTACATCAAATATGCCAATCATGGAAAAAAACAGTCACCAATACCATATAGACAGCGAGCACATGCACTTTAGCACTGGTCAGCAGTGGTAAAGTGGTCAGAGTCCTAATGCTAGCAAAAACTAAATTCAGCCCAGATCACAAACAGGAGCTCAGAAGCAAAAAGACAGGGGAAACCACAACAAGAGCTGACAAGTTTAAGAGCTCTTTATATTTTTTTAACTGAGTACAGCAATGAAGACATTAATAACACAGCAGCATTCATGTGGTTGCTGGTCACGGCCCTTGCATGTTTCATTCTCAATAGGATAGACTCAATTACTCATCTCTCTGAGATCATCAAATGGAGCATGAAAGTAAAAGAAAATGCTGCAGTATAACAAAATGAGAGAAAAATATGCAGATACATGTTATAAGAACTCAAATTTTATAACCTTACCTTTCTTTTTTGCCTTTTCCGGCAATATTCTGACTTTTGGCTCAATTGCACCTATGCTTGTAGTTCACTTCATTCTTCCTCACCCAACACATTACTATCCCTTTTTTTTTTTTTTTTATCACAACTCAAACATACAGTGCTTAAAGTGTTCATTTGGTTGCAGTGGTTTGCACCAGCACCAATTCTGGAGACTAAGGGCCTGATTATTATGACCTTGGTGGAGGGGATTACTCCATCCCAAATGTGACGGATATCCCGCCCGCCGTATTACAAGTTCCATTATATCCTATGGAACTTGTAATATGGCGGACGGATATCCGTCACATTTGGGACGGAGTAATCCCCTCTACCAAGGTCGTAATCAGGCCCTAAGTCTTTATTTTTCCTATTTAAATTTTGCCTAGAGCAAGAGAGAGAATGGTAGAACACCAGGACAGAAGGAACAACTGAATGATAGATAAGCAGTGACAAAGGGATAATGAGACAGGAGGTGTATGGTGGTGGAACGAAGAGGCACGAGGGGAAGCTAAGACTAGGTTGTCTTGTTATTGATCATCACTGCACTCTTTGAAGCCGACCAAGAGATTTTACCAGTTCCAATCCAATTTTACTGCATGTTGATTAAACAAGCTAGGACTCTCCTTCCCCATCTGTTTAAAATCTTAACACAGCCCCTCTTTTTGCTCCTCTGTTCCTCAATTTGCTGATTCTAAAGTAAATATGTATACATGGTGTCCTCACCAAAATCGAGAAGGACAGTCTATGAACAGCGATTGCACTGTCAAAATGAAATAATCAGATCATATTTGCCAATAATCACTCCGTATCAACTTTCATTTTTTTAATATGGGGGAATATAAATACATTACATTGAAAATCCTTCTTCTGGGGTTGACAGAAGCAGAATAGTACCTACAACACAAAATAGGAAATACTACACTGAAACCATAAGAACATGAGAGCAGACCAGACCCATACAAGGAAAGGGCCTGGGAACTGTAAGTACCTGAGGGGCAGATTAGAACCACAAGAAGAAATTAGACAAAGGAGAGATGGTGGCCCTTAGCAGGATTTGGCTAATAAGCATTGGCAAGACCAATAAGTATCACTTTTGAGGCCTACTGGTTTTTCCAACAGTTTTAGCAATATGTTACTGTATATACAGGATATATTTTAGATAAGTAAAAAACTATGAATTTGTTAACATTTGTAAACTCGCTTTGCTTTAGTGCATTTTTGTATTGTATTTGACTTTACTAAATGTTGGTAAAGAGATACTCCTTTTAGAGAACCCATGCCGCAAAACCTTAAATACCCCCCTCAAAGCGATATGGTTCACAATAGTCTTTTGCTTATACACAGCAAAAAGGTGTCTGCTATGTGAGAATTAAAAATTGTGATTATGTAAAGCTGGCATCCTTGTAATCAAATCGAAAAATAGTGGAGCACAAAGGAGGAGCAATCATTTTGCTCCTCTACACCACTCTGCACTGTCTCTAGGAGGGTAGGAGCACAGCTGGGGTTACGCGTCAGAGGGCCAGTCATCGTATTCAGTGAGAGCCGAGGGCCTGACCTCTTTCACAAGGACACCTCAGGCCGCAACTGCAGGTGTTGGGCACTTGGTGTTACTGCTTCTCTACAGAAAATAAGCTGCAGTATTTGTCATCCAATAAAGTTGATCCAAAAGTTGAGAAGATCATTTGCTCCCTGACAAAGCTAATCGAAATATGATTGGCTTTTCTGGGTGTCAAATGCAAATGGAGAAACATAGGCGAGAGACCACAATGTACAGCGGTATGGGGGAGGGGGGGGGCACGTGACTTACGGAGGATGGAAATGGGTTAAGGCAACAAGAGGTGGGTGGGGCGGAAGCAACTACTGGGGAAGCAAATTAACATCGAAGGAGCATAATGTGTAGTGCGGTGGGTTGGAATCAACAAGGGGGCAGGTGGTGAGGAAGCAACACAGGGAGCGAGGGGAGTGGGGAGCAAACTAATGTGAAGAGAGCAATGTGGAGCGGATTGAGAAAAAGTAAATAAAAAGCGATGGGAGACGATGAGGGAGAAGCACAAGACAAGGGGAAGTGTAACAACTCTCCAGTTTTCTTAAAGTCAATAAGCTGCTACATACTAGTCAGTCAAGGTTCAGACCCAGGTATAGTACTGAAACAGCACTTCTGGAGATTAGTGAATACATTAAAGGCACACTGGATGGAGACGGAAGGGCATTACTGATTATGGTAAATCTATCAATCACCTTCTGACACGGTTCCTCATGCCAGCCTCCTGATGTGTATCTTCAGTGGGAATTTTTGGCCAGGCTCTAAAATTGTTGGCCTCCTTTTTAGAGGGTCGCAGTCAGCAGTTTTGGCTCTCGGCTTTTTCATTTGAGTCACAAAATTTGTCAGTAGGAGTCCCGCAAGACTCAGCTTTGAGGTCTACGTTTTTAACATATACTTGACTCCTCTCGCTGGTCTCGCAGAATCTGTTGGCGCTAAGGTTATTTCCTAAGCTGATGACACGCAGCTCTTGTTTTCTTGTGAGAAGGGCTACAAGCTTCCCAAGAGCCAGGTCAGCAGTTGTTTGACAGTGGTATTTTATTGGATGTCCACACACCAACTAAAATGTAATGCTGAAAAGACAGACATTCTTGTGTTTGGTGACTTACCTTCCAACTGCTGGTTAACCTTCCAGCCAAATAACGCTCCTCCCCCCTGGTTCTCAGAGTGACGTTGTTAGGAATTTGGGAGTAAAATTTGATGACCAGCTTTTGTTTAATCGTCAAATGAAAGCAGTGTTTGGCACTTTTTTTGGTATTTTGTGTACGGAGGTTTTTTGACCTTTTGTGCATGCCAGTAAAAAAAATAAAAAAAAAAAGTTATTCAGACTCTTATAACATCTAGGCTTCATTATGGGAATGCACTTTATCTGGGTCTTCCTGAATATCTTTTGGATAAACTTCAGATGGTACAAAATGCCGCAGCTTGCCTACTTTTGCATCTTCCGCTAAAAGCACATCTTTCCCGTCACTTATACGAGCTTCATTGGCTGCCAATTAGGCAAAGGATCTTGTTTAAAGCTTTACTATTGACACATGCAGCTCTTCATTCTTCTGGGGCCCGACTTTCTCAGTCTCAGTTTTTTTTTTCCATCTTCCCTCCAGTAATTTGGCAGTTGTCCCAAAAGTTCAGAAGGCTAGAACAGGAAGCAGGTCTGCCTCCTTTTCAGGGGGATTGGAATGGAACAGACTCCCTCTCGACTTGCGATTGTTTCTTAAAAACAGGTAGACTGGTTAGCAATTAAAAACTTGGATTTTTAAAATCAGTAATACTATGGACGGTTCTTGGACCTTGCCTTGTGTGCCGGGACACTCAAATAGACTTATATTGTGCTCAGCTACTCAAACATAACATATCAACATAACACAGAGCATGGAAAGACGTAGAGAAGCACCTTAGAGAGACAGCTGGAAAACAAACGCACCCTTGTGGAGTGCTCAATCAAAAATTAAACAACTAGAGCCTGGAAAGTGAACAGTGGAAGGACATAAGTAATGCATTTGTTATTCAGGGAAAGGGCAAACCCAAGAAGAGGAATTTAGGCCTACACATGCTAACATACTAGAAGCAAGCAATGAGAGCGACAATGAAGCCAGACACTGGCAAAAAATGGGTGGACTTAAGCTCACTGTAATTTAAATGTCTTGTAACAGACAGCACATCCGCTGTCTTCGGCGAGATCTGAATGTAGAAATGAGAGACTAATTGTAAAGCACAAACAGCTGCTTCCTACGGAAGCATTCCAGCGCTAAGTTTACAGCATAATCACAATAAGCACAAATACAACTCCTGAAGAGAATGGTTTTCTAGACGGATTTAAATGAAGATTCCACGCGAATGTCTTGCAAAACTTTCTGTAGCGAGTTCCACAACCTGGCTGCCAAAAGGGAGAAGGATAACCCTCTTGATCTGGCTTTGAGAACCCTGGGGACACATAGGAGGCCATAATTGAAGAAACAGAGGGCCAGATGTAGCAAACAGTTTTGCCCATTCTGTGTCTATGGGAAAATGTGTTTGTACATATGGCCCAGAGTTCCCTACATGGTCTCTCTAAATTTTTTCTGAACTTACAAAAGGCATTTTTATGCAATACTCTAAAAGTAATCAGCAAAGGATTCAAATTAACTTTTTAACTGATTGGCAAGCAGTGCAGTGTTTTCAGGCCACAAGAGTTGGACTGTCTTTTGGGCAATTCAGAGTTAAACGAGCTGCCGTGTTCTGCACTCGCTGTAGCCTATTTAATAGTCCCAGAGGAGCCCCTAAATACATTTGCATTGTCTAATCTTGCCATCACCGAAGATCCTTCACTATCTTTCTGCTCGTCAGCTTGTAGAAATGTCAGGGTCTTTGTTAGAGACTTGAGAACCGCAAAACATGTCGCTATGATGGCCCTCGCTTGCAGTTTAAAATGTTACGTCTTTATAAAATTTTATCATAGATATTTGGCAACCAATGTGGGGCTTGACAATATCTTTCGGCCATGGTCTCTCCGGATCCAGAGGTGTTGAGTTAAGAAAAACTACAATCTCAGAATTGCCTGAAATCAGTTTGAAACTAAATTAAGGGGTCCCTGGAACAATACTGAGAGAGGGAGAGCCAGGGAATGAAATATATTCTTAATAGAAAATGCCTCTCTTTTTTTCAAATGCAAAAGAACTCTACACGTCTGAGGAAAAAATAAGAAAAAAGATTTTCAATAGAAAACTAGAATTTTTTTTATTATTATTTTTTATAATAATGAAAATAGAAGAAAACCTATATAAACTAAACATAAGGCATGAAATAACAACCAAACAAAGACACCACATAAAGACTCAAGACAAATCACATAGGACAACAGATAAAGCAAATTCAAACCCTAACACAATATTTACATAATACATCAAATGCAATGCTTACAAAATCATACGAATAATATCAAATTCAAAATAAATAGTTCCTAAAATGGTATATCAGCCCTCAAACAGTATATTTATGAATCTTCCTTCATCCGTAATATCAGCTCACTCTACTTTTCGGAGTCTTTAAATTGTCATTCAATCATTCAAGTCCTTTATCTCAATATACTTCCATAAATTCCAATTAAATTTAGTTATAATTTCCTATGCCAGCTGTGATAGTGATAGCCACGTAGTTTGGATGTAATTTGCTATGCCAGCCTTGGTATTACTTGCCGACGCGCGTTACGGTGGATCCCACAAAATACTGGTATTTTAAGCCACCTTCCTCAGGGTTGCACACAATAGTGCATCAATGGGCTGGAATAATCTCTACAAGGAATAAATATAACAAAATAAGAGGATATTTAACCTGAATGTTGTCATTATACATGTCTTACCCATACTTTCAAATCAATTCATGCCACCGAGTGGTCATAGCTATAATGTTATGGAGGTGCCTCCCAGTGAATAAAGAGCAAATAGAACCCTTCACCTTGAAGTTACTAAAAACAAAATTACGACAAAACCAAACCAAACATCAAATTACCCCTTTACAAATCAACCCAATATGTGCCCAACTAAATGCCTAAAACTTCCTTTTTTCTTGCAAAGAAGGAGTATTAGCATGTGACCAAAATTGGCTTTAAAACTCAAAATGAGAGGCACCATGATCAAAACTAAATTACCTCTCTTAAAATGACTATACGCCATTCCCCAGAGTATGGTCCATCTCCAAAATTGAAAACCTATTTATCAGAAAATTACTACAAACAATCCAATTAGACATTTCAAGAAAAATTGGATTGGACATCTAAGAAGATAGTTACTTTTTCCGATACTTCAGACTCGGAAGGAGAAGGCAGCTCACATCAATTTGACACCTATGGGAATAGGCATAATCGAGGTGATCAATCCTATCCGAATACCCAATTTTTAGGGAACAGGAGAAACAACTACAGAGCGAGACCCCGCTTCAATCGGGGAAACAGATTTGTAAGTTCAGAACAACCAGCTCAGTTCTTACAAACGAGACGAAATCAATATTGGTGGGATTAGAGAACATTCCAGTATTCAATTTAAGTGCAGAAACCCTTGATATCTCTACTAAAAAAGTCCTTACTAAAGGACTTTCTTTTGCCCCATGTTCGCATGTTAATAAATTTGAATTGCTGACAGATATACATGCTTTTTTTTTTTTTTTTTTAAGAAGAATACGCCTTAAAAAATGTTTTGAAACAAGGCCTTCCCAAAGAGATGAGAACTTATCGGGCTTACGACCAGTATCACAATTTACTCCGGAGATAGAATCTTTGGGCCCAGAAGTCCAAATCTTTGAAAAAGCAGTGTTAAACAAACTGACTCACATGCTGAGATTTATTCCGAAGCCACGCTATAATTTAGAGAGTGATGAGAAACTGGCTTTGAAAATATTACAAGACAATAGACAGATCATTATCAAACCCTGTGATAAGGGAGGTGGTATCACGATTTTTGATACGGACCAATATATTGAAAAAATGTCTAGTATGCTTCAATGTAAAGAATTTTATAAAAAGTTATCTTGCAATGCAGAAACACAAATTAAAAACATGATCATGGAAAGAAACTATAGAGCTTTACAAGAGGTTTTTTGCAAGAAAGAATTCGATTTCCTTACTCCAAAAAATACTCGACTTCCAGTTATTTATGGTCTACCTAGGATCCATAAGGATACCATAAATCCTCCTATGAGACCTATTGTTTCTATGAAAGGTTCAGCAATCGAACCACTGTCAAAATATGTGGATTTGTTTTTAAACCATTGGTCATGGAACTTCCCTCCTATATTAGGGATACAAGTCACATTATTTCGAAAATAGAAGGCAGACAATTTAATCCTGACACTGAATTTCTGGTCACTATGGACCTAGAGGCACTATACAGTAACATTCCACAAGAGCAAGCTTTAGAATGTGTGAAACAAAGCCTACAAAATATGCAATCCAAACCTCTTAAACAATTTATTGAGGACTGTCTTGAGACAGTCATCTACAACCAATTTTTGGAGTTTAATCGCCACTATTTCCCATCAAGTGAAAGGAGTTAGCATGGGAGCAGCATTCACACCAAGTGTAGCTAACCTGTATGTGGGACTATTTGAAGCAAAATTCATCTACAATGAAGTTGCCCCTTTCTATGAGAATATTACATGATGGTCAAGATATATTGACGACGTGTTTTATGTCTGGAATGGGGAATTAGAACAACTCCAGGAGTTTTTAACTTGGTTAAATCTATGTGATACCAATTAAAAATTTACTATGAAATATGATCGCAACCAGGTAGAATTCTTAGACATATGTATTGCTCACAAAGAGGGAGTTCTTTCAATGTCACTCTACGTCAAACCCACGGCCAGAAACACACAAGGAAAGGGGTCCCAAAAGGTCCTTTGGGACCCCGTCCCCTTTGTGAATGGTAGCAAAAATATCTTTTCAGAGCAGGCAGTGGTCCCATGGACCACTGCCTACTCTGAAAAACTGAAAATACATCTTTGCATTTTTATTATTGAAATGCATCCCATTTTCCTTTAAGGAAAACAAGCTGCATTTAAACAAAAAAAAAAAACTGCTTTATTTAAAAAGCAGTCACAGACATGGTGGTCTGCTGTCCCCAGCAGGCCATCATCCCTGTGAGTGCAGCCATTCTCAATGGAGTCGCAAACTGCGACCTACCTCATGAATATGGATGAGGCAGGCCATTTGCAATCCCATTGGGAATCGCAAACAGTGTACTTAACACTGTTGTACATTTTGTTTGGCGACTTGCAATTTGTGGTTCTCAAACGGATTGCAAATTGCGAGACGCAAAACAAAAGGTCTTACATCTGGCCCTAAGTCTCTTGCATCTAAACATACCGACGTGTAGAAAAGGTTGTAATATATCTGTAGCTTTCTTCAAGTTCTAATTGATGATAACCTTTATTCAAATCAAGTCAAGAAAAAGCCTTGGCACCATTCAATTATGTTATGTCAGCAAAGTGTTGTCCTGGATGTCGCTCTCATTCAACTGCTTTGTTCACCTGGCGCATGTCAACGCATATGTGCACAGCTCCTTCATAAGTGTATTTTAGGCAATACTATTATAGAAGAAATCCATGGCATTGGACCAGTGGAACGTTCAAAAAATGTCACGCTTAAATAATGATTCAAGTTCTTTTTCAACAGCTTCTTTGTCTATGTCTCAGAGCAACAGGATGGACATCCTCATTAATCTGCAGCTTTACGTTCATAGTTTTGAACTTTCCTAACCCATGAAACAATTAAGGGAATTGACTTGCAATCTTGTGATGAGCATTTAGGTTGTAATTCACAGAAATCAGTCCCATATGAGCAGCTATGTTGAAAATGAGCAAACAAGCACTTGCTGCTGTATCCTGAAGCACATGGCTAGGTGCTTGCACTTCTTTTTCTTTCTTATGTTTCACTGTTGCTATAAATGAAACTCAAACCTACATGGGCAATGATGCAGCCCAAGTACACGCTTTGGTCTTTGACGGCTTAAGCCGTGGGAACATAGACATTTCATTGTACTTTTCTTCAGGCATTATATTTATCGATGCACCGCTATTGATAATGAAAGGTATTGAACGTCCATTTATTTTAAATGTAATCGTTGGACAGAGCACATTTTATGGACTTTTAAAACATTTGACTGTTGTACAGTATTTTAAGAAGCATAAAAGTACTGTAATATGAAATGACTTTCAGATTTATGTTCACATTTAGACATTGATAACAAAAAGTGTAGTTTTTAACAACAAAACAAGTAAAAGAAACATTCCTGCTCGCGTCCATCCCCAAACTATCCCAGTTCAACATTCCAGATGTCAACCTAGTTTACAAACAACAAAAGAAGTGTGCCAAATTGTAGAATGTAATCTCAACCAATTATGTGTCAATAAGAACTGTAATCAGAGACACTTTAAGAGCCCAGCATTGGGTGGAGGGGGGAAACGGGCACAATGGGACACGAGGCATAATAGGGAGAGTCTAGGTTGACCCAAGGGTAGGTCGCTCCCCCTGCCGCTGCAGCTCCTCCAGGTTCCTGAGTTCCTGAGACCCACCTCACAGTAAGTACCCCCCCCCTCCCAGCCCCTCGCTCTGCCCCGCGCTACTCACCCTCTCTCCTGCTCCTGCTTCTTTTCTTCTTTTCTTCTTCTCTGTTCTTCTGTTCTTCCTCCTCGCTCCTCGTCTGTAATCTTCTTCTGTACTCTTCTTTCCCCCGTCTTCACTCTTCTTCTCTTCTTCCTCATCTTCTTCTGTGGTCTTCTGCCTTCTGTTCTTCGTTTTTCTGTATCTTCTTCTGTGTTCTTCTGGTCTTCCTTTCTTCTCTCCTTCTGGTCTTCTGTTCCTCCTTTCTTCTCTCCTTCCGGTCTTCTGTTCTTCTTGTCTTCTGTTCTTCTTGTCTTCGGCTCTTCTGCCTCCTCCGTCCTCTTCTCCCCGCACCTGCCCTCCTGCCTCATCCCCCTCCCCCACTCGCATCCCCCTCTCTATCTCTCCTATCTAACCCGTTCACTATCTACCTCCCTCACTCCTCCTATCTATCTATCTCTCTATCTCTCTATCCCACTATCTAACTCCCTCACTCTCCACCTCCTCCTATCTCTCTATCTATTTCCCTATCTATCGATTTCCCTATCTATTTTCTCTATCTATTTCTCTATCTCTCCCCCCCTCCCTCACCCCCTCTATTACCTATCTTCCTATCCTCTCACTCTACCTCTCACCCTCACCCACCTCTACAACCCCCCCCTCCCCTATCTTCTCAACCCTACTCCTATCTTTCTCCCTTATCTCCTAAACCTCCTAACACTCACCCCCCTCCACCCTTAAACACCCCTCCCCCAGCTCTTCTCACTCTACCTGTCCCCCCCCTCCCTCGCGCTTTCCCGCCGCGACCTCCTGCATGCCCCCGCCCCCCAGCTCCCATTCGCCCCCACCTGACCCCTCCCCCCCTCCTACCTCATATGGCGGCCGCTGCGCGACAGTGGTAGCGACCCTTGACCCAAGGGTAGGTCGCTCCCCCTGCCGCTGCAGCTCCTCCAGGTTCCTGAGTTCCTGAGACCCACCTCACAGTAAGTACCCCCCCCCCCAGCCCCTCGCTCTGCCCCGCGCTACTCACCCTCTCTCCTGCTCCTGCTTCTTTTCTTCTTTTCTGTTCTTCTGTTCTTCCTCCTCGCTCCTCGTCTGTAATCTTCTTCTGTACTCTTCTTTCCCCCGTCTTCACTCTTCTTCTCTTCTTCCTCATCTTCTTCTGTGGTCTTCTGCCCTCTGTTCTTCGTTTTTCTGTATCTTCTTCTGTGTTCTTCTGTGTTCTTCTGTGTTCTTCCGGTCTTCCTTTCTTCTCTCCTTCCGGTCTTCTGTTCCTCCTTTCTTCTCTCCTTCCGGTCTTCTGTTCTTCTTGTCTTCTGTTCTTCTTGTCTTCTGTTCTTCTTGTCTTCTGTTCTTCTTGTCTTCTGTTCTTCTTGTCTTCGGCCCTTCTGCCTCCTCCGTCCTCTTCTCCCCGCGCCTGCCCTCCTGCTCCTGCCTCATCCCCCTCCCCCACTCGCATCCCCCTCTCTATCTCTCCTATCTAACCCGTTCACTATCTACCTCCCTCACTCCTCCTATCTCTCTATCCCACTATCTAACTCCCTCACTCTCCACCTCCTCCTATCTCTCTATCTAGTTCCCTATCTATCGATTTCCCTATCTATTTTCTCTATCTATTTCTCTCTCTCTCCCCCCTCCCTCACCCCCTCTATTACCTATCTTCCTATCCTCTCACTCTACCTCTCACCCTCACCCACCTCTACAACCCCCCCCTCCCCTATCTTCTCAACCCTACTCCTATCTTTCTCCCTTATCTCCTAAACCTCCTAACACTCACCCCCCTCCAACCTTAAACCCCCCTCCCCCAGCTCTTCTCACTCTACCTGTCCCCCCTCCCTCACGCTTTCCCGCCGCGACCTCTTGTACACCCCGCCCCCCAGCTCCCATTCGCCCCCACCTGACCCCTCCCCCCCCCTCTGACCTCATATGGCGGCCGCTGCGTGACCGCGCCACTGGCGCGCCGGAGGCGCGCCAGAGGCAAGCCAGTCTGCGCCCGTCCGCGCCTGGCCCACGCCCAGCGCCACGACCCCTGGTCCCCAGCTCTCCCAAGCCCCGCTGACCCGATACGACCCCACCACCCTCCACGCCCTCAACCCAGGACGCTCCAACACCTGCTTCCAAGCTCACCCCAAACGCACCCATGGACCCTTCGCCTGCAACTCCTGCAAACGCACCTTCCACCACGCAACAACCACGACCACAAGCCCACGCGCCATCAACCACCTCAAGTGCATCCTAGTCAACGCTCGCTCCGTCCACAAACACGCCATTGAACTCTGGGACCTCCTGGACTCCATAGCACCGGACGTCGCCTTCATCACGGAGACCTGGATGAACGCCTCCTCGGCCCCTGACATCGCCACTGCCATCCCCGAAGGCTACAAGATCTCCAGAAAAGACCGCACCAACCAGATAGGAGGAGGTATCGCCATCGTCTTCAAAGACTCCATCAGCGTCACCACCTCCACCGAAGACACCCCTCTCGCCGCTGAACACCTGCATTTTCAGATTCACACCGATCCGAGGACCACCCTCAGAGGATCCCTCGTCTACCGTCCTCCCGGCCCACGTGCCCCTTTCAGCGACGCCATCGCCGACTTCATCTCCCCGCACACCCTCGCCGGACTATATCCTCCTAGGTGACCTCAACTTCCATCTGGAACAAAACAACGACCCCAACACCACCACCCTGCTCGACAACCTCGCCAACCTCGGCCTCAAACAACTGGTGAACACCGCCACCCACATCGCCGGACACACGCTTGACCCCATCTTCTCCGCCAGCAAACACGTCCTTCAGCCACGCCTCCGCCCTACACTGGACCGACCACAGCTGCGTCCACTTCACATTCCGACGCGAGACCCGCCACCTCCGCACCCAACCCATCCCTCGTCGACAGTGGAACAAGATCCCCGAAGAGCAACTCTTCTCCGCACTCGCCGCCAACCAACCCACCCTCACCACCGACCCCAACGACGCAGCCCTCAACCTCACAAACTGGATCTCCAACTGCGCAGACATCCTTGCTCCCCTCAAACGCACGCATCGACAGACCAACACCAAAAAACCTCTCTGGTTCTCGGACACCCTCAAAGAATCAAAGAAAACTTGTCGCGCCCTTAAGAAAGCCTGGCGCAAGGACCGCACCGCTGACAACATGACCGCCCTCAAGAACGCTACCCGCGAACACCACCACCTGATCCGCGCTGCCAAAAAGAACTTTTTCACCGACAGACTGGACAAAAACAGACACAACAGCAGAGAACTCTTCAGCATCGTCAAGGAGTTCTCCAACCCCAGCGCCAACGCCAACGCCGTCACGCCCTCACAGGATCTGTGCGAATCCCTCGCCACTTTCTTCCATCGCAAGATTAGCGACCTCCACGACAGCTTCGGACACCAGACCCAACCATACACCACCGAACCGGCATCCACGGCCATCACCCTCAACAACTGGTCCCACATCAACACGGAAGAAACCAAATCCATCATGAACTCTATCCACTCCAGCGCCCCTTCGGACCCCTGCCCGCACTTCATCTTTAACAAAGCCGACGACATCATCGCCCCGCACCTCCAGACCGTCATCAACTCTTCTTTTTCTTCTGCTACCTTCCCCGAATGCTGGAAACACGCCGAAGTCAACGCCCTACTAAAGAAACCTACGGCTGACCCGAGCGACCTAAAAAACTTCCGCCCCATCTCTCTTCTGCCTTTCCCAGCCAAAGTAATAGAGAAGACCGTCAACAAACAGCTGACCACCTTCCTGAAAGACAACAACCTGCTCGACCCCTCATAAACCGGATTCCGAACCAACCACAGCACTGAAACCGCGCTCATCTCAGTCACAGACGACATCAGAACCCTGATGGACAACGGTGAAACAGTCGCCCTTATTCTGCTCGACCTCTCGGCTGCCTTTGACACCGTCTGTCACCGTACCCTAATCACACGCCTCCGCTCCACCGGGATCCAAGGCCAGGCCCTGGACTGGATCGCCTCCTTCCTCTCAAACCGTTCCCAAAGAGTTTACCTCCCTCTGTTTCGCTCAGAACCCACCGAGATCATCTGCGGCGTACCCCAAGGCTCATCACTCAGCCCGACACTCTTCAATGTCTACATGAGCCCCCTCGCCAACATCGTACGCAAGCACGACATCATCATCACCTCCTACGCCGACGACACCCAACTTATACTATCCCTCACCAAGGACCCCGCCAGCGCCAAGACCAACCTACAAGAGGGTATGAAGGACGTCGCAGATTGGATGAGGCTCAGCCGCCTAAAGATGAACTCTGAAAAAACTGAAGTCCTCATCCTCGGCAACAACCCGTCCGCCTGGGACGACTCCTGGTGGCCCACGGCCCTCGGCACCGCACCGACCCCCACAGACCACGCCCGCAACCTCGGCTTCATCTTGGACCCTCTTCTCACCATGACCAAGCAAGTCAACGCCGTGTCCTCCGCCTGCTTCCTCACCCTCCGCATGATCTTCCGCTGGATCCCCGCCGACACCAGAAAAACCGTGACCCACGCCCTCGTCACGAGCCGCCTGGACTACGGCAACACCCTCTACGCTGGGACCACAGCCAAACTCCAAAATCACCTGCAACGCATTCAAAACGCCTCGACCCGCCTTATCCTCGACATACCCCGCAGCAGCCACATCTCCGCACACCTGAGACACCTGCATTGGCTCCCTGTCAGCAAAAGGATCACCTTCCGACTTCTCACCCACGCACACAAAGCCCTCTACGACAAGGGACCGGAATACCTCAACAGACGCCTCAGCTTCTACGTCCCCACCCGCCTCCTCCGCTCCTCTGGCCTCGCACTCGCTGCTGTCCCTCGCATCCGCCGCTCCACGGCGGGTGGGAGATCTTTCTCCTTCCTGGCGGCCAAGACCTGGAACTCCCTCCCCACCAGCCTCAGGACCACCCAGGACCACTCCGCTTTCCGGAGACTCCTAAAGACCTGGCTGTTCGAACAGCGATAACCCCCCCCCTTTTTCCCCTAGCGCCTTGAGACCCGCACGGGTGAGTAGCGCGCTTTATAAATGTTAATGATTTGATTTGAGGGGGGTAGGGAGGAGTCTTTTTCTTCTGCCTGGAACTGTTCCAACACGGTATCCCATAGCCGGGCTATAGAGTATTTACTCTGGCCCTTGTATTACTCCTTCCGTATGGCCATAGCTTCACCAGCCCCCCCCCCCCCGTGGCAGACCTCCTCCCACCATCCCAGAATTGAGGGCAAAACCAAGATTTCCAATGGCAAGTTATCTGCCTTTTGGCCAGAGAAGCACCCGGTCAATGAAGCAGGATTGTGTCTTGCATGATCTGGGCTGAGGATATAACCCTAATATGCAGTGTGCCATAATGTTGAAGTACATGCATTCAGTGAGAGTTCGGAGTATATCACGTATGCCTTTCCAGGATCCATATAATCGGAGGCACCCTTCCTCCTGCATGGCACCTCGAACAATGTGATGAAGATGAGGGAAATATCTTCTGTAGAGTAGATGGCATCAGGTATGCTCTATGAAAGAGTGTATACTGTATAAATTTAAATTTTGTATTCCAAGGTATCTTGCTAGGGTATGGTAGCATAAACTGCCATTCTTTAACATGGAGGAGACGGTCTAAGTCATCCTCCCAACGTTCTCCAAGTTCATCCAGATTTATAAGTAAATGGGATCTGACCCCTTTGTATAACCATTTGACTAAGTGTCTACTTGTGCCCATCTCATGTACTGCCTGTATAAGTGCATGTATCTTTGGTTCAGTGCTCTGTGGGGGCCAATGAGGACGTATAAATCTCAATATGGAGGAGTGTGAAAAAAAGAGCCCCTGGGAGGTCATGGGATTCAATAAAATCACAGTGTGGAACTAACTGTCCATCAGTAAAGAGATCGCCCACTATAGAAACAACTGCTGTCTCCCAGGGGGCCAGTCTAAAAAAGGAGAGAGTTTCTGTAGGAGAGGGCAGGCCACATAATGGGATGTTCAGAGAATAGGCAGGAGCAGGCCTTGCAGGAGGCGGAGCCAGTCCACGAAAGGGCAGGAGCCCTTTAAATTCATCTTGCGCTCCCGCCGTCACGGGTAGCGCGTTGCAGGAGGCGGAGCCAGTCCACAGAAAGGGCAGGAGCCCTTAAATTCATCTTGCGCTCCCACCGTCGCGGGTAGCGCGTTGCAGGAGGCGGAGCCAGTCCACAGAAAGGGCAGGAGCCCTTTAAATTCATCTTGCGCTCCCGCCGTCGCGGGACGCATACGGGCGGCGCCCGGGCCAAGGGCGGGCCCGTCCTTCACCCGTCAACGCCCGGAAGAGGCTGGGCTGGGCCATACATCTTAATTTTTTGTTTTCGTGCTGTGCTGACCAGCGGTAACCAGTGGTGCTGAGTAAGTCTTCTTTTTACTACCCTACTCTTTTTTTAGTATGGGGAAGCGTAAGGTTCGTTCTAGTCCCGACCCAGCTACAGCCAAATCTAAAAGCTCCAAATCCAATAGAGTAACGCAAATCCATTCTAACTGCGTCTCCAGAGAAATTGACAACTTAATTAAGGAAGTGGAATCTATTCTTAAGGAAAAAGAGGGCAATGCCCGTAAGAGACTGAAATCAGGATCTTTACTTCCATTTTTAACGACTGGCTCCACTAACCCTACTGATATACAGCCTCAGAAAACTTTAATCCATGTTTCTGTCCCTCCCAGCTCGCCTTGTTTGGCCAATTCTTCGCTCTTGCCTGGTATAGGATCCAATTTGGACGCAATCCCTACTGTTTCCATTCTTAATGAGATCCCATGTACAAATCGGTTCTCTGCTTTGGATCAACCAGATTTGGCGTGTGCCAAACCGTCTTCGCCTTTGGTTCCTTCTAAATCCAATTGTGATCCATCCAGCGATGATGTTTTAATATTGGTATCTAGTCTCAGACGTGAAGTCGGGGAATTGAAGAGTCTCTTATTTGAGGTCCTTAAACTCCTAAAAAAAAAAATCTGACTTAACTCCCCAGTGTACCCCGAATCCAGCGCCAGCACAAGCTCCTCGGCGTTCGGCTCCTGTTGCTCTGCCAGTAGACTGTCCTCTGTTACGGGAAACAGTTAAGAGTCCCAGTTATAGATCTCAATATGGAAATCACCCGACCTCAGTTCAAGCAAATTCATCATCCTTTCTTTTTAATTCGGGTCAATATGCGGCCCATCTCACTCATGCGCCCAACCAAAATTGCACCGACATGTGTAATGTCCCTCAACTTTCACCTCATACATGGGAAGACACTTCTTCTCTTATCAACAAGGTGTCGTACTGGATTCGCCATTCTAGGGGCTGTGGCTCTATCATCCACGCTGACATTGTGTCTGCTTCTCGTGTGCAAGACCCTGGTGGTCGGGACATTATCAAACTTTATCTCGCCAGCCCCGCTTTAGTCAAGGGAATTTTGCAGATGGAAGCTCGTAACTTATCAAGAACAGACTCTGATATATTTTTTAGAGAAAGTTTGTTTGTTACAGGTCACAAGATTACATCTTCTCGAGTCAACCCAATTTTTCGTAATGCTCCTGTTTCTGTTTCATTGTTCCCTATGGCGCGTTGCCTCTTCCTGGCGATGGGGCTGCTTTGGTCTGCAATAACAAAAGCACTTTCCCACGGGACCCCGTCACCTCAGGGGACACATCAGATGTGGATTGACTACGCCATCCTAATCTATGCAAATATAATGTCCCACATGCTCGGGTAGCCACACCCGTAGGATCATCATTTGGTTTGGGTGCTAATACTATAAGGGCTCCATTTTGTATTACTAACGGGACTTCAAATTCAGCTCCTGTTGTTTCTCGTATGCCAGTTTGCAGCTCTACATCAAGGAGATTATTGTCTTGGAATGTGGCTGGTATCAAGAGCAAGTTATCTGATCCAGACTGGGGGGCTTATGTTGAATCTTTTTCCATATGTATGTTTCAGGAAACTTGGTCTACGGATTGTGTGTATAAGCAAGGCTATTGTTGTTACACTAAAAAGGCGACTCAGTCCTCTAGGGGAAGGGCGATTGGGGGTTTATGCACTTGGGTCAAGCTGTCTGAGGTGGGCAGAGTCAAGGAAATTGCTATTGACTCTTGTGACATTCTTGCAACAGCAATATGGCCTATCTCAGGCACCCCGGTGTTATGTATTAATATTTATAACAGGCCAGGTCCTTCTAGCCATCAGTCTGAGACTATTCAACTGTTGCACAATTTTTTATCTGATCTTCATTTTAAATATTGTGTTATTATTGCAGGTGATTGTAACGCCCAAATTGAATTTGATTCAGCTTTCGCTGAGTCTACTCAGGCTGAAGACGAAGTATGGAATCTCCCCCCGCTTTTAACCCAGCCAGTCCTATGTACTCCTTCCCCTAGGGTGGTGCAGATAACAGATCTTGCAGTAACATATGGCCTTCATTTTGGAAATGGACGATTTTCAAACGATAACCCTGTTAGATCCACCTTTTACAGAGGCCACTATAGCAGCACCCTGGATTACGTTATTTTTGATCTGCGTGTCTGGCACTTTATAATCAATGTAGAGGTGGGTTCTCGGTGTACTAGCGACCATGCCCCTCTACAAATTGAATACAATGCAACTCTTTTTTTAGGGCCAACTTTACCTCTTGTTCCGGATGCTCCCAATGACTGCCTGCAATTATCCAGCAATAGGCGTGTTGTGAGATGGTCCTCGTTTTCGAAATCCAATCTGCTTAATGATAAGCTCAGCGACTTAGTTTCCTGCCACCAACTCTTTGATGACTGTATTGTCCTACCTCCTTCAGAAGTTATGTCCTCTCATGTGGCTCTTTTTGAGGGCCTCAAGGAGCTTTTTACTAAACCTCCCTCAACCCAAAACAATTCTCCTCTGTCTAATTATAAGTGGTTTGATAAGGAGTGTCGGGAGGCTAAGAGCCTTTTGTCTAAAGCCTTAAAGTCAAAGAGCCGGGATGCCATTTCATTTGTGAGAAAAAACTATGTTTCCATTTGCAAGTCATCCAAACTCAAATATGAGGAAAAATTATGGAAGTGTTTGGCGGAGGCGGATAGCGCCCGTGACTCCAAACTTTTCTGGACCTTGGTCTCACGCAGAGACCCCGCCCTCTCAACTATCCCTGAATGTCATATTGACGCAGAAACTTGGCTTTCCCACTTTCGGGAACTTTATGGGTCCTGCCCCGACTCGAATAACACTCCTTTTGATTCCTCATTGTGTCGCCCCCCTGTGCCGCCCTTTACCCTAAAGGAAACAGAGCTGGCAATTTGTGCTCAAAGAACAGGGAAGGCTCCTGGCTTAGACAGCGTTCCAACGGACTTGTATAAATCAGACTTATTTTTGTGGACACGGTACATCAATAGGTTATCAAATATTGTTCTGACAACTCGATCTTACCCAGACTCGTGGAAGGTGGCTATTATTGTCCCCATACACAAAAAAGGAGATAAGAGTTCCCCTGGGAACTATAGAACGATCAGTGTATTAGATAACTTGCAAAAAATATTCTCCTTCCAGTTGTTATCCAGATTAAAATACTGGATAACAAAAAACCAGGCCCTAAGCCATCTCCAGGCTGGATTTCGGGACAAGGTTAGTACTATTGATCAGGTCTTCCGATTTACTACCATCAAGTGGAAGACCGTAGACGCAGACAAAGGCCACTTATTTGTGGCCTTTGTTGATTTGAAATCTGCGTTCGACCTTGTACTGCGTGTGAAGCTTTGGGAGGTCTTGAGCAATATTGGAGTTCCGTGTTCTCTGATCAACATTATTAAAGATCTTTATTCTGATAACTATGCCAGAGTTCGCTGGGGTTCGGCTGGTGACCTGACCCCAGCTTTTTCTACAACACGAGGTGTGAGGCAGGGGTGCGTTCTTGCGCCCACCCTATTCTTATTGTTTATCAATGCATGTATCCCATATCTTTTTGATTGGTATGGTGATGCCCCGACTTTGGGTGGGCAGAGGTTCCCCTGTCTTTTGTTTGCGGATGACACCCTGCTACTCTCACGAACTGGCATGGGCCTCTCCAGACTGCTCTCCCGATTTTTTGAGTTTTGCAAGGATCATGGGTTGGAAATTAATTCAGCAAAAACTAAATATATGGTCTTTGGGGACAATAGGTGCAAAATGAAGAGGCCGGTATATCTAGATGGCGTTCTCTTGGAAAGAGTGGGCACCATTGACTATTTAGGTATCAAACTGGAAGATTCACACCTTTGGCATGCACACCGCCAGAAATCTTTATTATGTCTGAAGCAAAGAGCGGGTGGCATCGTAAGATTTGCTTCTAGATCTCCCAAATTTGCAATGTCTCCCGCCCTCGAAATATATAAATCTCAAGCCCGGGGGGGGGGGCCTATACGGTGCTGAACTTTGGGGCCATTGCAACTTGGTGGATATGGCAAGGGCGGAAAACCAATTTTTGAAACTGTTGTTAAGGGTTCCCTCCAGTACACCATCTCTGCCCATCCATATGGATTTAAATCTTTTTTCTATCTCGCAGATTGCCGCCTTAAGGCCCTTGCTATATTGGATTCAACTTTGGTCAACAGATGCCCTTTATCCATTTCACTATGGGCTTCTCAAACTGGTGGGCAGTAACACTATTAGCAAAACGAAATGGTGTGCTTATGTCAAAGGGTCCTTAATCCATCTAGGTCTAGCGTCCTACTGGTTGGACCCACTTTCTATTCCTAAAAATGCTGTGCAATTACTGAAGGATGCTTTTTGGCATAACGTTCAGATTGCGCAATTTACCAAGATTGCCCCACTGTCTATGTCCGATTGTTATTTATCAATTAAATGCCATTACGAATTTGAACCTTATATGGATACAGCACTATCCCCATCTGCGCGAGCTCTTTTTGTTAGGTTTAGAATAGGCTCTCTTCCTCTGCGCTCTTTAACGTATAAATGGCTCTGTTCTACCAATAGTTCCAAGCTTTGTCCGATGGGTTGTCAACTTGAAGAGTCTATTTCACATGTTCTCTTCTTTTGCTATGCATATCATAAACAAAGAGCTTTGTGGATTATTCCGCTTTGCAAATCTATAGGCGCCAGGTATTATCTTCATGTCGAGAGAATTTTAAAATCTGATTCATCTGTCCAGGTAGTTTTACCAGTGGCAAAATTCCTCGAATCAATCTGGCGTCTTAGATTAGCAATTTTAAAGAATAAGACTGGATATCCAATTTTTAGATCTATGTATGTATATTTATTGATCTTGATGTCTGATTTTAGTATTTAATTCTTAAGTATAAAGTCATTGTCCTATTGTATTACTGAAACACTTATGGGTGTAGGGAATAGGGTCTTTGTTGAGTAGAATATTCAATTTTTTTTTAGGAGATATTCATTTTGATTATTCTCTTTGCATCTTAACTCTCTTTTATCTTTTCAAAATTTTTTTTTTTGTGCCTACACTTTTACTGTTTTATTAATCTTAAAAATCAAACATTTTGATGTTTGTATTGTACTTTTATGGTATGTTTTCTACTTACCGAAATAAAGTTGAATGATGATGAATCTCAACCAATTATGTGTCAATAAGAACTGTAATCAGAGACACTTTAAGAGCCCAGCATTGGGTGTAGGGGGGAAACAGGCACAATGGGACACGAGGCATAATAGGGAGAGTCTAGGTTATCTGAGGGGGGTAGGGAGGAGTCTTGTTCTTCTGCCTGGAACTGTTCCAACACGGTATCCCATAGCTGGGCTATAGAGTATTTACTCGGGCCCTTGTATTACTCCTTCCGTATGGCCATAGCTTCACCAGCCCCCCCTCCGTGGCAGACCTCCTCCCACCATCCCAGAATTGAGGGCAAAACCAAGATTTCCAATGGCAAGTTATCTGCCTTTTGGCCAGAGAAGCACCCGGTCAATGAAGCAGGATTGTGTCTTGCATGATCTGGGCTGAGGATATAACCCTAATATGCAGTGTGCCATAATGTTGAAGTACATACATCCAGTGAGAGTTCGGAGTATATCACGTATGCCTTTCCAGGATCCATATAATCGGAGGCACCTCGAACAATGTGATGAAGATGAGGGAAATATCTTCTGTAAAGTGGATGGCATCAGGTATGCTCTATGAAAGAGTGTATACTGTATAAATTTAAATTTTGTATTCCGAGGTATCTTGCTAGGGTATGGTAGCATAAACTGCCATTCTTTATCATGGAGGAGACGGTCTAAGTCATCCTCCCAACGTTCTCCAAGTTCATCCAGATTTATAAGTAAATGGGATCTGACCCCTTTGTATAACCATTTGACTAAGTGTCTACTTGTGCCCATCTCATGTACTGCCTGTATAAGTGCATGTATCTTTGGTTCAGTGCTCTGTGGGGGCCAATGATGACGTATAAATCTCAATATGGAGGAGTGTGAAAATAAGAGCCCCTGGGAGGTCATGGGATTCAATAAAATCACAGTGTGGAACTAACTGTCCATCAGTAAAGAGATTGCCCACTATAGAAACAACTGCTGTCTCCCAGGGGGCCAGTCTAAAAAAGGAGAGAGTTTCTGTAGGAGAGGGCAGGCCACATAATGGGATGTTCAGAGAATAGGCAGGAGCAGGCCTCATAATACGAAGTGCAAAACACCAGTAACTGATAGCATGAAGTAGAAGTAAAGGTGAAGTAGATGGGGGAGTTTGCTTCCTGGTATGAGTAAAGATTGTAATGTCTCAGAATGCAAATCGGGAAGTGTGTAGTTTATTTCCTATAGGTTCAGACCCGAAAGCCATTGCAGTTGGGCAGCTATGCAATATGAATGGAAATCCGGGGCCCCGGGCCGCTGACATCTGTAGTTTGCAAAGTCCAATGCGGCGACAGTCTGAACCCCCATATAAATTCTACTAAGAGCATGTAAAGAGAGTTAAATACTTTTAATGAAATTATCACCGGGAGGTTGGCAAAGTAATATCGCAATTTAGGGTGCACAACCATTTTGACAAGCGCCAGTCTGCCCATCACCGATAGAGGTAGTGTTGTCCAGAACCTAACCTGGGCTCTCAGTGCGGAAATGGCCTTAAGTAGGTTGCAGTCAAGGAGATCCATATGCGTATGATATACCTGGATTCCAAAGTAACAAAAATAATGGTGCACTATGGAAAGCTCATGGTTTCCTAGGGTAATATCTCTCAACATTGGCCTTTGAAAGGAAAAAATGTAGGACTTGGCATGGTTCACACATGGGCCGGATAGATCAGCAAAACGCTGGAGAGTAATAGAAATGGGAGTAAGGTAACTTTCGATACTGCGGACATATGCAAGCATACCATCAGCATACAGAGTGATCGAATGTGAAAGTGGTCCGTGTGGTTATGTCCCACGTTCCTGCCTCTTGGCCGAGCCTCTGTGCTAAAGGCTCCATTGCCAAAACAAATAGTAATGGCAACAGAGGACCCTGGTGTTTGCCTCGTAATACAGTGCATGGCTCTGAGACATGGGCACCTGTTGTGGCTCGGGCAGTTGGTTCCCAGTGTATAGTACCTGGACCCACGTTACGAAGATCGTAGGAAAACCAACTTTCCGCAGCACTGCAAACAAGAATTCCCAATCAAGGGAATCAAATGCTTACTGAAGATCAAGCAAAAGGCAGCCTGCATTCGGGAAGCCGTCTGGTGCCGACTCCATGACTGGGTAGACCCATCTAATATTCAATGAGGTACTTCTGCGAGGTACAAAGCCATACTGGTCTATAGGGACCAATTTTCTCAGTAATGATAATAGTCTTAGAGCCAAAACCTTGCTAAGAATCTTAAAGTCAGTAGTTAAGAAAGAGAGAGAGAGAGCGCGAGAGAGCGAGAGAGAGGTCTATTTAATGCCAGATCTTCTGGGTCTCATCTAAGCTGTAGCACGGAGGTGGCCCAGGCCTGTCTAGTTGAAGGGGGTAGTATCTTGGCCTCCAAACCTTTGTAAAGCTTCTCCAATCAAGGCACCAACCTTGCAGAGAGAGTAAAGTAAAACTCAATAAGCAAGCCTTCTACACTCAGTGATTTATTAAGGGCAATTCCATGAATGGCAGTGCGAATTTCATTAGAGGTGAGGGGTGCCGCCAACGACTCAAAACCCTCTACTGAAAAACTCACAGGAGATGTAACGAATTCAAAAAAATCCTCTAGTTTCTCGGAACAGGAGGGAACACGCCTTATAAAACTGTGTATAATAGGAGCGAAAGGCTTTGTTAATGGCTACTTGAGTGTTAGCATGTGTCTTCAGATGACTTTATGAATAATACTGATGTGGGTGAGAGCTGTGGCCAAATCATGTGGGCGAGTAGGATGCCTGCTTTATCTCCCTCTGAATGTAACTTTACTGTGTATGTTTTGTAGTTGAACAGTGTAAGTTGTTCCAGGAGCTCTGCATGTTGTATCCTAGCCTCTTGGAATGCTGTATGACGTGTAGGATCAATAACTGACTCATGCTCTACTCTGCTCTTTTGACAGTGTTTGTATGGTTTTGTTGTTCTGACATGTCAACTTTTCTCCTTACATCCAGTCTGACGTGCACGTTTTTCTGAGGTAAGCATTGACGTGGAACAATCACTTTCTTCATTTTCAGTTTGATGATGATTTAGATGATGATCAGCTTTGTTCAGTGTCTATTTGCCTCAACTGATGATGCCGCTTGGCCATTTGGGGGTTCGTCGTACACTGCTTCTGGAACGTTCTAGCGGTCATTTTGTCTTCGTGCTGAGACACACTTATTTTTCCCTTTGCTTTGCACATCATCACAAAATTGTTCTTTTTACCAGCGCCTTTGCATATTTGACCAATGGCGGGACACTTTCCTTCAAGAGGAAACGCAAATCTGCATATGAAATACCACTTCTTTTTGAGTGTACACATCACTTTGTGTCGTTCAATCTTTTGTTTCAAATTACTTTTCTCACTTATGACACTCTCTGTGCACCTAGGCCTTCATATCGGCAGCTTGTCTTTCAGCACATTCCTCAGCTCTGGCAGCCATCAAAACTCGCTCCACGCTAAGAGTTTCTCTCAGCATTCATCGTCTGAAGGAATCTGACAAACATCCATCTACAATTCTAAGCCACATGGCTTCTTAATCATTACATTCATTATACCTGTAGTGTTTGACAAGTGTGTGGAGTCTTTCTGCAAAATTGATTGTTTAACCAATTCTTTGACGTTCTTGACTTAAAACATTTCATAATCAATGTTTTGTACTAGATTGAACCTGAGATTCAATGCATTCTTAACCTGATGGTATGTGGCTTCATTTTCACTTTTTGGTATTTTCTTTATGACTTCTTTGACACCATCGCCAGCAAGATCTTAGAGATATTTGATAATCTTCCTGTTATCAGTCTCTTAAAGTGCATCTATGAATTTTTCAAATGTTTCTATCCAGGCAGTCTATCTATCGCCAGTGTTTTGATTTTTGGCAGTGTCAAATGATGGTGGTTTTAGGAAGGCGGCAGCACTGTTCATGTGCGTGGTTGACATAGAGGGTGGAACTCTGTCAAATGCTGTTGATTGTCCCTTGGAATCTCAGGGATGTGGAATTCCTATCACCCGGGACATATTGTTTGGGGTCAAGGGCCATACGTTTTCATGTTTATTGTGTCCTTGGGACAAGTAAGCCCAACCTCCTGCCGCACAAACCCTTTGGCTGCCAGTTTACAGAGAAGGGAACTGTCTGCAGTTGCGGTAATATGTGTGTCCATTTGTAAATCCTGTTTGAACTTATATTTAAGGGTCATTAATGAAAAGCCTTCATTATCAGGGTGAGCACTATAAATAAACGTTTTAAGGTCACACAGCACTACTGACAGTGGTACCAGTATTAAACACATTTTTTTAAAAAGCGTATACACACATTTCAAAAGTTTAACAATATGAGGCTAAGTATAATGCTCCCAGAACGTGCTTTGATTAGCTGCAAATGTTTGTGATTCTTTGCTTTCAAAATAAAATGGTCAGAAAAAAATGCAAGTAGTAAATTTTAGGTGCTATTTCTTTGAAGTGTCACTTAGTTAAATGTGTTGATGCATGCTAGTATTTCCCAAATATATTCCTAATGGAAAATCAGAGTAACCATTTTCAACAAGATTATGGGAAGCATGAAAATAAACAAGCACTGGCAAAGCCAACTGATCCGAAATTTCTTGTGAGTCTTTTGATTTCGTCAATGCGTGTCTTGTTTTAACATGGCTTTTGTAACACTTTATTGTTGTGGGAGCTGCCAGGCCCTCACCATTGTAACAAGCCCTGGCAAAAAGAAAAAAAGTTTTTGGTCTAAAAAAGCACACATTCCCACCAGTGTCGTAACAAAGGCCCCGCGGCCCCCCCTCAAAGGGACCCCCCTCAGCACAGCACCTGTCCTGAGTGAATCGGGGGGGGAGGGTGGAAGGGCTCTATGTTCTCTGCAGGGGGTCCCCCTCCAGTTTCAGTATGCCACTGATTGCTACAGTAGTTCCTTGCACTGATCAAAACTACTTTGTGTGCCAATATGCCCCTTGTGGAAGAGTGAATGCAATCACTCAAAGTAAAGCCAGCCGATAGAGAAATAGATGTTTAATAAAAACAAATGTCTTTGTTAATGCCAGACCTAATTAGGGACCCTATTCTTGAAGAAAATCACAAAAGTGTACCCATGCTATATGTCTTTGAATTAGTGGCTTTCATAATTTCACAAGAATTTACAAAAGTAGACCAGGAAATTGCACTTCTAGAAAATATTTGTGAACTGTATTTAAGCACAAGCAAATATGCATGTGTTGATTTGCTCATGTGAAAATCTATTGAGCGTTTACAAGTTCACTTTCCCTCCAACCACTTTTTTCCCAACCCTGAAAGAACTTCTACTTCTGCCACTGTCAGGAGTAAATTTCCAACCTTTCTCATTATGCGAAAAGATTAGAGAACAGCTGGTGAAAGTCCTTAAAACATGCAAGTTAGTAGGTTTGCAGACTTAAAGGCATTCCAGCCCTGGAACTATTGCTTACTGCTTCCTCGAACCTCAGTATGTAGATCTAAGGAAAGGTGGCAAAATAAGAAAATTGCTATAGTAGGGATTGAAAATGTAAGTATTCAAGCCATACAATAGTAGTAGCTCTGCCATAATCAGAGAGGCTATTATCAGAGCTCTTACATAAAGAGATTGATGTCATAATTTGATGCTGCACTACTTGGCACCAAAGGGACAAGTACATTTCTTTTTACAGGACAAGCAGAATTTAAGAAGCAACCTGTCCAATGGACAAGTAGATATTTTATTACATTCCAAACCCCTGAATCTGCATCCTCACTGAGGGCTGATGATGTTTCAGCCTCCAGATCATCAAAGACAGTGTTTGGAGTTTTGGCTTTAA
The DNA here is from genome assembly GCF_031143425.1 of Pleurodeles waltl. Taxonomy (NCBI): domain Eukaryota; kingdom Metazoa; phylum Chordata; class Amphibia; order Caudata; family Salamandridae; genus Pleurodeles; species Pleurodeles waltl. The sequence goes on along the minus strand of NC_090444.1, from coordinate 905,500,331 downwards.
TCTTGTTCTCCATCAGAGCCCCTTTACTCATGGGGACCTCTGAAGTTGTTCTGAGCCCGCACCAGGCGGCTTTGATGGTATGTCGCTTCAGGTATGGGACAGCTCACTAAGCACAACCCCAGTACTTCTTCTTGGGGCTCCCTGCCCAGTGCTGAGGTAATATTACACTTATCAAGACTCAGGTAAGAGTAATAGCAGTATGCTTCTTTATTTGCTTGTTCTCTCAGCCTGCATTAATATGCGTAGCAATATACAGCAACTCATTATTGTTTATGTGTTCTTTATAGGCATAGTTGTATGTGCCTTCAGCGTTAACGCTCCGTACAATGTATTATTCTGCGTGGCAGCAAAGTACCTTTTCGATGATCTTGGTTGTGGCTTCTTGACTAATGAAGCATAGACTTTTCCGTGAAGCTCTCTTTCCATTCACAAACTTCACACCGGCTGGATTTGTGCTTTGACTCCACATAAGCCAGCCAACAACTCTGCACTTCGGCAAAGGCACATGTGGCACACACGAGCAGTTTGCTTGCACCACAGTAAACTCTCCAGGAGAGCATTTTCCTCTTTAGGTTACTTATCCTTTATCTTGTCACCAGTTGTAGCAACTCTACCAAAGCCAGCCATCAACTCAGCACTTCGGCAAAGGCATATGTGGCACACACAAGCAGCTTGCTTGCACCACAGTAAACTCTCCAGGAGAGCATTTTCTTCTTTGGGTTACTTGTCCTTTCTCTTGTCACCAGTCGTAGCAACTCCAACAACTTGGTACCTGATAAATCACTAGGCCACACACAGAGCTGTAAATCACAAATCTGTATTCCTCTGTGTGTAAATGTGAACCTACCATTCTAAACAAGCTTTCATAACATTCTATTCTAGCGATGGCGTCACACTGATACAAAGTCTTCAGGGAGCCAGAAAGGTTCCATTCTAAACCCTGAAAGACACTACGAACACCATCACTGCCTCATGCTTCCACACCTTGAAGATGCTGAAGAAGATTTTCAAATGGCTACCAGACAACACCTGGAAGATCATCACCCATACTCTGCTCACCAGCAAACTAGACTACAAGAACACCCTCTATGCCAGGATCAATAAACATCTCATCAGGAGGCTGCAGAGCATCCAGAATTCAGCTGCCAGAATCACTCTCAGCGTCAAATAAATAAGCGTTCGGCAAATTGCAAGAAATAAAGAGCCAGGCTTCATAGTGCGAAGATGTGAAGGATTGGGAGTGGTAACTGGGACTTCCTTAAGCTTATACTACTATTACAATTGGCTTTGTATCTGAAAATTATTAAGGTTGAGGCTGACGAGTGTAGACTTTAGCTCTTACCCTCAAATTATTCTCTATATGCTCTGTATACCGTTGAGGAAGAAGGTATGATGTAAATCTAGGGCTTGTAGGCTACTGTAGGAGGCTGGCCTGGCTTATAATGGGTACCTGATGGTACTTACACCTTGTGCCAGGTCCAGTTATCCCTTATTAGTAGATTAGTAGTGTTCTAATAGCTTAGGCTGATAGAGGTAGCTATAGCAGAGCAGCATAGGCTGAACTAGGAGACATGCAAAGCTCCTACTATACCACTTATATCACTTAGCACTATGTCATAAGAAAACACAATGCTCAGAGTTACTAAAAATAAAAGGTACTTTATTTTAGTGACAATATGCCAAAAGTATCTCAGAGGATATACTCCCTTAGGAGGTAAATAATATACACAAAATATACACACACAAACCAAATCAGGTAATTAAACAGTTAGAAAAGTAGTGCAAATACTGTAGAACACAAGAGAATGCAAAAGGAGACAATAGGCCTAGGGGCAACACAAACCATATACTCCAAAAGTGGAATGCGAACCACGAATGGACCCCAGGCCTAGTGTAGTGTGTAGAGGGTCACTGGGAGTGTAAGAAAACACTAAGGGTGTCCAAGATACCCCACCCCAAGACCCTGAAAAGTAGGAGTAAAATTACCCTACTACCCCAGAAAGACAGTCAAGTCGGGATAGGGGATTCTGCAAGGACAACAACTGACTGCAAAGCACTGAAGACGGATTCCTGGCCCTGATGACCTGTAAAGGAAGGTGACCAAGAGTCACGCAAGTGTCCTGGGGGGGGCAGGAGCCCACTAAACCCCAGATGAAGGTGCAAAAGGGCTGCCTCCGGGTGGAAGAAGCCGAAGATTCTGCAACAACGGAAGGTGCCAGGAACTTCTCCTTTGGTCAGAAGATGTCCCATGGCGTGCTGGAGGATGCAGAGTTGTTTCCACGCAGAAAGACCACAAACAAACCTTGCTAGCTACGGTTGAGGATTTTGGGTGCTGCCAGGGCCCAGGAAGGACCAGGAGGTCGTCCCTTGGAGGAGGAGACAGAGGGGGCGCTCAGCAACACAGAGAGCCCACGCAGAAGCAGGCAGCACCCGCAGAAGCACCTGAACAGGCACTTGGAAGATCTGAGGACGACGGTTGACTCAGAGCAACAAAGGGGGGTCCCCCGACATCGGAGTCCAACTCAGAGAGTTGGGCAATGCAGGACGGAGTGCTGGGGACCTGGGCTAGGCTGTGCACAAAGGAAGTCTTGCAAAAGGGCACAGAAGCCCAAGCAGCTGCAGTTCACACAGTACACAGGATTACTGTCTGGCGTGGGGAGGCAAGGACTTACCTCCACCAAATTTGGACAGAAGGGCCACTGGACTGTCGGAGACACTTGGACCCAGCTCCTGTGTTCCAGGGACCACGCTCGTCAGGATGAGAGGGGACCCAGAGGACTGGTGATGCAGAAGTTTGGTGCCTGCGTTGGCAAGGGGAAGATTCCATCGACCCACTGGAGATTTTTTCTTGGCTTCCAGTGCACGGTGAAGGCAGACAGCCCTCAGAGCATGCACCACCAGGAAACAGTCGAGAAAGCCGTCAGGATGAGGCGCTACAATGTTGCTGGTAGTCTTCTTGCTACCTTGTTGCGGTTATGCAGGCATCCTGGAGCAGTCAGCGGTCGATCCTTGACAGAAGTCGAAGAGGGAAGTGCAGAGGAACTCTGGTGAGCTCTTGCATTCGTTATCTGGTGAGATACCCACAGGAGAGACCCTAAATAGCCCACAGAGGAGGATTGGCTACAGAGAAAGGTAAGCACCTATCAGGGGGGGTCTCTGACGTCACCTGCTGGCACTGGCCACTCAGAGCTGTCCATTGTGCCCTCACACCTCTGCATCCAAGATGGCAGAGGTCTGGGACACACTGGAGGAGCTATGGGCACCTCCCTTGGGAGGTGCTGGTCAGGGGAGTGGTCACTCCCCTTTCCTTTGTCCAGTTTCGTGCCAGAGCAGGGCTGGGGGGATCCCTGAACCTGTGTAGACTGGCTTATGCAAGGAGGGCACCATCTGTGCCCTTCAAAGCATTTCCAGAGGGCAGGAGAGGCTACTCCTCCCAGGCCCTTCACACCTATTTCCAAAGGGAGAGGGAGTAACACCCTCTCTCAGAGGAAATCCTTTGTTCTGCCTTCCTTGGACTGGGCTGCCCAGGCCCCAGGGGGGCAGAAACCTGTCTGAGGGTTGGCAGCAGCAGTAGCTGCAGAGAAAACCCCGGAAAGTTAGTTTGGCAGTACCCGGGCTCTATGCTGGAGACCCGGTGATGCATGGAATTGTCCCTCCAATACCAGAATGGTATTGGGGTGACAATTCCATGATCCTAGACATGTTACATGGCCATGTTCGGAGTTACCATTGTGACGCTACATATAGGTGTTGACCTATATGTATTGCACGCGTGTAATGGTGCCCCCGCACTCACAAAGTCTGGGGAATTTGCCCTGAACAATGTGGGGGCACCTTGGCTAGTACCAGGGTGCTCACACACTAAGTAACTTTGCACCTAACCTTCACTAAGTGAGGGTTAGACATATAGGAGACTTATAAGTTACTTAAGTGCAGTGTAAAATGGCTGTGAAATAACGTGGACGCTATTTCACTCAGGCTGCAGTGGCAGTCCTGTGTAAGAATTGTCTGAGCTCCCTATGGGTGGCAAAAGAAATGCTGCAGCCCATAGGGATCTCCTGGAACCCCAATACCCTGGGTACCTAGGTACATATACTAGGGAAATATAAGGGTGTTCCAGTGTGCCAATGAGAATTGGTAAAATTAGTCACTAGCCTGCAGTGACACTTTTAAAAGCAGAGAGAGCATAAACACTGAGGTTCTGATTAGCAGAGTCTCAGTGATACAGTTAGGCACCACACAGGACACATATAGGCCACAAACTTATGAGCACTGGGGTCCTGGCTAGCAGGATCCCAGTGACACATATCAAACACACTGACAAAGTAGGGTTTTCACTATGAGCACTGGGTCCTGGCTAGCAGGATCCCAGTGAGACAGTAAAAACACCCTGACATATACTCACAAACAGGCCAAAAGTGGGGGTAACAAGGCAAGAAAGAGGCTACCTTCCTACAGCTACCTCCAGAATTGACAAAAATTGTGCCACACTGGCTCACTCAAACGCACCTTTGACCCATCCAGATAAAAATTCCTAGAACGGGCCTAGGTAACAGGGAGGCCAAGTTAATAACATTTAGTAGAGGTTTCCTGGTGCAGGGTAACTAGATAGTAGTCTAAATATCTACTGAAGGGAATAAAATACTGTTAAAGATATGAACCAGAGATAAAAGAAAGGGAAGTGACAACAACAGTATGCAAGGGTTCATAATGCTTTGGCAGGAAACGTGATTACCATGACATAAGGAGACAGTTAGGGCAAACTGCATAAATGGTATAAATGGTAAGTGACCTTGACACCTCTGATGGTGCTAGAGGTTAAGCCCAGTGCAGTCAGATAAGGAGAGGGGAGTTAGTTTAACAATTCTCTAGGTGGCTAGAGGCCTTTGCTCATTAACAGAGCATAGGGAAGTCAGTTGGACTAATTATGGAACCTACCAGGACAGTCATGTGACCAACAACTGCATGTCTACATGGGTGGTGTGTGGGGTGCTTGTAACATGTGATAGGGCAAGGGAATGCTCTGTGGTCACGTTATAGACATAGTGGGGTCAATGGGTAGGGCTTTCAATGTTGAAAGTTTTCCAGGTTTGACACAGAGGGTCATCATTGCATAGAGGGCCTCACATCAAGAAAGTGGAAGCAGAGGGTCTTAAGGAGAATAGAATTGTCACTTCATATTTAGGACGGCGGCATGATTATAAATATTCATGCAATAGTTTGCCTAATTTAGGTAGTTTTATACACCACCAAGACAAGAATAACAATGTGTGTGGGCTGAAATATGTCACATTAAAGAAGCCCTTATTGATCTATTAGGGTGCCTTAGGTCTTTTGCAAAGTTTTCCAAAGCTCAGACCAGAAGGATATTGGCGACTGCCAGAACAGAAGTGTGTTAAGATGTAGAGAGGGTTAAGGCAGACATGAAGATGCATGCAAGAATCCAGGGGCTTGACCCAAACAGGAAAAAAACAGCCATCCTACAACCGGGAATAAAACGCAGAGGTGTTATCTGAATTCTATAACTATACAGTACCGAGAAACTCATACAGAATTTGTGAGAGGGCAGGGCAAACGTCATTCCTATGGAAATTTGGTTTAAAGATCACCTTACTAGTGCTCCTGAACAGTCAAACCAAACAACAAAACTACATTAGCAACTGTGAAAGCTGCATTTTTTCTAATAAATATTAATGTATTCTGAATGTTGAATCTGCATAGAATTTGATTTCATATAGAAAACAAGGCACTACTTGAAAAATGTGCCTACTTGAGTGGCCGCCATTTGTCACAAAGTGTCCTTATTAATTGCTTATTAAAATGAATTGAGGTGCCCATGTTTAGAATAATGTAGTAGTATGTTATATTAATGATTACTTATTATGTATTTGCTTTATTAATTGTAGGCCTTAAATTAGCAAGGTTTTGGGCCTAGTTGCACAGTCTCATGTTAAACTGTACGGTTAAGATAATGCTGTGAGAAAGTGTTTGCTTGAAGAAATTAATATGTGAATTATCCTCTTCCACTGCGTTCACCAATGGCTAGCAAATGTTTTCCTTTTCCCATGAGAACTGCTTGTTAGAAAATCATGAAACAGTTATTGATACAATGTAACGTTTAGTGTGTGTGAAAGCGATGTTCCTAGGAGCTAACAACGGATGCAATGACAGAGAGATACAAAATTGTTACTTGACAAGTCCGACGATGGAAACAGGAGAAGAGGAGCCAATCATCGACATGTGAAAGACAGTTTAGTTATATCTTGGATATGAAGTTCTGCTTTCATTGGACTAAATGTAAACGTACGATTGTTTGACCAAGGGCAACGTGGGAAGTGTTTTAGATGATTTTTCACTTTGCCCAAGTGTACAGAGGAAAGCTCGCATTTCGATCACTCTCACCTTCTGTGCTCATTCCTATTTTATTTCTCTTACTTAGAGAATTCTATCTTTAACTTTATTGCTTCAACTTTTGCTGCTTAATGCTGATCCTTAGACTATGTTTTAACCTCTTAACTGCTGGGACTTTCCCCCCCCCACCCTCAGTGCTGAGCCCTTTTTGGGCTATTTGGGGTATTTCGCGCTTAGTCCTTCATAACTTTTTGTCCACATAAGCTATCCACGCCAAATTTGCGTCCTTTTTTTCCAACATCCTAGGGATTCTAACGGTACCCAGAGTTTGTGGTTTCCCCTGGAGGAGACCAAGAAATTAGCCAAAATACAGTGAAAATCTCGTTTTTTTCAAAGAATGGGAAGAAAGGGGTGCCGAAGAAGGCTTGTGTTTTTTTCCCTGAAAATGGCATCAACAAAGGGTTTCTGGTGCTAAAATCACCATCTTCCGACCTTTCAGGAATGGGCAGACTTGAATCAGAAAACCAAATTTTTCAACACAATTTTGGCATTTTACTGGGACATACCCCATTTTTCCTATTTTTGGTGCTTTCAGCCTCCTTCCAGTTAGTGACAGGAATGGGTGTGAAACCAATGCTGGATCCCGGAAAGCTAAACATTTCTGAAAAGTGGACAAAATTCTGAATTCAGCAAGGGGTCATTTGTGTAGATCCTACAAGGTTTTCCTACAGAAAATAACAGCTGAAATAAAAAAAAAATTGAAAGTGAGCTGAAAAAAAAAAAAAGCCATTTTTCTCCACGTTTTATACTCTGTAACTTTTTCTTGCAATGTCAAATTTTTTTAAGCAATATACCGTTACGTGTGCTGGACTCTTCCGGTTGCGAGGATATATAGGGCTTGTAGGTTCATCAAGATCCCTAGGTACCCAAAGCCAATAAATGAGGTGCACCTTGCAATGGGTTTTCATTCTATACCAGGTATACAGCAATTCATTTGCTGAAATATAAAGAGTGAAAAATAGGTATCAAGAAAACCTTTGTATTTCTAAAATGGGCATAAGATAAGGTGTTGAGAAGCAGTGGTTATTTGCACGTCTCTGAATTCCGGGGTGCCCATACTAGCATGTGAATTATAGGCCATTTCTCAAATAGACGTCTTTTTTACACACTGTCTTACATTTGGAAGGAAAAAATGTATAGAAAGACAAGGGGCAATAACACTTGTTTTATTATTCTGTGTTCCCCCAAGTCTCCCGATAAAAATGGTACCTCACTTGCGTGGGTAGGCCTAATGCTCGCGACAGGAAACGCAACATGGACACACCACATTTTTACATTGAAATCGGACGTGTTTTTTGCAAAGTGCCTAGCTGTAGATTTTGGCCTCTAGCTCAGCCGGCACCTAGGGAAACCTAGCAAACCTTGGCATTTTTGAAAACTAGACACCTGGGGGAATCCAAGATGGGGTGCCTTTTGGGGTTCTGACCAGGTTCTGTTACCCAGAATCATTTGCAAACCTTAACATTTGGCTAAAAAACAAAAAAAAAACATTTCCTCATATTTCAGTGACACAAAGTTCTGGAATCTGAGAGGAGCCACAAATTTCCTTCCACCCAGCGTTCCCCCGAGTCTCCCGATAAAATTGATACCTCACTTGTGTGGGTAGGCCTAGCGCCCGCGACAGGAAATGCCCCAAAACACAATGTGGACACATGCCATTTTTTGACAGAAAACACAGGTGTTTTTTGCAAAGTGCCTACCTGTAGATTTTGGCCTCTAGCTCAGTCGGCACCTAGGGAAACCTACCAAACCTGTGCATTTTTTAAAACTAGAGACCTAGGGAACTCCAAGATGGGGTGACTTGTGGGGCTCTGACCAGGTTATGTTACCCAGAACCCCTTGCAAACCTCAAAATGTGGCTAAAAAAAACACTTTTTCCTCACATTTCGGTGACAGAAAGTTCTGGAATCTGAGAGGAGCCGCAAATTTCCTTCCACCCAGCGTTCCCGCAAGTCTCCCGATAAAAATGGTACCTCACTTGTGTGGGTAGGCCTGGTGCCCGCGACAGGAATAGATCACACAACGGTCAATGTTGGTCCTTACATGAGGCAGCTGTTGACCCTGGGGTGATCCATTCCTGACGCAGGCACTAGGTGTAGGCACTCAAGTGGGGTAGTGTTTTTATCAGGACAGGTGAGGAATCACTGGGTGGTAGGAATTTTGTGGATCCCAGCCTATTCCTGTAGTTTGTGTGACAGAAATGCGAGAAAAATTGAGTTTTTATTCAACATTTCAGCTTTGCAGGGTATTCTGGGTAAGAAAACTTTGGGGAATCCACACAAGTCACACCTCTGTGGACTCCCCCGAACGTCTAGTTTCCAGAAATGTTTGGGTTTAGTGTGTTTCTCTATATGGCCGCCGAACCCAGGACCAAAAACACAGGTGCCTGCCTTACAAAACCAGATTGTTTTGTGATAGATAATTTTGATGTCTCCACAATACGATTTGGGCGGTGGAATTTGGGGCTGAACTAAATTGGGGAGCTCCCAAGAGAGCACTCTCTCTCTCTCTGCTTGCCGCCGCATTCACCTGCTCTCTGGGTTGGGCTAACCCACTATTACCCCGTTGCACAGACTGTGCTTGCGAAGGGACAGCAGGACTGCCCTCATCACCTCCCTCATAATTTACTGGAAGAGGAGTTATCGAATGGGACCCCTCCGACTGAAAAATCACTCCCAGAGTCTGCGCCACTGTCCTATCCCTCAGATGCTCTCTCAGTATCTGATGTCTCAGTCTCTGATCCTATGTCAGAGCTGTCCTCTATAACCCGAGTGACGGCAGCAGTCATCCATCAAGATGCCATCTCTGCTATTGGCTAAACTGTTGCTCTAAAACACTAGCCTACGTAGACAGTCACAAAATCAATGGTGTGTGTGAGATACGTGCAACAGTAGAGGCCACCTTACCTGCGCTTCTTCCCTCAATCAGCACGTTCTTTCAAGACACTCAAAAAACACCTTGTCACATACCATTCGTCACAGTCTTTAGCACCTCCTGCACCCAGTCCAACAATCATTATTGGTGCTCCCACTCCCTCCTCCTCGGATTCCCTCATTACCACCCAGCAAAAGTGCCCTTCATCTCTCCATAGCCGCCCTCCACCCCGCACATACATTTCATATGTATTATAGCACAGGTAATGGCTGACTTTACTAATGTACTCAGCTATTTACATAAAATACAGATTTGCTCTTTGCAGTAGGCATATAAACCTTCTGCGCTTCTTTATGGCACTAAAACTGTCACTAGACAAAAGTCTGACCCTTTTGTAGCAGAAACATAATCACAATACTTACTTGACTTTTTTATTGCTGCCTAAAAGCTACAGTTGAAATGCGTCAGTTGAAGTATGTGCATTGCTTTGAAGACGCAAGCTGCAACTGCAAGACAACTGGTGGCAAATGTATATATATATATATATATATATATATATATCACTTTTATATGTGGGTCTGGTTTTCCTGGGGGCCGATCGCAGCCCCCAGGGAAACCACACACGTATTGACAAAAGTGATATATATAGATCTATCTCTATATATATCTATCTACATGGATATATCTATAGATATAGAGAGATCTATATATATAGATCTCTCTATATCTATAGATATATCTATGTAGATATATCTATCTACATGGATATATCTATAGATCTATAGATATATCCATGCAGATAGATATATCTACATAGATATATCTATCTATCTATCTATCTATATATATATAGAGAGAGAGAGAGAGAGAGCTATATATATAGATCTATATTTTTTTTTTTAGTAGTTGTATGGTTTCCTTGGGGGCCACTAAAAAAAATATTGCCCACACAGTAGGTCGCCCTGCCCATTTCTTTTTTTTCTTTTATTTTTTTTTTAAATAAAATTTAGCGATCGCGCCCCCCCCTCCCCCCCCCCAGGGGACACCTACCTTTTCTTTTTTTTTTTTTAAATATGCCCCCGGGGGGGACCCGGCCCGTTTTCCGAGGGGGCCGACCTCCCCCAAGTGAAATCCCTGGTGTCTAGTGGCGTTTCCTGGCCCCCGATCGCAGCTGTGCTGCGATCGGGGGCCAGGAAACACTTTCAGGCAGGCCTCGTAAGAAAGGGGAGAGTCTCCCCTTTCTTACGAGGCCTTCCCGAATGTGGGGAAGGCCGTTTGGGGCCGTTTTCCCCATTGGAGCAGGAAGCGGCCCCTAGGCCGCTTCCTGCTCCGATAGGGAAATCAACAAAGTGACGTCAGCGCGCCTCGCTGTGCGCTGACGTCACAAAGGGGCGGGTGGGGGGCGGGAGGAGACACGGAAAAGCTTCTGTGTCTCCCGGGGAGAAAAAAATAAATAAATAAATCCGATTTATTAACACCCTCCCTGGTGTCGCCCACTAGTCGTGACCCGCACTAGGGAGGTAGTGCGGGCGTCGGCCACTGGCCGACGCCCACACCCAAGGGATTAAAAATGGTATAGATAGTATAGAGTCTCCTGTTCTGAACCATTCCCTTTCGTTGTCAGATGCTGATGGTGACCGAACAGATGTCCAATCCACGAAGACAGTCACAGCTTGCTGATCCATACCGAGGTATACTAAAACGTTATTGTTTTGAGGTAATTTGTCTTTTGTTTCTAGGTACCAACTGCTAATTTTGACAGAGCCATTGCTAGATGTTTTTCCAAATTTATGTTGACTAAATTGTTTTGCAAGTCCAAACATGCTATTCTAATCAGAAGGTTAGTGAGGGAAGACCCTAAACGCTAGTAGGTTGCTATTGATAAATAACTGATGTTACTCAGTTAACAATCTAAATGTATGCTATTTCTATTGCGCAGTTGTTCTTGCTATTGATTTGTACTGTGACTCTAGAGTGCATAATAATTAATGCTTTGGCTACATTGAGATTCTATAGAAGATTTGGTCAACCAGTGTTATTTCTGTATGTAAACCATTTGATTTTGAGACTAGGTTACGTGATACTAGCATTGTTATTACAGGGAAATAAACATTCTAACTTTTACATAAAGGTGTGGTTTTTCATGACAAAAGGGGGTCATGGTGTGTGAAATTACTATCTCTGAAGATTATTGCTACTGTTGATTGAAGTTGTTAATGATTTGTATTGAAATTGAGTCCTTTGGTGGGATTTACTTTAAGCGCAGTCAAAAGGTCCATTGAACCTCTAACGCGTACCCTTATTAAAGATAAGAAACCAATTAAAGTCAGACGCGCTAACACAACCAGGATGATTTCTGAACATCTAAACAACAGAAGCTCCATATTATTCCTAAATCCATCTGGGGCCAACAGTCAAGATGACAGAAGGTAGTAGTGACCAACCTCAAACTGGAATCAGAGTGGGCTGCATATCCTTTTTAGTAAAATGGGCTTAAAGGTACACAATTCGGAGCGTAAGACAACTATTCTCTGCTTCCTGGTCACACCCATCAGAGTCGCAGTGAACAGACTGTGTAATACACTGTCCCTGGGGGATGATGAGATGTCATGAGAATAGCAGAACCAATAAGTGAGTCTGGCACTTGAATGCAACGCAAGCAAGGTCTTGGAGTGCCCACGAGCGTTCGTCAAACGGACTCTGCAGACTTGTGTTCAATGCACCTTGATGTACATGACAACAGAGAACAACGTTAAGTACAGGAAGCAATCCTATGCGCGGTTAAGGTTGCAATTTGGATACACTGTCTACTAATGGACGCAATGTTTGAATTAGTTTGTAGTTCCTGGTTACGATTACCGATTCAGTGCTAGACACAACAGGGTTCTGAGCTTTAGTCTTCGCGGGAGCACCACCTGTACATTTTAACCCCGATGTCCACTATTATTTGACCCAAAAAATGACCCAGAACCTTCTGTGGCCCTATGTTACCGGATCCCAATTCAAACAGCAGAAACCTCAAGTTGGATCGGCACTACAATCTCAAAGGCACGCGTGTAGCACTGTAAATGCTCAAACACTATGAACGTGCGAATTGCACTTCCGCAGCAGGGTCCTATGCACGCTGTCACTACATGCGGAAGTGGTGGCTCTTACAAGGACGTGGCGCTCGGCTACTGTGACCCCCTCGCCGGGTTGTACTCACCGCACTCCGGCTGCTCCTCCCAGGGCTCTGCTCGCTGCCCGCAACCCGGACCTCGGTGGTGCTGTGGGTTAAGGAGAGGTAGACGAACTGATTCCGACTCCCATCCCAGCGTCGGGCCACACATCCATGCCAGCAGCAGACACCCACAGGCGACTGTCATCCTAGCTAGACCACTCCGCACCCCGTGGCCGCAGCCTGCTCAAGCTCCGAGGCGAGCCGAGCGCCGGTTCACCAGAGAACTAGCAAGAGACGTTCGTGTTTTCACTGTTTTTGTTCCTCTTCCCCATCCGTCGCAGGTAGTTTGGCAGATGCAGCGGGGTCACATGGGTATTGTAGTTTTCAGGTTTTTCACACCTCCGCGGGACATTAGGTTGCAAGGTCACTACGTATCTTTGTAGTGTGACGCCTGTTGCAACATCTTCGTATTACTACAAACCACTTGATGAGCTTATCCAATGCAATTACATCGATATTGTACAAAGTCTAGAAGTACTGCCAAATGTTGTTTGTGAAATAAAAGGGTGCTAGTTTATTTTTAGAGAAAAACCTCGGCTATTTTTTCATGTTTCGAGTTTCTGGGTGTGCTATGATCTTGTGCTTGAATAAGCATTTGTGTAGAATCTTTGGTGTTCTTTTTGTTGTCTCAGCCCTTTCTGAAAGAAAAATGAAGGCCGATTACCCATATTGCCGGATTGTAAAGGGACAGGAGGCGGAGCTAAGACTTCAATACGATTTTATGTAACAATATTATTGTTTACCCAAGCAGTTCATTCTCTGTGTACATTCGCAATCGTTTAAAAAATAGTTAAACCAGCGCTAAAGTACTTCTAAATTAATATTTTAAAGTATCTGCTAATTTAAGTATACATTTGAAACCTGAAACTTTTTAAGGGTTTTGGGGGCCCTGGGCCAAACGTACTTTAGGGGCCCCTAGTTAGAGCAGCTTGAATTTATGATCCAACTTCATTCTTTGATACCCTTGTTGGTGCACAAACTTGTCCTAAATGATCATACCAAAGGCACACCAGCGGCTAGGACTGGGAGCGGTGTAGTCCCAATACAGACTTTGGTGCTCCCTGATTGGACCCGTTGCTAATATAATTATGATCGAGGTCAGTAATCAATGCTGAAACATTGGCATAAAGATAACAGACAAGAGTTGTCTTTTGAAATTGTATGTAAAGAAGTAATGGAGCATATACATGAAATATGTTATCTGTAAGTTTGGCAGCAAAGCATAGAGGTCATAAGTACAAATTAGTACAGTTCTACATGCAATCTGACATAGATTCACCTTCTGTAGTTAGGGAATAAGGTTTCCGGGGTACTGAAAACTACAAGTCCTTTTATAGGGCTTTTGGAAAAGACTTTTATACAATTCTACACAAGTACATTGTTCTCAGGATAAGCACCAATAGGAAACGGGCAAGAAGAAACATTTGGAGATTCTCTCATATTAATCTTACATTTTATTTCATTTTATTCAAGTGTGCTAGTTGATACATTATAAGTCAATAGCCTGAGACAGTTGGGATGTCCTTGGTAAGTTACACTGCTGGAAAGTCTCTGGGCGCGCTTTCTGTGTATTAGTGTAAACTCAAAATTATTTATTTAGAACAAGAAACAACAGTAGTAGTCATCATGTGATGTATTGTGACAACAGTTTAAGATGGACAGTGTAAACACAATTTAGAATAGCGTAAGCTCAGTTCATATTGCATTAAAATGAAAAAAGCAACCCCTAAAACCTCCCTCAATGATTTCTAAACTATCACTTCATTTTTTATTACAACACACCATTCATTAACTTTGAGTACCTCTCCTTAGACTTTCCCAAATCTTTCAAGGCATCATAGAGTTCACTTTGCATTTCTTCAACTTTATCGGCAAGTGTTTTTCTCTTTCTTCCTCTTGTTGCTGACAGTTTCTTGTACCTACCATCCATTCCATTCTGTGATGAAATTCTCTTGCAAAATTTCAGTCAAATAAGCAGACATGCAATGCCAATTAATATACCCAAAAGAGGGGTCAAAAGCAATTTTAGAATTCCCCTCCCTACACCGCAAAGCCATTCTCCTACCTTAGCAAGGCCTCTTCCAATGGACCCAAATCTAGATCCTAATTCTTCCCAGGCTCCGGAACGCTCCAGCTCTTTTAGTTATTGTGCTATATTCATGATGTTATCAACGTAGCCATACAATCAATAGACAAGGGGTTGCGCTGTAACCCTCCAAGCCTTGGGTCATCAAATAGTACAGCAACTGCTGGGTGGCCTGCCAGGGATTAATCTGCAGAATCAACCCATCAACAATAATACCTGAATTATTACTGGGAAATACATTGTATTTTTATCTTATGTTATTTATGATCAATTGAACTCCCACGCTCTCTTACAGATAGGGGGAGCAGGTTTGCACATCATCACACACACACACACACACACACACACACACACACACACACACACACACACACACATATACATATATACACACCACTACATTATAAGACAAATCCATACACACTTTTGTCAAATTTAAAAAGCAAAAATGAGGTGCACACTCCTCAAAGTCTTTTTTATGATTTGGGTGGTCTAGTCGAACTTTTGTTATCTATATCCACCCCAAGGTAGTCCAAAAAAATAAATACCAGATATAAAGTTGACAATCTTAATGTAGTGTAGGCAAAGGCAAAAATCTTGTAGTGGGCCAAATCTAGCTACCTCTATGAGAAAAACAATTGTATGAATCCTTCTATGCTATGATGAGGGGATGTCATCCTCCTCTTAAGCCATCCCACTTACTAGCTTAGTAGATCCCTCAGAGGAAGGGGCACATCTCTAGTCCTCTAGTGGTTCACCTCCTCCCCGCAATCACAACCTAGCCGTCGCCTGGCTCATGTCTGGGGAAATAATACTCTAAATCCTAATGTTTCCACACGCAGTGCCATCAACACATTCCCCTAAAGGCCATCTATATAACGTCAGGTGGAGGCCATCTCACAGGAGAAAAGCATCATGGGAACCCGGGGCAATCATGGCAGCCATCTTGTATTTTCTGTTGTTTTTTATAAAAATATTGACTTATGCAGGAATCCTTCCTTATTTTGGTCTCCGAAAGACACCTATTATGAACAAATCCTATTTGTGCCATATCCAATCCATGCTAGGTGGCATATTTAAATCACAGATATCTACTTAATATATGCAAGATATGTCCAATGTGGGCCAGAATATTCCTGTTTGATCTTTCTCTCTCTTTTGGGTGGTTTGGTACTTATCAAGTCTAGTCTTTCATCCACAAAGTCAGTCTGGTCAACATGCTCTAGTTCCTCTAACTCACTATATTCCCTGATCATCTTTGGTCTTTTCCTAGCCTTCAACAGTCTCTTTTGGGTGGTTGTAGTTCTCAGCCAGCTTTCCTCAGTTGTGCATAGATTCTTAGAGATACTTGAGATCTCTGGTTCCGACAAAACTGATCTGCTGTCCGAGGTGGAACTTTCTTGTTTTGTACCGACCTCTGCTTCTTGCAACTTTGGCTGGGGCAGGTTAGTTTCAGCCTTCCAGGAGGTTTCACAGTCCCTGTGAATGCCTATTCTCAAACGAGTGGTCACTGGAATTACTGCACTTTCATCTGCTCTCGTCCTGGCTGATGCTCATTTGACAGAGACTGTGCACCCTCAGACTGGTCTTCCGCTTCTTCTGAAGCATTGAACATTTCATACATGGGGCGACTCGAGGAATTAGTGGATGTTGAATCCACTTCTTCCTCTTTGCGTCTTGTATGAGGCATGTATCCATTTCAGCAGACTAGCACAACTGACCACAGTGTTGGTGACCAGAATCACCTGATAGGGCCCTCTCCAGTGCTCCTCCAAGCAAGATTTGTGGACATGTTTCTTGACATGAACCCAATCGCCACGGTTCAAATCATGTCCTGATGACTCTCATACAGCCTGAGTAGAAGCACTGACCTGATGAGAAACAGAATGAACCACATCAGATAATCCCTTTCAGTACTGAAGATCAATGTAAGCTGTCATATTCACAAGACTGGCTGCTGGACAGAAGGAATTTGTATGGCTCTCCCCAATCAGCACCTCATGAGGAGTCAATCCTGTTCTCCTACAGGGGGTAATTTATATTCATTTGCACCAAAGGAAGAGCATCAAGCCATTTGAGCGATGTAGAGACACAGGTTTTAGTCAGTTTAGCTTTGATTGTCCTGTTCAATCTCTCTTTGATACCTGATGCCTCAGGCCTGTAGCTACAGCAGAATCTCTGATCAATACCTAAGGCTCTACACAACAACTGCATTACCTCACTCTTAAAGTGTGTTCCTTGATCCGATTCAAGATGAACAGGCATCCCACATCACTGTAGCAATCAATGGAGCATTTACTGATGAGATATGCCTCAACCCACAGTGAAAACAAACACACAATGAAGACGAAGTACCTGACTTGGTACAACGGGGCATAGCCACAAAGTTGATCTGGAGTCGGTTGAAGGGACCATCAGGCTTCCCAATGTGGCTCATTGTCTCTGCAACCCTTTTGCCCACATTTTGTTTCTGGCAAGTGGTGCATGCTGGCATAAGTATCTGCAATCAATCGGAAATGGGGGTTATATCAGTAGAGCTTGAATGTGGACTACAGACTACACATTGGTCTGTGCATGTGCCACTCTGTTAGAAATGGGGTTTCTGGTTGGCTAGGTACACACCTAAGCCAGGCAGAGCCCACCACACTAGTCAGGGTAAGTCAGATACACACCCTAAATTAACCTGTGGTCACCCTCTTGTAGCTTGGCGCAGAACAGTCAGGCTTAACTTACGAGGCAATGTGTAAAGTATTTTTTGCACCAATCAGGTAATAATTATAGTGAAAACACTGCAGAAGAAAAATACTCCATTCAGGGGTATAGTACAAAAATAGAACAATTTTATCATCTTTCAGTACGACCCCAAAAGATAATGCCATTACTTAAATAAAGCACATTTTGGGGTTAGAACATTTGCTGCAAAGTTCTCAGACTATTAGTTATAAAGTTTATCGAGGTACTCATGGACAAAGATGTGTTTCTGACAGGCCTCACGCTATCCCTGTTGTGCAAGGCGGGCAGTCAAGGTATTTACTGAAATCTGCGGGCGCCACTTTTAGGAGCATTTTGGCCTAGCCTCTAGTGGTCCTCCGGCTGCAGCTGCAGTGCTCTGGATCGCGTAGGAGCAGCAGTCCTAAGGTGGGGAGTCCCAGCAGCATCTTGAGGTTGTTGGGGTACCTAGCCCCATTCCAGGTACGTGGGGGATAGAGGGGGCCAACTGACACTAGGCGCTGCCCCGGCCGGTCTGAGTTAGTTGTGGAGCGGCTAGGCCGGACGGGTTAAGACGCACCCTGCGGCGGACTGTGAGGCGAAGAGGAGAGGCACGATTCACCTCCTGCTGGCACTCCGGGTTGCTTCAGTCACGCTGCAGTGCCCTCCATGATGTCTGCCGCAGGTACCAATCAGCGGCCTGAAGCAGCTGCCGCTGTGGGGTTTTGGTCAAGCTGGTGCTTGAGCAGCGCACAGCGAAGAGCACTGGTTGATTTGAAGTGCAGCAAATACAGCCGTGTGGTCGCAGAGTGGACGTTTCATGGACTCTTGAGATTCCCCAGCAGGAAGGGCAATCAAGTAGGTTGTTGTGGGGGGGCATGGTCTGGCCGTCCCACATGATGGCCGACACTCTGTGAGGCTTGCGGGGCAGGAGGATTAATCCTGCTGTTATCCGAACACGGGGGCCGCCTGGAATGCCATCCTGAAGGGTAACTGACTACCGACCTGCTGGAGCTCCGGGGCAGATGCACGTGGGACCAGCATCCACCCGGGAATAATGAGGAGGCCCTGCCGGCAGGCAACCCGCGCTGCTGCCGTGGGAGGCACTAGGGCGCTGGCTCGGGCTGGCGGTGTTGCCCTCGCCTGTCGATATGGCAGCTGCCGGGGGAGATGGCGGGCCTCGCCGCCTGCGGGTGGACTCTGAGGCACAGGATGGATGACCGGCTGGCCCACGAGGCAGAATACAAAGAACTTGGTTGGCACTGGTGAGGAAGCAGGGTTGTGGTGCCCAGCTTGGGGGTGTGGGGCCCGGCCGTGCCTGTCGTTGCCCTGGGTGGGCATTCCCAGCGGTCGGGGGGACTGGGGAGTCCCTGAGAGACTCCGAGATCTGCTGAGCAGGCGATGTGGAGGGCAGTGAATCCTGGGCCTGACCGGATGGAGAGGCGAGGAGTGAACGGTGAGGAGTGAACGGGCTGACCTGTGGTGACAAGGTGCGTTGATGGCGGAGCATCGGTGCAACACACGGTGTGCTGTGACACTCGGGCAGCGTGCCGTAGTAGCGGGCAGCACAAGTGAGGGGAGGTGAGATCTGGGGCCACAGTGTGCTGAGGTGACTGGTGGGGCCGAGTTGGGGACAGGCAACAGCGGTTACATCACTGGGCCAGTAATTGTTCGAGTGGTGGTCCGGGCCTCGCTCCTCTGGCATGTGACGACAAAATGGCGGCATTGGGAAAGCAGAACATAAGCAAGCCAACCTGTCCTTCGGGGGTAAGAGAAAGATCAGCCATGCAAGCAAACAGGTGGAAGAGATGGTTGACACTGAGCAGCCCCAGGAAAATGAGTCCCAGTCGACCTCCATAAAAGCCGTGTTTATGGATCTTAAGTAAAGCCTGGCAGGCATAGATGCCAAACTACACCACCTCACGGACCGCATAGATCGCTTGAAGGACAGGGTGGATGATCACGACACCCGCCTAGATCAGGTGGAATCCTGCACCTCAGACTTGGAGGATGGGCAGCGCAGGGAGGGCGAACGCCTTCGCCGAATGGGGCAAGTGCTGGAATTGATCCGCAACAAGAATGAAGATCCCGAAGCCCACTCACGTAGGAACAACCTCCACATCCTAGGGGTCCCCGAATTAATAGATATGGGCAGCATGGAGGACTATGTGGACACAATGCTAACAGCGCTCTTTCTGGGCGAGCTCCTCCTGGTTTTGGTGGTGGAGCAGGCTCATAGATCGATTGACCCAAGGCCACCCCCTGGCACGCTGGCGTGCCCCATCATCGCATGCTTGCTCAATTACAGGGACAGAGACACTGTATTGCATCTTGCCCATGACTGCGAACCCATTGTTTACAAAAGTAACACTCTCAGGGCCATATGCATGAACACATTTTCCCATAGACACAGAATGGGCAAAACTGCTTGCTACATCTGGCCGTCAGTATCTTCCCGGACTACACCACTGGGGTACAGGCGGCTCGCCATGCGTTTCTCCCGGTCAAGCGCACCCTCAGTCTAACAGAAGCAAAATACTCTCTCAAATACCCAGCTAAGTTGAGAATCAAGCACAAAGGTAAACTGCACTTCTTCACAGACCGGAAACAGGCAGCTAAGATTGTGAAAACTCTTCGTAAGAAATTGGACCCAGCCTGAGCGCAGGAGAATGGAGGTGTTGGGGTCCATCTTAGTGACAATGACTGACACAATTCATTATTGTTGATTGCATACCAGTTCAGGCCGGATCCCGGTATTTGAACTGCGCTGCTCTTGGATCAAAGTTGGGTGACTCACGGCCCAAATGTTACATTATGTTGCTGCAGCTCCTGCCCACCCATTTAAAATGGGGTGGGTCTTGCAGCCATATCAATGCCTCTTTGGATGAGTCCAAGTGAATGGTTGTGCTTTTGGGGTTGGGATTTGCTCATGTCGTTGTTTAGGGTGGGGAAGGGTTGTCCAGCCCATTTCAGGGGCCAGAGTGGGTGATCGGTGGGTTGTGTAGCATTGGTTAGTAAGTTTGCAGATGATCCCCTGTATTTTCTTTCCTTTCCTGCACCCACATCCAACATTGATAGGAGTCGCGCTGGTGGTAACGGCTGCAGGGTTGAGTTGGAGGCTGGCATACTATGACACAGGGTAGGTCTGCCACAGTGAGATGTTTGTCATGGAATGTACGGGGCTGAAGGATGCTCGGAAGATGAGGCTGTTGTCAGCATATTTACAGCTCAGCGTGCTGTTTCAAGATGGCCGCCAAGACGGACGCACCTCCCGGAGCTCCGGAGGGACAGGATCGCAATTTGTGAAAATCACAGTATTTTCCCTTTGCCATCCCCGGCAATTGCCGCACCGACATAACCAGTGACGAGGAGACGTCAGGGATTAGCCATTCTTAAGGTTGCATGCTGGCAGGAAGCAGACCTTACCTGCACAGAACTACAACAGGCTCCAGGCAACAGGATTTGCCTGAACCTCGCCCCAGGCTCCAGCCGCCTGCCTGCTGCACAGCCGCACCCTCGACTCCCGGATATGGAGCCCAGCTGTGTTTTCAGACTCCCGGAGCTGACCCCCGTCGACGAGACGAGAGCCTCCGCTCCCTACGGGCTGGAGGGCTTACATCCATGCCGGATTCCTCGCTTGCAGGCCGCCGGAATCCTCGCCTCCCTGCCGCCAAGCTGAGGTCCGGACTCCCAGCTCTGGAACCCCTGTGAGGTGAGACCCCCCCTCTCCCTCTTCTCCCTCCTGGGTTGGATAAGCAGCTATTTCTCAGCTGCTTGCTTTTCTAGCTGGACAGGCTCTGCGGGCCCTCTTCTGTTGTGCTTTTTCTGGCCAGGGGCTACTCCCTGCCCTGTCCCCCCCTCCTGCTCTTGGAGCGCTTGGTGGTCGTGCGACGGCCATCCCCTGCCCTCCCCTCCCCCCAATCGGACTACGGACAGGTGCCGAGGCGGTTTGGTGAGGCATTCTTTCAGGCCTCGACTTTCTCCCAACAAGCACCTTGCTCCTTATAAGTTATAGCTTTGAATATTGCCTGACTGTTGTGAGGGAAAAGTTTAACTTGCCTCAGGGTAGCGTGCCCTTCTCAATGCTCCCTGCATTTGGGGCTGCCCTCCCCCTGGGGCCATCCTCCTCCCCTGGATTCACGACAGAGGGGCCGGAGGTCTGTTTATTCTGATCCCCCCTGGAACTGACTACGGACAAACGCTGAGGCGGTTTGGTGAGGCATTCTTTCAGGCCTCGACTTCCTCCCGCCAAGCTCCTTGCTCCTTATAAGTTATTGTTTTTGATGCGTTTCCCCCCCCCCAACCCCCGAAGTCCCCCATTTTTTTTGCCCCCTCTGCTGGTGACCATTTTAATCCCAAAGCGACTACCGACAATATAGCAGGATTTTTCAATTATTCTCCTACCAACAACCAACACAATTAGTAGGACCACCCAATCCTTTTACTAGCAGCAACACCAAGGTAAGATTAACACAACCAGGAACCCCCTGCCCAGGATCCCCAGCCCGACCCCCACCAGCCCACCTTTAACCCCAACCCCAAACCTCATAATCCCATGATGTTGATCCCTGCAGGACCCGCAATCTCACCCATTTCCACCTTCCTAAAACCCCGCGGGCCCTACTCTTTCTCCATATCTCCCCCAACAACCTCTCCTCCACTGTGCTTAAAAACTTTAAGCGCAAACTAATCAGGCAACACCCGGAGCTACTTATTGCCGACACCTACTTCAATGCCCATAAAGGCCCACAAAGGACAGATCTTATCTTCTTCACCAAACGCCCAGCTAGATGGAACACTTTCCTCACCAGCTACCTCCTCACCTCCAAAACTACTAACATCCCATATGGCTGCAAACTCTCAATCTCCAGCTCGCCCCCGTTCCAGGGAAATGCCATCATCTCCATTTTCAGAAACGGAACCATCATGATTCAAGCTAACAACACTAACCTCCGAGCTTTCAAATCCACATTACCTTCAATAAAGTCAGCCATCGCACTACCTCAACCCCCCAACACACGAGCCCCCCCTAAGATCCCCAGCCCCATAGAACTTCACTCTACCCCCACGACCAACCCCCCAACACTACCCCAGCTCCCCCACCGTTCCCACAGACACTATCCACAACCTGAGCGACTCACCCATCCCCATCAACCCCTCTCCCCCTGACCCAGCCCCCAACTCCCTAAACCCTACAACCTTCAATCACAGCATCCTTAAAGGCTGTCCAGCCCACACCACCACTATCCTCTCGCACAATACCACTGTCGCGTAGGCTCTCATTATTCCAATGAGACTACTGGATTTTGAACAGCAAGATCGTCCACAGTGTGGGAGACTGAGTCTGACCCACGGTGGGTAACACCTGTCGCTCCAAATCTGGGTTTTGCTCCGGCTAACTAGCAGTGCCTCATCTCTCCCGAAAGGTAGAGATGGTTGGGCAGCCGAGCGCATGACATATCATACTTCTCATGTAAGTCGTGGTCACTCAGGTCCCGTCCGGTTCTCTCATTCACAATTCGGTCTCATATATAAATGACAATGAAAGCAGTATAAGTTTTAAAGACTGGTTTAATAAAACAACTGCAGTTTAGATAGCAAAGCGTGAGCTGCAATAACCAGAACAACACAACATAACAATGTTAAAATGGTAACGATGAGACTAAAGCATAAGAATAATGCTATCATATTGCCAATAAAGTCAATGGACTATTTTCTATCTGTATCATAATTTGAGCACGGCATGTTAAGCTCTAATCGTGCCTTTCAGGTTCCCCCGGGAGGACCTCAACCCTCATACCTGAGCAAAGGCCTGTATTCAGCGTTAGCATCTGCAGCGAAGCATTCAGCATACAGTTGTAGTTCCCTGGCTGGAATCTCCCTCTTAACGTGTAATGGGACCAGGAAGTGTTTTTATAATAACACAGCTAATGTTCTAAGAAAATGTCCCTACGTAAGGATGTGTATTTTCTACGAATGTTGGAGACTAAACTTCTACCACGTTCACCAGCAATGTACCAAACTGTAGCCTTGACTGAAGGACAAAGTGATCAAGAATGTGTTGTTTGAGAACACAGTGCTGGGCTAAGCAAAACAGTTAGATAGAAGAAATTAAAACAAGACCGTAAAACTGGTTATTTTAAAAATAACAATGCAAAGCTGAATAAAATATATGTAGGTCATGGTGCACAGCGGCCTAGTGTATTAAACTAACGTGCATGGAGCTATAACTAAAATGGCTACACAACACCCTACCCTTGTCGGTTGAAAGTGGTTCAAGCCAAAACTAAAATTTCTAAGCCTAAGATATATATAAAACCCTAGTCAATTTTGACAAGTTAAAAGGACACACAAGCACACTACTTGGCAATTTAAAACATGAGCATGTGGCTTATAACCGAATTCAATGATAAAGTCAATTTAGAAAAGTTCCAAATTAACTACGAGTCATGGAAAGTAGGAGATCTTCCACTTCGGCAGATGACAGAACCGGAAAGTCTGTGCCAAAAATGATCGAGGAGCAAGTGTGTTCCATAGCCCCAGTATCAACCAAGACGGCGTCCCGTGGAGTGCCCATTGATGAGTTGATGGCAACTTCCTCCAGGAAGGGTAACTCATAATTAGCTTCACGTAGCAAACGCAGCCTCAGTACGCATGTCTGGTAATGAACCCTCAGCGAGAACATCAACAGATCAGCATCTATTGCTGAGGGGCGCTGCTGTGAAAGACAAACTTCCAGCACATGTTCAAAAGAGCACCAAAGGCACCGGAACATGGGCTGCACACAATACAAAACCAGTCTGAATGGCAAAGACCAGTCACACTCCAAATGCTCCAGGAGTGTTGCTCCAAAATGCTGCATCATACGTTCATGATACAGCTGCGCTGATGGGAGCGCCATCATTTGCCCTTGTTGCGGCAGTACAGCCAAGTACAGGTATACACGCCCCTGTGTCATCTATGTGTGCAGATGTCCACCATAGCCATGTAGGCCATATCACAGGAACTGCATCTGTCGAGCCCAAGAGCGCGACGCAGTGCAGGGGGCTGCTGTGTCTGTATTGTCCGCCAACGGTAGCGGTAAGCCATGCACTCAACCTGTCTTTCTTCTGTTTCCCCCCCCCCTTTTTGTGCTCTCCCTGTTCTTTTGTGCATCAGCATCATCAGGCAGAGGTACAGTGGCACCGGAGCACGAGGGGGCTGCATCCCACATGGGCATGGAGGGCCACACCACGGACTCCGAATACACCAGTGGGACGGAGGGGAGCTTCACAGCGGTCACCGGATCAGCAACCAGCGACACGGACTCGTCCTCCGACGGGAGCTCCCTTGTGCTGGCGGCACCATCTGTGCTCCCACTTCTGCAGGTACAGCCGCCACCCCCCTACCAGCACCGCCCTCCCAGCAGCCCCTCAGCCTTCGCCCCGTGCCCGCTCACCCAGGAGGGTGGGCATCACCTTCGCCCCAGGCACCTCAGCCCCTGCCCATGTCACCCCTGCTGCCCTCAGTGAGGAGGCCATTGACCTCCGCAGGTCCCTCACTGTTGGGCAGTCTACCATTGTGAATGCCATCCAGGGTGTAGAAAGGGAGTTGCAACACACTAATGCATTCCTGGAGGGCATTCATTCTGGTCAGGCTGCCCATCATCGAACCCTGCAATCTCTGGCCTCAGCACTGATGGCAGCCATTGTCCCTGTGTCTAGCCTCCCCCCTCCAACTTCCTCCACCCAGACCCAATCCCCTGTACCTCAGCCTATCCCAAGCACACCATCAGACGAGCCTGTACACACCTCAACACACAAGGGCAGCTCAGGCAAACATAGGCACCACACATCCCACATGCACTCACACAAGCATCACCCACATACAGACACAGCAACATCCACTGCCTCCACTGTGTCCCCCTCCTCGTCGTCTCCCTCCTCCCTCCCAGTGTCATCTACACTCTCACCTGCATGCACTACCACTACAGCCACTAGAACACGCACCAGAACACCCAGCACCACACCCCGCTCACCTGCACTCACCACCCCCACTACCTTTTACACGTCCCCTGTGTCCTCTTCCAGTGTGTCTGTGATGCCCCCTCCCTCGCCCCCTCCCAAAGTTCACAAACGCGGGCACACACACACACACCCAACATCCATCCACCTCACAACAGCCTCCAGAACATGCACCTGCACCCAAATCATCAAAAGTTACACCTCCTACAACCACCTCCTCTTCCTCCACTCCCAGACCCCCTCCAGCTACCCGTCCCAGTGTTCGTCAGAAACTTTTCCTGAGCAACATTGACCTCATTCCTCCCCCCCCTCCAATTCATAGGTCCCGTAGTAGCACCTCAGCCAAAAAAAGTCTGGTACCAGTGGTGTCTGTTAGAGGTATGTGGAGTGCACCGGGCACCAGGGCAGCCAGTGTGACACGGAGCCAAAGCACAGCCAGTCCCCCCCCTGTGAAGCACCAGAAGTTGGACAGTGCCCGACGGGAGAGGGTGAAGACTCCTGCCGGCAAAGCCGCTCACAAGGGTCCCGGGGGGAGTGTCGAGTCAGCTGTGACTCCTCCCAAGGTGGGGAAGGGGCAGAAGAAAGCGCCAAAGTCTGGGAAGAGCAGCACGGCGGAGAAGGCCGCCATCATCCCCGCTGCCCATGACGCGACCGCCAGCCCCATCGTCACTGGTCAGGAGACCACCGCCAGAGTCAGTGCCCAGGAGGGCAGCACAATCGTCACAGGTCAGGAGACCCCCGCCAGAGTCAGTGCCCAGGAGGGCAGCACAATCGTCACTGGTCAGGAGACCACCGCCAGAGTCAGTGCCCAGGAGGGCCCCGGTAGCCACAGCCCCGCTGGGCAATGAGGGACCGCCATGGCACACACCGCTGCACAGGGCAAGCACCGCTGAACAGTGCAAAGACCGCCATGGCAAGCACTGCTGAACAGGGCAAGCACCGCTGAACAGGTCAGAAACTGCAAAGTCAAGCACCGCAAAACAGGGCAAAGAATGCCATGGCAAGCACCGCTGAACAGGGCAAGCACCGCTGAACAGGTCAGAAACTGAAAAGTCAAGCACCGCTGAACAGGGCAAGCACCGCTGAACAGGGCAAAGACCGCCATGGCAAGCACCGCTGAACAGGGCAAGCACCGCCAACTCAAGCAACGCTAGCACATGTGCGGCAGGGGCAGTGACGGAACTGGGACCGTCACGGGGAGAGTGATGCACTCTGGGCACCAGTCCCCCTCCAGAACCAGTGGAGAACAGCAGCCACTACCTCAGTCCTTAACAGGATGAAGCACTCTGGGCACCAGTCCCCCTCCAGAACCAGTGGAGACTGTTATCCACTTGAGAGTCTGTGGCTTTGCACTCCCCAGGATGGTACAGTGGGCAAACCACCCACTGCAAAGACTTGTGAGACTGTGGCTTTGCACTCCCCAGGATGGTACAGTGGGCAAACCACCCACTGCAAAGACTTGTGAGACTGTGGCTTTGCACTCCCCAGGATACATCAATGGGCATGGAGCCCCGTCGTGGATCTGGCGTGGTGCTGTCATCCGGCTGAGGTGCCCCCCCTTCCCTTCCCCCTGAGGTGCCTGTTGTATTTCTATCTGATGCCCCTGCACTGTTCTCTCCGTTTCTGGACAGGTATCGTGTGTGGGCCTCGCCCATGGATTTTGGGCCCAGTGGTCCACGGACATTGAATGGTGCATACGTGCACTACTAATCGTGATGTATATTTTTGGAATGTGCATATATTTCTGTATATATTAGCTTACTGTATTTTGATACATTACAATGGTTGTACTCATTTCCTTTTGTCTTCGCATTCTTCCGGGGGGGTTGGGGGTTGTTACTGTGATGTTTGGAAATGCATTGGTGTGTGTGTTGTAGTGTGCGAGGGTCGGGGTGGGGGTGGGGGTGTTGCGTGTGTGTGTCCGTGACTTTTGCCTCTCCCCTCCCCTATGTCGTAGGTGCAGTACTCACCGTTGTCTTCGGCGCCGGCGTTGCTGATGTTCGTAGAGGAGCAGGAACACTATCGCAGGGAGTATTTGGAGTTCCGGCTCCATGGTGCCCTCCTTCCTTGTGGAGTGTGTTAAGGTGAGCGTTTTCCCATTGAAATGGCTGTTTCCGCCGTGTTTTTATCCACGAAGAATCCGCCCCGGAAAAGGTGGCGAATTGGCCTGTTGTAATACTGTGGGCGGTACTTTGTCTTCCGCCTGTCTGTTGGCGGTGACCGCCGCGCTGCTTGTCAGTACAGCCGTGGCGGTCGGAGTCTTAAAGTGGCTGTCTATGTTGGCGGTTTCCGCCACGGTCATAATTCCCTTTTTTTTCCGCCGGCCTGTTTGCGGCATTAACGCCGCTTTAACACCGTCCACCAGGGTTGTAATGACCCCCTATATGTTGTAATCATATCTGCATGTTCTGGAGATATATAGCGAGGGTCTGGCCTACTCGTCCTAAAACCCCCGAGGAGTTAATAAAACATTGATGACACCCATTGGTATCTATTGGCCACAAAAACCACCCGCCTGGACGTGTCAGTGAAGCATTAAACATACCATTCTGGACCCACTCATCAAGCTCATCTTTAGTTGCATTCGTGTATTTTTGCCATTTGTAAAATTTTGCAGGGGCAGGTATACTGGGCATCTTTAATTCTCTGATTGTTGCTAAGCCTAAACAACTCGTTTGTTGCACAGTTTCATTTAAGAAGATCATCTGAACAGGAATAAGACATGCTCTAAACAATGTTTCTTTTCCCTTAATTTGTGAATTTTTTTTCCCCAGACACTTTTCAGATCAATTGATTTGGACCAATATTCATAGCCTTCTATTGATAACCAGGAAACAAAGGATTCCAAATATATAAATTTCGAATTAGTCAATAGCGTGTATATCCTTAGTAGGTGGTACCTTAAAGTAATACGACTCAGCATTCTTTTGATTGTGCCCAGAAAAATATGCAAACTTTTCAGAATATGTTTTAGAACTCCCTTGCGGTGGAGTTGGACAATGTTCCCATTGCGTGTAATTAAATACCATTTTGGGACTGCTTGCTCTATGTATGAAGTGGTGCCCATAATAATTATAGCAAAACATATCACCATAATTTTCTTTGAATTGGTAAACATCTTTGTTTTCAAAGACAGTATAATAATGCAATTCTGTCATCATAGAATCAACTGTTTTCACATCCCAATCATCAGATACAATGCCTGGTATTACTATATCATTCATTGATAATTTGAACACATACGGGATTTGAATAATTTCCGTGGGACCATATATATCAAACACTACTTTGTTCCAAACAATCCCATCAGGAATTGGCACTGCGGAAATGTTCACAAAGGATAAATCTCTTCGGACTTTGTTTGATGAAAAGTGTGGTTTCAAAACCTCCTCCACCGGTTCAACTGCTGATCTTTCAGGAAGAAAATGACCATGTATTAATAAGAAAAAGGTAATAACAAAACCAATCCAAAGTAGAAAGGCTAGGACAGTCAAAGAAAGCCATATATAGTTCCATGGAAAAATGAAATATGTTTCTTTAAGCCAGTTTGTTAGCTTACGTGTACTTGACAGATCAGCTGTTGAAGAGGCGAATGAGTCTGAGAAATCATCGTTGAAGTCGGCAAAATAACCAGAGGCAGTTTGTGCAAATGGCATAGGTTGGGTTGAGTAGGTTGAGTAGGTGTTTCCTGTGATAGCACACTATAGACAGCACCATCCGTTTGGCTTGTAGTCGAGTTGACTTGGTCAAATGTTTCTAAGTTAGTTGATGTTAGTGGAACTAATGCAAGATCATCTTCCACCCTCCCCAAGCTCGGAGAGGTATCAGTGTTGGTATAAACAACTTGTAGTGGAACTTCTTCGCCAGTAGTGAGAGGGATTGGGGAACTACTGGATGTTCCTCTTGGTCGGTTGCGCAGGATCGGCCACATGGTGTAATTTGACATTGTCAACTGAGACAAAACGATTTTCTTTGGCACCTGCCAACGGTGGTAGAATAACAGTTCTGGTACTGTGTATCCCTAGTACAGGGACTGGTGCTCGATAAGAAGGGCCAAATTCCTTTTTCACTGCAACTTTTTCTTGTACAAGATCCCCAACTCTTGGGAATCCAGCCGGTAGATGTTACTGGCACATCCTTAATTCCTGTGGAGGCGGCACTTTTGGAAGAATTATTATCACAGAACTGTTGCAATTCCTGTAAGACAGTGACACGTTCATTTATGTCAAAAGGTGTTTCTGCTGCCTCCACGCCAGGACCATCAAGATCCGTAACATACATTCGAGTTCCGAAAAGGCACTCATATGAAGTACGACCCCCCAGGGACCTTCTAGGCAGATTATTTAGGGCTCTCTGGACTCCTTACAGGTGATTAAGCCAACTATGACCCGTACCCAAGACTCTGGCTGTTAAGGATTGCTTTAAATCGCGGTTTAATTGCTCCACAACACTATTTCCCTCGGGATGAAATGGAGACGAGTACTGTAGTTGGACCCCCAACTAAGCCATGGTGTCCCTGAATGCCTTTGAGGCGAAAGCAGGGCCCTGGCCCGATGGAAGGCTGCAACTGCATATGTACCGACAAAGACTTGCAAATCTTTAATAACAGTCCGAGCGTCAGCCGAACGTTGTGGCCACACCCATACAAATCTGGAGCATGAATCAACAGCGACTAATATGTATTTGTATGCACTATCAGGTGATAGGGGACCGCAGTGGTCCAAGTACACACACTGTAATGGTTTGCTTGAAATTAAGAGAGGTGTCTGCGGCGGGCGCTTGGCCGTGGAAACTTTTATTTGTTGACAGATGTCAAACAAAGGACATACTGCTTAGTCTCTTTGTAGAGACCTGGCCACCAATAACGGGTCTGTAAGATTGAAATTGTAGCCGCCACACCTGCATGTGCAGATGCCACTCCCTCATGCGCTGCTTTAATCAATTGTGGTCTTACATCTTTGTTAGGGATGTCTCGTACGCCTACGCCTGGTATCTTAACTTCAGAGTTCAGCATACTTCCCATATGATAATGATATTTGTTAGGAAATCCTTTAGGATGGGTCGTACCATCAGCTGTAGCTTTCACGGCAGTCAATATGTCTGTGTCTGGTTTAGAACTCGAGCGAGTCACTGCAGCTACAGTGGCTACTGCCACTGCTGACTTTGCGGCTTCATCAGCCAATGTATTTCCAGCAACATGTATTCCAACGCGCTGGTGTCCAAGTGTATGTACAACATGGACATTCGGTAGCGTCTCTTTCAGGTCAGCTACTTTCTCCCACAGTAGTCTGTGTTTAATGGTGTTGCCTTTGGAGTCTCTGAACCCATTCTGGTGCCAATAATGCAGGTATTCATTAAAGGACTGGACACGATAATATGAATCACAAACAATCAGCGTAGGCTGTGCCAAATCCGTGTGTTCCAGTGCCATCAGCAGAGCTTTTAGCTCAGCCAATTGTGCTGTACCATCCCCTAGGGTCTGTGTAACGGTATGTAGAGGACAAAATGTATCCCCTTCCATATAGCCACTTACGACTGCGCAAGCAGCAGAATATTGATGTTTAGTTCCAATTGCAGGTTGTGCAGAGCCATCGGTGTACATGACTCTATGATACTGATCAATAGGCAAGGTATTTGCTGGAACTGGATATTCTACTTCATAGTGTAGGAATTCCTGAGTTTGTAACTTTGGGTAAAAAATGTAGTCTACATCAGTGGCTGTTAGAGACGTAGCCCATTGTATCCAACGTGGATGTAGTGTTTTTGCGTTCGGAACGCTAGCTTTTGTAACAGCCTCTAGGGCTGGGTTTGGAGAAACGGAAATAATGCGTTTTCCTTAGGCAAGAGGTCTTTCTTTTATTACAGCCATCTGTACGGCAGGGAGAATTTTCTCTGTGGGAGCAAAGCGTTGTTCAGCTGCTGAATACAAATGTGATTTGTATGCAATCAGGACTGTCTCACCTTCATTAAATGTCACATAGGTGAAACCGATGGCCCCAGCTATTACCCTGATGACCAAATGTGTTTTGTTGTCCCTTGTGTGTAAATGTTGTGCTGCAAGCATGTCTGTCTGCAATTTTCTAAGGATGCGTGTATGTTCAGTTGTCCCACGCTGGGCGCCATGTCACGTAGGCTCTCATTATTCTAATGAGACTACTGGATTTTGAGCAGCAAGATCGTCCACAGTGTGGGAGACTGAGTCTGACCCACAGTGGGTGACACCTGTCGCTCCAAATCTGTGTTTTGCTCCTGCTAACTAGCAGTGCCTCATCTCTCCCGAAAGGTAGAGATGATTGGGCAGCCGAGCGCATGACATATCATACTTCTCAGGGAAGTCGTGGTCACTCAGGTCGCATCCGGTTCTCTCATTCACAATTCGGTCTCATATATAAATGACAATGAAAGCAGTATAAGATTTAAAGACTGGTTTAATAAAACGACTGCAGTTTAGATAGCAAAGCGTGAGCTGCAATAACCAGAACGACACAACATAACAATATTAAAATGGTAACGATGAGAGTGAAGCATAAGAATAATGCTATCATATTGCCACTAAAGTCAATAGACTATTTTCTATCTGAATCATAATTTGAGCACGGCATGTTAAGCTCTAATCGTGCCTTTCAGGTTCCCCCGGGAGGACATCAACCCTCATACCTGAGCAAAGGCCTGTAGTCTGCGTTAGCATCTGCAGCGAAGCATTCAGCATACAGTTGTGGTTCCCTGGCTGGAATCTCCCTCTTAACGTGTAATGGGACTAGGAAGTGATTTTATAATAACACAGCTAATGTTCTAAGAAAATGTCCCTACGTAAGGATATGTATTTTCTACGAATGTTGGAGACTAAACTTCTACCACGTTCACCGGCAATGTACCAAACTGTAGCCTTGACTGAAGCACAAAGTGATCAAGAATGTGTTGTTTGAGAACACAGTGCTGGGCTAAGCAAAACAGTTAGATAGAAGAAATTAAAACAAGACCGTAAAACTGGTTATTGTAAAAATAACAATGCGAAGCTGAATAAAATATATCTAGGTCAAGGTGCACAACGGCCTAGTGTATTAAACTAACGTGCATGGAGCTATAACTAAAATGGCTACACAACACCACCCCACTCCCCGAACCTCTCCAAGATTCCCCCAGCACAGTTACCTCTCCCAACCCCCCTCTCCTACCTCCCACAAACAGACTAGACTCTACGAATCAAAGAGACACTCATGTCCCACCCACTTCCTATGTCACCTCTAACGCACCCCCTGATACCAATCCCAAACACTCTACTACTGTCTCCTCCCACATACTACCCAGGGATCTAGAGAACCATCAGAAACAGTCGCATCAGACCCCACTGCCAGACATGACTAATGCTCCATTGTCACACAATGAAGCAATTAAACTTGCCCAATCCTACAACTCGCTCTTCCCCATCCCGAACCCCCATCCAACATCCAGGTCATCACGGGCCTAGGTCGTCATCTCATACCTCCATCCTCACCCAGACCCCGAGCTCATCTCATCAATATCCCCCTGATCCCTTCCATTCCAGACCCCAAGATCTATCAGCATACAAACTGCATGCTCATTAACTGCAGATCGGCGGTCAAACATGCTGTGGATCTAGCTGATGCCACCCTTAATCATAACATTGACATTGCCTTCATCACAGAAACGTGGCTGACTGAACACTTGCAACCGATCATGGATATCCTCGTCCCTCCTGGTTTCTCAATTACCAACCAAGATAGAAAAGACCACCTTGGGGGATGCATTGCCATCATTCACAAAAATGATATTGAAATAGAGATAAAAGACTAATTCAACTACAACTCTTGTGAACACCTTAATGCCTCCATCAGGACGAGTGACAATTCCAAGGTGACCTTCCACCTTCTCTACCACCCCCCAGGTAACACGCTACCTTTCGGTGATCACCTAGCTGACCTAATAACGCACTGCTCCCTCTCATGCCCCAACTCCATAATTTTGGGCGACCTCAACCTCCGATGGAATGACGATAACAATGCTCTTATCCAATCCTTAAATGACCTTCTACACAGCAAAGACCTTGCCCAGCACTGCAAGGGCCAAACCCACATCAAAGGAGCTACACTAGATGCGATTATAACTCATAAAGACTCACTCACGATTGACGATATTCTTCCTGTCGACTGGTCAGACCATCACATCATTCTATTCCATCTCAACTATACTCCCCAACACACTACCCAATCTCAAAAGACACTTAAATGGAAAAGAAACATTGACCAAATCCCATTAACTACTCTTGAAGAAAAAATCAGCTCCCTACTACCGCCCCCTTCGACCAACCTCTCAACTACTGAGTTAACCACCCACTACAACTCAACTATTACTAGCATACGTGATCAATTAGCCCCTATGAAACTGAAAAGAGTGAGAAACACACCACCAGAGCCTGGTTTAACAATTATCTCAATTTAGAAAGAAGAAAACTGAGAGCAGCCGAAAGACTCTGGAGATCTGACCCTTCCACTACCCACCTTGAACAACTCAGAAGGGAACGGAGAAACTACAAAAAACACATAACCAACGAAAAAAACACCTTCTTCCACAATGCTCTAGACAGAGCCAAAAACCACCCTAAGGAACTCTTCAACATCATCAAACAACAAACTACTAAACCTCCCCCTAGACCCATACCTGCAACCAAAGACACTTGTGTCAATTTCGCTAACTTCTTCAACGATAAAATCACAGAGATTGAGCTTTCCCTGGTACCAGATACTCCACCAAACACAGAGCCCCCGCCTACCACTAACAATAATATTCATTGCCCATCCCCCTTTGACAACCCGCCCCTTAGAACTGAAGTCTATCTCCCTAACCACAGTCAACAGCCTACCCCTGCAAGCTGGGTAACCTTCCACCCTCTCCTGACGACGGACATCTCCAAACTTGTGTCCACCTCCAAAACATCCTCTCACCTAGCTGACCCATCCTCCCATCCTTCCTGGCAAAAAACTCCACCAGTCCCTCACCCCGATCTGGACCAAGATCATCAACAGCTCCCTACAAACCAGTGTGATTCCTGACTGCCTCAAACTAGGCCAAATCACGCGATTCTTAAGAAACCAGGAGCTGACCCTAACATCCTACATAACTACAGACCAGTCTCCAACCTACCCTTCCTTGCCAAAACTCTTGAGAAATGTGTTCTCCGTCAACTAACACAACACATTGATAACAACAACCTACTTAACCCTCTACAATCAGGCTTCCGAAAAGGCTGTAGTACAGAAACAGCAATTCTCAACATAGTAGAAGACCTCCGCAACTCCCTTGACACTGACCGATGTTGCCTTCTGATTCTCCTAGACCTAACAGCGGCTTTCAACACAGTCGACCACAAGCTCCTTCTGGACTCTCTCCAAAAGAGAGTTGGCATAAAAGGCACAGTCCTTCACTGGTTCTCTTCCTTCCTACAAAACCGAACGCAACAAGTAAAAATACATAACATGAGCTCGCCCACCTCATTAATCACCAGAGGAGTCCCCCAAGGATCTGTCCT
Organism: Pleurodeles waltl; assembly: GCF_031143425.1. Lineage (NCBI taxonomy): Eukaryota > Metazoa > Chordata > Amphibia > Caudata > Salamandridae > Pleurodeles > Pleurodeles waltl. The sequence goes on along the minus strand of NC_090444.1, from coordinate 905,465,481 downwards.
CTCTCCCACACTCTTTAACATCTATAGACCACCATCCTCACTCAAGCCAACGTCCCCTTCCATCTCTATGCTGACGACACTCAACTTTACATTGAAATATCCTCTTTAGAAGACATCCACCACCTGAACAACACCCTCAAAGAAGCTCACTGTTGGCTATCCCACAACCATCTCAAACTCAACCAGGATAAGACGGAAATACTTCTCCTTTCGAAATCGAACCAGCTCCCTCAGATGCAAGAATGGCTGAAATCCATGGACGTTCTCAAAAGCAATCTCACCCCTACGGTCAAGTCACTGGGAACCACTCTGGACTCCAACCTGACTATGCAGGACCACATCAAGAAGAACACCAACAATGCTTTCCGCAGCCTTAAACTGCTGAACAAAATCAAATCTTTCATTCCCCAAAACGATCTCAAACAGGCCACACAAGCACTGGTGCTCTCGCGACTAGACTGTGGGATCTCCATCCTTACTGGCAGGGCCAAATCCCAACTTGCCCCCATGAGGTCCACCCTCCATACAGCTGCCAGACTGGTGACTGGGATTAAAAAATATGACCACATCTCCCCTGCCCTGAAGAGTCTAAAATGGCTCACAATTGAAGCCCGCTGCTCGTTCTGAACTGCCTGCCTAACACACAAAGCCCTTCACAATGGGAAACCAGAATACCTCGCCAATAAACTCTTGAAAGGAGGTCAAACAAGATCACTAAGAAGCTCAAACACCTTCCACCTCATCCTGCCCAAAACCCAGAAGCAAAAAACTCGGACATGTCCCTTCTCAAGCAACCCCCCGAGAATATGGAACTCCATACCAATTCACAACAGATCTAAAAAGAAAAAGAATCTCTCACCCCCCACCCCACCACTGCCGGATTTTTATCTTCTTGACCATGTGAAAACTACTGTATAACTGTTCTCTTTGAATTTATGCGTTTAATATCCTGTTGTAAAGCGCTCTGATACCCTTTGGGTCTTGCCAGCGCTATAGAAAACTATCTAAATAAATAAAATAAATAAATACAGCATGATGTGATAGATATATGTATGCTGCAAGAATCTCACCTGGCTACCGATACCAAACACAGGGGGAGAGCAGGCTGGATTGAGGAGTGCCACATGGCCACGTACTCGAGCTATGCACGGGGGTAAAATGCAGAGGGAAAAGCTGTTGCAGTATGAGGAAGCAGCACTGCGTGAGGTTTGCTTTTTGGGGAGAGAGGCTAAGGCGAGGAGGTACAGGGAGGGCGAGAGAGCTGGTAAAACACTTGCAGCAATTCTGCGCAAACCATGGGCAGGGGATTATATTGTTGAGCTCACTGATACAGACGGCATGCGTCTGAACGGCGGAGGTTCAGAGAGTGATGACAGACTTTTATACCTCTTTATATACTGAGCCGGCGACGCCGGACCAGGTGACCTACACAGAGTATTTTGAAGACATTAGTCTGCTTTGGTTGGAAACTCACATAGAGAATATCTAGACTCCCCATTCTCAGTTGAAGATTTCACTGAGGTTATACGTGGATTGCTGGGTGACAAAGCACCAGGATTGGATGGGCTTAAGGCCGCTTTTTATAAAGAGTATGCAGATTTGTTACCACCACACTTGTAAGAAATGTACACAGAGGCACTGGAGGAAGGGATTCTCCCACCCTCGCTCCTTGAAGCCCTTATTGTCACTATATTGAAACCCGGCAAAGACGCTTGTCTATGTGATTCATACAGACCGCTGTCGCCCATAAATGTTGATAAGATCCTAGCGAAGCTGAGTGCAGCCCGACTACAGCCACTGCTCTTGACCTTGGGTCTCCTGGACCAATCTGGCTTTGTGCCTGGTCATTCAACCCTATACAAGCTCCGTACATTCTTTGCAGCTACCCAGATGATGGATCCACAAGACCGAGCTGCAGTAGTATTCCTTGATGCCACAAAGGTTTTCAATTCCCTACATGGCGTAACATGTTCGGCCTACTGGCCAGGTTGGCAATGAGTCCCAGGTTTATCCAATTAATTCACTTACTTTACACAAACCCAACAGCCAGATTGAGAATTAATAGGACTGTCACTAGCCCCTTCTAGGTGGCCATAGGCACTAGGCAGGGCTGCCCTCTCTCGCCACTGCTGTTTGCGGTGGCGATGGAGCCGCTGGCGGCGTTTCTGAGGCAACATCATCATAACTGGGGGCTCGCATTCCGGCAACGTCCAATTTTGGCGTCAATGTATGCAGACAATGTCACCCTGTATGTATGAGATCCACAGGTCCATTTGGACACTATTGTGGAGGAGTTTGTGCACTTTGGTAAGCTTTCAGGTATGACAATAAACTGGGCCAAGTCAGTGGTTTATCCTTTGTCGGATGTTACAGTCCCATATCAGTCGGACTTCCCCGTAAACTGGGCGTCTAAACCGGTTCGTTACTTGGGTATCTGGCTCAGTAGAGGGGTGGATAAGCTGTGGACTGTAAACTATGGATGGGCCTCTGCGTGGCTGGAAGTTAAAGTCGCTGTCTGGCATTCCCTGCCGCTCTCGCTGACTGGCTGCATAGCAATAACTAAGATGATAATCTTGCCCAAATTTTTATACCTGTTTATTGCTATTCCCTTCACCCTTATAGCTAGCTTCCTAAAGCGGCTCAGATCGCTACTTCTAACACTTATCTGGGCGGGTAAGCAGCCAAGAATCTCATGGGAAATGCTAAATCAACCCCTCGAGATGGGTGGTCTGGCAGCCCCAGACCTGGAATTATATTATAATTGTGCCCAGGCACATTTTGCACATTTCTGGATTCATCCCATTAGATATTTGGTGCACCTGGCTCCGAAACATGACTCCATATGGCCGTGCAGGACTCCCGGGTGCTACTTATTGCCCGCCAAAGCCGCACGGGGTAAGCGCTGATACGGTCACATGCACAGCACAGGCCTTGCGGGCGCTCTTTCGCAGGACCAGGGCTGCGGAGATGTATGCGCCTTCGATGCCGGTGCTAGAACTTCTGAGTCCGCAGTTGTCGGAGGGGGGAGAGATCCACGTGCAGCTCCGCAACATGCAACTGACAACCCTGCGGTCATGGTACCCAGAAGGCTTTTTTATCTCCCTGGAGGCCACGCTTCGCGAACCCCATAATACCGCCCTACATAGCTTGAAGCAGAGGTGCTTGCGCGCTATCCGGATTTCCCTGCTGTGCCACCGGCATTCCAGGCCCTAGAATTATTGTACAGGGCCCCAACGCCCCATAGGCTCATCACTGGTCTGTATGCTAGTATGCAGGCATCTGCACCCTCGGCGAGCCCCAGGTCTGGGTCGCAATGGAAGACAGACCTGGGCGAGGCCCTCCCAGATGAGATCTGGCGATACTGCTGTGCGCATATGCAAGATATTTCCCCAATTACAGGCTGTGCTTAATCCATTTTAAGTTCCTGAACAGGATATACTGTTCGCCGAAGTGCCTTTGGAGGATGGGTGTTAGAGCGGATGCAAGCTGCATTAGATGTTCGGTGCCGGATGCGGATTTCCTGCACGCGGCATGGAGCTGCGGTGGGATGAGGGGCTATTGGAATGAGGTGCTAGGCTGAAATTAGGAAATGACTGGCACAAAGGTACCATGCACCCCCAAGTTCGCTCTCCTAGGGTATGTAAAGGAGATCCAGCCTGCGTTTAGGAAGTTAGTGGGATCACTATTGGTGCTGGCAAAGCGCAGAATGGCTATGTGCTGGGGAAGGAGGCAGGCGCCTTGCAGGATGGATTGGTTGAGGGATGCAGCGTACTGTCAGGAGCAACTGACGGCCTACTGGGAAATGATGCAATCTGGCTCCCATCCAGTAGATGTGTGGGCACCCCTCCAGATATACCTTATGACTTTAACTTAAGCCTGTGATTTGGCTGTCGGTGCAGAGATGTACAGCCCTGCCGCACTGGATCTTCCCTAAGAAATGGACTAATGGTACACCCCTTGATGGATGTTGCTGGCGATGCAGGATTCTGCCACACCCCCTCTCCTTCCTTCCCCTTTTCCTGGTTTTATCTCCACAGGATGACCTACACGGGTTGAGTTGCTAGATTAATCCCTTTTTTATTGCCCTGTGCCATTTGGAGAATTGTTGTCTGAGCGCCCAGGTTATGGGCCAGATCGGAAGTACAATGTAACTTGAAGTACAGGGTGCTCTGCTACAGTGTTTATGACAATGTAAACTTGCCGGTGTATGTTGGTCATGTGTTGTTGTTTACTCTACAAAAACGTAATTAAACAAATTGGTAAAAAAATAAAAATAAAAGAAGGTAGGTCGTTGTGGACTCACGCTGTCCCAGGGAGAAGATCCATGGATCCTGGGAGTGCAGGATAGAGATCAGGAGGCAGCAGGAAGGCACAACAGGGCAGAGCAGAGGTTCCTGGGAACAGTCAAATGTGGCAAATTGGTGATCCTAGCACTCAGCAGTCTTTACTCCAGCAGAGTCTCCTGGTATCCAGAAGTGTACTAATGAGTGGGTCTAGAGACCCAATACTTATACAAGGAAGGGCCTTTGATGTGGGGGATGACCACAAAAGAGTCCTTGTGAAGTGCACAGGTCCCCCTTTCAGGTGAGTCCCGGCTCCAGGCAGCCAGTGGGAGGTAATCAGCCCCTTTGTGTGAACTCTAGTCCTTACTCTATGAAATGTAAGTGTGAGCCCTTCCCAACCTCCTCCCCAGGAAGACCCATTAGTATGCAGATGATTGTAGATGTGGCTGAGCACCCTGTGTTGTGGGTATCTGAAGGGAATGCACAAGTGTAACCGTCACCTGGCCCAAGTCAGACGTATATTGGAGATAGGCTCTAAGCACACAGGGCAGAGAATGCACAGAAATGTCCCCCTTCTAAAAGTTGCATTTCTAAAACAGGAGATAGGGTCTAGGCACATAGGGCAGAGAGTGCACAGAAATGTCCCCCTTCTAAAAGTTGCATTTCTAAAACAGTAATAATAGATCAAACTTTACCAGTAAAGAGGATTTTTTATTCCCATTCCAAAGGTACTAAACATGATGCAGCTACTCCTCTCAGTTTGTCCCTCTGCCTCACATGGTTCATCCAAATGGATTGTGCTGGACTCGAGAGTGCAATATCGAGCAATTTCATCCGCATAACAGTTGCCTCTGGTGACAAAATCACTGCCACTCTTGTGTGCAGCACACTTTACCACAGCAATTCCCTTGGCAATTGCAAAGCATCCAACAAATCTGAAATATACAAACCATTCCGGATGGGTGAACCAGTCTCGGCTATAATACCTTGTTGTGACCACAACTTGCCGAAGATGTGCACCACCCCAAAATCATCCTGCTATCAGTATAAATAGTGACTTCCAAGCCTTCGGAAGTGCAGCAGGCTCTGTTAAGTACACAGCAGGCTCTGTGTACTTGCATAAAAGTTACACAGCACAAGTAAGACACTTCCACAAAGCTGCTCAGTATACACACTGCATAATCATCTTTTAAAATATTGTGTCAGTCTCTCAAGCAGGACTTATCAACAGAAAGGGTATGGTCAGATTCAGGAAGGGTACATCCAATATGTCAGTTTTGTGCAGAAGCCAAATTCACTCTTATCATCTCCCTCCAGGGTTGGTAACAGGTAAACAGGGTTTCCAGAAGGAAGCATTTTCCACTGCCAAAATGATTCTCTCGTAGTGGGTTAAAGAGCTATTTATCAAATGTTGGGTTTGGGTATGGGTCAGAAGAACTTTGATGAAGTGAGGTACCATTACAATTCGGGGTAACCTGGCATACTCATCTCAGTTTGGTGAAAGCTAAGGCTCACCATTGCAACTGCTTTGAGACAATCAGGCAATGCTGTTGCCTCTGGATCAAGAATAGCTCAGAAGTACCTGTCAAAGCGCAGCTCACCTGAGTCCTTGTTCAGTTCTGATGGAGGTTGAAGACAATCCGACCCCACCCTGAAACTGCTTGTTCCAGCACACTAGTTTTTAAAACAGTGCACTAAGAACAGAAGCTCAAGGGAAGGGGGGAAGTGGATAAAATAAAATAAAGAGACAACAGCGTTCTTGCGTTTCCACTGTTGAAGTGCTGCACAAATCTGCGGCCCTCTCTGACTTCTGTAGAAACTGGTGCCTAATGAAACATAAACAAAGAACAGATAAGTACATCCTATTCCTAACTGGGTTCCTGACTATCCCTTTATTTATTAGAAACTTTCTTCTAAAAGTACCTCTTGGATCCTGGTCTCTAGTTTCCAGGTTTGGAATGTGTTACTGCTCTGGGATGTGCTTTCTATTACTCTAAAGCTTCTAAAACATTAAACAAATACCGTTATCAGAATTATCAATATCAAACATTCATCTTAATATAACTAAAGCCTAAATTGCCAATAGCAGACTCACTTTTCCCATATTTCCAGAATCTTTTATAAAACAAATACTGTACTTTTACGTCAAAATACAGCATGTAATTTGTGCAAGTCCTTGATTTACTGTTTGCCTTGCTGTTAATGGTTTCCACGGTTCGATTCTTAAAAGTTCTATAAAAAAATGTTTGCTTCACAAAGTTCCGCAAAGTATTGTTGTAACAAAGAGTTTGAATCACAATGTTCGTGGAAGGTATCTTGTTTCAAATTGTCTATACACGAATCCAGAAATTGTTGTCAAAGTTCTTTCAGGTAATAAAAGTTTTGCACTTACTTGTCGCTGGCAAGAGATACTGATCAGTCTAACCTTGTCTTCTTTCTCTTTTGCAGGTTGCTTGTAGGAGAGAGGCTGAGGCAAGGAGGAACCGGAAACCGGAAGAAGGAAGAGCCAGCAGCTGCGCCCATTGAAGCCAATGAAAGTCTGTAGAGAGCAGGAGTGCCAGCGCCGAGGGATCTGTCCTCAGGTAAGCGGGAGGTAGACGAGCACAAGCACTGGGCGAGGCTCGGGGCTGCCTTTTATAGACAGGGCTGGGTGTGTTCCTCACATGCTGCACATGTTCTTGAAAGGTGTGCAGAGCTGGGTGTGGTTTGAAGAGCTGGGTGTGGTCCTCACATGCTGCACATGTTCTTGAAAGGTGTGCAGAGTTTCAGTTATTATGCAAATGAGTTAAATTAACACATGGCCTAGAGAGGAGTGTTTTAAAGAAGCCTTGGTAAAAGCAAGGCCCAATGTGTAAACAAAACAGCACATTAAACAACATACACAGAAGCCTAGGGGGGGGGGAAGGTGAGATAACAAGAAAGGCTTTCAATAGTAAGTTTAAAAGGGAGCTATTACAGAACCCACTAGTGCAGTGAGAGGGGACATGCTCTTTGCTGTGCACAAACCCTAACAGTTGCCCCCCTCAAAGGCCCTCCTACAGGACGGGGTTTTCCTGGATTTTTTAAAATAAAACCGTCTAATCAGCTGTGGGGCATGTACATATGATGCTGGTTCCCATGAATTCTCAGATTCATCATATCCTTTCCATTCTACTAAATAAAACAGTCGTCCACTAATTCTTTTTGTGTCTTTTATGCTTTTCACTTCATATTCTAGATTTCCCTTAATTGGTATGGGTGGAGGTGGTGGTTCAGGTCGGGTTTTTGGATTGTACGGCTTAAGCAAGGACACATGGAATGCAGTATGTACTGGATATTCTTTTGGTAAATCTAATTTTACTGTTACCGGGTTTACTATGGCAGTTATACTAAAGGGTCCAATGAAACGTGGTTGCAGCTTTCGGGATCCCTCTATGTTTAGGTTCTTTGTGGAGAGCCATACCTTGTCACCGATTTTATACATTGGGGCATCAGATCTGTGTTTGTCTGCTTGTCTTTTCATGCTTTCCTTGTACTTTAATAAATGTTTCCTGGCTTTGTCTTGTATGTCACCTAACCTTGTTAGTCTATCCGTTACTGTAGGTAACAGAGAATCTTCTAACAAAATGGGTATAGCTCTTGGATGATACCCCTGCAAGAAATAGAATGGTGAGCAAAGTAGAGCTGAATGCTCAGTATTATTATAAACAAACTCCGCTACAGGGAGAGCTTCCAACCATTCACTAGAATAATCAGCCAATAAACAACGTAGCGTTTGAAGTAAGGTTTGGTTCAGTCGTTCAGTCTGTCCATCTGTCTCTGGGTGGAAAGCAGTGGATAATGCCACATCTATTTTCAGTTTTTTACATAATTTTTTCCAAAATTTAGAGTTGAACTGGCTCCCTCGGTCTGACACCACTTTGCTTGGCAAACCATGTAAACGCACAATTTCCCTTATAAAAATATCGGCAAATTCTGCCGCAGTGGGTAATTTCCGTAATGGTACAAAATGTGCCATTTTACATAAAAAATCCACTATAACCAACACTGTTGTGAAAGATTTTACAGGTGGTAAACCTACAATAAAGTCTACGCTCACAGTGTGCCAAGGTTGCTTGGGTGTTGGCATTGGTATTAACAAACCGTCAGGGGCCTTATGAGAAGATTTATGTCTTGCACAAATTGGACAGGTAGTGACAAATTGCTTAATGTCCTTTCTTATAGTGTCCCACCAAAAGTGTTTTTGCACATTTTCAAGGGTTTTTACCCAACCAGGATGACCTGCCAACGGTGAGGCGTGATGCCAAATTATCGCCTGTGTTTGTAATTCAGAGGTGGGCACTAACAGCATGTTGTCGTGATACAATAAACCTCGTTGTATTGTGTTATGGGAATCCTTTAACCAATCCTGAGGTGCTATTTGCATGTGTGCATTATATAGATCTGTGATGAAATCCTTCTGTTGTACTGGTGCCAAAAACTTTTGGGGAGGAATAATGGGTTCTCCTATTTTATCTTGTTTCATGTCTGAAGTATGTCCGTATCTAGATAACACATCAGATTGAATTTGTTGTGCACCTGGTCTATAGGTTATTACAAAGTCAAATGTGCTAAAAAAAATTAACCAGCGCATCTGACGTGGTGTTAGTGCTTTAAGTGATCCAAAAAACTGTAGGTTCCTATGGTCAGAAAAGATTGTAAGTGGGTACTTGGCTCCCATTAAATGGTGCCTCCATTCTGAAAAGGCTACTTTGATAGCTAGTAGTTCCCTTTCAGCCACAGTGTAATTTTGTTCAGCTGGTAATAACTTTTTGGAATAGAAGGCTATAGGATGTAACTGGCCATCTACTGCATCTCGTTGAGAGAGAACTCCTCCTAAAGCTACTTGTGAAGCATCTGCTTCAACAAAAAAAGGCAAGTCAGGATCAGGATGTTTCAGAATTGGGGCTGAAGTGAACTTTTGTTTTAGGAGTTGAAAGGCGTGTGCCGCCTCATCAGTCCAAAGAAATCGTTGCCCTTTCCTCAACAAGGTAGTTATTGGGGCCGCAATGTCTGCAAAATGTGCAATAAACCTCCTATAAAAATTGGCGAAACCCAGAAATTTCTGAATATCTTTTACAGAGGATGGTTCTGGCCAATCAGCAATAGCACTGATTTTCTTTACATCCATAGTTATTCCTTGAGGTGACAGGCAGTATCCTAAAAAGTCCACCTTGCTGACATTAAAAGTACACGTTTCTAACTTAGCAAAAAGATGATTTTCTTTTAACTTTGATAATACTGCACGATCATGTTGGGTATGTTCTTCTGAGTTCTTAGAGTAAATGAGGATGTCGTCTATGTATACTATGACACAAACGTCCAGGAATTCGTGTAGGACCTCATTTATAAAGAACTGAAAGGCCGCAGGGGCATTACATAACCCAAAGGGCATTACTGTGTACTCAAATAAACCAAACTTTGTCTTGAAAGCTGTCTTCCACTCATCCCCCTCTTTTACTCGGACCAGGTGGTAAGCTCCCCGCAGATCTAGTTTAGTGTATACAGTAGAATGTCTTAACTGATCCAACAACACAGGTATTAGAGGAAGAGGATATTTATTCTTTATTGTAGCCTTATTTAGTCCTCTATAATCGATACACGCGCGCAGGGATTTATCCGGCTTCGGGATAAAAAAGAGTGCAGATGACACCGGAGATGTGGAATGACGGATGAACCCAGACTGTAGTAGGTCATCTAGGTAGGTTCTTAAGTATTTGGTTTCTTCGTCAGTCAAAGCATATACTCTGTTATTAGGTAAAGGGGCCCCTGGGATAAGATCTATACGACAGTCATAAGACCTATGTGGGGGCAGCACACTAGCCTTTACTGGATCAAAGACGTCTTTAAAGTCAGAATATTCAGGAGGGAGACTTGGTTCATCTTGTATAACACTAGCACAGTGTAATACTGTGCTCTGTTCTGTACCTGCTTCTTGATAGCAATTGGTTCTACAGAAAGAGGAATCCAAAGTAACATTTCTATTCACCCAATCAATTTTTGGGTTATGAGTTGTTAACCAGGGTACCCCGAGAATCAAACCAAAATTAGGAGTATCTATCAGATCAAAGCTAATCACCTCTGTGTGCCCGTTCTGACAGACCATAACAAGTGAACTTGTTTGTTTTGTGATTAATCCAGAGGTCAATTCTGACCCATCCACTGCACATACTGCTTCTGGACAAGGCTTTAGGCACATAGGAAGTCCTAAGTTTTCAGCTAACTTATTATCCACAAAATTTCCTGTCGCGCCTGAGTCCAGTAGGACAGGGAGAGAATGCCTCACTTGGGTAGTAACAATTAAAACGACCTGAATTATGAAATGTCTAGGTATGTGCGGTACCATGAAGGCTGCAGCATTAGAGGTTTGATTAAGATGTTTTCTCGAACAAGTAACCTCTCCCCTTGTCGAACTTAATCGTTTCCCGATTCAGTTGAGGAGGTGGAGGAAACAGCACCCTTTCGTGGATTTTTAGGCTTTACTGGACATTCTCTGGCAAAGTGACCTGCCCTTCCACAATATAAACATAATTGAAGTTTTCTCCTTCTTTCTTTTTCCTCTGATGTGAGTGAACCTCTGAGTGTCCCTATTTGCATAGGCTCAGGTTCAGGGAGTTTATTATCTGGGTCTTTCTTCTCGTGTCTAATAAAAGTTAACCGTGATTCCAGTTTGTATTTATCTCCCTTTCTTTCTCCTAGTCTATGTTCTAATTTCACAACTAAATCTACAAAGTCCGAATAGTCTTCTGGCAAATCAACGATATGAGCCAGCGCATCTTTTAACTCGTCTCTCAAACCTTTATAGAAAAGGGAGACACGCTTTTCTTCTGGCCAGTGTGTCTCGGTGAGTAAACGATTAAAACTAGTGAGATAGGTCAATAAATCCTTGTTACCTTGTTTAAGATTTAAAAGCTCATTATCACTTGCCTGCATGAAAGTGTGTTTTGCAAAAAGGCTGGTCATGGTACGTTTAAATTGATTCCAATTATGGAGGATGGGATCATCTCTCTCCACGAAAGGAATTGACCAATTGGCTGCTGTGCCACCCAAATAAGACAAGACGAATGCCACTTTCGTAGCATCAGTAGGGAACTGTTGTGGCTTACAAACGAAGTGTAATTGACATTGATTGATAAAAACATGGAATTTGTTACTATCTCCATGAAAACGTTCAGGTGCTGCTAAGGGCACAGCATTAGGAACATTAACAGTGACCTCAACTGGGGGAGGCAAAGTTGTATGTTTTGATGGCGCCCCTGTCTCTGAGGAGGTTTTAAACAAAGGCGTAAAAGCTGTGTTCCACTGAGATACCCTAAATTTATACCTGCTTAAATCCTGTTTTAAAGAGGTATTCTCCATCTTTAATCTCTCTATTTCCTCTTGCATATGTTGCAAGATGCCAGACACTGATTCATTATGAGCCAAGTCCTCATTTAGGGCCTGCGCCATATCCGTGACGTCAATGCCCTCTATTTCTTCCCCGATATTCATCGTCCACCAGAACTGACATTTTTAATTTTTTTATTTAAGGCTTGTGCTTCTGTCAAAGCCCAGCTCACCTGAGTCCTTGTTCAATTCTGATGGAGGTTGAAGACAATCCGACCCCACCCTGAAACTGCTTGTTCCAGCACACTAGTTTTTAAAACAGTGCACTAAGAACAGAAGCTCAAGGGAAGGGGGGAAGTGGATAAAATAAAATAAAGAGACAACAGCGTTCTTGCGTTTCCACTGTTGAAGTGCTGCACAAATCTGCGGCCCTCTCTGACTTCTGTAGAAACTGGTGCCTAATGAAACATAAACAAAGAACAGATAAGTACATCCTATTCCTAACTGGGTTCCTGACTATCCCTTTATTTATTAGAAACTTTCTTCTAAAAGTACCTCTTGGATCCTGGTCTCTAGTTTCCAGGTGTGGAATGTGTTACTGCTCTGGGATGTGCTTTCTATTACTCTAAAGCTTCTAAAACATTAAACAAATACCGTTATCAGAATTATCAATATCAAACATTCATCTTAATATAACTAAAGCCTAAATTGCCAACAGCAGACTCACTTTTCCCATATTTCCAGAATCTTTTATAAAACAAATACTGTACTTTTACGTCAAAATACAGCATGTAATTTGTGCAAGTCCTTGATTTACTGTTTGCCTTGCTGTTAATGGTTTCCACGGTTCGATTCTTAAAAGTTCTATAAAAAAATGTTTGCTTCACAAAGTTCTGCAAAGTATTGTTGTAACAAAGAGTTTGAATCACAATGTTCGTGGAAGGTATCTTGTTTCAAATTGTCTATACACGAATCCAGAAATTGTTGTCAAAGTTCTTTCAGGTAATAAAAATTTTGCACTTACTTGTCGCTGGCAAGAGATACTGATCAGTCTAACCTTGTCTTCTTTCTCTTTTGCAGGTTGCTTGTAGGAGAGAGGCTGAGGCAAGGAGGAACCGGAAACCGGAAGAAGGAAGAGCCAGCAGCTGCGCCCATTGAAGCCAATGAAAGTCTGTAGAGAGCAGGAGTGCCAGCGCCGAGGGATCTGTCCTCAGGTAAGCGGGAGGTAGACGAGCACAAGCACTGGGCGAGGCTCGGGGGCTGCCTTTTATAGACAGGGCTGGGTGTGGTCCTCACATGCTGCACATGTTCTTGAAAGGTGTGCAGAGCTGGGTGTGGTTTGAAGAGCTGGGTGTGGTCCTCACATGCTGCACATGTTCTTGAAAGGTGTGCAGAGTTTCAGTTATTATGCAAATGAGTTAAATTAACACATGGCCTAGAGAGGAGTGTTTTAAAGAAGCCTTGGTAAAAGCAAGGCCCAATGTGTAAACAAAACAGCACATTAAACAACATACACAGAAGCCTGGGGGGGGGGGAAGGTGAGATAACAAGAAAGGCTTTCAATAGTAAGTTTAGAAGGGAGCTATTACAGAACCCACTAGTGCAGTGAGAGGGGACATGCTCTTTGCTGTACACAAACCCTAACAGTACCCAATGAGGTGCTCAGTCTCCCAGGGGATTGTGTTAGTACAGACAATGCACACCAATCTGTTTCATGACAAAAGTGTACAAAATAATTTGTATAGTCTGGCATTCCAAGAGCGTGTGCGCTACAGAATAGGTTTTTAAGTGCCAGAAAAGCTCCATGCTTTTGTCATTCTTTGGTACCAGGTCACTGACATTGGTATGTATCGGCCTCCGTAAATGCTTTGCCACAAAGAAACTTTGGGATCCATTGTCAGCAGTAGCCAACCATGCCCAAGAACATTTACACTTTTCACTGTTTGGTTGGGAACGTCATCCTAAGAACTGTCTCCATGCATTTATAAGACACTCCTCTCACCCCCTTTTCTACCTGATGCCCCAGGTAAATACCTTGCTTTTGGCAGCATTGTAATTTCTGAAGAGAGACCTTATGACCGTTCTCAGTCAAATGGTTGAGCAGAGCAATTACATCTTGCTAGCAAGCTTCCTTGGTCATCAAAGCAATTAAAAGATCACCAATGTACTGTTTTAATGTCAAACTACATGGCAGATGCAGAGACTCTACATTCTTTTTAAGTATCTGATTGAGATGAGATGGGCTTACAGAATACCCTTGAGTGCAACACCACACAAGGGTCTTCTCTTGGAACAGAAATGTGAAGAAAAACTGTCTCTCTTTATGCAATGGAACCAAGAAGAAAGCTTGACAAAGGTCAATGAATGTAAACCAGTCAGCCTCTGGGGGGACTTGGACCAGGATTACAGCAGGGTTTGGTACCATAGGATAGCATGGAATAACAATGTTGTTAATCTTTCAAGGGTCTTGAACAATCTTCCACTTTTTGCTTTGTTTCTGTAAGGCCATGATCAGTGAATTGCAATGAATCCTGATAACTTCCTTCAAAATGCCTTGTTCTATCATGCTCTCAATGACAGGGGTGTTCCTTGCGAAGGCTTCTCTAGTCATTTTATAAGTGTGGGTCTGCGGAAAAACAGCATTGGGTCAAAGGGTGATCTTTAGGGGTTTGGCATCTTTGAGCAATCCAATCTCTCTTCCTGTGAAATCCCAGACATCCTCCCTTACAGGCTCTCAAATGAACTGGTAAGTCCTCCTTTGTAATGACTATGTATAACCTGACGACAGGTACCGGCAATTGTAATTTATATTTGACATCAGCTGCTTAGGTTTCAATTCTGACCCCCTTCCTGCGTGCAATAGATGATGCACTTGAGTTTACAGAGAAGTTATTGTCCTAACAAGTTTACCGGGCTAGAATCACAAATCACAAACTGATGATGTTCTTAGATGTCACCTGTTTTTACTGCAACAGGAGTAGTAATTTGGTTGGCATGCTGTTGATTACCTACAATTTGGACTTCTTTTCTGGAGAGGGGAAGGTTTGGGACCTCAACTGTTCTAACCGTTGAACAAGTGGTTCCTGTGTCTCTTAGGAGAGAAATGGGATGTCCGTTAACCTCTCCATCTCCATACGGTCCACTCTGGTCCACTTCCAAGACTGCACCAAGTGTACACTCATCCACCTCCCTTAGGCACCGTCATTGGTCCTCGTTAAAATCTGTGGAACCCTCAAACAACATGGGGACTGGAATATTTTGAGACACATCAGATTTTGGAGTACTCTGTGGATCAGCTGGGAATGTGGAATTCCTCCCTGCATCGGCATTGGGTTGAAGGAATTCAACAGCATACCAGACTCAGGCACTTTTTGGGCTGACATAGGAGGTCTAGATATTAGGGGAAGCTCCCCCTGACCTGCTAGATTCACAGCTTGGGATTTGGTCATGATTTAGTCCAGATTATAGCAGCATTCCCTCTTCTAATGCCACACCTTACTGCGAAAGTGACAAGGAGTAAGCTTCTTTAGATCACTTACTCTAGCCCCTGATACGTTACCTTGATCTCTTCCCACACCTGGGAGATTCCCACTGGAAGTCATGGTGTCTCCTTGAACTACCATCCTATAGCTGGAGTCTACCTTGGGTCCTTGGAATGGAACTTTAAGGGGCATATTTATACTCCGTTTGCGCCGAATGTGCGTCAAAAATTTTGACGCACAATCAGCGCAAACGTTGCCCCATATTTAAACCCTGACGCCCGAGGCCGCGCACGAGAAAAAACCACAGTGTGCGCCATTTTCTGGAAGCGGCAACCCGCCCTGCGTTAATGATATGCAGGGTAGGCGTTCCCGTCCAAAAAACGACACACACACCCGTGCGCCCTATTTATGCTTCCGGGCAAAAAGGACTCTCGCCCGGTAGGCCGAGCAAAAAAATGACGCAAACCCCGATGTGCGCCAACATTTAACGCCTGGGTCAGGGCAGGCGTTAAAACGGGGCAAACACACCTGTATTTAATCAGAACACACAGAACAAACAACAGAGCAGCAGAGCAGCAACAGGGAGACATGGAGGTGATTGTTATTCAGCGTGCACGTAGGCGCAGAGCCCTGCAGCAACAACAGCAGCTACAACAACAACAGCAGGGACCCCAATGGCAGCGCAGAAGGCAGGAGAGGATATTTCGCCCAAGAACAACCCTGCATGGCCTCAGGGAACACGACATCATACAGAGGTACCGGTTGAACTGGCAGGCCATTCAGCAGCTTCTGAGAAATATTGAACAGCAGTTTGCCCCCACTTTGGTGACACCCCACACCATACCAACAGAAACAAAGCTGCTTGCCGTACTTTACCTGCTGGCAAGTGGCTCGTTTCAGACAACTGGTGCCCTGGTTGGTGGAATATCACAACCATCATTCTCCGCATTCCTGCCAAAAGTCCTGGATGCCATCATTCGCCTGACACCCCGCCACATACTGTATGCTTCCCTAACACTCTGCAGAAGCAGCAGGAAACTAAACAGGGGTTCTACGCCATCAGTGGCTTCCCACACGTCCTTGGTGCAATCGACTGCACACACGTACGCCTTGTGCCACCTGCTGCAACAGAACACCTCTACCGCAACAGGAAGCACACACATTCAATCAACGTGCAGGCCATAGTCGATCACCAAGGATTGTTCAGCAACATCGTGGCAAAATATCCTGGGAGTGTACATGACGCATTCATCTTCCATCACAGCACCATCAACCAACACTTCCAGGATGAACGGTATGGCAATGGACTACTTGTTGGTAAGTACAAAAATCAAACTTATATACACACTGCACAGCAACCCTCTAGGACAAACAACACCTACACCACAATAGCAACACCTAGCCAGGAACACACTGAGGTCCTCACATCACTAGCCATGTTTCTGAAGTCACCATTGAACCTGTCACACATTGGAATTTACTCCACAGCTTAATGTGAAGACATTAATGAGTGTGGTTGCCTAAATGTAACCTTGCAAATTGGAAGTGTCACAATAACCTGTACATTAACACATTGCATAAGTCTTAAGGTATGGGATGTCCAGGGTACTTTCATATGAACGTGTTAACTACACTTTCATGTTTTAACTCTGCATGGAACTATCATCTCACCCCCAGTGAAGACACACGGACACGTGTATCACAAGTCACAATGCAAGGGAGGGCACACTGTTCTGAAAATCCAAATACATACTGCTGACAAACGGTTAGCTAACAAACACTTGCTCAGCCAAGGAAAAAACTCAATGCAAAACATTTCTCCTACAAGTATAGGTTGTCACATTAGTACACAAAAGAGTCACAGACAACACAACTACTGCCATCAAAGGTCTGTACAAGAGTGCCTCCTACATCTAATTGATCCCTATCTGTGTTTCTCTTTCAGCTGATCAGGGGTATGGCATCCAGCCTTGGTTAATGACACCATTTGGGAACCCGACTACTGCTGCAGAGCGGGCATACAATGACGCCCATAAGAGGACACGCAGCATTGTTGAGCGGACCTTTGGGATCCTAAAGTCAAGGTTCCGCTGCCTTGACATCACTGGCGGTAGCCTACTATATTCCCCAGAGATGGTCTGTAGGATCATACTCACTTGTGCCATATTGCACAATATTTGTGTAACAAGGAACACTCCCCTCCTTGAACCAGACCCAGACATGCCGGAAGACGACGAAGAGGAGGATGCTGGCCTGCAACAGGAGGGCGAACAACCAAACACGGCTGCTGGAGTGTGTAGGCACCAACAGCTTGTAAATAATTTATTTTCATAATTTCTTATATCAACACGTATTGCACAATTGTAAATAAACACAGATAACAAACACCACATCATGCTTTGGCCTATTCATTTCTGCCCACCTTTAGTTTGAATTTGCTGAAGAAGAATGTCGTCTCATTGTGCAATAATGACATAACACTCATCACACAAAAAATATACACCACAAATGTATGCACAGAGGCTATGATGTTTCATGATACATTACCATCCACAGAGGCCAACAGGAGTACAAATGTGGCAATGACACATGCCGGATCCAGACACCTGAGACAGTCTCTCACTCAGCACAAAAATGTAGCTCATTTGAAAGTCTCATTACACGTGTTCAGTGACAGGGTGGGACCATCCATGTGTACGTGACCATGTCCTCAATGGCATGTATCAATTTTTGATATAGACAATACCCAATTGCAACAAGATTAGCTGCCACTAACTCATGAGGAGACCTTGAAGTTACAGTGACAACATACACCCAGACAGTTGATAGTGGATCCACATTCGCCCACACATATAAACATATGTCATCCATTCAACCAAATATTTGCAAGCAGCCGATCACAGTAGTGTCCCAGTTCGAACCTAGCAGGAAGAATGTAACATGCCACTAAACCAGGTAATGCATGAAGGGCCACATACATCAACAACCTATTTGTCATCAGCACATGAGGAACGCCGAGATTTAGCAAACATAGTCAGTGCAAAATGGTATGTCAGATTGCTCCAAATAATCAATAGGGCAAACATCAAATGGGCTAATGGGATGATTGAATGGCTAACAGTGATTCATACCCTATGGCCTTCCATTAGCCTGCTGCTGCAGGTTTAGCATAACAGCATAAATGAAAGACCTGGATAAATTAGCAAATCTGGAAGGGCAAAACCTAGGGTGCTGGGGGCCTAAGTCCACCTCTACCACCCCCCAAATATACAAGAATTAGGTAGATGTGAAGTAAACACATGCACAAGGCGCATGTGTGGCCTACATGTCAAAAGTCAAACACAAATCAGATACACAAAATCATTATTAGGACATGGTTAGCCCCATAAAAAGTGTAAGTGACTATTGCACTCCCTGTTTGGACTATAGATAAATGCATTACCGTGATAAATGTGGACACATTTTTGAGAAGGAATACATCCTGGTATCCCATTCATCATTTCCAAATAGCCATCAGCAATTACCCAAAATATGTGTACAAATATGGTTAATAAACATTTTGAGCAATCATAAATATTACAGTGTGAATGCCTTCTATACATCCAATAAGGGACATGTGTCATAGCTAACCACAAATGTGTATCACATAGCACCGTTTGGCCATGACAAAGTTCCTTTCACAACTTGAAAAAATGTAGACATTTTTGTCAAAATGCGTCATTTTTTCACGAATACAGCATGGGCGTCATAATTTTTTGACGTACAGGAGTGCACAGAATGCCGAGTCAAAAAATATTATATGAAAAATAATAAAATAATAAGGTACATTACATGTACACCATATTATCTATGAAGCGTCATATTTCCACGCATACAGCATGGGCGTCATAATTTTTTGACGTACAGGAGTGCCCAGAATGCAGAGTCAAAAAATATTATATGAAAAATAATAAAATAATAAGGTACTTTACATGTACACCATATTGTCTATGAAGCGTCATATTTCCACGTGTACAGCATGGGCGTCATAATTTTTTGACGTACAGGAGTGCACAGAATGCCGAGTCAAAAAATATTATATGAAAAATAATAAAATAATAAGGTACATTACATGTACACCATATTGTCTATGAAGCGTCATATTTCCACGCATACAGCATGGGCGTCATAATTTTTTGACGTACAGGAGTGCACAGAATGCAGAGTCAAATATAATTTTCATATTTGGTTCTCATATTTGCCAGCAAATTACAATTCTACTGTAGAACTGTAAACTCAGCCTCACACAAATGTAAGGGAACAATGAAGAAATTAGTTTTGACTCTGCATTATGTGCAATGTTATGCGTCAAAAAATATGACGCACAATCTGTATGCGAGAAAATATGACGCATAACAGAAAAATAAAAACGGCGGCCATTTTCTGCAGGAAGTGATGTAATAGGATATCCTGTTTACATAATCTGTACTGTGAGTTTACTTTCACTTTCACTTTGCAGTCTCAGATTCTTCTAGACTGTGTGGCTGTGTGAAAAGTGTTGTCCTGTGTTTTACTGCTTTTGTGTCCTGTGTACCTTGTATATTGTGCTTTTGTGATCATAGTCTTGTTGTCTAATATTGTCTTAGTCTGTTTTGTATACTTTTGTCAAATCCTGTGTTTGTTTGTTTTGTCTGTGGGAGTCTGTTCTGGGTAGTTTAGGGTTGGGGTTAGTTGGGCTATTTTTCTTAAGTTTTCTTTTTCTTTCACTACTCTACCTTTCCCCATTTCCCAATTTTTCTTTTTTGTCTAATTTTTCACCTTTCAATTTGTAAATATGTCAGGTAGGCCTCGGCTTGCCAGGATGGGTGAGGAGGAATTGGGGGGATTCATTTGGCTTGTTTGCCATTTCCTCCCACTCATGCTGGAGGTTGGGGGCCGTGTGATACAGGGGTATCACACGGAGGCATGTAAAGTCCGGTGGGGGAAGGTGCGGCATCACTTGGGCCGGGTCTACGGTAGCATTAGGAATGAGCATCAACTCAAGCACCGCTGGGCTGATCTGATATCCAGGGAGCAGGATCTGCTGGACCACCTGGGGATCAGGATTGGTGGCCATGTTGGTGAGTACAAATCAATTACATGTGAATAATTGAAAGCTCTGTGGGGACATGTGATGATTGTTACCCAATCTGCTAGATAAGTAGCTGACTGTGTGTAATGCTAGGGAAACCTAATGTGTATTTGTTGCACAATGTGTAGGAAGACCAATGCTAGCAGTCAGATGGCTCATGTTTTCAACACATACCGGATGCCTGTAGCTGTATGTAATGTGTTGTTGCCTTTGTGTCAGACAAGCGACACGTTAATGCCTCTATTTGAACTCTACAGGTCATAATTGCCAGTGAAAAAGTGATGTTGAAACATCATACCTACATATGTAGACGCCATGGCTAGACAGAAAATTGTAAACCCATGATGATGCTATAAATGTGTGGTGCCTTCACGTCACATGAAGTTAGCTATGTTGTCCACACATATGTCACATGTGTGTCTGGTTGGTGTGTGTTGAAAATGTCCACATAGCCTGTTTGAGTTTGAGGGGTCATGCAGTCCTCAAGTAACCAGCTTTTGGATGTCTCTCTGGGATGCACATGATGAGATGAATGCAACCCTATATTGTTGGGGCATACTAATGGAGATGTATCTTTGACACCACATGACTGTCCTGGCCACTGCATGTGTGTAGTAGGGTGTGTAACTGTAGCAGGAGACTCATCCAATGTAAATGTTGCTTAAAAATACATCCATGCAGTATGAGCATGTGTGAAAGTGTATCATTACGCATGTCATATTCACACAGTGTCATAGTAACTGCAATTATTTGTCAGTGCACGGAGTCTGAGTATATTCTTCCTTTCATGCTTTACAGGTGGACCTGCACCGTACACCGTGGGAGAGGTGGCACATTTTGAGGACCCCGATACCTACAGTGAGTGCGGCCTGAGTGCTATTTTATTGTTTGCTAGTGATGCATGATGGACTACTGTGTGTTCAATATAATTCAAGATTTGATGCGCTGCCCGTTCATTGGCATTGTTGCTTTAGTGGGATTTCAAATATCATTTCTGTTTCTGTAGACCAATACTTAGCCATCTCTCAGATTTAGGGGCTGCAGGTCATTCCAGTTGGCCCGCTATGGGGAGTGGGATGAGTCATGTGGAATACACTGGTTAATGTAAGAGTTGCTCTGGGACTTGGCTTGGACTGAGTCTGCATATCAGACTGACATTCTCCCAGATAGCTTTGGCAAAAGGCTTGTAGAAAATATGCAGCTTCCTAGTTGAGGATGGACTGTGTACACTGTAGGTTGGATCTTCCGGGGGCATGTACTTCCACAAGTTGAACTAGAAGTGTGTGTGACTAGAGTGCAATGGCCTAGGTGTTCAGTCGACTCATGATCATGGGTGTTCTTGCTCCTCTGTATGTGTGGTAAAACATGCCTCACTGGTAGTATGTGATGTTGGCCTGAGTCAGTGCATTTTGACATGTGTGGACCTTGGATAGGACAATGTTTGGCTTACTCCAAAGTGTTGCTAGCCCTTCATTGGTGTTGTGTGTGGAGCCAAATACTTGTTGACCTTTCTATACACTCCTGGGTGTGCATTGAATCTGGGATTGTTGGTTGATCTTCCCACCCCACCCTCAAAGAGTGCCATGTGATTGGGAATAGGGTACCTAGGACTGTAGCAACCAGTATGTTACACATACTTGTGACCTTTTGCAACTTTGCTTAGAACCTAGTGTACACATTCGGTTATGGCCCATGGGTTCAATATTTGCAAACAACAATTTACAAATGGCATTGAGTGAGGGTTGTGATAGTTATCACATAGAGTGACATATGTAGTGAAGTCAGTATGCGGAAGAGGTTCAGCCATAATGTCAGCTGCATTAGGCATTATTTGGATGAGAAGTTTAGGCTGATGTCACCCATCATGAAGAGACATGGATATGCTAGGTGTGAGATGGCCTTATGTATTCAGGCTTCACATGTACTTCCTCTGAGACTTTCAATGAACTATGTTGTGACAATTGCTGGAACAAATACAGTACAAGTAATGTGCAAATGACCCATTGTGCTATTCCACCCAATGCATTTCCCATGGTAAATATTTGCCATATCTCTTCACAGCTGCAAACATGAGTGCTGCAGATAGACACCAGTTTGAGAGGCGTGCCATGCGATACCGGCACATCCTGCAGGTGCAGTCGGGGTACAGGAGGATGGCCCGCAAATACCAAGCAGATCGGGCCTCCGGGGTACGGTGGGCCTCACCACAGGGTGGCCCTACATTGCCCACAACAGCCACCACCACCACATCCACCAGGTCTCCCCAAGTGGACCCAGCAACGGCGGGGACAGTTGACCCTGCCTCGTCATCAAGACCTGGACCCAGCCATGTTCAACACCCAGGACAGTCCAGTGGGCATTCAACTACTGGCACAAGGTCCACCTCGGCCAGCACACAGACTGCAGCAGCCCCTCCTGTGGACCCAGCCGCATTCCTGGCATTAAGCCGTAAAATGGACAAAGTTTTTACAAAGGTGGACAAGCTAAGCCAGGATGTGGCATATATCAAGTAAAGGGTTCGGTCCATCAGGCGGACCCTACGGAGGGCCAACCTCTAGGACTTTTGCCATGTTTTACTTTTACCCCTCCCCTCTCTCCTCTTTCCTATTTTGTACTGATAGTTGGGTTTTGGGGATTAGTATTAGGTTAGTATAGGTTGTTAGCTTAGTTAGTGTTAGGGAAGAGGGTGGGGGGGGTCCTTATTCTTTCTATTTTTCTTTTTTGTGTGGGTGGGTGGGGGTCAATGTTGTGATTCCTGTTTGTTTAAAAAAAAAAAAAATTTTTTTTTTTAAATACAAAAAAATATATGATTGTTTAGGATAGTATAGTATGTGTGTAGGTTAGTATGTGTTGTTCTGCATGTGTCCTGTCTCATAATGGTGGGTGGGGGGTTGATGTTTAGATCGTTTCGTTATATGTGTAGAGTAAGTTTAGCTTAGGTTAGTTAGGGACAGTTGTGGGTTAGTAGTAGTCAGGTTAGATTAGTGTAGGTATTACTTTTCCCTTAGTTGCCTCTTGTGTGAATAAATAGTAATAAATATATAGTTAACCCTTTGCATGATGCGTTAGGTGCTACTTTATCATGGCCTTGACATCAGTGTAGGTGAATGTTTTTCTATGACATTAGTGTCCTATGCTACCCACCACAGAAAATTGAGGTTTAACATGCCAGCTACCCGTGTGCTAACTTGGTAAGTATCCACCATTTGGGAGACCCACCATTGGTAGTTTGCATCGATCACCAAGGTTTTGTGTTGATGAGTAGGTATTCTACTTCACAAAGTGTGCTTCCAGACTTCTTATTGTGGGTAATTTAATAGGTCGGACTGCAGTGTGATGTTCAGGGAGATCTTTGTAGATGAGGTGTTGTTAACACTCTTGTCTTGTTGCCTTCATTGCTGACCTAGATCATGTGTGTAATAATTCAGCATGACTTTCCTTCATGGAAGTATACTCAGAAAGGGTGATTGATGCAGTGTTTTCTTTTTTTGTTTGCTTAGATTTTGCTGCATAATTTCATGTTTTAGTATTGCATGGTGCCTACCTTTCTCAGCCACCATTAGTTGACTAGAATTGCTATAGATGGAGCATTATTCTGTCCAACACAGCATGATTGTGTGTGGTTTGTCCCTTCATCAGTTATTCTCCTCAGGAGGGTAAGGCTATGATGCAATCCTGGCCACTGCACAGATGTATCAGACTACATGATGTCAGGACAGTTGTATTGACAAGCTACATGGTTGCCACACAGGCACTTTAGAGTTATCTACTGCACAGTTGATGTGTCAAATCACACAGAGACATATTAGGTGTGCAAGTGCTATTTATTGATAGGTGCTGTAGTGCAAAATGTCCATTGTCCATGTTTGCTGAGTCCGTTCTGGTGCATTCTTACATGGTGATCCTACAGAAGGGGTGTTGATGATGCTCCTGACATGCTGGGGTGATGTCACAGACAGTGCAGAGGGACAGGAATTGGCAAATAGTAGGAGAGAGACATTCACTGGCAATGGTGACAAGTCATACAGTGGATTGCAGAACAGTCATTGAGTGTAGTTGTACTGAGACTGGCATTTGACAAAACATAGGACCTTGGTCAAAGTAGGCCATGGTGCAGGGACTAGTGCTTCCGGGTACTCTTCCGTGAGAATGTGATCTGTTCCATGTCTTCTTCTTCTGATGTGTGTGTTGCCTGGTTTGTCCTTGTTGTTGTTGGTTGTGAAGGGGCAACACACACCTCAGTGTTAGAAGACGTGGAGGCAGACTCCCTGTGAAGTTCTTAAGGGCAGTACTGCTGCAAGGAGGGCCTGCTGGTTTTTGAGAATGGCAGCCACATCACGATGGTAGGCAGCCAGGTCGGCCCTGAGGGGTTCAATGTTGCATTCGTGCACACGTTGACTGGATTGCAGTTGTAGGTGTTGTGTCAACTGGATGACAGCTGTGCTGATTTCCTTCTGTGTTTTAGCAAGTTCCTGCAAGAGAGATGTTAGGGCTTGCATTGCAGCTGCCTGATCTGCAAATGACGTCATGCACGAACGCACCCCCTCAAGCCTGGCTGCCATGTTTTGCATCCCCACCCGCACCTTCTTGGCCAGCTCACGCTGGACACCAACTACAGTTCTTTCAAAGCTGGTGCCAGTGTCGTCAGAGTCCTCAGCTGTGTAGGAGCTGGCAGGTCTTACAATTGGGGTGGTGGGTGGGTCTTCTGTGATGGCTGCTTGTTCTCTGCTCCTCCTTGTGACTGAAGGTGGGGTCTGGAGGGTTTCAAGGACCTTTTGGATGGTCTCCTGGGAAATGTTTATGGGCTAGTCATCCATGTCATCAGGGAAATCAGGGACAGGCATATCGGCAGGAGATCCATGTTCCTCTGCAATGAAACAGGGTACAATTAGTGTGTCTGTGTTGTGACAATTTTGCCATAACATGCAAGCCTTTTGCTGAGTTTACTTTGTGCTCTGGTTTGGTATTGGTATCTGCTGTCCTTCATATGAGCATTGTTATAGGCCTATGGCCCACCTGTGTGTCACATGTATGATATATAGTTATCAGACTTGTCTGCCTAATCGCCTCTAGGTGTTGCTTTGTACCAATTAGGGAATTGCCATCTTTTTGTCCTACTCGTCCCTCCGTGTATATCTATTCTTATGGAGAGACATTTTGTTGCGTGGGCTCTCATTATCCTAAATGAGACTACTGGATTTCTAGGCAGCAGGATCGATAACGGTGTGGGGGCCTGAGTCTGACCCACTTGTAAAGAACTCTGTCACTCTAAATCTTTTTTATGGCTCTGGCTAACTAGCAGTGCCTCATGTCTCCCATGGGGAATAAATGATTAGGCAGCCGAGCGCATGACATTTTTGCAACTTCTCAGGGAAGTGGTGGTCACTCAGATCCAAACCAACTCTCTAATTTCCAGTATGATCTCATATACAAATGACAAAGACAGTATGAGTTTTATATGATGATTTCATTAAACAACTGTATTTTAGATAATAAGGCGTGAGCCGCAATAACCAGAACAATACAACATAGTAGAATTGAAATAGTCACCAGGAGAGTAAAACTTAAGAACAACGCTATCATAGTGCCTAACAGTTTCTACTCTCCCTCTGCTTGTTCTATTTAGAGCACAGCATGTTCCGCTTCTAGCTTGCCTTTCCGAATCACTGGGGAGACATCAGCCCTCATACCTGAGCAAAGGCCTGTGATCTGGTTCAGCATCTGCAACAAGGCAGGCAGCGTCTAGTTGTGCTTCTCTGTTCGGAAACTCCCTCTTGTGTGTATTGGGACAAGGAAGTGTTTTTATAACTAACATGTCATCGTGATCACAAAATGTCCCTACGCAGGAATGCGACATCGAAACTCCTACCACGTCTATCGGCAATGTACCAGACTGTATCCTTGACTGAAACACAGAGTGAATATGTTATGGAGAACTCCAGTGCTGAAGTAGGCAAAACAGTGTGAAATG
Organism: Pleurodeles waltl; assembly: GCF_031143425.1. NCBI lineage: Eukaryota > Metazoa > Chordata > Amphibia > Caudata > Salamandridae > Pleurodeles > Pleurodeles waltl. The sequence goes on along the minus strand of NC_090444.1, from coordinate 905,439,291 downwards.
AATACAAAACAAGAGCGTAGAACTGGCTATTTGAAAATAACAGTACGATGCCTAATAAAAAGCATTTAGTGCAAAGTGCACAGAGGCTCCAAGCTGTCAGCAAATGAATAAAATACATTCAGGGCAAAGTGCACAAAGGCCTAAAGCCTGAAGCTAATGCGCAAAGGATAGGTAAAACTTACCACAGTACACTTTCACTGGCTGTGGGTGTTGTGATTGCCCTGCCAGCACACTTGTCTCTCAGGACCTGCCCCAAAATCTTTTTATTCACATTGACCTAAATGTAATTGTTATGTGACATATCCTATGCATGGCAATGTTAGGATGTGATATGGATTTAAACATTGTTGATGTTTCCAGCTGATGTTGGGTAATGTGTGTTTAATTGGATTGCCCTGTTTATCGTATCAATGTCCTATTTGGTTCTCAGACTGTGCAGGTGTGTTTCAGTGACCAGTTGCATGTGTCCCCTCCTCAATGTTGTTGTCTGAGCAGTATGACATTAGTGATGTTGCCTTGTTAGCCAGGCACGTGAGGGACCCTGACGTATGCAGCATGTGTGTGTCCTTAGTGCTGTGTGGCTCCTATTGCTGTTTACTTTGGCTGATGTATGTGTCAACTATGGGCATTGGCATTTGAGTGTACTGGTGCCTTTGTCTTATTTCTGGAAATAGTTGCAGAAATCATCCTCACCCCCTAATTTAGGTAGGTATGTTCCATGGGGAGGTTCCTGCCATTTGCTACTATAGCTGCACAGAGATCAGAGGTGTTAGTGTCAACTGTTGTTGCAGTTACATTGCAGTTGTTGTTTTGGCTACTGGATTACTGATAGGGACCTAGTTGATGTAGGATACATTTTGACTGTCGAGTGCCTGGATGTAAGTTTGACGTAGTGGCCTTCCCACCTGTCGCTGCTTTCCCTTAGCTCCATTGTTGTCATGACAGGATGGCCCCATGGGACTGGTGTTGGTGCTGTGTTTTGTCGTGCCCCAGCTTCTGTCTGTGCTGGGCATGCCCCCCTGCCATGCCCCTTTACCCATGCCACTTCATATATATGCTGACTTACATGCATTGTGTAGTTGGTATTCCCCACCCTGGTTGCAGTTATCATTATTGCATTATAATTCCCCATGTGACTTACCCTGCATGTGCGTTGTGTCCTGGTACTCTGCGCTGTCCTTGAATCCCTGTGACGATCTCCTCAGGGATGACGGCTGCGACCATCTCCTCCATGTGGTCCAGGGCCTCCTGTTGTGCTGGACTCCCCCCTCCAGTCTGCAGTGCTGCCTTCCTGTTCCTGGCCATTTTTTCCTTTGTCCTACGTTTGCAGTCATGCCAGCGTTTCTTACACTCGGTGACTGTTCTGCGTTCTTCAGCCACACTGTTGATCTTGTCCACAATTTGTTTCCACATGGCCTCTCTCCTGCTGATTGGCAACTTAGAGGTGATGAACAGTTGGTGCTGGTGTTCCGTCACCTCTTTAACCAGGATTTCCTGCTCCTCTGCACTGAAGCAACACTTTCTTTTTTTTCTAAAAATGTCCTGGTTCCTGTATGGATTATCCTGGCTGGTTCCTGGTCTGCTGTCATCTTCCTGGGGTATGTTGGGGCATCTGGGATCCATTTTGGCTCTCCTCTGCTGAAAGGGCAGTGTTCGCGGGTCAATTTGACGCTATTGTGTCAACATTTACGGCGCTTTCCGGGTTGCGCTGTCGTAAATCGACCCACAGTCATTTGCGTCGTGTTAACGTTGGTTTCCTTTACGACTTGACGCCGCTGTGTGCGTCATGAAATAATGACTCCCAGCTGTTGGTTGCGCCGCCATGCGTCAAAGTATAAATTTGACGCCCGCATGGTGCATCGAAATGGCGTTAGCCGGCGGTAATTTTTTTGATGCAAAACTGCGACGGCGCAGCTTTGCGTCAAGAAGTATAAATATGGCCCTAAGTTCCTTTGCCCCTCCATTATGTGCCAACTATGTCTGGGCTATCATGTACTTTTCCTTGAGCCCCTTTCGCTTTGCCTCCAGCATGTTGCTACAGTATTTTGTATACTGTAAGATCTCCTCAACAGATATGCTGTGCCATCAGAGGACACCTTGGACGATCTCTGGTTTTAGTCCCTGCATGGAGGAGGAGAGGAATCCTCCAATACTATACCCCAGTGGGTCATTCATACTGCTATGCTCCCTGTATACCTGCATCAAGCTCTCAAAGTAAGCGTGTACTGACTCTTTTGGTTCTTGAAAAGTTCAGAAAATCTTAGGACAATTCATCTCTTTTTGGATAACCTTTGCCTTTAGATGTTTTATAACTTTGTGGTATTTGTTTTTTTAAATGGGCTAAGGGGCATTCGATCATGCCTCCCGCAGAGGCTCTTGTGCTGGCCAATCAACTACCCTCTCACGTTCTGCCCAAATGTCTTTTGGGACAACCATCTCAAATAGCACATCTAAATCTTCCCACAGAATCTTGGAGAAAGTCACAATCTGTTCGACCTTTGAGTACTTCTTACCAGGATTTTTTCTCTGAGTTTAGGAAGGGAGTTTTTAAAATAGAAAAGATCTGATCATGACCATGGGATATTGTATTGTATTGTATTGTAATCGTATTTATATAGCGCTTACTACCCCTGACGAGGCGTCAAAGTGCTTTTCGGTGAGTAGCACGCTCCTCTGGAACCCAACAAGAATTAGTGATGGATTAGTGTTGGGAAATAATGAGTACAGTTTTAGTATTATTATGAGTTAATTTGAGCCGCGGATATGAGAGTTTGTAGATTGACTGGAGTAATGGAGGGGTGGAGGAGGAAAGAAATCCAGAAGTGTTAATTGGGAGTATATGCTTAATTTACTCAACCCAAAGGCTTGGGATGAGTAAAGGGGGATGGAGGAGGGAAGAGTATGTGGAAGGGTTAGGGAGAGCATAGTAGCAGGGTGAGATAAATGCGGGAGAATTTAGTAGGGTTGTGTGGGAGGTCACGGTAGTAGAGTGAGGTTTGGTGCGTTAGATGTGGAAGCGGAGGGAAGAGCTTAGGCAGAGTTATTTAGGAGATGAAAGTAGTAGAAAGGATTTGGGATGAGTCAGAGTGAGAATGGAGGATAGTTTGATAGAGACATGACATATGATGATGGGTAGATAAGTGTGATAAGATGAGAGCAGGAATTCATAGATATCTAGTATAACAACCCACCCAGGAGCCATGCAATGACCCACGAACATGCCAAGCACAGAAACAACATATACACATACATACATACATATATTTATACATACACACACACACACACATACAATACATAGTTAGAACCATGGGTAAAAAATATACTTAGTCAAACAGGTTTAAAGAGTGTGTGTGTATTTTATTGTTATGATATAGTAGCGATACATATTTTCTGAAGAAACTATGCATAATTAGAAATATACACATAATCTGATTTTTTTTTATCAACATAGGCATATGCAGTTTATAGTTGTTTTAATATGGTGGTTATGAAGGAAAGAGCCAACTCTTGAGTAGTTTTCTGAAGACAAGAAAGTTATCTGTGGCTCTTATAGTTGGGGGTAATGAATTCCATAGTTTGGCTGCTTGAACGGAGAAGGTTGTACCACCTATAGTCTTTTTCTTATATGGTGGTGTTCTAAGGCGGTATGCCAATCTTGAGCGGAGGTTTCTTTGTTGGATGTATTTGGTTATTTTGTTTCTGATAAAAAGCGGTCCTGTTCCATGTATAGCTTTGTGGGTGATACAAAGCAGCTTGAAAGTGCATCTTCTGGCAACGGGTAACCAGTCTAGTGCTCTCAAGGCAGGGGAGATGTGGGCTTGCGGCTTTACATGTAATAGTAGCCTGGCTGCGGAATTCTGGATACGTTGTAGTTTTTTCATAACAGATAGATATGATCCATGGTAGAGGTCATTTGCATAATCCAGTTTGGATAGTACAAGTGAGATAGTAGCTTGCACCTTGTGTAAATCCGAGGTGGGGGAAGATGCGTTGTAAAGTCTTCAAGGTGATGAAGCTTGTTCGTGCTAATTTGTCCACTTGGGCATTCATAGTTAACTTGGAGTCCATGGTGATTCCTAGGTTTTTATCTTCCTTGGATAATTGAGCAGGTGGTCCGAGATCTTCAGGCCAGACGCACAGAGGGTCATAACTTTTCCAGTCACCACATATGAGTATTTCTGTTTTGGAGGTATTTAGTTTGAGATGGCTCCAGATCATCCACTGATCAACAGCTCTGAGGCAACTGAAGATTTGTGAGTTTTAAGTAGTATTTGTGTGTCATCTGCAAAGTTGTAGCATGTGAGATGGAAATCATTGATCAGTTCTGGTAAAGATATCATGTAGATGTTGAAAAGCAAAGGTGAGAGGATTGACCCTTGGGGGACCCCTGCTTTTGTGAGGTAGGGTTCGGACGAGAAGCGGGGCGAATGGATGATATTAGATCTTTTTTGAAGATAGGAAGTAATCCAGTCGAGAGCAATCCCTAGTATGCCGGCTTCGTGTACATAGGCTCCTTCCTTTACATCTTGCAGAGGACACATCTATACTGGCTATCCTACAGCTCCGTCCCCTGCTTCCTTTGAACCAAACCTCTTTTGCTTCACCTTGACCTTTTCAATCTTGGACCACAACGCCATAAACTTTTTCTGTCTCACTCCATTGTGTAATGTTCTCAATCAGTTCCCTTACATGTGTTCTCAGCCCCCTCCGTTTCAACAGTTTTAGCTCCTTCTCACCCATTGTGATCCAAGATTTCTTATGCAATTTATTTTGCTGGGCTAAATCAATTCTGCATTCCTCCGCCACCTTTTCCATTCTTACATATCCCTCTCTTGCCACTCTTGCTTCGTCCTTGCACATGCAAAAGCAACTCTTCTCACATTAATGTCCTAAGTAGTCAATTCCCTTATTTCCCTTAACAATTTGTTTGTCAAACTGTACACATTAAGTCACAGTGGGGTTTGCACTGTGCTTAACTTCTTAAGTGGTGAAGCTGTACTAATTGTTTGAGCATGCAATCCGCTGCTATAGAACCCCTCTTTTTGTGGAAACCCTAGTGCCATTACTTCAGGCCTTGATGCGGAGTCCTGAGGTATGCTTGGGATAGGTTGACTCACTAGAGCACTGACAAGTGTCTCAACCAGAGAAGCAATTATGTTGCTTGGTGAAGACAGTGTGCTCACTGCAGGGGCTACAGGGATCTCATCATGGAGTGTGACAGTGGTTTCTGTATAGCTCAGAGGTTCACAAGTGTCTATACGGAAGTCTGCACATGTCCCAGTCTCAGTTACTGCCAAGGCTGTGGCACTTGGTGCAGTAGCTGCTGCAGTAGTATCAGGCTGGTCTTATGCTGAGGAGCTCATCTATGAAGGTGTCTTTCTCCTCACTCTCTTTATTCTCTGTTAAGGGATAGGCACCAACAGTCTCAATGACTTTCTCCCTTCACTTTCTGTGCCTCTCCTCGTCCTGCGCACATCTCCATGCATGAGCCATATTGCAGATCTTTAATTCAAATTTCCTCCTTTTTTTTCACTTGCCATTTTCTCCCAAAGATTTAGGGCTTCAAATTGTGTGTGCCTAGGCTGTGGTTTTAAGTCTTACATCTTGATCCTAAAATTCTCTAATCAAGGTATATGGAAGGTCCCGCTCAATGGGAATCACAGTTCCCCATCTTTGGATGGGTATTCGTGCCATTGGCTAAGCCACATGCATGTATGTAACCCTTTCTTGGCTGCCATCTCCCTAGCTAGGGTACCTTCAGGGGGAAACTTTTTTCTCCTTATTTACATCTTTTTTCTTCTTTGACACAGGATTTCCCATTCTGTCAAGCTCTTAGTCACCCTCTATTCCAATCACTCACTTCCTCCAGGCTACTGGGTTCAGGATCCATCCTAAAATACACCTTTCTCTAAGGTTATCCTGTCACAGCGCAGATATGGCATTCACCAGCAAATCTTTGCATGCCACTTTGATTACACCATGGTCGAATATTGCCAGACTGCTTCTGAACCACCTTTTCACAATTTGCCTGCTTCAACAAAACAGAAAATCTTCTACATCCATAATAATACTGCCTACTGTCATTGAACAGTGAGCCCTCGACCTTCGAAAGTCACTATACTGGGTGCTTTCACTCCTGTGCTCTAAAGAACAAGCCTCCACAGAATTCAATTAATATATCTGTGCAAGGGGGTGTGGCCAAAAAGATGGCCGACCGGACGTACTAGGCGAGTGCTCCCAGCCCCGGTGTTCAAGTCCTGCACCACCCTGCCACCTGAGGCTCTGCAGACCCAGTGATCCTTTGGGTGAAAGGTGGGGGACTGTGGTGATAGCAGGGTGAAGGGCAAAGATGCCACAAACAAGCTGCGCATGCGATGAGTGCCTGACTCCAACATGGTGGCCGTGATGGTGATTGTGGGCTGGGCCGTCAGCGTCTGATGCCTGGTCCCAAAACAGGTGCACTGATTTGAAGGAGTCTGGCAGGGGAAACCTGAAGCAAGGGAAGCGACCCGCTTTGTTTGTCGCTTCCTACCTCCCCCTGTGCACAGCACCAATGCAAGCTTCAAGGGCTTGGGCCTGGAAGACCACTGAGTGCAGCCTAGTGAACTACAGTGAGAAGTGTGGTGAAGGTGAGGGGGGCCCAGCAGAGAGACAGTGGTGCTGAGAACGGCGCAGTTGAGGCAGTGTAAGGCACCCTATTTGGCATTTTGGCCCAGTGGAGTATACCAGAGTCTGGTGAGATATCGTGCTGAGCTAGGGGAGGGGCGGACGAGCACTGGAGGTAGCCAAGGCCCTGTAATCGGGCCGGTTGCATTGGACGCGGTTGCCTTAATTTCACTCCACCCCCTGATGGTGCCAACACCAGGAGAGTACCTGGGGAGGTGACAGAGTACGGGCCTCAGGTGTGGGCTGGACGTGCAGGCTGTTTGGCACGCACACAATGGAATTGCTTTCTTGCAGGCTGTGACACGACAAAACAAGACTACCAGTGCCCTCTGGGACCGGCAGAGGCCGTGTTGTGAACTTTGCACAATATGGGCAAGGACAGATCAAACAAAGGCACACAGCAAACCAGGATGGACCAGTATACCACCCAGAGTGTAGGAGGGAGCCTGCAGAAAGACTTGCCTGCGCCCACGGATAAGGCAGATGAGCCCACCGGAGCACAGATCTAGGCAGCTATTGAGGCGTCCGGACAGGCGGTGCAGGCGCAAACTGCTCCTATGGCGGTAGACGTTAACTTATTGAGAGCAGATTTAAGGGTGGTGCCAGAACCCTCAGTGGCCACTGAGCAGCAAATCACCTGCCTACAGATGGACATAGATAGGCTGAAAGCCACAGTGGCCATCCTTGAGGCTAAAATGTGCAAGCTGGAGGCGCAGGCTGAAGATGCAGAGGGGAGGGTGAGGAGATGCAACTTACGAATAGTGGGTTTCCCAGAAGGAGTGGAAGGGAAGGCCCCAGAGCCCTTTCAAGAAGAGTGGATCAAAAAAATGATGCCCACTGTGCCCTTATCGTCCGTGTTCGTGGTTGAACGGGTGCACAGGATACTGGCCCCCTTCCACTGCCGGGAGCTCCCCCTAGTACGATTGTTGCCAAGATTCTCAATTATAGGGATCAAGACATTATCTTACAGGAAGTGCACAAACTCGGAGACCCAACCTATAAGAATCAACTATACACTTGTTTCCGGATTTCACTAGGGCGGCACAGCTCCAAAAGCAATCGTACATAGATGTCAAACAAAAACTGAAAGAACTGGGCTACACTTATGTGCTCCTATACCCTGCCAAGCTGAAGGTCCTACATGCAGGCCGCTCGCATTTCTTCCAGACACCCGAAGCAGTGTGGGACTGGCTGGAACTGAGAACCGGTGAGGGGCCACTGGAAATCCTGCACGGGGAGCAGTGAGAGGGACCGAGGGCAGGTGACTCGCAGGCCACTGCACGCAGAAACAATAGACGCCGCCGCACCAGCCGAGGAGACAGGGTAAGTGTGCACCCGGTGGCACCCTGAGTCTGAAACGGAAGAGACAGGAACATGAGGAGGCCAGATTATTAGTGAAATCAATCACCTCGGAGGCATCTTTGCACTCTGGATCACCGCGCGGTGAGGGTGGCCTGACACCAGACTCGGACATTGCAGCTAACGAGAGATGCTACCAAAACGCCCTGATGGACTACTAGAACTGGACCTATACAAGGCCTGGAAATATCGACCTTTATTTTCTGCCCTCCTCTCTCTTGCTCTTCCACCCCTTCTTTCCTATTATGCTACCTACCGGTGCTAGGGGAGATGGGGACTCGCGATGGCTACAATGTAAGGGGTGGGGGCGATCTAACAGGCATGCTCCTATCTCTTTTCCTGCGGCTGGCCGTGCCCTGTACCTTGTTGTTTGTAATCTTTTTTGCAGTAATAAGTTATTTATTATATTAGGCGAAGTGTGTGCGGGGTTTGGATGGTTGTGTGAGGAGTCTTGCAGAATTACATGCGCGTTGAACAGTTCCTTGCTATCGAGTGGGGTTAGTGATTCACTCTCCATCTCCTCTGGATTCTAGAGTGGATAGCGGGCGGACACATGGATCGGACAGACACTAGTTGTGGGAGTTGTGTTTACCTGGGAAGGGTTGGGGATGTTGAATGTGATTTTGAGTTGCAGTTGGTGTTCTGTTTCATACACATAGGGTACTGTATGCACTGTGAGGAAGAGAGGACAAGGTGTTACATTAATGAGCACGTGTTGGAGCAGAATATAAGATTGGGGCAGGCATGCGTGGGGTGGGGAGAGGTGGTCGGGATGGGGAGCTGCGACTGTTGGAAGACTTAGCTCAGGATGAGTACCTTAATGCCAATTATTACATGGAATGTAAGGGGGCTGAACTCTTTTGTAAAGCGTTATAGAGTGCTCACCTACCTTAGACGAATAGGCGGACAAATTGCCCTCCTCCAGGAGATGCACTTGATGGATAGTGAAGCACAAAAGCTACAGAAAAAGTGGTGGGGCAGTTGTACTTGGCGCCATATTCCTCCTATGCTACGGGGGTCTCTGTCTGGGTTGCCCCTGGGTGCCTTGGCACTTCAAAAGCCTAGCAGCAGACGTACTAGGCCGCTATATAGTCTTACATGGAGAATTGGATGGCCGCGAACTCTGCATCCTTTTTTTTATACCCCCCAACTCAGATGATGCGGATTTCTTTAAAACACTGCAACAGGAATTAGTACCCTATATGGGAATGCCCGTCATCTGGGCAAGAGACTTTAATTGTGTTCTGGATGGCACTTTAGATAGGAACTCACCAAAACTGGGCACTAAATCGCATATGACAGCTAAACTTCACAAGGTCATGAGTAGCCTGCATTTTGTAAACATATGGCGGAAACTACACCCCACCTCCGCAGTATATTCCTACTACATGCCCACGCATGAGACGCATGGCAGCCTGGACAGATTTTTGCTGGCAAACATCGGAACACTGGATGTTCTTCGTCAGATCATGCCCCCTTGTTATTAGAATGCAAGACCCATACACCTAGACCGACAATCCCTCTGTGGAGAATACGGCCTGAGCTACTCGGGGACCCTGAATATAAGGGAAATATACAGGGGACACTAGATGGTTATTTTAGTGTGAATTGGTCTAAAACTCGGACACACAGCATAGAATGGGAGGCCTTAAAGGTAGTTATTAGGGGCGACAGCATTGGTAAATCCTATGGTATTAGGAAAAAACTGGAGCAGGAGCTCACGCAGCAAGAGGACGTGCTGACTGCTCTCCAGTTCTGAGTGGCCAGAGAAGTTGTCTCTGAGACTGGGCACTAAATCGCATATGACAGCTAAACTTCACAAGGTCATGAGTAGCCTGCACTTTGTAAACATATGGCGGAAACTACACCCCACCTCCACAGTATATTCCTACTACATGCCCACGCATGAGACGCATGGCAGCCTGGACAGATTTTTGCTGGCAAACATCGGAACACTGGATGTTCTTCGTCAGATCATGCCCCCTTGTTATTAGAATGCAAGACCCATACACCTAGACCGACAATCCCTCTGTGGAGAATACGGCCTGAGCTACTCGGGGACCCTGAATATAAGGGAAATATACAGGGGACACTAGATGGTTATTTTAGTGTGAATTGGTCTAAAACTCGGACACACAGCATAGAATGGGAGGCCTTAAAGGTAGTTATTAGGGGCGACAGCATTGGTAAATCCTATGGTATTAGGAAAAAACTGGAGCAGGAGCTCACGCAGCAAGAGGACGTGCTGACTGCTCTCCAGTTCTGAGTGGCCAGAGAAGTTGTCTCTGAGACAGATTGTCATGAGACCCACACAAAAATAGAAGCTATTTGGAATAGGCTGGATAGTTATATACGTATGGATTACAGACAGTGGTTGTACATCGAGGGAGACTGCTCGGAGCGTATGCTGGCCTGACTCCTTAAGTGCGAACGTCTTTTACCAATAATCCTGTCACTTCAAGGACCAACCAGGGAGAGGTATTTGGGACAAGTATGTGTGAATCTACTTTAACTGGATCACCTGAAACACATATACACTTCGCTGAAGAATAAGAACGGAGGCCAGAATCACAGGTATCTTGACGGGCTCCAAATTCCCCGACCTATTGAGGCACAGACTGAGGAGCTAGAGGGGGAAGTAACGCTAGAGGAGCTACTGGAAGCTTTGGGAGCTATGGCGCATGGTAAAACGCTAGGCCCCAATGGTATACCAACCGAGTTTTACTGTGCATATTCTGCAACGGTTCCTCCCCGATTATTAGTAACATTCTGCGAAACTCACGGAGAAGGCTCTCTGCCAATAGACATGATGGAAGCACTGATAGTTATGCTCAATGTCGATGTAAAAATACTTGCAAAAGTACTGGCATCCCGCCTTCGGCGAGTTGTAACCCATCTGGTACAGGATGATCAATGCGGATTCATTCCGGGAAAGGGAACCCATGTGAATTTGCAGAGGTTATTGCATGTAATACATGAGACGTCCGACTCTGCAACCATCGCCACATTAGTGGCCCTCGACATAGAAAAGGCATTTAATACTTTGTCCTGGTACTACCTGTGGGAAGTGCTACGCAGAATGGGCATTGAACTAAACTTCCTGTCATGGGTGCGTCTGCTGTACACAGCGCTGCAGGCACAGGTGCGAACAGGGATGATAGTATCGGACCCCTTTGATATTGAACGGGGCACACAGCAGGGCCCACTGTCACTACTGCTGTTCGCCTTGGCTATGGAGCCTCTAGCTATACAATTGAGGGCAGACTTAAAAAGGTGGGGCATAAGGGTGGGGACCAAAACACATGCCGTATCGCTGTATGCAGACGACACCCTGGTTTATGTTACTGACCCGGAAAGATCGATCCCGCTTTTGTTACAAATGATGGCTGACTTTGGCGGGATATCTGGCCTCCAGGTCAATCGTCGGAAGATGGTAGTGTACCCCATGGCGGGGCTGACAAGAGTTTAGGCGACAGCTTTGCCGCAGGTGGAGTTGACATGGTAGACCAAGTCCTTTCAGTACTTGGGTATGCAAATAGCCCACTCTCCTCAGCTTCAATATGAATTGAACATGGGTAGAGTAATGAATGGCATCCGAGCCTCTGTTCAATTTTGGATCACCCTCCCACTGTTGGTAATGGGCAGAATAGCACTTAGTAAAATGGTTTTACTCCAGCGATGTCTGTATGTTATGCAAAACTCGTTTTGTGAATTGCTTTCTTCTCTGTTTCGACAGATTGATAAACTACTGCAATCTTTAATCTGGGCAGGTAAGAGATGCAGAGTCCGCCTCGAGGTCTTGAAGTTAGACTTAGCTGATGGGGGATTGGGGCTACCCGACCTCCACCTATACTACATGGCAGGCTTGCTGCAGTATGCAACCATGTGGTGCAGTGATACCCCCAACTGGGAAGAAGAGTTACTAGAAGGTTCTGTATGTACATCTCGACTACCAGGCCTGCTCATGTGCGGAGCTAGACTACTGCAAGATATCCCCTTGCTAGTGTTGCAGGTGGCGAGCATGTGGTAGAGCGCTGTCACACGGGCTTTGCAGAGGGCGCCATATGCGCGCCTACTTCCGCTCTAGTGGATTTGCCCTTTTGCTAGAGTCACCGAAACACTGGATTTTTCAAAATTGCGAGCGGGCAGATGTAACAATGCTGGTGATTTATATCCACAGATTGGGTTTGGCTGACCCAGCTGAGGGTCTAAGCTGACGAGATATTGTTGATCTAGTGGTGTGCGGCAGCTGTTCTCTCTTCATGTTTGTATCTGGTAATATGCACTACAGTATCACAGTTTAATTGTTAAAAGTTAGTATACTATGCACTGTATTTGATATGGGCAGGCTAGCCCATCACTCCTGTATCCCACTGTTATGTAGTCGCGCCGAAACGTTGTATAAGTAATATTGTATTGACGACCATATATATTGTATGTAACATACCGGAATGCGATTCTCATACGGTGCAAATATGTATGAATTGTTATACATGCATAAATAAAACTGTAAAAATATATATATATATATATATCTGTGCAAGAAGAGATTACATCCACATCTTGGTGTAACTGACAGCACCTAACAGTACATTTCTCATTAGGAGGCAAGTTTAACAGTTCAAAACTCTAACTTGAGGTACCTCTCTTTAGCTCCATATCATGTGTATAACAACTTATACATTTACCAATTTAAAAAATCAAAGAATATCATGAAGAATGCAATAATTATCATCCCCACAAATCCAAAGATCGAAGCCACATTATAATTATTCTCAAAATCTGTCGACTACATTCTGCCACAGTGCGCCTAATACAACTTCCAACATGCACTGCTCTGTTACTGATTAATTTTTCACATGCATGTAATCTCTATTGATATTCACGTTGTTCTTCTTTGGCCATGTTGTCCTTCCGTAACCAGGATTGGGTTGGGAGTGGGTCAATGTAAATCTTAGGGGAAACCGTCAGGACCATGAAAGTGCGTTACTCGGTTCTATAGCCAATTAGTTTGTCAATCGCTGGCCGGCTCCATTCAGAACAATCACCTATGCTACTAGATTTTTTGGTGCGCAACTTTGTCCTAAATGATCATACCAAAGGTACACCTACGGCTAGGACTGGGAGCAATGTAGTCCCAATATGCAGTTTGTTGCCCCCCGATTGGACTCTTCACTAATATAGTTATGATAAAGGTCCATAATTAGTGTTGAAACATTCCCATAAGGATGACAGGCAAGAGTTGTTGTTTGACATTTTATGTAAAGAATTAATAGGCAATATACATCAAATATACCATCCGTAAGTTTGGCCCACAAATGTACAGGTCACAAGTACAAAGAACTTCGTACAGTTCTACATGCAATCTGACATAGATTCCCCTTCTAAAAGTGGGGTATAGGGGTTACGGAGTACAGAAAACTACACATCCTCTTTTTGGGGCTTTAGACAAAGACTTTCTTTCAATTCAATACAAGTCCATGGTTCTCAGGATAAGCACCAATAGGGAACGAGCAAGAAGAACATTTTTACTACGGAATGCATTAGTAGATTCTCTTATGGTAACATTACATTGGATTTCAGTCATTGCCCCAGTTTATTTGGGTGTGCTAGTTGATATTAGAACATTGGAATGCTGGGGGCTCCATTGAAAACAATGGAGTGCTGTGGGCTTTTACTGGCCGGTAAAAGCCCGCAGCGCCAACATTCCAATGTTCGCTTTGTTCACAGCAACAGCTGTGAACAAAGCCTCACGGAGCCCGAGGGGATTTCAATCCCCTCGGGCTCCGTGAATTTTTTTTTTTTTTATAGAACATTCTGCCCTGAGTGGCAGAATGTTCTAATAGCCTTAGAACCCGCCGTAGCGGGCTCTACCGGTTATTAAAGTCCCTTTCCCTTGTTAAATGCCCTCGCCTTCGGCTCGGGCATTTAACGCGGGGAGCGGGCCTTTAATAGCCGGTAGAGCCCTCTACGGCGGGTTCTAAGGCTATATTTTGTACCTCAATACCTGATACAGTTGGGATGTCTCTCGATATGTACACTGCAGGAAAGCCTCTGGCAATGCTCTCTATTAATGTAAACTCAAAATTATTTATTTAGAACAAGAAACAATAGTAGTAATCCTCTTGTGATGTATTGTGACATCTATGCATAATGGAGGATAGTGTAAATACAGTTCAGGTTAGCGTACGCTCAGTTCATAATGCATGAAAATGAAACAAGTGAAACAGTACAACTCCCATGCCCTAATTTGCCAAGTCACTGACATTGCACAGCACACCGGTCCAAATCTGAAAAAAGTTTTAATCTAATATTCAGGGATAGGGATGTGTGTTTTCAATATTGGAACACAGAAGCAGCTCACCAATATTACTGCAAATAATCTCTGTGACCCCCTGCCATTTCTTATATGTGAGGTCCTGTTTTGATCTAAAAATATTTGCATGGATGTTGCATGAAACATAAACATCACCACGTTTAAAATAAGTGAAAGGAAAGCGGTATTTAAAGCAAACTGTTTAAGTATTATTCAAGGTCATCAGGGTCAAAATTATCTGAAGAACAAAGTTGGCTCTATCAGGAGTCCCACTGAAAGACTGGGGCCCTTGGCGAGTGCCCACTTTGCCCATCCCTTAAAACGTCTGTTTGAAATATGGAAAAATACTTGGCCTTTTTTATTTTCCACTTTTGTTTTACTGGGCTTGATCTAAAAATCTTGGCTTTGACCGCTCTAAAACACTTTTAAAGCAATTTTTCTTGTATTTGCTGTTTTAAGGTTGCATTGCTTCGGCTAACTGTCCCACTTTTGTATTGGCAATAATCTGGAAATACCAGCTGTGCAAATAAAATACTAGCCATGTCTCAAACCTAGGTGTGCATAAAAACGTCTTTTTATATCCCTAGTTTATCAGCGAATTGGATATACACCATGAATGACAGGGAGAATATTATATTGCATCAATATTTTTGTATCGTTGTATGGTTGTCAGAATTCCTTTGTCAGTGATTGCTCTGAATAGATTCTTGAACAGCTGTTCCATGGGGTTAATGCTATGTAGAATGGACTTACAAGTTCTAGGCGTGGCCTTTTATGCCTTTTTTACAAGGGACATATGAAATCCTTCGCCTCACTTTTATCCTTTATTTTGACAATAATTTTCGTAAAGTGTTTTTTGCGAAAACGTATAATAGTATTAACACAGTGTGAGTAACATAATGAACTTCGGATATTTTACAGTGTTTATTTAACATCAAAACCGTAGGCCTCTATTTCAAAATGTTTTTTTCTGGCTTCAGCCATCTTATTTTTATACATACCCAGCTCTATGTCCTTTCCACACCATGCACTCAACAGACAATAGTTATTGATTGCTAATTTGTAAATAATGTGAGAAACACGTCATTCTCTCATGTAGAACATGATGCTTCGCACTCAAGCCTCATTCTCATGCTGTGTCAGCAAAGTGAACACTTTCTCAAGCTCACACCTATTTGGCCTACAGTATGATCCTCAAACGAGCTTAACCTTGATTTGCAGCAGAATTTGTACCAATTGGAAGTGGTCCCTGTGACACGGGGGATTGGAACTGTATTGTATAAGCCTGTGCTGTGGGATAGTCCTGACAAATGTGATTTGAAACTGTATCATTCTGATTGGGTGTGATGTATGAGCCTTTGCACGTTCACACCAAGGACCTCATTATGATATTGGCAGTAAATCCCACTTACTGCCACATTGACTGCCGCCAACTTACCACCGCGGCGGCAGATATCGGTTCACCATATTATGACACACACACACCAGTCTGTCAGTATTCAGCCACATACACAAATCCGCCAGACCAAAGGTCAGTGAAAAACTGGCGGTATCAAAACCCACATCGTTACGTCAACAGAACAATGCCCACCACATTATGACCCACGAATCACCACGGCGGACATTCAATGGCGGTAAACCATTGGCGTTACATAACGCCACGCTCACAATCGACACACACACAAACAAAACAACACCATATTGGACAATTCAAACAACACACACCCACATTACCCACAACCCTTTACCATTTCAAACCATTGCCAGCAGAGAGACATAAAGACCACTGACACAACTAGAGCCACACACTATTCACACATATACACCACTCACGCTTCCCACATCACACACCCCAACACATTACCCCACACACCCTCACCTACACACCTCACACAATACCAATGGCACCACAAAGACACCCCCATTTGACGGAGGAGCTAAGGGTCATGGTGGAGGAAATTATCAGGGTAGACCCACAGTTATTTGGAGCACAGGTGCAGCAGATATCGATAGCTAGGAAGCTGGAGCTATGGCGGAGAATCGTGGACAGGGTCAATGCCGTGGGACAGCACCTAAGAACTAGGGATGACGTCAGGAAGAGGTGGAACGACCTACGGGGAAGGTACGTTCCATTGCAGCAAAACACCAGCTCGCTGTACAGCGGACTGGCGGTGGAACCCCACCTCCTCCTTGGCAATACTGCATCCTGAGGGCCTGGCCGGAGTAGGAGGAGGACTGGACTCTGGTAAGTCAACTCTCTACTACTATCAACCCCCTACCTGCATGCCATCACATAACCCCACCCTCACTCCCATCACTCCACTCCATCCCACTCACCCCACCATCACATCTCACTCATCCCAATGCTAAGCCCTGCAGGCTCTACCAGTGCATGGACACCACTCACAGCCCTGCACTAAAGCATGCACACTATAGAGAACTACTCATCCCAACAATATACACAAGTGAAAGCTGCCTGGGCAAATGCAACCAAAGAGGGCAAGCCACGGATGCACAATATGTCAGACACAGAAACCATAACACATCATTTACATCCCCACCGGTACCCCAGCCAATGTCAGCAGGGAGGAGGTGCCAGCAATATCCAGTCCCCCAACTGACGAGGCCCACAGTGATGACAGTAACTCTGGACTTCAGGATCTGGATGATCTACCTGGCCTATCAGGAACCTCTGGACAGGTGGTTACCCAAGCCCAGTCACAGACCACCACAGAGCCTCCCCCATCAGGAAACAACACCACAGCACCCACTGTGCGTCCCCAAACTTCAGTCCCCAGGGCACGTCAATCAGCAGTGTGCCCACCTGTACAGGGACCCCAGGCCACACCTTGCACCCAAGACGGTTACCCAGGCCCAGTCACACACCACCACAGAGCCTCTCCTATCAGGAAACACCACCACAGCACCCACCTAGCGTACCCACACCTCTGTCCCCAGGACACGTCAATCAGCAGTGTGTCCATCTCTACAGGGACCCCAGGCCACACCTCATACCCAAGACATTCAGGGACCTGGGGTCAGTGGCAGTGGATACTCGGTTCAGGGGACAGAGGCACAGGCCAACAGGGAAACTGAGAGGAGTGCTTTGTGCCAGGGGGAGGATAGGCCCAGGGAACCAACACTCCAAGAGGCTCTTGCAGAGATCCTAGGAGCCTATCAACATTCCAAGGACACGATGGGCCAGATCCTGGACAATGTGCAGGAGAACAGGTGGCTGCAGAAGGGACAGTACCAGGGAATCAGGGAGGACTTGCAGGCCATTAACAACATCCTGATCTCCATAGCAGGGGTGCTGGCAGACATGGCCAACATTATGAGGGACCTTGCCACTAGCCAGACATCTGAACAGCCTTCCATCTCCGCTACTGCTAGTGGACAGGAGGCCCTGCCACAGGACTCACAGGCCATCAGCACCCCCTCCCCCCTGCAGAAGGAGAACCACCCCGCAAACGTTCCCTGCGATCCAGACAGAAGCCAGAGACACTTGCCAAAACCCCGCCAGGAAATTATACTCTTCTGATTGTCACCCTTGTGACCCACCCTGTCACCCTGTCCCCCTTGAACTGCCATTGCTCCCCATCCTAGGTTCCCTTAGACAATGCACCTGTGCTACAAACAGACTGGAACAATACCCTGGACTTTCCTCCATCATCACCCCATCCCATTGCACTTGCCCCTCTATATTTTAGCACTTCAATAAACACCCTTGGAAAAAAAAGAAGTTTGGAGTATGTCATGTATATCAAATATGTATTAATTTAAACAGGTACAAACATTGCAAATCAACTGTACATAAAATGAGCATAGATTAATGACCTGTAGCTGGCTGCAGTGATCAGACCAGGAGTATATGTGAGGACACCAACATCTGCAAAATGAATTGCAAGACGGAACAGTAAGTGGGCCATAGAAGTGGGAAATATCAGCATGCCAGTGCCACAGAAATTCAAACAAATGTCATTGAAATGTGAAGTAACACTGTCCTATCTGTGTGTCATTGGAAGTATTGACAGATCATAGATGTTCTGTTGTCCTCATCCCCTGCCTCCTCATCCTCAATGTCCACAGGGTCCACTGCTGCCACACGGGCACATCCAGCCTCCTCCTCCTGCAGGAATGGGACATGGCGTCTGAGGGCCAGGTTATGCAACATGCAGCATGCCACCACTATCTGGCAGACCTTCCTGGGTGAGTAGCACAGGGGTCCACCTGTCAAATGGAGGCACCGGACCCTGGCCTTCAGGAGGCCAAAGGTCCTTTTAATTATCCTTCTGGTTCGCTCATGGGCCTCATTATAATATTCTCCCCTTGTCCTGGCATTCCTCACAGGGGTCAGCAGCCATGATAGGTTGGGGTAACCAGAGTCACCTGAAATATTGAGGGGCAACATTTAGCCACACACTATCCCATATGGCCCACATCATACCCATACACCAACATATACTGGGTGGGAACCAGGGCTCACCTATTAGCCACACCCTGTGCCTCTGTAGTTGGGCCATCACATTTGGGATGCTGCTATTCCTCAGGACAAAGGCATCATGCACCGACCCAGGATACTTAGCATTGACGTGGGAGATGTACTGGTCCACAAGGCACACCATCTGTACATTTATAGAGTGGAAACTCTTACGATTCCTGTACACCTGTTCATTCTGGCGGGGAGGGAGAAATGCAATATGTGTTCCATCAATCCCCCCAATTATGTTGGGGATGTGTCCCACTGCATAGAACTCAGCCTTCACTGTGGCCAAATCTTCAATCTGGGGGAAAACAATGTAGCTGCACATGTGCTTAATCAGGGCAGACAATACTCTTGTCAGCACTATTGAGAACATTGGCTGTGACATTCCTGCTGCCAAGCCCACTGTCACTTGGAAAGAACCAGTTGCCAGGAAATGGAGCACTGATAGCACTTGCACAAGAGGGGGGATCCCAGTGGGGTGATGGATAGCAGATATCAGGTCAGGCTCCAATTGGGCACACAGCTCTGTGATTGTGGCCCTGTCCAGTCTATAGGTGAGGATAATGTGCCTGTCTTCCAGTGTTGCCAAGTCCACCAGGGGTCTGTACATGGGGTGTGTCTCAATCTCCTATTCATCCGTAGCGGTAGGAATCTAAGGGACACAATAGTGAGGAGTCGGTCACAAACTGAACAATGGAGCTACAACAGAACTTTGTATCCTGTAAACTTGTAATGGGTCAGAGTGATTTGTCCAGCATGTCCTAATATCACCAGTGAAGCAGCATTTTTCCAGGGTCTGCCCCCCTCACCCCCTCCCCCAGAAATGGCGTCCGCCTGTCCTCTGTGGAGGGACAGGTGGAAGTGAGGTAATTCCGCTGACGTTGTGCTCTGTTGCGGGAGGCGGTCAGGAACTGCCATGCAACTCCTCATTGGTTATAATTGGGCCCTATGGGGTACAGTGGCCAATGGTGATCTACGCCGGCGGTGACGGTATGCACCGCCGCGGACGTGACCTTCATTTTCTATCTGATTCCTCACTTGCTACCTGACCTTCCACAGGAGAGGACCTACACTGCATGTGCTGCTGTGACCTGTGTCTGGAACCTACCATGGCCCGTGTGACCGGGGAAAGGGCCCCAGCCTTCACTTCAGAGGAGTTGGAGAGACTGGTGGATGGGATCCTACCCCAGTACGGACTGCTGTATGGCCTCCAGACAAACAGGTGAGTACACTGTGGGCACGATGCATGTGGTATGAATGCATGGAGTGGTGTGTGTGAAGGCCTCGTGTAAGGGGGTGGGTGGATGTCCTCTGGGCAGCGTACAATTTGTGTGCTGGGCCATGTGTGTGTAAATGGTGATGGAAACGGGTATGGTGGGCCATATGTTTAACAGGCAGGACTGTTTGTCTAAATCTATTTTCCTGTGTGCATTGCCTCTGAAGGTCAGCATTCATCAAAAGAAGGGTATACGGCGTGCCATCGCCAAGGAGGTGCAGACCCTGGAGGTCTGTGGCTGGCAAAGCACCCACTGTCGCAAACGGTGGGAGGACCTGAGACGCTGGGCACGGAAGACGGCGGAGGCCCAGCTGGGGATGGCCTCCCAATGAGGAAGGGGTGCCCATCGAACCCTGACCCCCTGATGTCCCGCATACTGGCGGTGGCCTATCCTGAGCTGGATGGGCGCTTGAGGGCATCACAGCAGCCACAAGGGGGTGAGTACAGTACCCATCATTACAACTTACGCATGATAGGGTGGTATCCGGGTGGGGGCTGTGGATCAGTGGGTGCCCCTAGGCCAGGCCTGACATTGCAGCATAGGTCCCCTGGTGGCTAGGGTTGAGAAGGTGTGATGCTATTAATTGTGTTTGACCAATGACTTTGTGTTTCACCACTGCGCATATTAGTTGCTCAATGTTCACCAGTAGCACATTATGGTGGTCATTCCAACATTGACGGTAAAAGGTGCATACCGCTGTCAGAAGACCGCCAACATACCGCCACGGTCATTCTGACCCACAACACGGAAACCGCCAAAATACAGACACCCACAAAAGTCCGCCACACCAAAGGCCAGCGAGAAACTGGCGATAATCAAACCGACACCGTCACACCAACAGAAATACGCCCACACTATCACGACCCACGAATCCACGCGGCGGTCTTTCAAACGCGGTATTCCATTGGCGGTACACACCGCCGCGCTCAAAATACACACACACTTACAAAACACAGCCAAATTGGACAATTCCAAATACACACACCTGATACACATACGCACACCACTCCCACACACCCAATTAAATATAAAACACACATCCACATCACCCACAAACCCCCACTCCTAAAAAAACGGGACCACGCACAGAGAAATAGAGAACCGAGCACCCAGACGTGCATATTACCATCACCCAGCACTATTACCACGCACTTCACACAACACACCAATACACATCACCACACTTAGCACCACACAATCTACCCCACACATCACCTACACCACCCCATGGCACCGCAAAGACACCCCAGGTTTTCTGAGGAGGAACTCAGGGTCATGGTGGAGGAAATCATCCGGGTAGAGCCACAGCTATTCGGAACACAGGTGCAGCAGACGTCCATTGCCAGGAAGATGGAGCTATGGAGCAGAATAGTCGACAGGGTCAACGCTGTGGGACAGCACCCAAGAAATCGGGATGACATCAGGAAGCGGTGGAACGACCTACGGGGGAAGGTGCGTTCCGTGGTATCCAGACACCGCCTTGCAGTGCAGAGGACTGGCAGCGGACCCCCACCTCCTCCCCCAGAATTTACAACATGGGGGGAGCAGGTCTTGGCGATCCTGCATCCTGAGGGCCTCGGCGGAGTATCTGGAGGAATGGACTCTGGTAAGTCTCATCTTCACTACTTCATCCCCCCCACCCCACCAGCATGCCAACTCATATCCCCACCCTCACCCCCATCACTCCTACTCCTTGCAAATGTCTCACCATCACAACCCACCCATCCCAACACCAAGCCCTGCATGCGACCACAAAGCATGGACACCCATCACCAAAGCATGCCCACTGCACATACCCATCCCCCCACCCCCCCAACCACCATCACAAAAGCCCCCACACAGGAATGCAAGCACTGGGGTACACGGGCACCCACCCATTGCACACCATGGCACACACAGATGCAATAATCATGGTTTTATACCCCAGCAGGACCCCAACGCAACGTCACCGCGCAGGAGGGTCCACAAATGTCCACTCCACCCCCAGAAGAGGCCCACAGTGATGACAGCAGCTCTGTCGACCTGGATCTAGATGACCAGCCCGGCCCATCGGGGACCTCGGGACAGTCGGTTCCCCTCAGACAGCCACAGGCCACAGCAGACCTTCCCCCCTCTGGGAACACCAGCACAGCACCCACCCAGCGGACCCATACCTCTGTCCCCAGGACACGTCAATCAGCGGTGTGTCCACCACTACAGGGCACCCAGGTTAACCCACCACCCCAACAACAACAGGGACCTGGGGGCAGTGGCAGTGGGCACACGGTCCAGGGGACAGAGGCCCAGGGAAACAGGGGAACTGGGAGGGCTGCTGTGCGACAGGGGGGGGACAGGCCCAGGGAACCCACTCTCCATGAGGCCCTCTCCAACATCATGGGAGCGTACCATCATTCCCAGGAGACGATGGCGACAGTACTGGCCAGGTTTCAGGAGACCCAGCACCTGCAGGAGGACCAGTATTTGGGGTTCAGGGAGGAACTACGAACCATCAGTTCCGCCCTGGGTACCATCGTAGGGATTCTGAATCTGGTAGTCACCACATTGCGGGACACTGTGGCACCACAAAGGGCCCCTGACACTAGCATGGACCAAGAACTGCCTACCACCTCTGCCGGCGCTAGTGGACAGGAGGCCCCGCCACAGGACCAACAGGCCACCAGCACCCCACCCCTTGCAGAAGGAGAACCACCCCGCAAGCGGTCCCTGAGATCCAGGAAGAAGACAGAGTAAGATGCCAAGACCCCTGCCAGGAAAGGATACCACCCTGATTGTCATCCCACTGTCCCACATTGTCACCCTGTCCATCCTTAAACTGCCCCAGCTCCACTTTCCACAGGCATTTGGACAATGCACCTGTGATACTAATAGTCTGGACTCTGCCATGGACATTCCTCCACCATCACCCCTCACCAATTTGCAACCACCCACCAATATGGAGCACTTTAATAAACACAGTTATTGCACAAACAAATCTGGAGTCTGGCTGTGATTTTGAACAAATGTATTAGACATTACCGTGCCAAAATGCTTATTTACATTGTGGTGCCAACATAGCAATGTCACACAGCTGTAGTCCATGGGGAAACAAAGCAGATGTCACACAGTGGGGCCCACATCTCTGAAATCGGAAGGGAAAGTCACAACTCAGTTACCATACACTGGGTGAAAACGACAGACAGTTGAGAGGTAGTAGTGTTTAAGTACATGTAGTATGCCGGTGTGTATTCTTACCTGTGTGTCATTGGAAATATTTCTGTATTACTGTGTCCCTGTTGTCTATGTCGTCTTCTTCGGCTTCCTCGTCTTCACTCTCCACAGGCTCCACAGCAGCTACAACACCACCATACCGCATACAGCAGGCCACGATGATCTGGCACACCTTCTTTGGTGAGTAGAATATGGATCCACCTGTCATATGGAGGCAGCGGAACCTGGCCTTCAGGAGGCCGAAGGTCCGCTCGATCACCCTCCTAGTTCGCCCATGGGCCTCATTGTAGCGTTCCTCTGCCCTTGTCTTGGGATTCCTCACTGGGGTCAGTAGCCATGACAGGTTGGGGTAACCAGAGTCACCAATTAGCCACACACGGTGCCTCTGGAGTTGCCCCATCACGTAAGGGATGCTGCTATTCCGCATGATGTACGCATCATGCACTGAGCCAGGGAACTTGCCATTAACATGGGAGATGTACTGGTGTGCCAAACATACCATCTGGACATTCATGGAATGATAGCTCTTCTGGTTTCTGTACACCTGTTCACTCCTGTGGGGGGGGGACCAAAGCCACATGGGTCCCATCAATGGCACCTATGATGTTGGGTATATGTCCAAGGGCATAGAAATCACCCTTCACTGTAGGCAAATCCCCCACCTCAGGGAAAACGATGTAGCTCCGCATGTGTTTCAGCAGGGCAGACAACACTCTGGACAACACCTTGGAAAACATAGGCTGGGACATCCCTGATGATATGGCCACTGTTGTTTGAAATGACCCACTTGCAAGGAAATGGAGCACTGACAGCACCTACAGTTCCTGAATAGTGGCACGGTCAAGCCTGTATGTCAGTATGATATGTCTTTCCTCCATTGTCGACAGGTCCACC
This sequence comes from Pleurodeles waltl, assembly GCF_031143425.1. Taxonomy (NCBI): domain Eukaryota; kingdom Metazoa; phylum Chordata; class Amphibia; order Caudata; family Salamandridae; genus Pleurodeles; species Pleurodeles waltl. Next base: position 905,415,083 of record NC_090444.1, on the reverse strand, counting down.
AGCGGTCTGTACACCGGAGGATGCCTCCATCTCCTCCCATGTCCCAGCGGACGGTGCCTATGAAGGACAACAGCGAGCACAGAGTCAATCAACCCACAGGTACGTCACCACAGCTTGCACAGAACAAGATTCTTCATCCATAGAATGGCTTGTATGAGTGTTGATGCAAGGCCTAGGTATGTGTGACGCAGTAAAAAGTAAGCCATGTGGGCCCATGAAATGGCGGCTGCCTGACCTGTAAAGTGCGACGATGGGATGTGAGGTAACTGCGCTGGCGTTGCACACCGTGGCGGTAGGCGGTCGAAGACCGCGGCGCAATGCAGCATTGGTTAACATTGAACCCTATGGGTCTCAGGGGCCAATGACGATGTGCGCCGGCGGTCGCGGTGCGCACCGCCGCGGACGTGACCGCCATTTTCTATCTGCTTAATCACTCGATACCTGATCTTCGACAGGAGAGGACCTACACTGCAAGTGCTGCTGTGACCTCGGTCTGGAAGAGACAATGGCTCATGCGACTGGGGAAAGGGCCCCTGCCTTCACTGCGGAGGAGTTGGATAAACTTGTGGATGGGGTCCTCCCCCAGTATGCGCTACTCTACGGTCCTCCAGACCAACAGGTAAGTACACAGGGAGCATGCTATATGGGCAATGCCTGTGTGGAGTGGATGAAAGATAGGGGGGGGTGAGAATGAGGCGTGCATCAAACGACGGTGAGAGCATGTGCCACATGGCAAGGGTAGGGATGGGGGGCCACTCACATTGAGGGTGCAGAAGGTAATGACTATTCTTCTCCCCCTGTACATTTCATATAGGTCAGCGCCCACCAGAAGATCGATATTTGGCGTGCCATCGCCAAGGACGTCCGGACCCTGGGGGTCCACCACAGACGGGGCACCCACTGCCGGAAGAGATGGGAGGACATCCGCCGCTGGAGCAGGAAGACGGCGGAGGCTCAGCTAGGGATGGCCTCCCAACGTGGGAGGGGTGCCAGTCGGACTTTGACCCCCCTGATGTCCCGGATCCTGGCGGTAGCCTACCCCGATTTGGATGGGCGCGTGAGGGCATCACAGCAGACACAAGGGGGTGAGTACACTCTCATTCTGCTGACTTTGCGCACAGTGGAGGTGTCTGGGTGGGGGAGGAGGGCTGTGGGTATCCCTAGGCCAGGGCGATTTCTGTAGGCTAGGCCCCTCCGTAAGGCATGGCCCTGTGCCCCCGCCCCCCACCTCTGTAGGGTGCCAAGTACAGCTATTCATGGCCCTGTGTCATCTATGTGTGCAGATGTCGTCCATAGGCTTGTAGGCCATGTCCCAGGGATTGAGTAGTCGACCCCAAGTGCGCGGCGTAGTGCAGGGGGCTTCTGTGTCTGTCCTGTCCGCCAACGGTGTCGCCAATGCATGCACCCAACATTTCTATATTCTGTTTCCCCCACCCCTTTTTTGTGGTCTTCCTGTTCATGTGTGCATTAGCATCATCAGGCGGAGGAGAAGTGGCATCGGAGCACGAGGGAGCTGCATCCCACATGGCCATGGAGGGCCACGCAACGGACTCCGAATTCACCAGTGGGACGGATGGCGAGGGGAGCTCCACAGCGGGGACTCGGGCAGACATCAGTGACACCGACTCGTCCTCTGAAGGGAGCTCCCTTGTGGTGGCGGCAACATCTGTGCCCCCGCAACAACAGGTACAGCCGCCACCCACAGCACCAGCACCGCCCTCCCAGCAGCCCCTCAGCATTTGGCCCGTGCCCGCTCACCCAGGAAGGTGGGCATCTCCTTTGCCCAGGCACCTCAGGCCCTGCCCCAGTCACCCCTGCTGCCCTCAGTGAGGAGGTCATTGACCTCCTGAGGACGCTCACTGTTGGGCAGTCTACCATTTTGAATGCCATCCAGGGTGTAGAAAGGGAGGTGCACCAGAGTAATGCATACCTGGAGGGCATTCACTCTGGTCAGGTGGCCCTTCAGCGATCGTGATCAGACTCTGGCCTCGGCACTGATGGCAGCCATTGTCCCTGTCTTTAGCCTCCCCCCTCCAACTTCCTCCACCCATACCCTATCACCTGTACCTCTGCCTATCCCAGACACACCATCAGACCAGCCTGCACACACCTCAACACCCAAGGGAAGCTCAGCCAGACATAAGCACCACACATCCCACAGGCAGTCACACAAGCAACATCCGCATACAGACATACCAACACCCACTGCCTCCACTGTGTCCCCCTCCTCCACGTCTCCCTCCTCCCTCCCTGTCACCTCTCCGTTCACACCTGCATGCACAACATCTTCAGCCACTACGTCCCTCAGCAGCACACACACCAGAACACCCCGCACACGTGCAGTCACCACCCCCACTGCCATTTACACGTCCCCTGTGTATTCTCCCAGTGTGTCTGTGCCCCCCCCTTCCAAGATACACAAACGCAGGCAGCCACCCACCCAACAGCCATCCACCTCACGACAGCTTCCAGCCCAAGCACCTGCACCCAAAGCCACCAGACTTACAACTCCTACAACCACAACCTCTTCCTCCACTCCCATACCCACTACACCTACCCATCCCACTGCTCCAAAAAAGTTTTTCCTGTCAAAACTCAACCTCTTTCCACCAACTCCCCCACCCCGTCCATGTCATAGGACTACAGTCAGCACCTCAGCCACGACAAAATCGGCCCCTGTCATCACAGTCTACCATGGACAGTGGAGTGCCCCACCCACCAGGGCAGCCAGTTTGGTGCGAAGCCAAGGCACTGGCAGCCCACCCCCGGAGAAACATCCCAAGATAGGCAGTGGCCGGCGGGAGAGGGTGAAAACACCAGGGACTAAAACCCCTACCAGGGCTCCGGCAGGGAGTGTGGAGACAGCTGGCACACCGCCCAAGGTGGGAAAGGGCCACAGGCGATCAGGGAAGGCTGGGAAGGGCAGCACGCCCGACAATACCGCCATCAGCCCAGCTGGCCAGGAGGGCCCCGCCAGCCCCATCCCAGGTGGGCAGGAGGCCACCAACAGCCCCGGCACAGCTGCCCAGGAGGGCCCCGCCTGCCACAGGACAGATGGGCAGGAGGGCCCCGCCAGCCACAGGACAGGTGGCAAATGAGCACCCCGCCATGACCGGGACCGCTGAACTGGGCACCGCCGTCTCAAGCACAGCTGAACTGGGCCCTTCATCTGAAGCACCGCTGAACTGGGCACCGCCGTCTCAAGCGCCGCTGAACTGGGCACTGCCATCTCAAGCACCGCTGAACTGGGCACCGCCGTCTCAAGCACAGCTGAACTGGGCCCTTCATCTCAAGCACCGCTGAACTGGGCACCGCCGTCTCAAGCACCGCTGAACTGGGCACCGCCGTCTCAAGCACCGCTGAACTGGGCACTGCCGTCTCAAGCACCGCTGAACTGGCACCGCTGTCTCAAGCGCCGCTGAACTGGGCACCGCCGTCTCAAGCACCGCTGAACTGGGCACCGCCGTCTCAAGCACCGCTGCACTGGGCCCTTCATCTCAAGCACCGCTGAACTGGGCCCTTCATCTCAAGCACCGCTGAACTGGGCACCGCCGTCTCATGCACAGCTGAACTGGGCCCTTCATCTCAAGCACTGCTGAACTGGGCACCGCCGTCTCAAGCACCGCTGAACTGGGCACTGCCGTCTCAAGCACCGCTGCACTGGGCCCTTCATCTCAAGCACCGCTGCACTGGGCCCTTCATCTCAAGCACCGCTGAACTGGGCCCTTCATCTCAAGCACCGCTGAACTGGGCCCTTCATCTCAAGCACCGCTGAACTGGGCACTGTCGTCTCATGCACCGCTGAACTGGGCCCTTCATCTCAAGCACCGCTGAACTGGGCACCGCCGTCTCATGCACCGCTGAACTGGGCCCTTCATCTCAAGCACCGCTGAACTGGGCACCGCCGTCTCAAGCACCGCTGAACTGGCCACTCCATTGCAGGCACCGCTGGCCCATGAGCGGAAGGGGCTGGGCCGCATCTGTGTCGGGCAGGTCTGCATGAGGCACTCTGGGCACCAGGCCCCCTCCAGAACCAGTGGAGACTGTTATCCACTTGTGAGACTGTGGCTTTGCACTCCCCAGGATTGAACAGTGGGCAGCCCACCCACTGTCTGGACTTGTGAGATTGTGGCTTTGCACTCCCCAGGATTGAACAGTGGGCAGCCCACCCACTGTCTGGACTTGTGAGACTGTGGCTTTGCACTCCCCAGGATTGAACAGTGGGCATGGAGGCCCCTCGTGGATCTGGCGTCGTGCACTCATCTGGCTGAGGTGCCCCCCCTTCCCTTCCCCCTGAGGTGCCTGTAGTTTTGCTATCTGATGCCCTTGCAGTGTTCTCTCCGTTAGAGTCAGGTATCCTGTGTGGGCTTTGCCCATGTGACTTGGGCCCAGTGGTCCACGGACAATGCCTGCTACAATGCTCGGACTTGTACATTTCTGTATATAAGAGTTTTTGATGTGTATATATATTTTTTGGCAGTATTGCAATATATTTCAATGTTTAAAATCATTTCCTTTTGTCTTTGCATTCTTCTGGGGGGTTTGGGGGGTGTAACTGTGATGTATTGCTATGCATTGATGTGTGTGTTGTAGTGGGTGAGGGTGTGGGTGGGTGTGTCGCGTATGTGTGTCCCCGTAATTTTTTCCCTCCCCCCTCCCCTGTGTCGTAGGTGCAGTACTCACCGTTGTCTTCTGCGCCGGCGTTCGTGCTCCTGGTAGAGGAGCAGGAAGACTATTGCTGGGAGTATGTGGAGTTCGGGTTCCATGCTGTCCTGATTCCTCGTGGGGTGTATGGAGGTGAGTGTTTTCCCTTCGAAATGGCTGTTTCCGCCGTGTTTTTATCGGCGGGGCTACCGCCCCGGAAAAGGTGGCGGATTGGTAGGTTGTGATACTGTGGGCGGTACATTGACTCCCGTCTGTCTGTTGGCGGTGACCGCCGCGCTGTTTGTTTGTACCGCCGTGGCGGTCGGTGTGTTAAAGTGGCGGTCTCTGTTGGCGGTTACCGCCTCGGTTGGAATTCCATTTTTTTTACCGCCAGCCTGTTGGCGGTTTTGCCGCCGCTTTAACACCGACCGCCAGGGTTGGAATGACCACCTATATGTTTTGTTCAGTTTAGCTGCCTATTGGCTTTGACATGGCGTTAGCCATAACATTCTGTATTCAGTTCAACTGGTCAGGGCTGCGTGGGTCCCAGGTGTGCTGCATTTGGCGGTGTGTGCCCCTCCCCATGCCTTGGCCGGCAATTATTTCTCTGGTAGTGCAATGGCACATTGCGTAGGGCTGTTCCCTGTGTGTGAGGGTGCTGTGTACGCCAACTGTGGTGTTGGTGCAGCCATTGACCAAGTGTATCCTTTGTCTATCCCCCCCGTTTTTGTTTTGTCATCCTGTCCTTATGTGCATTAGCATAATCTGGCAGAGGAGCAGAGGCATGGCGATGGAGGGAGCTGCAGCCCAAAGGACCCAGGAGGCAGAGTCCACCGACGCTGAGGGCACCAGTGGGACGGAGGGCGAGGGGAACACCACGGCAGAGACTGGAGGGGACAGTTCTGACACAGATACCTCCTCCGATGGAAGCCCCCTAGTGGTGGCGGACATTTCTGTGACCACCCCAGCTACAGGTACAGCCGCCACCCCCTGTACCAGCACCGCCCTCCCAGCAGCCCCTCATCGAGTTGCCCGTCCCCGCTCACCCAGGAGGGTGGGCATCTCCTTCGCCCCAGGCACCCAAGGCCCTGCCCCAGTGAGCCCTGTTGCCCTTAATGAGAAGGCTATTGACCTCCAGAGATCCATCTCTGTACGGCAGTCAACCATTGTGAATGCCATCCAGGGGCTGGCAGCCCAGATGCAACAATCTAATGCATTCCTGGAGGGCATTCACACTGGATTGACGGCCCAACAGAGATCAATCCATGCTCTGGCCTCCTCTCTGATGGCAGCCATTGTCCCTGTTTCTACCGCCCCCCCTCGAACTTCCAATTCCAATTCCCAGTCCCATTCTCCTCAACCCCAACCCATCCCAAGCACACAGGCAGATGAGCGTGCACACAAGACAACACACAAGAGTGGCACAGGCAAACACAAGCACCACACTTCATCCCACAGGCACTCACACAAACACCATCCAGTTGCAGACACACCAACATCAACTATTTCCACTGTCTACCCCTCCTCTTCCTCCTCCACCTCCCACCCAGTTCCATCCACACTCACACCTGCATGCACTACATCATCATCCACTACCAGCATCACCACACCAAGCAGAACACACACCTCACTGGCAGACACCTCCACAACAACCATGCACACGTCCCTTGTGTTCCATCCCACTGTGTCTGTCGCCCACTCCTAAAGTACACAAACGCAAGCACTCAGACACTCAACAGCCATCCACCTCACAACAGCATACAGCCCATGCACCTGCACCCAAAAGCAGCAGACAGACACCTCCAACAACCACTCCCTCATCCTCCACTCCCATTCCTTCTCCCTCTTCCGCCCAATGTCCCTAAAAAACTGTTCCTATCTACCATTGACCTCTTCCCTACCCCTACCCCCATCTTGCACGTATGGGCAGGGTAGGAAGAACCCAGCCAAGCACCTCAACCACTGTCCACGGGCCCGGTCGTCACCACACCCACTCGTGGTGGAAAGGGATCCAGGCCACACGTCCTGAAGGTGAAGGAGCCTGCACCCGGTGGCATAAAGGGAAAGGAGCCTGCCCCAGCAGCCAGGAAGACCAAGGAGCCTGCACCAGCAGACAAGAAGGGAAAGGAGCTTGCCCCAGCAGCCAGGAAGACCAAGGAGCCAGCACCAGAAGGCAAGAAGGGAAAGGAGGCTGCTCCAGCAGGCATGAAGACCAAAGAGCCTGCACCAGCAGGCAAGAAGACCAAGGGGCCTGGGTCAGGAACTGTGACGGAGCCCCCACCACCAACCATGGTTGTGCAGCCATCCGAGGTTGCAGGGGATGGGCAGGAGCCTCCCCCCACCAGCAGCACCACCACTGTGCAGCCATCTGAGGTTGCAGGGGATGGGGAGGAGCCTCCCCCCACCAACGGCACCACCACTGTGCAGCCGTCACCGCCGGCGGACAGTATGTAATCGTGCCTCCACGGGCTGCTGTGTGGCCTGCCCCCTCAAAGCCAGTGGGTATGACACCCACTTGAGAGACTGTGGCCTTGCACTCCCTGGGATCAAGCACAGGGCATGTTGCCCCCTCCAGAACCAGTCGGTATGACACACAGCTGAGAAACGGTGGCCCATCACTCCTCAGGATCAAGCACAGGGCATGTTGCCCCTCAAGGACCAGTGGTCTTGTTACATCTCCCGGCTGAGGTGCCCCCACCGTCCCCTGTACCCCTGAGGTGCCTGCCTATTTACCAACTGATGCCCCTGCAGTGTTCTCTCTGAGTTGAAGCAGGTGAAATGTGTGGCCTTGGACTTTGGCCTGTGGCCATGTGGCCTACGAACATTGTGGACTGGGCTGTGTCCTTTTTTCTGTACATATGTATATATCTGTTGTCTTGCCTGTAGTAATCACTGCAGTCTTATTTTGATGTAGGTTCTTTATTTAGCAGCCCCAGACAACATTGTACAGACAGAGGATCCTTCTCTACCAGCTTCCTCCACTCCAACCGCCACCCATAGAATTCCCCACACCAAAGGTTCTAATGTTACATCATAGCACAAGACTGTGCTAATCTATCAATATACATAAGTGTAAAGAATTACATACATTACCTACGTTACAACACATCTTCCCTTTTTATATTTAAAAAAAAAAATAATAATAATAATAGTAGAACTTCCAGACACGTATATCTTATCACATAAATACACTACAAGCAAGTTACACATTTTCTTTTTAAATTCATGCATGTTGATAAAAACAGAAATGTAAAAAAAAATCTAACAGAAACAAACATCATATTTTTCCATTAAACTGTATTAACACATACAAAGTCATCAAACCTCTTTGGTTTGGAAAGAATCCTACCAAACCTTCCAGTGTTGATTTGACTGTCATTGTTTGTACTGTTTTGTAAGTTTTGTGTACCTGTCGCTTCACTTTCACGCAGCGAATGCTGAATACTATAATGAATTGGTGTTTCAAGCGCACGCGTTTTACTGTCACTCCTCACTAATCTACTGTATAAATTTACCTCTTCACTACTCGCCTTTTCATCTGTTTCCAACCAATCATAACTCTTGACATTCTCTGTTTCAGCTTGTTTAACATTCCTATACTTGGAAACCCTGCCCAAATGCCACACTTTCCCATCACTTAATTTAACTGAGTTACGGAATACTTCATATACTTTCAGAGGCTCTGAATATCTGCTTTCTCCTTTTCGAACTTTTCTCTCTTTTCTCACTTTAACCCAATCTCCACATTTTACTTTGGATTCTCTTGTTCCGATTTTCTTGTCATACCACTCCTTATATGCTTGTTGGGCCTTGTTGATTTTCAATCTTACTTGATCAGGTGACCATTCGACTCGCTTACCAGACGATAGCCAACCAAGATCCTTGCTGATAGGTTCACGACCTTTCATCAAGGAAAATGGACTTTCCTCAGTGACGCTACTGGGAGTAATTCTGTAAGCCCAAATTAACTTACATAGCTCACTTTCCCAATTCAAACCATTACTCTTGGCCAACTGGATACTCCCTTTGATGACCCTGTTGAATCGTTCCACTAAACCGTTTCCTTCTGGATGGTATAATGAGGTAGTGATGTGGATTACACCATTTCTTTTTTTTTTAAATTAGAATTTCTCAGCCACAAATTGAGGACCATTGTCCGTAATCATAGTTTTAGGTAGACCTTCTCTTGTAAATATTTGGTCTAAAAATGTAAGAATTCTTTCACATTCTGCCTTATTAACTATTTTAATCTCTGGCCATTTTGAAAAATGGTCCACTGCGACTAGAATACATTTGTATTCACCATTATTGCATTCCACCGGTCCCACCACATCCAAACCTATCTTTTCCCAGGGCATATTGGGACAAGCAATGGGTAATAAAGGTGGTTTAAATGTTTTCTGACACTATTGCATTCTATGCAGTCTCTTATTTTTTTTCTTCAATTTGCTTATCAAGACCAGGCCACCAATACCTGCTTTTGACTCTTTGCTTAGTTTTGGATATTCCAAGATGTCCTTCATGACATAAATCTAGGATCTTTCTCCTAAGAGAAACTGGAGGTACAGCTCTTCCACCTCTGTACATCATATTGTTTTCTAAATAAAGTTCATTTCTCACCTCCCAGAAAACTTTTCCATCTGCCCCAAGATTTTTTTTTTCAGGCCAACCTCCATTTATGTAACCAGCTATTCTTTTTAAACTGTCATCCTTAATCCATCCTTCCTTCCATTCCATAATATCAATATATCAATACCTTCCATCCCCTCATCAAATAATCCAGCCACACAACTCTCCTGACCCATTAGTTCATCTACATTTTTAATTGGTAATCACATTCTACTTAGAAAATCAGCTACTTTGTTCTTGACTCCAGGCCAATACTGTACATCATAAGTAAAATCCAACAATTTTACCGACATCCTGCTCAATCTCGGAGATGCATTTTGTAATCCAGCAGTCGTCAAAAACTTTGTTAAAGGTTTATGATCAGACCTCAATAAGACATGCAGTCCCCACACAAATTGACGAAAATGGTTCAATGCCCACACACAAGCTAATGTTTCTCGCTCTATGACTGAGTATCTCTCTTCAGCTGGGGTCAAAGACTGTGATGCAAAGGCAACAACCCATTCATTGTTCTCATCATCACACTGTGTTAGTACCGCCCCCAACCCTTTATTACTTGCATCTTTTGTCACAATGGATTTGCATTTGGGATCAAATCCCTTCAGAAATGGTGCTTTACAAATTTCAGTTTTTAAATCCTGAAACGCCCTTTGACACTCATCTGACCAAATAAATTTGGATTTGTTCTTGAGTAATTGTCGTATATGATAAGTTTTTTCAGAAAAGTTCCTAATGAACTTGGAATAAAATTCAATTAAACCTAGAAAAGCTCTCACATTCTCTTTCCCAGCAGGACAAGGAGCCTCTTTGATAGCTTCCACTAAAGCTTGCTTCGGTTTAATGCCATTCTTGCTGATGCTATGACCCAAGTAAACCACTTCTTCTTGAGCCAATTTACATTTACTATACTCTATTGTCAAACGTTTCCTCTTAAGGATTTCTAGAACCTGTTTCAACTTATTGTCATGTTCCTCTCTATTTTTACCCATGACTAGGATGTCATCTTGGAAAAACATCACCCCAGAGATTCCACTAAATATATTACTCATAATCCTTTGAAACATGGCTGCTGCTGATGCTAGTCCAAAAGGCACTCGGGTATATTGATAACATCCAAAAGGTGTTATGAACGTTGTGTATTTCTTACTATCCTGGTGTAATCGCACCTGATGGTAAGCAGATTTTAGGTCAATAGTAGAAAACCAACACATATTCTTTGTTGCGGAAAACATTTCATTTATGCGTGGTAATGGATACTGGTCAATTAAGATGTTTTTATTCAGCTCCCTAAGGTCCACACATAATCTTACTTTACCATTGGAACGCCTTACCACTACTAATGGAGAAACCCATTCTGCTGACTCAACTTGCTCAATAATGCCACCCTCCACCAGTTTTTTCAATTCATTATGAACCTCCTCCTTAATAGAGATAGGTATGTGTCTAACCTTATGAATACATGGAAGTGCTGAAGATTTTAATTCTATTTTGTGCTGAAAATCATTCAACAGCCCCACGTTACCAGAACATAATTCTGGGTAAGAATCCAATATTTCTTCGTTTCCCTCACAATTTTCTTTAATTGTCAACACTGGATCTGGACTGTTGGGGTTCAAAATTATTCCTAAATCACCCTGGTCCGTCCAACCTAAGACTGAGGGTCCTTTTTTAGAAACGTACAATTTGCACTGTGCTTTCCTTTCTTTAAACTGAAATTCTAACTCCCGGAAACCCACAAATTCAATTTTGTCTCCAGTATAGCTCTTGGCAACAACCTCAGATTTGTCAAGATGTGTGCCTAATTTTTCCACCAATTTATCCTTCCATACATCTTCATTCACTATAGTAAAGGGTGAACCTGAATCTGCAATCTCCTTAATCATCACCCCTCCTACCACCAATTCACACCATGGTTTCATCCTTTGAACTTGATCTACACCTAAAATGTCGTAATCTATACAAAACACCTGATGAACATTCGTATTCTCCAAATCATCGGAATTAGAGTCACTGTCCTCTCTAATGTATTTAACATTCACTTTTGAGTTAACAGATTTCCTCCTGCAAACCTTTGCATAATGACCTACAACACCACAATGAGAACACTTTTGATTCCTTGCGGGGCATTTTTTGAAAAATGCTAAGTGGTCAGCGCTCCCACACCTATAACACTTCTTTTGTTCCACACTTATGGGTTTGCAATTATAATCCGTTGCTTCTTGAAGCTTTTTTTTAGTTTCACCACCTTTCCAGTATTTTGCATTAGATATTTTGTTAACTTCTTTTACTTCTTGTACTTCATCCATTACCGCTTTGGCACATCTACCTGTAAGTTCTGCTTTCTTTACTAGAGCAATCACTTCCTTTAGAGGTGCTTCACCGTTGACCCACAGTTTATCCTGAATATTTGGGTTGCTCGCATGCATAATAATTTGATCACGAATAAGTTCTTCTTGGAGTGGGCCAAAACGGCATGTTAACGCCAGAGCACGAAGTGCAGCAACGTAGTCATCAACATTCTCAGTTTTTCCTTGTTTCCTCTGGAAAAACTTATACCTATCTACAGCAACACACACAATAGGTGAAAAATGTGCATCAAGATCCTCCAAAGCATTCGTAAATACATTCCCTCCTTCTCTGGGTTTCTTTTCAATCTGATTGTATGTTTTAAGCCCTCCTGGACCTAAGCAATACAGAAGTATCTTTTTTTTTTCTCCGGTGAGAAATCCTCTTCCTCAAAAGTGTCTATATAATTACAAAAGTACTCTTTCCATTCCTTCCAAGGCATAGTGGGCTCTCCTTTCGCAGGAATAAATGGTTGAGGATTGGATAAGTTCAATGAGTGTAATGCACACATGTTTCACTGCTTGTAATGAGATGGCAGAAACAAAGAAAATAACACAAGTGCACAATATATCAGTTACATTTGATAATAAACAGCAATGTGTTAGTAATAGAGATCAACTAACATGTGAACAGTTGATTGTAATAATACAATTGTGTAAAATGCTGTTATTACATGAAAGCCCAGTAGGTGGCGCAGTTGTATAACATTTTAATGATATAAAACTCTCCAAATTGATTCCACATTCAAAATGTTCGAACGTTCGTGTTCGTAATCAGCTGTGATGATCAGCAGAGAATGATTGACTCATATGTCAACAATATAAGCTGTGCTGATCAGCGAATCTTTGTAATGCTGAAATTTAACTAACAAGCTGTGTGGAACAGCAACTTGTACCAGAAATATGTCTGCCACGAGGAGACACTGTGGGTAAATTCACAGTGCAGTTATATCATATGGTAATGAGGATAGACAATCCTCGAGATCCGGCAGTTGAGGACTGGCTGGGAGACGCATAAAGTAGGTAATGGATTTTAAATGTACTCAAGTTCGTGCTGAATTAAGCGTATACTTGCCACAGCTGAATCCGTCCTCTGAGACTGTCGAAGTGCATTCCTTGTATGTTTAGAGGACTCATGTGGGAACGAACAAGTATTTTGTGGCTCACTAATTAACAGTTTCCTTGGTCCTCTTCAATCCTGTACTGCGTCCCATTCACCTGCCAAGCTTGATTACTGTAGGGCCTACAGTATCATTGCAACAGGCATAGTAGTGTCACTGCCTCTTCATCAACACAATCTGCTTCATCACGTCCAGGGCTGCGCCACTCTCGTCGCCAATTTCTGTAGTAATCACTGCAGTCTTATTTTGATGTAGGTTCTTTATTTAGCAGCCCCAGACAACATTGTACAGGCAGAGGATCCTTCACCACCAGCTTCCTCCACTCCAACCGCCACCCATAGAATTCCCCACACCAAAGGTTCTAATGTTACATCATAGCACAAGAGTGTGCTAATCTATCAATATACATAAGTGTAAAGAATTACATACATTACCTACGTTACAACATTGCCTAACTTATTTTTCATACTTTTGCGAAATTGTTTTGTCCTTGCATTATTCAGCCGAGTGACGGGGTAAAATTGTTTTTATAATGCATCTGGTTGTGTGTAGGGTGTGTGTGTGTGTGTGGGGGGGGGGGTGTTGTGCGTGTGTGTGTGTCACTCTCTTTTCCTCCCACCCTCCATTGTGTGTTAGGCGGCTGTACTCACCGTCGTCTTCGCCGGCATTGGTGTTCGTGGTGGAGCAGAACATAGAAGCTCATCGGGAAGACAAGCAGTTCAGGTTCCATGGCGTCGTGGTTCTTCCCTGTGCCTCCAATGGTGAGTCCTTTCCCTTCTGAGCTCTGTTTCCGCCATGCTTTTGATGCTGTTAGTACCGCCCCAGAAAAGGTGGCGGTTTGGCATGTCATAATATGGTGGGCGGAACTTTGATTTCCGCCTGGCTGTAGGTGGCTACCGCTGTGGTGGCTATTGTTTCCGCCCTGGCGGTCAGTGTGAAACATTGGCTGTGTATCAGAGATCTTTCCGCCATGGTCATAATTTGGCGGTAGTTACCGCTAGCCTGTTGGCGGCATTACCTCCAATTTATCACCGACCGCCAGGGTCGTAATGAGGGCCCAAATGTATAAGTCTTAATGTATTTTACAAAATGAGCATCTCCTGTACGGTGCAGGGTTTACTCTCCCATGATCTCTAGAGGGTGACAATCTGTATGATCTCTGAGTCTTGACTTATTTATTAAGCTGAATTTTGTTCTGTTCTGTATGTCATGATTTGCATTGTTTCTTGTTTTTATATGGAAAATGACTGTCTTTGCATTTATTAGCTTTCTGTATTGGCTTTAACTTTTAATAAACCTTCATGGTTTCCCTTATAATACTTGTCAGTCTTTATTGTGAAGTCTAATGTGCCTTACAGTTAATTTAAAATGTTATGTGATATTGATTTTATATCTTGACCACGTCCAGTTATGAAGCAACAAAACCCTTAGGGGATTCACACTGCTCCTGATTCATCTGTAGCGTTTCCGATTGGGGACCAGAAAGAAAGTGCTACATCTCTTTTCTTGTGGCAGAGGATGATTACAGACTGGATTTGGCTGATTGCAACTGGATCTGGATAGGTTTATTGGATTTGGAAGGACCTTTATGGTTCACCAACTTAGATCCCAAAACTAAATTATCCCTACTTCCCTCCATGAATTCCAGTTGTTACAGGTTGAATATTGGCAGTGTTTCGGTGTTCCTGAAGCTGGTCAGCAAATTGGAAAGAAGTGAATATAAGTAGGGTGAATCCCTGTGATAAAGTGTATCACTGAAATCACTGTATTTCACATTTTGATTTCCTCATTGTGGGGTTTGTAGTTTGCTTTGTGGTGTCAATGCAACATAAATGCAGGTTGGAAGGGCTTTGACTATGCAGCTATAATTTGTGGAATTGTAGGGACCTTGATTATTGTGATAGTGATGCTTCTGTGTTATTTTTGAATTATGGTATTGTGGTGTCCAAATCATGTGTAACATGGCTATGTATGTGTGATGAATTTCAGGTGTTCATTCATGGTTATTGAATGTGCTTATTGTGATTAATGGGATTAATGTACTAAATGTTAAGGTTTGGCTTTCAGATTTTATTGAAAAACCAAGATCTTGAGATGTAGACTTGTTGGTACTTGTAAGATGAGGTGTGTCTTGTGAGATGCCACATTCACATCATGGCAGGGATTTACTGAAGGTTGAGTTGTGAATGTGTAATAATTTAGGTTGTTGTTTATTCCTTGGAGTATAGATGTAAATGCATTAAACCAAAGAGAGTTACCGATGGCCATGGACTCGCTTAAAGAGATTGTTAGAGCTACAAGAGTACTGATCCCCTCCTTAAAACAATTTTGAGTTTTCCCATTTAGGTAAAGTAAACAAACATTATTGTCATTATTTGTTTTTATGTTCACGTTAAATAATAATACTTCCAAATCTGCCCTGTGATTGTTTAATCTTTGAACTGGGTGCACTACAGTTGGTTGATTGTGTAGTAATTCATGCTGTGACTGGTTGGTTGCATCATCAGGTGTCGCACTAGGATTGGCTCCCTCACAGACGTGCACCCCAAGGTGACAGACGTGCACCCCTGCCCCGAGTACTCAAGTTGCACAGATGTCTGGATCCGAGGTGCTGATTTTTATTGTCATGGGTACACACATCCACAAATAAAGAGGTGCCCTGTAATCCACAGAACAAGGGTAATACAATCAAAACAACAAAGCATTCTGCCAGGAAGACTCATCAAATGAAAACAGTCCTGTATGGTCATGGGAAATTAAATAACAAATAATTCACAACAACAACATTGTGAATTTCCAGAAGACTCACAAGAGCTTGTTTTAGATACTGAAATGAGGTGTATTTCAACCAAACAATGTTCTATGTGAACAGAATCTGATCTGTCATACAAAACGGTTCTCCAAGTGGCCACGCAGTGCAAAATGAAATACAGTATGCCAAACCAAAGTGAATTAAATGAAACAACATGAATACATACAACATGAACACATTGAAGGTCAAGCCCAAATATAGGAACTTGATATGAATAAAACAATCAAGTGTCCAATTGAAGCAACAGGAATTGACCATATGAAAGTCAATGTCTCGACCCCTATTGGACTGAATAGTCTGGGGTCTTCATTAGGACAAACAATTATAACAGGAAGGCACTGGAGCAAAGCAAAATACAATCATAATAATACAGATCCTCCAGTGTTTTGAGGGGATTACAAAGTATCTAGTAAAAAGGAGAGCTGAGATACACTCACCACACGCTGAATTAGCTCTTGTCGGCAGATGCTGCTGCTTCCAGAGTTGAGCATGGAAGCAGTAGATACATTGTAATCTCTCTCATAAAAAAATGTGCACTAACTTGATTGTCGTTGACTTGGTGTTATGGCCATTGTGGCTTGGTCCACGTCAGTTGTGTTAATCAGAGTCTTAGAGTGAGACAGGGATCATTCCTGATTTGCAGGGACCAGGTCAATGTAGTTTACAGGAAAGGGAAGACTCTGGGATGACAGTTGCCATGGAGGGTGTCACTTCTGCTCCAAAGGGAGAGAATAAGGCTGCTGAAGTGGCCAGGTACTCGAGCCTGGGTTGTTTTCAGAGCTGGAGGGTATGTTAGCTGCTGGTGGACCTACTTGTGATAATGTCCACAAGACACAGGAAGAGTGCCCTCTCCATGTGGGACTTTGGAAGGAAGCCCAGGAACAGGTCAGCAAAGGAGTTGTTGGGAAACACTATGCTGGCTTAGAGGATGACCTGCTTTATAGTGAGTCGTGAGTCTATATCTTGGATCTGACGGATCATGCCACAAGGTACCACGAAGCTGTACCTTGGAAGAGCATGACTGCTCGGCTGTTAGTGAGGGCTCTCTGGGGATGTTTTTATGTTTGGATTTCCTAGAACTGTAATTTTCAGACCAGAGAACCAATTTCATCACTTCTTACATGAGAGAGATGTAGGAGCAAGCTGGTGTAACATACCACTTCTCCACGGCATATCACCCACAAACCAATGGCAAAACATGAAAAGCACGAGAGGAACTCTGCCAAAGAACCTCAGGAGGAAGTGTGAACTTCTCCTGCCATGTCTTTTGGTTGCTTACTGAAAGATTCCACAGAAGGGGGTCAGGTTCAGTTCCTTTTAACTTCTATATGGAGACCTGGTGCGGAGTACACTCACCTTAGTCAGAGAAGGGTAGGAAGGAACCTCAGAGTCTCCACAGAAGGAGGTGGTAGACATGTGTTATTGGCCTCAGGAAGTTGCCAGCACAATACATGACTAAGACAAAGGAAAAATCTTCATGCTAGCCAAATGCTGATGAATGAGTGGTACCACCAGAAACCTAAACTGACTGTGCCTCAGGAAGGTCAGTAGGTGTTAAAACCTATTTGTCCGAGGGCTTTTAGAGGACCAATGGTGTGGGCCATAAAAGATAGTTCAGAAGTTAACTACTTGGTGGACACAGGTACCACAAAGGAACCCAAGAAGGTGTTCCATGTGAACAGATTGATTCCTTACCTCTGGAGAGATTATTCAGTGAATGTCATGGTTATGGCAGAGGACGTAGAGGAAGACAGTGAGCCTATTCCTCACTTGCTGAATAGTGATATGAGGGATGGCACTGTGGAAGCGGTTCAGTTAGCCTCTGAACAATAGAGAGAGTGTAGAAAGGTGTTGGGATGGTTTGCCAACCTCTTCTCACTGGCTCCGGGGCTGACATCTGTCTGTGTTCCTGACATAGGAAGCAGACAGCCAGTGAAGGGAAAGATGTACATAATGTCTGACCAGGTTCAGGGATGCATTAAGGCTTAAGTTGCCAAAATGATGGACCTGGGTTAATTGAGAGAGTTCATAGTCTGTGGTCTAGTCTTGTGGTGCTAGTACCAAAGCAGGGGTATACTGACTTACGGTTCTGTTTGGAGTGCTAAACCTTCAATAAGGTGACCAAAACCAATGTCCATCCAATCCCAAAAGAGGATAAGCTTGTGGGTTGGTTGGATGGTGCAACACCTTGGATCTAACCAGTGGGTACTGGCTGATTACCTTAGCACAAGATGCTAAGAAGAAGACATAATTTTCTATGCCAGAGTGGCTATATCCATTTAAGGTGATGCCATTTGGGTTGAAGAATGCTCCTGACACTTTTCGGTCCCCGGTGAATTATGTTCTTCCAGAGCTGGAGGAGTTCTGGCCTTCCTGAATGCAATTGGAGTGCTTAGCAATTAATGGCAGGACCACTTGAGACACCTAGATCAGGCGTTGGCTAGGATATAAGAGGTGAAACTAAACATCAAAGCACCCAGGTGTCAGGTGGGGCAGTCCTCTGTATTCTGCCTTGGGCATGAGTTGGGGAATGGGAAAATTTACCCATTGGATTCCAAGAATAAGTCTGTGATAGAGCAGGAGGTGCCTACTACCCAGACTGAAATTATGCCCTTTTAAGACTCACCAAGTATCACAGGAACTTTTGTCAAACTATGGAAGTATAGTTGCCTGGCTGACCGCTTTAACCTCCAAGAGGCAAGCCAGGAAACTGTTATGGACTGAGAAGTTTCAAAAAGCATTTGAGAAACTGCACTGCAGCTATGCTAAAAGCACCTGACTACAGTCAGCCTTTCATTGTAACAATGGATGCCTCTGACAAGGGAGCTGGAGATATCTTAGCTCAACTGTATGACGAGTGTAGAGAGCCTTTGGTAGCCTTTATTAGTAGGTGGCTACTACCCAGGGACATACCTGGGAGGATATTGAGAAAGAGTGCCTTGCTATAGTACGGACTTGCATAAGTTCTGCCCTTATTTGTTTGTATTACGTTTGTGGTGCAAATGGATTTCCATGGAAGGGTTAGATGTAGTGAAGCACAGAGCCTAACTGAGCCACTTGAATGCTGATGGACTTTCCCGCCGACTTAACTATGTCACCACCCAAGACTGGATGATCTGGAAGGGGCGTGTCTTGAGACAGAAAGTCTCTTGCATGGTGCTGGACATGAACCTCTACCCTGAATGCCCCTTCTGCAACAATGTCTGGATCCTTGGCGCTGACATTTGTTGTCGTGGGTGAACATGGATTGTGCGTGTGCACCATGACATGGTCATGTCTTACAGATTATGGTCTTTGACTAGGAGGAGTATCCTAAATGCTCCCCTGCTAGTGGTAAAAGGCCACTAGCTTTCCCATGAGTTAATTAGTATGAGCGCAGTGGTGGCAGAATACTATGTAGGCATTAGGAAGACCAAACAGGTCTTCTTTAACCTGTGCCAGTAGAGTGAGGCCTACCGGGTCACTCACATATATTTACACTGCTGTGTGCTTAGTCCACCCTTGGCCTACAAGTTAGTATGTAGAGCTGTGCAGCGTGTGTGGTTGCATGTGTATGCTGTGTGTATGTGCGCCTGTGAATGGTACAATACATGGAATACTCCGAGTTCCATTTTGGGAGACCCAAGGCTGACCGGAGGAGTATCAGGAGGTAGACGAATCCTCTCAGACAGATATGTGGATTGTTCTTCAGTACACTTCAAAGGGTGCACTTTGATTCATAGTGAGGTCACTGGAAAGAGGTCTGGACACATATCTGGAGTACATATCAGGAAGGAGATGGGCTAATAAGAGAATCATAAAGACTAGGGATGAGGCCCTGCGCTAACCTCTTCATGCACTTATCACTGTGGCTGACATCAAGGTGTGAAGCTGTAGTCACTCCCATGGCCCATTTTGTGGCACTATCATATTTGGAGTCTCTCCAGATTTGACAGACTGATTTCTGAAAGAACAGCAGTACAGAATAATGAGCACTTCAAAAAGGAGCAAACCCCCAACACAAACCTCAAAGACTGTAAGACTATGGACTGTAAGGACAAAACTGTCAACCGCCAAGCAGCCAGTCTGGCTGTCTGTCGAGAAGGAGAAGTTCAGCAAGACCTTGGCCTGTGACCAGGACTGGGCATTAAGGGCTGCAAGTCTCCCAGTCTGGGCAAGGGACCTCACCCATGGAAATCCATGACCATCTGTCCCTGAGGCATGGAGCACTAGTGCTTGCCTACGTGCCAAGACCAACCTGCCCTGTGAGGAAGAGGAGAGCTCTTTGAGGGAGCGAGGTTCAGAAAGATCCCTGTCATGAAGAGTCAACCGATCAGAAATCACCTGTGTGCAGATTAAAGTCATTGAGCTCATCGGCCATATACCCGAGGAGGCCACAATAAAGTTAGCTGTGGTTGCACCGACCAGGCTGCCGCCAGTGTGAAGAGTAAAGTTGGCGACCCCAAATGCCAGAGGGGGTCGCCTTCAAGAATGTATGACTTCTGTGCTGATCCGGCATAGCCAGCATGTGGAGTGATGTCAGCAACCCTGTATTGCAGAAGGGGTTGCTGTGATGAAGAAGTTACTGCAGTGCTAATTGGACTTTAGCCCATGTGTGGAGTAAGATTGGGATCCCCATGTGTTGTAGAGGCCACCTTAAAGAGCAAGAAACACTGCCTGATTGCCTAGTTCTGCCATTGTGAAGATGCCATAGTGACCTGTGCATGCCCAAGTCACGACTGAATCTTGAACGATTATGAAAAGGAACTTACAGTCTCACTGGAGGAAACACTATGGACATGCAGCCACTGCCCCTGCAGAGCAATGAGTGTTACTCAGGATCAGCAGCTGCTGCAGCCCTCCATGACGTCTGAGAGTGAAACGTTCTTAGGGACTCCAGAAGCGCAACTCTTGCAGAAGAAAATAAGACTGTCCCAGTGAAGATTGGCAGAAATGAGATACCCATCAGTTCAAAATACATGACACATTTTGTTAATTTACAGGGAAAGGACCTTTTGTGCTAAATGAATTGCACAGTTTTCTGCACACCAGATGGAATAGGAAGTCAAACCTATGATCCAGATGATGACTTTAAAATAAAATCACAAAAGTCAGAGGTCTTACCCCCAATGTAAAACGCACAGTGAAAGAGGACATTTGGAATTGTAGGGGACAGATATTGGATTGACAAAAGGAGTAGAACCTGTGGAAATAAATCTAAAATCAGATGAGGTATATCCCTGCCTGTCCCAGTCCAAACTCACTCACACAAGTGATGATAGAGAATAAATGAACAGATGGAGAATAGTGCGGGGCCTAAGAAAGATTTATCAAATTGAAATCCTATGTTGTCCTGTGGTACCAAATCCTGCTGTATTCCTTTTCCAGATACTATTGGATGCAGAATGGTTAATTGTCATAGACTTCTGCCAAGCATCCTTTTCCATTCCTCACCATGTAGACAGTATGTTTCTCTATTTCTTTTAACATTCACATTGTTTAGTGAAACCCTGGTTTGGTGTTGGGTCCCACAGGGGTATACAGAAGTCCCTTTAATACATTGAGGAAGAATCTGGAAACCTTATTCTTACCCTGTACTTTAGTGCTAGTGCAATATAAAGACACCCTAATGGTGATGTGTAAAAAAAAGAAATCTGCAGATTAGACATAATTGCCCTATTAAATCACCTAGCAATAAATGGGCACAAGGTATCTCTAAGTAAGTTCCAGTACTGTCAGAAAGAGTTCATACACTTGGGACACCACTTTGGGAAGGGAATGAGAAAGGTGTCCAAATGTGTCAGAATGTTCCTGGGAATGTTTGGCTATTATAGTTAGTTGGTTCTAAACATTTCCCTAGTGGCAAAGGCTCTACAGAGACTTACTCACACGGAGTGATCTGGAACCTTGGAATGGTGAATGTGTGCCTTCCTAGACCTTACAAACAATCACTGTAGCACAAGCACTAGGAATGCTTGTCTCTAAGAAGGATTTCTTCAATTCATGTAATTAATTTGATGGGTGTACACTATCTATGTTGACACAGAGCCACGGAGAAGTGAAACAGCAAGTGGCTTACTTTTTAGCGACACTGGATCCTGTGGCCATAGCAATTCCCCGGTGTTGAAGTCTTTCCTACTGGTAATGTTGGAATTCAGCAGAGTGAGGGGATTGTAATGAGTTATTCCCTTACTGTGATGGTTCCTCGTTCAGTTGAAATTTTGCTGGCTAGTACTCAAACTCAGCATATGGCAGATATGAGCAAATAATACTGGCTGCTGAAAACATGACTAACTGCAACAATCTAGGCAATTTCAAACTCAAATGATGAGGATGATGATTTTGATTATGACTGCATAGATGTCACCAAATTGTGTACCAAGCCAAGACTAGACATACTGGATGTACCACTTCAACAGGCTGAAATTCCTTTATTTGCGGATGGCTCTTGTTTGAGACACTGAGGAACCTTGAGAACTACGTATGCAGTCTGCACTATGTTTGGTGTTGTGGAAGTATCCTACTTGAGCAATGTCACATCAGCAAAAGTAGCTGAATTAATCATTCTAACAAGAGCATGTTCTGTGGCTGATAAACTGAGTTACCATTTACACTGATAGTATGGGTTTGGTGTGGTCCATGAATTTGGACAGTTGTGGCCACAAAGAGGTTTTATGACCTCCTCTGCTTACCCTGTGTAACATGGGATTTACATGTTCAATCTCCTTGAAGCACTGCAGTTACCTAGAGACATTGCTGTTGCAAAATGTGCTGTACACAACAGCGGTGATGACATGGTCACATCCAGAAACCGCTAATCGGACCAGGTGGCCAAATGATGTGCTCTTTAGTCCAGTTCATTCAATCTAGATGAATGTTGTAAAACTTACAGTGACAATGTGACAAATATGTTGTTGACCTCTGTCCATTCCTTGAATGAACTCAAAGTCTTTTATTGTGAGGAACCTGCCAAGGAGAAGGAGAGGTGGGTCAGAGTGCAGGCAGCAGAGATTGGATGCAATACCTGGGGTTTAACTGATGGAAGACCAGTGTTGCTGGATTCACTTATGCCCACTATGGGATAACACTTCCATGGCCCTACTCATGAGGGAATAAATTGTATGATCCATACCTTTCAGAGGCTTGGTTCAAAATCTGTTTCAGACCCATGCCTGATTATTTGTGTCAGGGATTTATTACATGCCAGCAGTTAAATGCTGGCAAGAAGACTATTGTGACCATGTGTCACATAGGAAAGTCGGATGTCCCTTTTACTCACATTCATGTTTCATCAAAATGGCTGTTTGCCAGGGCCTAAGGCATATATTGGTTGTAGTTTTTCTCTTTTCCTGCTGGTTCAAGGCATACCCATCGAAAAGGAGTGACAGTCTCCCTGTCTCATTGTAGCCAAATTACTGTTGAAGGAGTTGGTTCCCCATTCCAGCATGCCTGTTTCATTTGAATCAGATTGTGTCGCACAGTTCAAAAATGATGTCATGGAGATGCTCTGTCTAGACTTGGGATCTGAGCAGAAATTCCATTGTAGTTTACAGGCCACAGGCATCAGGAATAGTTGAGCAAGTCAATGGTACTTTGAAATCCAGATTGGCTAAAGTATGCATTTCTACTTCCCTCAAAAGGCCAGATGCACTCCCACTTGTCTTGATTAGTCTCAGATGCATGCCACACAAAACAACAGGACTCCCCCTGTTCTGCTTTCCTGCTCTTTTCTCATAACCGAGCTTACAGAACCTCTCTGGAATGCACTTCTGAGTTTAAAGAAGACATTTATTGTTATTATTACTTCACCACAAGGTTCCTGAGAGACGAAATTAGTAGATTGGAAGCACACGTTCAAAAGTAGTCGCAGCAATGAAAGCAAAATATATCAAAGTACTTCTCATTTGCGATGTACACAGCAAATACATGTGATTATATTATAGCATAACTTCAAAGCAAAGCATAATAGTCGAAATTCATCACCGTAGGGGAAGGCTGTAGGGCCTATATTCAGCTTCATCTTTCTGGGGCTTCAACTTGATGACTCTGTTTAACTGCAAGAAAGAGATTTTCTACCCAAACGGGAGACAGGCAACTGACGTCTAGTTCCTGTCTGAAATCAAAGCAGATTCAATCTAACTAACTCTGCCGTTGTCCAGAGCCATCGTTCCAAAAACGTGCCCCCTCCTCTCAGACTCGGGAAAACTACGCAAGCCTTTGGACACTGGCCAGATCTCCTAGACCACTCCTCTTCCCAAGGCTGAGCAGAAAGGAAAACACCAAATATACTCTCTCTTGTCAGCTATAATATGGTGTGAAAAACACAGTTTGGTCTCTCATGTGGGAAAACACAGCTTGGAAAAACACAGCTCATCTGCAATGTCTAACCCCACGTTAAAGCCAATAGGCAGCTAACCTAAATATCAAATGTAATGTCTAATGTCATGTCAAAGCCAATAGGCAGCTAAACTGAATACAGAATGTAATGGCTAATGCCATGTCAAAGCCAATAGGCAGCTAAACTGAATGGCTAATGCCATGTTAAAGCCAATAGGCAACTGACCTGAATACAGAATGTAATGGCTAACTCCATGTTAAAGCCAATAGGCAGCTAAACTGAATACAACATGTAGGGGGTCATTCTGACTCCCGCCGGGCGCGGTCACCGCGCGCCCGGCGGGAGCCGTCAAAATACCGTACCGCGGTCGGAAGACCGCGGCGGGTATTTTGAGTTTTCCCCTGGGCTGGCGGGCGGCCTTCAAAAGGCCGCCCGCCAGCCCAGGGGAAAACGACCTTCCCACCATGAAGCCGGCTCGTAATCGAGCCGGCGGAGTGGGAAGGTGCGACGGGTGCTACTGCACCCGTCGCGTATTTCACTGTCTGCTATGCAGACAGTGAAATACAAGCGGGGCCCTCTTACGGGGGCCCCTGCAGTGCCCATGCCATTGGCATGGGCACTGCAGGGGCCCCCAGGGGCCCCGCGACACCCCCTACCGCCATCCTGTTCCTGGCGGGCGAACCGCCAGGAACAGGATGGCGGTAGGGGGTGTCAGAATCCCCAAGGCGGCGCAGCATGCTGCGCCGCCTTGGAGGATTCTGACGGGCAGCGGAAAACCGGCGGGAGACCGCCGGTTTTCCTGCACTGACCGCGGCCAAAGCGCCGCGGTCAGAATGCCCTGCGGGGCACCGCCGGTCTGTCGGCGGTGCTCCCGCCGACCCTGGCCCCGGCGGTATGAGACCGCCGGGGTCAGAATGACCCCCGTAATGTGCTACTGGTGAACATTGAGCAACTAATATGCGCAATAGTGAAACACAATGTCATTGGTCAAACACAATTAATAGCATCACATTCCCCCATTAGGTGATGATGGAGAGGGCTATGAGAATTCCAGTGTACCTGTAGCTCTACTTATGAACATCACTGATTACATCATTCTTGTGTGTTGCAGAGGACTAGCTTGTCAGGTCGATTTGGTTGCCCAAGCCACAGAGCAGGGATAGTGCAACAAGCTCAGTCCCGGAGAGTGGATCCTGATGAAGAAACGTGTGCAAGAACTGTCAGAAACCTTGTTGGAAGGATGCTTAACAGGTAATCCTTGTGACCAACACTCCTGTGAAACGTGAAAGATTGCCACAGTGGTTTCACATGTGCCACACAAGGAGGGTGAGACAAGCTGATGAAGAAGTAGTGACAACTGCCACAGTTCACCGAGTCAGAGTACAATCAGGCATGTGTATACCGAAGGTGAAGAATCACAAGCTGAGTCCCTGCAAGAAGGGTACCAGGAGACCCAGTCTGATAGAGCTATGGGGGCAGTCTCAAGATGAAGATAGTCAAGAGTGCCACATCCAGGGAAGGAAAAAAGGATCAAAGCTCAAGCTGTGCATTTCCCGAGTTCCTACTGAATCCTGGATTGCAGTGAGAGATCGCAATGAACAAGGTGTAAACGATCTTTAACCTGGGCAAATGAGGTGCGGACACCAGCAGTGATTGAAAACAGATCTGAAAACAGAAGTGAGCACCATGAATTAGAGATAGTTGTAAACACCTCAAGTGAAAGACTGTATCACAAAGAAAGTTGGCCAAAAGGTGAATGGGAAAACTGAAATAGTGCAAAGAGCTGAGGAAATTGAATAAGGAGAAAAAGAGCAAGAAGAGCAAGGTGACGGTGATGATAAACAACTAGAAGTCGACAGACCCAAGAAACTGAAAATGCCCAACAGAAAGTATGCAGCTTCTGACTGGTCATATCTAGTTGATGTCAAGCAAATTTCATAATTAGATACAGAAGCCATTGAGCTGGCAGATTGCAAATTAATTTTTGAAGAGCCTCCATGAAATTGAACAGATGAAAACAGAGACAATCATTCCCAGATTAATCCTGATGAAATATTGAACTGAACTGGGATCTTGAAGCCTGTCTGTTTAGTACCATACAAAGAAACTAACATTGAGTATATGAACTGGAACTATTACCAGTATTTTTATATTTTCTTCATTTTTTTGTTTTTATTTTTCTTAGTATTTTATAGCAGACACGTGGCAAGTGGCAAGGAGGATTGCTGCAAAAATTGTACAATTAACTTAGATGATTATGACATTAAGGTTTATAATTGATTTACTAAAGGAATATAGCACTTCAGTCGGGTATACTTCACCCAAAAAAGACTAACTAGACTTTAGATGATGATGGATGTGCCTGACAACAGTAATCATATTAACAGATATCTGGTTAATATCACTAACATGGCACATGAAATAAAAGTTCTTTGAGAAACCAGTACCTGGTAAACTGTTGGTACCTTGTTTTTTTTTAATAACCAAATTGTTATTGGCTTTAACATCACAAGGTATCATCCACCAATAAGAAAACAGCACCATCAAATAGTGCCAGAACATACCATTGCATAATCACAATCATAAATATAAACCTCCTCAAACCAGCAGAAGTCCATGGTATGCCCACCATCTCCTCCATATTTTATCATGTTTTTGTGGACAACCTCTTGCCTAAGTTGTTTTTTCTTGGCTGCACACTAGTCAACCGCCCTTATCCAGATTGCCGGAGAAAAGGGCACTGGATGTTTCCAAATTCAAGCAGTATCTCTTTTGGCCACCAAGGAGACCTCTGCTATGAAGTTTCTTTTAGCTCTTGGCCTTCCAACTTTCTCCAGGAGACCTAGCTAGGCCACCCGGGGACTCAAGTCCATGCGGCATGCCAGCACCTCAGAGATCTCCTGCCCCACCTCAGTCCAGAAGGATGACAAGACTGGGCAGGACCAGGTGAAGTGAAAGAAGTCAGTGGCAGCAAGAGAACTCAGTGGCCTGAGTCTCGCTGCCCATCTGCTGCAACTGCGGGGGGCGTCAGATACGTCCCATGATAAGGACATACTGGGGTGTTTATTGTTCCACAAAAAATGAGAAAAAATTGAATTTATTTTTGAAGAAATGAATGGGAATTTGAACAGGACTCATGGAAATAAGGTACATTGCACAAAGAGATAGCATCATTGTAATGGAACGTAACCTTCCCCACCACGATAAAAATAAAGGATTCCATTTAGTACAGTTACTATTGAGGTTTTGTATTATTTCTTCAAAGTTTAATATAAGGACTATTTTAATATAAATAGTAAGGCACAAACTTAAATATTTAATTTTGGTTTGACTCCACGTAAAACCAAAACCCCTAAAGTTTTCTCTTAGACAGAATTTATTAAGATGTATGGAGACAGAAGGGTTAGAGCGATAAGTGAGAATATCATCGGTGTACACTGATAGTTTGAGGTGGGAGTTGTTATATGAAAAGCCAGATATACCCTCATTTTGTTTGATGCGTAACAAAAATGGCTCCAGAGCTATTATAAACAAGTGAGGGGACAAAGGGCAGGCTTGGCATACTCCTCTTTATAAAGAAAAGTACTAGTGCCAAGTTATATCATTGACAAAATTAGCAGCTTTAAGACTATAATATAATAAAGAGATTAGGTTTCAGATTTTGTGGCCAAAACTGAACATTTGTAAGGTTTGAAATATAAATTGCCAACTAACACAATCAAGAGCTTTTTCCGCGTCTAAGGCAACGGCAGCTAACTCATGGGGAAGCTTGGAAGCTCTTCCAAGAACATTAAAAAGGTATCTAATGTTGTCAGAAAAAAAACAGCCTTTTATAAAGCCAACCTGTTCTGGATTAATCATATGAGGGAGTAAAGGTTCCAACCTGAGTGCTAACATTTTGGCAAAAATGTTGTAATCCACATTCACTAAAGAGATGGGATGATACTTTTTACAGTGTTGGGGATCTTTGCCTTCTTTGGCTATTAAACAAACAAGGGCTTCTTGAAAAGTACCAGATGCAACGTGGGAGTGAGTAAAGGAATGATAAAGTTTGAGGAGCTATGGAAATAAGAGGGCAGGAAAATGAGAATAACATTCAAACCTGAACCCATCTGGTCCTGGAAATGTATTAGGTTTCAGTTTTAAAACTGCTGTGGAAATGTCTTGGAGAGTAATATTAAATTCTAAGGAGGAGAAGTCCAGGACGGAAAAAGTAGGTTTAGGGATAGAGTTTAAGTATGATGAGAAATGAGAATCAGTGGGAATAGTCTCCGGGGTATTTAAAGATTTATAGAAGGTAGAGAATTCTTTCAGTATGTCTTCATCCCTAATAAGCATTTGTTATGAGAGTTTCTAATGGAATCAATCTTTGTATGCTCTTGTTTCAAATAGTCAGCTAAAAGCTTACCTGTCTTATTTTGACCCCTATAATATCTAGCATTGTTGGAGCAATATTGAGGAAGCCTGTTCAGTGGATAATTTATTATTTCATCTTTGTAAGGTTTTGTAGAGAGCCTTCAGATTTGGAGTGCTAGAAAGTGTGTTTCAGCTTTTTAATTTCTGTCAGTAGAGATTTCGAGGCATTTTCAGCAGTTTTCCTTTTACCTTGAACATATTGAAAGATAAATCCGGTTGCTGAGGCCTTAAAGGAGTCCCATAATGTATGGATTGAAATATACTAGGATTCATTAAGTATGAAAAATTCCTTGGTGAAGTTGGAAAATTGCTTAGTAACCATGGGATCTAAAAGAAGGTAATTATTAAATCTCCATCATGGTGGGTGGTGATGAATTAGTAATAAATTAAGGTTAGCTATAGTGGGTGCATGATTGGAAATCAAAATAGAACCAATTTCAGCATGTATCATATTTCAAACTAGTGATTTGGAGGTAAAAATATAATCAATCCTAGTTTGAGAGCCATGTACTGGAGAAAGGAAGGTCTACACTGTGGTGGCTGGATTAGCTATTCTCTAGTAATCAATCAGAGCTCTTTACATTATGGCTGAGCAAATGTTTTGAGCATTTTAGAAGAAATAAATTTAACTTTAGAATGTCTATATAAAATTGGATCAACAATTTGATTAAAATCACCTCCAATGACAAAATATTCAGCAGTAGTATTCAAAATTTGTTCGGTAAGATCAAAGCAAAAGGAATCATTTACTACTGGTGGACCATACACATTAAAATTTAAGAGGGGAATTTTATCAATAAATACATCAAATACATTCCATCTACCCTCTATGTCTGCAGAGTGGGATTTGGTAGTAATGTTAAATTTCTCATGTATAAGAATTATAGCACTGTTTTTCTTCTGTACCTCAGGAGAGAAAAAATATATGACCAACCCAATTTGTTTTCAACTTTAATGCTTCTGTTTCAGTTATACGAGTTTCCTGAAGGAGAGCAAGTATCCGTATGCAATTTAGATAAGTGTGAGAGAACTCTTTGTCGCTTAATTGTGCAAGTGGCAATGTTCTCGTGAAAAGGCAGAAGAAGAGATATGCCGAGGTTTCCAGTGACGTATTCTCCCCATGCAATGGATGATCCATCAATACTTGAGTATAAGTATTCCAATGAGAAAGTTATTGAGTAGGAAGAAACATATAAACTAAAAGGGAAATTGCACAAGCAGAATACAATATCACGTTACCTGGAGCATTGTAGTGATAGTGAATTATATGCTGTAGACAGAAAAAGCTAAGTAGCGCATTTGTAGAGGGTGTCGATTTACAAGAGAATTGGCTCCTCTTCTCCTAGAAGACGTAAGAGAATAGGCGTAAGAAACTGTCTGCATAGTATGGATAAAAATATGTATTTAGCATGCAGACGAAAACAGCATACACTCAAAAATGTTTAAATTGTTTAAATTCTCGAACAACAAACAGAATCTGGAATGCAAACACTAAGTATTTGATGAATGAAGCTGCTAATGATATATTGTGAAGTAGGAAAAATATAAGATGGCAGTTATTTGCGGGAGCAGTAAGATATATTTCAAGCTTTCCATAGAAGAAAAGGGTTAAACAGGCCCCAGGAGGATATAGCAGAAACTGTCCTCACTGGTATTGCCAGTCAATTGAATCATAACTCATCCATGGGGTGTGCCAGCCCGACTTTAGGAAGTTCCATATGATGCATTATAAGGAGCACAAAATAGCAGCCGTTGTGAAAAAAACAGCGTGATGAGGTAAAAATCGACATAAACAGGTTGAAAACAGTAAGCAAGGAGTTCAAACGCTCCCCGTCATCTTCCGAAAGCCATTTCCTGCATTTACAGCAGGAAAAGAAGAAGCCCTCCACTAAACATCCGAGTCCATCTGGACTGCTGGCACGTAGCTCTGCAGCTACACATCCATTTTGTAGGCTTTCAAGCCACACCCGAGAACGTTTTTTAAGCTTTTGTAAAAAAACTTGAACGACGTGCCTCATTCCAAAGCCCTCTCATGTTGCGTGCATCTAAAGCACTGAAATCATGTATAAAACATACATGTTACTATTTCTCCGAGAGCACCTTCATCATAGGACCTGGTTTAACAAGTATGCAGCGGTGCAGCCTACAATCAGCTAAGGAGGGTTTAATTACTGTTTAAATAAACATAATTCAAGATGAATTTGGGCCTCCACTGTCAAGACCGGTAGAAGGAGTCGGCTTCTAAACAGTCTGGACTGAGCTATGTCCAACCACTTTTTCACCCTTCCAAAAAAACCTCAAACCAATATGAGAGGAGGGCATGAATTATACTTTAATTACAACCTGAAGGATTTTTATACAGGGCCCAGAAAGATATTTTGCTAGACACAGCACCAAAAACGTAAAAGCCTTTGATTTCAATGTTGCCAAATAGGTTACATGTTTACCCTAGTCATATAAACAGGTCCAAATGTACATTTATGATGCTGTTCTTGCAATTTTATTGACATTTAGGAACTGTTTGCCTTTCTTGAACACATTCCAGCCAGACACAATTTATGAACGTTCACCACAAGGGAATTTTAAGAGCAATAGCTCACCCGTCTATCTAATGTATCTTGTAAACCAATACTTATCCTATTGAACAACACTGTATCATGGGCATGTTGTAACAAAGACACATAATGGCATCCCAATTTTGAGGAACAGATTCTGCTCTTTGCCAGTGAAGTCCCAATGATGGTTACCTGGAGATTAAACATGCAGGAAGCTAACATGATCCTTTGTTTGTACCTAATTTATGAGATGGAGAGGAATTGTAACTCAGCTTGACTTGTACCCATGTGTCACTATTTAGTGTCAGCACTGCCTTTCACAGTTGTGATGGAATTCACTGACCATTTAGTTTACTCCAAAGCTTGTTGTGATCAATGTATCGAAGGCAGGTTTAAAATATATAAAGCTCATTTACAATTTCTTACCCTCATGTTGAACATGACATCCTATCAAAATTGTGTCCAAAGTCCCACTGTCTGCTTTAAAACCCATGTGATACCAGGGAAGTAAATGCTTTCCTCTCACCCAATCCTTTAAGTTTTCCAGAAATACGGAGGTGTAAAATGTATTTCTACACCCAAGATGGCAAATATCCTGTAATTAGCTGGATTAGATCATGAGTCCTTCTTAAGGAGTAGAGAAATAATCAATACCTTCCAAGAGTGAGGGGTATTGAAGAAAAATTACAAGCATTGTAAGTGGGGCTGGGGGCGAAAGAGACAACCACCCTTCCAAATATGATGAATCTTTTTTATTATTTTTTTTCTCAGTTTTATATACACAAGTATCACAATTCCACATATTTGCACCATTTGAGAATCTCAGTACGTGAACCATACATCATATCCCGCTCCATGAACTATAACATTGATTTAGAACGAGTTAGGTATTCACGTACATGTTTGACATGTTACCTATAATATACATGGCCAGGCAATACAATAATGCTTATACAGTATGTCGGCGCTTCTACATAACAGTGGCATACAGTAGTGTTGGGCTATCCTGCCCATATCGATACAATGCATAGTATATTCACTTTTAACAATTAAACTGTGATACTGTAGAGCACATTACCAAATATAAACGTGAAGAGAGGACAGCCTCCGCACACAATCAGACCAGCCAACAATATCTCGTCAGCTAGACCCTTAGTTGGGAAAATCGAACCCAATCTGCGGCTACATAAGAGGAATAAACAGGGGGGAACAGGGGAGAACCGAGGCAACAGAGGTTGGAGTCGACTGGAGAGGAGGGCGTACCATCCTTCAGATACATTTAACCACACATCTCACGCTGCCACTTTACCGCCCAATAGAGTATGACAGCACCTGTATCTCGTTATTGGTGGTCATCAGCTGAGGGGTCCCTCTCCTCCCCCACAGGCTCCCCATGTAGTCCTTCGATAATGCCACGCCAAAGTTCCAGATCCCGCTCTGCGTGTTCATCCATGCACATCTTACAGAGGCGACCTTCCTCCGCAGTTGCCCACGCAATTAGGTCAGTTAACCACACCTCCTGTACTAGAGAGCCGGATTTGCCCATCGGATTGCATTGGGCCTCTTAGCCAAAGCAAGCCCCAGCTGTGCAAACCGGAACGCCATTCTGCACCCTTTTTTTTAGAGTGGGAGGAGGCCCAGCAAACAGTGTTTCATTGTTACCTGTAGTTTCACAGCCGTAACATCTCTTAGTGTTCGCTCTGTTTGATGCCAAAAAGGTATAAAAGAGGTACATATCCATGTGATGTGTTCGAAGTTGGGGGGGTTGCGCCACATCGAGCACAGCCATCAGAATGTGACGGGAACAGTCTATGTAAGCGCTGCGGTGTCAGATAGACTCTGTGCAAGTAGTAAAAGTGGCTCAGTTTAAATCTGCCATTGCTAGCCCCTTACCTCACTAATGAGCAGGCCCTATTCCACTCCCCATCTGTAAGCGGTGACCCCAGGTCTGCCTCCCGCATAGCCCTCGTCCCGTTGATGTTAATCTGTCTATCTCACTTTAGGGCCTTGTAGGTGCTGGAAAGTAGCCCATGGTCGCATCCTGGGTCTATAATAGCTGTCATGAGGTGGGATTCAGTGGGTTCCACAGCGGAGGAGGTCCAAATTTCCCGAGCCATCCACGATAGGCTGGCGTATTGTAGGAATTGGCCTTGGTCTATGTCAAAGAGTGTCTCAGCCTCTTCTCGCGTGACAAATGTGCCATTCTGATATAAATCACCCGCATTGTTATATCCGTCCGCTCGCCATCTTGAAAAATCCAGTATTTCGGAGGTTCTAACAAAAGGGCGAGTCCACCAGAGCAGAAGAAGGTGCGTGCATGGCGCTCTCTGCAACGCCCCTGTGACAGCTCTCTCCCACATCTTTGCCACCTGCAACACTAGGAAGAGGATATCTCGCAGCTGTCTAGCTCCACACATGAACAGGCCTGGTAACCGAGATGTACATATAGAACCTTCTAGTAACTCTTTTTCCCAGTTGGGGGTATCATTACACCACATGGTCGCATATTGTAACAAGCTCGCCATGTAGTATAGATGAAGGTCGGGTAGTCCCAGTCCCCCTTCAGCTAAGTCTAACTTCAAGACCCTGAGGCAGACTCTGCATCTTTTACCTGCCCAAACTAAGGAGCGCAGTAGTTTATCAATCTGCCAAAACAGCGAAGAAGGCAATTCACAAAAAGAGTTTTGCATGACATACAGACACCACAGGAGTAATACCATTTTACTGAGTGCTATTCTGCCCATCACCGACAGCGGGAGGGTGAACCAAAATTGAACAGAGGCCCGGAGGCCATCCACTATTCTACCCATGTTCAATTTGTACTGAAGCAGAGGGGAGTGGGCTATTTGCAAACCCAAGTACTGAAAGGACTTGGTCTCCCATGTGAACACCACATGCGGCAACACTGCCAACCTCAACTCTCATCAGCCCTGACATAGGGTATAATAGCGTCTTTCGACGATTGACATGGGGGCCAGATATGTCTCCAAAGTCAGCCATCATTTGTAATAAAAGCGGGACCGATCTTTACGGGTCAGTAACATACACCAGAGTGTCGTCTGCACACAGCTGTACGATGTGTGTTCTGTTCCCCGTTATGCCCCATCTTTCTAATCCTGCCCTTAGCTGTATGGATTGGGGCTCCTTAGCCAACGCGAATAGCAGTGGTGGCAGTGGGCAGCCCTGCCGTGTGCCCCGTTCAAGTCAAAGGGGTCCAATACTATCATTCTCTGTTCCTATCCGTGCCCGTGGCACCGTATACAGCAGACACACCCATGACAGGAAATTTGGTCCAATGCCCATCCTGTGCAGCACCTCCCACAGGTAGTCCCATGACAAGGTATCAAACGCCCTTTCTATGTCGAGGGCCACTAATGCGGCATGGGTTTCAAAGTTGGAAGTCTCATGTATTACATGCGATAACCTCCGCAAATTCATATGGCTTCCCCTCCCTGGAATGAACCCGTATTGATCGTCCCATACCAGATGGGTTACAACTCGCCGCAAGTGGGTTGCCAGTACTTTTGCAGGTATTTTCACATCGACATTGAGCATAGATATTGGTCTTTAGGAGCTAGAATCCACTGGATCCTTCCATGGTTTCAGTCAGTGCTTCCCTCATGTGCATTGGGAGCGAGTCTTCTTCATGAGCTTCACAGAATGTTTCTAGTAATCTGGGGATAACCGTTACAGAATATGCACTGTAAAACTCGGTTGGTATACCATCAGGACCTGGCGTCCTACAGTGCGCCATGGCCCCCAGAGGTTCCTGTAGCTCTTCTAGCGTCACTTCCCCCTCCAGCTCCTCAGTCTGTGCTTCAGTAAGACGAGGGATGTGGAGCCCGTCAAGATACCTATACACCTGGCCTCCGTCTTTATTATTCGGCAAAGTGTATATATGTTTCAGTTGATACCGCAAAACTAGATTCACACATTCTTGTCCAAAAATACCTCTCCTCAGTCGGTCCTTGCACTGACAGGATTGTTGGTAAAGGCCGTTCACGCTTAAGGAGCCAGGACAGCATGCACCCCAAGCGGTCTCCCTCACTTATACAACCTTACATATATAACTAACCAGCCTATTACAAATAGCTCCTATTTTTGCGTGCATCATGCAACAGTCTATCTCAGATACCTCTCTGGACTGAAGAGCAGTCAGGGTGTCCTCTTGTTGTGTAAGCTCCCGCTCAAGTTTTTTCCTAATACCTTAGGATTTACCAATGCTCTTGCCCCTAATAACTACCTCTAGGGCTTCCCATTATATGTCACGTGTTCGAGTTGTAGACCAGTTAACACTAAAATATCCAGTTAGTGCCGCCTGCATGTCTCCCTTATATTCTGGGTCCCTGAGTAACTCAGGCCGCAACTTCCACAGAGGGATCGTCAGCCTAGGTGTAAGGGGCTCGCATTCTAATAACAAAGGGGCATGATCTGATAGAAATCTCACCTGATAGGCAACACAACGGACATCTAGTGTACCTATGTTGGCCAGCAAACATCTGTCTAGTCTGCTATATGCCCCATGCATGGGTGTGTAACAGGAATATACTGTGGAGGTACGAAATGTAGGCTACTCATAACCTCGGGATGTTTAGCTTTAATATGGGCTTAGAGCCTAGTTTTGATGGGTTCCTGTCTAAAACACAATCCAGAGCACAATTAAAGTCTCCTGCCCAGATGACGGGCATTCCCATGTAGGGTAATAATTCCTGTTGCAGTGTTTTAAAGAACTCCGCATCATCCGAGTTGGGAGCATATATATTCAGGATGCAGAGTTTGCGCCCATCCAGTTCACCGTATCAGAAGATATAGCAGCCTTGTATGTCTGCTGTTCGGCTTTTGAAGCGGAAAGGCACCCCAGGGGCAACCCAAACAGAGCCCCCCAGTGTATGAAGAATAGGTCACTGAGAACAACTGTCCCCGCCACTTTTTCTGTAGCTTTTGTGCTTCACTATCCATCAAGTGCGTCTACTGGAGGAGAGCAATGTGGGTGTCTATGCGTCTAAAGTAGGTGTGTAGTCTAAAACGCTTTACAAAAGAGTTCATCCCCCTTACATTCCAAGTAATGATTCGCATTAGGGTACTCATCCTGACCAAAATCCTCCAACAGTCGTATCTCCACCCACGACCACCCTCCCCCATCCCGCCCACGTCTGCCCCTATCTTATATTCTGGTCCAGCACGTGCTCAATAATGCAACTCCATGTCCTCCCTTCCTCATAGTGCATACAGTACCCCATGTTTATAAAACAGAATACCAACTACAACACATAATGACATTTAACATCCCCTACCCTCCCCGGGAAAACGCCTCCCCCAACTAGTGTCTTCCCAATCAGTATGTGCGCCCCGCTATCTGCTCTAGAATCCAGAGGAGAGGGAGAGCGAATCACTACCCTCACTCGATAGCAAGGAATTGTTCAAGATGGTGTGGTCTACACGCATGCACTTCTTCAAGATCCCTCACACAACCATCTAAACCCCGCACGCACTTTGCCCAAAACAGTAACATAGTGCTGCAATACAAAAAACAAACTTATAAGTAACAACCAGGTACGGGCGTGGCCAGCCTCAGCAGAAAATAGAGGAGCTTGCCTATTATATCGCCCCCACCCCCCATATTGTAGCCATCCAGAGTCTCCGCCTCCCCCAGCATCGGTAGGTAGTAGAATAGGAAGCGGGGGTGAGAAGAGCGAGAGAGAGGAGAGCAGAATTAAAGTCAATATTTCCAGGCCTGGTATAGGTCTATAACTGGTAGACCTTCATTACGCCTTGGTAGCGTGTCTCAGCTAGCTGTGACATCCAAGACTGGTGTCTGGTCAGCATCACCGCGCGGAGATCCAGAGCACGATGATGCCTCTGAGGTGACTGATTTCACTAATCATCTGGCTTCTTCACGTTCCTGTCTCTTTCGTTCCAGACTTAGGGTGCCATCCAGGCGCACTCTTATTCTATCTCCACGACTGGTGAGGCAGCGCCTGTTATTTCTGCATGTAGTGGCCTGCGAGTCCCCTGCCCCTCGGTCTCCCCTGTGGCTCCCCCTGTGCGGGGTCTCCAGGGGTCCCTCACCGGTTCTCAGTTCCAACCAGTCCCAGACTGCCTCAGGTGTCTGGAAAAAATGCACAAGACCAGCATGTAGTACCTTCAGCTTGGCAGAGTATAGGAGCATATAGGTGTATCCCATTTCTTTCAGTTTTTGTTTGGCACCTAGGTCCGATTGTCTTTGGAGCCACACTTCTCTAGTGTAATCCAGAAAGAAGCATATAGTGTGATTCTCATAGGGGGGGTCTCCAAGTTTGCGCACTTCCTGTAAGATAATATCACGATCCCTATAATTGAGAATCTTGACAATAATCGTTCTAGGTGGAGCTCCCGTTGGTGGAGGGGGGGAAATGTCCTGTGTGCCCCTTCAACGACGAACACAGGTGATAGGGGGGCAGTGGGCATTGTTTTTTTATCTACTCTTCTAGAAATGCCTCCAGGGCCTTCCTCTCCACTCCCTCCAGGACGCTCACTATGCATAAGTTGCATCTCCTCGCTCTTCCCTCTGCATCTTCAGCCCGCTCCTCCAGTTTGTGCGTTTTAGTCTCAAGGATGGCTACTGTGGCTTTCAACGTATCTATATCTATCTGTAGGCATGTCACTTGCTGCTCAGGGGCAACCCAGCGTTCTGCCACCACCCTCCATTCTGCTCTCAATAAGTTAACATCTACCACCATAGCAGCAATTTGAGTCTGCACTGCCTGTCTGGACGCCTCAATAGCTGCGAAGATCTGTGCTCCGGTGGGCTCATCTCCCTTGCCCGTGGGCGAAGGTGAATCTTTCTGCAGGCTCCCCCCTGTACTCTGGGTGGTATATTGGTCCATCCTGGTTTGCTGTGCACCTTTGTGTGATCTGTCCTTGTCCATAGTGCACAGAGTTCCCAACATTGGTCTCCGATTGTCGCACAGGGCTCTGGCAACCTCGTTTTGTCGTGTTGCAGCCAGCAATAACGATTCCGTCTTATGCACGCCAGTGCACCCAGTCCAATCCACCTCTGAGGTGCAGTTTCCATCACCATTCCAGGTATCTTCCTAGTCGAGCAGCCAGTATGGAGTTCAGGCTCCTATTTCCTGGTGTCGGAGCAATGGGGGAGAAATGGAGGCAACCGCTTCCAATGTAGCTGGCCCAATGACAAGGCCCAGGCTACCTCCAGTGCTCCTCGACCCCCTCCTTCTGCTCAGCACTGTCTCACACCAGACTCCGGCACACTCTACAAGGCCAAAGCACCAGATCAGGTGCCCCACGTTGCCCCAGCTGCGCCACTCTTTGTACTCCTGTCTCTCCGCAGGGCCCTCCTCACCTTCGTCACACATCTCCCTGTACTCCACTAGGCCGCACTCGGGCCTCTCCAGGAACAGGCCCCATAACTTTTGTCAACGTCGCCACACAGGGGGAGGCAGGGAGTGACAAACAAGCAAGTCGCCTTCCCCACCTCAAAGCTCTCCCGCCAGGTTCTTCCGAGGCAACACACCCGTTCCTGGACCGGGTCTCACACGCTGACGGTCGCTGTCACTGCTGCCATGTTAGAGTCAGGCTCTCCTTGTGAGTGCGGCTCCGCGGCTCATTTATGGCGTCTTTTGTTCTTCGCCCAGCCTTCACCACAGTCCCTCACCTCATTTCCACCGGAACACCGGGTCTGCGGAGGCTCGGGCCGCAGGATGGTGCAGGACTTGAAACCCAGGGCCGGGATCACTGACTTAGTGCATCCGGTCGGCAATCTTGTGGCCACGTCCCCCATCTTTTTTTATTATTTAATCTTGTTCTACTCTGATTACATGTTTGTCCCTTTCTAGTGAAACCCATTAGGTCTTCTTAGTTTGTATGCTATTACTCCTGGGCCTCTAACTTATTCCAGTACATCAATATAATCAGAATTACGTTCCAAGGCTGGGGCTGATGGGTGGGTAACTTCAGCAACCCACCCTTTATAATGTAGCTTTTACTATTTTCTCTTAACTTATTTTTTCTATCAATGAGGGAATTTATGTGGAACCAAAACTTCCTGGTAGAATGTATTTTACATATCTCATGTAAAGCTATCCAACCTTTTTCTTTCTGAGCACACTTTGTAGCTCAATCTTCATGTTTGTATTGATTACTCATTGTTCTACTTTTTCAGAGTTAAGCTCACCCGTTGGCTAGGCCTCATGCTTAGCTTATACATAGCCTTACATAGATCTTTTTGCCTAGCACTTAGCACTGAGCACTGATTAAACCATTTAATTGAATGGTTCAGCAGACAAATGGAGCAAATGTCTGAGTTCTCAATCAGCAAAGGTATTAGTAAAGAGTCTGTAACAGTTATCCAGAGCTGGGCCCTGCTCGACTCTTCTTTTCCTCTAAAATTCTGCCATAAATATCCCTCCTCTTATTATTAGCAGTTTTC
The DNA here is from genome assembly GCF_031143425.1 of Pleurodeles waltl. Classification (NCBI taxonomy): domain Eukaryota; kingdom Metazoa; phylum Chordata; class Amphibia; order Caudata; family Salamandridae; genus Pleurodeles; species Pleurodeles waltl. Next base: position 905,375,816 of record NC_090444.1, on the reverse strand, counting down.
TTTCTTCACTGGGCCTGTAGCAGTGAGGTGGCCATTTGCTCTACCCGTCGCACATGCCTTTTGTAACACACTGTTAGGTTACACTCCATGGACAGTTGGTCACCACACCAAGGATGCCTGCCATCTTGCCAGAAATAGTGGCATTTCTGGTGTGAACCATTTTCTGAAGGAAGAAGGACACTTTTCATGTGACGTCCAAAAATTAATCTGATGGTAGACATGCAATTTCCTTCTCCACCTTGAGGGTAAGACAAACCATCAGGATATTTTCCAGTGTGCCTTTTATTTGTTGACGTCAGTGGGGGTCAAAGAGAACATAGTCCATTTCCTCAATTACAGCTAAATGGTAAATGCACAAATCGCTAACCACTCAGCCTTATTTTTTAATGTGGCAAATTATCAAGTGGACATTTGCTCTAGCCAGGTTGACAAAATGCCTGATATATGCATTTCAGAGCATTGTTAAGTTTGACAGCATAATCTCAGTTGTCTTAAACATACAATGCCACCTCGGCTGGGAGAGTCTGGACATTATTTCCTACCATCTTTCTCTGGTTGTCAATTGGTGGACCTATTTTAGAAGGCTGTTTGTTTGAAAGAGTGCCATGCCATTATTATGTAGCTAAAATCTTCCTTAGGAAAAAAGAATATTGCTGCTTCTTTGCCAGAGAATCACCTTTTCTCTGTATGTATTTGGCAAATAAAGCCTTCCACCAGAAAGCATCCTCAAGATCGTTAGTTCCGGCTCACTTAGTTACAAGATTCTTTGTAGCACAGTCTTCTCCAATTACTACTGTTGGAATGCCACTGGGAAGCTGTTGAAGCTTTTTCATAAAGAATTTAAAGGAACTCATAAGTAAGTAGGGGGATCCATGGGTACAGAGATTTCTGCTATAGAATAGCTTCAGTCTTCGTTGGACAATTGCAGGAACATGCTGTAGGGAGCTAGTTCCAAAACGGCAGGTGATTATGACTACTCTTTTAGCTGCAATTTGTGATTTTTCTTTGTCCCTGGTTTAGGAAATTCTCATATCAAGGGGGCAGAGAACCAGGTGCCAAAATAGAGTAAAATTGAATAATTTCTCACAATTGTTATTCAAGGCTTCACAAACCATACCCCTTGATTTTCCATAATTAATTACTATCTGGTTTTCAAGCAGCAGATGACAGCATCGTCCTGTAACGTTTGGAAGACATTAGGTGTTTTTTTCAAATAGAACTAGATGTGCACATAATAGTGTAAAAGTCCTGAGTTCCTCATTGTTTGGAAAATCTTCTAAAGCTGGTTAAAAGTATGAGAGTATTTGTACAACAGGAGAATCCAAAAAGGTGCCTTGCTTGATTTCATTGGTTATATTACATTTCCTTGAAAGTTTGCTTGGTCCACATGTCAAAATTGATCTGTTGCGTTGGACTAAAGTTGAATACATTTGAAATTCATAATTCATACCCCCTTTATGATTTTGGTTTTTGAGCCGTTTAGCTTGGAAACATGCTTACTTCCAGGTTTTACTGGGCAAAGACACCTCAAATTTTGTTTTTAACAATTCTAGATGTGTGAGTCAGGAGAGTGTAGACCTCTGTCAAAGTCACAGAAAAATATCTAGCTTATGCTCCTGCCTCGGCAAAGTCCATCCATTTAAGGCAACTCTTTCACGTTAGCTTACGTTTATGTGCCAGTGTTTTTTTACAGTTTTGTTACTCAGCTCATAGTGGGCTTGTTTCAAAGAAAGGACGGCGAGTTTTGTTCTGTTTGTAGCAAAAGTCTATAATTTGCTTTTTGCTGCTTTAAGTTTCATCAAGTCCCTAAGCAATCAGTGCCTGGATTTTACCATCCTAGCATCTTCATTTTGGATTTCAGTTTGTCAACCACAACAAACCTCAGGCCAGGCACAATAGTTATGAGTGTTCCTCTCACCACCATTAGTAACTCATCTGAGGCAATTGTGTGTGACAAATCCTCATTTTGGTGAAGTTCAAAATACTTCCTGATTTGGTCTTTCAGGGCCACTTCAAAGACCACAGGGTTTATTTCCTTTTGGGTAGATGGCCAGACAGGCCAAAAATGCTGCTGAGACCATAGTGTCTGCCTGCCCAAGAAAGGTAAGAGTGCCATATATAAAGTTTTCCACTGGCTTGGAGAAGACCTTCTTGCTGAAAGTGCATTCGCAGGTTTGTTGGACGTACATTTGGAAATATGTAATGCCTTGGTATTCTTTTTTTTATTACGTAGAAACAAGTTCCCGAAAAAAGTGGTGAGTTTTTAAATTGCAGGTGAGTACTTTTCTAATGGTTTTAAGTAACATATTTTTAAGTACTTTATACCATCTTCTTGTACAGGTGGACTTTTCCCTTTTTCAAATTTTTCTTTTCTCCAGTAATAAGATGCTAATTATTGCAAAGAGTAATCCAAGAATCTGTTGTCTGATAGTTTTAGGTTTAGCATTTTGATAAAGTGATCATTTCTGTCATTTATTATTTCTCCTGCATACATTCACAGTGAGCAATGTACAAGTCTGGAGTTACTCTGAGATATAATAGATTGCTTACTTTGGTGATTCCTATAGTTGCACATGCTTTGGTATACCGAAGCCACCATTTGATCTGTCTGAGTACAACGGTCCATCACATGTGTAGGCAGTAGGTTCAGATAGCCTTTAATATATATTTTTTATTTTCTCATCTAATTCAATGAGAGTTTTTGCTTCTGTGCCTACCATTTCTAGTTTGAATGACAAATTAGGAACCAAGTATTGGCAGAGTATGTCACCCTTTTGAACCAAATGTAAAGACTTTGCGGCTTGTTGCAGGTTATTTAAAAAAGGATGCATGCAGTATTAAATAGTAGTGGCAATAGTGAGTCACCTTTTTTTTATCCCAGATTTCGTCATTATTTCTGGTGTTGATTCCTTGTTTTTTCCTCTTGAAATATATAGATGAATCAATATATACAATTTCTATCAGATCTTGGATATATGATAAACTATTTGTCTTTCAAGCCTGTATTGTGTGAAAGTGGCTAACAGAGTCAAATGCTTTTGAAATGTCTATGAATACCACTGCAAGAAAGTGTTTGTTCTTTCGTGCTCCTTTAATGATATGCTGCAACAGTGTCAGGTTTTCAAGATTTCCTCCCACTTTCACAAAGCCTTTCTTCCTCTTAATCAATTTTGTCAAGCATGTAAATCTTTTTGGCAAGATATTTTTTAGTAAATTCATGAATGCTGTTCCGGTTGTAATATGTCTCCAATAACTTATTTTAGCACATTCTTGAGAAGTAATATTGATCTGTTCTTTTTTGATGCACTTTGGGACTCTTTTTTTTTGCCAACCAATTTGATAGTATTGTTGGCAGCAAAGCTGAAGCTTTCTCCTTCACATTGTACAGATCATTTAAGGCAACATTGTAATGCCTCATTGCTTTGTTTAAGGTTGCTTCTTCAAATGTATCTGTTTTTTAAAGCCGTTCTTTACAGAGATGTTCATAGTCCAATTCTTCTGGTATTTGACTAATTGGGACAAATGTTGGTGTCAGACTGGATCCAGAAAATTTTGAGCAGCACCTCTGAGTGCTGGTAGGTGGTGTTGTTCAGCTCTCCGTCGGTCTCGTCGAAAGTGATGTTGCAGTGCCTATGTAAGCGCCACCCTGGCACGCTGACATCAGTTATTTTCCTTTCTTTAGATCCAGGTAGCTAGCGATATCATTTTTTGGCCACCTTTTTTTAAACTTTTTTGTCCACTCTTTTTAGAGCTTTGCTTCCAGTGTGGCAGGGACATGTCTCACAATAAACCCACAGGGTTCAAACCATGTGGAAAATGGCATCAACAGATGTCTGTCTCTGACCCACACTTGATTTGTCTGTGGTGCCTGGGGTTGAGCAATGACCCTAATGCCTGCTTCAACTATAGTCTATAAATCCAGAGATGATTTGAGAGTGGGAGGTGAAGCTCCTGGCAGCAGGGCAGAAGAAGGCTCTGTGCTGATCCCGGTCCCATTCCTGTGGGAGATTGCGGGGCCTTTCCAGTGGATGATTGTCTTCAAGGTCCACAACTTTTTCTTCTAATTCGGTAAGTCCAAAAAGAACATGAAAAAGTTGAAGCATTCTTCAGCTCCCCATCCAAATATTGTGCTTCTCAGCCTTACTCCTGCATACCAGCTGTGGATCCAGTGTCCATGCCCACTCTGTGCTACCCCAAATTCCATAAAGCCAGAGTAATGCCTGCCCAAATGAAATAATTTAGCAAATGCATGCACACCATTTTTGAGCCACCTTCTCCATCTGCCGCGCCTTTGGGCTCCATGAAGCCAAGAGGTTCCTCTGCTGGGTTACTGCCAAGGGGTTTGCCTCCAATGCCAGCCAGGCCTGTGGATCCACTCCAAATGCCTCCTTCCATCCCGGGTCCTTCCATTCCAGCACCACCCTGACACCTCTGGCACCGCTCAATGACAAAGCCATCATTATCTCCTACTCCTAACGGTGCTGCCCCTGCGCCTTTCAGTGTCGATGCTATCAGTGTCCAGGCCCAACCTACCCCTGGACTTCCCGCCTCTAAATCAACCCTTACTTCATGAATGGGGACATGAATAGGAAGTGTTTGGTCCCCTAGATAAGAAACCTAAGCCAGCAGAAAACTGACATAAAGAGCTTGGTGATTGTAGAAGCCTGGACACCTCACTGTACTCTGGCACGCTTTCCCCTCCAGGCCATGTGTTGGAGTAAAGTCCATCCTTAGCCAACGTGATGTGCAGAACGGCAAAGGTCCTTGACCTTCAGCTGCCTGTTGTTAAGGTCAAGGCCAATGTCTTGACAGAGGTGGGTAACCCAGAAGCCAGTTTGGCTGAACTGCTGCTTCCCTTTAACAAAGTCCTCACTGATGTTCTCCTGGGGGCTTGGTCTAAACCTTGCACAGGGGTTTCTGTGCAGCGCATGATTGCCCAGTGCCATTGTCCTGCCTGGAGGCCCAGCCATCTTCACCCAGCACCCCTCCCTGGACAGCCTAGTTGTGCAGGCCTCAACTTCACAGGTCAGCCCAAATGCATTCCCCTCCACTCCACCAGGCAGGGAATTCAAAAGACTAGACACTTTTGGTAAGCATATTTTCGTCTGCCACAGTCTAGTCATTCAGTTCATGCAGCTTGAGCTGATATTCCCATGCATTGTGGAACTCAGTTGCAAAGTTGATCCCATTCTTCCAGAGGAGGGTTGTGCTATCCTCCATCAAGCCTTAACTGATGGTTGGGATGCAGCAACGTTTGCCATCAGGTATTGGGTGAGTACCACAGACTCCCTAGACAGGGCCATGGTTTCTATGGTGGCGCTGCATCACCATGCCTGATTGCGGTCCCCTGGGTTTTCAGGGTATGTCCAGGTGTCCCTGGCTGACATGGTATTTTGATGGCTCCTGCATATTTGACGACAAGACTGACTCAGCAGTCTAGTGCGTTCAGGAGAGCCTGGTCACTGCTAGATTTCTCTGGCTTTCCCTATCTGTCCAGGCCCAACAGCAGTTCTTTTGCCCCTATCACAGCCATGACAAAGGCACATATAGGTTATCCACAATACCAAGTGTACCTGCCAGTAGAGCCAACCGCTCAGTCCATTAGTGTGTGTGTTATGGCTCCCAAAGAGGATGTGGGAGTCAGACCTAGCAAGCTCTCCAGTTCCCCACCCCTCTGGCAGCCTCTGTCTCTAAGATTCTTTAGTGCACCTTCCATTCAGCACAGCCATCCTGATGGTGGCAGGATCAGGCACCACCTGCCCCAGTGGTCTGCAATAACCTTCAACATTCAGATTCAGCTTCAGATTGTGCAGAAGGCGTACACCTGTCCAGACGTGGAAATCACTCCGCCTTTGCCATCATCTCAAGAACTGCTGACAGAGGACCATTGCTCCTTGATCCATCAAAAAGTTCAGGTTCTCCTGTCCAAAGAAACCATAGAGAGGGTGCAAGCACCAGAATTAAGGGATGGTTGTTCTTTCCTCTACTTTCTGGTGTCCAAAAATGATGGAGGCCTCAGTCCTATATTAGACCTATGCCCTCTCAAATACTTTCTCCAAAAAGAGAAATCAAAGATGCTCCCATTGGTTCAGATTCTGTCTGTGCTAGATCCCGGAGACTGGATGGTAGTGCTGGACCAGCAGGACACGAGTTTCCACATCCTAGTCCTGCCAGCCCACAGGCATTACCTGCGATTCATGGTGGGCCATAAGCATTTCCAGTTTACTGTGCTCTCATTCGGGTGTTCCTGAAAGTGATGGTTGTGGTTGCAACCCACCAGCAGAGGTCCGCGTTCCAATCTTCAACTACCTCAATAACTGGATGTTGAAGGCGGACTCTCCCAAGACAATCATCACCCAGCTCCGGGCTATGGTGGATCGCCTTCATTCGTTGGTGTTCACTATTACTGTGCCAAAGTCAAACATGACCCCCTCCCAGACACTGTGTTCATTGGAGCAATTTTTAACACAGTTCAATTACGAGTCTTTCCTCCGGAGCTGCGACTTCAGGATATTCAGGCTATGATTCTGTCCTTTCAGCCTCTGGCTTGGATTTCAGTGAGGCTGACTCTGAGGCTGCTGGGTCTCATGGCCTCCTGCATCCTGCTGGTGAAGCATGCTCGTGGCTCATGTGGGCTCCGCAGTGGGACCTGAAATCTCAGTGGGTGCAGCATCAGGGAAATATCTCCAAACTGGTCCATATATCGATGGGGACTGCACAAGATCTGCAGTGGTAGTGTTGGGCGTGCCAAACGTGCGGCGTCCCGACTGAGAGGTCCCTTTAATTTGGCGGAGCGCATAGCCTTTAAGGCTGTTTGCTGCACCATGGGTGACTGCTTGTCGTTCCAGGAAGTCCGGTCTGAGTTGCTATGTACCTGATTATGCAACGTCTTCAGCATACTCTGCTCATAATGGGTGTTGGCGTTGGGTTTGTTTTCTTGCCTGCATCGGGTCCCATCTGGGCTTCGTTCCTTGCAATGGAATTCCTGGAAGTGCTGCACCCTGAAATGATAAAAAAATAATAATAAATAAAAATTTGGACAACCTGAAAACTGTTTAATTTTGGTAAAGTGCTTGTGAACATTTCCATAATACACTTATCTGACACTTGCTGCCTGGTGAAAGATATGTTTTGAAATATTCTTGCTTCTGGGTGCCTAGAAAAACTAAACAAAAGAGTTTTTTAAATAATTTGCTCTCAGTACAAGCTGTTTAAAGACAAGTATATATGACTGCCTGCTAAAGTTTTGAAAAACAATGGACATTATTTATCGGAACCTGAATGTAGAAGGTTTCTACTAAGGATTTATGTTGTTCAGCATTTATTTATGCATAGGTTCATTTATTACTTTACACTCAAGAATGAGGTGAATTTTTATTTAAGTTCTTCTCGACAAAATCCCGTAGTCTCTGAAAGCAGATTTTACTCCTCACATGAGAATTCACATAGGTATGTGCTAGTGAGACAAGCTCAATATATAAGAGCACGGTAGAAGCGTGTGTATGGTTATTTGGATACTTAACATTATAAGGTTCATGAGAAGGACAAAGGGACATTAGGTAATCAAAAAGTCAGTACACATAAATAGTATACTCTCACTAGTAATCATTTAGCTCTAAAACATTGTTGTTTTATTTTATAGAAGCTGAAGGAGTCAAGGAAAGTCAGACTTCTCTCAGGTGATATCTACCTGTTTCTGTCCCTTCTTCCCAGTGGGTCAATTAGGGCCTTAATCTTGTTTGCTTGCTTGACCTGCTGGGAAGTTTGAAACTTTCATTGAGCCTATTGGACTTCTGGGAAAAGTTTACTGGTAAGAGTCTAACAGGTGGCTGATGAACTGCGATTGCCGCAGCAGCAGACCTATCTCCCTTCCCCACTCGAAGCTGACAGTAGTGACTGATACATCACTTCTGGTTTGGTGCGGCCTCTTGGGAGAAGTGAAGATCAGAGATCTTTGGTCTTTGGCAGAGCCCCAGCTACACATCAACCTTCTAGAGCCGAGGGCGATTAGTTTGGCCTTGAAAGCTTTTCCTTCCATCCACCAAAGGAAGGCTTTTCAGGTGTACATGGACAATACCACAGCCATGTGGTACTGCAACAAACAGGGTGGGGTGGGATCGTGGACCCTGTGCCAGGAGGCTGTTTGCCTCTGGACTTGGCTGAAGGGCCAGGACATCTTCCGGTCATGCAGCACCTGGTAGGCTCACTGAACACTAGGGCGAACAAACTCAGCAGTCAATGCCTTGTGGACCACAAATGGCGACTACATCTGGAGGTACCAAAAGGTCTCTTCTTCATCTGAGGAAAACCTTGGCTCAATCTGTTCTCCTTCTCTGAGAACACCTCAGCACTTCTGTGCATTAGAGTTTCCAAAGTGGTTCTCGCTCAGAGACACATTTTGTCTCAAATGGAATTCAGGACTCCTGTACACCTTTCCCCTATACCACTCCTGCCCAGAGTTCTCACAAAGATCAGCACAGACCAGGCCCAACTAATTCTTGTGGCTCCGAATTGGGCATGGAGGGTTTGGTATCCTGACTTCCTGAGCATAAACATCAGTCTTTCCGTCAGGGTGCCCATTTGGGAGGATTTCCTGTCACAGCAACAGGGAAGGGTCTTGCACCCAAACCTGCATACTCTCCATCTGCGTTCATGGAGATTAAGCGGTGACAGCTGAGAGTTTCCGATCCTCCTCCTGGAGTCTGTCATGTCATCTTGGCAGCCATGTGTCCCTCCACTAAGATCACATATGCCATTGGGATATGTTTGGGGTTTGGTATTCCTCATGCCAGGTGGACCTCCTTTCTGTACATTGTTGGAGGTGTTGATTGTTTTGTCTCTAGCCCAGCAAAGCCTTGCCCTGGGCACTGTTAAGGGTTACTTGTCATCTATTTCAGCTTCCCTGGAGCATCTGGATCAATTCTGTCAGTTCAAGTCACCTGTTGTATCTCATTTCTTTAAAGGTTTGCAACACGTGTTCTCTCCTACCCCTTTTTTGATGACCCAATGGGACCTCATTCTGTATTCATGTTCCTCATATGTTTCCACTTCAAACTGCTACAAGCTGTTCTCTGCAGCTCTTCACCATCAAAATTATCTTTCTGGTAGCCATTATATCAGCCAGAAGAGTCAGTGAACTTCCTGCTCTCTCAGTTCACACTCCGTACACCGACTTTTTCACTGAAAAACTGGTTCTTCTTCAATATGCCTCTTTTCTGCTGAAAGTTGTCAAACCACATTTCATGTTGGCCAGAGAATCACTCTGCCAACTTTTTACGCCCCCCCTCATCCCTTTAAGGGGGAAGAGAGACTTAATTTATTGGACATTCTACAATAATTGCACTAAGTACCTTTGGGTGGACGATCAGCTCTTCATCAGGTTCACTGAGGTGAAAAAGGGCAAGGCTGTGCAGCAGTGGACGGTTTCTCGATGAATTGTACTCTGTATTAAAATATGCTACATATTAGCTAAGAAGCAGCCTCTTGAATTCTTGAGGGCTCATCCCATCAGGGCCAAGGTTGCTACTACTGCGTTGGAACATGGGGCACCTGTCCTTGAAACCTACCAAGCCACTATATGGCGTTTCTCCACATGTTCGTAAAGCACTACTTCTTGGTTGGACAGATCATTTGAGCCGGACATTTTGTCTGTGTGGTCCTCTGGGATTTTCTGATTTGGGCCAGCTCGTATTGCTTGAGTATCTATTCTATGGTAAATAATTTGCGGTTAGAAGTCTCTATCAAAAGAGCAAGTTACTTACCTTCGGGAACAACTTTCCTGGTAGACTCTTAATCTAACCTTTGATTCCTCACAGATCGTCTATCCTTCCTGCTCTGTGAACTGGGCTTTTCACCATGCAGATCCCATTAGATACTGCACACCGATCAAAAGATTGTTTTTTTTGCATTCTGTTTGCTGTTTTTATTATTGAGGCATGGAACCAAGTGCATTGATATTCCTATTGTTTTCATATCGTTTTTCCAATTCAGTTAGCAATATTATTTTGTCTTTTAAGCACGATAGTGAAGGCTTGCAGCTTGCTAGAACTGTGAGTCTAGCACAATTTTGTGCATTTTGGTGTACATGTCTTGCACACTGGGACACTCCAATTTTTGTTTGTGAATCTCAAATCATAACAGCTACATAGGAATTGTAGATCTCCTTTCTGTTTTCTACCTTTGCATTAGGCCTAGTGACATGCAATGTTCTGGTACTTGGCTTCATTGTCACAAATATAAGCAGTACGTTTTAAGTAGAAATTGCTTTTTGGGGGCGTGTTTTTTAAGTTATTTAAATGTTTCCATTATGTCTCCACAAAGATTATAATTGCATCTGTCGCTAGGATATTTCTAGTATGTGACTTTCTTGGGGAAGTAAGCTTTCGTCTCATTGGGTTTGTCAGTTTTTCTAGTCTTGGTGCAATTGTTACCATTTTAACTGATGACATTACAAATGTGATACTTTAACTGAGAGTGATAATAGTGTGATTCAATTCATTGGTATTCATTGTGTTATTGGATCCAGGGGCAAAGTTCACAAAATCTAAAAGTGTGTGAATGATATGTGGAACAGATGGCAACTCCTTTCACCATCTAAACAGGTTTCGTGTTATCCAGCAATTACCCTATTTGGAACTGAGATCCTTAGATTATCCATTTCTCAATATAATAGTCATGACCATGATAGATACCTTTTTTGGCCTTTATCTAAAGATGTCTCCTTCAAGAGAGTAGTGGAATAGACTTAGTTACGAGCAAGACAACTAGGAGGTAAATTAAACAATGATTGAGAAGAGGTTAAGAGAGTCGTAGGTACTCCTGCCATTTAATCATGCTTCATTTAATTTTTTCACTTTCACTTTTAGAGCACTGAGCAGAAATCACATCATGTCAACCCCAACTCTGGACTAAGGGCCAGATGTATCATCAAGGCCATTTGCGATTCGGAAATAGCGATTTTTAAGAAATCGCTATTTCCGACTCGCAAAGTGCCATGCATCACATTTGCGAATCGGTAATAGTGATTTCTTAAAAATCGCAAATGCTATTACCGATTCGCAAATAGCGATACCGGCCCTATTCGCAGCTATGGGCCTGTTGGCTCATATCTGCGAATTTTTTACCATTTCCAAAATTGCGATTTCTGAACCAGAAATCGCAATTTTGGAAATGCAAAACCCCAGGGTGCTAAGGCCCCCTCTGCTGCACCCCAAAAGTTTTTTGGGGAACATGTAAGGTGCACACATGCCAAAAGGACATATGTGCTTTACATGTACAATTTAAAAATGCATTTTAAATGCATTTTTAAATTTTGCACATGGTTACCACCAAGTACAACTTGGTGGTAATTAGCAATTCCTAAATGCCAAAATCGCATTTAGGAATGGCTTCATACATGTGCTAAGAAATCGCAAATAAGGAATCCTTATTTGCGATTTCTAATTTAGAGAGTCGCAATTTTAAGGAATCGCTATTTTAGCGATTCCTTAAAATTGCATTCAGAATGCCTTTGATACATTCTGAAAGGGTTTTTGCATTCGCAAATGGGCATTCGCACCGTTTGCGAATGCAAAAAGCTTTGATACATCTGGCCCTAAGTGATGCTTTGTTCTAATTAAATAGTCAGATTCTCCTGGTTCTCAACAGTTCTAGGTAATCTGCTAAGCACCGACTGAGGTAGAATGCAGTCCTGCACCCCAGGGAGGGGCACAGATGAGGCAACCACTGCAGCTGGGGTAATCTACAGGAAACCCCCAGGTCATAGCACAGCATGTGCCTTGCCCCGCTCCACGCTCCTGCACAACCGACCAAGCCCCTATTGCAGATCCTAGTCAATAGGCACTCATCCTAGTCAATAGGCACTCACATTCAAATCATTTGATTCACCCAATAAAACTGGGGTTTATGAGCAAGAGCTATCTGGAAGGAAACTTCAGAAAGAACCACTTACTAGATAGTTTGAGCAGTCTTTGTTCCTATACCCAGGTCGGACTACTGATTTGCATGTCAGGACCACTATGGACATCTACCAGAGTTTCATCTGGCTTTGCCCGGCCCAGGCATAGTTCACCCTCTTTCAGGTCATATCACACATGCTCAGGCTCCACCTCCTTCACAGAGTCTTGAGAATGACAGATGGTGTGCCCGCCACAAGGGCAGGTGGGCATCCCACCACAGCTGCCACATGCCAGTCCTCTCCTTCATTGCGCCACAGGGTTTAAATTAGATTTTGTTAGATTCCTCTGGCCATGTTTTAAGACATATTGTTAGCCTAAATTTAACGTAACTGGTGCTCATGTAAAGTGCTCCAATACCTTTGAGTCGATATAAAACTGCAAAAAAAATAAAAAATCACAACAGACCCCTGGTGCCTGGCCTCTGTGAAGGGTAGATACACACTGAGCCGCTCAGTGTACCACACTTGCTGCCACAGACACCTAAGGGAATCACAGACCTGTTATTGCTTGATCTCTTGTGGCTGCAAGCCACTTGTGTCTCTAAGAAATTGAACTCCTCCTCCTTGTGGCCGCGTAACATGGAGGAATCTCATTTGTTATCAGCAATAACCAGCAACTGAGAACACCTCTGAACCACCAGCCACAGGTAATAAGAAAGAGGTATCAATCTGTCAAACTTTTCCATATCTGGGTGAGGTTTACTGTGTTGAGTCAAATTAGGATGCAAATTAAGCCACTCCTGGTGCTACCCTTCCATCAATCCCTTTAGGTTTCACCTTTGGTTTCCCTGAAACTGCTTGGTGGGTCATGGGAATCACACCACTATATTGCTAGTTGGTATTGTTTATGGTTGTAACTATGATGGTATCTGATCATCTTCGTATCTTAGAGTTTTGTTCTGGATTAATTAAATCAAACAAAGTTCTTAAGCGCACTACTCACCCGGTAGGGTCTCAAGGCGCTGGGGGGGGGAGTTACTGCTCGAAAAGCCATGTTTTGAGGTGCTTTCTGAAGTTTAGGAGGTCCTGGGTCTTGCGTAGGTTGGTGGGGAGGGAGTTCCAGGTTTTGGCGGCAAGGTGGTAGAAGGATCTGCCGCCGGAGGTGGTGCGTTCGATGCGGGGGATGGTAGCAAGGGCAAGGTCAGCGGAGCGGAGCTGTCGAGTTGGTTTGTGGAAGTTGATTCGTTCGTTGAGGTAGGCCGGTCCAGTGTTGTGGAGGGCCTTGTGTAATCGTGGACAAGGATTTTGAAAATGATCCTTTTGTTGATGGGCAGCCAGTGTAGGGATCTGAGGTGGGTGGATATATGTTCGTGGTGAGGGAGGTTGAGGGTGAGATGTGCAGCTGTGTTCTGGATTCGCTAGAGTTTTCTCTGAAGCTTGGCTGTGGTCCCTGCGTAGAGGGAGTTGCCGTAGTCCAGTCTGCTGCTTATGAGGGTGTGGGTGACCATTCTTCTTGTTTCTAAAGGAATCCATTTGAAAGTCTTGTGTAGCATGTGAAGGGTGTTGAAGCAGGAGGATGAAATGGCGTTGATTTGTGGAGTCATGGAGAGAGATGAGTTCAGTATGATGCCGAGATTGCGAGCGTGGGTGGTGGGTGTTGGGGGTGGTGGGCCACCAAGAGTCGTTCCATGCTGTCTTGTTGGGACCGAAGATGATGATCTCAGTTTTTTTCTGAGTTCAATTTGAGGTGGCTTGCTGTCATCCAGTTAGCGATGGCGAGGAGTCCGGTGTGTAGGTTATTCTTGGCGGTAGATGGGTTCCTCATGAAGGAGATGATGAGCTGGGTGTCGTCAGCGTATGAAATAATGGTGAGGCCGTGGGGGCGGATGATGTTGGCGAGAGGAGCCATGTAGATATTGAAATGGGTGGGGTTGAGGGAGGATCCTCGGGGGACCCCACAGATGGTCTTGGTGGCTGTAGACTGGAAAGGAGGGAGGCGAACTCTTTGGGTTCTTTCGGAGAGGTAGGAGGTGAGCCAGTCCAGGGCTTTGTGGCGAATTCCGGCATCGAAGAGGCGTGTGCGGAGGGTTTGGTGGCATACGGTGTCGAAAGCTGCGGAGAGGTCTAGAAGGATGAGGGTGATGGTTTCGCCCTTGTCCAATCTGGTCCTGGTGTCATCTGTACAGGCAATGAGGACGGTCTCGGTGCTGTGGTTTTTGCGGAATCCAGACTGGGAGACGTTGAGTATGTTGTTGTCTTTTAGGAAGCGAGATAGTTGTATGTTTACTATCTTCTCTATGACCTTTGCGGGGAAGGGGAGTGGGTCGGTAGTTTGTGAGGTCTTCAGGGTCTGCTTTGGGTTTTTTGAGAAGGGCGTTGACATCGGCGTGTTTCCAAATATCTGGGAAGGTTGCGGTCTCGAAGGAACTATTGATGACGGCCCTGAGCTGGGGAGCGATGATTTGGCTGGCCTTGTTGAAGATGTGGTTGGGGCAACGGTCTGTTGGGGAGCCTGAGTGGATGGAGCTCATGGTTTTGCCGATTTATTCGTCGCTGGTGGGGGTCCAGGTGTTCAGTAGGTTGGTGCGGCAGGGGGCTGTGGTGTTGGTTGTGTCAGTGGTGGTGATGGTGGGTGATGACGATGTGAAGCTGTCGTGTATGTCTGCGATCTTGTGGTGGAAGTAGTTGGAGAGGGAGTTGCAGAGGTCTTGGGAGTGTGGAGGGTCGATGGTGCAGGATTTGGGTTTGTTGAGTTCTTTGATGATGGCAAAAAGTTCCTTGCTGTTGTGTGTGTTGTCGTCTATGCGTTCTTTGTAGAAGGATCGTTTGGTGGTCCGAATGAGTTGGTGATGTTTGCCCATGGCTGATTTGAGGGCGGAGAAGTTGCTCACTGATGGTTCTTGGCGCCAGGCTTTCTACATTTTTCAGCATTCTCCTTTGGAAGACTGAAGTTCTGTGGTGAACCAGCGGGCGGTCTTGATGGTGCGGGTGTTGTTAGTTATTTTGAATGGGGCAAAGGAGTCTACGCATGTTTCTTGCCATCGTGTGAGGTTGAGGGCGGCGGCATTCGGGTCATTGGTACTGAGAGTTGGAGCTTGTGCGAGGTTGGAGATTAGTTGTTCTTTGGAGATCTTGTTCCACTTGCGGTAGGGGGTAGGATGTTGTTGGTGGTGGGTGGTGGGTTTCAGGAAGGTGAAATGGACGCAGTGGTGGTCAGTCCAGTGGAGTTCAGTGGTGTGAGTGAAGGTGATGTGGCTGCTGGAGGTGAAGATGGCGTCTAGCGTGTGTCCGGCCGAGTGGGTAGGTGAGGTGACCAGTTGCTTGAGGCCGAGGTTTGCGAGGTTGTCCAGCAGGGCCGTGGAGTTGCAGTCGTGGGTGCTTTCCAGGTGAAAGTTAAGGTCACCAAGGAGTAGGTAGTCTGTGGAGGTGAGGGCATGGGAGCTGATAGTGTCGGCGATGGTGTCACAGAATGGAGGGCGGGGTCCTGGTGGTCTGTAGATGACGGTTCCTCTTAGAGTGGTGTTGATGTGTACCTGAAAGTGTAGGTGCTCTGCGGTGTCTAGGGTGTCGTTGGTGTTGGTGGAAATCTTGATGGAGTTTCTGTGTATTATGGCGATTCCTCCTCCTGGTTTGTTGGTGCGGTCTCTACGGGTGATTTTGCATCCTTCTGAGATGGCTATGGCGATGTCGGGTTCTGATGCAGAGTTCATCTATGTTTCAGTGAGGAAGGCTATGTCGGGAGAGTTTGTGGTGAGTAGGTCCTAAAGCTTGATAGCGTGTTTGTGGGCGGAGTGGCTGTTAAGGAGGATGCAGTTTAGGTGATGTTGCAGTGCTTTTTGGTGTAGGTGGTGTTGGTGTGAGTGCAAGAGAAGTGGCATCAGTGGCATGTGAAAGGTCCGTGTGTGTGTCTGGGGTTGGCCTGGGCGCAGGCGGTGTGCCGGCTGGGGTTGAGAGCAAGGAGCTCTTGGCGGAGTAGTGGCACTTGGGGGGCCTGAGGAGCATGGACCAGGGAGACAGGCGCTGGGTGCGGTCCAGGCATGGACGGGCGCAGATGGGCTTGCCTCTGGTGCGCTGCGGCCACCATTAAGAATTGGAGGTGGGAGGGAGGAGAAGCTGGGAGGCGGGAGGTGGGAGGAAGTGGCCAATGGGGGGGGCGAGGCCACAGGGGACGCATCGGCTGGGTCAGAACAACTGGCTAGAGCCAGAAAAGAAAAACGGGCACAATTAGAGCAAATGATACGAAGCGGAGCAAAAAATGGGCACAGTTAAAGTTAAAAACAGTGTGTAAAACGAAAAGCCAATTACAAGAACCAAAATACGAATTACAGAAAACGAAATACACGGTACAAAGCACACTAGATACGCCTACCACTAGGCACCAGGGATGAGGTGCAGGTGGGTGCCTGCGGGTGGTGGAGGGCCTCAAACTTCTTTTTGCAGCAACAGCAGGGTCAGGGGCACGGAGGCAAGCTGGTGGAGCCGAGTGTACTCCTGGCCCAAAGCAGGTCAGGGGATCACACTAGGTGCCACGCAGCGGCCACCATTAAGAAGGGGTGGTGGGAGGGAGGAGCAGATAGGAGGCAGGAGGGAGTGGCCAAGGGGGGTGTGAGGGGGGCGAGGCCGCAGGGGAAGCAGCGGCTGGGTCAGAACAACCGGCAAGAGCCAGAAAAGAAAAACGGGCACAATTAGAGCAAATGATACGAAGTGGAGCAGAAAATAGGCACAGTTAAAGTTAAAAACAGTGTGTAAAACGAAAAGCCAATTACAAGAAACAAAATACGATTTACAGAAAACGAAATACACGGTACAAAGCACACTAGATACGCCTACCACTAGGAACCAGGGATGAGGCGCAGGTGGGTGCCTGCGGGTGGTGGAGGGCCTCAAACTTCTTATTGCAGCAACGGCGGGGTCAGGGGCACGGAGGCAAGCTGGTGGAGCCGAGTGTACTCCTGGCCCAAAGCAGGCTTGGCAAATGCCTTAGCTATGATTTGTCATGCACAGGTCCAAGAATTTCACCTCTAGATGCACAGTATGAATGCCTCCGTGTGTCCCTCTTAGTTAAGCCCCCAGTTTAAAAAACAGCAAAATGGAACAGGAGTAAATTCCATTATTCTTTGCTGAAGTATTCAGATGACTGGTCTGCTTTGAACATTCTAACTTTTTCAAAGTAAATGCATCAGAAACCGGGGTATTCAGTAAAGTTCATCATGGAGCCACCAAGATGTAGGGTCTGGGACAGATGGTAGCTCATCTCGCGGCAGACCAGCAGCTCGATCCCCAGATCTAACTAGGAGCTTTTTAACTGCAGCAACAATAATATACCCTATTGGATCTGGAATAACCGCAGCTCTTGGCACCAGTATTACCCTCCAATAAATCCTGGTTGAAGAATTTAACTTGTACTCATTCTGTTCACAGGGCCTTGAAAGAGTCCTGTATTGTTAGTTTTCATCATGTCTTGCATGAGTAATTTGCTTACCTACTGTGTTAGCTGTTTCTCAGGCTCCCTCTCCGGAATTAAACCTTGATTCCCCGATAGCTGATTTAATTAGCCATATCACATTTCACTGTATTGGCTCTTCATACTTACACATGCATGGCTTAATCTTTGAGACAAGCATATGCTTCTGGCAGGCTCAATCAGGGGGCTGAACCTACTGGACAGGCGGAGGAGCTGCATGCCTGTCCCAGACCGACCTTCACAACCCTCTGGAGCCTGTCGGGAGGAGTCCATACTTGCCTTCAGGGGTTTGGAGGGATAGGGAAGTCACATGGACACCGGTGGACCCTGCCGACTCATAAGCGATGGAAGGGAGAGGCGGGTTGAGGGGCTGCCTGAGCGAGATACAGGGCTGCTGGCATGGGCAGCCAGACCTCCACAGTGCGATTGTTACAAGCTGCTATGGAAATGTGTTGGGTTAGAGAACAGAAATGGTGTGGCATGCAGTGCCCAGCCCGACAGTGGCATCTGGGACTAGCATCACCTGACTCCATTCGCTCTGCTCAGACTACAGAGGGGCACAAGCTACCAGGCTGATTAGCCTTCGGTCTTTTGGGTGGCCTCCATAAAAGACAGACCCTAGAACAGTGCTTAATTTGTAAATAAAAAGGTGCCGAGGCTAAAAGCTCTCCTCTTAAACACGCGGCTGCTGCAATTTAAAAAAATTGTGAGCACGTAATACTGGGGCAGAGTAATCCTGAAGCCACCTCGGGCCTCTTCAATCCATTAACAGCCACTACCCACCCCTTCAGCTCTCTCTTGCAGCTTCCTGCCTTTCCCTTTTCTGACGCTTCTTCTTTTTTCTCTTCCTCCGTCTTTCCCACGTGTCTTTTGCTCAAAGTAATGCTTGAGACACAAAACTAAGCGCCGGCCCTCAGAAATAAGTGCCGGTGCTCAGCCCCGGAAACAACAAGCACAAATTAAGCACTGCCCTAGAGTCAGACAGTCTGGGGAATTGAAGATCTTTGCTTGACACAACAGCTGAGGTTGGCCAAACAATCCATCCTTGAATGGACCAAGCGTGCCAAATCCATCAGAGTACGGTGCTGACTAGACCATCCCCTAAAAATCTGTCCTGCTTTGGGATGTCATCTTCATATACCTCCCTTTGTAGCAGCCAACAGTAGTACAAAATACACCACGTTGGTGCACAAGGAAGGTAGTAATAAGTTGCTGAACACTGCCAATTTCCACCTGGACAGTGTTGGCTGCACAAAATTGTCAGCCATCTAAACCACTTAAAGCCACGTAAGCAGCTTTCCTTCTGGTTTTAAGATAAATACACCAGCCAAAGTCCTGACACATCTCTTAGATAGGAAATGCATCGACAGTGTTGGGGCCAAGGAACATGGATTGTAAAAAGGGGTTTAAAGATTCAATGGAAGGGCGAGAGGTTTGATCAACAAGGCCCTAACATTTTTATTGCTAATATCTTGCCCAATTGCACGTTCATTTCGGGATATCAAGTGATGTGATTAACTAGTTTCCCCACGTGTATGAATAGATTAATTTGAACTGTTTTTTAACCAGAAAGTTTTGTTATGCTGTATCCATATCTGTTATCACACAGGATCACTGGTTTTGTTGGATGGTTCTTAGAGTAATTCACTCTAATACAAGTACATGGTTTCACGGTTTGATTAAGGACACAAATGTCTAACGCTGTCATCAAAATTGTAAGAAAGTTTAATGATGTTGAAATGCTGCGCTTTTGTCTGTGGGTTTTATATGCTAGACCTAAAAGGATGAAGAATGGAATCCTTAATTTAATGTTGGCTTGTAATTATTTTGTGTGATCTGACTGAAGCTAAAAGTTGGTATCTGTTTAAATCATTGTTGAAGCAAGCGGGTGAGGCACCTTTTGTGTATATATTATTTCTGTAGCCCAGCCTCGTTCCCACTTTACCTTCAGCCCAGCCCAATTTTATGACTGGTCACATTGCATCAGGGTATCTCTCATGGGTTTTAAAGTCTTTCTGCTTTAATGCTGGAGCCCTCTGTAGTGTCCTGCTGGACACGTTCTAGTGTTTTGCCAGCCTCTCTGTTGAGGGCTGGCCTCCCACCTACACCCCACACCCACCCAACACAGGCGTCACCGGTCAGGTGACCCTGGCAATAAAAAGGGCCGGGCGCACGTGCCCAGGGCCAGTTCCACCCACACAGAAACGGTGTCCGTGTCATCTCCTTTTAGTAGCATGGGGGCCTAGGGCCCCAACACTACACCCTCTTCCAACTTTGGGATCCCTAAGTGCAAAACCTGTCCCTGCTTTTTATCATCTGAGCTGTTCTTTTCAAGGGCGATGTTCATTAAACTCGCAGCCTCGTCTGTGATCATGGAGTAGGGTATTTTTTTATCTTGTTGATTTTACAAATATTCACCAACTCTTACATATATTTTAAGAATATCCACCGTATAATAATTAGGCAATGTGATTTTTTGTACATACAGTTGTTCAAGTCATATTTCGGCCCGTCTTTGGTTTCTAGAGTCTGTGCATTGTGACACCGTACATTCTACGGTGTACAAACCAAAAGAAAGAAGAACAAACCCCCTTGGCCGGCCCATCTCTCCGCATGTATTAAGAGTCAGGAGTGTGGCAGCATGTCCCCGCCTGCCCCCTCTGCGGGACCACCAACCTCGCCCTCCTGGGGTTATGGAGCTGTACTATTGGCACATATTTTCCAACTGTCTGTGGAGCCTGCGGCTTGTGCATAGATATCAGTAAGTCGAGGGCCTCTGTAAACAGGTGTGCCAATTCACTCCACGTGTTTGCTGTGCATCAATTGTTTCTCAGTATGCAGAGCGGTGACCTCCACTCCCGCCTACGTTTTGGCGTCCTCTTTCCAATCTGCACCGAGGGGCGCCCTAGGGGTGCCTCTGATGCATTGTTGTGGCCTATTTGGCCAGATGTATGAAGAATCCACTTTGCAATTCTCTAATAGCGATTTTTAAGAAATCGCTATTTCTGATTCGCAAAATGGTATGTATCATATTTGTGATTCGGTAATAGCGATTTCTTAAAAATCGCAAATGCTATTACCGAAACGCAAATAGCGCTTCTGAGCCCATTCGCACCTATGGGCCGGTAGGCCCATATTTGCGAATTTTTTGCATTTTCCAAATTGCAAATTCCTAACTGGAATTCACAATTTAGTAAATGCAAAACCCCAGGGTGCTGATGGCCTAAGGCCCCCTTTGCTGCACCCCAAAAAATATTTCAGGACATGTAAGGTGCACACATGCCAAAGGGGCATGTGTGCGTTACATGTCAATTTTAGAAATGCATTTTTAATGTATTTTTTAAGTTTGCACATGGTTTCCACCAAGTTTTACTTGGTGGTAATTGCGATTTCTTAATGCCCAATTCGCATTAAGGAAAAGCTTGATACATGTGCTTAAGAAATCGCAAATAAGGATTTCTTATTTGTGATTTCTTATTTAGAGAATCGCAATTTGCGATTCTCTAAACGGGCTCGCAATTTTAAGGAATTGCTATTTTAGCGATTCCTTAAAATTGCAAAGCGAATGCCTTTCATACATACTGAAAGGCATTTTTGCATTCACAAATGGCCATTCGCACCGTTTGCGAATGCAAAAACGCTTGATACATCTGGCCCTATGTTGCTAACTTACTTAACATCAAAAGAATACCTCCTGCGGGAAACCTGGGAGGAAGGGTCATTACGCAAATTAATGTAAAATAGAGTACGAACAAGAGATAGAAGAGAGCGTGTACTACGTGTCAAGTTGAAGCAGTTCAAAAAGGAGTGAAGTACATACCATTGTATGTGTCTGATGTGAAATTTGTGTTGAAGGTTTGTGATACTGAGCAAATTATCATGCTGGTCTACAAAATAATGTTTGATGACAAAGTGATAGCATTTGTAGACTCGGGTCACCATTCACCCTTGTAGGAGATCACATCTGAGAAAACATTGTTGGGAAGGATGATTGCAGGATGGCTGCAGCCTGGGGTGACCACTGAGTTAAATGGGGTTACACCTATGTTGATATATTGTAAAGCAGAGAAACAATGGGTAAGGTTTACCTTGCCAAAACGATTGACACTTTATTGGCAAGGAGATGTCAGGGTGAGTTATGGATCATTTTAAATCCTCAGCAGGTATTGATAGTTGGTAAGCGAAAATGGGGGCATTATTTTCAAATTTCCTGACGTCTTCCTGGATGGTTTGCAACAGTCAAAAGGGCTTGGCCATTGTATCATTTTGAAAAAGGATGCACAACTGGTTGTGCACAGAGTTTGGGAAATCACTCATTGGATGACTGAAGCATTAAATAAGCACCGGCAAAGCCAGTCAGTCCCACCACGCAAGAGCTATTGGCTTTGCCAGTGTGTTCTAGCTATGTTGTACACCAACGTGGCTGCTGCTCCGCATGGCTAAAAGTTAATAAGCATGGAGTGGAGTTATGTAAAGTGGAGAAGAGTGGCATATAGAGTTGTGGAGTGGTGTGGAGAGGAGTAGAGTGACATGGAATGGTGTGGGATGGTGTGGTGTAGAGTGTTGTGGAAGGAGTAGAATGTCATAGAGTGGAAGGGCGTAGAGTAGAGTAGGGTTGAGTGGCGTACAGTGGAATAGACTGTCAGAGTAGAGTGTCTTAGTGGAGTGGCATGGAGTGGCATAGAGTGGCGTAGAACAGAGTGGCGTGGCGTAGAGGTGTTGCATAAAGTGGCATATAGTGTAGTAGCGTAGAGTGGTACAGAGTGGAGTGCATTAGCATAGCGTGTAGTATTGTAGAGTGCATTGGCACAGAGGGAATTGGTGTACAGTGCAGTACAGTGGCGTAGAGATGAGTCGTGCAGAGTAGAGTACAGTGGCATAGAGTATAGTGGTGTATAGTGCGGTGGCTTCGAGTAGAGTGGCTTAGAGTGCAGTGGAGTAGAGTAGATTGTTTCAGGGTAGAGTAAAATGGGGTAGAGGGGAGTGGTGCAGGGTAGAGTGGAGTGGTGCGGGTAGAGTGGTGAGGTGTAGAGCAGAGGAATGTAGACTGCACTGGCGTAGAGTAGAGTGGCAAGAGACCTCCCTGCACAGAACATGGAGGTGGACCCTCTCCGGACTCACTCAGGCCAGGTGCTGTGCTGAGGGGGCTCCCTGGAGCTCAGGCACCCCTACCCGAACAGTGGGGGTTGTGGGAGCCTTTGTTATGCCCCTGGGCATAGCATGCATTGGTGGAGTGCAGGAGCGTAGAGCATTGCAGAGTAGAGTATAGTGGCAGTAGAGTGCAGTGGTGCAGAGTAGTTGGGTAGAGTGCAGTGGCATAGAGTGCTTTGGTTTTGAGTAAAGTGGTACAGAATGCATTGGCATACCACACAATGGCATAGAGTAGAGAGGTGTAGAGTGGAATAAAGTGGAGCAGCGTAGAGTGCAGTTGCATACAGTATAGTGGGGTATAGTGCAGTGGCTTAGAGTAGAGTGGCTTAGAGTGCAGTGGAGTAGAGTAGATTGTTTCAAGGTAGAGTGAAATGGGGTAGAGGGGAGTGGTGCAGGGTAGAGTGGAGTGGTGCGGGTAGATTGGTGAGGTGTAGAGCAGAGGAATGTAGACTTCACTGGGGTAGAGTAGAGTGGCATAGAGTGTAGTGGTGTAGAGTGGCATAGAGTTGAGTGGTGCAGAGTAGAGTGTCATTGAGTTGGGTGGCAGAGAGAGCAGTCTTGCAGAGTAGAGTGTCATAGAATGCAGTGCCATGGATTGTATTGGTGTAGAGTTCACTGGTCCAAGGTACGGTGACACAGAGTACAGTAGTGCTGAGTAGAGAAGTGCAGACAGCAGTGACGTAGAGAGCAGTGGCGTAAAGTAGTTCAGAGGAGAATAGAGTGCTGTAGAGTGCAGTGACATAGAGCGCAATGGTGTAGAGTGGCATAGCCAGTGGCATATCGAAACTGGAAGAGACCTCCGTGCACAGAACATGGAGGGGGACACTCTCTGGACTCACTCAGGCCAGGTGCTGTGCTGAGGGGGCTCCCTGGATCTCTGGCTCCCCCACCCGCACAGTGGGGCCTGTGGGAGCCTGTGTTACGCCCCTGGCCATAGCATAGATTGGTGGAGTGCGGGAGCATATAGCATTACAGAGTAGAGTATAGTGGCAGTAGAGTGCAGTGATGCAGAGTAGTAGGGTAGAGTGCAGTGGCACAGAGTGCTTTGGTTTTGAGTAAAGTGGTATAGAATGCATTGGCGTACAACGCAATGGCATAGAGTAGAGTGGAATAAAGTGGAGCAGCGTAGAGTGCAGTCGCATACAGTGGAGTGATGCAGAGTAGAGTGCAGTGGCATTGAGTAGAGTGGTGCAGATGAGAGTAGAAAGGCAGAGTGCAGTGTCATAGAGTGCAGTGGTGCACAGTAGATTAGAGTGGCATAGAGTGGATTGGCATAGGGTGTAGTGGCATACAGTGTAGAAATGTAGAGTGCATTGGCACAGAGGGAATTGGTGTAGAGTGTAGTACAGTGGCATAGAGTTGAGTTGTGCAGAGTAGAGTGCAGTGGCACAGAGTAGATTGGTGCAGAGTAGAGTGACATAGAATTTAGTGGCAGAGTGCAGTGATGTAGAGTAGAGTGTCATAGAGTGCAGTGGTGTAAAGTGCATTGATGTAGAGTAGAGCGGCGTAGAGTGGTGCAGAGTAGAGTATAGTGGCGTATAGTTCAGTGGCATACAATGCAGTGGTGTCGAGTAGAGTAGTATAGAGCTCCGTGACTGAGAGAGCAGTATTTCAAAGTAGAGTGGGGTACAGTGAAGTTGCATAGAATGGAGTGGTGCAGAGTAGAGGGGAGTGTTGCCATGTGGAGTGCAGTTGTGTAGAGTGGAGTGATGCAGAGTAGGGTGGCGCAGAGTGTAGTGGCATGGAGTGCACTGGTGTAGATTGACATAGAGTAGACTAGGGTCAAGTAGAGTGCAGTGGGTAGAGTGCAGTGGTAGAGAGTGTACTGTTATGGAGTATACTAACATAGCATGCAGTGGTGTATAGTACAGTGGCTTGGAGTGCAGTGGTGTAGACTGGAGTGGCACAGAATAGAGTGGTATGGAATGCACTGGCATGGAGTGCAGGGGTGTATAGTAGTGTGGTGCAGGGAGAGTGGCATAGAGAGCAGTGGTGTAGAGGGCAGTTGTGCAGAGTAGAATACAATCGCATAGCATGCAATGACATAGAGTATAATGGCATAGAGTGCAGTGGCATAGTGTTGTGGAGTATAGTGGCATAGAGTGCAGTGACACACAGTAGATTGGCGTAGAGTGCAGAGGCATTGAGTGCATTGGTATTGAGTAAAGTAATGTAGATTGGATTGGCATAGAGTGCAGTGGTTAGAGTAGAGTGGTATAGAGTGGTGCAGTGTAGAGAGCAGCAGTGCTGAGTAGACTGCTTAAGAGCAGAGTGGTGCGTGGTAGTGTTGAGCGCAGTGGTGCAGAGTAGAGTAAAGTGGCATAGAGTGGATGGGCATAGAGTGCACTGGCATGGAGTGAAGTGGGACAGAGTAGAGTGCATTGGCATAGAGTGCAACGGCATAGAGTGCAGAGTTGAATGGCTTAGAGTGAGGTGGCACAGAGTGGAGTGGTGTAGATTGCTGTGGTGCATGTTAGAGTAGTGTGGGTAGAGTGCATTGGCACAGAGTGTTTTAGATTAGAGAGGTGTAGAGTGAAGTGGCATAGATTGGAGTGGTCCAGAGTAGAGTGCAGTGACGCAGTGTGAAGTGGTATAGTGTGGTGTGGTTCAAACTAGAGT
This sequence comes from Pleurodeles waltl, assembly GCF_031143425.1. Lineage (NCBI taxonomy): Eukaryota > Metazoa > Chordata > Amphibia > Caudata > Salamandridae > Pleurodeles > Pleurodeles waltl. The sequence continues at coordinate 905,350,686 of NC_090444.1, read as the reverse complement.
GCAGTGGGGTAGAGTGGTTCAGAGTAGAGCAGAGTATGGTAAAATGGAGCATGCATGATGTGGTAGCGTGCTGCCATTACAGATAACACTTCTTCAGTTGAAATGACCATTACATTTGCACAGGCATGGAGTTTTACTGATAAATGTATACAGCACACAAACGATAATGTGTGGAAATGTCATCACTTAATGTATTGGTTTGTTTTGACTATGTTAAAATATTTGTTTCCACCACAATTCAGGGTTACTAAAAATGTGCTTTATTTGTGCTGCCCTAATTCTGATATTCTCTGAAACTGCACAGTTCATTTACAGACATTTAAATGTTATTGTAAGAAAAAAAATAACATCATACAGCCTTCCTCAAGCACGCCCAAGTACCCAGCATGATTGTTGCATAAATCCTCTGACTTTGTCAGAGAAAGAAAAGTAAACCCAAAGTCCGACATTTGACCTCTGCCTTTGAATGCATAACAGATGTGACAAGATAAGAATAACATTTAAAGGCCTGTTTACAGAAATCCAGTACTTGTGGAAGAATGTAGTAAATAGGGTTTGAGCAATGGAAGGGCCAATCTCAAGCTAACAGCCTAACACAAATAAACCCAAAAAATAGCAAGCAAGCAAATGTGGCTTAAAAAATTACAAAGCTAATGATAAGCAATGGTGTGGAATGCATTCCCAGGGAAGCTTTCAGAATGTCCCAAGGTGCTGTTAGCAAACCAGAGAGCTGTGTTGTCTAGTAGGCTTTGACCTAAAAAGGAATTGGAGAGATTGCAGAGATTAGAACTAATAGAAGAGACAGAGGCCCTCATTACGACTTCGGCAGTCTTTTACACAGACCACCAAAGCTGCGGGCGCCAGAAGACTGCCAGCTCTGGCGGTCTTCCGACCGCCATATTACGAGTAGTGAGAGGTTTCTGCCACAATTTGGGCAGAAATCCACCAGTAGTCGTCCGGGTAGTCGGATGCGTTGGGTGGTTTTACCACTTGCCCCGCCCCGCCAAAAGGACTCCACCAGCCATATTACAAGCAGTAAAATGACCTGGGGGTTTCCTGATGGTGGGACGCTGCCGGTGGTGGAAGCTCCCGTTCCCTGCCGGACAACCTCCTCGCCGGACAAGGTAAGTTGATCGGCCGACAGGGGAGGGGGGTGGTAGGGTGTTGTGTGTTCGTGCGTGAGTGGGTGATGTCTGCGTCTATGAATGTAAGTGTGTATGCATGTGTGTATGCATGTATGGTGTATGAATGTGTGCGTGATTGTTGAAGTTAGTGCGTGTTGGAATGTCTGTGTGATGCATGTATAAATGCTTGTAAGTGAATGCATGTATGGATGCTTGTAAGTGAATGAGTGTATTGATGCTTGTGAGTGAATGCATGTATGTAATGCGTGTGGGTGTCTGTGTGAGTATGCTGGGAGGGGCGCTGTACTGGTGGGGGGAGGGGAGTGCTGTACTGGTAGTGGGAGGGGCGCTGTACTGGTAGAGGAGGTGGGGGCGCTGTACTGGTAGGGGCGAGAGGGGGGTAGGGCACTGTTCTGGTAGGGGGCTTGGGGGTTCTGGTATGGAAGGGGGTGGAGGTATTGGGCTTGCAGGGGGGGTGGTAGAGTCGTCTGCCAGTGACAGGAAAAAAAAATCCTGTCACCAGTAGCCTTTCCGCAGGGTTTTCGTGGCAGTGCTACCGCTGCAGAAACTCTGGTGGAAAGCCGACTCCTAATACCGCCAGCGGCCTTCATTGGACCGCCGGGTCGGAGATGCTAATCTGTGGCCCGGTGGGTCCAACCGTCACTCATAATCTGGCAGTCTCCACCGCCGGCCTGTCGGCACTGGGACAGCCACAGCGAGTCTGGCGGTCAGTTGACCACCAGACTCGTAATGAAGGCCAGAGTTATCAGAGTGGCTTGAACCAGTTGTATCAGTCGCGTTGGCGCCAGAGGATAATAATAGAAGTGTTAGATTATCCCTAGACCTTCAAGAGGTGAATAAGGACTTATAGGACGAAAGGCACCCAGTAGCAAACATTTGCTATGGAGTTTTTCATGTTGGAAGGAGCTATTTTTTTAGTGTTATGGATCTATTTGCAGCATACCACTAAGTGGTGTTGAGTGATAAACTAAACCCTCATACATTGGGTGTGACACCACTTGGGGCAGACAGATCAAAATGCATGTCCCTCAGTTTGCCTTGAGCAGCAGCATGCTTCCAGCGTATTATGACAAAGTTGCTGGAAGGCACTGCACAGCAAAAGTGTTCCAGGATGATATTCTGGTCTATGGCTCTGATAAGGAGGATCATGATAGGATAATTTTGCATATACTGGAAAGGTTGCTGGATGTTGGATTGGCAGTAAAATGGAAGATGTGCTAGTATGGGGAGGGTACAGTATTATATGTAGGACACACTGTCTCATGGAAAGGTATCATTCCTAAACCTGATTTAGTAAAATCCACAGTAGAAGCACTAAAAGCTGAGAACAAAGATGAATTATGTCCTTTTATAGGTTTATCAGAATAATATGCTAAATTTATCAGTAATATCACCAGTTTAGCCTAACATATCATGCTGCTTTTTGAAAGAAAAGGTAACAGATTTTTGAGGTCTGAAAATTGTCTGGAAGACTTCAAATAGATAAAGCATCACCGTAGCAAACTGCCTATATTTGGGTACTTTGACATGTTTAAAAAAAAATTTATGCTAGTTTGAAGGGTTTATAGGTGGTCTTGTCCCAGTTTGACAATGGTGTAGAAAAAGTTGGAGTGTTTGCCTTGAGAGCTCTGAAGGGTGCTGAGTCAAATTAGTCAGTGGTGGGAAGAGAGATAATTTAATGCACTGGGGTATCAAGCATTTTAAATTCTGTTTAAGGGTTCTTCCTTTTATTGCATGAAGAGACCATAGACCATTGGTGAATGTTTCCACATGCAAAGAAAGTGAAACATTCACTCCTCGCATAAATTCCTGGACGGTGTCAGGAATTTCAATTTCAATGTAGAGTACTTATCTGAGTATAGCACTGCTGATATTCTTTCCAGACTGTCAAAGAGGGACAATTTGAGAAAACGCTTACTATACACTGAACGGATGCAGCTGCCATTGCCAGAGGAGAACTGCTTAAGGGGAGAAGAATGATGAAGTGTTGGCATAGGTTTGTGAGTAAATTGTTAGACGGTAGATAAATTGCAGAGGTCTGTCTGAAGAGGAAAATGGTTGTTGGAGTGCGAGGGATGAGCTGCGTATTAACTGTGGTAGTTTGATAAGAGGGCAGAAGTTGATACCTCCAAAAGATTTAAGGGACAAGGTAATTAACTTTGCACATGAGGCCCATTTAGGAAGGAACAGGACTATGGCATGAGTAACGATGTAAAGAATGCTTCTGTGTTACTTATGGAAGTACCAGAGAGACTTTGAAACAACCTGGGTTTGGATATTGTGAGGTCGTTCAACCTACTGCAAGTGTCAGATACATCTGTCATCATTGTGGCCGAATAGACTGCCCAGTGGAATTCGGTGAATGCAGTGACCACTCACTCTGTCATTGAGTTTTTGAAGAATTATTTTTTTGGGGAGGGTATTCCTGAGTATATTGTCACAGACAAAGGGGTGCAATTAATTTCTGTGGAATGCAGGATGTTCTTATGGATGTGGGTGTTACTCATTTGAGGACAGCATTGTGTCTACCCCATCTTAATGGATTAACAGAGTGTGAAAAGGTTGGTTAAAGGGAGTGTCTAGCAAGAAGTGCAATACCATCAACCTCTAAAAGGGATGTTGAAGGAAACACTTTGGGCTAATAGGACAACATTAAACACCGTGACTGGGGTAACTCCTTTCCAATTACTGAAAGGGGGAATGGCTTGGACCAACGTGCATCCAGAGTGGCTGTAAGAAAGGTGTAAGCAGGGTTTGAGATTAAATAATGGGATGAAGTGTAGGATAGGATGCAGAGACATCAGTATAATAATAAAAACAGGTGTGATGGTATGCATGGTGTGAAAGTCTAAAAATGATCTGTTGATAAAGTTTGGGTGAAGAAACCCCGAATGGGAAGTAAAGGTGTTTTAAGCTACTATGGCCCTTTGAAAAGCACCAAAGTTAGAAGGAATGGTTTTGCTGTAGAGATTAGTGACACATGAAGCATTTCGAGATTAGTGAGGTGCACAGATGGAGCTGGTCCCATTGAGTGCTGTGGAGTTGGGGAGGCAAGGAGTGGGTGTGGAGAAAAACTGCGGACCATGAGAGATCCACCTTCTTCTGTGGATGGCAGATTATGTTTCTAACTAAGCCAATATTCATGCTTCATTTTGATTATTTGTTTTTGTGTTGTGTATGTTAATGTTACCGTGTGTATTCCCCTGTTCATGTTTTGTGCTTTGTGGCATTTTTGGCAAGCAGGGGGATGTGTTGCATTTTGTGCCTTGAAGTTACCAAGGGTTTTTGTGTTAGAATGTAGGTCTGTAATGTAGTTTACTTTTGGAATGTAGTGTGAGTCTGTGGGAGCCAGAAGTCAGTTGAGAGGGACTTACCTGCGTGGTAGTATGTTTGGTGTATTATATCCTGTATTTCTTCAATAAAGAATCTGACATACCCTGGTGGGGTTGAGAATTTTTCACTTGGAGAACAGAACTGGGTGCCTCACCAAATCACAGCAGCTCTCCAACCCCTCCCACACCTTCCAATCTGTCTCTGCTCCACACTACATCAATCTATGTTTTTATCATGCCTGATTTTCTTAAGTAGTTAATGGGGGATGGGGTGAAATCACTTCACAAGGGCAATATTCCTTCCCTTAGTTTCCATTAGAAATTGCTAGTGGGTCGCAAACGCAGTTCCGTACCCATGCAGGCAACCTCATTTGCAGGTGATGGTATATAATTCAAAGAGCAATCCTGTGAGAGAGGGTTATTAGAGAGTCATTGAAATTTGCATCTGCCCCTGCAATGGCATGGGCACTTAATCCAGATCTGATCTTTTCTCCAATCTTCTGAGTCCGATTAATCTTTTTAGGAGTTCCAGGGGGCAAGGAGAAAATACATTCACACACTTCAATGAATGACAGTGTAACTCATTTCATTATACATTAAATCTCAGAGACAGACTCAGAGTTAAACATACATACATTAGTCTCAAAACCATACTATATATGTAGAGAATCACCAAAGGAGAATCAAAAGGTTGAACAACATTTCACAAGCATGTAAAAGACCAATATCTTAATGGCAGCAGTGCAGTAAATAAGGAAAAGTGTATGACGCTTTGAATTCAAGCTTTTCCTGGCTAATCATTGAATCTAAATTTCTGAATATTCTAATAGACTAAAGATAAGTTCAGAGAAAAATTGCAGTATTTCAGAAACTTCAGTAGAAATTCTGTCAAGAGAGATTTGAGTAGCGCAGAGCCACTTAGTCTCACAGAAAGGAGAGGTCCAATCTAGTTAAGGGAGCAAGGGAATCTGAATCTGAACTAAGTAAACAACACTTTAATCAACCTCCACACCTTCCAGTGGCTGACATCACAGCCAAAGAATTTTCCACTAACAGGGCACCATTGTGAAACATATCCTATTAGCCTTCGCTCTCTCCAGTACACTTCTCTGCAACCTTGGATTACTCTCAGGTGTTTGTTCTTACAGCTCCTTGCTAATGGTTTTGATCCTGGCAACCCATCTCACGCTTCCCTAGCTATACTTAACAATGCGCTCTCATTAAATGAAGACTAGTACCATTGCACCTGCAGAGGGAAGAAAAATAAAGCACGAAGAAAGCAAACTTCGTGTGGAAATTAAACACAGAAATCATGTAGGCCTTAACTCCAGCCTGGACGAAATAATTAAAAGTGCACATTTTGGGTATACATATACACATGCAGTTCTATTAAACTCAGCGAAAGAAGAGTGATTATAAAATGAATAATTTGTTAAGGTACTAAAGTATCAATACATCTAATTAACATTGCATACATGCAGTTTAAATCTAACATTTATATTTTGAGTCATAGATGCAATGTAAAGTTGTGGTCTATCAATGCGCCACATATACATGGATATAGTTTTCACACATTATATATGTAATTTGAGTGCTTCATTCCACTTCGCCCAGTAAAGCATAATGGCTAGCCTAGTTATGTTCTTTCAACACCCTTCTGATAACATATTAAGTCATCACAAGCTACTCTATTTCTGGAATGAGACTCTCTAGAACCTTGTAGTTTTCATTAGCTTTCGTCTAGATTCTTCCAGACGCTTCATGTCATCATAATATTTACACTGATTGTCCTCCAATTCAACTTCAGCTCTCTTCCTTTTCTTTCCCTGCTGAATCTTCACTCTGTGGAAAACTTTATAGCCTATTACCAAAACCATTGCACATATGGCAATGACCAACAAAGGCTTCAGAATTAAATCTACAACTCCACTTCCTAATTTTCCAAACCATCTGCCTATAGAAGAAAATCCATCTCCAATTGCTTCCCATGCACCTGTTGCTTCCAATTCTTTCAAATCTTTCATCAACCCAGAAATATTCTGAATATACTTCTCCAAATCCTTACTTGTGTCCAGAATGTAAGTGCAGCATTGCTGAACCTTCAGTATCCAGCAGACTCCACCCTCTTTTGCGAGCACAAACTAATGCAAGCCTATTTTGCAAAACCATCGATTTTATTGCTATCATCTCAAAATTTACAGCCAATAAAGCTCCTGCTGTGCTAGTAGCTTATTTATCCACTATGGTAGACAGTCTTATTAACTTCAAGTCATTCAAAACCCTTCCCACAGATGGAATCAGTGTGTCAAATATATCACCCACCACTTCTCCATCGCTAACACCCCATTTGGGTCTATAACCTTTAGTCCGGACAGGATCATCAAGATGTTCCACATGATAAATATTAGGAAAAACTACACTTAAATAACATGTATGATACCATCCCTTGGGCAGCTTAAAATAAGAACAATCTCCACAGATAAAATAAACTCCAGGAATAACAACATACTCGCCATCCAAATACAACTTGTAATTCCCTCGGACTCAAAAAATATGTTGGCATTCGATCTTTCCCACAAATATATTGTCTGTATTAGATAATTCCATTCAAATACAAATCTTCCCTTGTGTTTCAAATTTAATGCTAATGGAGCTAAGTTACCAGCTAACTGAAGTCCAATCTTTCCTTAGTCCATTTTTCTGACTTCTGTTGGTGTGAGTAGACTGTGTCTAAAAATGGAACAGGTTTGAAGAACCTTGTAGTAATTTTCAATTCTAAAGGAGCTGGGCGTTGGTTCAAATGTTCAAATATAGGGATTTCTGAAAAGATTAAACCATATTTGGAAATATAATACTGATAATGACCTGTCCCATAAAACAGACTTAACAAAAGACTACAGGAAATCCCATCCGTTTCGGGGATTTGATGATATGTAATACCTTCTGACACTGAAGCAAGTAATTGTGTACATACATAACAGTCCCTTGCCTTCATCGTGTCAATATACTTGCAAATCAATCTAAAATATACATTTGCAGAATAATCTCCTATAGATGCTTGTAAGTGTAGTCTATCTCATCTACATTATAAAGATTACTATCTCTGGGGCTGAATATTTGATGGGTAACACTAAGGATAGATTATTTTTCTATTACACCTAATATATACCTATGTCTACTTTTCTGATTTGGCTCCACTACTTCTCTAAAACCAGATCTAAAATTGGGTGGAATGCAGCAGTAACAGAATACTTCTCTATTAACTCCACCTGTGCAAACAGCAAAAAAGGATCAAACGAGTTCAAAATATGTACATAAGTCTTTGTGAGTATTTCCTAACCGTACCCGGTGTTCTTCTAAGAGGTAACCCTTTTTCTTCTTCTACTCAGGCCTAGGTAGTCTTCTAATTTTCCTATCCCAATCAAAATAAATATCTCTGGTGATCACACAGTTGAAACTCATGGATGACAATGAAAACTTGAGGTACAGTTCAAACAAAATGTTCAGTTCAAGGAGGTTCAGCTGAACTTGAATCATGTTCCCAATATTTCCCGAACTCTTTATCTGTGTCATTGGAAAAATAGGTCCACTCAGGTGAAGAATACCTCAGACTGTGCACTATTGTTCTCCTCAATCTCCTCACGGCTCCACTTCGTCCTTTGTTCTACTTAGGTCAAAGTTCTCAATAATCCCAGGTGTTGTTTGTGGCACAAACTCTTTAGGCAAGGTCACTCTTTCTCTTTCATGTCTTCTGGGCCATCGGTCTCCAGCTTCCACTCGCCTTCTCACAGCACTAGGGGCCAGATGTATCAAATGATTTTGCACTCGCAAACGGCGAAATCGGCTGTTTGCGAGTGCAAAATCGTGGTCTGCAATGCATCAAAGGCATTCGCAGACCACAAAATGAAAATCGCAAAAATTGCGATTTTCTGCGTTGCAACCTGGATTTTGCGATTCCCAAAATCCAGGTCACAAGGCTATTCATGTAAAATACCATTGTCTGCAACCAGGTGGTAACCTGGGGCAAAATTAAAAAATGCAGTTTTACTGCATTTTTAAATTTAATATGTAAAGCACCTTACATTGTAAAAAAAAAAATGTGGGGTGCAGGAGAGGGGGCCTTAGGCCCTCAGCACCTTACCCTTTTGCATTTCCCAAATTGCGATTTCTGGTTCAGAAGACGCGAAGCCTCAGGTCTATAGCTGCAATGTAAATTCTGTTCAAACTGTAATGCTGCACACAACAACCTCAGGCCCTCATTATTAAAACTAGCCCCTCAATCTGATCCCAGAGAAGTTGGAACGCCAAACCTAGGAATGAGCTCCCTGAACAACAATTTGACTACTGTGAGACTTTCATTTCTTCTGGTCGGGTCAGCTTCTACCCAACATGAGAAGATACACACAATCACCAGAACGTATCTCAATCAGTTACACACAGGCATTTCAATAAAGTCCAACTGCATTCTGTTCAAAGGTTCCCTTGACCTCCCTATGTGACTCAGTGTAACTGTTTTCTCTTTACAGCATAATTCTGTTGACACACAACACACCTGTGACACAAAGCTTCAGCCATCACTCTAAATTTTGGATTGAACCAGGTTCGCCTAAACAACCTCACCAAGCCATCCCTGCCAACATAAGCTGGACCATGGAAATGTCTAGCTATTGGGGGTAACAGACTATTTGGCAACAATGTTTCCATCCATTAAGACCCAAAAGTCATCATCTCTTTTAACACAACTTGCTCTAACCCAAATTTGGTGTTCTTCCTCTTTCACTTCCTCTTGAAGTCTCTTTACTTCCTCCCAGGTATCTGCTGTTGTCAACAAAAGGTTGTAGTTAGTCTCATCCATTCTCTCATTGGTATATTCCCCATTAAAAGTACACACATTGTGTGCACAATATATTGTAACCTCATCAGCATATTATTTCCCAAAGTCACATTACCAGTGCGGTGTGAAGGGCACTTGACCACTGCAACCTGCTCAGGCAATTGTAATGCGGTGAGGAGGTTTCACACTTGTTCCCCATTCCGGATCGGAGATACAGAGGACGTTATAAACTCCTTCTGGAACCATAGTTGTCCAAATTCATGAACAACACCAAAGCCGTACTGACTATCAATAAAGATTGCCGCTTTCAATTGGTCTGGGACACAGCATGCCGTAGTAAGAGCAAGCAATTCAGCCACTTGGGCGAAGAATACTCTTTGAAGCCAAGAAGCTTCAACAACTCCTGAAAGAGTATAGACATCATAAGCTACTCTCTTATTTCCTCCACTGTATATTAAGCATGAACCATCTACATAGAGCACAAAATCAGATTCAGGTAATGGTTCATCTCACATATCTTTTCTCGGCTTGGTGCACAGTTCAATAACATCAAGACAATCATGGTCCACTTCACATTCTACATCACTCTCACAATCTGACACAGGCAACAAAGTGAAGGGAATAAAAACACCACAGCGTCTCACAGTTACATTTGCAGCCACCAATATTGTCTGGTCATATTTCATCAGCCAGCTGTTTGTCATATGCTGGGTTTTAGTCTTAGGGCTTGATTTCGATCTTGGTGGACAAGTTACTCAGTCACAGCGGTGACGGATATGTTGTCCACCAAAATAAAAGTCCCATTATATCCCACATGATTTATATTTCAGCGGATGGGATATCCATCACTATTGTGACGGAGTAGCTTGTCCACTGAGATCTAAATCAAGCCCTTAGTCAACAGTAATTCGACAGAATGAGGTACATACACATTTAAATGGTGGCCTAATACAATATTTTCACATCTCTCTATACTTGTGCTGATGGATGCCACAACCTTGAGACAGCCAGGCAATGCAGAAGCTACGGGATCTAATGTAGGAGAAAAGTATGCCACAGACCTCCTGGCAAAACCGTGGGTTTGTGTAAGCACAGTCCTCCGTCTCACTGCAGAAAATTTGAAAAGCTTTGTTGTTAGCAGGCATTCCTAGTGCTGGGGCACGCCGAGACTTTCTCTTAGCTCTAGGAAAGAAATCAGACAATTGTTATTCCAAGGTACCGGATCGGACACATCTTTGTGGGTCAGCCTCTGCAAAGGTTTGGACACCAGGGAAAAGTTGGGAATCCACTGACCACAGTAGCCCACCATTTTTTAAAGTATCCTCACTTCTTTTTGTTGTTGGCAGACTCATTTTCAAAATGCCTGAAATTCTCTCTTGTGACACTTTCCTCGTCCCTTTCTCAATGTGATGGCCAAGGTATTGCCCTTCCTTCTGCAGGATTGCAACTTTTCTGGGGACATTTTATGTCCATTCTCAGCTAGGTGGTTCAACAAAGCAATGGTACCCTCTTTACATGCTTCCTGGGCATTCAACACCACCAATCTTCCTAAGACTCTGGTTGAAAATGGCCTGACTCTCTGTGTACCCTTGAGGGACTGGGCTCCTTGCCAATACACAATTTCCATACCAAAATGTGAAGAGGATTTGGCTATCCTCACGCAACGGTATCGAGAAAAAGCCTTGACATAAATCAGTGACTATGATCCACGCATTCTCACATGGAATTTGGAACAATATCACAGCTGGATTCAGGACTGACAATATTTGTCACTTTATGCAGATTCTGTGTAATCCTGTAATTCCCATTTGGCTCCTGTAAGCCAATGATGGGGGAACTGCAATCACTGCTCATGATTTTCCCTTAGGATTCCCTGCTCAATCATAGACTCGATCAGGTGGCGAATCCCCGCAACCGCCTCAGGTGTCAAAATGTATTGTGGAGTTCTCGGGAATTCACCATTTGGCTTGACTGTTATTCGGACAGGCTCAACTCCTTTAATCAGTCGAATATTCTTTCCTGAAAAATCCCACACTTCAAGTTTAATGGTGTCTCTCAAATCTAGAGGTGAATCATCAACAGTCAACAAGGTAAACAAGGTACAGGTGGACCCATTATTTGCCAATTTGAAGGCAGCGTCCTCATCATGAGTTTGCATTTCTATGCCTGCTGGAATACAATAGATGATGCAAATTTAATTTGCAGAGTAAGGGGGTCATTCCAACATTGGCGGTAAAAGGTGCATACCGCTGTCAGAAGACCGCCAACATACCGCCGCGGCAAACCGCCACGGTCATTCTGACCCACAACATGCAACCCGCCAAAATACAGACACCCACAAAAGTCCGCCACACCAAAGGCCAGCGAGAAACTTGCGATAACCAAACAGACACCGTCACGCCAACAGAAATACACCCACACTATCACGACACACGAATCCACGCGGCGGTCTTTCAAACGCGGTATTCCATTGGCGGTACACACCGCCGCGCTCAAAATACACACACACTTACAAAACACAGCCACATTGGACAATTCCAAATACACACACCTGATACACATACGCACACCACTCCCACACACCCAATTAAATATAAAACAAACACCCACATCACCCACAAACCCCCACTCCTAAAAAATCGGGACCACGCACAGAGAAATAGAGAACCGAGCACCCAGACGCGCATATTACCATCACCCAGCAATATTACCCCGCACTTCACACAACACACCAATACACATCACCACACTTAGCACCACACAATCCACCCCACACATCACCTACACCACCCCATGGCACCGCAAAGACACCCCAGGTTTTCTGAGGATGAACTCAGGGTCATGGTGGAGGAAATCGTACGGGTAGAGCCACAGCTATTCGGAACACGGGTGCAGCAGACGTCCATTGCCAGGTAGATGGAGCTATGGAGCAGAATAGTCGACAGGGTCAACGCTGTGGGACAGCACCCAAGAAATAGGGATGACATCAGGAAGCGGTGGAACGACCTACGGGGGAAGGTGCGTTCCGTGGTATCCAGACACCGCCTTGCAGTGCAGAGGACTGGCGGCGGACCCCCTCTTCCTCCCCCAGAATTTACAACATGGGAGGAGCAGGTCTTGGCGATCCTGCATCCTGAGGACCTCGGCGGAGTATCTGGAGGAATGGACTCTGGTAAGTCTCATCTTCACTACTTCATCCCCCCACCCCACCAGCATGCCAACTCATACCCCCACCCTCACCCTCACCCCCATCACTCCTACTCCTTGCAAATGTCTCACCATCACAACCCACCCATCCCAACACCAAGCCCTGCATGCGACCACAAAGCATGGACACCCATCACCAAAGCATGCCCACTGCACATACCCATTCCCCCCCCAAACCACCGTCACAAAAGCCCCCACACAGGAATGCAAGCACTGGGGTACACGGGCACCCACCCATTGCACACCATGGCACACACAGATGCAATAATCATGGTTTTATACCCCTGCAGGACCCGAACGCCACATCACCGCGCAGGAGGGTCCACAAATGTCCACTTCACCCCCAGAAGAGGCCCACAGTGATGACAGCAGCTCTGTCGACCTGGATCTAGATGACCAGCCCGGCCCATCGGGGACCTCGGGACAGTCGGCTCCCCTCAGACAGCCACAGGCCACAGCAGACCTTCCCCCCTCTGGGAACACCAGCACAGCACCCACCCAGCGGGCCCATACCTCTGTCCCCAGGACACGTCAATCAGCGGTGTGTCCACCACTACAGGGCACCCAGGTTAACCCACCACCCCAACAACAACAGGGACCTGGGGGCAGTGGCAGTGGGCACACGGTCCAGGGGACAGAGGCCCAGGGAAACAGGGGAACTGGGAGGGCTGCTGTGCGACAGGGGGGGGACAGGCCCAGGGAACCCACTCTCCATGAGGCCCTCTCCAACATCATGGGAGCGTACCATCATTCCCAGGAGACGATGGCGACGGTACTGGCCAGGTTTCAGGAGACCCAGCTCCTGCAGGAGGACCAGTATTTGGGGTTCAGGGAGGAACTACGAACCATCAGTTCCGCCCTGGGCACCATCGTAGGGGTTCTGAATCTGGTAGTCACCACATTGAGGGACACTGTGGCACCACAAAGGGCCCCTGGCACTAGCATGGACCAAGACCTGCCTACCACCTCCGCCGGCGCTAGTGGACAGGAGGCCCCACCACAGGACCAACAGGCCACCAGCACCCCACCCCCTGCAGAAGGAGAACCACCCCGCAAGCGGTCCCTGAGATCCAGGAAGAAGACAGAGTAAGATGCCAAGACCCCCGCCAGGAAAGGATACCTCCCTGATTGTCATCCCACTGTCCCACATTGTCACCCTGTCCATCCTTAAACTGCCCTAGCTCCACTTTCCACAGGCATTTGGACAATGCACCTGTGATACTAACAGTCTGGACTCTGCCATGGACATTCCTCCACCATCACCCCTCACCAATTTGCAACCACCCACCAATATAGAGCACTGTAATAAACACAGTTATTGCACAAAACAATCAGGAGTCTGGCTGTGATTTTGAACAAATGTATTAGACATTACCGTGCCAAAATGCTTATTTACCTTGTGATGCCAACATACCAATGTCACACAGTTGTAGTCCATGGGGAAAGAAAGCAGATGTCACACAGTGGGGCTCACATCTCTGAAATCGGAAGGAATAGTCACAACTCAGTTACCATACACTGGGTGAAAAGGACAGACAGTAGAGAGGTAGTAGTGTTTAAGTACATGTAGTATGCCGGTGTGTATTCTTACCTGTGTGTCATTGGAAATATTGCTGTATTACTGTGTTCCTGTTGTCTATGTCGTCTTCTTCTGCTTCCTCGTCTTCACTCTCCACAGGCTCCACAGCTGCTACAACACCACCATCTGGACCATCCTCCTGCAGAAAAGGCACCTGTTGTCGCAAAGCCAGGTTGTGAAGCATACAGCAGGCCACGATGATCTGGCACACCTTCTTTGGTGAGTAGAATAGGGATCCACCTGTCATATGGAGGCAGCGGAACCTGGCCTTCAGTAGGCCGAAGGTCCGCTCGATCACCCTCCTAGTTCGCCCATGGGCCTCATTGTAGCGTTCCTCTGCCCTTGTCCTGGGATTCCTCACTGGGGTCAGTAGCCATGACAGGTTGGGGTAACCAGAGTCACCAATTACCCACACACGGTGCCTCTGGAGTTGCCCCATCACGTAAGGGATGCTGCTATTCCGCATGATGTACGCGTCATGCACAGAGCCAGGGAACTTGGCATTAACATGGGAGATGTACTGGTCTGCCAAACATACCATCTGGACATTCATGGAATGATAACTCTTCCTGTTTCTGTACACCTGTTCACCCCTGTGGGGGGGGACCAAAGCCACATGGGTCCCATCAATGGCACCTATGATGTTGGGGATATGTCCAAGGGCATAGAAATCACCCTTCACTGTAGGCAAATCTCCCACCTCAGGGAAAACGATGTAGCTCCGCATGTGTTTCAGCAGGGCAGACAACACTCTGGACAACATAGGCTGGGACATCCCTGATGATATGGCCACTGTTGTTTGAAATGACCCACTTGCTAGGAAATGGAGCACTGATAGCACCTGCACTTGAGGGGGGATTCCTGTGGGTTGGCGCATAGCTGACATCAGGTCTGGGTCCAGCTGGGCACACAGTTCCTGAATAGTGGCACAGTCAAGCCTGTATGTCAGTAGGACATGTCTCTCCTCCATTGTCGACAGGTCCACCAGCGGTCTGTACACCGGAGGATGCCTCCATCTCCTCGCATGTCCCAGCGGACGGTGCCTATGAAGGACAACAGCGAGCACAGAGTCAATCAACCCACAGGTACGTAACCAAAGCTTGCACAGAACACGATTCTTTATCCATAGAATGGCTTGTATGAGTGTTGATGCAAGGCCTAGGTATGTGTGACGCAGTAAAAAGTAAGCCATGTGGGCCCCTGAAATGGCGGCTGCCTGACCTGTAAAGTGCGACAATGGGATGTGAGGTAACTGCGCTGGCATTGCACACTGTGGCGGTAGGCGGTCGAAGACCGCGGCGCAATGCAGCATTGGTTAACATTGAACCCTATGGGTCTCAGGAGCCAATGACGATGTGCGCCGGCGGTCGCGGTACGCACCGCCGCGGCCGTGACCGCCATTTTCTATCTGCTTAATCACTCGATACCTGATCTTCGACAGGAGAGGACCTACACTGCAAGTGCTGCTGTGACCTCGGTCAGGAAGAGACAATGGCTCATGCGACTGGGGAAAGGGCCCCTGCCTTCACTGCGGAGGAGTTGGATAAACTTGTGGATGGGGTCCTCCCCTAGTACGCGCTACTCTACGGTCCTCCAGACAAACAGGTAAATACACTGGGAGCATGCTTTATGGGCTATGCCTGTGTTGAGTGGGGTGGATGAAAGATGGGGGGGAGGGGAGCGATTGAGGCATGCATCAAACGACGGTGAGAGCATGTGCCACATGGCAAGGGTAGGGATGGGGGGCCACTCACATTGAGGGTGCAGAAGGTAATCACTATTCTTCTCCCCCTGTACATTTCATATAGGTCAGTGCCCACCAGAAGATCGATATTTGGCCTGCCATCGCCAAGGACGTCCGGACCCTGGGGGTCCACCACAGACGGGGGACCCACTGCCGGAAGAGATGGGAGGAAATCCGCCGCTGGAGCAGGAAGACGGTGGAGGCTCAGCTGGGGATGGCCTCCCAACGTGGGAGGGGTGCCAGTCGGACTTTGACCCCCCCTGATGTCCCGGATCCTGGCAGTGGCCTACCCCGATTTGGATGGGCGCGTGAGGGCATCACAGCAGACACAAGGGGGTGAGTACACTCTCATTCTGCTGACTTTGCGCGCAGAGGAGGTGTCTGGGTGGGGGAGGAGGGCTGTGGTTTGTGTAGGCTAGGCCCCTCCATAAGGCATGACCCTGTGCCCCCGCCCCCCACCTCTGTAGGGTGCCAAGTACAGCTATTCATGGCCCTGTGTCATCTATGTGTGCAGATGTCGTCCATAGGCTTGTAGGCCATGTCCCAGGGATTGAGTAGTCGACCCCAAGTGCGCGGCGTAGTGCAGGGGGCTTCTGTGTCTGTCCTGTCCGCCAACGGTGTCGCCAATGCATGCACTCAACATGTCTATATTCTGTTCCCCCCCCCCTTTTTTGTGGTCTTCCTGTTCATGTGTGCATTAGCATCATCAGGCGGAGGAGAAGTGGCATCGGAGCACGAGGGAGCTGCATCCCACATGGCCATGGAGGGCCACGCAACCGACTCCGAATTCACCAGTGGGACGGAGGGCGAGGGGAGCTCCACAGCGGGGACTCGGGCAGACATCAGTGACACCGACTCGTCCTCTGAAGGGAGCTCCCTTGTGGTGGCGGCAACATCTGTGCCCCCCGCAACAACAGGTACAGTCGCCACCCACCGCACCAGCACCACCCTCCCAGCAGCCTCTCAGCGTTTGGCCCGTGCCCGCTCACCCAGGAAGGTGGGCATCTCCTTCGCCCCAGGCACCTCAGGCCCTGCCCCAGTCACCCCTGCTGCCCTCAGTGAGGAGGGCATTGACCTCCTGAGGACGCTCACTGTTGGGCAGTTTACCATTTTGAATGCCATCCAGGGTGTAGAAAGGGAGGTGCACCAGAGTAATGCACACCTGGAGGGCATTCATTCTGGTCAGGCGGCCCTTCAGCGATCATTTCAGACTCTGGCCTCGGCACTGATGGCAGCCATTGTCCCTGTCTCTAGCCTCCCCCCTCCAACTTCCTCCACCCATACCCTATCACCTGTACCTCTGCCTATCCCAGACACACCATCAGACCAGCCTGCACACACCTTAACACCCAAGGGAAGCTCAGCCAGACATAAGCACCACACATCCCACAGGCAGTCACACAAGCAACATCCACATACAGACATACAAACACCCACTGCCTCCACTGTGTCCCCCTCCTCCACGTCTCCCTCCTCCCTCCCTGTCACCTCTCCCTTCACACCTGCATGCACAACATCTTCAGCCACTACGTCCCTCAGCAGCACACACACCAGAACCCCCCCGCACACGTGCAGTCACCACCCCCACTGCCTGTGTCCTCTCCCAGTGTGTCTGTGACCACCTCTTCCAAGATACACAAACGCAGGCAGCCACCCACCCAACAGCCATCCACCTCACGACAGCCTCCAGCCCAAGCACCTGCACCCAAAGCCACCAGACTTACAACTCCTACAACCACAACCTCTTCCTCCACTCCCATACCCACTACACCTACCCGTCCCACTGCTCCCAAAAAGTTTTTCCTGTCTAAACTCAACCTCTTTCCACCAACTCCCCCACCCCGTCCATGTCATAGGACTACAGTCAGCACCTCAGCCACGACAAAACCGGCCCCTGTCATCACAGTCTGCCATGGACAGTGGAGTGCCCCACCCACCAGGGCAGCCAGTTTGGTGTGCAGCCAAGGCACGGGCAGCCCACCCCCGGAGAAACATCCCAAGATAGGCAGTGGCCGGCGGGAGAGGGTGAAAACACCTGGGACTAAAACACCTACCAGGGCTCCCGGCAGGGAGTGTGGAGACAGCTGGCACACCGCCCAAGGTGGGGAAGGGCCACAGGCGATCAGGGAAGTCTGGGAAGGGCAGCACGCCCGACAACACCGCCATCAGCCCAGCTGGCCAGGAGGGCCCCGCCAGCCCCATTCCAGGTGGGCAGGAGGCCACCAACAGTCCCGGCACAGCTGCCCAGGAGGGCCCTGCCAGCCACAGGACAGATGGGCAGGAGGGCCCGCCAGCTACAGGACAGGTGGCAAATGACCTCCCCGCCATGGCCGGAACCGCTGAACTGGGCACCGCCGTCTCAAGCACCGCTGAACTGGGCACCACCG
The DNA here is from genome assembly GCF_031143425.1 of Pleurodeles waltl. Lineage (NCBI taxonomy): Eukaryota > Metazoa > Chordata > Amphibia > Caudata > Salamandridae > Pleurodeles > Pleurodeles waltl. Next base: position 905,332,458 of record NC_090444.1, on the reverse strand, counting down.
TCTCAAGCAGCGCTGCACTGGGCCCTTCATCTCAAGCACCGCTGCACTGGGCCCTTCATCTCAAGCACCGCTGCACTGGGCCCTTCATCTCAAGCACCGCTACACTGGGCACCGCCGTCTCAAGTACCGCTACACTGGGCACCGCCGTCTCAAGCACCGCTGCACTGGGCCCTTCATCTCAAGCACCGCTGCACTGCGCCCTTCATCTCAAGCACCGCTACACTGGGCACCGCCGTCTCAAGTACCGCTACACTGGGCACCGCCGTCTCAAGCACCGCTGAACAGGGCACCGCCGTCTCAAGCACCGCTGCACTGGGCACCGCCGTCTCAAGCACCGCTGAACTGGGCCCTTCATCTCAAGCACCGCTGAACTGGGCCCTTCATCTCAAGCACCGCTGCACTGGGCCCTTCATCTCAAGCACCGCTGCACTGGGCCCTTCATCTCAAGCATCGCTACACTGGGCATCGCCGTCTCAAGCACCGCTACACTGGGCACCGCCGTCTCAAGCACCGCTGAACAGGGCACCACCGTCTCAAGCACCGCTGCACTGGGCACTGCCGTCTCAAGCACCGCTGAACTGGGCCCTTCATCTCAAGCACTGCTGCAGTGGGCCCTTCATCTCAAGCACCGCTGAACTGGGCCCTTCATCTCAAGCACCGCTGCACTGGGCCCTTCATCTCAAGCACCGCTACACTGGGCACCGCCGTCTCAAGCACCGCTACACTGGGCACCGCCATCTCAAGCACTGCTGAACAGGGCACTGCCGTCTCAAGCACCGCTGAACTGGGCCCTTCATCTCAAGCACCGCTGAACTGGGCCCTTCATCTCAAGCACCGCTGCACTGGGCCCTTCATCTCAAGCACCGCTGCACTGGGCCCTTCATCTCAAGCATCGCTACACTGGGCATCGCCGTCTCAAGCACCGCTACACTGGGCACCGCCGTCTCAAGCACCGCTGAACAGGGCACCACCGTCTCAAGCACCGCTGCACTGGGCACTGCCGTCTCAAGCACCGCTGAACTGGGCCCTTCATCTCAAGCACTGCTGCAGTGGGCCCTTCATCTCAAGCACCGCTGAACTGGGCCCTTCATCTCAAGCACCGCTGCACTGGGCCCTTCATCTCAAGCACCGCTACACTGGGCACCGCCGTCTCAAGCACCGCTACACTGGGCACCGCCATCTCAAGCACTGCTGAACAGGGCACTGCCGTCTCAAGCACCGCTGCACAGGGCACTGCCGTCTCAAGCACCGCTGCACTGGGCACCGCCGTCTCAAGCACCGCTGAACTGGGCCCTTCATCTCAAGCACCGCTGCACTGGGCCCTTCATCTCAAGCACCGCTGAACTGGGCCCTTCATCTCAAGCACCGCTGCACTGGGCCCTTCGTCTCAAGCACCACTGCACTGGGCCCTTCATCTCAAGCACCGCTACACTGGGCACTGACGTCTTAAGCACCGCTACACTGGGCACCGCCGTCTCAAGCACCGCTGAACAGGGCACCGCCGTCTCAAGCACCGCTGCACTGGGCACCGTCGTCTCAAGCACTGCTGAACTGGGCCCTTCATCTCAAGCACCGCTGCACTGGGCCCTTCATCTCAAGCACCGCTGCACTGGGCCCTTCATCTCAAGCACCGCTACACTGGGCACCGCCGTCTCAAGCACCGCTACACTGGGCTCCGCCGTCTCAAGCACCGCTGAACTGGGCCCTTCATCTCAAGCACCGCTGCACTGGGCCCTTCATCTCAAACACCGCTGAACTGGGCCCTTCATCTCAAGCACCGCTACACTGGGCACCGCCGTCTCAAGCACCGCTGAACTGGGCACCGCCGTCTCAAGCACCGCTGCACTGGGCACCGCCGTCTCAAGCACCGCTGAACTGGGCACCACCGTCTCAAGCACCGCTGAACTGGGACCTTCATCTCAAGCACTGCTGCACTGGGCCGTTCATCTCAAGCACCGCTACACTGGGCACCGCCGTCTCAGGCACTGCTGAACAGGGCACCGCTGTCTCAAGCACCGCTGCACTGGCCACTCCATCGCAGGCACCGCTGGCCCATGAGCGGCAGGGGCTGGGCTGCATCTGTGTCGGGCAGGGCTGCACGAGGCACTCTGGGCACCAGGCCCCCTCCAGAACCAGTGGAGACTGTTATCCACTTATGAGACTGGGGCTTTGCACTCCCCTGGATTGAGCAGTGGGCAGCCCACCCACTGTATAGACTTGTGAGACTGTGGCTTTGCACTCCCCAGGATTGAGCAGTGGGCAGCCCACCCACTGTATAGACTTGTGAGACTGTGGCTTTGCACAGGATTGAACAGTGGGCATGGAGGCCCCTCGTGGATCTGGCGTCGTGCACTCATCTGGCTGAGGTGCCCCCCCTTCCCCCTGAGGTGCCTGTAGTTTTGCTATCTGATGCCCCTGCAGTGTTCTCTCCGTTAGAGTCAGGTATCCTGTGTGGGCTTTGCCCATGTGATTTGGGCCCAGTGGTCCACGGACAATGCCTGCTACAATGCTCGGACTTGTACATTTCTGTATATAAGAGTTTTTGATGTGTATATATATTTTTTTGGCAGCATTGCAATATATTTCAATGTTTAGAATCATTTCCTTTTGTCTTTGCATTCTTCCAGTGGGTTTGGGGGGTGTAACTGTGATGTATAGCTATGCATTGATGTGTGTGTTGTAGTGGGTGAGGGTGGGGGTGGGTGTGTCGCGTATGTGTGTCCCCGTAATTTTTTTCCTCCCCCCTCCCCTGTGTCGTAGGTGCAGTACTCACCGTTGTCTTCTGCGCCGGCGTTCGTGCTCCTGGTAGAGGAGCAGGAAGACTATGGCTGGGAGTATGTGGAGTTCGGGTTCCATGCTGTCCTGATTCCTCGTGGGGTGTATGGAGGTGAGCGTTTTTCCTTCGAAATGGCTGTTTCCGCCGTGTTTTTATCGGCGGGGCTACCGCCCCGGAAAAGGTGGCGGATTGGTAGGTTGTGATACTGTGGGCGGTACATTGACTCCTGCCTGTCTGTTGGCGGGGACCGCCGCGCTGTTTGTTTGTACCGCCGTGGCGGGCGGTGTGTTAATGTGGCGGTCTCTGTTGGCGGTTACCGCATCGGTCGGAATTCCATTTTTTTTACCGCCAGCCTGTTGGCGGTTTTGCCGCCGCTTTAACACCGACCGCCAGGGTTGGAATGACCACCTAAATCCCTTCCCAAAAGATTTACAGGGCTGTAATCCCACGCCACAAATCTGTGTCTATCTTCAACAGGTCCTATGCTTACCAAAACTGGTTCAGTTTCCTGGGTTGAGGTTTGTTTGTTTGCTACTTCTACAACTTGGACTAATTTACCAGAGAGGGGTAGGTTTGGAACCTCTACTGTTCTTAAAGTAGAGCAGGTAGCACCAGTGTCAATCAAAAAAGACACAGACAGCCATCTACCTCGCTGTTTATAAATGGTCTACTCTGACCCACCTCTAAGGCTAGGTCAAGTATGCAGTCTTCCTCCCCTCTCAAGCACTGTCATGCTGACTGACCAGAGCTGCATTTCTCTTTCGGTTCCAATAGAGGAAATTGTTGGGAAGCATTTCCTCCCCGGGTTGCATTCATATTCACTTTCAGAACCTGATTAACATTGGGTTTAGTACTCATCGCATTTTGTTGTGGCATTGGAGGTTGGAAATGTTGCATCGTCAGGGCTTGGAGGATATTAAAATTTTGACTACTCGGCCTCGGCGTGTTCTGTGTTTTATCATGGTGCAAATCCAGAATTTTGGAGCTGAATAGCTGGTTTAAAACAACATTCCCACTTCCAAAGCCCCATCTTGTTACAGATGTGACAATGAGTTGTCCTTTTCAGGCTATTACTATGCATTCTAGAACTAGGGTCAATAGGAATTCCCTGACACCATACATGGTGCTAACATTGTTTGTCATCAGCCAAATCTGACTAGTTCTCTGAGCAGCTTTCATCTGGGCAACCATAAACCTCCCCTTAAGCCTCTTCTGCTTCATCTCAAGCTCATCGCTGCAGTATTTGGCATACTGCAGGATCTGATCAACTGACTTATTCTGCCAACAAATCAGATGCTGCCAGATCATCATACTGATTTCTGGCCTCAAACCTGTCTGTAGGCTAAAACATCTCCATTCTACTATACTGCTTAAATGCCTGCAACAGCCTCTAATAGTAAGCATTGATAGTTTCTTTGGGCTCCTGGGTTGTTCAGTCTATTTAACTCATTCTATATCTTGAGGTGGGACCTTTTCGTTCAAAAATGTCATGGCCTGCTGATACTGTGCCATCACCAGGGGCAAGGGACCTTTCGAATGGCACTTCTCGTTGGCTCAGCCTCAGGCCACTGAACATCTATCTCACATTGTGCCCATAAGTCACTTGAAACAACAATTTCAAACAACGTATTCAGGTCAACCCACAACACCTGCAATATTTTCACAAACCTCTCAACTTGTTTATACCACTTCACTGGTTTCTCTCTCAACTTTGGGAATTCATTGGTAAATGCTGCAAGATCACTTCTACTCCAAGACACATGCACATAACCTCCACCAGGCACTCCTCTCAGAAGGAAGTTACTAGTGGCTCCCTCTGATCTTGCTTGAGGCGGCTCTCCCAGGGGCTTCTTTGCTTCTTTCCTTTTCACCCACCTGGCTTCCCATTCATCTAATTTATTTCACTTGTGGATATTATGAACCAGTCCCCTAATCTGAGTTTTTATTCCTGGTATACTCATGTCAACTATGTTTTTTTCATTGAAATACACTTGATAGCTTATGTGCAAAGCTTTAGTTTTATTCAAATCTATCTCATAACTGTGGGCTAGTTCCTCTAGCTTGTCAAGGACCTGACCCGCATGCTTGGAAATGTCCTTACACATAAACTCAAGTTCTTCTCATGATAAGTAGCCAATGGCTCCAAACAAAGATTTCCCTTACTCATCTCATCCAATTCTATTCAAAGTTTAGTACATCCACTAACTATTCTCTGGGTGGCGACAGAATTATTCTCTGACTCAGTTCTGTACTTATACTTTCTCTTAAAGGAGTACCTTCATTTAAAGTTCTCAACCACTCATCTATTTTGCTAGCACAAATTATTCAGGTACTGCAGGAACTTTAGTGAAATTATCGTCTTGGGTAACACTAGTAGAAATTAAAGGTGGCTCCCAAACAAAGTCCAGTTGTTGAGATCCTCTGGTAAGTACCTATAGAAGTAGGGTAAATATGGGGTGTGTTTTCTTAAGGAAAAATGGTGCCCAAAGACTCAATGTATGCAGTATTTTCACTACTAATATCAAAGAAGCGGTGCTCTTATAGGGGAAAAACACATCCTAATTCCCCAAACCTGAACAATCAATTGACTGTCAGACAAACAACAATACACATTAAGGCACACTCTTGTAACAATAGTAAGACAAAATGTGTCCTGTATTACAACTTCTGAAAATGTAGGTAAATGTTCTTCTCAGAAAATACTCAGTATCCAGATTCACATATCTTGATTCAGTCCATCATTATAACATCTTGAAACACAAAACTCCAGTCCTTATGTGTGGTTCAGCCAATTTCTCAGTTTAATTCAGCCATACAAAACTCCAGTTCTTCTGTGTGATCCAGCCAATTTCTCAATTTTAATTCAGCCAACAAGTGTTTCATCTTGGGAAGTAACCCATCAACTTCATCAGGGCTAAAAACATAATTAGAAAAAACAATCCTATTACAAAGTCCATGATCCCAAATAAAACAATATAATGTTCCATCACCAAGCACCGTGAATATGGAAACCAAAACACTTTTGAATTACTCCAGAGTTCATGGTTCAAAATTAAAAAATATATTGATGTGCATCATTATAGACACAAATAGTTAAAAAATCATTGAAGAAAAAACAGTATACCCATGATCATAACCAACATACCACTTAGAGAGCTACACCACAGTGCAACCCGTGTAAATCTACACCAACAGTTGTTTGTCTATTGTTGTTCAGGACACACCACCTCCCATGTGAGCTTATGACACACCATGCACACACATGTGGAACAATACATGGAACTCTTCAGGTGACATTAACAGACTAAAGGTGTGAGTGCAACATGTTGAGAGAACAATATCCACGACTATACAAGTTATATCTGATAATTGCCAAAATTCTCAAGGTAATATCGGGTCTGGTCTCTTCCATTTTTATAAATGTTATCATTCATCCATATGTCGTAATAGCTGTCAGAAAAAAGGTATAATATCTCTATCTCTTTAAGCCAACCATTGTGTCCCAAATCGGTTGAGAGCTGAATCATTCAAAACAAAATAACACTCCGTGGACTGTGCCTGCCTCGTTCGGCCCATAGTGTAACATTAACCTCAACTATCTAACTCCTTTACGTAACGCTCATTTCCCACAATCACTAAGAATATGAAAAAAAAGAATCTATTAATAAATAAAGCTACACAAAAAAAAAACCGCCTGGGGGTAAACAGTCTGACTAAAACAAATGCCATTATTATCCACAACTCTCATTGCCACTCAAAAACAGGAGCACATTTGAAGAGTACAGTCAGCAAATAAATCATACATCTGTGTAGCGAAGAAACATGCCGTGAGTACGCTGACGATTTTTTACACATGTAGTCTCTCTTTTTATCTCTGAAAGTGTAAAGGTCATGGATAAAGGACTACCCATATATCCTCATACGCCCGCCATCTTTATCCTTCTGGTTTCGCTGATGCCAAGCAGGTCAAGGTTGTATTTTTTTCATCTCCACTGCCACTTGGATCACCTTGCCTGTCTTGTACTTGGTACTCACTTTCAGTGTCCTGATGGTGATGATCTTGGCTGAAAGCAGGTGGATTAGCCTTGTGGCTTCCAGGGATCTCTGGCTTTCACCACAGGGTGTCATAGCTCTCTGTGGAGGAGATTCCTCTTTCTCCAAGGCAGGGATGTCTTTTGGTGTTTTGCTTAACGTTTCTGTAGCTAGGATTATTTTCCATGGCGGAGTAGCTAGCCCCACGCATGACCCTCCTCCTTTTGCAGCTGGACGTGGGACCAGCCATGGCGGAGTTGGGAGCTGCCATGGTTGAAAGGTCTTGTAATCAGTATGCCTTATTCTCTACTGGGGAACATCCCAAGATCATAGAGCACCTCAAACAGACTCTCATACTGTCGATTGTACTGATAGAAAAACAGAGGGCAGACCAGAATAATCAAAACATAAAAGGCTAACCCAGCCAAACAAGGACGTTGATGTCTGTGATCACACAGAATATGTCACCAGATCAGATAAGATTGCTATTATTTGCAGATTTTGTGATATCATAAAAGAGGCCATTCGTGATTTTGTACGTGATATAACCGTTGATGACAGTGGGGGAAGAATGCATAAACAATTATTTTTCGACATGGAAGCATACACAGTATGTAATATCCAAACTGCATTCACTGGCAAAGTGAAAGAAAGCAAGTAAATAATTCACTCTATGTGATATACAAATTATAATTAATCCCCCATCGCCTGGTTTTTAGTGGTAAATGTGCTGGACTTCTCACCTACATGGAACAATAGCTAGAAAGAGGCCCTTGCTGTACTTATTTTCAAAGGTACGTTACCTTCTCATTTTCCTTCCTTGTCCTAGGCCTTACGTGTAAGGGAGGAGGTTATCCCTATTTGCAAATGTCTTTTTAAAGCATTATTCGTATAAACGAAACTGACCTTACTCCTCCCACAATATCATATAAAAGGGTATAATCCCCAACAACTGTCCTGTTTTTTTAGTCTGCCTTGCAGATTCCTGTGTGCTAGTTACCTTATGGACTGCTTTTCGTCAATGGCCTGGTTGGACTGTGGCCTTAATGGGTACTGAGAGTTGGTTGGCAATTCTGGGAGGCTGCTACTGATGCCCTGCATGGCTTGTGGTTAGGAATGTTTGTACTGTTGTCAAGCTGTAGTTCTGATGATGACTTTGAGTATTACCACTTATCATTGGATTGGATCGGATGAGGTGATGCTGAGATTTCTGCTTCTCACTGGTTCCATGCAGAGTTGTTATCTTGGATTGAGCTACAACAGTTAAAGATTGCATTTGATCTATGCCCAGGAGGGGTGCAGAAACTGTTTTAGCTTCATGACCAGGAAGAGGGCAGATGATCAGATAGTTCAAAGGCAGTTTTCCTGTTCCTTCATTGTCAGCACCGGAAGCATTTTTGTGTTATTGCTTGAACAGAAAGCTCCCATTCCAAGCAGCTGCCTTTACTTCTAATGGAGTGCACGTCTAAGAGAGTGCGGTAGGCTTCACCCAAATAAGATTGCTTCTGAGAGTCAAGAGGGTATCAATGGACTTTTGGCAGCTTCTTTAAAGTCTTTAATGACAGAAACTTTCAGAGAGTTAGTGGCTGAAAAAAATCTCTCAAGTAGAATTTTTGTGGCCTCTTTTTTCGCTACCTCATCCTGGTCTTCACAGGCCCCTTACAAAATTGATTCGGACACTTCTGTACTGCCTGATACTAGAGGGAGGTTAGTTGACAAAGAAGGTGTAAACCTTGTCCTTTCTTGAATGAGAGAAAATGTGGACCTCCCTACTGAACCTAAAGAGTTCCCTTCTACAAGCTTTGTTCTTTTTTCTTAGTTTCTCAGACCGCTTCCTAGATCCCTGTCTATGATTTCAATAATGAAAAACAACATTCCACAAGAATGGAAGGAGATGGAAAAGACCAGTTTACCATGTATCTGGTACGGGATTCAGATCTAACTGTCTGTTGCTGTAGATCCAGTGCTTTCAAACTTATCAGGTAGATCATCCATGGTCACAGAAGACTCCTCCCTTGGATACAGTAGATTAGAACGTGTATGGGGCCCAGTGCAAAGTTTACTCATCACTTAACTTGGGCACAAGGGACTCAGCATAATCCTCCTATGCCTTGCAGAGTTTTGTTAAAGATTTTCGGTACCTTTCGACAACTATTTTGTCTGGCGATGATTGTGGGGAACTAACTAGGATGGAACTGCAAGCTCAGGTTTTGACAGGGGCAACTTCTGATAACTTGTGGGCCACTACTATTTATTCTGGGGTAGTGAAAGTGGCTAGGTGTCATGTTCGACCCATGACTGGAAAGCAAAGAGGCTCCAGAAATCTGAGGGTTCTATGTCTTCCTTCTTAGGCGATACCCATTTGACCCTAAATTGGAAGATCTTCTTCATATGTCTTTCAGAAATAGGAAGCCTGCTTTCAATTTCACATCCGGCAGTAAAGCTTAATATTCTTCTAAATTCAACTTAAAATCACATGCTTATTAAAACCACTATCATTCTACCAGTGTCTAATCAAAAAAGAGGTGGTGCTAGTTGTTTTATGTGAAACAATTGGAAAGTTTCACCTAAAACTCCTTCATATTTTCCCCTAAGCCAAATTATTCCTGAAAACCACAGCTTTCTTGCCTCAGGTCAAGCATCTATCCAGGTGGGGACATGGTTAAGAGCTTTTTTTCCACCATTGGAGGCACATACTTTCAGCTGCCTGGATTCAGGGCATCAAGGCTACAAAACTGAATGTTCGCTTTACCTCAAGATTCCAGTCCATGGGGTCCTTGGCCCCATTCAGTAGAAAAGCACAAGGCCTCGATTTCAAGTATGTAATCTTTTCTGGACAAGTGAGCCATCGCCTGTATCCTGAAGGTAGATCAGGGAAGATGTGTGTACTCTGCTGTATTCCTAATGCTAAACAGTTCTGGAGGATTTTGTGGTATTTGTCTGCCTGGAGCCTTTGGAGAAAGGAGGATATAGGTCTCTGCTCTAGTTGGAAGGAGTTGTCTACAGTCTTTCTTTCCCCAGAATCTATTGCAGAATTGTTTTGGCTCAAATCTGTGGTTCTAAGAACGGACAACACTGTGACCAAGGACAATGCAAACCATTCATAGGGAGCACAATGCCAGGATCTTGCAGTTGTCACTGTTCAATAAATGGAGAATCATCTACACTCTTTGAGAGTAATGTACATGAAAAGGGGGCAGGCCGGACTGGGAACCCAAAGCAGCCCTGGCAAATTTTGTCTGACTAGCCCCCATAGGGTGCATAGTGAACGAACCTGACCACTACAATGGGGGTTAGGGGATTGTCCCCCAAGAGAATGTGGGTAAAAATGGTGCATTCTACAACACATTTTTCATTATACATTCAATGGCATTCATTTTTAAAGCATAGTAAATGATGACGTTACAGTGGACCAGCATTAAGCAATCTTTATTGGGGCTCTTTAATGGTTCCCTCACCATCACCCTCTAACAGTGCCTCTCATTTCTCCATAGCCCCTCTCTCACGTGTTTTTAATTTGTTATATAGCACCTCCCTTACCAGCGTAGAGTGTTGGAGCACTTCACAACACACATACAAATACAATCATATGTGTGCGAATCAGTGTATAGAAAATGCTACATACTACAAAGGGGGCTACAAGGTGTAGGATTCACAACCTATCCATACTGGTAGGCATTTTTAAGAGTGCTTGGTCTGGGGAAGCATAAAGTACAGATTCAGAACGTAACACAGGGGATACAGTTGACTTCACTAATAATGTATTTCTCCCCAAGCAAACCCTTTTTAGCAAAACCAAAAAGCTCCTCAGGGCAGCTAGAGAAAGGAAGGAACACAACAAATAGGAGCAAGGTAACTAAGATTGACAGAAAAGATATCCTATCTCGAGCAAGGATTGGCTTGGGAGTATGGTATACATTGCCATATCAAGACATACACGTGAGCTACCGGCAGCAAGTCAGCAAAAACATCTAATCAATTGGCTATGGAGGTTTGTCTGTTGTCTCAAGATGAGTATTTGAGCTATTTATCATTAAAACTCACTCAGAAGGTGCAGTAGATACACAAGGCTACATTTCGGAACCGGAACCTGAGACACGTCAGCGCGTACTCAGAGCACCAGCACCAGGACCCGGAGCAGGCGAGGTGAGCCCAGCCCGGAGGCGTCCGAAAGGCAGAAGGCAGAAGGCAGTGAACGGAGCTCTCGCCCATGCCTCCGTCTTCAGGGGTTCCCGCCCTCGCCTCCCGTACTTCACAGAGAGTTGCGGGGGCCCGCAGCCCCCGTGGACTACCGCTGAAGCGGCCCGATCGACCGGGTGCAGCTTGCGGGAAGGTGGGGCCCTGCCCCCCACGCCGCCAACATCAACACCTGCTGCCTGCTTGCTGCCTCACAAAATTTACTTGGCAACGGAAACTAAAACGTGGACGAAAACAGACGGACGGACTGGTGTAGCGCAGCCATTACTGAGCCGCTGCGGAGCTTCAGAGGCAAGGAGGCACAACCGCATATCGGGGTCGGCAACAGAAAATATAGAGGAGCTTCTGAGCTTCGGAGACTTGGAGGCATACCTGGAGACATGCCTACGGCACACCGAGTCACGCCCGAGTCACAGTAAGTCACTGTGGGGCCGGCACAGTAAGGCACAGGCACAGTAAGGCGTCCTGGGCCAAGCACGCCCACAGAACCACGGGACCACTTGAATCACCCACCTGAATCACCCACAGCCGCTTGCTCCCCAAGGAGCTTGGGAACACACACCAATAACGCTGCATAGCCCCCACAGCCTATAGCCGAGAGCCCGTACCCCCTACCAGCCCTCTGCTACATGGGTCTGGAAGGACAGGAGGGTAGGAGGGTTGGAGAAGGGGCATCTAGGGGGTTGGAACCCATGGTTTGGCCTGTGCCCTCCCCTCCATAGCACATAGCCCATACACCAGAGACCACAGCCCCACTGTCAATGGACTGGAGGGCAGGAAAAGAAGCATCAAGGGGGTGCAATATAGTGCACTGAAGCACATAGATAAAGGCAATAGCCAGACCAAGGCAAGCAGGAATTAGCTAAGGTCGTAAGGAGAGTGACAAGAAAGCTGCATAACATCAGTGGCCTTGCTGAAACTGCGTCTGCTATTCCGACCGCTATTACACTGCTGCTACTCTGTAGGTAGCAAGGAGAAGCATGGAGGATGACGGCAGCACTGACCAGCACAAGGAGGTGAGGAGAAGAGGGTGGAGGAGAAGAGAGGCAGGTAGGGGGGTTTGACTAGGGGATAAGATACGAACTGACCGACCAAACTCCCCCTCGCCTTGCCCCAGCCGCCCCTACTACATTCCTGCATTGCGACATCTTATCCTTGACAGACTCAGAGCGCAACTAACCATAGAAACCACACAAAACAGCTGTCTAGCCAACAAAGTGGGACTGGTAGCAGAACGAAGCACTGCGTAAGCGGTCCGGAAAACGTCTGGGTGCAGCTTGCAGGTGCTTAATGTGGGGATCTGAAGTGTGATAGTGTGTTAGTAGTGTGATCTGCCCAAGGTCAAGACCTCATGGAAGAGTGGATCATTGTCATTTAGAGTAATTAAGTAGGAGTAGCTCAGCCTGCAAAATGAGATCAGGACGTGAAAGACGAGTTACTACAAGAGTAAACAAGAGGAGAGGGATGCAGATGGGGCAAATGTCAAAAAAAGTAAAAGCAGGTACAGCAAGGGAAAACACAGCTCTAATCTCACCCGTTGCAAAAATGTTTGATAAGGTACAGAAAATCCCAGAAAAATGTAACTTCCTAAAGGACCCAGTAGGAATAATCTTCTCTACCCCAAAGGATGCAACCATACTTACTGCTCCAATCACTTCAATTAAATCCAGCCCAGTGCAGGGGAAGGCTCAAATGGGCAACGTAACTGAGGAAAAAACTTCTCCAAACGAGCAAGAACATGGAAATAAGGAGAAAACTAAAGATAGTGCAATGCTAGGGTTGGGGTCGGTAAGCGACACAGAACTTTTATCAATTCTGCCAGAGTCACCATTCCAGCAAAGCAACAAAAGGGAGAATAAAATCGCCCTGCTGAGAAATGGACAGCCAGCACCTGTAGAAGTAATTGTGGAAGTGGTTGGGAACAAGATAGGGGAAGCAAAGGGACAAGTAATAAACCAGAAGGGAAAGAATAAAACTGAAACAAGTGAAAGGAGAATGGAGAGTGACAACAAAGGAGTGGGAAAACAGGACCCTCGCCACAATAACACACAGGCAAAGATTCAACAAGGAATGCAGGACACACACTATAGCCAAGAAAAACTAATAGACCATCAAAAGAAGACAGTAGACGTGTGGGAAGTGGTCCTTAAAACATTACAATTGACACTTGAGGCACTGACATATCAATCAAATAAAATGGATGTCCAGATAGATCTATTAAATATAATAGCAATTTCAATATCAGGTATTGATCAGAAATTGCTGGATCTAAATAATTTGATCAATCGAGCACAAACCCGGGCGGAAACAACAAATATAGAATGTGCATGTGCTCCCAATAGTGAATAAATTGAAACAAATCCCTGAAGTATTAAGTACTATTATAGATGATATAAAAAAGAACAATCTTGCAGGGCACAGAAAAACAGAAAATGGATGGAATACGTGTTATAATTCAAGGAGGAAAGATTATGAAATAAAAAATGAACCAATAAGAGTTGATAAAGATGATTCCCCTGGGAATCTCAATAAATGAACTAAGCAGAACAATATAGGAATAAATTACATTAATAAACATAATGACGAAGTAGGAAATCAGGGAAAACCTACAATACTCAAGATGCAAGAAAAAAACGATGCACCAGCATGGGGAACAACAAACAAAACAGAGAAAGAAATTGACTAAAGCAAAAAAAAAGCAACAAATAACTTCAGCAAAATTAGATCTCCTAATTGCAAGGAAAAAAACAGAAAACACTTGTGAGACGACAGCAGAAACGGCGATACAGGAGAGAGAACGAATAAAATCCTTTCCAATCTTTCAAAGGTACGAGAAGAAAAATGAGGATATTACCGGAAAAATAGTAGATGTAAAAGCAACTAGGGGAACTAGTCTTGCAAAGAATACAACGAAAACAGAGCAGTTTCTCATTATAATTCCCTCAGGCGATGGAGATAACATAATGTCTGAGCCCTCAAACTCACCAGCAAATCGAAGTTCCGAAGAGTATGGGAATCACAGGGAAAAAAGGAATCGACCACCAACATCAGCAGGTGAACAGCGAGGGGAATAATAAGGACAGGAATATGCACCCCTTGGGCACAAATGTTTATGCATCAAAAGTACAAAGTGAAATCAGAAAAGACATGATGTGCCGACTACGGGATTATGAAGAGGAACGAATCGGGAAACTGTAAATAGGAGTCCGGAAAGACGGTCCAGGGAGAAGTTTAAGGGAAAGGGAAGACCGGAACACTGACATAAAAAGCCTGAATGTTTCAGATAAACTAATTTTTACACCCACATATAAGACTAGAGGTGCACATGACATTTTGAATAGGGGTAATATACTAAATTTACTGCATGCAATCCCATCACTGACAAATATAACATCGTATGATATAGTGTCAATTGAGTTTTTGAACCTTACAGAGGGGAGTGTCCAGGAAGCCACTATGGCTTCTGTTCAAAATAGCGAACTGGTTCAATCAGTTATGAGAGAAAGAGCTATTTTTGCAGCCTGGGGAATGCACTTATCATTATCCCCAAAAGTCATGTTTCCAGAACCGTTTGTGATAGTAAAAACCAATAATGGGGGAGGTCAATTATATTCGGTTCATAGAGACGCAAGAGGAAGGATGGAAAAGCCGGAGGAAAGACAAGAATCATATAGCATAGAGGAGAAGGAAAGACCAATAATAGTAAACGCAGGTTGGATAACCGAGGCTCTACACGGAAAGAGTAGGACATGACCTATTGGGTATAATAAAACAAATAGATGGCATGGTGCTTTAGACATTAGCTCATGGAACATTAACAGAGTCCAAACCAAGTCCCAGAAGAAAGATCTCGTCTTGATGCTAAAAGGAAGTCAAATAATATGCCTTCAGGAAACATGGATAACTGAAGCTTTTGATACAGTAGGGTATGCAGGATACTACAGACCGGCAACAAAAACAAAAAAAGAGGGCAGACCAAAAGGAGGCTTAGAAATTGTTATAGAAATAGCGCTCAGAATAGATGCAACCCAGGTACCCATAGTAAATAATAATATTCTGGTACTAAAATTAAATAACTGGATAGAAAATACAAACACGCCTTAATATATAATGAATGTGTATTTTTCCCCAAAGGAAAATATAAAGTCTACCTTAGCTTATGAATTACATGAGGTTAGAATGGGAGTGTTACAGGAATCAAACTTACCAAATATAATAATAACGGGAGACTTTAATATGGATTTGATGCACATCTCGGCGCGTGAAGAACAAGTAAGCCAGCAAGATTATGTATGGTCCACCCCCCCAAAGGACCAGGGGCCACTTGAGAAGAACATATCACAAAAGGGTGACCTCCTTAATAAAGGATTTGGAGTTCCTAGGTATGAGAACCCTAAATGGGAGATTTCAATCAGACACCCCACCGGAGTGGACCTATTTTTCACCCACAGCTTGCTCCATAATAGACTACACAATAGTAACGCTAAATCTCTGGGGTAGGATAAAATCCTTTCGTATAAAGAAAAACCCATCAAGTAGCGATCATGGACTGCAGAGAATGGTGCTCTCAACACAAATACAGTATCACAAACAGATACCCATGTGGGCGGGTGAATTAACTACAATTACAATTAACTATCGAAGGCTAATATGGTCTAGTGAAATGAATGCCCAAGTAAAAGAGATAGCCGAACTTTTAGTAAAAGAAACCGTAGCAAGTGGACATGGCAATAAAGTTAAACAGTGGGGGACTTTCCTTAACAGAATAATAGCGAAGGGAGTTGCAAAGAAGCCCCATAAGGGCCCGCGAGGAAGACTAGTGGAGGAGAACCAGTGAAGAATAAAACTATCCATGTCTGTTCAGAAGTTACAAAAAGAAAGGAACAAATTGCAAAAGAAAATTAGGAAAGATCCACAAAATAGAGATTTACAGCATATCTTCCGTAAAGTAAATAAGAGTTTGCAAAGACTGGTCTGGGAAGAAAAAAGGGAAAGAAACAATGAGTTCTGGGCAAAAATGCTATTTTTGGCAAAACAAAAAAATGCAAGACAGTTCCGGAAAGCTGTAAATGGAATAAAATCGATCTCAAAGACCAGTAGTTAATTCCAATATAACAGAACAGACATGGGTCCAATTTCTACATTCAATATTTAAAACAACAGCAATAGGGCCTAGAGAGGAAAAGCCTATAAGTGAAAACAGCAGGAAGGGGGGCACAGAAACCAAAGATAGCATTATAGACAGATTCCTGGAGAATCAAATAAGGGAAATAGTATTAAATTCCAGGAAGGATGGTGCTCCAGGACCAAATGGGCTGCCTCAAGCTTTGTACTTGTCAAACATAGATTTATGGATACCAGTACTAGCCACAGTTTATAACTGTGTGCTACAACAGCAGATAGTACCAGATTCTTGGCGGGGCTCTATAATAAACCCAGTTTACAAGAAAGGTAACAGAGACGCACCAGAAAACTATCGATTAATTACGTTACAAGATATAGAAGCAAATTATTTTGCTAGCCTTTTACTAAGTGAATTACGAGAACGGGCAATGGAAAGAAAGATTGTCCCACTCAATCAAACCGGATTCACACAAGGAGTAGGAAGCTCACAGCACTGGGCATTCCAGCCAGTCTTCTCAAAGCTATACAGCTCCTGTACACTGACACTTGGGTGAGGATACGGATAGGGGATGGGTCTGTCTTGTCAAGAAAAATAGATACCTTTCAAGGACTGAAGCAAGGCTGTGTCCTGGCACCCTATCTTTTTAATCTGTTCTTAGCAGACTTATCACAAGAACCAAAAAAAGTAAACTCATATGCACCGAGACTAGGCCAGATAGCTATCTCTAATCTGCTATGTGCAGATGATGTTGTTTTGATAAGCCAAATGCAGGTCGGGCTCCAAAGACTACTGGGAGGGCTAACAAATTACTCAAAGCAAAATGGGCTGACAGTAAACTTAGAAAAGACCAAGGTAACAGAATGTAGCTGAAGGATAAATAAAAAATATGGATGGTTCATGAACAGAGAACAGGTAGAACAAGTTCATTCCTATCAATACCTGGGAGTACGGTTTGATGAACGGGGCTGCCTTACCCAACATAGAGAAGAATGAAAAAGGAAAGGTCTAACACTGCGCATAGCGTTCTCAACCTAAAAATGAGCCTTGAATTGCCCTAGCATCTTACCATCATTAAGGGTGAGATCAGCCAAACTGGCACCTAGTTTAACGTATGGCAGTGTTGCACTACGGGGGTGCGATACACTATGTCTAACACAAGTATAATAAGAACATATAGACAGCTATTTCGCCTACCCCCAAATGCATCGCCAGCACAGATATGCTTGGAGTTCGGGCTAATACACCAGACAATAGCTAGAAAAGCTGCCCATATGAAAACTTGGTATAGAATAAAAACAAATAGGAGAAATGGCCTGTGTCAGGTTTTGTGGCAAGAACTCTACAGAAATAGTGAGCATCCGGCTGCGCTCTATCTGGGCAAGGCAATAAATGAATTAGGGCTGCACGAAAGCTGGGAAAGTAATCTATCTGTATCATGTTTCAAAAGAGTGGTAAACAACAAAACTAAGATGCTATCTCTATTGAATGACAAATAAATATTATCGGAAAGATCGCATGCCTTGGGGGTACTAAATTATTACAAACCCTTACGACAGCAGCTCTATTTCGAAGAAGGTTGGTCCCCTGCTCTAAGAATGGAATTTCTGTATATTCGACTAGGAAAGTTACCTTGTGATAATAAAGACTATTCATGGGGGAAGGAGAGCCCCAATGAAACTTGTAGGCTATGTAACAAGGGGAAGAGGAATATGATTCACCTTTTATGTCTGTGCCTTGCATTAGAGCAAGAGAGAAAATACTTATTAAGACCTCTTTTTAATCAACGTGGTATAAGGACATGCAGGCAAGCAGTAATAGCATGCCTAAAACCAGGTGACCCAATCCTGAACTCACATATGGTGAAAATATTAAAGAAGGCTGAGAAGAAATTTTTAGGAAAATGAATAGAACGATGAGTCAGGAGGGTGACCAAAAAAGACCGAAGTTACGGACTAGTTTTCCTTTTAAGCTGTTTTTATCTAAGAAGTGTAATATTCATGCATTTTATATGGAAATGAAATTTGATTTTACACTGGCAATATATGGTACACCATTGTAATGGTTTTTATTAACTGTACAATAAAGATTATTCATTCATTCATTCACTCAGCTGTGTCATACTAGTTGGTGGGTAGTATGCTTCCTCGAAGCTGCTTTTGGGCTTCTGGATCTTTACATGTACTCACATTTTACCTTCCTGATCTTAAGTCTTACTTGTTGTCTCTCTCTCTCTCCTGTGGCAGCTTTGGCTCAAGCTAGATACATTGTAAGAGGAAGTTTTTTGGGGGTCGGACCTTTTCACAGGTTACTAGAGAGGTAAAGTCCTTTTCTATTTTTACTCAAAGCAGTTTAATAGGCTACCTACAAACAGGAACCTTTTCCACACTTTTAAGGCCTGGGGCGAGGAAGGAACAACTGAAGAAACATGATTAATTGTAAATAATGTATACATTTCCTGGTCGATTTCTAGTTGCTTTCCAGCTGAATCTCTACTGTGTTTTTGCCTTTTAACCCCTTTATGACCTATTTTGGCATAAATTGTCTCTGCTTTACAGTCTGTGTGTATTTTAGTTTTCTACAAGTAATTTGGTCACCTGAAACAATAATGACAGCCACAAATGCATATATTGACTCATGAATCAGTTATCCCAACTTGCAGTCGCTGTTTGTAAGGTAAGCTTTCCTAGTAAATGCATACCCCAATCAAGTTATTTTAAAGAGATGTGCCCTCCACTTGTACTACTACATGCACTTCACAGATATCGCACAGACGAGTAAATGTCATAAAATATTGCAAACACGTTAGATCTGGATGTGCTCTACATATGTGCCCAACACTGAAGGTGGGACTAATTACCACTACTGAATATGGGGTGAGCTGAATCCCATTAAATCAAACTGGCCATGTGTCAATGCATGTATGTGCTTGAACCAATAGTATGTTTATTTTCACTCTGTATGCAGCATTGAAACGTAAAGACGGACACAAAAGATTCCAGCAAGTTAGAAGTTAATAGAAAGAGAGAGACAGCCCAAGGAGCAACTGCTGCTTAGCTCTCCACTGAGTAATTGTCAGCACTTTAAACCTGCCGGTCACATCCCAGAACCAGCTGGTCCTATCTCATGACAACTTAGGAACGAAGAGAAGAAACACTACACTTCTTCCCCACTTAACATTTTCAACCAACAAAACATTGCAAAAGAACATTACAAAAAATCATAATCAATAATACTATGATGAGTACAAGTGCAAGCAAAACAAAACATCCCCTAAAGACTAGGTGAAATAATGGGAATTAAAAAATACACGTCACAATCCTAAAGAGAATGCAAAGTTAATCGACTACATATTCTTTGAATGTATTAAGTTGAACGATTGCTCATCCATACATACCTTGAAACCCTTCAACTGACAGCATGACAATCGTTTCCCACACTGTTTCCTGGAGTCATCCTCATTGTCTACAACACTACCATCGCCAACATTGGGTAGTAGACATGTACACCTTTCACTACAACTCCCACCACACAAGGAGTGAAGATCATCACACTCACTGAAGAATTAAGTGTTACATACACACCCTTACCTTGAATACCTTGATCTGGAATTTTACTCAAGTTAGTGGTAGATGATGTTGGTTTCAATTTACATATAGATAATCTACTGAGATGCTTGACTATTCCATTACGCAACCTTGCCGAATTTGTACAAAATTATACTACTCTGAGTTTCTGATGTAATTTTATCTTAAGAAAATCTTCCAATCCTAAATTCATTTCAGTGACACCATGTTTGTGATCATAATACCACAATAGGTTTAAAGAATATTAATTCTCACTCTAGTGGGAGATCAATCGATTTGTCTCTCTAAACTCATCCATCACATGTTGTACTTGGTATATGGTTCCCTGCCCCTCAAAATATTGAATCGACTAAAACCAATAACTGTGGGTGTGGTGCGTGTTTTGGTTCACTAATGACCAAGCTGAAACACTCATGCACTGACAGAAATCCCTGGAATGCGCTTCTTACTCCAAAGAAGATATTTATTATTTGACTACGCAAGGTTCCTAAAAGGAGATCAGCATGCTGAAAGCACATGTTTAAAAATGGGCACAGTAATGAAATGAAAGAATGTACAAATGATTCTCAACTACAATATACACAGCAAATGTATGTCTCTATATTATAATGCAAAGCAAATAATGAATTAAAAAATATGCATCACCATGAGAAAAGGGCATCACTGCTTCATCTCCCTCCTATTCAGCATCAGATTGCCAGATCCCAGAATCGATTGAGGAGAGAGAGAGATCAATTATCCTGGATGACACACTCCAGTGTCCTGGATACGCCTGAGGTCTGCAAACACTCTCTGTCCCTTGTCCATCTGGTCTCGGCCTCTTATACTTTGAACAAACAAGAGAGAAACATTTTAGAACCTCCCTCTCCCTGCAGAAGTTTATTTATTTAAAAAATGTTGATCGCTTTAGGCCAGCTTTGAAAATAATATGTCAGGACTTGGCCACAATCCCCAGGTGCCAATTCAAAACAAGACCATTCTCTGCTGTCTGAGTAAATTCTTATCAGCCTAAGCCCTTGGTGGGAAAAGAACACAAAAAATAAAACATGTGCACATTGCACGATGTGGAAAACTACTTGCAGCTTTTAACGTGGCAGTGGCTAATGCTAAAATAAAGTCAATAGGCAAAATGAAGTTGGTAGTCACTAATGTGACTGTGTCCTGCTAGGCTAGGTGCAATGTGGAGTCAGTGGTTAAAACTCACATATCATTACAGTGCAATAAGCCCAAATAATTTTTACCATTTCATGACCTCAATTCCTCTTCTTTTCTATTGTAATGAGTACACTTCCCATCATCACCCTGTTAAAGTGTTAAAGTGTTAAAGTGTTCAAGAGCATGTTACCTCTTGGTTGAGTTGATACACAGCAGTGACATTGTGCCTAAACAGTTCCTCGATGTGAAGTCTTCCACTTTTCTGGAACAAAACTGTGAACTATTGTCATTTCTGAAACGTTTGGGAAGAACTTCTCTCTGAAATGCCTAATCTATACATTTTATTACTATAGCTGTGTCAGTCTGCTAAACAACATTTACCTCAGGCTATTATGGAAAGACATCCATCTAGACAAGGATGTATTTATTATTACCAGTCTTCATGTCTTGAATGGGTCCCAGAATATCTATAGAAACTGTCTTCCCAGGATAATATGGTGCAGGAATGGGACATAAGTGTGGTTTCATTGGAACATTCCACATAGTCACGTAGAAATCTTTCTATTTCAGTGTCAGACCCAAGCCACCAATAATACTCCTTTAGTCTTTTCCTCCACCTCTCAAATCAAAAGTGACCGTCATGTGGTAATCTTATAATTCCCACTCCTAATAAAACAGGTGGAATAATTCTCTCCTCCTTACACATAATTCCAGCCGTGGTAACAGACAGCTTATCTTGTATTTCCCAAAACAACCTGAATTATTTTTTCAAGTATATTTTCCTTCCCCAACCAGACATGAAGTGTACATTTTCCTGCAATAGTTTATCCTTCCTACTTGCCTCCATCCAGTCTTATTCAGGTATGTCTTAGAAATGGTGCCTCTAGCTGGCAGAGGTATACACCCTTGTCCAAGTAGGGACCACAATCCTGGTCAGGGTAAGTCACACACAATCCAAGTTATCCTGTGCCCACTCTCAGGTAGCTTGGCACTGAAAAGTCAGGCTTAACTTAGAAGGCAATAAATCATACAGTAACAAAGTGAAAACACCACAAAAATACACCACATAGGTTTAGAAAAATATAAGATATTTATCTGGTTAATTTAAGGTCAAAACGATAAAGATTCAATAAGCACAAGTTGAGATATCACTTTTGAAAGATTGAAAAGAGTCTTAAATCTTAGAAATCAACAGTTGTCTCTTGGTTTCACAAAGTACCTGGTTTGCGTAAAAAATTACACGCACGGAGATGGCAGAGGAGGAGATGCATGGGAAAATAGGGTGTGAGTCGGAATTTCCACGTGGCACAGACGATGTGTCTTTTCTCTCCACGCTCAAGGGGCTTTACATCGATTTCCAGCACGCAGTCACTCCAGCGCATCACTGCAAAGTGGGGATCTATTTGACGCCCACGGATGATGAGTGGAAATCCTGGGTGTGTGGGAAGAAGTCACAGGCGTTGCGTCGATCCGGTAGGCGATGCTTCAAATTTTCCGTTGCACAGCAGGCGCTGCGTCGATTCTTCACTTGGGAAGTCGGGCTGCATTGTTCCGGTTTGGCTGTGCGTTGAACCGGTAGGGCTGTGCGTCGAATTTCCGGCTGCAAAGCATGCACTGCGTCGATTCTTCAAATGGAAGTCGGGCTGCATCGTTGCAGGCTGGGTGTCGTTTCCGGCAGGCTGTGCATCAATTTGCAGTGCACAAGGAGTTCTTTGAAGAGATGAAGTCGTTTTGGCCCTGAGACTTCAGAAAACTGGAGGTAAGCTCAATCCAAGCCCTTGGAGAGATTTCTCAGCAAAGTCAGGAGCAGCAGGGCAACAGCAGGCCAGCAATCCTTCACAGCAAAGCAGTCCAGATTGGTCCTTTGGGCAGCCAGGCAGTTCCTCTTGAAAGGTTGCAGGTTCAGGTCCAAAACAGCTGATCTGGTAGGGTCAGGGACCCAGTTTATATACCCAAAAATGCCTTTGAAGTGGTGGAGACTTCAAAGAGTGGTTTTGAAGTGAACAAGGTTCCTTTTCAGTACAGGTCTGTCTGCCAGGGTCCCTGTAGGGGGTTAGGCAGTCCATTGTGTGAGGGCAGGTCACTAGCCTTTAAAATGTAAGTGTAAGGCCCTCCACCCTTCCAGGCAAGGAAGACCCAATCAGTATGCAGATGAGTGCAGGTGTGACTGAGTATCCTGTGTTTGTGGTTGTCTGGGTGAAATGCACAAGGGAGCTGTCAACCAGCCCAGCCCAGACGTGGCATGGGGACTGGCTGTAAGGCACAGATAGAGTTTAAGTGCAAAGAAATGCTCACTTCCTAGAAGTGGCATTTCTAAAATAGTAATATAAAATCCAACCTCACCAATAAGTAGGATTTTGTATTACCATTCTGGCCATACTGAACATGACCTGGTTACCCCTTTCTAATCAGAATCTACCACCAAAACAGTATGCAAGGGTAATCCTAATGTTATTCTTGAAAGGAGCAGGCCTCACAGTAGTGGAAAACCAATTTAGGTCTTTTCCACTACCAGGACATATAAACCACACATGTACATGTCTTGCCTTTTAACTACATAGCACCCTGCCCTGTGGGTTACCTAGGGCCTACCTTAGGGGTGACTTATATGTTGAAAAAGGGGAGTTTAGGGCTTGGCAAGTACTTTTAAATGCCAGGTCGAAGTGGCAGTGAAACTGCACACACATGCCTTGCAATGGCAGGCCTGAGACATGGTTAAGGGGCTACTTATGTGGGTGGCACAACCAGTGCTGCAGGCCCACTGGTAGTATTCAATCTACCGCCCTGTGCACATATAGTCCACAACTGCCAGTTGGGTATGAGCCAATGTTACCATGTTTAAGGGAGACAGCATATGCACTTTAGCACTGGTTAGCAGTTGGTAAGTGCGCAGAGTCCCAAAACCAGCAAAACAGTGTCAGAAAAGTGGAGGGAGGCAGGCAAAAAGTTGTGGGATGACCACCCTAAGGGTGTCAGGTCTAACAGTATGGTTCTATGTTAAGGAACAATGTTTGCTATATATATATCACTCAGTTCACCATTCTTATCATGCAAAAGGGATAATAACAGTGCCTTACTTAAAAAGTCTGCAACTCTTGTTTTGCACCAGGTACATGTTTCCCTACATAATTATAATCTAATAACCGAAAGGACATACAAACTATGTGAGGGGTTGTAGTACTTGTCGTAAGTATTTGTCGTAAGTACGTTGGTTAATGGTTTATGACCTGTTCTTAGATCAAATTTGTCAAAGTCATTCTGTAATATAAGATTCCATTTAAATACAGTATCCTTTTTTAATAGCTGGTTGTATATTGTACATGCAGCCAGCAAAATTCTTAATGAAATGTGTATAAGATATTAAGACTTAGGCCCTCATTATGACATTGGCGGTAAATCCCGCTTACCGCCACACTGACGGCCGCCAACTTACCCCGGGGGATATCCGTCTACTATATTATGACACACACGCCAATCAGACAGAATTCAGACACATATCCGCCAGACCGAAGGTCAGTGATAAACTGGTGGTATCAAAACCCACACCGTTAAGCCAACAGAACAACGCCCACCACATTTTGACCCCCAAATCACATGGCGGACATTCAACGGTGGTAAACCATTGGCTGTACATACTGCTGCGCTCACAATGGACACCCACATGCAAATCAACACCACATTGGACAATTCAAATAACACACACCTGACACCCATACACACACCACACCCACACCACTATAAAATACACACCCACATTACCCACAACCCATTACGATTACAATTCATTGGCACGAGGCTGACACCAAGACCACCCAGCCAACTAGAGCCTGCACCACTCACACCCTTACACCACTCATGCACTACACATCACACACCCCAAAACATTACCCAACACACCCTCACCAACACACCTCACATAACAGCCATGGCACCAAAAGGACACCCCCGTTTCACAGAGGAGGAGTTAAGGGTCATGGTGGAGGAAATTGTCAGGGTAATGCCACAGCTATTTGGAGCAGAGTTGCAGCAGATATCAATAGCAAGGAAGATGGAGCTATGGCAGAGAATCATGGACAGGGTCAACGCCGTGGGACAGCACTCAAGAACAAGGGACGGCATCAGGAAGAGGTGGAACGACCTACGAGGGAAGGTACGTTCCATAGCAGCAAGACACCAGCTCGCTAACCAGAGGACTTGAGGTGGACCCCCACCTCCTCCCCCACAACTCACAGCATGGGAGGAGCACGTCTTGGCAATACTGCATCGTGAGGGCCTGGCCAGAGTCAGAGGAGGACTGGACTCTGGTAAGTCAACTTTCAACAATTATCAACCCCCTACCAGCATGCCATCACATACCCTCACCCTCACTCCCATCACTCAACTCCATCCCACACACTCCACCATCACATCTCTTCAATCCCAATGCCAAGCCCTGCATGCTGTACCAATGCATGAACACCCCTCACAGCACTGCATAGACACTCATCACTAAAGCATGCATAGCATAGGGAAACTAACAATCCCACCATACACCAATATACACAAGTAAAAGCTGGCAGGGCAACACCAACCATAGAGGGGAAGCCAGGGATGTACAATATGTCATACACATTAACCATAACACATCATTTAGATCCCCACAGGTACCCCAACCAATGTCACCGGAGAGGAGATGCCAGCACTATCCAGTCCCCCAACTTAAGAGGCTCACAGTGATGACAGTAACTCTGGTCTTCAGTATCTGGACGATCTACCTGGCCCACCAGGGACCACTGGACAGGCGGTTACCCAAGCCCAGTCACAGACCACCACAGAGCCTCCCCCATCAGGAAACAACACCACAGCACCCACCCTGCGTCCCCAAACCTCTGTCCCAAGGACACATCAATCAGCAGTGTGTCCACCTGTACAGGGACCCCAGGCCATACCATGCACCCAAGACAATCAGGGACCCGGGGTCAGTGGCAGTGGGCACACGGTTCAGGGGACAGAGGCACAGGCCAACAGGCACAGGCCAACAGGGACACTGGGAAGACTGCTGTGCGCCGGGAGAGGACAGGCCCATGAAACCGACCCTCCAGGAGGCACTCTCCGAGATCCTGGAAGCCTACCAACATTCCCTGAACAGCGTTCCACTTCCGCTGCTGCTAGTGGCCAGGAGGCCCCGCCAGAGGACCCGCAGGCCACCAACACCTCTCCCCCTGCAGAAGGTGAGCCACCCCACAAATGTTCCCTGCAATCCAGACAGAAGCCAGAGACACTTGCCAAGACCCCCACCAGGAAATGAGACTCTCCTGATTGTCCCCCTTGTATCCTACACAGTCACCCTGTCCACCTTGAACTGCCATTGCTCCCTTTGCTATATCCCCATGGACAATGCACCTGTGCTACAAATAGACTGCAACAGTACCCTGGACTTTCCTCAATCATCATCCCATCCCATTGCACTTTCCCCCTATACGTTAGCACTTAAATAAACACCCTTTGATAAAAATCGAATTTGAGTATGTCATGTATTTCAAAAATGTATTGATTGAAACAGGTACATCCAGTGCATATAAACTATATATAGAATGAGCATAGAATGAATGACCTGTAGCTGGCTGTTGTGATCACACCAGGACTATTTGTCATAACACCAACATCTGCAAAATGAATAGCCAGAGGGAACTGTAAGTGGGCTAGAAGTGGTAAATACCAGCATGCCAATGCCACACAAAATACAACCAATGTCATTGAAATTTAAAGTTGCACTGTCTCACCTGAGTGTCATTGGAAGTACTGATGGATTACAGTTGTTCTGTTGTCCTCATCCTCTACCTCCTCATCCTCACTGTCCACGGGGTCAACTGCTGCCACAGGGGCATCTCCAGTCTCCTCCTCCTGCAGAAAAGGGACATGGCGTCTGAGGGCCAGTTTCTGCAACATGCAGCATGCCACTACTATCTGGCAGACCTTCTTGGGTGAGTAGCACAGGGATCCACCTGTTAGATGGAGGCAACAGAAACTGGCCTTCAGGAGGCCATAGGTTCTCTCAATTATCCTTCTGGTTCACCCATGTGCCTCATTATAACGTTCTTCTGCCCTTGTCCTGGTATTCCTCACAGCCACAATAGGTTTGGGTAACCAGAGTCACCTGCAAATATTGAGGGACAACATTTAGCCACACACTATCCTATATGGCCCACACTATACCCATACACCAACATATACTGGGTGGGAACCAGGGCTCACCTATTAGCCACACCCTGTGCCTCTGTAGTTGGGCCATCACATTTTTTGATGCTGCTATTCCTCAGGACAAAGGCATCAGGCACCAACCCAGGATACTTAGCATTGACGTGGGAGATGTACTGGTCCGCCAAGCACACCATCTGCACATTCATAGAGTGGAAACTCTTACGATTCCTGAACACCTGTTCATTCTGGTGGGGGGATGACAAATGCAATATTTGTTCTGTCAGTCGTCCCAATTATATTGGAGATATGTCCCATTACATAAAACTCGGCCTTCACAGTGGCCATATCCTCAACCTGGGGTAAGGCAATGTAGCTGCACATGTGTTTTATCAGGGCAAACAACACTCTTGTCAGCACTATTGAGAACATTGGCTGTGACATTCCTGCTACCAAGCCCACTGTCACTTGGAAAGAACCAGTTACGAGGAAATGGAGCACTGATAGAACTTGTACAAGAGGGTGGATCCCAGTGGGGTGACAGATAGCAGATATCAGGTCTGGCTCCAAGTGTGCACACAGCTCTGTGATTGTGGCCCTGTCCAGTCTATAGGTGAGTATTATGTGTCTGTCCTCTAGTGTAGCCAAGTCCACCAGGGGTGTGTACACGAGGGTATGTCTCCATTTCCTATTCATCCGCAGCAGTAGGAATCTAAGGGACTAAAGAGTGAGGAGCCTGTCAAAACTGAACAATGGAGCCACAACAGGAGTTTGTATTCTTTATACATGAAATGGGTCAGTGTGATCTGTACAGTATGTGCCTATTTCTCCTGTGACGCAGCATTATTCCATATGCCTGTTCCCACCCCTGAAATGGCGTCTGCCTGTCCTGTGTGGAGGGACAGGTGGAAGTGAGGTAATCCCACTGGATTTGTGTGTCGTGGCGGTAGGTGGTCGGGAACCGCCGTGCAATTCCTCAGTGGTTATAATTGGGCCCTATAGGGTACAGTGGACAATGGGGATCTACACCGACAATGACGGTATGCACCGCCGCGGACGTGACCGCCATTTTCTATCATATTCCTCACTTGTTTCCTGACCTTCCATAGGAGAGGACCTACACTGCATGTGCTGCTGTGACCTGTGTCTGGGACCTACCATGGCCTGTGTGACCGGGGAAAGGGCCCGAGCCTCCACTTCAGAGGAGTTGGAGAGACTGGTGGATGGGATCCTACCTCAGTATGGACTGCTTTATGTGCCTCCAGACCAACAGGTGAGTACACTGTGGGCACGATGCATGTAGCATGCATGTATGGAGGTGTGTGTGAAGGCATCGTGTAAGGGGGGAGGGATGTCCTCCTGGCTGGGTATCTATTGAGTGCTGGGCTATGTGTGTGCCAATAGTGCTGGAAACGGGTATGGTGGGCCATCTGTATAACTGGCTGGACTGTTTGTCTAATGGTGTTCTCCTGTCTGTATTGCCTCTGCAGGTCAGCGCCCATCAAAAGAAGGGAATATGGCGTGCCATCGCCAAGGAGGTGCGGACCCTGGGGGTCTATGGCAGGCAGGGAACCCACTGTGGCCTCCCAACGAGGAAGGGGTGCCAGTCGAACCCTGACCCTTCTGATGGCCCGCATACTGGCGGTGGCCAATCCAGAGCTGGATGGGCATTTGAGGGCAACACAGCAGCTACAAGGGGGTGAGTATAGTGGCTATCATTACAACTTACACCTGGTGCGGTGGTATCCAGGTGGTGGGTGGGTGTCAGTGGGTGCCCCTAGGCCAGGCCTGACACAGCAGCGTAGGTCCTCTGGTAGCTAAGGGTCTGATGGGGAAATACTGCCTCCCTAGCTTGTTAGCATCCACTACTGGGCAGGGCTGCGTGGGTCCCAGATGTGCTGCAGTTGGCGGTGTGTGCTCCTCCTCATGCCTTGGTGGCTACCAATATCACTGGTAGTGCAATGCATAGTGAGTAGGCTTGTACCCCATGTGTGAGGGTGCTGTGTACGCCAACGGTGGTGTTGGTGCAGTCATTGACCCAGTGAATCCTTTGCCTCTCTCCCCCCTTTCTTGTTTTGTCATCCTGTCCTTATGTGCATTAGCATCATCTTGCGGAGGAGCAGAGGTACTGTCACTGGAGGGAGCTGCATCCCACAGGACCCTGGAGGGAGAGTCCACCGACGCTGAGGGCACCAGTTGGCCGGAGGGCGAGGGGAGCAACCCGGCGGACACTAGAAGGGACAATACAGACTCAGATACCTCCTCCA
Source organism: Pleurodeles waltl (assembly GCF_031143425.1). Taxonomy (NCBI): domain Eukaryota; kingdom Metazoa; phylum Chordata; class Amphibia; order Caudata; family Salamandridae; genus Pleurodeles; species Pleurodeles waltl. The sequence continues at coordinate 905,303,145 of NC_090444.1, read as the reverse complement.
ATGGGAGCTCCCTGGTGGTGGCGGACACCTCTGTGACCACCCCAGCTACAGGTACAGCTGCCACCCCCCATACCAGCACTGCTCTCCCAGCAGCCCCTCAGCGAGTTGCCCGTGCCCGCTCACCCAGGAGGGTGGGCATCTCCTTCGCACCTCAGGCACTGCCCCTGTGAGCCCTGCTGCCCTAAGTGAGGAGGCTATTGACCTCCTGAGATCCCTCTCTGTAGGGCAGTCAACCATTGTGAATGCCATCCAGGGGCTGGCAGCCCAGATGCAACAATCTAATGCAATCCTGGAGGAGATTCACTGTGGATTGGCGGCCCAACAGAGATCGATCCAGGCTCTGGCCTCCTCTCTGATGGCAGCCATTGTCCCTGTTTCAACCATCCACTCTCCAACTTCCACTTCCAAGTCCCATTCTCCTCAACCCCAACCTATCCCAAGCACACAGCCAGACAAGCATGCACACAAGACAACACCACCCAAGTGTCACAGGCAAACACAAGCACCACACTTTATCTCACAGGCAATCACACAAACACCATTCATTTACAGACACAACATCATCTACTATTTCCACAGTCTCCCCCTCCTCCTCCTCCACCTCCCACCTAGTTACGTCCACACTCACACCTGCATGCACTAAATCATCATCCACTACCTGCTTCGTCACCACACCAAGCAGAAAACACACCTCACTGGCAGACACCTTCACAACATCCATGCACACGTCCCCTGTGTCCACTCCCACCCTGTCTGTCCCCCCTCTCCTAAAGTATAAGAATGTAAGCACTCAGACACCCAACAGCCATCCACCTCACAACAGCATACAACCCATGCACCTGCACCCAAATCCAGGGAGCAAACACCTCCAACAACCACTCCCTAACCTCCACTCCCATTACTTCTCCCTCTTCCCGCCCCAATTTCCCTAAAAAGCTTTTATTTTCCACCATTGACCTCTTCCCTACCCCTCCCCTCCATCCTGCACGTATGGCCAGGGTATCAAGAACCCAGCCAAACAGTCCACGGGCCCAGTTCCATCAGCACCTACTCGCGGTGGAAAGGATTCCAGGTCACTAATACTGAAGAGGAAGGAGCCAGCACCAGCCATCAAGAAGGGGAAGGGGCCAGCACCAGCCAGCAAGAAGGGGAAGGAGACTGCACAAGCAAGCAAGAAGGGGAAGAAGCCTGCACCAGCAGTTGTCACAGAGCCCCCACCGCCAGCAGTTTTTGTGCAGCCATCAGTGAGTGCAGGGGCTGAGCAGGAGCCTTCCACTACTACCACCACCACCACAGTGCAGCCATTGGAGGGTGCAGGGACTGAGCAGGAGCCTCCCGCTACTACCACCACCACCACAGTGCAGCCATCGCAGGGTGCAGGGGCTGAGCAGGAGCCTCCCACCACTACCACCACCATCACAGTGCAGCCATTGCAGAGTGCAGAGGCTAAGCAGGAGCCTCCCACTACTACCACCACCACAGTGCAGCTATTGCAGGGTGCAGGGGCTGAGCAGGAACCTCCCACTACTACCAAGGTGCAGCCATCGTGGGGTGCAGGGGCTGAGCAGGAGCCTCCCACTACTACCACCACCACCACAGTGCAGCCATCGCAGGGTGCAGGGGCTGAGCATGAGCCTCCCACTACTACCACAACCACCACAGTGCAGCCTTGGGCAAGTCACCCACCTGACAGACTGTGGCCTTCCACTCCCCAGGACCAAGAGCAAGGCTAGTTGCCCCCCTCCAGAACCAGTGTGGGGAGACACCCACTCGAGGGACTGTGGCCTTGCACTCCCCAGGACCAAGTGCAGGGCTTGTTGCCCCCTCCAGAACCAGTGTGGGAGACACCCACGCAAGAGACTGTGGCTTTGCACTCCCCAGGACCAAGCACAGGGCTTGTTGCCCCCTCCAGAACCAGTGTGGGAGACACCCACCTGAGACACTGTGGACTTGCACCCCCCAGGACCAAGCACAGGGCTTGTTTCCCCTTCCAGAACAAGTGTGGGAGACACCCACCTGAGAGACTGTGGCCTTGCACTCCCCAGGACCAAGCACAGGGCTTGTTGGCCCCTCCAGAACCAGTGCTCTTGTTTCTGCATCTGGCTTAGGTACCCTGCTCCCCCTGAGGTGCCTGCTTATTTGCCAACTGATGCCCCTGCAGTGTTCTCTCTGTATTGGTGCAGGTAACTAGTGGGGCCTTGGACTTTGCCCTGTGGCCATGTGGCCCCTGTGAACTGAGGACTGGGCAGTATCCCTTTTTTGTACATTTGTACATCTCTGTTGCATTGGCAAAACGTATTATTGATTTTGTGTTGATCTTATTACAAGTACTTTAGTCAATTCCTGTTGTCCTTGCATTATTCAGCCGATTTAAGGGGATTCATTGTTTTCTTGTGCAGCTGGTTGTGTGTATGGCATGTGTGGGTGGGATGTGTGTTGTCTCTGTGTGTGTCACTCTTGTTTTTCCCCCCCCTCCCTTGTGTGCTAGGCACCTGTACTCACTGTCGTCGTCTTTGCCGGCGTTGGTGTTCGTGGTGGAGCATAACGTAGAAGATCATCAGAAATACCTGCAGTTCGGGTTCCATGGCTGCATGGTTCTTCCCTGTGTCTCCAATGGTGAGTCTTTTGACTTCTGTGCAGTATTTCCGCTAGGCTTTTGATGGCGTTGGTACCGCCCCAGAAAAGGTGGCGGTTTGGCATGTCGTGATATGGTGGGCAGAACTTTGTCTTCCGCCTGGCTGTAGGCGGCTACCGCCATGGTGATTGTTGTTTCCGCCCTGGCAGTCGGTGTGGTACATTGGTTGTCTTACGGAGATCTATCCGCCATGTTCACAATTTGGCTGTACTTACAGCCAGCACGTTGGCGGTATTACTGCCACCTTATCACTGACCACCAGGGTCGTAATGAGGGCCTTAGATTTCTTAGGTCAATGATTAACTATATCTTTCTAATTTGCCGTCATGCCACCAGTATAGGCACCATCAGCCAGTTAGCTGATCCTATTGCTCTATGAAAACAGTTTGCTCCAACTTCTTCAATTCAGCATCAAACTTCCCTCTGATGGTCAAAGGAATGTGGCATACCTTTTGGGAAATAGGCACAGCATTTTTCTTTAGGATAATTGTGGATGAAAAACCCATCGGTTTACCCACCTTACCAGAGAAAACCTTGGGAAATTCCATCCTTACCCTATCAATAAACTCATTATCCTGGCCAGTTCACAAGACCTGCTTTAAGGCTATTGGAGCCCAATATTATTCCTAAAGCTCTTTGGGCTAACCAGCCTAGAACAGATGGTAACTTCTCACATACAAACAGTTTCCACACGTTGTCCTGCTGTTAACCTTAAAGAATAATGGCTTAAACCCAGCCATGGGAATTTCTGGTAAAACTCTTAGGAGGGATATCAGTAGGAAGTAAATCAGCACCAAAGGTTCCTTGAAATGTTTTCTGCCACATTTGTCTGTTTAGAATCATAAGAGGAGATTTAGAGTCAGCTACTATCTTCATAAGAATACCCCCCATGTTAATCTAACAAAGTAGTGCACTACTGCATTGGGAATTTAGCTTGAGAACATTGTATTCTGTACCTAAAACACACTTATTGCTACAAGTGCTCTAATTGTCAGATGCACCAGACTCCACATCATTCAACATATAATCAATTCTAGATTGTGACCTGTTGTTCCTGCACACTTTGGCAAAATGGCCAACTATACCAAAATGTTAACACTTCTGTTTTAATTCAGGAAAATGTTTTTCATGTGCTAAGTGATTCTTGCTTCCTTATTCCAAAGGTGTTTTTAAATTATAAAAATTAAAGCTATTACCATGTAGATATAATCATGTAGGCAGCAGATGAAAATCTATATTTTAAAAGCAAGTAAGAGTAGTAGTCAGTCCAATTTACATGCTATGCCACGTATATACCACTTATATGCATAACTTAGAAGCGGCTTCTCATTTTCTTTTTCCTTCAAATCTCTACAATGCCACGTATATACCATTTAAATTTAACAGGCCGTGATCTCACGGACGCCGAACTTTTAACGGTGTTCCAATGAACTACTTCCCCTATGAGATCATAAACATGCAGCATATTTAAAATATGTTATAACTCTTGTACAAAACTTTGTTCTGGCATTACTATATACTCACTATTGTACATTATTTAATTCTTGCTCGAATCATGCCATCACTTACTAATCGTGACCTCCCCTCTTTTCTCTTAATTAGATGTATCATGGTCTTGGTGTAGTTTTGGAGGTATTACCAGAACGCACCGACGAATATACTTACAAGAAACACTCTTGTACTTAGGAGGTTTTGGATTTTGGAACAAAATACAATACGGCTACAATATATACATTGTATTATGAATTTCTTTATCACACATACATAGGTATATTACTTACCAGCAATTCTTGATCTGCCACTCACTGGGCGCACTAGATACTATTTTTTTGGACTGTTGGAACCAACAGTTGACTTATACATACATTTTTCTATCTGTAACATTGTTTCACAGCCTTGAAAAAGTCGCCAATGACGAAACACGTGTCGGCTGTCTTCGCAATGGATATTATATTAATATATTAATATATTGACTTGACTCATGATCATGATGGCGCAACATTTGCTGTGAATTATTCTACGATTGGACTTGGAAGAATAAAGGAACATTTCAATGAACATTTGGATGTGCCGTGGCTCTTTTTTCTTTACCAGTATGATAGTGGCGTCCTCCCCATTGCTTTGGCGGACCGCTTTTAGGACCACCAAAGTCACAACGCGTTCCTTCATTACTAAAAGATTTTAAATAAAGCCTTAAAACGCACACCAACTCTCATCATTGACTCACAAAGGATTTAAATTGAAATTGTGATGACTAGATGTTTTGATTTGCGGCTTCTGGTTACTCTCATCTACAAACAAGGTTTGTCATCTGGGTCCAGATGAAAAAGTGGGGACTTTATGCTCAGATGAGTTGGCAAGATTTATACCGTAAACCAAATATTTATATAATGTCCCTGCTTTACCAGTACCTATTACATTTCCTAACAAAGGATTTTAATTTAGATTTTTGTCTTTAGAAATTTATTTTTATCTTAGTCTTTTTGTAGGTAACATCCTTAATTTGTTGTTTAAAGTTGTTGCTTGGGTACATATCAAGTTAATAATAGGCACAGGCTACAACATCTTTAAGTGGAGAATCACCATACAACCTTAAGCTCGTCTGAATGCAGATATTTGTGTGCATAATAATGTGATCTCCAATGAGCTCATCATGGAGACATCTGAATTTACATGAAAAGGCAAGTTTTCTGTGAGAGTCTATATAGTCTTCAACAGGTTGATTCTTATTCTGTTTATGCTGAAAGAATATGTGTCTAACTATTGTCACTCAAACAGTTGGTGTAAAGATTGTATCTAGATCATCTATTGCATTTTATAAATATCTGATTTATCCACTGGAAGTAACTTTCTTCCATCTGGTTATACATGTGCAAACACTTCTGTGCTAATGTACGGAGGAGTATTTTATTTTTCCTTATAAAAGTGAATTCTTATGATTGTTCATCCTCCAATGTATGAATATAATTAGAAAAGTATTCCCTCCATTCCTGAGGTGTCAAGGAAAATGTCTGGGCAGCACCCATTTTATTATCAAACTGTACAAATGCAGCTTCTGAAAAGGAAAAAAGTAATGTAAAATCGCTCAGAACTTCTGTCCAGTATTAATTTCAGCAACTGGATGAATTTAGCGTAAATCCCAATGTCAAATAATACAATTGGAAGAAAAGGTGTATCAAAATACAATAAATGCTTTTAAAATAGATGATTTCCTGATGATTTATTGATGATTTATTGAGGCTGATGTAGAGCAGAAAATGAGCACGTAATAGAGGCATTTAAGTGGATCAACGATGAAAACTACTGCTTGCATTTCTGATTACTGTCACTAGGTGGCAAAAACGTATTATGTAGTTTTAATAAGTGCAAGCTGTAGATAGATTGCCTTGAATCAAGAAGTCGTCTCACTGAAAACATCGAATATTTTAGAATGGCAAACGTTTCACTAACTACTAAATTAGACAGCAAAAAAAAAAAAATCACAGAAAGGACATCTGCGGACATTTAGTGAAGAATGATGTTTTTGTAGCCACCCGTCTAAAACGTGAAACGACTAACGTTATATTTATTTATAATTATCATCAAGCGTGGATAATTTTTGAAAAATAAAACATATTAAGATATATGCATATAATAAAACCAGGTATCATTTCGGAGGTCGAAGGTAGTACACAATGTCTTCTGTTGTCCTGTTTCTGTTTCTAAGATTAACAAGCACGAATGAGAAAGCCGATGACAGTTCAGGAGTGATGGCGAACGCTCGGATCCTGTCCCGCATCTACCCTTCATCGCTGTCTCTCACAGTACTGTGAACCGTCTCGGTACTAGAAGAGGCACCACTTCCTAAACGAGGAGTACAATGGAGGCAAATTGTGTATATCGGTGCATCGAATGCAGCCAGCTAGCCGGGGAACTGTACAGAGACTACAACCGCGGAGTACTCAAGCTCACCATATGCGTGAGTTCACTTCCGGGTCTGTCTTGATTGTGTGTGTGTTCTGATGCTACAGCGGGATGCTGCTTCCGGAACGTTTTAACACTGAGCGCTCTATTTAAACAGCATCTCTAGTGTTCTGCTTTCTAGACACCTTTAGGAGACAGCCGAGTGCATTATTAAGTTACGAAATTACAACACTAAAGGGCGTACATTTTTGAGTGGGGGGGAACTTGAATGGCCTTGGGGAGAGCAGAGCCTGAGGCCTGGCACTGTAAGCCAAAACACGAGTCAAGCCATCAAAATATGTAAATCAGGCAACAAAGTTCATGGAAAATATAAAGAAAGTGGAAAAGTATATTTTCAACAGTCCTTAACGTTTAAGTTAAACACACGATTGCATTACTGAATTGATTGACATGTATTCAAAGTGTTTTTTTTAAACATGGAAACATTCAAGAGTGTCCCATGCCCTGACGTCATTTCCACAAGTTACTGAAAATGTGCCATTTTGTCATGTTCAATGCTCGCATAGCATTATTTTTATTAAAAAGGTGAAACTATTATATTATCTGTATATATATATATATATATATATATATATATATATATATATATATATATGTGAGCTTTTTGTAGAGCGCAGATCTACTGAATTGTGCTCATAAACGTGATGGTTAAGGAATATAATACATAGTAAAGTAAAGCGATAGCATAGCTGCCAAGTTTTCAGATTGCTTATGTGTGCCTTTTTCATGGTTTTAGTGTACATATGAGGGACATTCAACTGCTAAATGTGTGATACTTCAAGTGGCACTTTTTCGCGAGTAAAACCAAGTACAGTAGTGCACAAAAAGACATACATATTCAAAATCACACCATTTTGAGCAATTAGAAGCTGTAAAAAGCTCTTGATACTGTTGCAAAGCCTCTAAATTGGAAGGTCACTACCATACAGGCTCTTTCTGAGAAGAGTGTTGCATATTCTTATTACTTTCATTCGCAATTTAGGACCTTGTAGGACTGAAAACAGAAATCAGTATTCTCCTCTATGCGAACCAGGGTTCAATTAGGATTCCCTAAAGTTGCACACTCAATAAATATCAGCAGTGACTACATTAACCAATGGAGTTTTCATAAAGTAAAAAGAAAAGTGCATTTTTCTATCATTTTAACTTACATGATGTATCTGTCAGGTTATATTATGCCTAGTTACTTTAAGATGAAATGCCAACAATTCAGTTATAGAAGATTTTGTGCTTTAAGTGGGGGCCATGTGTTTGACCTGGCCCTCACACTCTGACAAACATTGCTATTTTTGCCCCTCCCATTGCCTACGAACAAATCCATGCCCGCCCACTCTCAAGCTTGACAGTAATTTTCTGTGAAGACATCAAAAATGTATGTATGCAAAGGTGTTTGTCTTGGATTACATTGTGGGAGTGCTTTGCACAGCACTAAGGATGATCAGGACTCTACTTACATGCAATAATTGCCTCCTTTAAATACTGTTCGGTTTGCCCCGATCCTTCTTGGTGAGTGGGTCTATAGTGCTTTCTCTCTCTGTCAGTTAGCTGCAGGCTGTTCCACCTCTGCCCCGCTTCCTGCACCGGTTGTAACACAAGTACTTTTAAGACTTTAATAAAGTCTTCTCTCATCTTTTCTTCTTGAGGAAACGCATTTTTTAATTAAGTATTTTCCGCTACGGAATTAAACAGAATGTCATGACTGAAAACATGGCCTTTTGGGACTCACCTCGTTTAAATCAGCGGTGAGGCCAAGGCTACCAAAAGGAACTCGGTTGCATTCATTAGGTTTCCTAAACCAGGTTGTAACACAATCCTGAAAAGTTACCTGTCACAGTCCTGAGATCAGATGGTGGTTGCCCCCGCAGGCAGAAATTATAAAGCACACCTTCCACACGCTGCGGTAGAAGGGTATAAAAAAGTTTCTAGCTTTTACGTTAAGAATTTTCAATTCTATTAAGGATAGAGAGGCAAGGATTATGCTTCTCTTTTCATGCTTTATTTTTACTCAGCAGCCAATCAAAAAACAAAAGGTTTAAATACTATATTTCCCATAACATCAAACAGTCACGTGCCCAACCATAGAGTGACCTCTATATAAACGTACTGACATCATAAAACTTCCTCTTTCTTTGCGGAAATACATCAAAAAACAAATGCAGACAAAACTGAGATTGTCAATCTAATGAAAAAGTATTTCTGAACAAATCTTCAGAAATCCTAAAGTCGCAATTGGAACCAAAGGCAAGAAAATGTCATTGCAATATGACCAATAACTGTCCAAACCAGGACGGAACCTCAGGATCCCAGATGATGTGGTCCAACTCCTTTAGACGTTGAAAGGAACAACAGCCCATGAACAGACACCAACAAAAGGCAACTTCAAGTAACCTGTTTCTGCTTGTTACCTGGGAATACAAAGAAAAAAGCCATAACAGCTATTCCCTAAACTCCCAAACAAAACAAAAGGGTCAGGCATAACAATATCTTAGTACTTTAAATAATCATATAGATATCATACTTATACCTTACATACGTCTTCATCTATTTGATGGGTGGGATAATCCTCACCTCCGTGTCCTAAATAGAATTGAAAATTCTTGACCCGAAAGCTAGAATTTTTTTTAATTCTATGTCAGGACTCGAGGATCCGAATATGCTTGTTCAAAGCTGAGCCACCACTATTGATGCCACATCCACAACAGGTTTGTAATAAAATGACTTAAAGGTAGATTCAGACGACCAATCAGCCGCCTTCATAATGTCTTCTAGATGGAACCCTAAACTAAATGACCTGGATGCCATAGCACCCCTAACAGAATGTGCTCCGAAGACGGAAGTATCAATTCCCGCTTCCGAAAGAAGTCAGCATAGCCATCTAGCCAAAGTGGCAGAAGAAACTGGTTTAAAAGGTTTTTGCAGATAAATCAGCAATTGCCCTTCCAAGTCTGCACGGAATTCACTAGTGGTGGCCTCATAAGCTCTGAGGCATTGAAGCACACATAATTTGTAATCTTGAGGAAAAGATGGGTAGGAGACCGATCTAATGTTAGTATTGTTCCTCCTGGAAACTGTAAAGCTGACCACCTCTGGAGAAAATTGACAACCTTTGAGGTCCAAGGCACGAACGTCTGAAACTCTTTTGCAAGAAATCAAACATAGTAACATAGTCAATTTAGCCGACAATTGCTTGCGCAAAAAGGAATTTGTTATCTGGCCAACATTGTAAAAACTGTAGAACTATGTTCACGTCCCATAAAGAGGAATACTGCGCCTGAGGAGGTTTGGCCAAACGAATAACTCAATAATTTACATACTAATGGATTCTCCCCAAAAGGTTTACCTTTGACGGGAACATGGCCCGCAGAAATAGCCGATCTATAATTGTTCGCTGATCTATAAGCTAACCCAGATTCAGCTAAAGATGATAAAAAAATGTATACGGAACATACATTCGCTTGAGAGGGATCCAAACTCCTCTTGTTACACCAGCAAACCCATCTCCTCTATGCCGAAGGATATCGTTTATGGGTGTTATTGGACCAGGCCTGGTTGATGAAGGCTGAAGCCTGAGCCGAAATGCCGAGCAATTTCCATCTATCCCTGAAACTTTCCATGCCACTAGTTTAAGCTGGTTTGACGAGATCAGAGGATGTGGAAGGCATGTTGGATCCTGTAAAAGATTTGGAAGATAAGGAATCAGTCAAGAGAGGTCGCATGGCATTTCCAGAAGCAGAGGGAACCATGGTTGAGCCCTCCATAATGGTGTTAATAACACTACCTCGGTTTTCTGCCGATTCACCATAGAGAGAACTCTGGAGATCATGCTGAATGGCGGGAATGCGTAACCCCTGTGGTGGGACCAATCCCGCAAAAACGCATCTGTCGCCAAAGCTTTCGGATCCGGATGCCAACTGAAGAAGGCTGAAATCTGACGACTGGTTCGGGAGGCAAACAGGTCCGCTGAACAAGTACCCCAAATGCGATTGAGTTGCCCAAAAACCTTTGGGTGTAACCTCCAATCACTGAAGTCTAGGAGGTGCCGGGAATACCAATCCGCCGCCGAGTTCCTCATGCCCGGAAGGTACTCCGCAATGAACAAAATCCAACACTGCAGACAATAATGCCACAAATCCTTGGCAATCTGTGCTAGCATGCAAGACTTCGTGCCCCCCTGTCTGTTGACATAGCGTACCGCCGAGACGTTGTCCATCCTCAGCAGAATGCTGGTGAGATGCTCTTCATGGCAAAGGAGCTCGCCGACAGCTCAGACAATTGAGGTGAAGTTGGAGTTCGCCCTCCGTCCAACAATCCCCCATGGAGATAGTCCCACACCTGGTGCCCCAACCCCACCTGCTGGCATCCGATTCAAGAACAACATCCAGAACATTGCCAAAAATCACCCTACCATTCCAGGCCTCCATGTGGTTCAACCACCAGTTAATTTTCAGCCTGGCGTCTGCCCATACCTGCACCTGGTTGGAGTACGACAATCCCTTTCGTAGGTGTTGAATTTTGAGGCATTGAAGGGCCCCGTAATGCAGGGGACCTGAGAAAATCGCCTGAATAGACAAGGCCAGGAGACCCACAATCCGAGATATGGATCTCAACTATATTATCTGGTCTCACAAGGCAGATTTCCATTCCCTCTTGATATTCTGAATCTTCTGTGAGAGAAGGACTAACTGGGACAACACGGAATTGATCTGAAATCCCCAAAATTCTATCCGTTGTGAGGGAATCGGAGACGATTTTGGTTGGTTCATGAGAAATCCCAGTTCCTGTAATAGCTGGATTGTCCAAGACAAATGGATAACCAGACTCTGTGGATCCTGGGCCATCAGGATTAAGTTGTCGAGATATACGATTAACCTGACGCTCCTGGAGCGAAGAGCTTCTACCACTGGTCTCATCAGCTTGGTGAAGCACCAGGGGTCCGAAGAGAGACCGAACGGCAGGACTTTGTTCTCGTAGCATTGCCCCTGCCAAAAGAATTGAAGGAAGCGCCTGTAAGGAGCGAAGATGGGGACCGAGAGATACACATCTTTGAAATCCAGTCTCACCATCCAGTCTCCTTCTTGTAATCAGTCCTGCAGGAGGTGGATACCCTCCATCTTGAAATGTCTGCAAACTATCCACGAGTTTAAGTTTTTTTAAGTTGAGAACTAAACGGCATCCTCCGCCTCTTTTGCTGACTAGGAAACCATTGCTGATAAATCCCCCGGGATGAGGAGAGGAGAGACAAATGGTGTCTTTGCGAAGCAGGGAAAGAATTTCCTCTGCAATGAGCTCTTGATCTGGTAGACAAAAAAATATCTCCCGAGGGGGGGGGGGGGGGTCGGAGTCCTGAATTGGAGAGTTTTAAAACTCTAGTTTGTATCCCTGTACTGACTCTAGGACCCATGTGTCTTGTGTAATGATCGCCCAGTTGTGTCTGAAGAATTGAATCCTCCCCCCCCCCCCCCCCAACACCACCTCTGAATAAGGTATAATCCTCATCTGAATATCCTGTGTCTTGGGCACCTTTCTGGTAATCTCTTCCTCTAAGGAAGCGCTGACGACATTCTCTGGGTCTGGTGGGGTAGAAGGTCTGATCTTGTTCCTGCCAGGAGCCTCTAGACCTGTTCAAGGCTTCATGCTGGGAGCCCTGATGAACAGGCTCTGAATCGTCCGGCCCTTCCAAAAAGGGTATTGCGGTAGACTTTCTTTAAATACAAAGGTGCCTTGTCTAATGTATTGTATGTGGTCGCGAACTTTGCTTAATCCTTGACGAAAGTACTCCCAAACAATAGACCTTGTGGCATGGGACCTGATTCAGAAGAAGCCAGGTCATTCAACTTTGGATCAATCCGCATGAGGATCGATCTTCTCCTTTCGGTGGACATGGCCACTTTGGCATTGCCCAGTTGCCATACTGCACGTTATGCCCGCCGATCAAAATGTTCGGATCAACCTGACTCCCAGACGCCTTTGCAAGGAACCCCATTTCCAGTATCTTCATTAAGGGTCCTGAAAGATCAAGTAGTTTATCCTGGCAGGACTGCCAGGCTCTGTCCAGCCCTTTTTTTGGGGATCTCTGGACTATTTCTTCATAAAATTGACCATCGTAGGGTCTACTTCGGGTGTGTCCGCCACTTTGCCTTCCAGGTCTGGTCTGGGACATTCAGATTTAAGCCTCGCCCTGACCTCCTTATCAAAACTTTGTCTGAGTTGCGCCTGCACATAATACGCTACCTCTGGAAGAGGAGACCGATTGGAGGAGCAGGGATGAATAATTTCAGACGGATCAAAGGTAGGCACCTTTAGGGGGCTGGGACCTGGGTCGGATCTCTGATCTTGTTGTCTCTTTTTACTGGGACCAGAAACGTCCTACTGGTCACTATCGCAGTAGGCTTTGGATGAGTCTGAACCTGACAGGTCAAATACCTTAGAAGGATCATCAGAAGAGGATGCCTGTGGTTGAGAATGACTATACCCATGTTCATTCAGAATTGTTGTAGACAATTTTTCAAAAGCCTCAGAATGCCATACTTTTGCTTTGCCTTTGGCTTTTCCCTCTGGCTATGAAGCCGGAGTGGGAACCGGATCACCAGAGGCCGGACGAGATGGTAACCACCCTTGTTGGCGTGCAAAGCCCTTAAGATGGGAGGTCAGGGGGCCTAGCGCTCTGGCCAAAGCCCTGTTAACAGACAATAACTGGGCCATTCTCAAAAAAAGAACCCCAGATCAGATATAAATATAAGTATAACTGTGTAGCTATAATAAGGGGGAGTGCAACCCCACTAGGCGCAGGATTCAAGTTAAAGAGTGGAGGGAGGCGCCTGGAGCACTCTAAGCAGAGCCTATGCACAAATTTCTACAACCCTGGGCACTCTCCGATGCCTCAGGGCTTGGGGAACAATATGAAGGCACAAGGAGGTAAACTGAAAAACTGAATCAACTTTGGGGGTAAAAGAGGACCAAAACAGTGGAGCGCACCGCCAATGCTGCCCCAAGCCTCCAAATGCAGGAGGAAAAACTTCCGCACTGAATTCCCGCATGCACGTGTGTGCCACACGTCTAGCAGAGGCTAGATGCGACCGATCCATGATTGCTGTCATGTCTCTGCTCCCTCTTCCGCACCACAAAAGAAAGGGATTGCGAGTGATCGCTTCCCTGGAGGCCGAAGAATAACAGTGCAGTAAATCAGTCTTTGCATGTGCAGAGCGCCGTGCCGATCGGAGTGAATACAGAAATAATCATGTACAACAGTAGAGAAAGACGTGCACTTAACTGTCTGTGGAGCAGCAAAGAAATAGGACGTTTTATGATGTCAGCACGTTTATATAGAGGTCACTCTATGGTTGGTTATGTGACTGTTTGATGTTATGGGAAGTGTAGTGTTTAAATCTTTTGATTTTTGATTAGCTGCTGAGTAAAAATAAAGCATGGAAAGAGAAGCATAATCTTAGCCTCTGGTCCTGACATAGAATACAAAGTCCTGGTGTTTTTGATGTGGGGTTACAGTGAGGGCAAGTACTCTGAGGTACAGTGACTTCCTCAGGGAGAGTTTGAGAACCTGCTGCCTAGACTCTACAGTCAGACAATGTGCCCCAAAAACGTGAGTACAGGTCACACTGGGTCATGGTTTATCACCCTAAGTTTCAGCTGGCTGACAGTGGGGGCCACAGGACTTTAAAAACATCCTGCAGTGCCACATGTGGAACTGCGCAGGGGATGTTTTCAATCTGACATGGGTGGCAGTTAACTGCCAGTGCTAGGAGCTGCTGTGGCATGTGGGGCTGCAGGCTTCGAAAACATCCTTCCTGCAGACCTGTGTCATTCTGTAAGCAAGGCTGGCAGCAACTGTGTCACCTCCTGGATGATGCGATAGCGTATGCCATGCTTTGTAAAGGAGCCAGTTCCTAATGGAAAAAGTGTCACTTCTGCTGTCCAATCAAACTCTGCATAGTCACAGTGGGGCAGGTGCCTGCTGGAAAACAACAAACCCCTCGATCCATAGAGGGCAGTCCGGCAGTACGTAATTATCATTAGTCAGTCAGTCCAATGCAGTTCTCATGGAGCACACCTCTGGGGTGGGAGGGAGGTGGGGGGGGGGGCACTTCATGCATTTTAGTACAGTGATGCGATCACCAGCACTAAAATGCATTAATCTAACCTGTGATGCGTGGTACTTGGCAGGGCTGCGATGGGCTGCGGATCACAGAATTTGGACAAGTAGGGAAGCAGCTATTTGAGTCCAGGTTTGTATATTATGCAATTCAGAAACTGTATGGTTCTATCCTTCTCTCTTCTGTTTTACACCAAAGATCAGTGTTTTGTCATAAGTTATTCAATTATTTGTTTTTCAATATGTGTTAATATATGGAGTTCAATAAATACACTTATTACACCTTAAATCATAATGACACTAAATGTGTTTATATACATGTGCAAGTCATAAGATTTAAAGGTGTGCTTTTTCTTTTTGGAACGTTCCCACAGAGTGTGAAAATCAAACACAGTGACAGAACATGTCTGTCTGAAGCCATGCTGCACTTTGCAAGCGTCTCAAGAGCTGTAACCCCAGTAGCAAACTCTGGGGTCACTGTGACCTCTTATTTTGTGTGCTAATTATTTAGCTGTGCTCATCGAGGTGTTCAGTGCCCCCTAAACTTATTAATTTCCACAAGTCAGCAAGCCAGCAGTAACATTTGCAGAAAATAGCACCTTCTATCTTTTGCTGTGCTGGCTTGCCCGGCTTGGCAAAAACAATTTTAGGAGATGCTCAATACTTCAGTGTCCACAATTAGCAAAGCAAAGAGGCCATAGAACCCTCACAGAGCTGGCTCCTCAAGTAACAGCACTTACGAAGACTCATGTGATCATGTACAGCATGGCTTCATTGATACATGTTCTGTCTGCCACTGTTTACTTTTCAGTTTTCACTTCAAAATCTGGGAGGGGCTATTGTCCCATGTGTCCTCCACTCCAAAATCTGGGGGTGGTTGAATAAATCACCCCTGTCCACCACTGTTACTTCTTCCCATAACAACACTGTCCAAATATTTGGAGAAGAGTGATATATAGTGTGGTATCTACCTTGCCGGCTTGAATTGCTTAACACATCTGCTTGCTGACAATGGCATGTAGTTATTGTTATGCTCCATGGAACCTATGTGGAAACTGGTATCCATGGAGCTTTAGGTCAGCTTTAGAATGAAGGGAATGCAGGTTCAAATGAGAGGATCTGGTTGGAGCAGAAGCAAGCGGGGTGGCCGAGGTGTTTCACTGTAACCTAAATAAAACAAGTTGGACTCAATACTACCAGCTCAAGTAGCATCATTTCATATAGCTGTCCCCAACATCTTCTAGTACAGAAGTTAGAATTGTACATATGCCTCCTTGAGTATTATTTTTAGCCAAGTTATACTTTACCCATATAATCTAGAACTTGAATGGCAATAGTAAATCAGTTGTCCTTCCATCTCAAAGATCCCCACTAACTTGAGGGTACAGTTATCCTACAGTTTTGCTGTGTCTAAGCCAAAACTGTAAATCGCAGGTGCTGTAAGAACCAAATTTGCTATATTTGGATGATGAAAAAGTGAGTTAGACTAGCTGGGATTCAAACATTTTACTTACCTGGTACACGTTAGTAGCGATTGTTTAACTCGCAAAAACATTGATTGTTTAACTTGCAGAAACATTATACCACCTTTACTGACTGTAGGCAAATGGAATATGTGTCAATGTCTTCGATGTCAAAGATGTGGGTCGACCAAATGGCAACTGTTATGGATGTAATTTAAGCAAAGGTTCAAGCAAAATATATGCGAATGTAGAGATTAACATATGCAGTGTTGTCACAGGAAATTACTTTTTATGAAGTGGCATACTTTCATTGCTTTAACTTTGGTATACAATGGTCTACTTTTTTTAATACCTCAAGTGAGCATTCTGTATAGTCCTATGTAGAAATATGTTTATTGATCGCATATATTCTTTTTCATTATGGCCTTTCTTTGTTGGAGTTTATCATTGAACCGATGATGAATTTATGTTTTACTCAATCACTCATGGCATCTTGGCATGGTCTACTCTGCCTGTCCTTATTTACAGTCCAGTTACGTGAGTTAAATGAATATTATGTTTGAATTGGTAATAGTAACTACATACAAAAACAAGTAGTGGCAGAGCCAATAGGTCTCGCCTTTTCGCTGCCAATGTAGACCTTTTGCCATAGTTGTTGATTTTTGCCTGTACTGTACCTTCATTCTCGATTTATGGTGCTTATCAAAGATAATGCACTAAGCATAGCAATCCATTTCCCGGTAAAATTCTGTCACAATTTTTCTGTTTCTGCCGCTTGTACTTACTAATACACCTGTACCACTTTCGCATGGTACTGATTCTATTCAAAGGAAAGTGATCCAATAGGACACTCCTGCACCTACAGATTATGACTTATTTAGAACCAGCATTGGCATAGCCAATAGGTCTTGCCTTTGGGACCTTATAAGTATTTAGCCATGCAACACATTAAACTTTTATAAGAAATAAACTGTGTTTGTGCATTCCTTCATACAATTGGCATTAGACTGTAATGGTCAGAACATCCCCTAAAGGGCACCACAATAAAAAAGGCATTTGGAAGAAACATGGTCATGTAACTATATTGTCAGTCCCTGAAGAGCATAGCCACATGAAGAGATAAGGGCAAAGAGCACTGCAGAGTAACCGCATATTCAGCCCCTAGAGGGCATAATGGGTTATGCATTTTCAGGCTTAGCAAACCTACTAGAATATTATTACAAACAAGGCCCTTAGAACACAAACTACTCCCAGCTGTAAAGCAAAAGCTCCAGCTATGAGAGAGCCTAAAAAGTCATTGACTGGTCAGAGAGGTTATGATTTTGGGCCCGCAAACTAGTGTATGGATCCGGAAGAAGCTGGGCAGAAAGAGCATGTTGTGCTGAACGTTTTGATGGTGGTCCCATTGTCCTAGGTCCTGAGTTAAGGGGAACAATGTGTTGTAAAAGGAATGGCCTGCAAAGCATTATGGGTCGAGTTTCCCGAGTGCACTGAATATTGTAGTATTGGCTCCATGGCTGTGCCTGGAGAGCTGCATTGTGTGTTTTCCCTGTGTTTTTTCTATTTAAAAGGCACCAATTTGTATAGTTTTCAACTGCTAAACCTGGGAAGAATTTAGGAATGGGGCTGCAAATGTAACCATTGCTCATGTAAAGCACTCAAATCTTCCAGTTGAGTTTGAGCGATATAAATAAATAAAAAAGAATCCCCCTCCAGATTGCAGCCTCTGTCGAGTGCAAACACCACAAAGAAACAATGAGATGGCAGACGAAGAAACAACATTCCGCCACAAGCACAAATCAGAGAGGCAAAAGAAAAAAGTAGTGCACTGACACTAAGTTATATGGCTGATTGTGTAATACTCCATGTAACAGGGTCACTCTCCAAGGCGGTAACAAAACAGGCTGAAAGTGGGACAAACCTAAAGCATTTATCTAACAAACCAAAGGAATTTTGAAAAGGCAGGCCAAGGAACGAATTAAAGTGAGAACGAATTAAAGTGACCGGCGTGGTGAAAGCCCACAGAAGTAGATTACAGCATGTCGAGAGACAGCGCTGGCTGGACTTAAAAATGGAAAGATAATGATAGGAAAGCAGTGCCTTCTATGTCTAATCATGTTCCTGCTCTAAAAATAACATAATAAAAAGTGATTTACCATTAACAGCAGCCCCTGGGGGAACTCTCTTTAAAATTTTCAGTGAAAAACGGACATGTATAATATTTTAATAGTGCTCATTCCAAGTACCTGCAGTAGCAGGTACGATCATTACTTTTGCTAATAAGCATTTTACTTTCACATTCCAATGTAAGTCCAACAGGGACTTCCTAAATCTTCAAATGACTTTTGCTTCCGCCGCATTAAGCTATGTGAACAGTAGGGAAATGCGTCAAACTGGACTGCGAACAAGGCCCAGCTCTGCCGTCCATCCAAGCATTTGCGTCTTAAGCAGTGCCCAGCTGTATGCAGCACAAGACATATCACTGTTCCCTATCCGATTACCTGCAGAGCTGGGTCATGCACAGGATGGCAGTGCTTGTTAGTCCAGCATTGGACCTGTATACATTACTAAGCAGAATTATGTTTCTGGGCAGTATTGATAAGTACTCCAGCACTGGAGGTTTGAGATATCGACCACTGGATCATGTACACAATTGGTATTGCCGTCTTTCCTGCACCAGAATATTTCAGCAGTGCACAACTGAATTATATCGGCATCCAAGTACTCCTGTCTACCCAGGTACTGAGTACTAGTAATTATCCCAGCGAAAGAAGTGCCGATATTGTGCAGATTGATTGTACACCCTTTCAGAAACAAATCCCTATTCATTCCAGCAGGATTAGTGCACACATTGTACTGATGGGTCGTACACAAGACTAGCTAACACTGCATAGCCGTTGTCTCAGCCCAGAAGGGCTTGGCAGGGGTGAATGCAATACACAATTGGATGCATATGGGACATATCAGTATCTATTCTGGGACTAGTTGTTTCCGTCAGTGCATAAATGTATCATTGCAATTGCTATCTACACCAACATGTTGCACTGTCGTATTTACCACAACATTAGATGTGTGCGCATACGTAGTGGATACACTTCCGGAACACCCACCCTATCCACCTCAGCAAGGGAAGGGCACCCAGTTCACAAATCTCTAGTGCAGAAAACCAGCACTACATAAGGCTATTGCGGCACTGTATACGATGTACAGTTGTATCATGCTTCTGTGACGAACGGATACTCACGGCAGAACTGGAGGCTGCGACAGTACATCTTTGGATCATGCACAAAGCACACTGCTATCTGTGCCAACAGTGCTGAATGAAACATACTGTGCTCGGTGTGTCCCTGTACCAGCAGTTTCAGCTGTGTACAGCTTGTCAGCATGGCCTGTCAGTGCAGTGCATGTCAGTACCTTGCACTCTTGCTGACACCATTAAATATTTTAGAACTGAAGGTTTTCTTAAGACCAGCTGAATCATGCAGAGGGCCCTTCGCTATATATTCTAGCCTGGGTGGTTTCTGTGGTGTGCAGTTGCATTATGCTATCAGTCAAGCTAAATTAATCTATACTTCGTCCATGAGGCACAGAAAGAAAAGGAAGAGATGCGTGTCAAGCGCTGGCCAATTAGAAGACAGCAAAGAAGAGTGACAACAATGGCAATGAATAGTAAGCAGTGGGCGGGTCCCTAGCCCCTTATTGAACACAGAAGTCCCCCAAGCCAGAGAGCATGCTCTAGCGCACGGTCACCTAGGCTCGATCTAATGACCATATAAAGAACTGTTGATAATAGTGCTATAAAAATGAATTATTATTATAATTCTGACTTATTCTTTTCGTGTTACAGTATAATGCTTTCTGCAGGTATCTGTTTGTTAGTTTAGTCGAAGACGAAAGTGCATGTGTTAAAATGACTGAGTAATATTGCTAGCTCAAGAAACCTTTCTTTTCAGACAATTAAGAGTCCAAAAGCAGTCCTGATCCTGGGACCTGACTTATTCTCTGATGTGCTCAAGCACAAGTGGAGCTTCAACAATAGTACACAGAGATTGTTGCAAAAGCTGAACACAGAGGAATTGCCCAAACAGAAGACCATAAGTTTTAGGTTGAGCGCGCAAGTGTTTTGACCTGTTGTAAGCATTGTGGGCGTTTAACCACGCCCATCTCACTCCCATCACTTTTATTCGTTCTTGGGCTTGCCTTTCAAAAATCACTTGATGTCATTGGTATATGCTTTATGTATGATGCTGTTTTTGTCACTCCTTGCAGACCGCGCCTGTTACGTGGATTATTGCACAGTTGCAGATATACTTCAGCGTGGACAAACTATTTTTTTCTTTTGTCTGTCCCCTTCATGCGGCATGGCGGCCATGGCGTTCACATCGTGAACAGGCACAACAGCGTGAACTCGATCCGTGGTTTTGGAGCACTGGTCACATTGCTCACAGTTACCTATTCAGAGTCATTTCCTGTGGCTCTCCCCTTAAAACACTTGAAATTGGTAAATACTTTACGTAAAACAGAAATCCTTAAAGCGAAAATGGCTATCCCGGTACAGCAGGAGAGTCGATAGTATAATATTCACTGCACTCGGGGAAACTCAACCCATAAGGCTTTGCAAGGCAATTCTTTTACAAAACATGTTTGCTCATAACTCAACCTGTGGTGGTCCTAGGACAATGGGACCACCACCAAAACATTTACCTGGGTGTGCCCTTTCTATGTCATTATTGGGTCCCCAAACTAGGTTAGTGGGGGCCCCAAAATAACTCCTCCCACCATTCAGTGTCTTTTTAAGCACTTTCATGGTTGAAACTTTTGTTTTACAGCTGGGAATAGCTTGTGTTTTAAGGGCCTTGTTTGTCATAGCATTGTTATAGGCCTGCTAATCCTGAAAGTGTGTAATGCACTATGGCCTCTAGGGGCCAAATATATGATTATACTATAATATTTATTGCCATTTTCTTTTTGTGTGGTTATGCCATCTGGGGGCTAACTACTTAGTTACATGACCATGTTTCTTTCAAATGCTATTTTCATTGCAGTGTCCTCTAGGAGCTGTTTTAAGCATTACAGTCATATCAACATACTAAAATATTTGTGGCACAGAAACTTGCCCGATAATGCTTTGCAGGGCATTACGTTTACAAAACATGTTTGCTCATAACTCAGCCTGTGGTGGTCCTAGGACAATGGGACCACCTTCAAAACATTGACCACAATGTGCTCCTTCTGTCTACATCATCTCTGGGTCCCCAGACTATGTAAGTGGGGACTCCAAAATAATAACCCCTACCACCATTCGTTATTTTTTTAGGCTTTCTCATGGGTAGAACTTTAGTTTTACATCTGGGAGACGTTTTGTTTTAAAGGCCTTGTTTGTAATATCGTTGCAGTAAGCCAGCTACCCTAAAAAACGCTCTCTAGGGGCTAAGTACAAGCTTACACTGCATTATTTTCACCTGTTATTTTTCCATGTGGTTATGCCTTCTAGGGGCTAACAATATGGTTACGTGATCATGTTTCTTACAAATGATATGTTTGTTATAGTGGCCTCTAGGGGCTATTTTGAGCATTACAGTCTAATGCAAAAAGTTTATTTCTGATAAAGGTTTATATGATAATTGTATATGTTTTAATAATATCTCATTACATTTATGACCATAATGAAGGCCAACTTAACACCCTTATTACACTATGACTGTCGGAACGCTTTTGATGTGTTTGGGTGACCCTTCGAGGTTATTTCTCCTCCGTGGCCGTCTTGTGTCTTTTTTGGGGGAATTGTGTTAGCCAGCCAACAACTCTGATGGTGGGGTGGTGAAAGTTGTATTCTACTGGAATAAGCATGGCAGATTCAAATTAGGATGCTCAATGGCAACATTTTATTGCTGCAGATGGAGGAAGAAAGTAAATGGAATTGCTTTAGTTAAATGCAGGAGCACTGGAATTACATGGAAGGAAATACGAAATTATGAGGCAGGGTTGCCCTATTTATGTGGCAAGAAAAGTACAGTTTTGAATTTACAATGCCAATAGCTCTAGCTCAAGCAAATGTGAGACCTATTGCACTGCAAATTCTTGTTTTATTTTACTTCACGCTTTGTACCAAGAGCACTATGAATGCATTGCACTAGAGCAACGGGCAGAGCCCCTCATGAAAATACCATGGGCTTCTCTAAAAAGGAATGTTGTTGTGGAGCCATTCAGTGCGGCCAATTGTAAAACATATGTGAGAGCATGTAATGATTCTACATGTTGGCAGCCATGGTGTATGGAACACAGGGCAGCAATGTTTGACATCCATTATGGCGACTTGGTTCTCTCCTCATTCTACCTTAGACACCCTTTCTCTAGTAAAAGTGAATGGGTGTGATTCTGCTTCATCCAACCTTCATTCCTTGTGCTTGGTTTGAACCTCGGGTCAATGGTTTGGTCATTCCTTCAGCTGTCTAGTCATTTAAGAAGTCTTTGTAATACAAATACTTATTACCGTTTTGTACTGGGGCGTTAGTAAAATGTCAGAAATGTATGCATCGTAGGTTTCTGCCTAAGTGAATTTCGAAATGCTACTCTTCACCTTGTTTGAGCCACAGCTACTTATCTGACCTATTCCCTCACTAATTGACTCTCAAGTATGCAGCATCTTTTCTAGTCCTGCCTACAGTAAAGTACAAATAAATTGCAACTTTTGACAACAGGCTTGAGGGAGCTTCATTTCACCCTGCATGGTTTAGAAACATTTCGTAGAAGCGATGTGTTAATCCTCTTTTAATCCCTCTGTGCCACATATGTAGGGCCCGGGCAGGGCAGAGCAGTTAATGTTCTGGGCGTGATTTCCTAAGTATGTGAGATGGCAGTGCAGTCTGTTTTTTGTAAGACTGTCAAACAAAAGGTATTTTTTACTGCAAGGGACTTGGAGCCAGCCTATTGCTTACTATTTGTTGGCTTCATTTGTAGTGAGTCCTAGTTTGTTTTAATGAGATAACAGGAGTTAGCTTAGCCTCTGGCTTGCAGACTTGTGCCCCCGTCACCTAGTGACTTTTAACCTACTTAGCTTGCTCTGTCTTAGCCATTTAATTAATCTAAGATGGCTGCCTTGTTTATAGTTGGCCACTTGTTATGTTTTTCATTATCAGTGCCACCGAGCTAAGGTGTCAAGATCAAGCAATAAAGACAAACAAACAGTAGGTGTTCACACTTAGAGATTTTCCCTCTCTATACTTTAGAGGGATTGTTTATAATAATTGCCGTCCTAAGCATGTCTGTTATCTATCGTTTGGAAACACACCTACGTCGGGGGTCCTGGTAGATCTGTATAAATACATTGCACTTTAGACAGATAATCAGAAGGATTCCGACCAGAGGGCATCACCACCATCGCTGACATCGATGCTGCACGTCGTCTTGACGCTGACCCAGTCTTCTTGTCCCTGCAGAGTCTGAGATAGAGACCTCATTCCAAGGTAACGCTTAGTTGGGGGCTCTTCTCATGGACATGGCATTGGCAGATTAGGTTTAGAAAACCCAGCTCTCCTTTAGGTAGGAGGTTAGGCCTATCACATTAGGGTATTAGGGCATATTACATCTCGTATGTCTTTTACATGCAATGCAAGATGGTGGGGGTCTTTGTAATAATGACTCTCGTCTTCACAATTTTGTTCCTTGCATCATTCATTATCCTAATCATTGCAGCCTATGCAACTTATCGCAAATTGCAGTTGTGTTAAATAAAACTATTGAAACTTTACTGCATCTTTGTCATTGCCTGTGTTTGTATGAGACATGATATATCTGTGAGAAAGGGGTAATCTCTGTTTAACCACGACACTCCCTGAGAAGTCTTATTTTCGAGTCCATGCGTAAAGGTTGCCACAAATCACCTTTTTACTATTGTGTTTCTGGTGAGGTGCTGCTAGTGAGTAAGGTTGGGACAACAGTTGCGATTTGTTGTAGGATAGGCACAGTCTCCTACAAACGAAAGTACTGTCATCCTTTAACCAGCAGTCTTGCCTAGAGCAAGAGTCCAAACTACGACATGGCGCCACCAACGATGGTGTTTAGGCACTAATTTATGGATACCCAGACTATCACTGTCTCACAGACAACAGGTACCCTAAGTACCATTATACGGAGACGTCCATGGTCTTTGGGAAATTCCTCCTCAGCTGAAAAGGTGTCACCTGCTTAAGCTGTAGGTTGTTTGTGCTTGAACTCATAAAAGGACTTATACTCCCCATTTTGATGTTCTGTTTTCTAACCAAAAATGGCTGCTGCCATTGACATTCCTGAAAATGCTAGACAGGCACAAACGCAACATTTATTAACGCATGGCCTTACAGATGAGGCCGGGAATGTTAGTCTTATAATAGAGGCTAATGAAGCATACCAAACAGAAACATTTTATTGTTGGATCACCTTTCCTGAGGTGGACCAGAGAACACATACATTTCACACATATGAAATTGCAAACGTACCTCCACCGTACCGAGCATACCAGTATCATGAAATATCGCTCACATACCAAGAGCACCAGAACTGATTTGAAGGCGCCATACCACATGTACTACAAAGAGTGAGGCTAGGTCCCTTAAGTAATGATGGACCAACGTGGCTTATGTTTGCCACAAACACACCTCACCCAGGCATACAGAATATGTCGATAGCAGATCTGCAAAATTTATATAATGAATTAGTGTCACTATATAGACGATTAGCTCAGTTCGTAATGCGAACATTGAACACCACATCATCGCGCCCAGCACCGCCAGTACCTGGTGGTTACCAATTGGCTACAGGGATTAATCCACAAACAGTGCATACTATCATGGGAAAGGTACCCGCAGAACAGGAAAAAATACCGTTCTGGATTGCCCAGAAAACTACGGGACCTCAGGAAAAACATAGACTGCTCACTATGTGTTTGCCCTTTGGGATGGTTCCCTCGGTGGATGACTGCGCCACATGGGGTACAGTCTTCACTGCCATATATACTACCACACATGGTACCCCCGACACTTGCCATTTTACCGGAAGTGTTAAAACAAATACAGAATGAACACGGAGCTGCACCAGCCTTGGATTTGGGGATGAAATTAATGCGTAACTTTGACGCAGTTTCCTCAATAATACTCAGTAATATTAAAGGGGAAGCGGTAGCACTGGCAATACGCCAGCGTCTCCAGGAAACTCCACACCTGGAACAAGAGAGACAGCTACCGAACATTATTTCCGACACCTATACTAGTATAGGCCGGGTTAGTTTGGGAACCAAGCCAAAGAAATTGGAGTTACAAGGTGTACCGCCCATAAGAAGGGTGCAAAGCAGGCACAAGAGGGCTCTAAGAAGCACTGGGAAAAACCAAAAAGATTTCAAAGATAGAAGAAATAAGAGAGCTGATTCTCCACACCCGGAGAACTCCGAAAGGAGATACAATCTAAAAAATAGGGAGAACATTAAAACTCCAGAGAGATATACTTATTCACGTCCTTCTCGTTCCTTTCAGGATGCACCGGATAGACGTAGCGAGATAGGGGGCCGTCCAGACCGACGTCCTGAATACGTGAAACAAAAGAAAAACTCGCCTCAGTCTACCATTAAAAAATAAGAAAAAAACCCTCATCAAAAGCCACAGTTTAAAAAGAAAAAGGTGGCAGCACTGACAGCTAAAAATGCCAGTATACTTGAGAACACTGTTGAGGAACAAGACGTGGGCAGTGACTCTGTTAGACAGCGCAGCAGAGGTCACGATATGTCACCAGGGTCTGAAAGATCATCTAGATTTTACAGCAACTAGCGATCTTATCGCAGTTGAAACTGCGGACGGCCACGTTCTCCCACTCGACAGGTTTTTTGACTTAAAAATTCAGATAGAGGGAGACGTGGAGCGCACCATTAGCGTGATATTTTGGGATGAACTTACTAGTGATATCCTATTGGCCGAAAGAGACTTGGCCACCAGAGCACGTCCGTAAGCTCCCGCATGGGGAAGATGTCATTTTGCCTTCTTTCTCCGAGCTTGTTCCGGAAGCAGAAAAAGAAGCCTATGCTGCTGAATGGGCTTTAGCGCAGGCACCTGCGTTATATCACAATCATGTAGGTTGGGTCAAGGAGTCCCCTTGTAATGTTATTCACGTTAGGTCTACATCCCAACCGCAGCCACAATATCCTGTTAAACATGAAGCGAAAGCTCCGGTGAGGGAGATCCTCACCCAGCTTGAGTACTAATGAGTAATTGAGCCCTGTACATCTGCAATGAATAACCTGTTATTCCCTGTTGCAAAGCTGGACCATTCATACAGAATAGTCATTGATTATAGACATTTAAATAGTCATACACATACATATCCTATACAAAATTCACATAGCACAAAATATAAAACAACATTACACATATCTAATGACTTTTTCTGCCAGAACTTAGCACACGAAAGTCAGGACCTGAGTGCATTCTCATTTGGCTCTCAGAAACGCTTTTTTCGTTTACCTCAAGGCTATAAAAAAAGCCCAGGGCTATTTTCAGCCTGTCTAACATCAATATTGCATGATAGTGATTCCGAGGAGTTATCCTATGTGGATAACATATATCTCACAGACGACGACCTCGACATTCATCTTGCAAGGGTCGATCGGATCATTTTGGGATTTGCAGACCTCGGTTACAGATTCAACTTTAAAAAAAGTAAGATCACCTTTCTCAGTGTACTGTTCCTGGGATATGAGCTATCAAATGAGGGTAAGAGCCTGGCCCCGCACTTAATAGAGAAATGTGCTCAGCTGCACCATCCTAACACGCTTAAGAAACTGCAGTCATTACTAGGTTTCTTTAATTTTGGTAGAACGTACATTCCAGATTATGCACAATTTATCAAGCCACTTTATGACTTGGTTCAGCCTAATTTTTCTAGCAGACACTGGAAGGTTGAACACACGCGCATCCTTAGGGAAACGCAACAGGACATGCTAGAAGCTAAACACTTACACACACGTGACAATAAAACAAATTTGGTCATCAGAATAATTGCTGGTGCCATTGGATTTACTTATGTCACCTTCAACGAGGGTGACACGGTACCCATAGCATATAAATCACATTTATACTCTAATGCAGAACAGCGTTTTGCACCTACAGAAAAGATTCTGACGGCAGTTCAGATGGCCGTTATAAAAGAGAGGCCTCTTGCCCAGGGGATACGTATTATTGTTGTCTCCCCGGTGCCAGCCTTAGAGGCTGTCACCAAAGCAAGCGTTCCAAACGCTAAAGCATTACATCCACGCTGGATTCAATGGGCAACGTCTCTAACCGCCACTGATGTCGATTACATTTTTGATCCAAAACTTCAGACACAAGAGTTTCTCCAGTACGAACAAGAGTTTCTCCAGTACGAGCAAGAGTATCAAGCTCCTCTAAATATCTTGCCACTAGACAGATACCATACTGATGGTTCAGCACAACCGGCTGTAGGTACTAAACATCAATACTCTGCAGCTTGCGCAGCCGTGAGCGGAGTGATGGAAGATGGAGTCTTCCGCCCTCACAAAACCTACACGCAGACCTTAGGGGACTGCACAGCCCAGATGGCTGAACTTAAAGCTCTTATACTAGCGCTCGACCATACTGAGCCAGGAAGCCTGACTTTAATAGTCTGTGACTCATACTACTGCGTTCAGTCATACAATGATTATCTCAATCATTGGAAGCTGAACGGGTTTAGAGATTCTAAAGGGAACACCATTAAACACAAAATATTGTGGGGGAGGGTGGCTGATCTTAAGGATAAGCTACCGTGTGTCCATGTAGTACAAACATTGGGCCACCAACGTGTAGGAGTACACGTTACCCGCGATCCATTGGCTGATGAAGCGGCCAAAGCAGCAGTAGCTACGGCTTCCGTGGCTGCAGGGACTCGTTCACAAACGAGCTTGGATAATGAAATACTGACTGCCGTGAAAGCTTCGGCTGCAGGCAAGCCCCTTCCAAAGGGATACCCTACAAACTATACTTACCATATCAGTGCACAGAATGTTTCCTATGCAACAATTCCTGGGGTTGGAGATCGAGTGATCCCCAACGAAGACCAGAGGTTAGATCTAGTAAAAGCAGCGCATGAGGGTGTTGCTTCTGCACATGCTGGTATATCGGCCACGATAACACTCTTACAGAAACGCTTCTGTTGGCATGGTCTATGCAGACGAACAAAGCAGTATGTCCTTTGCTGTGACATTTGCCAGCAGATAAAGGGCTCCAATATCAAACGTCCACCGCAGACATCCCTCTTAGTGTCCAACAGACCACTACAGTATGTGTACCTGGACCATTGTGGTCCCTTACAGCCTGATGGTGCATACAAATATATTCTGGTCGCTGTAGATTCTTGTTCTAGATTCTTGTGGTATGGCCACAGCGGTCGGCTGATGCCCGGACTGTTATAAAAGACTTGCTGATCGTTATCAGTACATATGCGGTTGCAGCGTTCTGTTCGGACCAGGGCCCTTCATTTGCCTCTAAGGCATTCAGGGACACCATGGGGACGATGGGTGTTGAACTCCATTACTCCTCACCATACCATCCCGAGGGAAATTCGGTTGTGGAGAGGCCGAATCGTGATCTAAAGCAGTCCTTAACAGCTTGAGTATTAGGTTCAGGCCCCAGTTAGTTACATCACCTATATGGGGTCCAGAGAGCACTGAATAATCTGCCAAGACGGTCCTTGGGGGGACGCACTCCTTATGAGGTTCTCTTTGGGATACCGATGTATGGCCCAGATCTTGATGCCTCTGGTATGGTGGCAGCAGAAACACCATTTGACATAAATGAACGTCTCACTGTCTTATAGGAGCTTCAGCAATTTCGTGATGATAAATCATCTACCAGTGCTGCCACTTTAGGAATAAGGGATTTAGCAAAAACTTCGACTGGCTGGATTCCTAAAGTTGGGGATCTGGTTTGTGAGAAGATCGCAGTGAAGAAGGAATTCTGTCCATCATACAGAGCACCTGCACCGGTCTTTGGAATTCAAGGTACCAGGACTGTCATCTTTGTGTTGTAATTATTTTATTATATTATCCACAAAAAAGCGAGAACAATACAGAAAGGGGGGGATGAGCATGAGTCATCCTTTGCAGACTTATTCAACATTGTGTACATAGGAGGAAAAAGGCATATATTTATTCATATACTTAACTCTGATATCTATGCATTAGAAGAATAACTCAACTGGTGTTGACTATAGTCTTAGTAACACACCATCCGTCGTGTTCTCAGGCGGTAATAAGTCTGAGGAAAATTGAGGAAACAGTGGTCAGAGGGGGGGAGGGTGAAACCGGGGTGGGTTGGGGAAACATGCAGGTCGTGCCACGAAACATTGTAGACCATATTTGCTAACATGCCGGCCGTCTCAATGTTGGTAGAGTTGTATGAAGGGAATGAAGGGGTGTGCTATATAGAACGTGTCACTTAGGCATGTATACGGTTATACAATAGACTATGAGGAAGTGGTTTCTGAAGGAAGGTACGGGGGGAGGGGAGGGAAGTAGAGGGATATATCTGTGAGAGGCCGGAAGGGGGAGGTCATGGATCAGTACGGAAAAAGAGAGAGGTAGGGAGGGGAGAGAGTGGGGAGAGGCGAGAGGAGGGAGGAGAGAGTGGGGGGGGGTGAGATAGAGGAGATAAAGCGGGAGGGGGAAGGGAGGGGAGAGGGGAGGCAGCGGAGAGGTGGGAGAGAAGAAAGGGGGAGGGAGGGAGAAAAAGAAAGAGAAAAGGCAGAGAAAGGGAGATAGAGAGGGTCGCCCAGGAGCGTGGGGGTGTCTGCTGAGGAGGGGAGAGAGTGGGGAGAGGCGAGAGGAGGGA
Source organism: Pleurodeles waltl (assembly GCF_031143425.1). Lineage (NCBI taxonomy): Eukaryota > Metazoa > Chordata > Amphibia > Caudata > Salamandridae > Pleurodeles > Pleurodeles waltl. The sequence goes on along the minus strand of NC_090444.1, from coordinate 905,273,127 downwards.
GGAGAGAGTGGGGGGGTGAGATAGGGGAGATAAAGCGGGAGGGTGAAGGGAGGGGAGAGGGGAGGCAGCGGAGAGGTGGGAGAGAAGAAAGGGGAGGGAGGGAGAAAAAGAAAGAGAAAAGGCAGAGAAAGGGAGATAGAGAGGGTCACCCAGGAGCGTGGGGGTGTCTGCTGAGGATGGAGTACCTAACTTGAGTTGTGTTATGGGGGGGGAATGGGGGCAGGGGGGAGATGGGGATAGTGGAAAAACTGAAGAATTAGGAGGGAGGATGGATGGGGGTGTGAGTCATAGTGTGCAGGGAGGGGGGAGGAGGGGTGGGGAACAGATGTAGAGAAATGCACAATGAATAAGGGCGATAGGATATATGCATGGATGGGTCACGATAATGGTACAAGTGGGAGGGAACGGGGAGCTGATATGGGCAAGAATGGGTTCTGAGCCGCTGGTGGTGGTGGTGTGAGGTCAGACGACAAGTAATCACTGTTGCGGAGTTAATATTGACAGAGCAGTGTCTGCCGTGTTTATAGTGTTTGCGGCAGCAGAGGATTGGTAAGGAATGGGCCCATACTCTAAGGAACATGTCCGCCTGGTCTTGGAGGTTGTAAATGATCTTCTCGCACGCAGCTATCCGGGTCATCGCCGTTATCCATTCTCCTGGTGTGGGGGGGTCCGTCGAGCACCAGTGGCGAAGGATACATATCTTCGCCGTTGCGAGTGCAATATGCAGCAGTCTTTGTAAGGGGCGCGGTAGTACCGGGAGGGTGGCCATGTTGTGTAAGGTGATAAGAGAGGGGGTAGTCATTCTGGGAGCGGGATTGAGGTGGAAAGGGTGAGGCTGACGGCCTCCCACAGAGGGCAGACCGATGGGCAGCCGACCAAAATATGGAATAAATCACACTGAGTCTCCGAGCAATGCCAGCAGGTCGCGTGGGGGAGGAGGCCTGCTCTATGTAGCCGTAGAGGGGTCCAGTACCAGTTATGTATAATCTTAAAGAGGCAGAATTTCAGGCGAACCTCGCGAACACCTCTGTCCAATCCCTCTAGTAGGTCCACCCAGTCTTCTGCATCGAAGGGTCTCTGCAGTCGGGTTTGCCATTGTGAACGTAGAGTTTCTAAAAGGGGTTGAGAGAATTTATGCTGTGTAAGAACCTCGTATAGGCCTGCCATAACACCCTTATATTTTCCCCATGTTCGGATGTACTGCATCACTAGTGACGATTTTGAACCTTGGTGGGCAATGTTTGTGTTATGTTGCAGGCAGTGTTGGAGTTGCATGTACCGCCATTCTTGTTTCGGATGGAGACCGAAGCTCTCTTTCAGTGAGGCGAAAGTCCGAATCGCTCCGTCCTGTAGAATCTGGCCTAAATGTACTACACCTGCCTCTCTCCAGGACGGCCCAGTGAAGACCCTCCCTCCTATTCGCAATCTGTCGTTGTTCCACAGGGTGCCTGAGTGTGCAGAGAGGGGTGGACTCCAACCAAGGAGTGGGCCCTTCTCCATACTATTTGCGTCGCTCTTAGTATCGGGTTCACGTGTATAGGGGTGGCTGTGTTAGTGCAATATAGATTCTCTATACTGCCGCCATGGGGGAGCAGGGCTTTCTCAATTGCTACCCACTGGGGTGGTTCCCTCCTGTTCGATGCTAATGTGGCCAAGGGCGACAGGAGTAAGGCTAGGGTGTAGTATTCTACTGAGAGGATGCCCAGGCCCCAATAGGAACGGCGTGCCAAAAGTTTGGCGGGGGCCAAGCGTGGACGCATGGTGCCCCATATGAAGGCTCTGATCTCTGCATCTACTGACCAGAGTAGCGGGAGAGGTGTCTGGAGAGGAAGAACGTAGGTAAAGCGCGGCACGGTGACCATTCTCACCACTGTTGGGTTATTGTACAGGAGGTGAATTTTGGAAATGAACTGTTCTCGAAGGCCAAATCTTTTCAAGGTCTCAAATAGGTATGGCCATTCGATGCAATCAAACGCCTTCTCCGCATCCAGGGACAAAGCTAGGGCGGCTTCCGGCATGTTTCTAGATGTCCATAGGGAGTGGCATAGGGTACGCAGAGGGTTCCTAGAGGTACGGCCCGGCACAAAGCCCACCTGGGATTGATGTATAAGTGAGGGTATGACTTTGCGTAGACGGTTCGCCAAAACGCTGGCTAGGATCTTGATGTCCCTGTTTAGGAGGGAGATTGGCCTATAACTGCTACAGAGTAGAGGGTCGCGTCCGGGTTTCGGTATTACCGCTATTGTGGCAGTATTAGAGATCGTGCCTAAGGAGCCCGTCTGACAGGCTTCGTCCAGCGCTCCGTGTAGGACATTGAGCGCTTCATCCCCTGCCCATTTGTAAAATTCTGCTGGGAAACCGTCTTCACCTGGCGATTTGTGGTAGGGGAGGTCTGAGATAACCTGTGATATCTCCAGTCGGCTGATGTCTCCCTCTAGTAGGGCGCGTCCTTCCGCAGAGAGGGAGGGTAGTTCTATACCATTTAGGAAGGTGTCTATGCATTCAGGTGTAGTTGTCGACTCTGGGGTATAAAGATGGCTTTAGTAAGATGCAAACTCATTAACTATGTCTTGCAGACGCGTGAGCGCTGTTCCGGAACGGGCTGTCAGCACTGGTATGGCCATGGCTGCTGTTCGCTGACGAAGTTGGGCCGCTAATAGTCTCCCTGCTTTCTCCCCCTGCTCATAATGCCTACCCTGTATACGTTGGAGAGCGGATTTGGCTCGTCTAGTGTGCTGGTCGTTGAGTGCCATGGCGGCGGCCTCCAGGCATCTGCGCATGGGGAGAGAGGGGTGGTCTGTGTATCTCCTTGTCAATTGACGGACCGATTCTTCCAAGTTCGCTTGCTGTATTTTCCTGTCCCGATTCGCCAGCACTGCGTCCCTCATCATCTGTCCCCTCACAGTCACCTTAGCCGCTGCCCACAGGACCCTTCGCAAGTCAGTGGAGCCTTGGTTATTCTGGGCATATGTGGACATGTGGTCTTGTAATCGTGCCTTGCCCTGTGGAGAGTGATATCGGTGGACTGCCAGTCTCCAGGGTTTACGACCGGGGGACGATAGGCCCAGTTGGATCGCGATTTGCCCCGGGGAGTGGTCCGATAAACCACCCTCCAGTATCCGGGCATTTGTGACCTGCGCTGCTAGGCCATGTGATATAAGAAAATAATCCAGGCGGGACTGGGTACCATGTACCGATGATAGGAAGGTATATTCCTTATCGGTCGGGTATGCCATTCTCCAGTAATCTACCATACCATTGTCCTGCATCACATCTGATTGTAGAGCCCTGTCTCCATTGTTGGTCACATCTAAGGCGCCCGTTCTGTCTAGCACTGCATCTCTGACTAGGTTCCAGTCCCCCCCTGTTCTAGTAGCTCCTATTTCCGACAGTAGGCGGTTGAGTCGCAGAAAGAACAGGCGCTTGGGGCCTGTGTGGGCATAGACAGATCCCACACTTAAGGAGAAGTCTCCAAACTTGAGTTGAACAAACACATACCGGCCCTCTGTGTCTATCCATGTTTTAGAGACCGAACAGGCGATATTTTTCCGTATCAGTACGGCTACACCACATTTGCTTGGGGGACCCTTGTCTCTATCTCCAGAAGGAGGGCTGCAGCTGTATAACGCCGTCCCCACCCAATCCCGGTGTAGTTTGGCAGATTCCTCCTTGTTTAAGTGGGTCTCTTGTAGAAGGGCAATGTCTGCTCATTTCGATTGGAGGTATGAGAGTATTTTTTTGCGCTTGATGAAGTGGGTCAGGCCGTTAACGTTCCATGATATAATCTGTAGAGGGGCGAGGGTATGTGGGGAGGATCCTGCCATATGCGGGCTGTTGTGTGGAGTTTGTCTGGGTATAGGTGGGGGGGGTAGTAGCTGTTTACGGGAGATGGAGAGGTTTAAGGATACTAGAGGGGTTAGAAGGGAGGATATATATAAGCTGTGTAGGGGGAACAGGAATGAGTATTTAGGCTAGTATAAGAGGGCAGAAGAGGCGAAGGCCGAGGACAAGGATCGGGGGGAGAGAGGAGTGGAGGATGCGGAGGTTGGGAGAGTCGTAGGTGATGGAGAGCGCGAAGCGGGATGGTATCAAGCTACGACTATCAGAGAGCAGGATCAAGAGGGGGTGACCTGGGGGGAGGAGAGGCAGAATGAGAGAGAGAGAGGGAAAGAGAGAACAGTAGTAAAGGAAGGTAGGAGGGAAAGGTGGCGAAGAGCAGTAGGGAAGAAGGGGAGGGTTGTGCAAATAGATACACAAACTAATCATAGCTGGGAAGGAGTAAGGGAAAAAGGGAGCAAGAGGAGGATATAGAGCAGAAGGGGAGGAATGAAAGGAGCTGAGGCGAAGGCGCTATAGCCCCGCCCTTCGGAGTCTGTAGTCTGCGGGTCTAGACCCAGATCGGGAAGCCCCGTCCCGGTCAGCTGGCCCCACGACCAGGAAGGGCAGGTGCCCTTGGGGTAGCAAGGATGTCGTAACTCCTTTGTTCTGTTTCCCTGTCTTCAACAGCGGTATCCCACAGCAGAAGCCCTCATGGCTCTTTTACAGTGGACGATGTCCTTTCTTCAGTACTAGGGAGAAAGGGGAGGAAGAGGGCATGAAGAGGGAAGTTGTGTCTTGTGTGATAGATCAATGTATTGGTACAGGGGGGAGGGCTCAGAGGGGACAGGGGTGTGGAATTTATTAAAATATCTACTTGTCCACGAGACAGGTTGCTTCGCAAATCTACTTGTCCTGTAAAAAGATCTACTTGTCCCTTTGGTGCCATGTAGTGTGGCGCCAAATTATAGCAGCAATCTCATTATGTAAGAGCTCTGATAATAGCCTCTCTGATTATGCCAGGGCTACTACCATAGTAGGACTTGAATACTAGCAGTTTCAATCCCTACTGTAGCAATTTCCTTATTTTTCCACCTTTCTGCAGATCTGCATACTGGGGCTGGAGGAAGCAGTAAGCAATAGTTCCAGGGCTGGAATGCCTTTGAGTCTGCAAACCTACTAACCTGCATGTTTTAAAGATTTTCACCAGCTTCTCTCTAATATTTTCCCATAATAAGAAAGGTTGGACATTTACTCCTGACAATGGCAGAATTAGAACTTCTTCCATGGTTGGGAAGAAAGTGGCTGGAGGGAAAATGAACTTGCAAATGCTCAATAGATTTTCACATGAGCAAATCTACACATGCGTATTTACCCATGCTAAAATACAGTTCACAAATATTTTATAGGGGTACGACATATACCATGGGTGCACTTTTGTGACTTTCTTTAAGAATTTGGGGCCACATGTAGGTAGGTTCAGATTTGTGACCCGCAAATTGCGAGTCGCAAATCCGAATGTAGGATGGTGTCCCTGACACCATCTGTGATTCGCAAGGGCTTCGCAAATGCTCACCTCATGAATAATCATGAGGTGGGTCGCAATTTGCGACCCCCTTGCGAATGGCGGCCTCACAGGGATGGTGGCCTGCTGGAGACAGCAGACCACCATGTCTGTGACTGCTTTTCAATAAAGCAGTTTTTTTTTTTGTAATGCAGCCCGTTTTCCTTAAAGGAAAACGAGTTGCATTACAAAAACGAAAAATGAAACGTTTTCGTTTCATTTTTTCAGAGCAGGCAGTGGTCCGCAGGACCACTGCCTGCTCTGTAAAAATGTTTACAGTGACATTCACAATGGGGAAGGGGTCCCAGAGGGACCCCTTCCCTTTTGTGAAAGTGTTAGCACCCATTTGAAATGGGTGAAAACTGAGATTGGTTTGCGCCCGCATTCGCAAAACAATCCTACATTGCACTGCGAGTCGCAATTAGGAAGGGAACACCCCTTCCTAATTGCGAGTCACAAACCCGTTTTGCGATTCGGTAACCAGGTTACCGAATCACAAAACTGGGTTTGTGCATCGCAATGTGCTTTTTGCACGTTGCAAACAGCGAAAGTCGCTGTTTGCGACATGCAAAAAGCTACCTACATGTGGGTCTTGGTCCCTAATTAGGTCTGGTGTTAACAAAGACATTTTGTTTTTATTAAACTTCTATTTCTCTCTCTTTCAGCTGGCTTTACTGTGAGTGATCGCATTCTTCTCTTCCACAAGGAGCATATTGGCACACAAAGTAGTTTTGTTCAGTGTCAGGAACTACAGTGGCAATCAGTGACGTAATGAAACTGGAGGGTGCCCCTTTGCAAAGAACATGGAGGAGCCCCCTCTCCAGACTCACTCAGGGCAGGTGCTGTGCTGAAGGGGCCCCCTGGAGGGCGGCTGCGGGGCCTTTGTTATGCCACTGGTGGCAACATGTGCTTTTAGAGTTCAAAAACGTTTTGGGGGGGTTTTGCCAGTGTTTGTTACAATGTTGACGACCTGGTAGCTCCCACAACAATAAAGTGTTACAAAAGCCATGTCAAAACAAGACACGCATTGATGAAACTAAAAGACTTATAAAAATATGTCAGATCAGTTGGCTTTGTCAGTGTTTGTTTATTTTCATGCTTCCCATAATCGTGTTGAAAATGGTTACACTGATTTTCCATTAGAAATATTTTTGGGAAATACTAGCATGCATCAAAACATTTTACTAAATGACACTTCATTTGCATATAATCAGAGAGCATTCTGGGAGCATTATACTTAGCCTCATAGCCTAAACTTTTCAAACATGTGTATACACGTTTTTTTTTTTTTGTACTTGAACCAACGTCAGTAGTGAAGTGTGACATTAAAACATTTATTTACAGCACTCACCCTAATAATGAAGGTTTTCAAATAATGAACCATAAATACAAGTTCGTACAGCATTATCTTTTGGAAACACATTACCTCAACTGCAGAGAGTTCCACTCTCTGTAAACGGGCAGCCAAAGGGTTTGTGCTGCAGAGGGTTGGGTCTACTTGTCCCAAGGACAAAGTAAACATAAAATCTTGTTGCCCTTGACCCCAAACAAGATGTCGCGGGCGTCGGGCAGTAGGAATTCCACATCCCTGGGGGAGCAAAAATATAACCAAAAATAGCCCTTTCGAGGGTGGGGGCGGAGGCCCCCATCTTTCGCCGTGGCTGTAAAACCGTCGGCCGTTCTCCCGGTGGAAGGGGCGTGAGGAGAAAGAACGGATAGGTAGGTGGATATATATAGAGGGGCCGGCCTGAGCGCGGTGCGGGATAACTAGGGGGGACGCAGGGATGTAAGCGAAGGAGTGGGGGTCAGAGTGCCAAAGCTGAACAAGTGGCTAGCATGTAGCCCAATAGAAATATACCCAAAATTCAGAACAAAATAAACAAGGATAACGGTGCACAGTGGTAGAACTTCATGCAACACTCATCTGCCACTCGTCGTGGCTGTAGGTTCAGAACAGGTAGGTAGGTACGGAGTGGAAGAAGGATGTCTCCTCTTTTCCCATTCCGCAAGGTGTATGTCCTGTTCTGGTCTTTCCATCTCAGGTGAGGGCTGGAGGGGGGCTGTAAGGGAGAGCGGCATTTGTCCCTGTCTGTCCCCTGGGTGTGTTTAACCACTGCATGCAATATTTGACCCCTGTCGTCATAGTTCTTATAGAGTCTTTCAAGGTCTCTGCCTCTGTTGGAGATTTCGGAGGGGTCGTGGTCCAGGCGTTCGGGAGTCGTTTCCATTGATGGTGGGTTCCATGCTTGTGTGATCTGGGCCTGTGGTAGGGTACGGCTGGACGTGCCCATCAGACGATCTGAGATGCTGTCTAGGTAAAGACTCAAGTCTGTTGGGTCATAGAAGTCCTTAGATACATTATTTTTTGTGATCCACATTCTTGCTGGTTCAAAGAGGCCGAACTTGATCTCTAGTTGTCGCAGGCGGGGGCGTAGGGCTAGGAATGCCTTTCTGCAGTCACTGGTCTCTTTGGAGAAGTCAGCCGTCATTCGTATCTGGAGGTCGTTCATGCGGAAAGGGCCCTGCACTCATCCTTTTTGTAAAAGCTGGCATGCCTGTGTGTGTCGTAAGAAGCAAGCGATGATAGGTCGAGGGTGGTTGGCTCCCTCCCGACGTTTGGGGCCCAGTCTGTGTGCTCTTTGGAACTCCAAGGGGGGGTCGAAGGCGAGGCCATTGAGTTGAGGTAAGATGTTCTTTAGGAAAGACTGCACGTCCGTCCCTTCAATCTCTTCTGGGAAACCAAGGAAGCGGACATTGTCTCTGCGGCTTCTGTCTTCAAGATCGATGACCTTGCTGCGAAGGTATAAGAGTTCCTGGTCCCTGTCCGCAGCGAGCATGGCTTGCGCCTCCACTGACGTCACCCGTTGCTCCAATGTGGTCACTCTGGACTGGAAGCCTGCAATGTCTAGGCGCATTGACTTTGTCTCCTCTGTTAGGGAGATCATCCTGCTGTCCATGCCGATATCTCCTGGAGAATGCGGTCCATTGTTGCACCCTGTGGGGCATCCGCCATGCCACTGGGCTGGTGAGTCATATGTTCCTGAGGTGTTGAAGGCGGGGCTCTGTTCTGTCTCAGGGCCTCCGAGAAGAGCAATTGTCTCGCTGGTTTACCCAGGTGTTTGTTTGAAGGTTTGTTCCCTGGCATCACCAAATGATGGGCACCAGGTGGGTGAGAGTAATGTCTGAGCATGGGCTTCTTGATGAGAGACAACGTGGTCGATGGGTAGATGTTCCTTACGACCTCAGAGGGGTCACTGCCGTGGTCACTGCGGGCTCTTGCGAGTCTCAGTCTGTGTGTCCGCGAATGTGGCGGTAGACGTGCTCGGGCCCCTTGCAGTAGGGCGAAATAGGGAGTGAGATGAGGAGGGCGGTGGATGTAGGGTAGTGCCCAAAGTATGGGGTTCTTCTCTCCACGGTGTAGGAACGCGGCGTAAATGACTTGCTATGTCTACCGTTCCTCCCTTTTGTAGTAAGAATGACCGTTTGCGGTCAGAGAGCGCCTGAGTAGATTCCCCTCCTCACGGCGTGCGAGAAAGGTCTTCTTGATTGGGAGGAGAGGAGGGGGTATTGTAGAGGGCTAGGGTATAGTGACCTAGCCGGGGGTGGCGTAAGGTCCTGCAATAAGCAGCACGTGGATTCGAAAATATCTGTTCCCCGTGTTGCCATCCTGTAGCTCTGTGAGGCTGCAATGCCCTCAGTTCAATCCCCTCATGGAGCGGTGTGCGCAATGTACAATGGGGGCTCTGCCATGAGGTGCTCTCACAGGATTTAATGGGAGCTTTTGTCTTCTTTCAGCTGCTCCTTAGTTGGGTCCAGGTGGCCTTGTACTTCCCACTGATCTTTGTGGCCCGGGCGGGGGCAGGTGGGCTCCTGCTGAATTAATGGTGCCTCTCGGGTGGGTATGGCACAGTGGGGGGTGAGGTGTGGGGGGGCATCCACAAATCGGTAGGGTTTTATTTTTTTGGCTTTGTTTCTTTTTGTTTTTTGTTTTTGCTTGGAATTTGGCCCCCAGACCGGGTCTTTCCTGTGCCGGTCCTCTTATGCAGTCAATGGCTCCACCGCCCCCCCTCTCCTGCTCACCGCCTCTTTCTTTTGCTGGTTCGGTTTCCGCCCGCCGGCCCGAGTGTTATACTAGAGGCCGCGGCTTCCCACCTGCGTGCAGGCCTCGTCGTCCAATCCGGCCCCTGGGGAGAAGAGGATGAGGGCGGGGCTCTCGCGGCTCCGATCGAGTGAGCCTGCTGCTGCCCCGGCTCCTCACAGGTCCCCCACGACTCTGTTAAGAGGGGGCATCGGTTGTCGGGACGCACTACTGCCCGATCCGGGGCCCGCCGACGGCGGAGCAGTACGTCTAGGCGGCCATGTCTTCACGTGGCCAGACCACGCCCCCCAGGACTGTCATCTTACCACCACTGTCTGATTCTCGAACGAACAGATTCATTTCCATTGATGACATCAAACTACACCATGTGGCCAATCCTTCACAATAGACCAAGAGGTCCCTTGGGTGGTTCCTGATCCCCTCTCACCACCCAACAGGACATACATCTACATAGTAGGATGAACAACACTACTACAGACTATGCAACAATGTCCAATGCTGTTCCAGGCACCTCCTCAACTATGGGGAGGGAGGAAAATGAACTTTTGCTAGTTCCAGTCACCACTTCTATGACCACTCCTGTCCAAGATTTGGCTGTTTTTTACACAAACACCTCACAGACTAATGACACCGTCTACCAAGAGCCTCCACGCAAAGTGGACCAAAGTACAAGTAATGCACTGGCTCCCGTGTTTGCAGAGACTGCCTCTGGCTATTTCATTGACATTGATGACTTTTCTTCAGACTCATCCACTACTGTGATTGACAATGTTTGTAAAAGAAGTAAGCTGTTTCAATGGTTTAAAAAGAACTATTTGATATACCTGTGGAACTATTTATGGTTCTGTCTGACATTTTCAGCTTTATTTTTATGAATTGGTTTTGTGAATGTTTTCTTTTTGCTCATAAATGGTCACTATATTCCCGAATGCTCCTCTGTTGAGCCTTGTTGATGACGTTTTAACTCCATGTCATTTCTCACATAAGGTCCGAAGAGACTTGTCCCCTGCAAATGTTACAGCAATACCAATTTCTGATAGGATTGTGTGGGACAAAGTTCCCTTTGATATATACGGGCCTACAGAGATTGTTCAAATACCATACATGTTCAAAATTTCTATGACAGATGTAATTACACCTGATGTTGTCTCCGATGATTGGGATGTCCAAACAGTTGATTCCATGCTAACTGAGATGAAGGACTATTCCGCATTTGAAAGTGATGATGTATATGAACTTACAATGAATTATGGGGAAATGTTCTGCAGTAACAATTGGGGACATTACTGCCTACACCATGCCACTAGATACAGGCCAGTATTAAACTACACACAGTGGGAACACTGTTCTACACCACCGGTGGGGAGCAAAAAATAGTATACTGATAAATTTACATATTTTTCTGGGCATGACACAAAAAAAGCAGAGTTGTATTATTTTAAAATACCTCCAGCACAAATTAGGAAAATTTTGCTAACTGACACAAAACTGATTTATTCAGATCCCTTTGTTTCCCGGCTCGCAGTTGAAGGTTACGAATACCGGAGGAGCACTATTGACTCAAAAAGTGTGTGGGGAACACAAGATTGGCAGATACAGGGTAGGGAGGCTTTATTTCAAGCATGCCTGATTCCTGTGCAAATGATTTTTTTAAATGACACTATTCACCTAGACCCTGACTAGGGTTAGCAAAAATTAAAGACATGAACACGCTCAGTATCCCCACTCCGGCAAGGTTTAAAGATTGGCAATACTTCCTTAATGTCACTGAGGAAAGGCTAGATGCAATGGTTAAGGCTGGTACCTATAATTCTTCACTTTCCAGTCCAGGCGGGTGGTTAATATGGCCCACTGACACTAATGAGTGTCAAGCACGTGTCTTGAACGCTTCAGGGTTTTTTCAATTAACAGGCCAGACCCTCGCTTTATATCGGGTCAACATACAGGTATAATTAAGACATACAGTGTGGGTAAACTGTGCCAACAATGGGTGCAGACCAACACATTAAGCGCAGTTAAGAAACACCTGAACACTCTTTCTTAAGATGTAGACTTGCAGGATTTTCTGCTGGGTCCTAGAAAAGAGCGCTCAAAAAGGTTTCTATATGCTATGTACAATGAAATTTGGAAACTTTCACAGATTGAGGCTGCTGCGCGTTTAAGGCAATTGGATAAGGAAAATTTAGAGAAGGCTTTAGCGGTTGTCGACAACAGCATGAATACTTTGTCCAACAGGATTTATTTGCTATCAAACATAGTGTAGTCTGCTATTGATATCACTCAGACAGACTTGTCCCGGTTATATCATGGACAAACACAGCTACGTTCCATCATGCAGCTGGGTTGGACTCTACAGACTTTGAAAAATGGCCGTATTCTATGGAAGTACATTAACAGGAGTGAATTCTTCACTGCTTTTAATTTTTCAAGAAAAAAACAGACAATGGCTAAAAGGGAGGCTAGTTTCACTATGCTTCACATAGAAAAACTAGATAAGTTGCCCTTCACGGTAGCAGAGAGTCCTTCAACTATCTGGCTCTTACATGGCATAAATAATTTACCCATTTTGACCTTTCGTTTCTCAAGCTGCCTGAAACATCTTGCAGTGGGAAGGTAGGAGTAACTAGGAGATAGCTATATTAAGGAAGAGTGGGAGTTGCCCTTTGATTATAAATGTCTGAATGGCGAAACAGAGGTCTTTCTTAGCGGAAGCGAATGTGAGACTGCTGTTAGTCATTCAGTGATATGCAAGCAGGTGTCTCTTCACGGTCTTTGCAATGCGGGGGTCGCGAACGTAGCCTGTTTTCTGAAGGGTACTCCCGTCCCTTTGATTCGCCTGGTATTTCATGTACTTTCCAATGGAAGTTATGTGGTACTGAACGGTCAAAGTTGTTGCAGCATGCGACCAGGAATTGCCTACGCAATCTCTGTCTCGAAGGTCATTACGTGTTGTGGACATGTTTTATTCCCCCCCACACGAGAGATAAAGGTATCTGACATGTGGGCCCACATAAATACTATTAATGTGAACTATGACAAGCTGAGCAGGCTAAAGGTGCTATTGTTTCAAAAACAGGTCGCTTTGACATCCGCAAAGGAGACGTATGCTCTCCAGATTGCGAGATCATCAGCCGAGATACAATCCCTATTAAATACCAACTTCCCCAAGCACTTTGGAGAACTGGTATCCAGAATATTCAATGCTTCGAGCACTACTGGGATTGTCCATTTCTTTAAGGCTGTCAGGTCTGGTTTCGTGTCCATCTTCCAGACTGTCTTCAGAGTCATCCCGTCGGCCATCCATTTGCTCTTTTCAGGTGTGTTTGGTGGCTTTCCAATTATTTTGGCTTTAATTGGCAGACTACTACTGCTATTTCTTCTGATTCGCAGTGGTTGTTTCTTTCCAGCTACGCAGAGCAATGGAGCCGCTCCCACCAACACCACTGGGCCGTGAACGCATGGTTCGGATCTTCGGTGCACCCTTGCTGGTGGAACTGGAGCATGACTGGTTGTTGTCATTTCGGCCCCTTCTCTGGTGCGTACAACCAGTTTTCCGCTGCATATGGTGCCTCTTTGAACATCTGCCTAAGTCTGTCTTGCTGTTGCACCGACATCTCCTGTGGACCATGAACTGCTGATGTCCCCGATGAGGGTTCATACACGGTCATGCCCCTTGAGACTGAGGTTGCTTCGAGAGCCCACCTATGAGCCTTCCGTTTTGAGATCTACCATGGACGACGGCACTGCAACGGGTGACTTTACACCAGAAAGTACTGCTCTGTGGATCCGTTTGTCTGCCCAGCACTCGATTAAACATCAGATGATGTTGACTCATTTTTTAGGTCCTTGGTTGGTGACTTCGATGACACTCTTCAAGATCATGCGTACAGCAAATAATTTGATGAACTGACTTGCCATTCCCGATTAAAATTATGCATTTAAATTCAATTGCTTTGGCACGCTGTGCTTGTCATGGTTGACATTAACATCTCTGTATGTATTTTAGTTGAACTGTTTTTATTTCCTATTTAACACATTTTAAAGATTTTTTAGCTAGTTTTTATACTTTTAGCTTTTTAGTTCAGAGCAATTTTAGCATTTGGGTTCCTGTACCTTCGTCATACCTGTTACGGCAATGGGGAGGGTGTAGTGAATCCTAGTTTGTTTTAATGGGATAACAGGAGTTAGCTTAGCCTCTGGCTTGCAGACTCGTGCCCCCACCACCTGGTGACTTTTAACCTACTTAGCTTGCTCTGTCTTAGCCATTTAATAATTTAATTAATCTAAGATGGCTGCCTGGTTTATAGTTAGGCCTCTTGTTATGTTTTGCATTATCAGTGCCACCGCGCTAAGGCGTCAAGATCAAGCAATAAAGACAAACAAACAGTAGGTGTTCACACTTAGGGATTTTCCCTCTCTATACTTTCGAGGGATTGTTTATAATAATTGCCGTCCCACGCATGACTGTTATCTGTTGTTTGGGAACACACCTACGTCAGGGGTCCTGGTAGATCTGTATAAATACATCGCACTTTAGACAGATAATCAGAGGGATTCCGACCAGAGGGCATCGCTGACATTGATGCTGCATGTCGTCTTGACGCTGACCCAGTCTTCGTGTCCCTGCGGAGTCTGAGATAGAGACCTCATTCCAAGGTAACGAGGGTTGGGGGCTCCTCTCATGGACATGGCATTGGCAGATTAGGTTTAGCAAACCCAGCTCTCCTTTTGGTAGGAGGTTAGGCCTATCACATTAGGGTATTAGGGCATATTACATCTCGTATGTCTTTTACATGCATTGCAAGATGGTGGGGGTCTTTGTAATAATGACTCTCGTCTTCACAATTCTGTTCCTTGCATTATTCATTATCTCAATCATTGCAGCCCATGCAACTTATCGCAAATTGCAGTTGTGTTAAATAAAAACTATTGAAACTTTACTGCATCTTTGTCATTGCCTGTGTTTGTATGAGACATGATATATCTGTGTGAAAGGGGTAATCTCCATTTAACCACGACACTCCCTGAGAAGGTTTTATTTTCGAGTCCATGCGTAAAGGCTGCCACAAATCACCTTTTTACTATTGTGTTTCTGGTGAGGTGCTGCTAGTGAGCCGGTAAGGTTGGGACAACAGTTGCGATTTGTTGTAGGATAGGCATAGTCGCCTACAAACGAAAGTACTGTCATCCTTTAACCAGCAGTCTTGCCTAGAGCAAGAGTCCAAACTATGACACATTCTTCCCTTTCAACTGCCTTGTTGTCTTTGCAGCTTCTTCCCTCCCACCTCACTTGTCCGCATTGCTTAACAACCCTCGTACACCCCTTTGTTGTCTGTGTTTCTTTAACACCCCCCGTTAGTGTGCGTTGCTTGAAAAACCTCCCTGTCCCTTTTTGTCCTTTTGTTGTCTGTGTTGCTTTAAACTCTCCCAGCCACCCATTGTTGTCTGTCTACTCTAAAAACTTCCTATCCTCTGTTGCCTGCATTGCTTTAAACCCCCCACCACCCCATTGTCTGCGTTGCTTTAAACCCCCATCCCCTTGTTGTCCAAGTTTCTTTAAACTCTGCCACCACCCCGTTGTGTCAGTTTGAAACTCTCCCACACCCCTTTGTTGTCCGTGTTTAAACACCCTCATTGTTATCCTCATTGATTGAAAACTGCTGCCCCTCCCAAACATGTCAGCATTGCCCTTCCCACAGGTTCATAGATGGGAGCCTATAAGAAGCCATACTGACTTTGAAAAAAGTGTTACGATGTGACCAGCACTGGCTGTGTCATAACGCTTTTTGTTTATTGTCCCGCTGCTTGCCAGCCTCTCTCTCGTTGTCCGTGTTGCCACCTCCATCAGAAAAAAGTGCTATGAGACTGCCAGCACTCAGCACTCAGTACCTATATGTCCCCACCTGTGGAGAGGAATGAAGCCACCTCAAGTACCTTCAGAAATGTTCTGGATACCACCTCAAATCTGCGTTCCTGGTTTGCCAGGCTCTTGTGTCCTCCATAAACCACTCTTACACATGAGATAAAAAGTGAATTCCCGTATCTCTGGAGTTACACAAACTCCGTTTTCTCACTCACTGTCATATGTCACGAATGCTACATGGATGGAGCAAAGGACCTGAGCAAAAGGGACTGGCCCAGACCTTTCTTCAGCAGGAGAGGCAAGTAGGCCACACTCGAAGTGTATATATCAAGAAAAATGACTGCCCTCATTACTACGATTTTCTGCTGCCACCACTTCCAGTATTTACTAGTCCTGTGAAAGGAGAACAATTGCTCCCAAGTTAAAGTGTGTTGTACATCCTGTGCCTCGCTAGGCCACAGAGCTGAGCTTTGGGTCACAGTCCACTTTCACAAGCTGCCTGTGCACTTGAATGATTTCCATGTGCACTGAGGCAAATATTGGAAAAACGTTCAGTAACTGCTTTGGGGAACTGGGAGCAGGGTTTGAGCCATACAAGGACCACTCCTGCCCCAACTAGGACCTGGAGTATTTTATGTCTGGTTGCTCCTTTTCTGGAGAGGTGGAGGAGGCAAAACAACAAAGCACTTGAATGCGCCCTGAGTGACTGCCAAAAGCTTAGACCTTAGTAAGCATTCCGTACATCACCTATTGTTTAAAGATAAAAAAATTAAAGAAAAATCACCATCCATAAACACAGGTATACAAAACACCTTATATCACTACCTTCCAGTCACCTTACTCAGTAGCTAATGGTGCTAAAATCTTTCTTGTTTACTGTTCTGCAGAGAGCACTTTCTGACACATAAAACAGAAAAAAGGTGGTGGGAGGAGTGCGTACAATATGTCTAATCACGGACAGTCACTCATGGAAGCATTCCATCCCATCATTCTTTTGCCCACATGCCACCTCTGTTTGTACGCAGCCATATGAAAATCACTCATGACCCAACTCCTATAGGAACATTTCAGCTCGAACTGCCAAATGAAGTCCTCCCTCAACCAGAACACAAGCAACCTAAGACTGGTTTTGCTCTGGTTGGGGCTTGTCAGTCGGGTGTATATTGGTTTCAGTGGTGCAGTGAACACAGGACCCGCGCCTAGCCATACCCTTACGCACTTAGCGTGTTACATCAAACACACAAAAGATGATGTGAGGAATGGTTGCAATAAGTGTAACCACTGGCAACCGCTAGGGATAGCATTCCAACCCACTGTTGTTTTGCCCACTATGCCACCTTAGTTTTCGACCCAACCATATGCAAGTCTGTCTTCACCCTGCTCCAATAGGACCAGCCCAGCCCAACTGCCAGGGCAGGTCTTCAAAATCCCTGATTGGGACAGGTCAGTCTGTTGTAGCCAGGGCCAATAGAATTGTGCAATTATGCGTCTGTGGCTTGTTTTCCTAAATATGGATTTGCCGCATTTGCCACATATGTATCATTTGCTGCATAATCCGCAGATTTTAACAAAATAAAATGTTTCTAGCTCAAACGGTTCGAAACTTACTCAAAACGCAGCGACGTGTCACTGTGCAGTGGAAGGCACTGCGCAAAGCGTGACTGGTCACCTTTCTTTTGCTTATTGCTATATGTTCGTGTTAAATTGGTACTAATGAAGTACAACTAAAGCCCAGACAGTGGTAACAAAATAATGACATAATACCATCATAAACTGTACTGCATTATATTGCACAATTTGCCTTTTCTTGCTGCATAATTTTCTCAACCATGCAACATAATGTGTCCCTCCACTATTGCATAATTCCAGTGGTCCTGGGTGTAGCTTTGCTTCAGTGATACAGTGAGCACAGGACCCTGGCCTGCACATCCTTTGTCTCAGCAGCCTCCAACACGCCCGGAAGATAACACCAATCTTTAAAAATAAATAGTGCTGATTCAGCCCGTGAGTCCAACAAAAAGGCTTTGAAAAAGACTCCCTGTACCAGGTTTACTGTAACACCCTCAGGCCCTCGAGTCTCATGGCCGTTATGGCAGCCACAGGACGCACTATTACATTTTAATCCGTCCATGTAAGAAGCTTAAATAAAAATGTTAAACATAAAAAATACAATAAACATGAATACATTAAATTCAACAATTTCTCCTATAACTACATCAGCTGCACCAAATCATTAATCACTAATTGATAAACTTTGTTGCATAGGCTCCAGATTCAAATTTGTTCATGACTTAGCTATGCTCGTGGAGATCAGCGCGGCCAAATGTTTTGCTGCTCTCCACTTTGTAAGGAGCAGGGAAAGTATGTAAAATGAAGTCCTTTTATTACTCTAGCCTTCTTCTTAAACCAGCGATGCATGTCAGTAGTTTTGATCACAACCAGTAGATTCCGCATGGCCCCAAGATCTATATTTGACACATCCTGCTGTGTGGATGAAACAGACAGGTGTCATGTCCCACGGCTCCTCCGAAGGCCCATATCGGGACTTGCAGGGAGACCTGCCTGATACCCAGCAGATTAATGGTGGGTCCCCCTCAACCAAACCCTCCAAATTAACATACACACAAGGCATATAGGCTATTGTTACTCTGCAGTTATTTGCTATACATCAACCATGACCCGAATATATGTAGTAAATTCGTGGCAACATACATGATGTTATTGGCAATAGGGTTGATGAGAAATATCCTGGTAGCTGCAGCTTCCGGGATGGCTCTGTTCTCTCTTCCTGTTCTAAGGAGTTATCAGGCCTTTTTGTATCACTTCTTGCGGAGTCAAAGAAGTCACAGCGGTGTTTTCGTCCTCATGATGTGTGAGAACTGTAGCATGAGTGTAGGAAAGTCCTTTTTTTTTGCCTGATCACCCCCACTCTTTCTGAATAGGTACTGGTGGTTACTGACTCTTGGCTGTGCCCTGGGTACTGCTTAACAGTCCCAGGGCCAGTGCCCTGTGTAAAATGGATATGCAAATTAGGCTAATTATAATTGGCTAAGTTAACCTACCTATAAGTCCCTAGCATATGGTAGGGCATGTAGGTTTAGGGACCACAGCATAGGTGGTGCACACCTAGGTGCATTGCTGAGGTGCCCAGTGTCATTTTAAAAGCAAGCCTGTCTTGCTGGCTGCTTTTAAATTAAAGTTATATGCAAATTCGACTTTGGAATTAAAGGTACTTCCAAAGTCTTAAACTACCTTATTGTTACATATAAGTCACCCCTAAGGTGTGCCCTATGTGCCCCTAGGGCTGGGTGCCATGTAACTATAAGCAGGGACTTTATAAAAATAGATTTATAAGCCCTGGTGAGGTAAAAACAGCCAAATTCGTTTTTCCCTCATTGAAGTAAATGGCCTTCATAGGCTAGAATGGGCAGACTTTATTTTAAATTTTAAAGTCTCCTTAAATGTTACATACCACGAATTTGGTATCAAATTGATTGTTATAATAAATCCCACAACTTCCAGTTGTTGGATTTAATATAACTAGTGCAGGTAAAAAGTTTAGACTTTACCTAAAAAGTTGCCAATTTCAGCTCTGCATTGTTTTTGCTGCTGTGCTCTGATTGGCCAGCCTGCAGCAGCTTCTGCCAGGCTACTTTAATGAGGTGTGAAGTGGCCTGGCTTCACACAAAGGAATGTGCTTGGGGAGAGAATCTCCCCTCAGCAGATGGTGAGGCAGGAAGGGGGAGGGCTGCCAAACTGGTCTTCAAAGGCAGAGAAGGACATCTGGAGCACCCAGCAACACCCCCACATCCTGCAACCCCAGACAGCTAGGTGCCCCCTTGATTAGATTAGGAGAGGGCAGGAGAGGGGTGTGTTTATGATTTTTAGCCACACCAGTGGGTGGGCTCAGCCAGATCTCTCCTCCAAAAATCAGATTCATCCATTTTGGATTTTTAGAGACTGTTGCCTTCTGGGATGGATTTTTGCCACACTTCCCAGGAAGTGGTCATCACAGGGGGACGACCCTGTCCCTGATTGGAGAACCAGGGCCCCCCTGCTTTTCACCCAGGAGCAAGGATAAAACTGGCAGACCTGCACCCACGCCTCAGATCCCCACCAAATTTCAAGAAGAAGGAACTACAAGGAGAAGAAGGACTGCCCTGCTGGACCCCTGGCCTGCACCTGGACCCTGCACTCAGAAAGACTGCACCAGCTGCACACTTGGGCTTCACCACAAGAAGGACTTTGCCTGGCTTCCACTGGTTCAAGGAGGGACTCCCTGTTTGCTACAGGTGAAAAATTGCTATCCAGAGTCCCCTGCACCAACTCCTGAAAAAGTGACCAGCTGACCACTGTCCAGTGGCCAAAAAGGAGTTTGCGCCAGGTGTATTCTGGGAGTTAAAGTCCGCACTTCCCAAGGACCATCACAGAACTTCTGGACCCTTGGGGTGAGCTGTGGACCCCAAAAGAACCTTAAAAGAACATCTGGGTGAAGCCCCAGAAGTTTGGAAAAGATTGGAGAATTTTTGAAAAAAAGCTCCATAAAGTGACCGACCCGACGCGGAAATTCTAGCCGGCTTGCCTCAACCGCGACCCGGCCTGACTTCGTGGTTCGTCCCGGTAAAGAAAAACATCCAAAAAAGAGACTAAGTCCGAACGTAAAAAGTTGACCGGGACCTTCCAGCCATCGTATCCGAGAAGGGCTCCACGGATGTCGGATCAAGATCCAGGTTTACCCCGGTCGAAGGATTTTCATCTCTAAAAAACGACTAAGTCAGAAGGTAAAAATCACCACCGAGGAAACCGACTTCGCGTATCCGGACAAGGGCTCCAGGAGGTCGGATCCAACTGGCAGGTTCGTCCCGGGGAAGAAAAACATCAAAAAAGAGACTAAGTCAGAAGGTAACTTTTTAACCGAGGCCTCCCGCGACTTGTAGCCGAGCAGGGCTCCATCGCGGTCGGCCTGAAAGTTTGACTTTGCCCCGGTCCTGGTGCAACCAGATGACCCGATTGGCGCTTTTTGTTTCTAAGCGCTAGAAAATAATAATACTTTAAAAATTCATATCTCCGGTTCCCCTGAACCGATTTTAATCGTTTTTGTGTCATTTTAAAGATAAAAATATAAGCTATTTTTATAAATTGGTTTTGGATTTTTAAACTGTTTCCTATGTTTTATTTAATTACTGTTTTGTGATATTTGAATGCTTTACACTTTGTCTCCTAAGTTAAGCCTTGACGCTCGATGCCAAGCTACCAAGGGTAGAGCTGGGATTAATTTACTGAGACCTAACTGTACTTATGTGGAGGTTTGTGGCTTGTTGCTAGGTGTAGGTACCTACCTGCCTTACCAATAACCCATTTTCCAACATAATTGGAAGCAGCGACGGGATCCTGTACTTGTGTTCAATATCACGTTACAGTTTTAGATAAAACAAATTAAAAATCCTTTAAATTGTCCTAGTGCAAAAATTGTTTTTAATTTGTAATTTTAATTTTTTTTTTAATTTGGATTAATTTCAATTATTGAATTTTTGTAATTTTTCTAAATTCTTGTTACCAATTTTTGCAAAACGTTTTTGTTGACACAAAACAAGGGAACCATGGAGCTTGATCTGGCTAGCCTACCCACACTGACAGTAGTCCAGCTTAGGGGGTTGTGTATTGAGAGAGGGTTGCCTGCAACCACTGATCTCAGGAAGCAAATCCTGATTAAATCCCTGACAGCATGGGCTGAGGCCCAAGAGGTAGAGACAGAGGAAGCTCCAGAGGAGGAAGAAAAAGGGGAAGATGCTAACTCTAACCACTCAGGGGAGGGAAGGCGTCCGAGCCTAAGTGAGGAAGAGGAGGAACGGTCCTCAGTGGATACAGTCACTAGGGGCAGACCCAAAGCTAGTGGTAGGAAGGGGGTCCTTTCAGGAGGAGAGAACCCATCCATCAGAGAAAGAGAGCTGGAAGCCCAGCTAGCCTACATAGCTTTGGAAGCAGATAAGCTTGCCCTAGAAAAGAAAAAGTGGGCAAGCAAAGAAAAAAAAGATGGAGGCAGCGAGAAAGAAACTGAGGTGTCCCTGGGTGGGGGTTTTGCCCCCAGATTACCCAAAGGGGTGGTTCCTGCCTATGTAGAGGGGGATGACATAGATAAGTGGCTGGGGGCCTTTGAGAGGGCCCTCCAGATGAGGAAAGTCAAGCCTCAATACTGGGGTTCACTCCTTTGGGAGTTAGTTCCCAACTCTGGGAGGGATAGGCTCCTAACCATGAGTGGGGAGGATGCAGACTCATACCCCAGTATGGAGAGTTGCTTGACTAAAAAGTTTGGTCTAACCCCAGAGCAGTATAGGCTTAAGTTTAGGGACACCCAAAATACAAGCACCCAGTCCTGGGTGGACTTTGTGGACATTTCAGTAAAAGCACTGGAGGGCTGGATACAGGGCAACAGGGTAAGTACCTTTGAGGGGCTGTACAATTTGATTATGAGGGAGCACCTTCTAACTAATTGTGTCCAAGAGAGGCTCCGCCAGTATCTAGTAGACTCTAGGTTGACCAACCCCAGAGAGCTGGGGGAGGCAGCAGATGACTGGTTAAGAACTAGGGTTAACCAGAAACCCCCAGGGGGTGATCAGAAAAAGGGAGGACATGGTTCTTCTCAGGGGAAGAACCAGGGGAAAGATGACAAAAAACCCAAAGAGTCCTCGCAAGAGTCCCCAAAAACTTCTCAGGGAGGGGGAGCCCCGAGCCAATTCACTTTTAAAGGGAAAGGGTATCAGGGAAAGAATTATGATCCTGCTAAGGCAGGAAAGTTTCAGGAGCTTGCTAAGGCCGGCAAGTGTTTTGACTGTCATCAGCCAGGACATAAAAGAGGAGATGCTATCTGCACCAAGAAGCCCCCCACTGGTGGGCAATCCCAGGGGATTGCTAGTGTAGGGTTGGGGGTGGAAGTTGGCCCAGGGGTGGAATCAGGGTACACTGAGGTCACCTTAGTATCCGTGGGTGGGGTGGACATTGCAACTATGGCCACCTTACCTCCCATCATGGAGAGGTATAGGCAGAGGCCTAAAGTCAATGGGACTGAAGTGGAAGCTCTGAGAGATACAGGAGCCAGTGTGACAATGGTTGCAGAAAAGCTGGTTTCTCCAGAGCAGGTCTTACCTGGTGTCTTCCACCAGGTGACTTATGCAGATACCAGAACCAAACTCCATCCCATGGCTATGGTGAGTCTGGAATGGGGAGGTGTGACTGGCCCTAAAAAAGTAGCTGTAGCTCCTGCCCTCCCAGTAGAGTGTCTACTGGGGAATGATCTTGAAGCATCTGAGTGGTCAGAAGTGGAAAGAAGGGTCCATGCACAGATGCTGGACCTCCCTGAATGGGTGTGTGCTGTGACCAGGTCACAGGCGGCACAACAGGGGAATGCTGGACACTTGGACCCTGGAACAATGGGCCAAGCCTCCAAGAAAAAGAGAAAAGGCACAGGGTCTGGCTTGCCAGCCCCAACAAGTACAGAGGGTCAGGAAGAATCCAACCCTGAGGGGGAGGATCTGAACTCTGAGGGAGGGACACCTTCCCTGCAAACTCTGCCTGACTTGGCAGAACTGCAAGGGGCAGGTGGGCCCACCAGAGAAGATGTGTGCCAGGGACAAAGAGAGTATCCCACTCTTGAGGGCCTGAGGCAGACTGCTGCCAGGCAAGAACAAGGGGATACCAGTGGTACCCACAAGGTTTACTGGGAGGACGGAGTTCTCTACACTGAGGCAAGGGCCCTTAAAGAAGGGGCTACTAGGAGAGTAGTGGTCCCCCAAAAGTATAGAGAATTCCTCCTTACCTTAAGCCATGATATCCCCTTAGCTGCTCATTTGGGACAGACCAAGACCTGGAACAGGCTGGTCAACCATTTTTATTGGCCCGAAATGTCAGAAAAAGTCAGGGAGTTTTGCAGCTCCTGTGTCACCTGTCAAGCCAGTGGCAAGACAGGGGGCAAACCAAAGGCTCCCTTGATTCCACTGCCAGTGGTTGGGACTCCCTTTGAGAGGGTGGGGATTGACATTGTTGGTCCCCTAGACCCACCAACTGCTTCAGGTAACAGGTACATTGTGGTGGTAGTGGACCATGCCACCAGGTACCCTGAGGCAATACCCCTCCGGACAGTCACTGCTCCCACAGTGGCTAGGGCCCTACTTGGTGTGTTCACCAGAGTGGGATTCCCAAAGGAGGTGGTCTCAGATAGGGGCACAAACTTTATGTCAGCCTATCTGAAAGCCATGTGGGAGGAGTGTGGTGTTACTTATAAGTTCAGCACACCCTACCATCCACAGACCAATGGTCTGGTGGAAAGATTCAATAAGACCCTGAAGGGCATGATCATGGGTTTGTCTGACAAACTCAGGAGGAGATGGGATGTCCTCCTCCCATGCCTGCTGTTTGCCTACAGGGAGGTGCCACAGAAGGGGGTTGGATTCAGCCCCTTTGAGTTACTGTTTGGGCACCCTGTAAGAGGCCCATTGTGCTTGGTGAGAGAGTCTTGGGAAAAGCCTCTCAAGGAATCCAAGGAGAATGTGCTGGATTATGTACTAGGCCTGCGGTCTCGCATGGCTGAGTATATGAAGAAGGCAAGCAGAAACCTGGAGGCCAGTCAGGAGCTCATGAAGCTCTGGCATGATCAAAAGGCTACCATGCCTGAGTATCACCCAGGACAGCTGGTGTGGGCTTTGGAGCCCATGGCTCCTAGGGCACTACAGGCCAAATGGACTGGGCCCTATCCAATCCTAGAGAAAAAAGGTGAGGTCACCTACTTGGTGGACCTTGGCACCCCCAGGAATCCTCACAGGATCCTACATGTAAACAGGATGAAACCCCACCAGGACAGGGCAGACATGACCATGCTGATGGTCACTGATGAAGGGAAGGAGGAGGAGGGTGAACCTCTGCCAGACCTCCTGTCCTCAAAGGCAAAAGATGGGTCAGTGGAGGGAGTGGTACTCTCTCCCAAATTGACAGATCAGCAACAACAAGACTGTAAGCAAGTCTTGGGACAGTTTGCTAGTCTGTTCTCCCTGACCCCTGGACTCACCAATTGGTGTGTCCATGATGTTGACACTGGTGACAGCTTGCCTGTCAAGAACAAGCTGTACAGGCTGTCTGACCAGGTCAAGGCCAACATCAAAGCTGAAGTGGCTAAGATGTTGGACCTGAAAGTAATTGAGCCCTCTGATAGTCCTTGGTCCAGTCCAGTGGTACTGGTGCCCAAAGCTAATCCCCAAGGTGGGAAGAAAGAATTAAGATTCTGTGTGGACTACAGAGGTCTAAATGCAGTCACTAGGACTGATGCTCACCCCATACCTAGAGCTGATGAGCTCATTGACAGGTTGGGGGCTGCCAAATTCCTGAGCACATTTGATCTGACCTCAGGATATTGGCAGATTGCCTTAAGTCCAAGAGCTAAGGAGAGGTCAGCATTTTCCACACCAGAGGGCCACTTTCAGTTCAAGGTGATGCCCTTTGGCATGAAAAATGCTCCTGCCACCTTCCAACGGTTGGTGAATAGAGTCCTATCTGGGTTGGAATCTTTTAGTGCAGCTTATCTGGATGATATAGCTGTATTTAGTTCCACCTGGAGGGACCACCTGGTCCACCTGAAGGAAGTGCTTCAGGCCCTGCTTCAAGCAGGCCTGACTATCAAGGCAAGCAAGTGCCAGATAGGGCAAAGTTCTGTTGTGTACCTGGGCCACCTTGTTGGTGGAGGCCATGTACAACCTCTCCAGCCCAAGATCCAGACTATCCTGGATTGGGAGGCTCCAAAAACCCAGACTCAGGTCAGGGCCTTTCTTGGCCTGACTGGGTATTACAGGAGGTTTGTTCAAAATTTTGGGACCATAGTGGCCCCTCTGACTGAGCTTACCTCCAAGAAACAACCCAAGAAGGTCATTTGGACCCCAGAGTGTCAGAAAGCTTTTGACACCCTAAAACAGGCTATATGTTCAGCACCAGTGTTACTGGCCCCTGACTATAGCAAGGAGTTTGTAGTGCAAACAGATGCTTCAGAGGAAGGGATTGGGGCAGTGTTAGCACAAGTTAATGAAGAGGGCCATGATCACCCAGTTGCCTTCATCAGCAGGCGACTACTCCCCAGAGAGAAAAAATGGAGTGCCATTGAGAGGGAGGCCTTTGCTGTGGTTTGGTCCCTGAAGAAGTTGAGGCCTTACTTGTTTGGCACTCACTTCCGTGTACAAACTGACCACAGACCTCTCAGATGGTTGATGCAGATGAGGGGGGAGAACCCAAAACTGTTAAGGTGGTCCATTTCCCTACAGGGGATGGACTTCACAGTGGAGCACAGACCTGGGACTGCCCATGCCAATGCAGATGGCCTTTCCAGGTTTTTCCACTTAGCTGATGAGGACTACCAGGGTGTAGGTTAGTACCCATCACCTTTCATCTGGGGGGGGGGCAGTGTAGGAAAGTCCTTTTTTTTTTGCCTGATCACCCCCACTCTTTCTGGATAGGTACTGGTGGTTACTGACTCTTGGCTGTGCCCTGGGTACTGCTTAACAGTCCCAGGGCCAGTGCCCTGTGTAAAATGGATATGCAAATTAGGCTAATTATAATTGGCTAAGTTAACCTACCTATAAGTCCCTAGTATATGGTAGGGCATGTAGGTTTAGAGACCACGGCATAGGTGGTGCACACCTAGGTGCATTGCTGAGGTGCCCAGTGTCATTTTAAAAGCAAGCCTGTCTTGCTGGCTGCTTTTAAATTAAAGCTATATGCAAATTCGACTTTGGAATTAAAGGTACTTCCAAATTCTTAAACTACCTTATTTTTACATATAAGTCACCCCTAAGGTGTGCCCTATGTGCCCCTAGGGCTGGGTGCCATGTAACTATAAGCAGGGACTTTATAAAAATAGATTTATAAGCCCTGGTGAGGTAAAAACAGCCAAATTCGTTTTTCCCTCATTGAAGTAAATGGCCTTCATAGGCTAGAATGGGCAGACTTTATTTTAAATTTTAAAGTCTCCTTAAATGTTACATACCAAGAATTTGGCATCAAATTGATTGTTATAATAAATCCCACAACTTCCAGTTGTTGGATTTAATATAACTAGTGCAGGTAAAAAGTTTAGACTTTACCTAAAAAGTTGCCAATTTCAGCTCTGCATTGTTTTTGCTGCTGTGCTCTGATTGGCCAGCCTGCAGCAGCTTCTGCCAGGCTACTTTAATGAGGTGTGAAGTGGCCTGGCTTCACACAAAGGAATGTGCTTGGGGGAGAGAATCTCCCCTCAGCAGATGGTGAGGCAGGAAGGGGGAGGGCTGCCAAACTGGTCTTCAAAGGCAGAGAAGGACATCTGGAGCACCCAGAAACACCCCCACATCCTGCAACCCCAGACAGCTAGGTGCCCCCTTGATTAGATTAGGAGAGGGCAGGAGAGGGGTGTGTTTATGATTTTTAGCCACACCAGTGGGTGGGCTCAGCCAGATCTCTCCTCCAAAAATCAGATTCATCCATTTTGGATTTTTAGAGACTGTTGCCTTCTGGGATGGATTTTTGCCACACTTCCCAGGAAGTGGTCATCACAGGGGGACGACCCTGTCCCTGATTGGAGAACCAGGGCCCCCCTGCTTTTCACCCAGGAGCAAGGATAAAACTGGCAGACCTGCACCCACGCCTCAGATCCCCACCAAATTTCAAGAAGAAGGAACTACAAGGAGAAGAAGGACTGCCCTGCTGGACCCCTGGCCTGCACCTGGACCCTACACTCAGAAAGACTGCACCAGCTGCACACTTGGGCTTCACCACAAGAAGGACTTTGCCTGGCTTCCACTGGTTCAAGGAGGGACTCCCTGTTTGCTACAGGTGAAAAATTGCTATCCAGAGTCCCCTGCACCAACTCCTGAAAAAGTGACCAGCTGACCACTGTCCAGTGGCCAAAAAGGAGTTTGCGCCAGGTGTATTCTGGGAGTTAAAGTCCGCACTTCCCAAGGACCATCACAGAACTTCTGGACCCTTGGGGTGAGCTGTGGACCCCAAAAGAACCTTAAAAGAACATCTGGGTGAAGCCCCAGAAGTTTGGAAAAGATTGGAGAATTTTTTTAAAAAAGCTCCATAAAGTGACCGACCCGACGCGGAAATTCTAGCCGGCTTGCCTCAACCGCGACCCGGCCTGACTTCGTGGTTCGTCCCGGTAAAGAAAAACATCCAAAAAAGAGACTAAGTCCGAACGTAAAAAGTTGACCGGGACCTTCCAGCCATCGTATCCGAGAAGGGCTCCACGGACGTCGGATCAAGATCCAGGTTTACCCCGGTCGAAGGATTTTCATCTCGAAAAAACGACTAAGTCCGAAGGTAAAAATCACCACCGAGGAAACCGACTTCGCGTATCCGGACAAGGGCTCCAGGAGGTCGGATCCAACTGGCAGGTTCGTCCCGGGGAAGAAAAACATCAAAAAAGAGACTAAGGGGGTCATTCTGACCATGGCGGTAATTACCGCCATGGCGGAGGTCGGCGGTAGCACCGCCAACAGGCTAGCGGTGCACCGCTGGGCATTCTGACCGCGGCGGTTCAGCCGCGGCCAGAAACGGAAAGTCAGCGGTGTACCGCCGACTTTCCGCTGCCCGTCTGAATCCTCCATGGCGGCGGAGCGCGCTCCACCGCCATGGGGATTCTGACACCCCCTACCGCCATCCTGTTCATGGCGGCTCTCCCGCCATGAACAGGATGGCGGTAGGGGGTGCCGCGGGGCCCCTGGGGGCCCCAAAAAGTATTTCAGTGTCTGCCCAGCAGACACTGAAATACGCGACGGGTGCAACTGCACCCGTCGCACCTTCCCACTCCGCCGGCTCAATTCTGAGCCGGCATCCTAGTGGGAAGGTTGATTTGCCCTGGGCTGGCGGGCGGTCTTTTGGTGGCCGCCCGCCAGCCCAGGGCAAATGTCAGAATCACCGCCGCGGTCTTTCGACCGCGGTGCGGTGTTCTGACGGCGGTACCTTGGCGGACGGCCTCCGCCGTCCGCCAAGGTCAGAATGACCCCCTAAGTCAGAAGGTAACTTTTTAACCGAGGCCTCCCGCGACTTGTAGCCGAGCAGGGCTCCATCGCGGTCGGCCTGAAAGTTTGACTTTGCCCCGGTCCTGGTGCAACCAGATGACCCGATTGGCGCTTTTTGTTTCTAAGCGCTAGAAAATAATAATACTTTAAAAATTCATATCTCCGGTTCCCCTGAACCGATTTTAATCGTTTTTGTGTCATTTTAAAGATAAAAATATAAGCTATTTTTATAAATTGGTTTTGGATTTTTAAACTGTTTCCTGTGTTTTATTTAATTACTGTTTTGTGATATTTGAATGCTTTACACTTTGTCTCCTAAGTTAAGCCTTGACGCTCGATGCCAAGCTACCAAGGGTAGAGCTGGGATTAATTTACTAAGACCTAACTGTACTTATGTGGAGGTTTGTGGCTTGTTGCTAGGTGTAGCTGCCTTACCAATAACCCATTTTCCAACAATGAGAAATTATGCTGCAACAATATTCAAATATTGGGCCTGCTGTACTTTTATCGATAATAAGCAAAATACATATTACAACAGAGCCACAAAGTCATAAACAATGAAGGCTGATAATAAAATGTAGGCTCAGGGTTGCATCATTCCTTAAGACGTAATGCTAGGAGATGTGTTTTGCAGATGAGGGGTGGGAGGTCCTACAGACCTCTTGACATAAGTATAGCATAGGCATGGAACACCTATAGGATATATATATTTTTTTTTTTGCCCATGTAGTCCTTTCTCAAACCGCCAAATATAATAATTTATTGTCTATTCCCAAAACATTATGTTGTATGCATATGAACCATTCCCCTTACTAGAAATCTTAAGAATGCCACAACGCAAGGTTTCTGATCCATTCTTGGCTTAGTTACTGAAGACCTATTTACTGGCTGTCACATATTTCTAGTATGTCCACTTATTTCTAATATCTTTTCAGGAAATGTCTGGATTGTATTTTTTTTAAGTACTTCATATAAAACTCCACAGGATGACCTTTATTAGCTCTCTTACATTTATCATTGAAACACAAGTGTTGTTTCTTCAAGATGTGTTTTTCTGCTCGAAATTTTTTTTTTTTCCCTATTTAAGTTGCTGGCAAAGAGATTTACTTTATTTGCCAATTAAAGTGCCTGTTCTGGCATTCATTTAATTCAAAATCTCTTCAATTTGGCAATGAATTGGAGAATGTGTGTGATTCTAACTTTGGCTAAATGCTTTGTAAGAGAAAGTTGTATTTGTAAAAAAACGTTGCCATCTAGTTGTTCCACTGTGAAGTAAGATATAACACAGTAATACGGTACGATCCGCGTTTTGCGGTGTGGCAGTGTTAATTATCAAGGTGCAGGACATCTCATACTACTGAATTCCAATTTTAAAACATTGTTAGTACCTTTTGATATATCTGGTCACCATTAATTAGTCGACTTTGTCCAAATCTGCAGAATAATATGTGAAAATATTCATGAATATTTTACACTTTTTGCAGGAAAGGGAGGCAAAGTCTCCAGAAATGATTATTTTGACTAATCACACGAATGTTTCTTAAATCAGTGCTAACAATGATGAGAAATGCACATCTGACTGTTCTTGCGCCTGATTCAAACAGCTTTCTTCAAGCATAGTTGCGGCTTTCCTAAGGGCACCCAAGTTAGGAAGAAGTCGAGAGTAACACACGCCTGCTCATAGAAAAAAAGCTTTGTGACATTGACCGACTTTATGTATAAGGCCCTGTAGCATATTGCAGAGCACAATGATAAGACAAGCTTTGACAAAGCCTCCAAGTCTGGACTGAGGAAACTAGTACAGTGGTTATTTCTTTCCTGCAAGCCATCTTTTCGGCCTCCTTAACCTGGGTGCCATATACTTGCCACACTTTATTTTTGCAGAAAATACTGATGTGGCTGTTTACTCGTGATGTGTTTTCTAGTTAAAACCTTTCAGTTGCCCCAGGCATTTTATTATTATTTGTGAAGGAGACAATAATAAAACAACATGTGATGAAGCACTCAAATCTCTGGCTGCCATAATGCTGCAACTTTTAAAAAGATATGGCAAGTAAATCAGCATGTAGTTGGAAACGCGCAGTGCAGGTAAATATAATAGTTGTATTTAAAGTTAATTTAAAAAATATACCATTTACCCATGGACAACAAATGCACTTTTAGGTGGATATGTGAAGAATGTGCAGAGGCATTGTGCATATTGAAAAGAGTCAATGGTAAAAGTTGACTGACCCATTACTGCAGGCTGAATGCTGTGGTGGGCGGAAGGGAAATGTGAATAACAATTTAAGAGATCATTGGATGAAGCTGCTTACCGAAAGTCTTTTTTTTGTAAGTATATTATGGATGAATTTTTGAACCATTGTAGTCTGGCTTAACAGCTAAAACTTTCTCAAAGGCCTGACCTCCAAAAACTTTTTGGGTTGTATACACAATTCCCCCCACCCCTTGCCTCACAGCCTTCTAGACAATAACAAACACATTGAGTGACTTTTTTGTAGTCCAAGTGTGCGTTTAGTAGTATTTAGTGGCAACCAATTGGCATTGTTATGCTGCTGCTGTTGTAAAATGGATGTGAGCTGCTGATCATTGGGTATATAATGTCAAATGTTGTTCACTTTGAAATTCACAGATGGTGACAATCATACCATTACTGATAATAACACACAAAAATGACGTTAGAACGTATAAAATATACTCTAGATGGAAACAAATGTAGTACTAACACACAAGCATTTAAGAGCCCTATGATTAAAAAAAAAAAAAAAATTCTGAAGACCCCAAAGCTGCCCCAAGCATGCTTCCCCTAAAGAACAGAATTTACAGAGCCTACCTCACAACTGAAATTCTCACTTAAATCATGCAAGTGAAAACGTTCAGACAAAGACCCCACTAATTGAAAAAACACTATCCCAATACATTCACAGTCTATGCTATATTACCACGAAATGTTGACTGAACTTATTCTCCACGTGGGAGAAGATTTCCCACATCAGAACAGCAATAAGTTGTTTGCATACGCATCACTTCATACCACAGTTTTCCATTTAAGAACTGGTGTTACTACTGTGACATAAAATGCAGCTTTAGCTGTCTGCCGAAAATCGTACTATTCCAGAAAACAAATACAATTGGTTTTGAATCAACCCCCTTAAAACATTGCTTGCTTGATGTGTTAATCACATTTTAATCCAGTCCAGTAGACGTCCTACCTGGAGTGAAGAACTGGGTCTGCCACCTTCAATCTTAGCTTTGTTTATAGAGTCTTTCATTTTGTGGATCAGTCCACGCGAAAGCCATTCGGTACTTGTAGTGTTGATCAATGTGAGTGACTGGGTTTTCTCTTTATGCCTGATTTGACATTTGAAGGCAATGAAGTCTACCTCTGGCCTTCAACATGGTGCACCACACACTGGCCCTCCAAAGAACTGGGAGTTGTTGTGTGCGGTGTAGGAATGGAGGTCGGAGAGTGAATTGTGGCCCCTGTTGTAAGTGACTACCGTGATGCGTATAGGTCTTGGCATCAGAGCAGTATCCGAGGTACTCTCCTGCGCCCAGATTCTACTGGCACCACTGCAGGGCTGAGTGATGTTAGCATGATGTCCTTTATCCAAAGCCAAACACCATCCTTTTCTGGTCATTCTCCCTCTTCCCCTTACTTTCCTTCATTGCCTCCAGAGCAAACTGGATCAGTTTGTGGATAAGACTGAGGCTCATGTTGTATATTTATGGGAATTGCTTCTTGAAACAACCTCTCCCGCTGTCCAGCAGTAACAAAGCTGTCTATTCTGCGGCATGGCACTGGTGACCTCTCTTGCTATCACTGCAGAAAGGAGAAATATGCTATATTCTTTTCACATTCCCCATCATTTGCTGTCTGCTGTGCTGATCAGAAATATGCCCACCCCACCAACTCTTTGTATCCTCCTAGGCCATATCTGCAGCACCCATCTTGCTCCTACACGAGAGGGCATGCTACTCTGTGGTGTAGTCTAGGGCCAGTCCGATGCTAATGAGATTTACTGATGGTCTATTTACCCTGTGCGGATCAAATGTCCTCCTCCAGGACTCCCCTCGACAACCTAATCCCTCCATTCTGCTTCAGGCACATCCACAAGGCTCCTCCTCACTGAGTCCTGTGCCTCTGGCACAGGTCCAATGCCTTTGTACACTTGCAGGGATCCAATGTCTGAGTGCACCCTTGCAGCCTGGCCCAACAGCTCTTGCTGGTCCTGGTGTGTCCTGGTTTCCACACACTGTCCAGGAGTGTTTCCTCACCCTCTGTGTCCCTTTTTATGAGGGAAGATGTACCTTGGTATTTTCTATGCATCCATTGCCCTGTTGAAGAGCTACTTTTGGTTTGTCGATTCTGGTCGTGGCATCAAGTCCTCAGTAAAGAGCGGCATTGGTCAGGATTTGCCTTCTGTTGCCACCCCTGTGCAACCTTGAGAGACTGTATGTGTCTTCTCAGCTCCCAATTCTTATAACCTATCCAGGAGTGTCAACACCTAAGGGATCACTGAGGCACCCGATTGTTATCAGCAATAACCTAAGATGGTATCGGCAGCGACGGGGTGAATAAGTTTATTCAAGTGGCTTCATTGACTACTTTTCACCAGCAGAAGAGGATTTGTTAGCATAATATATGCTAAGAACGCGTGCACTGCTATCTGTGGTGCACCTGTTCTTTCTGTGTTGGTGAAGGCTGACACTGCTTGTGAGGGATGTGTGCAGTGATTCTGCTTAACTTTGCCTGTTATTTTTGCTCGTTAATGAGCCATGCTCGCGATCTCTCACTCAGTCATCCTAAGGTTTACTCATTCTCACTCACTAAGCCACGCATGCAAACTCAACAGTCACTTAAACAGCCCTTTCAATTTAACTTATAAATTAGGCAGATATATTGGCATTTCTGTGTTTAGAAACCCGTTCGTCGAACTCCGAGACAAAAATAGGAAGACTGCAGTCCTGTACTGCAATTTTCCATCTAGGTATGTAGGTCGTGTGTGTTTTCTGACCAAATAAAATACGAATTGTTACTGCGCCAACAATTGCTGTGGTGGTTTATAAGGAATCGCTAAATAATTTGGGATGAAATCCAGATAATGTGTGTGCAGCCCGGTCAATCAACGCTACTTTAGTTCGATAATCTCTTTTAATCTCAGTCCAATTTGTACTAAAGAATTTTAGATGTTTATCGAATTTTGCTTGCCCTGACTTGCATCTTTCTTTTAATCTTTTTAGAAATCCTGCCACAAGCCTGTAGATAAGTACATCGAGTACGATCCTGTCATCATCTTGATTAATGCCATCCTTTGCAAGGCACAGGTTTACAGACATATCCTTTTCAACACCACGATAAACGTATGACTGCCTTATATTCTCTGGTGTGTTATGTTATATGTTCAGATGTTTATGTAGTAGTGGTTCTAATTGCATGCAGGTGCCTGATAATTGATTTAAATTGCATTTCCTTCCGTCATTATGTGTTTTGCAGAACAATAACCCTTTCATCCTCCAACATAGGCATTCATGCATGAGATAGACCTTTCCTGTTGACAGCAAACCATGTAAAGAGTCTATCACCTGAATTCTGTTTTGTGTGGTTAAGTCCATCTTGTGACTGAGTTTCAGTTTTTGTGGTGTTATGTGGTAGCGGTGTGGCTTTATTTGGATATATGTGATGATATCACACATCATGTAAGACTCCACTTATTTCCCTATTTCCTGGGTATAAGTGATGCCAATTTCTTTTTCATACCTGGGACCAGGTGGTCCTCCGGGCACAAGTTAACCCCTACAGCTTCAAAGGCAGTCCCACATTTACCATAGTTCACGATATGTATTGCCCGATCCAAGTGATGTGATGATATGATATCATCAAATTAGTTACATGATATCACCTATCACAAGGAGTACCATATATGCCACCGGAACTTGGGTCAACATGTAATAAACAAACAATTTTCCCATTGGACTCATTCTAGATGGGAACCCTCTTTATGACTTAGCGGAATCCCATAATTAGTAAACACCACGTTTTGCATACATCAAACGTTGGAACAAAACTGCAGACTAAACCGGAAATGACACCACCAATCCTGTTATTTTTCTCAAATGCATATATTAGATCATATACATATTACAGTCCCCATACAGTCAAAGGTGAATCAAGTGCAGATGATGTAATTAGATCTGGGTGCACACCTTATTTTCTCAAACAGTCAAGTGTGAGGTGGGAAAAGAAGAGAAGCAGAGTAACAGGGCCCAAGTTTGTCATTCTCGACTTTTGGTTCTGGAATCCGGATCTGTTGTCACGACAATGCGAATATGCAAACAGGCAGAATAACTGAAATAAAGAAAGGACAAATAATGAAACATTGACAACATAAGTCGGTTTACTTCTTCTTGTAGTGCATACACACATGCTCAGAGGTGACTCTAGAGCAGAGGTCTTCAAACTCGGGGGCGGGCCCCCCTAGCGGGCCCTTAAGTGATCCCAGGGGGGGGGGCGCCAAACTCTGGCCTAAAGAAATATTATACAGATAACATGCCTTTGTTTTAAGTAGAATCATGTTATTGCAGTTTTAAAAAAGGTAACAGTACTTAACTGCAATGTTTAAATAGGTTTAGACATATTTAAGCATTGCCATCTTCCTAAAATAATTGTGAAAAATTCTGAGGGGGGGCCCAGAGATTTTTATTTTTCAACTGGGGGGGGCGCGGCATAAAAAAGTATTAATACCACTGCTCTAGAGGCATACATGCCAGTATAGAAAACACTCTTAGACAGTGGCGTAGCATGGGGGGTGCAGGCGGGGCCGGGCGCAACATCTTGGAAGAGACTAAATCCACGGGTTAGGGGGCGCAAATTACTTGCCTTGCCCCGGGTTAGGGGGCGCAAATTACTTGCCTTGCCCCGGGTGCTGACAACCCACGCTACGCCACTGCTCTTAGAGACCCACGCACGACAATAGTGGTGCATAGAGGTAGCGGACACACAGTCACATATGCACGCAGAGAGCACACAGTAAATGAAAAGGCAGCCAACCTCTTCACTGGTGGTCACCCAAAGTGAGCAGGGCACTCTTCAGCGATGTTGGTGCCCAGACGGAAAGTTGAAGAGATGAAGTAATAGGGACACAGTTTAAAGAAAGATAAAAGACTTGATGGACAGGTTAACGACTTGATTGATGGGTAAAGTGCTGGACGGGCGGGTGATTAATTGACAATCACCCATCATTAAGGCAGGAATGAGAGGGAGAAAGAACTGTTGATAAAAATAAAACGAGGACATCAGATGTTTACTTAGATTATGTTGGTGCCTACGCAGAGGGATTCTGTATATGTATGTGGGTATTATTACAGTAGGCCACTGTTAAGTTGTTTGGTATTTGTTGCATGGTTCTGCTTCTAAGCTCTCAGGCGATCTCATTGTCTACCTCTCTAATTGAGATAGGGCCTCCAGTTGGCCCTCGCAGCTCTTTCTATTTGTATAATTTGTGTTGCCGTCTTTTCACTAATCAATCTTTTAACTTTCATTCTTTATAATGCTTCACTAAATTGTAGCCATTATTCTCAGAACAGAGAGGACACCTGTAAAGTTTTAAGAAATTGTAAAAGGAATAATAATACAAGGTTGAGGATATGCTTGATATGTAGGCATCTATTTATGAATTTCCTTTTGCAATTTTTATTAAACGGTGTTATTGTCAAGACTGCAAAGAATGTCATTTTTGTGCTTGGTTATCCAGGCTTTCTTTTATTCAATGGCACAATGTCTTTGTGGTGAGCCAAAATACACAAGTATCGTTTTCTTGCTTGTTAAAGTCTCCCGTTGCAGTACTAACATCTCCAAATACCGCTTACTTCTGACCTGCATGTATGCAAGTCAATTCTCCAAAATGCCAGTGAAGCAGAAGTGACATCACATTCTCTTTGAACTTCACTTTCACACACACACACACACACACTGTGTCCCCTAAACCCACTCTCACCCACAATCATGCACACAACATACATTTAATTTTTTTTTTTACTTACTTCAGATGGTGGAGAAGGTCATAGTCCAGCTAACTGAGCTCCCTTTTCTAATACACTGGTAGTGAAAAATATTATAATGTGTGTATGCATATATATATATATAAAGGGAATGGCGCCACAAGCAACCTTCCTAAGGACAAGCAGCCACTGTGTTCCTGGCACTCATTTTTCCACCACTTAGGCTAAGGGTTGCAAGCAGCAAGCCAGGGAGTCGCAGCTGCGACTCCTAAATGACGTCCATGCCAGCAAATTCAACACAAAGGTATGAACTGCCCCATTTAAACCACTTCTTTCACAACATACATCAAATTCTTACCCTAAAACGTTCCACAGTTATACTACCCTTTTTTGGTTAGGTGCTCTTCCGTTTTGGTGTTGATGGTAGCTGTGGTTTTTCCATTTCTAGATACACGGAAAGCTCTGCATATTCTGCTTGCTTTGTGAAGCATACGTCCGATGGTTGCAGCTGCAGGGATCAACGCAGACCACCGACCCAGAAGACATCATACGATATGCTAAAGAATGGGATTTTTACAGAATGTTTGGGATAGCATGTCTCGGTAAGAATTATGAGTTATTTCTTCACAGATCGATAATTTTGTCTAGTCCTGTTTATGAGGGATTAAAAAGGTAAGTCATATTTAGGTCGCAGCCTACCAGACCACTCAGCATCTGGTTTGCTGAAGACATCTTGGGGACATTCTGAAAGTTGACCAAGGAATGCATTCTGCCCGTTGGCTTAGTGGTTTGTAACTCACATTTTCTTGCTTTCCATTTGTTAGCTTTATTTATTTTAAGCTGTCCAACTTGAGTTCGGTCCTTCCCTTGACAATACCTTATTTACAGTATCCTTCTGAGTGCTCCCTTTCTGTAAACAGGCCTGTAAATCATGTTCTTATCTCATCACATTTGTTGTGAATTCGAAGACTGAGGTCCAATGTCAGGCTGTGTCTTCCGAGGGCGCTTGTTTACTTTTCTTTCTCTGACACTTTAAAGTGCGAGGATTTATGTGACTCTCTTGCTGGATACTGGGGGTAGGAAAGAGGTTTTTTCTAGCACACAACAACATTTAAACGAACTGTAGGTGTTTCAGAATATATCGGAATTAGGTACACAAAGGAAGGGCATTTTTCTTTATTTCTGAAGTGTGTTGGAAACAAACACTTTAATACTTTAATATGATCAAAACAAATCCTTACCATAGGTAATGCAATTTTCACACAGTTTCGTCTGTGCACTGTATAGATTTATTAGTAGAACTGTATGTCTGTGCAAATGTAATGGTAATCTCAATTGAAATGATTTGTCTATAATGGCATTGTGCTGTCATCCTACAAATACTTCACTCTATGCCACTCCACTCTACTCTGCGCCACTCCACTCTACTCTGCACCACTCCACACCACTGCACTCTACTCTGCACTCCACTTTACCCCACTCCACTGCACTCTGCACTGCTCCACTCTACGCCACTTATCGCTGAGCCTCTCTACTATACCCTGTGCCACTCTACTCTATGCCAGTGCACTCTTCACCATTCGACTTTACACCACTGCACCTTTCACCAATGCACCCTACACCCCTCCAGTCTAGGCCATACCAGGCTACTCTGCACAACTCCACTCAACGCTGCTGTACACTACAACACTCTGCAACACTG
The DNA here is from genome assembly GCF_031143425.1 of Pleurodeles waltl. NCBI lineage: Eukaryota > Metazoa > Chordata > Amphibia > Caudata > Salamandridae > Pleurodeles > Pleurodeles waltl. The sequence continues at coordinate 905,235,051 of NC_090444.1, read as the reverse complement.
CACTCTATGCCAACATACTCTACACCAGTGCACTTTACTCTGTAACACTCAACTGTGTGCCCCTACACTATATGCCAATCCACTCTACACCACTTTACGCCATTAAACTTTAAGCCACTTGCTGGAAATGGCCCCTTTTGCTAGGTTATCCCCAAACTTGTTGTTTTCTTCCTCCTATTTTTCAGGTCTGTTTTTGCTGGTTTATTGTCTCTGCACACTTTACCACTGCTAATCAGTGCTAAAGTGCAAGTGCTCCTTATAGAAATTGTACTGTTGATTGGTTTATCCATGATTGGCATATTTTATTTATGGTAAGTCCCTAGTAAAGTGCACTAGAGGTGCCCTGGGCCTGTAAATCAAATGCTACTAGTGGGCCTGCAGCACTGGTTGTGCCACCCACATTAGTAGCCCTGTAACTATGACTCAGACCTGCCACTTCAGTGTCTGTGTGTGCAGTTTTAAACTGCCAATTCGACTTGGCAAGTGTACCCACTTGCCAGGCCTAAACCTTCCCTTTTTATACATGTAAGGCACCCCTAAGGTAGGCCCTAGGTGGCCTCATGGGCGGGGTACGGTGTATGTTTAAGGCAGGACGTATACTGGTGTGTTTTAATAGTGAAATACTGCCAAAAATTAAGTTTTCACTATTGCAATGCCTATCTCTCTCATAGGTTAACATGGGGACTGCCTTGAATTAACTTTAAAGTGCAGACCCCCTTTGGGAGCAGATAGAAATTTGGAGTTTAGGGTCTCTGAACTCACAATTCAAAAATACATCTTTTAGTGAAGTTGGTTTTTAGATTATTAGTTTGAAAATGCCACTTTTATAAAGTAGGCATTTTCTTGCTTAATCCATTCTGTGACTGCCTGTTTGTGGATTGCCCGCCTGGGTCATTGTGACAGTTGGGCTGTTCACACCTCTCCTCTAGACAGTGACACAAAGGGGGCTGGGGTGTAGCCTGCATATCCAGATGAGCCATCTGTGCTGGAAGGGAGGGGAGGAGTGGTCACTCACACTTGAATGGAATGTGCCTGCTCTCACACAATGCAGTCACCGACCCCCTGGTGTGTCTGGGGCCTGGCCTGGACAAGGAAGGATCTTGCAAACACTTGAGACTTTGCTTTGAAGTTTGTCAACTTCAAAGGCAGAAAGGGGTATAAGAAAAAGCCCCAAAACCCCAGACTTTTAGAATCTTTCTGGAATCAAGAGGAACCTCTGCCCAGGAGAAGAGCTGAAGAGTTGCAGGAGGAGTACTGTCCCTTTGCTGTGTTGCTTTACTGGACTGGCCAGCAGTTGCTGCTTTTGCCTGAAAAGGGTGCAAAGGGTGAACTTTGCTCTGTGTCCTGCTTGAGAAAGTTCTCCAAGGGCTTGGAGTAGAGCTTGCCTCCTGTTGGAAGTCTCAGGGACACCAAAGACTTCAGTTTCCTCGACCTGCAGCACTGGAAACTGTGTGTTTTATGCTGCTCAAGAGGAGAAACAAAAGTGGCGCCGCCAACGATGCCGCTGGCCTGCACCGTGTCCTGCCAACGCCGCAAAGAGTCTCATTGCCCAGCTTCGCACCGCGACCCTGGTCTCACCGACGCCATCATCGGACGACCTCACCAAGCTGCTACTCGCACCGCGACCTGTGGGCCCCACACTCCGGCATTGCCTGTTCACACCGCAGCCTGGGCATCCCCGACACCGCGGCTCCTGCTGTCACCGGCGCTGCTGCCTGCACCGTGGCCTTTGGACAGCACTCCTGAGGTACACAAAGCACCGTCCTGTCCCACACCACAGCCCTGGTCCACTGATGCCAGCATCATCGAATCCAGTGTCATCGAGAGTCACGAAGCACCGTCCCACACCTCTGGCTTGGGCCTACTGACTACATCACTTCAGCAACGACAACGCCGCTGCCTGCACCGTGACCTGGTGACATCGCACGTCGCACCACCCCGCTTCACACCGCAGCCCTGGTCTCACAGACCCCCGCTGGACGCCGTCACCGAGCCGCTGCCTGCACTGTGACCTGTGGGCACCGCACGTCGCATCATCCCGCTTCTCACCGCAGCCCCAACGCCATCCACGCCAGCGCTCCTGACTTCATCAGCCCTGAGTTCGATCCGCACGCTTGTGACTTCAAGGGCCTGACGACTCCCGCACCGCCTCCGGAACCGACACCGTGACGCCAGCGACGACGCTCTCCGGAGCCACCCCGAGGATCATGATGCCCTGCAAATCCAAGGTACTGTTTGCGGGTCTTCCCGACACCGTAGCTGGTCCACGACGCCTTGGCCGGCCTGAACTGTTGGTTTTGTTGATCACAACGCCGTGATAGCCGGAGGTGGAGCTATCGACTTCAAGGAACTGTATTTTTAAGATAAATCTTACAAAATTCATGTCTTTATTACTGTATGTTGGATTCTTATCGTTTTGGTCTCGTTTTACACAGATAAATATTAGCTATTTTTCAAAAACTGGTGTGGTGTCCTTTTGTAGTGTTTTCACTTATTACTGTGTGTTATGTGCAAATGCTTGACACATTGCTTCTGAGATAAGCCTGACTGCTAGTGCCAAGCTACCAAGGGGGTGAGCAGGGGTTATTTGAGTGGGTATCTCCTTTATCCTGACTAGAGTACTATTTGGACATGGTGCAAACCCACTGCCAACTAGAGACCCCATTTCTAACACTACTCGATGCAACTGCACTCTTACCTGCACCACTTTACTCTACGCACATCATTGTGCTCTGAAACAATCGACACTACGCCACCCTACTCTGCTCTGCAGCACTCAACTCTATGCCACCGCACGTTACTCCACTTGTCTCTTAACCACTGTACTCTACACCAATGCTCTCTCCATAACTGCACTCTGTCACTGCAATCTACGTCTCTGCTCTCTACACCACTTTACTTTGCTCTTCTCTGCTGCACTCTGACACACTACTCTGCAACACTGCACTCCCTGCCACTGGACTCTATGCCACTGTACTCTGCACTGCTCCACTCTATGCTACTCCACTGCACTCTGTGCCACTCCACGGCATGGCACTATACTCTACACCACTCTATGCTACTCTGTTCTGCACCACTCTTTGCCCCTCGATCTACTCTGCGCCACTCCCTTCTGCATCACTCGGCTCTACATCACTCCACTCTGCACCACTCTACGGCACTCTACTCCACTCCACTCTATGCCGCCACACTCTACGATACTTACTGTACTCTGCTCTGCGCCACTCCATTCTGCAGAGGGATAACTACAGTGGCTGGAGTCAGTTCTCTTCTGCTGTATTCCTATCTGAGAGGCAACTAAGGAAACAAAGTGTAGAATGAAAGCTAAAAAAAACACTGAACTGTTTTAACGGCACACTTTGCACAGAGCAAGTTTTTTGTCTCTAGTAAAGTTTGTGAGTTAATACATTCATTTTAGGCCTGTCAGGAACTGCTTACACCATCTATTGAAGTTATGCCCATCCCTCCTCAGCCATTAGTTGCTGCAAGCCTCACTAATGACATTCGTCTATCATTAATTGATTGTAACTATCGTTCATGATGTATGGCGTTTTGACATACCAAAAGTCATATCCCATTTATTTGGTTCAGCATCGAGGTGGGCCCAAGGGGAAGCTGCACTCTTCTATTTTGTGTTGTGCTGTTGATTGTTGACATGGGAAAGCATCCTTTTTAATATACGAGGTATCTGTTCTAAAGAACGGTACTTGCTTAACATTATTTTTGGTTGAATTGGGCATAAATTAGTAGCTGCAATGGTATTTTTGGAAATGCTGTTTGATTATGTAGCAACGTTTTATGAATCAATCTAGATGTCTTTAGTTTACCATGCATTTCAGTGCAATCTTTGCCAACTTTGGGAGACGTAGACAATGGTGAAGACCAAGCCAACTTGATCAGTCACATTTTCATCAGGATGCCATAGTAACACAAGGTTTTCAGCAAAAGGGCGTAATTCCCTCAAACCCAGGAGATTATCTCCAACATTAGCGGGTGGTGTTCACAGGGTCTGTCGAATCAGTTTAGTTTAGGATATTTACTTTTTAGTACTGCTTCATTATGCAACATAAAAACTGCTCTCCCACTTTTAATCCCACAAGAAACACTGAAACAATTTTTTTTACGTGCTTTGCTACTATGGTATTATGCTATAATAATAGCTTTGTGTGTGATGTGGCAGTTCAGGTAAAAGTGACATCTTGGGCTAACTTTGAGTGCGTTTTTTGTGTCTTTTATCTGTTTCCAATTTTCAGAGAGAGTTGACGGTGGTATACCTTAAATCTCTAGCCTTTTCCTTTTTTTCTAACTGGCCCGATATTACAGATGTGTTTTAAAGATGAACTATCATAATATAGTTTACTTTAATTCCTGTGTTAAGTGTACATCCCAGACTAAGAACCTGATTTAGAACTCGGTGAACAGCTTTACTACCTCACTGCAGTGATGGATATCCAGTCTACCGAAATCTAAATCCCACAGATCATAATGGGATTTAGATTTCGGTGAACAGGATATCCGTCACCATTGTGACGGTGTAACCCATCCGCTGAGTTCTGAATCAGGCTCTAATTTATAATTTGGAAATCAGTGTTATTTATGTTCATATATGTACCTTTAGTGTTGCCTAGTTGAGCATATGTATGTGTGCATGTTTTGCTTGTGTTTGGCTATGATGACTTTTGTGAGTATATTGCGATTTTTATGTTCTCTATTTATGGCCTTGGTGTCTTCTGTGTGTGTCCTATTAAAAAAACAAACCAACACATAATGCCTTTATAAATGCTTGACTTTAAATATACAAGAATATTGATTTAATGTTTCATTTCATAAGGTAGGAAGTCCTTAATTGAAGGCCGGGCACGTTTGTGCCCACCTCTGTTAGAAAGAAGGCCCTAGTGAAATGGAGGTTATTCCATAACTTGTGGCTTATTGTGGTCATACGTGGTATGATAAAGTCCACCCTTGGTATAACATTGACTGTAGTATATTAGTGGTAATTGTTGACTTTCTCTGGTCATCCATTGCGTCAGATGGTGATACAAGGGTATGCAAGGCTGAATCTATCTATGTGTAGCTGTGTGACATGTGACTCCTTGATGAAAATGGCCAATTGATGTTTGGGCCCAAACCAACTAAACGGCTAAAACAAAATTATGTTGACCATCTCACAATTGTGTTTTTTCACTAAAGTGATAGGTTTCTGTTTGTGGCTAAGGAGTTTGTTTTTCCATAATTAAACCTTCTATTAGTTTGCAAAATGTGCTTGTAAACTAACATTTGGCAACAAATTATTGTATTTCCAATTCGATATTTGTAGCATAGTGACATTTTTAATGCCGTGTGGGACTATTGAACCTGTGAGATCTCTGTAACCTGAGTGACAGCTGTGCTGTTTGGGTCTGCAGTACAGACTTGTCATTGGTTTATTTTCCCTTCTTGCGTCTTTTAAAGAGCTACTTGGTCATTGCGTTGGATGAGAATTCCCTTGGAAAGTAGAGGATGGAACAATTAAGGGAAGTGAAATTTATAAGTGAAAAATATGCTGTAAAACGATATGCTATGTGAAACAGGAGGGCTGGCTACTTTTGTTAGTTTCACCCTAGGATGCAAGATAGTTGGTCTCTTCCAAATTATTAAATGTATTCCATGTCCTCCTATCATTCACTTTTAGTACAAGGGTTTTAGTAATTAAGGTCTACAACTCACCTTCCTCAAGGGACGATCTGGAGGTGGGATTATCTACGTTTTTGGAGGGTTTCTTCCAGGCACGATCCTTCGCCCCCATGATAGTGTTAGCGGGTGATTCCAGTCTACAACCTTAGGTTGATGCATGAAGTGTGATGCGTGGGAGAAGATGGAGAAGGTTCATTTTTTCCATTCCTGGCAAGGGTACTTGCTTAATATTTTGGCAGCAGAATGTAAGCGTTTTATTTTATTGACCAACACTAACTCTCGAGATCTAGTACCTACATTTAAAGGTAGAGGTGTAGTTCAGCCATTGATTTTATCTTGGCCTTGGCCAGGATGTTACCCTTGCATATTAGTATCTCTGTGGAATGGAACTGTAGTAGCGATCATAACCCATTAGTGGCTTAGTATAGAGGGTTTGCAATGGGGGGGCAAGTCAACTACTTTTTATAAAGAGCTTCTGAAACTGCAGGAACAAGGGCGTAGACTCATATGGGGTAAAAATGTCCCAGACAATTTTTTTAAAGGGATTTGATTCGGAAACGGTGAGCAGATTTTGAGAAATGCCTATTGATAGACTCCCCGGATCAGAGCATATTAGACTCCTTCTCTAACATTGATTTAGCAGTGCAAACGGCTCTCACACTAAAAGCAAGATGGGAGGGAAACCCAGGCTCCAAGTGGTTCAATACAAGCTGTTCCTCGGCACATAGGTAGCTGATGAAGGCCTTACAGGAAAAACTCCAGGGATATGGAGATAGTAAAAGAGGCCAGAAAGCATTAAAATTTGGCCTGAAAGTCCCAAAAAGAGACCCTTAAAAAAGAGACATGGGAAGAGCTGGTGGCCGCCTCTGAGTCAGGTGAAAGCTTTGCTTTCAGCCCCTTTTTAATGAGACGGCGATACCTGAGCAGAGCCAATCCATCCCCACTCAGGATTGGATTATTCGTTTTGAATCTGTCTATGCAAAGGCTAACTCTACATCTTCTAGCTCAATAATGCAGACCTCCGTGGGTAGAGGGAGCCCCCTAAAGTTTAATGTCAACGAATTTGCAGAAACTATATCGACCCTTCCCTGCAAATAAAGCTCCGGGACCTTTAGAAGTCATGTGTGGAACTATGAAGACTTTTGATTATCTAGCATCTGAACGCAGCAGCGCAAGGCCTTCATTCACCTTCTTGGCATAGGTCGGTTATCGTACCTGTTTTAAAAAAAGGAAATTGCGCAGATCCAGCCTTTTATAAGCCCATTTCTTTAGTGAATGTGGAAGTGAAGGTCATAGGGAGAGTACTGTTGAACCGTTTGAGGGACTGTTCAGAGAATGGACGTTTCAACTCTGATATTCAATATGATTTGAGGCCCGGGAGAGGGACGATATAGCTGAATCTCAATCTTTATCTAATAATCACTAAATACACAAAGTTGAGGAATGAGGCGATACACCTGGCCTTCATGGACCTCAGCCCAGCCTTTGATACAGTGGGTGGAGCGAAGTTATTTGTTGTACTGGGGTCCATGAGGGTAGAGAGGGCTCTCATTAATTTTTTGGTTGAAATGCATGAGGGGCTGGAAGCCTCAGTAAGATACCAGACCAATGGTGAATGCACGTCACAGTTTCGAGTTAGGAAGACACGTCCATCGGGGCTGTATTTTAGCACCCATGCTTTTTATTATATATTAATCTGTTGAACCAGTTTTAGTGGCACAATGCAAGGATGTTCCTCTGGTGGGTAATAGGAGGGTGCCAGCCTTGTTATATGCAGATGACACTGTGCTCATAGCGCTCATAGTGTCTACAGCCAATGGTTTACAGCTTTTAATTGACCATGTGGGCAGTCTAGGTCAGTAAATCAATTCAACAAAAAACTATTTTTTGGTGATTAGGCCAAAGAAAGTGAAATCTAGAGCCCATGTGATTAGGCATCCAGACTGACACAAAACGAATTTGGGAACCTCTAGGTTAGCGCTCAAGTGTGATCCTTTAACAGGGTGACTCATTGCGTTGATGCTTTTGCAAGAAGATTGGGACGCCAGCATGTTAAATCAATCTTGGCTCTTCATAGAGCCAGGTGTGTCCCCACAGTATCTTTTGGCAAAGTTATTTGGGGCTATAAGCCTTGCCACCCTATTCAGGTGGCGGAAAATACATTTTTAAGGAGGATTTTGAGGTTACCTCAGCCTGTGCCAGCAGAAGTTGTATATGAAGAACTGGGAGTGGGTTTTGTCTCAGACTATATTCAAATCCACCCGTCCTATTATGGTTGTCTGTTTGGCTTAAAAAAGGACCTGGAATTTAGCAGATTAATTTTTGAAATACTGTTTGGGGTTGGAACATGGCCACCAAATTCCCTCGATACAGTACATCAAAGATATGTTTGGGGTTCTAGTTAGGCCAGAGCTGTTTTCTCACCCAGAGACAATTTCAAAATCAGATGTGTTTTGGGCCAAAAAGGTGTATCAGTTGCATATGCAGGAATAAAGGGTAGTGAGGTCTGTATCCAAAAAATCATGTAGGCATTATGAGGTGGCTACATTTTCAAGTGATTGTGAAATATACTTAACACTTGACATGCCGGTCTTCCTTAGGTGACATTGGCTGTATTTTCGTTTAAATCTTTTTCCTCAGTTGCTGGTTGGCTGGCATAGACCCTCAGAGCCTGCTATTTGTACTTGTGACAGTGTTACTGCACTCAACACTTTACACATCGTTCTTCTTTGTCCCAACTTCAAAAATGTCTGATTTAAGTATATTCACCCTTTCCTTGGCTTTTATGCAAATGAGGCCAGCTTTACTTTACCTACACTTTTTAGAGAGTCATACAGTTTGGTTTTATGTATCATGGTTTCTAGCAGGAGGTTTTCATTCTTTTTGTTAAATGGTTACAATTAATTTTTTTTTGTTTTTATTGATCTATTTATTGGATGTGCTTTTATGATTTGTTACAGTAAATCGAATACAGTGATTTGAACTGAACTGATATGTGAAAATTTCATTTTACAAAATGCCTGCATCTTCTATGGCCTTTTAGAAATTGTTTAGTGCAATTGTACTGAAAGATCCAACATTTAATAAAAATTATCTTAGGGCAGGTGAAACTGCAACCTTCCTGGGAGGGCCAGACTAGCATTAGCAAGATGCCCTTATTAGCACCCTTTAAGGAAGTCGATCATGCTTACTTTACTTGTTCACTTGCTTCAGTTCAGGGCAGGTACCCTGCTGCCCTACAATTTTCAAAGATTGTCAACTGCCAATGGGTCATACTGGAGAGCATAATGTTTGAAGCCATCCGAGGCCCTCCACGAAACTCAATTCTTTAAAGGATTGTTTGGACCAGCTTCCTTTATGTTTGCCAGATGGCTACGGTAATTCATTACAAAAAATAATGTCGAACCAAATTTAAGGACGAAATCTGGTAATTTTCAGCAATAAGAAAATTCAGGAGCCTGTATCTGTTTTTATTGGTAGTAAACAAAAATATAATATAATTCAATGACACATAGTCAATACCTCTTACAAAAAAAGAAGAGATAGTCTCTACGTACAGCAAATCATTGAAGGGGTACAAATTAAATAAGTACATGTACACAAGAAAAGATAGCCCATGTTTCATACCAGACCTAATTGATCTTGTAAAATATAAGAAAACGACTTTAGTCACCATTTAGAAAATTCCTAAGAGGGTAAAAAATCCAAATTACCTAATCCAAATACTGTGCTACCCTAGTGAGCTAAGAGAACACATTGCACATCATATTTGATACTGAACCCAAAATCACCATTTAAAAAAATATCAGTTACATAATTCAAAAACAGTTCTTCCATATTCAGCTGGGTAAAAAAGCACATTGTACATCGGAATTCATACCCAACCCAGATACCTCAAATTCGAACTCGATTCATTTTGCTTTTCCAGTTAACAAAAAGTGGTATCTCAGTTGTTTTTCAGTACTGCAAAATCGAAGGACAAGCTACTGACATAGCAATAAATGCAAACTTTTATTGACTGAAAAACAACCAGCCCTGGGACTTTCATTTATGATTAGCTCAGATAAAATAGAAAAAAATCTCAAGCAGCAGTGGCTTATTTATTCTTGAACCTAGATACGCTGCTAAATGAACCCAGAAATTGTACAGAGCAGGGCAGGTGACTGCTAATTCCCCCGTCCCCTCTACCTGCCATCTAAAACATCAATTTGTGGCAGAGGGATAAAACCTGCTCACTAATTTAGGAATATAATAGATGAGCCATTGGAAAAAAACCTCCATTCCCCTAAAATTGGAAGTACTAAATAGCTTATAGCTATATCGGCTTAGTTCTTCCCGCGCCTTAGTTGTGACCCTAAACACTTTTCTTCTCCACTTTCTTAAAGTGTAAACGAGCAAGTGAACGTGCAGGCTACCCTGCACCAGTCTACACCAGACGCCATCACCTCTCAGCTTGATTTTCAACAACATTTTTAAAATAATGGAAGCCTTCTCCTCAGGAGATGCTGGATATATTTGAAATAAGCTTTTAATTTTTGAAAAGTTAAGCCACAGCTTCTTACGAATATTACTGCCTCTGATACAAAGTTGATCCACTGAAGTATATGATTTAGAATTTGCAACACCACTGAAGCCTAAACTCTCCCAGTGATACACTTTAACAGTGTACAAATGTACGCCAAGACCTGCACAGTCTTTTAGGAGGAGGAAATCATGGCAGTCTGGTATATTCTATTGTTTGAAAATGTCATGTTTGCAAAAAGATAACTCCTGAAATAATTTATATCTAGTTTTTTGGGGGATATTAAATATTGTAATAAAAACAGGCAATTGAATACTTGTCTCTACAATCATTGCATAGAATAAGCAATTGCAAATATCTAAGCAGAAAGTATGTCATTAAAACGAGGAATTATTTCTAGCAGGGTAGCACAGTAATGTAGTTGGCTATCCCACCGTGCTCCTTATCTAGTTGCAAGTACAAAACACTCAAACAAGCATGATGGTTGCTCCAAACAAAGCTGCGTAGCAGGGAATCAATCTGGGAATGTTTTTTTTCGGGACTTTGATAGTGTCATTCGGGAATAAGAAAATAAATGATGGTAACACTGATGAAGGCCACTGTGCCAATAATTGAAGTAGATAGAGCTTTCCATTGAAGGAAGAGATCATGCAGTTTAACTAATGTGGCTCTTAGTTAAGCTTAAACAATTCTCCATAGTTTGACATAACACATATATTCCCAAATATCTAATTGGAAGAATAGGATTGTACCTACAACCCGAACCCTGGGAGAACAGCTGCAGCGGTAGTAACATTAAATAAAAGAATTTGAGATTTCCCTGGATTCATTTTGTAACCTTCAAACTGATGTAAACTCTTGAATCTTTCCTAATAAATTTTGAATATTGGATTTCTCTGCACTCAAATAGACAATCAGTTAATTAGTATATAATTTTAATTTAGATAGGCCAGAAACAGGAGGGCATATGTTTTTGTCCCTACGGATATCTGACTATTTCCAGGGGTTTATAAGTAGAACAAAAAAAAATGATGACAGCAGACACCCGTGCCTAGTCCCACGAGTGATCCTAATTCTCTCTGCTTCTACTGAATTTGTTATCATCAAAGCTGAAGCATTCACATAGAGCCTCTTAAGCATCAGTTTCAGCTGCCCAGGGAACGAAAAAGCTTCCAAAATGTGAGGAAGTGCCTCACAGTTAAGAATATTTTAAGATTTTCGCTCTTCGTACATCAATATTGCAGCTTTCAATCTATTCTATGTAACGTAATCAATAGCCTGTATCAAATAATGGGTGTTCGCTGATATTGATCTATTAACCAAAAAGCTGGTTTGAGCTGGATGAATCAGTGTTGAGGCCACAGACATAACCCTTGCTAGAATGTTCATAAACCAGCTTATAGTCCTGATCCAGCAGACAAATAGTAATATATGAACTAGGACTTTATGCAGGCTTATCTTTTTTCAGAACACTGAAGACAATTGCATCAGTGAATGAAGCTGGCACTGCCCCCCCCACCCCCCGAAAAATTGAATGGAATAATTTAAGCAATATTCCCTGCAGTTCGAGAATGAAAGTCTTATGCAATTCTACAGGTAGAGCAAAACTGTCTGCTGCTTTACCATTCTTACAGCTATCTAAGCTTAACATAATTTATTCAGCTGAAATTGCGTCAACAAGCTCTGGTTCTTGAGGTCTTGATATCTTGGGAATTTTGATCTGTTGTAGAAACTCTCTAACCCGGCCCAGATCACTGACATTGTCTGATTGGTAAATTGCTTTAAAAAGGATCCAAATAAGTTGCCTGTATAGGGCCATGATCTGAAACAGGATGCTTAGACACTGGGTCATTGATACATTTCACAACATTTGCACTGGACTTAATTTTGACCGAACATGCTAGCAATCTGCCAGAGGGCTTGTTCTCCTAATAACAATTTGGGTAATGTTTTTTCCCTTAACAATTCGACATTGTATATGTAACAGTCTTTAAGCTTTTGTTTTGAAAGCTCTAACTCTTGCAAACTGTCTTCTGCATTTAAATTATTAGTAGTATTTACAGCGCAAACAGCAATTTGACGTTCTCCTGGCACATCATTGGCTTGATATTGCTGCAGCAGTCCTTTTTGCAAGAACTATGTACCTTGGACTGCGCTGAGATGAGCACCCCTCTGCAGGAATGTTGGACTTATTTCTATTGGAACGTACCCATGAATTATGGAAGGAATGAACATTATAAATCATGAAGATTAGGTTTTTGAATATTTGGGATTTGATTTATGAATGTATTATATATGTAATGTATCATAAATGATTATTCATTGATAAAGGCTAGAGGGGGATTCCTTTGTGTGATGAGTGAGTATGTGTGGTATGATTGCAGCAGAGTGATAGTTGTTGGGTAAGGGAGAGTGATAGTTAGGTCCTGAGTATTATATAATGCATCATGGTTTGATCATAATGTAGAAAATAAAATTAGCTCTGGAAATATCAGAACTTATCCGTATCATAAATAAAAGTTTAGCACTTCTGGAATTTAGTTGTTATTTTTGACTGGCAGTCTACATTATAACAGTGTGGGAGTCTACTCTTTGAACCTTATTTGGCGGTGGAGTTGTTTTTCTAGTTTCTCATTTGTTGTCCCTGTGCCACTCCAATAGTTGTTGCCTACAGGGAACTCGTGTGGTAGTTTTTTTTCATTTTCCCAGAGAAGCAAAACAGTTTTCTCCTAATTTTCACCATCTTTACTGAAAAAGCTATTGCTTTTTATCTCCGTGATGCCTTAAAGGCATCAGAAACATTGAAAATAGGAGCAGAATCTAGATTTAGCTGAAAAAACTGTTTTAGAAAGACATGCGTGATGCAACCCAGACAAGCTCCGAAAGTTGCATTTTATTAAAACACCACCTTCTGCTTGTGGAGGGACTTAGATCCCACTCAAACACAACAGATTTGGGGGGGTGACCTGAAAAACTCCTATAATTATTAAGAAAATCTTACCCCCAAAAGTTAGAGAAATTAAAAAAATATCTAATCTAGTTTCACGTGCTCTATTTAGCCGTATAGCACGTATATTGTCTTTGCAATGGAAATTGGACTCTCTAAGGATTTATGAAACCAAAATCTGTCTTGAGGAAAGCAATAAGTACTGCTGTCTTAGGTTGAGTTTGGCTATATACCTGGATTTTCAATTAACCTACCTACTGTAGGCAGGGCTAGGCTCACACACCTGCTCAGTGTGAGGGTACCCTAGCGAGTTATAGTGTGCTTCACAAATGCACATAACATAAAATAACATGGAATAGTCGCAGTCATTTCCAAAGTTTTCCGGCATGCCAGTAAACATGAGATTAGAGCAGCATGAATGGTTTTCTAATTCATCATGTTTGTCTTTTAGTGCTTTAATTTGTGCAGCCAAATCCCTTAAGCTTCTTTGATCCTCTATCTCGGAGATTCTTGGTTCTAATTCATCACATTTCTCAGTTATACTTGTAAGTTTCTGATCCATACTGCCCAGCCGAGTCTCAAGTTGTGCAAAAGCCTGGCCATGCCAGGACTTTAATGCTCTGACTACTGATAGTGTGGACTCTAATAAAAGGTAGAGAGGTGGTTCGGGAGAGAAGACCTTTCCTGTCGACTCAACTGATGGCAAAGGTGTCTGCTGACTGACCAGGGCTATTAAGGGAGCCTAAAATCTAGTATGTGAAGCAGGAGTCGATGTACTTTGAGACATTTTGGAGATCTGCAGATCAAATTCTGTTATAGATGAGGGAGCAGACTGTGGTAGTGAATACCATATTTTAGCTATCTCAACAGTCTCTTTGCCCTATTAAAAAGAGAATATGGACAGTTCTTGTCTGCTCTGCCCTCAAGACTATGGTTCAACAGTATTGGGGTCACCCACCATCTAATTAAAATTCATTTTGGTGGTTTGAGCAAGAATTTCTTTACTCGAAAGGGTTTCCCAAATTAGTCAACTCTCTGGGAAGTCTTTTAGTAGTTGATAATTTAGGAATCATAATTAGATTTGGCTCAACGCATCCTGGCAGGCCAGAGGTTGATTTAGAGGTATTAATGTTAGCGAACTGCTTGTTTTTTCATGGATAGTTTTATAGGCTACAATGCTTCATTTGTATGGAGTGCTGAATCCCTCTACTACACACTTGAAGTAAAAAAGTTATTTTAAAGAGGGTGTCCCATGTGCCCTGCCTGGTGAGCTGCACTCAGCTACAGACTCGACCCCTTGACTATGGTGGTGTCTGCTGCCCACCTCTCAACTCCTTGACAGCGGCAAAGAGGCACTTACTGTTTGGCAGGGTCTGCTCTGCTAAACTGGGCCATTTTCATCACACCACCTCCAAAGAGGCCCCCAGAAAAGCCAACCATGAACAGTAATGGACTACCTTCTGGCCGACAGGACTGCGAACCAGGACTTTTCCTTCGACCTGGTACAGCATCGTAATCCACCATGTTACTATGTTCGTTGTCGGCTGCCACCTTCAACAGTGGGCTTACAGGCTTGAAAAAACTTCCTCCACCATACCGTGCGTCGGCCTCATATCAGCAATGTGGCTCCAGGTCTCGGGAATCACACCACCTCACTGCATAGCACAGCACCTCGACTTGCATTGCGTCACCTCATCTGTGTGGTGCCGCCATTGCTATACCTTCCTCTTGAGACATATCGACGTTAGTAGGCCTCGTCTGATCGCTTCTGCTAGCGACGATTCATCCAAGGCTACTGCAACCCCTGAGGCTTAGGCGAAAGAGAAGTTTTACTGAAGGAGATTGACAATGAGGTATAGGCATCAACTGAATTCCAGAGTATACTGTCCCACTAAGGAAGACACGGTATATGTTCAGAGGAAAATCCTCCAACCTCTAATCCATACTTACATATACCAAAAACACAGTACCTCTACTTGCCAAATCTTGGACTGCAAGAGAGCAGGAGAACAAATGTAAAGGCTAGTTGGCCAAACTGAACCACATGCTCACAAGGCTACTGTTGTCTGTTGCGGACTTCAGCAGGTCTTTGTCCCAGTTATAAGTTTGCCTTGAGTGCAATGCTGCTTTAATTGCCTGGAATCCTTGCAGATTTTTGAAACACTCATAGAGTTAATTCCATAAAGATACTTTGCATTTTTCTACATGAATGCCTGCTTTTTAGGTCGAGCATAAGCGTGCGGCTTTGTGTGTACTTTTAGTATATATCTGTGGGCTTAAAGCCATTTCATTTGTTCATTTCAGTGTCATTTAAACATCTTTGTTTGCTAGTGATCAGTGATGCCTCATTGTCCCTCATTTTTCTCTTCGGGAGTAGGGACTAACTACTGTATAATCACGCGTTGTCATGTCAGTCTGTTCTTTGGGGAACTTTTTATTTTTTTGGTTTCCTGCTTGTGTTTGGCAAAGCTTCCCTCTTCATTTGCAGAGCATTCTTGATCTCAGCTAATGTTCTCTATGAGTGTTTGCTTTTTCCAGGATGTTTTTACTTTTTTTTCCAGCCAGCAAATTACTCTTGTCTCCCCTCCCTCATACCCTGAATGCACAGCGTAATCTTTCCACAAAACTGGCACCAGCACATGACAAGCACATTCACTTAAAACTTAGAGACTCGCATCCGGAGTCTCTCTTTCGCGGCTATCATGCTTAAAGGCTCTGGCGTGAAACTATCCAGAGAAAGGTGTCACCAATGCTTTTCTTACCTGTTTGTAAATCCCTTTTCATTTTCTTTTTACAAAAGCAGTCTTTTTGTTCTGCTTACATTTATCCCTCAACAGTGTGACAGAAGTTTGACACTGCACATGGATCAACCTTGGAGGGCTAAATAAATGATTGATGGACTTTATGACCTAAAAGAACAGAAAACAGAGGGAAAGAAGCTTCATGAGAGCGCCATCTTGGGGCACAGCCAGGAAACCTCAGTTCAGATGACAAGCGATTGTTGATCTCCATGCGCAGTAACATTTTCTACCTAGAAAGGAAAGTTGGACAGAATGAATTGCAAAGTGAACCCTCTTTCCATCCTCCCAAGTGGTAAAACAGGCACTTTGGGCAATTATAACGCAAAGTACTGTGACTACTGCCTAAAGATATTGTCATTTACAACACCAATAGCTCTAACTCTCGCAAATGCAAGACCTATTGCATTGCAAATGCTGTTTTTCTGTTTGCCCTCAACAGCCCATCGCAGCAATCTTAATTCAAAATTGTTGCTCTATTGGATGTGGTGAAAGTCCTCGAGATTGTTAAATGATGAGTCCATCCTGTACATAACAAACAGTCCCGTTTTACCAGATTCTTACCTCTCTATAACTCAGAGAGTGCATTACTCATCTAATGTGCTCTTCCTGGTCTTCAGTGAGGCCATGGCAGTCTGCGGATACAAATTCAATCTGATCACAGAAGGCTTCACACTCAAGGATTAGGATCCTAGTTTTGTCACCACCAGATGATCCTCTCATTTTCCGCAGTTTATTCTGTTTTCGATCTGACTTATATATTGTGTCTCACTTTCTCCTTCTGCCTGTTTTCTGTTGTTGATTCACTAGCAAACGGTGCCTATTATTTGTTTTTCTACAAGGACAGCTAGAACTCCTTTTAGAAATGGGGCCTGATTTAGAGGTTGACGCCTGGGTTACTCCGTCACGAACATGATGGATATCCTGTCCACCATATTACGATCTCCATAGGCTATTATTTGATCATACTACAGCAGATGGGATATCAGTCACGTTTGTGACTTATCAACCCCATCCATTAAACTAAAAATCAGGCCATAATGTCTTAGCTGAGCGTAACCACAGCAGCTGTCAGCCGAGAATTTGGGGCGTTATTTTTGGTAAATATTATGGGAGCCTGTGTTTTCATGTAATATTTTGAGGAAATGTGATGGGTGGGGTGTTTGAGTTTATTTTAACCGCTGGTAATTCGTTTGGGATGTATTACAGTCCAGTTCATTGTTTGTTTGCTCACTCTGCCAATCCAGACAGGGACCACTTTTTTGTAAGCCTGAACTTTATGTAATACTCTGCAGCTACTCCGACATTCGGAGTTGTGCAACCTTGTAAATTAAGTAAAAGCCACTGGCATGGTTCGACTCACAGCTGATAGCTACAGTGATCCGAAGGTCAACATTTTTATCTCGGGAACCAAGGCCCATCCTCCTGATACTGGTAAAACAACTATCACTGGGTGATAGTAAAAACTGTTATAAACAACGGAGGTGCTTTATGAAGTGCTTTATAAAATCAAGTTATCTAAAATCAAGTTATATGTGTATTTTCCATAAATGTGTCGTGAATTCCAATGCAATATTTATATACATTGGGCAAGCCATTGCAAATGTCATTTTCATTTTAAAATGTACATTTAAACTCCTAACAAGATCCACAGCTGATATGTGTTCAAAACTACACCTTTATTTCTTCTGTTTTGTATGTAAATCTAATTGGGCTTATACCTGTTTAAGTTGAGCCTACTAGACAGCCCATGTGCTGTCTGTTGCAAGGCAGTTTTTTGCTTAGCAAGTACATAGAAGGGCTTGTTAATCACTCATTACTTACCATTGGCTGGCTTTGCTTATCACTCTTATTTGCACGCTTATTTTCTTGTTTCAGCATTTTACTCTTGTGGTTGTCTCTCCCGTGGGACAGTGCCTCTTTACCGTATAGCTACTGGCTAGCAACTCGGTTTGCACAGCTTGCTCTTAAAGTACTGCTATTTTCCCTGCTAAGCAATCCAGGAGGGCGCTTGTGTTTTCAAATTGTTGCCCTTGTGTACTTCTCTTCCACTTCACTTTGTGTTGTTATTTGTTGCCTGAGTCCCTCTCCCCACCCGACTCCCTATTGTGCTCGCCTGTGTACTTCTCTTTGTTGCCATCCTGCACCCTCTGTGTCACATTTCCATCCATCCCCTGTGCTGATTTGGTTTTCCCTCATCCTCTCCCATGTTGATTTGTAGGTGCTCAAAGTGCTGCTGATTTCCAGCTTCACACTTCTGCGTGCCCTCAGAAGAGCATTGTAGAAAACCCTCAATAAATAAAGGTAGATTCTAAAAGGGTTTGAGATCAATAAGTTAGAAAAACATATAGGTTTATTAAATTATTTAAGTGTAATACAAATGGCAGCTATATAGTTAGTCTCAATGAAGCAGTCATAGGGCTCAGAAATCAATTGCCAAGAAGGGTCTTAGCATATGAAATAGATGCAGAAGGAGCAAAGTCGGGAGACTAAGAAAATAGACTAAGGGCCTCATTACGTGTTTGGTGGTCAGTGGACCGCCATGGCGGCGTGATTGGTACGGCTGCTGTCGGGTTGGAGGTCGGACCGCCGAATTACGAATCATGCGTGCCTATGGAGCAAAGACCGCTGCGGTCCTGCTGTCACCGCCAGGCTGCACAGACCGCTGGGGTCATGTGCAGCACAAACAGACTAGCGGAGCCTGTGTTGCTGCTGGACACATTATGAGGTTGCTCACTGCCAATGTGACTGTGACGGTCCAACCACCACATCTCAGCAGGCTGAAACGGGGATTTTAAAGGGAGACACCCACCTGTAGGCAGCCTTACACGTTCGGTGCCGCCATGGAGCCCATCACACTCGTCCTGTCACTGCTGATGATCATCGATGAAGCCCAAAATCCACGCCACTGTGGGCGCAACCAACCCTAAGTACACACACCTACTTGTGTCATTAAGCTGAACAATAGATAGTCTTGCTGTTGGCCATATCATATGGAAGTCACGCTACAGGCACCAAGTTCACTTGTCTTTGTGTCCTGCATCGGAATCAGACACAAAGAAGGTCACATTAACAGTCACAATACGCCCCTTTGAGCACACTGCACCGCAACAATACACAAAAACACACATCTGTTCATCTCAATCACAGGGACAGTGAAGTGTACACAGAATTGCCTCGCACAACACCACCACCAACATCACATCTACAAATACTACCCACACACTTTCACATTCCTCACATGTCATGGACTGTCGTCACATTCAGCACATATAGGAATGGATGTTGCATCCAAACACCACTTCCAGTAGACAGCCCTGCAATGGACAAACACCTCATCCACATTGTAACAATGGGACAATGGGAAGACCAATAGACAGAGAGACAAATACAAACATCACTATGCAAACAATACCTGGACAATAGGGATGGGGGCATCAGGAACACTCAGGGAGGGAGGCTGCACTGGGACACATAACACTTTGCAAATGCCCCTAGAACAACATTTGCACAGGAACTGTCCCTACATGTATCTCAGGGACAAACAATACTAGACCCAAATGACATACCCTTCTACAAAATGTGGAAGTGCAAATCAACATAGCACATACAACTCCAACTACATGGGACATACCTCTACATGAAGTACCTGCAAGGTACACACAGCTAAATGGACACATGCACAGTCAAAATGCAAACAAAAGTATCACAATTGAACACACTCCATGTCTGCACAAACAAAAATCAAGCTGCCACACATTTGATGAATCCATAATCCATATCAGGGGGTCAAGTGTAACACCATACATGCTCACATTGGACAACACAAGATGAAATACTTACCATACCAAACAGTACACACTGCCATTCAACCACCATTGCTTTTACTCCCAAATATCCATAAAGTCAACAAATACCCTTCTCTTGGGGGACACCAATACTGCTCACAAAGTCAGATACTGCAAACAACAGCAAATGGATCAGCAAGCAGGCTGAAACACATACAACTGTAGGCATACAGCACAAGTCACTCAGGAACAATATAAAGGTAGAAAAAATATTGCAGGACAAATGTATACCCAAAAACCCACAACTGTTTGGGTTTATTAAATGTAATTCTTTTTAAGTCCAAGGTCATTGGCTAGTCCATGTGCTTCTGCAAAGGCACATCATATGTGCACTTCACTCCTAGCTGCCAGGGAACCTCCACAGGAAGGAGCTTCAAGTAGGCAGGCAGGCACCTCAGGGATCATCTTTGATGGGGGTGGGGGGGATAGGATTTGGGATTGGTGGGTTTGGAAGGGATGGACAGCTTCTTGGGAGGGGTGGGACTGGGTGCTTGCTGGGGGCAGGTGTGATAGGATAGGACTTGTAGGTGGAAAGGAGGGGTTCGGAGGTGGGTCAGGGCCTCTTGGGTTTGGGACGGGGTGAAGGGAACAGACAAAAGGTCAAGGTCAAACGAAAAAACTTTAAGTACACAGGGACAGTCAGCAGAAAGGAGTGAGGATTTGGAGGTCAAGGGAGTGGTTGTCTGTTGTGTCAGTGTGGATGTGTTGGGTGTGTTTGCGAGTGGGAGGTATGCTTGTGTTTATGTGGTGTCTGTTGCGTGGGTGAGTGTGTGCATTTGTGTGTCTTGGGAGCTGGGTCGTGGTGGTGCTGGGGGATGGAGTGGTGGGTGTGTCTGTTGGAGTTGTGTCTGAGGCTATGCTGGATTTGATGGATGTCTGTGTGTCTGTTTGGGTGGTGTCTCAATGGTATGCAGGTATGGTGGTTGTGGTGGGATGTCTATGTGTCTGTTGGGGCGGGTACGCTGGGTGTGGTGGGTGTGTCACTGACTGTTGTGGTGGTGCCTGTGGCCATGCTTTTTGTTGGGTGTGTGCCAGTAAGGGTGTCTGGGTAAGTGGTGACTAATGTTGTGCCTGTGGGTGTCTGTTATTTGCTTGCATGCCTGTGTAATTTATGGTGCTTGTGTCTGTGTGTTCTGCTCTTGTGTGTTGAGGTGGGTGTGTGCAGATCGGTCTGTGTGCTTGGGGAAGGTAGGGGAATGGGAAATTTGGACTGGGAAAAGGGAGGTGGAGCGGGGACAGAAGGTGGGGGGTGACTGGCTGCTGTCAGTGTAAAAGCCAGAGCCTGAAAAGATCTCTGTAGGCCAGACATTGCACCATGAATGCTTTCCAGGAATGCATTAGTCTGCTGGAGTTGGGTTGCCCATCGCTTGAATGGCATTCACAATGGCTGTCTCCACAGAGATACTTTTCAGTAGGTCAATAACCTCCTCACTAAGGGCAGCAGGGGTGAAAGGGGCTGGGGAGGAGGTGCTTGCAGCAAAGGAGATGCCCACCCTCTTGGGTGAGTGGGCATGGCCAATTGGGTGAGGAGCAACAGGGAGGTTGGTGGTAGAACAGGGGTAGCGGACAAAGATGGTACAGGTGTAATGTAAGTCACTGATTTGGGGTGTATTAGACTTGTGCTGAGGCAGCTTGTACAGAGTTTTGGTGGAAGGTCAGAAATCCACATTGAACTTGTTTTGTATGTGATAAGGCTGAAGCTGCCGACATCATCCACTTTAATGTTTGCCTATTACACAGGACAATGTCTGACTAATCCCTCCCTTCCGTGGTCTGCGGGGCTGTACCCTGGAATATGTACTTTGACTCCGTGTGAATCAAACATTCTTATGTCACAAAGGTCCAGACAAATGGACAGCCTATGTGCTGTACACTTGAATCAAATGTTTGGTGTGACCAGACAGTTGTACGTGTTTGTTTGTGTGTAATGGCTGTAATCCTGAGCAGGACACTGTGTACTTGTAACATATCCCTCCATGCACTAGTAAGTTATGTCTTCATCATATGGTTCACATGGTCTTACATCTCTACATAGCAAAGTGTTGAAATTAAGCACGCAGACAATGATTTTCCGATGGGTTAATTTATTACAGTGTTGATGCAGTAAATACAATTTTGACAGAAAGGCGAAAAATAATAAAGTGAAGGTGTCAGTCATGGTGAATGAAAACACTGTAGTAGATGCCACACCATTGGGGGTCCAAAGTCCAGAGTACTCCTCCCATTAGAACTATTGGGAAGTTCAGGAACAGTCAACAGAGTGAATGTGTGGCACATAAAGGAGTTGCTTTGGGAAGAGGTCACTTGCTAGCAGTGGTGGGTGTCTTGCCATCCGCACTTCCTGGATTCTTCGCTGGACGTCCATGCTTGCGTGGTGGAGGGGGATCTGCTGCTACAGGTGCCTGGGGCTTGTTCCTCTGCCAGGGCCTCCCGTCCAGTGGCTGGCCCCAATGATGAGGGGCCTGGTGTTGATGCTCCAAAGGAAGGGGTAGATTGGTGTTGTAGAGCCCTGCTCAGGGTGGTGTTAATGTCCCTCATCACCCCTTTTAGGGAGGCTATGTTGGTACTGTGAGCCTCCCACTGTTCAAGCATTTCAGTTATTACCTGGTCCATCATGCCTTGGAACTCCTGATAGACCCCAAGACGTGGCTGATGGTGTCCTGGCCAGGAGCAGCCCCCGTGGCTTCACCCCAGTGGCCCCCAGCATTTCCCCCACGCACCCTACCCCCACTGGTCTGTGCCCTTGCCACGGGGTGCCTTCTCCCACTGGGTCCTGGACCCTCATTGTTGGAAGTGTTGCGCTGCTTCTCAGGATCCAGGACTGGGAGCATGAAATGGTAGACACTGTGCTTGAGACACAGGTTGAAGGGGGGGGTGAATGGTTGCCTGTGACGTTGAGGCAACCGGGCAGGGTGCCCAGATGGGCCAGAACCATCTTCCACATCCAGGCGTTCAGGAGAGTCTTCTTCACTGAGGGCTTCTCCCAGGGGGGTAGTGTCAGTCTCTTCTGTGGCCTTTGTGTGCCCAGTGGCAGCTCGACCTGTGATATGAAAGATACAATGTTACTGGTTGTACTGTGACATCTGCCTCCAAATATTTTGTGTTACATTAAGCATAGACCTTGTACAAAGTTATTTTGCAGTTAATCTTATTGTGGCAAGTAGTCATGATTTTGGTTGTATTGACCTGACATTTGTGAAGCATGCCAATTCCAAGTCAGGCAGCTGCTAAAATGTGCAGGTGATTTGCCCTTGGGAGGATGGCCTGGGAATGCCATCTTGCCACCAGTGTAGGCAAAACAGTGGCTAGACAAGATATGTCTTTCGCAATTTTGAGGCCTAGTTGATTGTTATGCAGGAAGACCCAGGACTATGTTGTATATGTGACTGGAGTCATCATGTGTCTAGTGCAGTGTGAATGTGTCTGCTGCCACTACCATTCTGGGGATGCATCTTGAGGCCTTTGGGACCTTTGTTTTACACAATGGGTAAGCTGTCCTTCCTGTCCTCAATAGTTTTTATCTTGGGTTAGCTGGTCAAGATGGAGCTAGGTGGCCAGACACATCTCAGAGTTGAGCAAGATTTGTTAATTTGTCCCTCCTAGGTGAGTAAACGTCAACTGAGAGTTAGCAGGCAAGGGTATTTGGACAAGTGACCACTGTTCTGGTGTTTGGAGTTACTGAAACAGTGCCTTTTGGAGTTGCAGCAATGTCACTCTCCATACTGCACACACTTGACAAATGGTATCCTCTCAGTTGAGTAGACTTCAATTGAGAGTTCATAAATAGATAGATTTTGGCAGGCGAACATTGCTTTTGTGGTTGGGGTTAGAGAGACAGGTCCTATTGGGCTTAGCATTTCGGTCACTTCCTCTGCCTCCCACCACCATACAAATGTTATCCTCCAAGACGAGTAAACTTCATTTGAAAGTTCCGACACAGGGTTGTTTGGGCATGAGAACAGTAGGCTTGTGTTTGGAGTTGGAGAGACAGAGCCTCCTGGCCTTAGCATTCATGTCACTTTCTCTGCGTCATACATTTGATACATGTCATCCCCACAGGTGAGTACACTACATTTGTGAGTTTAGAAAGAAGAGTATTCCGAGAACTGAACACTGGACTAGTATTTTGAGTTAGTGAAACATGCCCTCCTGGCCTTAGCAGACATGTAACTCCCTGAACTACGCACTCTATGCAAATATCATCCTCCCAGGTAAGTAGAATTCAATAGAGATTTAAGACACTGGGTTAGTGTTTGGATTTGCAGAAGCAATGCCTCCTGGCCTTAGTAGTCATGGCAGGCGCGGTACTGCACACACCATACAAATGTTATTTCCCCCCCCCCCCCAGGTGAGTACACTTCATGTGTGAGTTACCAAACAGGAGTCTTTGGAGAAAAGCACCCTGAGCTGGTGAATGAAGTAGCAGTGATGACCCTCCTGGCCTTAGCAATCATATCAGTCCCTCTACTACACACACTATACACATTGTATCCTCCCAGCTGAGTAAACTTACATTGAGTGTTGCCTAACAGGGGTCTTGCGACTAATGAACACTGTTCTAGTGTTTTGAGTTGCTGAAACAGTTCCTCCTGTGAGTTGTAGTCAGGTTATTTCATATAGTTCACACAGTTTTCCAATGTTTCTGCCCCAGGTGAGTATACTTAATTTGTGAGCTGATAAACAGGGGTAGATGGGCAAGTGACCACTGTGTTGGTGTTTGGGGTTAGAGAAACAGGACTTGCTGGAAGTTGCAGTCATGTCACTTTCTCTAGTACATACAATATACAAATATTATCCCCTCCAAGTGAGTACACTTCATGTGTGAGTTACCAAACTGGAGTCTTTGGAGAAGAGGACACTGGACTGGTGGTTGGAGTGACAGTAACAGAGCCTCCTGGGAGTTACAGTCATGTAACTCTCTGTAATACATACACTATACAAAAGCTGTCCTCCCACATGGGTACACTTCAATTCAGAGTTACCAAACAATGGTATTTGGACAAGAGAACACTGGGATGGTGGTTGGCTTTACAGTCATAGGGCCTTCTTGGCCTTAATAGTCCTGTCACTCCCTCTACTTCTCACATTTGACAAATGGTATCCTCCCAGCTGAGTAAACCTAAATTGTGAGTTGCCGGATAGTGGTCTTTAGACAAGTGACTACTGTTCTGGTATTTGGAGTTGCTGAAACAGTGCCGCCTATGAGCTGCAGTCAAGTCACTCTCTCTGGTACACAAGCTTGACTAATGTACTCCCCCAGGTAATTCCACTTCAATTGAGAGTTCACTAACAGATGTATTGTAGCATGTGACCACTGTGCTAGTGTTTGTAGTTGCAGGAATAGTGCCTGCTGGGAGTAGCAATCATGTCAGTGCCTGAGTACACACACTTGACAAATGTTATCTTCCCAGGTGTGTACCCTTAAATTGATAGGTACTAAACAGGGGTATTTGGAGAAGTGACCACTGGTCTGGTGCTTGGAGTTATAGAATCGAGCCTGCTGGGAGTTGTAGTCATGTCAGTCCTTGTACTACACACGCTATACAAATGTCATCTCCCCAAGTGTGTACACTTCAAATGTGAGTTACCAAATAGAGGTCTTTGGACTTGTGGGCAATGAGCTGATGAGTGGAGTGACAGTAAAAGTGGCAAAAGCTGGGCTGTGAGCATTCATGACCCAACATTTTGTGACATTTTTAGTGTTGTGGCTTGCCAGACTCCACTCCCCCAGGTTTTCCAGACAAGCCCTCAGGATAGCCAAGACCTTCTCCTCCCAGGGAAAGAGATGGTATGGGACACTGGGAGGGCCACCACCAGTCTTCTTGGCCTGGAGACCAGGAAAAGGACTTTGCCCCTGAGGTCGTTCCACTTCTTCCAA
Organism: Pleurodeles waltl; assembly: GCF_031143425.1. NCBI lineage: Eukaryota > Metazoa > Chordata > Amphibia > Caudata > Salamandridae > Pleurodeles > Pleurodeles waltl. The sequence goes on along the minus strand of NC_090444.1, from coordinate 905,209,385 downwards.
ATGTCCTCCCTTGTGCGCAGGGTGGTATCTACAGCATTGACTCCATCAACGATCCTGCCCCTCATTTCCATTTTCCTACAAAGATGAGTGTGCTGGACTTGTTCTCCAAACAATTGTGTCTCTACTCTTATGATTTCATCGACCATGACTCTTTTCTCATCTTCTGAGAAGCGTGGATTTTTTTTAAACGTGCCATGGGGGGGAAAGAAAAACGTGTGACAGCGACTCACTAAAGGGGCGAAATGCCAAAGGGTGTGACTGGACAAAATTGTGTGCAGGGTGTTGTTTGGGATGGTGAAAAAAAGGTGGTGGCTAGTATCTGTACTGTGTGAAAAATAATTCGCTCTGGCTTCTGTGTGTTGCAGTGTAAATGCAAAGGATTGTGGTGTGTGAAGGGATGTGTTTTATATAGTGTTCTTTGCATGTTTGTCCAATGTGGCAATGTGTGTTATCTGTGTTGTTTTCAGATTCATCCAATGTGCTGTTGTGTATTACCTTGGTGACCGCGGACCCCCGTGGTTTGGACCGCCTTTGGCTAACCGCCATGGGGGGCTTTTTCAGGGCCGCCAACATGGCAGTCTGGCTGTCCGACCGCCAAACTCCTAAGGGGACCCCAGGTCTGGAGTGTGTAGTATATAAATAAAAAGACCCACATCCCTAGTAGAGACCCAAATTAATCTAGATCACCACTAAAATCTAGGCTTTCAAAACAAGTGAGCTTGTATGCAGTAATGTTATTTATGTGAGGAAGCAGTGATATAAATCACAAAACATCATGTAAATTTCATTAATTGATACTTCCAGTCCTATTGTATTGCACAGTATAAAATAAAATATAGGGCTTTACTGGCTATTAGCATATTCAAAGTGGGGCCAGTACTAGCAAATAACGGTATTGAAGTACACTCAAATGATATTAGTTGCCCAAACGTACATGTTGTGGGAAAGCTGGGATAAAGCCACGTTTTCTACTAAAAGCCAACACCTTTCTAACCACATAGGACTTGATAGGACATGATTAATCCCGCTGAAGTTAACCAAGTCGGTCATTCTTCTGAGGTGCATCAAATGTGTATCATTGATCCAGTAACCCTTCATATTTGTAGCAAGACATCACTAAAATCGTACTATATTGATATGTTAAACTGAGCTGCAGACTGCATGTTATGTTTTCACATATGTATGTTTTACTGTATATGTTCTCTCTGTTGTACTCTGGTTTTTTTTCAGTACAGTGTTAGCGCTATACAAATTACGCATACATAAAACAAAACATCGAGAATGTGTGTGGATAGCATTTACAGCAGAGTATGTATAAATACATAGGATCAGGTATATTGTCTGGAGAAGCAAATGACTGTAAACTTGCCAGAATGTTCATGCATAAAAACATATTTTATATTGTTGCAAATAGACTCATTGTTGGGAGGTCCTCTCCCTGTGAGTAGGCTTAGTACCATGGGCTTGTTAAATCCCATTTTAAATGTGGTTGTTTCCTGTGGCACTTGCAGCCGGTGAACTTTAGCTGCCTTTGATTAAACTTTTAATTGTTTTTAAAAACTTGAAAAAATACCCTTTTTTTTTTTTTTTTTTTTTTTTTTTTTTTTACTTCGAGCCATGCAGCACAGCGGCCACACTGATATTCAAGACGTTTATAAACATTGACTAAGCCAGAAGCTCTCATAGACAAGAACAATTAGTTTTGACAATGGAAGATCAGTATAGATTATAACTACTTTTACATTCTGATTATATCTCTCACGGGAAACAAAAAAGACACAATTCTTTTGCACAGAATTGCTAAATCTTAGTCATTCCACGAACACAGAATTTACAATTTATTTAGACATCGAAATATATGTAATTCTGCAAAATTATTCAGACATTAGATAACTGCTGAGTGCTTTCTCCCTATGATAAAACTAATTTTCCTTGTTGATCTTCTTATTCAAGAATTACAAATGTATAAAATATTTTTTCCATTTCTGTTTACATGTAACCTAAAATGTCGCAAAATAGCCTCTGATCACTTTGTCCTTCATAAAGTATTCCTTCACCTGTCGTATTTCCTTCTCCCTGTTCCCCTTTAACTCTTTGAAATGACTTTAGAGTGGCATATGCACTTCACATTTTTCCAACATTTTCTTCTTCCCAATACCCTAATGCCCTTGTTTATGGTCTTTCAATCCCTCTCATGCTCCAATCCCTGTTTCTGTTCTCCTTAAATACTTTGAAGTGACCTTAAGATTTTGTAAGCAGAGGACAGGACATGCCATCTTGGCTTTGCTTTTCTCACTCATACTCAGCATCCTCAAACTGTTTCGCAAAGCTCGAAAGATAATCTATTCATGAATGCTTTGTTTTATTAGTACAGTTTTCAGAATAAAGGCATTGTTTGTAATGGAAGATCTCTGTCATATTAAACTACAAACCATATACAACAGACCAAAATGTATTAATCCCATTGCACAAGTTTTTTATAGTACTATTAACAAGTTGCCTTCAGCTTCTATGTATCGATTGGAAAGGTGATAGGTTGGTATATTTCTTACCATGCATATATAGTACCTACTTTGTGCAGATCTTCTTTCCAATACATATAAGCTACCGTTCTCTTAGAGGAATAGAGTCACCATAGTGATGTATGCCGACTTTGGTCCGCAGGTATTATGCCGACTGACATTTCGTAACCTGCACTTTGTAGAACTATATTAAACAGTACTACAGTAGTAAGTAGCGATAGTCATGTAGACAGCAAGGGGAGGGGAGCAGGGGCACAGGGGTCAACCGCTCCCTCCGTAAAAAGAAAAAAAACCTGCAATCACTGCGTAGTACACACTGGCATCCATAGTGTGTTGGTGTTTGTCCTGCAAATCCATTGCGATATATGAGGAATTCAAACAATTTTCGAGATATGCTATGTCCTTCAAGACTAAGCCTCACACTTTAAATAGTGCGCTATTATCAATGGTGGACAGAGCCACATAGTTACTGTGGCTTCTTCCAGTAGGCTGGGTCCTGGTGGGACTGCTACCAGGCCCAGAGTGCTTTGCTGTTGAGCCCTGATAGCAGGCTTCTGGGAAGAGGTTCTTCCTCAACTAGTGCCTGCCTGCCTCCAGCCCACAGTCTTCCAAGTCATCAAAATCGAAGCCAGGTACAATGGAATGTCTCACTGCCTGAGCTTATGGGTTGTATTTGAGTGAAGCTAGTGTTTGTTGAAGCTCTTCATATGTTGATGTGACGCGTATGTGAATGCATTTCACTAATGTGCACTGGCATGCCCGTGGTTTTCATCTCCCTGCTTGCCGAAATCAGGGGAAGCTTTAGAAAATATGTGGTAACTGTAGTAAGAATAATAAATCCTCTTCAGATATTTGCTGGTGTTTCTTTGCTTCTCCTTCAAGTTTTAGGACAAGCATATCAATGTGGCGTGTTAACATGGCGGACCTTCAACAGTTAGAACACCACTAGAGAAACAGGAGCAAATGTAGATTTATAGTTTGACAGAGATTGTCGAGCAGGGGCACCCTTATTGAGTTGTAATACTTGTCTAGTACACACTGGCTTGAGTTACTTATAGAAATAGAAAGTCTCCAGACTGTGTTGACCATCTTCAATAGTTCTGAGGCCAAAGAAGAACTGTGTCGAGCACCTGACTTTACCGAAAGTTTGGGACCTGGTCTGTGGCAAATCCTCCAGAAAATAGTTTTGTAGTTTAGATAAAAATTGAAAAGCTGGAAATCCGAGCAAGACTTACTGGTAATGTGGGCTGTGGTAGCTTCAGGTATAAATAACATCAACTAAAAACACGCACTAGAAATAAGTAAGTACAGTGTAAACATTGTATCAAGGCTTTTTTTGTTCAAATCAGCCGAAAAATGTAATAATCACTTTCAATCCAAACATTAACTATAAGGACTCTGCTTCTTAAACTTTTTTATCATTTATTTTTTTACTGCAGTGTTCTATAGCGCGATCTCGACCCGATGATATTGGAGCACTTTACATGAGCACCAGTTACATTACACAAGGACACATTCACTTTAGCGGAGATTGTTATTTGCCAAGAATCACATGATGTTAGGCTAACTCTGAAACTCGAACCTTGTTCTGCAGTTCCACAGTCGGTAGTTTTGACCATTACACCACATCTTCTCCCAGTCATTACACAAATAGACATAAAATCGAGGACAGGCAGCACATTCGGAGTATAACATGCAAGAAAGAATATACCTACTCAGAAAATATAAAAGAGTAAATAACATGCTAGAAAACATGGGATAAGGGAAAGCCCATGCTTTTAATGTAAAATGTTCTGGCTATTGCTGTTCTCCAGCGTGCCCACAGACTTTGTAGTGCTGAAGCGTTTTAAACAAACGTTAAATACAGATGCCAACAATTCATAGATATAAGTAGAATTCATGCAGACTGTAAACAAAGTTCAACATATTTTCATGTATAAATATTCTTAGCATCTCGAATGCCTGGGTCTGTTCTAGAACTATGCCAGGGTGGAATGTAATAGGTTTTAAACTGAGCTACATATCACACATTTGTAACTGGATTGTTAATAATGACCTTCTTGCAAAAATACTCCTACAAAGAAAACAAAAAGAATAGATGCAAAAACGATCTGTTTATGTGAAGAAAAGGAAAAAGACAACATTTTTGGTATGTAATGCAGTTTTGGTTCTTTTTCTGTTTTCAGAGCAGTCAGTCTATTTTTTGGGCATCTTTGCTGCCCTATACCTTATGGCATCTGGGACTTTGAAAACAAAATTGGATTTCATCCTTCTTCTGAAAGCACTTCTGTTGTCTAGCTATGGGAAACTGCTGCTGATCCCAGCTGTCATTTGGGAGCACGATTACACATTTGTGAGCCTGAAACTCATCAAACTCTTTGTGCTGACGTCAAACTTTCAAGCAATTCGAGGTAAAATTTTTATCTTTGGTGTATGTTTACTGCTGCACATTACGCTCAAATATACATATATAATCATCATCTTAAACCATTATAGTCAAAATGCATCTTCAACTTTTTAAAGTGATTGTTTTCTATATGACATTGTTATCCCGAGGTAAACTGGAGGAAACTTTTAAATTTTTTAAGCCTTGACGATGCTGAATACAAAATCTTTCATATCCCATATGGGATGCTGCCGCGCTTTAAGTGTAAACTTGCTGCAATATCTTTTCCTTCAAAGCCACCAATCAATATACCTCAGAGTCAGGTGGAAGGGAAGAGTGGTATGATAATACTCTTATATAAATCTTAAAGCTGAACACGTAATGAGCTCCTTTCCATTAGGTACACACTAAAGACTGAGAGGGTCCATCCCTGGTGAAAAAAGATGTTTCTTCAAAATGATACACCTTTGTATCATGGGGACATTCTGGGTATTTTGCATGCTCCATGTCCTACTTGAGAAGTCAGTTGTCTACGTTTTCAGCCTCTTCCAACCTCTGGCTTGTCATTGCTTCTCTTGAACATGGATCTTGGTCATCTGTTGTCAAAGCCAGTCAAGTCAACACACTTTATTCAAGGAACAATTCACATCTTTTCTGTCAGAAAGAAACTCAAATCTTCCAGGTCTTTCCTGCAGCCTCTCTCCTAAGGGATTCTTTCAGATTTTATCATTTCATTCATGTTGGTCAATTAGTGAATGTAGTAGAAATATGATGTGGCTGACAATTTTCACTGCCTGAGGCTCTCGTCCATTAATAACAGTGTCTCATAAAAACAATCCTTCCTAGAATCGAACATTAAATATATTAATTTTTCCATAAGCATGCACGCGCAGGAGTCATATTTTACACAAATGTGGCTCATGTCAGAATACTAAACTGGCTTCCTCTGTCAGTACTTCTTTGAACTCCTTCATATTGGCCTCCTGTGCCCTATCTCTAGAATACGCCTTGGATTCCAATCTATTCTCACTGAAACATGTCTTCAGAATTGTGCTATCATTGTTTTACAAATTACACCGCTTGTGGAAAATCTGACCTGCGAGCCGAGCTCCAGACTTCAGAGACGCAGTAGTAATTTCACCTGGACATGCGTTACTCTTCAGCCACTACTACAAATAAACACTTCTGCTGATTTAGTACATGAAAAAAATCAGATAGCCTCCCTTCACAACATTTTCCCTTCACCCTTAGTAAGGTGTTACTGATGAAGCGATTAATTTCATGTAGCCATAAAACCTAACTGAAAATGCTTTAGGCACTAAGCAAGATGCAAATATCTCCTTTGCCTCAACACCCCTAAGATGACAAAATCAAAGGCATTAAATCAAGGGTTTTCCTTTCCAGTCCCAAAGACGTGGGGGTCTCACTCCTCCTTTTCTTGATGTTCAGCAAGCTCTTATTCTCCTCTTGTATAGGAAAGAGCAGAAACGTTCTTACTCCACTCCTGCTTCAAGGATGAATACTATGTTTTCTTATTGTGGTCACTCCTGGATCGCTCTCTTAGGTTTGTCAGCTGCCTCTGGGTGGTTTTCATCTCACGACGGAGCTGTACCTCTTCTTCTTGGGCACTTTCTTCTCCTGTAGCACCAGGCACACTCGTTCCCTCTCTTAGCAAGCAGTTGCGCTTCTAGATTTCTTCACTCAGATCCTCAAATCCTCCAGCAGAAAGTGATGACTTCAGGTGATGTCCCCTCACCTCTGCAAGACTGAGTGTCAGGCAGACACCAGGTCTTGATTCAGCAGCTCTTCCTGTACTCTGTGGAGTATTTGCTTCCTTGATCACGAATAACTTTGGACTGGAACATAGTGGGGTGGTATGGATCCCACTTTTATCCACATTTTTCAGGCACAGGGTGCAGACTTACTGACCCAAACTTGAAAACTGGGTTGAGGTGGTTCTCTTTCAAATCTCCTTCTAAGGCTGGTCTTCGGGCTAAGCCTTTGTGTAAAGTGATGCTTTTCACAGCATGTAGCACTGGGTCTGTCTCCAAGCAGGCACTCTCACAAATAGGCACAATGAACTGTGAGTTTTCAGCACCTGACTTTCAGTACCCCTTATAAACTAGAATTCAGTGACAGACAAAAAGACAGGAATTTATAAACTAGAATTCAGTGACAGACAAAAAGACAGGAATGGCCTAGAAACCTCCTCACCTGTAGGGATGTGAAGCAGTTTTGGGGGAGGTGGCTGGGAAGGTTGAGGAATGCACGGGTTTGGGCCTTGAAGCAACGCCATTGACATGCCTCTTAGGGGTGGTGAAGAGACCACAGGGAAGGAAAATCCCACACAGATTACCAAACCTAGCTCTAATGCCGGCTAGGCGCAGGGTGGCCTTGAGCTGGATGAGTGCCAGGAGCCCATCCATTCATTGCTGGATACGAGACATACTGGAATGGGAGACGCAGAGGAACAAAAAATGTGGATAACACGCAGAGATGAGGGGGCACTGACTTGACTTGATCGCATGGGGAAGTTTACTGGAACATTTCACTGTTACAGGAGATTTAAGCACTGAATGGAGCACAGATACAGATGATTTATTAATGGGATTGCACATGTCAGATACATTGGTGACAACCAACTGTGGCTATGTTGAAATTCTGGTATTTATAATGTACATATGGATTGGTTTCATAAGGATATTATCCAGTGGGGGAGGCTGTGGGGAAACACTACTGCTTCGGCTGCTGTTGATGCGCATTTCTGACTTTGTATGTGCTCTGGCCTCATACTAAATATCTGTGATGTCTCATATTAATATGCACTGTATTGTTTTTGTTGGTTCTGCATTATAAAATCAATAAAAACAGAGTTATTAGGTGATGTGGGAGCGGTTTGCACAAAAACACACTCATTTGTTTTTAATATGGTGGCTGTACCGCAAGGCTTGCCACATGGACACGATCCTTGGGTGCTTGGTAATCGGGACATGGGAAGCATTTGCTAATACCTTATGAGAACGCTGATTTCAAACGTCAGCATCAATGAACTCCTTAAGAAGACTGCAAAACACCATACTAGAAAAGCAGATTCCTCAGGATAGGAGGCCCCTCATTATTCAAAGCTGCTCATCATCACAGCATGCTTTCCAGGGTCACTGTTCTCCTCCCTGATAAATCAGGCAAGAGAAGCTGCTTTACGAGCCAGAGAAGGGCAGCATATACCTAAAAGGAGTGGAGATGAAAATTTATCTGACCAAGATGCAGATTTGACTGAGGAGAAAGTGGAATTAAAAGGAATACGTGCAGTCAAATGACCTAGCTGATGTAATGTCGCACCTCCACAATAAGTTGGTATTTCCTGCTTTCTCTGTGCCAGATGAGGGTGGTTTACTCAATACCAGGAAAAAAGAACCTGAAATCTTGCCTCTTAATAATGCAATAAAGAAGGTTTTGCCAAAAGAGTGGAAGGAAGTAGAAAAACCAAGGTTTCAAAGGTGTTGGGCTTCACCCTTTCTGCAGGGTCATCACCAAATCTTTCCCTTCACACTCTTATTTTCTGAACCTGATTATGTTGCTTTTAGGACTCTGCACACTTTACCATTTCTAAACAGTGCTTATGTGTTTGTGCTCTCTACCTTAAACATGGCAAAACTGGTTTATATTCAATCGGCTCATTTATTTGTAAGACCGTAGGAAAGTGGTACTAATTGTATTTGGGGCCTGTAAATGAAATGCTATTAGTGGGTCTGCAGCACTGATTGTGCCACCTACTTTGGTAGCCTTTTAAACATGTCCTGCTATTGCTGCCTGTGTGTACAGTTTTAAACTACCATTTTGACCTCTTCATCATCAACCTTTTGCCAGGCCTAAACCTTCATTTTTAATACATACAAGTCACCCCCGGGGTAGCCCTTAAAAACCCACATGTCCTTTTAACTCTTACAAGTCCTCATAGTCAAAAACTCTTACATTTGTTTTTTCACTACTGCAATTCCTACCTTTCGCACATAATATCAGGTTACCTTATTACATTTAATAAGAGATAACTTTCAATTGTGTGCAGGTAGGAATGTCGAGTTGGGTGTCTAAAGAATATTAACTTAAAAACCTCTTTAATAATGAAGGCGGATTTGAAATCACAATTTGGAATATGTCACTTAGAAGGTTGGCATTTTCCTGTCCCAACTATTTGGTGCCTGTATCCTGGGTAGCATGACTAGGTGTAGCTGGCAGTTGACCTTTGTGTATTTCTCCTAGAAAGTGAGGCAAAAGGGGGATAGGTGTTATCAGGATGGGCTGACTTGGTGGGGAGGGGTGGGGGAGAGCTGTCACTTACACACTGACAAGTTACAAAGACTCTGCCTCAGCACAGTCACATAGGGTTTCATACCAGTCTTTTGTACCTGACAAGTTGTGGCCGGGACAGGGAGCCAGAGAATTCCAAACACCTCTGGGGGTGGTAACGTCCAGAACATTCTCCTACCTCAAAGCTGGCACCAAGTATAAATATTGGACTCTCAGACCCACACTTCAACACACCTCTGGACCTGTAGAAGATTCAGAAAGACTGCTATGCTTCTCTACTGCAAGAAGGAGTGCTATTCAGCTGCCCTTCTTCTTTGCAGTTGAGTGAAAAGGACTGGACATCCATCTTGAATCTAGGACCACCAGAGTGACTCAAAGGGGCTAGATGGCTGGCCTTCTGATCAGAGCCTCAGGTACAGAAAAGTCTCCAACCACCTTGAACCCAACACATGGACTCTATGCTGTGAGGGTTGCCCCTCCCCCAGGTGGTGCCACCCCAGTCCTGAACCCTTTAAAGTTGGTGTGAAAGTGCTCTTCCAGTGCAGCTGTGGCCTTTTGGGAGAAACAATGCAGCGCAATGCATCTCCTTGCAGCTTTGCTTCGGACCCACCGCTGCACAGTGCAACTCCAATCCAGGACCTCGCATAGCAACCCGCAGCTCATTGGAACCACCACTGCACGACACATACCCGACACAGGACCTTGCAACTAAGCCCAAAGCTCATCAGAACCACCACTGTGCGATGCATCCCTGATGCAGGAATTTACATTGCAAGCTCACGTTGACAGCATCCTCAATGACAGTGCAGGACCTTTCATCACATGCCTCGTTGATGGCTCCATTGGAACTGCCTTTGAGCAATGCATCCTTGACACTGGACCTCACATCCTAGCTGATTGGAATTGCCATTGCGTAACATCCTCGACGCAGGATCTTGCAATATTCAGCAACCAGGATTTAAAGTACTTTGTTCAGCAGGCCTACCTAGGTCCCTGTGTTCAGCCTGTGCTCCTTAGTGGTCGGCCTGAACTTGTGATTTTGTTCTGGTATGGCACAACAAAATAAACACAGCACTTTGTGCTTTGAGGCACTATTTCTACTTAAATCTTTAAAATTGCATATCTCTGGTTCAAATGATAGTTTGTCATATGGTCTCAAATAATTTATTACATTTTACTCTATTTTTGTAAATTGGTGTGGGATTTTCTTGTGTTATGTTTTAATTTTATTACTGTTTGAAGTACTGCATAAATACTTTACGCATCGCCTCTAAGTTAGCCTGACTGCTTTTGTGCCAAGCTTCGAGCGGGTTAACCTCAGATTAATGTGGGCTTTGCTTATATTGTACCTTGACAAGAATTGTGGTTGCTGCTTGAGTAGAGTTTCACCCCCCATCAACCAGTAACCTAATTTTCTACCCAAAGTTTTTATTTTCTCACAGATGTAGATTCAGATTTTGGGAAGATTTCCCATCTATTGTCAAAGTTGATTCCTTCAGGCTGTTCTATTTGAGGACACATCCTCTGCTGATGTGGTAGACAAAAAGGTGGCTGAAGCGAATAAAAGAACCTATTCTGCCTTCCGTTTTGCTATTGGATTTAGCACTTGTGCCATACAATCCAGACTTAACTATTTCCAGTCACTAGCAGAAGAGGTGCTTCAAGGCAAAGACAGCACTTCCTGTCTGTCTATATTGGAGCAGCAGGTCAGATTCCAGTCTGATATTCCCTTTGACTACCCATGTGCTGCAGCTACTGCTTCTGGATCATTAGTAGCTGCAATACATCACACCTGGATGTGACCCGAAAAGGAGCAATTCTCAAATCTATGCTAAGTTGTCTTTCTTTCACCTGACCTAAGTTATGAGAAATTAGTAAAACAAAGATCTACTAAGAATTAAAAATTTGGGGCTCATATCCACCTCTCACGTATAGGCAGATGGTTTGGATTTTGACGGACATTTCTTCCATATTCTTCTCCATCTAAGAGGTCTAGTCATCCCTTTCGAAGGAAGGGTCACAGTTATCAATACCCCTATGTTTACACGTCCGAGCACCAGCCTATTGTCTCACATACCAGTCCTCCCCAACTAAGTTATGACTATACCAAGAAGGTAGATGGGAAACTTGTGAAATTCTACAAGACTTGGGAAGCATGCAATTTAAAGTTCTTGGGCCCTCAGAATAATCACATCAAGTTACCAGATCAGATTTCAGGAGACTCCAGAGAACTTTCACTTTCAAACTCTAGTACAACATCCACTTTGATGTATGGGTCTTCTTCAGGGTATACATCACTTGATTAATAAGGAAGCAGTAATACTTGTTCCAGAAGAATACCAAGCTATTCGATTTGATTTCATAATTTTCTGAGTCCAAAAACTGCCACAAGAGTATCAATCGGTTCTGGATCTAAAAAGAGTAAACACCCTTTTACTATGTCAGCTTTTTAAGATGGCAACACTGCAGCCAATTCTACTATCGCATCTCCCCAGGTGATTACCTTGGTTTCCTAAATCTCATGGCTGACTTTCCGAATATACCTATTCATCCTGCCTCCCTTAATTTTCAAAGTTTTGTGTGATATATTCACATTTCCAGTTTCAGCTGTAGTGTTACACTACACTGTGAGCCTGCACACCAGGCCGTTCCTAAATCCAGGGTGAATGGGGCAGTGCCCCCTTTTCCCCATCCCACGGATACCCATGATAGCCATAGAACTTAATCTACCTGTGTGCAGAGAACATCTTTTGCTAAACAGATACCCTTTTGTACCTTTTGCACTAGTTAAGAAGAGTCATTGATCGTTCATATAAATTATGAGTTGCTGGTTTGCCAAACAATTTATTTGACTTATCAAAAATCATGAGTTGATGTCCCTTCATATATGCACTATCACTATGCTGGCAGCATCTCTATTTCTTGGGCAACCTTAGAAGGCTTGTGTTAATGATATTTGTACAGCGCCTCCTGGGCTTCGGCTACACATTTGTTTTTCACTATAAACTGCAGATTGTGATCATGTGGTAGTATCTTCTGGTATTCCACTACCTTATATTATAAGGAATAACATACCCACTGCTGTCCATTAAAAGGGTATCGGAAGTCACCTGTATATCTCATGATCTTATAAAGCAGCACATCCTCAGCCCTCTATATAGCCTTGAACTCCATAGTGACTTGAAATATCCTTACAATGTATTGCAGGGAGAATACTTTATCTCACATATAATAAATTTAACATGCCAGCATGAGAGATTGTGTAACATTTCCTTATGTTGTAGGAAGCCTTCTGTAGGCCAGTGTGAACCAATAATAAGGGACAATCAATTGAGTTTATTGTCAAAGTCCATAGTACTGATTCAGGTTTGTATCTAGGTATTCTGATGTTGTGTATACTTGCATTATGTTAAGCACATCCAGTTTACTCACTAAGCATTGACAAATTGAGTGATATCACACCGGTGTGTGTTATAAACTTTAGGAACACATTGAGGAAAGCGAACCCCAGACTACTGAACGGCACGCCAGTGCAATACCCCCAGACTACTGAACGGCACGCCAGTGCAATACCCCCAGACTACTGAACTTCAGTGCAATACCCCCAGACTACTGAACTTCAGTGCAATACCCCCAGACTACTGAACGGCACGCCAGTGCAATACCCCCAGACTACTGAACGGCACGCCAGTGCAATACCCCCAGACTACTGAACGGCACGCCAGTGCAATACCCCCAGACTACTGAACGGCCCGCCAGTGCAATACCCCCAGACTACTGAACGGCCCGCCAGTGCAATACCCCCAGACTACTGAACGGCACGCCAGTGCAATACCCCCAGACTACTGAACGGCACGCCAGTGCAATACCCCCAGACTACTGAACGGCACGCCAGTGCAATACTTATGGCAGATCAGTGCAATACTTATGGCAGAATATGTGCTTTACAAATGGCAGATAACAATAAAAATACAAATAACTGCCTACAATTGCTTATTAAAAAAATCACCTTTTAGGAACATGAAATCCGTTTGATCTTCCTGATTATTTTGGGTATGGTCCCTAGTGTTCAATAAATGTTTGACCTAGTACGCTTACTACTCTCCATACAGCAAGTGGTGCCATTGCTAAGGGAAGCGTAAGAACACAGCAAAATACCGCAGGTGATATAGCCGTGTACAGTACTACTACAGCAAGGAAAGAGATTCAAGTTCTTTACCTGTGCGAGGAGCCAATGCAGGTCTGTGAAGCGGCTTAGGATCCTAAAGGCTCCTGTTGGCTTCCCATCTTGCTTGTGAACTCTGATGGCCGAGTGGATTAATGCCCTCGTTTTGTTTTTCACAGGCTCGGAGCACCACTTGGGTAATACAATCACTGATCTGTCCAAAGGTCAATACATTTGATTTCGATTATAACAGCGCAGTTCATTTTCTTTTGTGTGCGAAATAAACAACCAGTCTTTGTTTTACTGTTCATTTATTTTAGTATATAGGCACTATTTCTGAGTAGACAGACACGCGAATGTTTTGAATGAAAACTGAAGAACTTCCTTGATGACCTGTTCAGTTACTAGTGCAGAAAATATATCTGTTTGCAGTCGACGAGAACTGTTGCAACACTCCTGTTCTTCTTAGAATGTGTCCAGAGCACTTTTTGCTCGGGGCAGCCTCAGCGAAAACTACTATTCTGGTTTCTCTTGGTTCCATTTCCGTCTGTATCTCTAATGTATCCTGCAGGCAGGTGTGATTGTGGAGGTATTGTAATCCTAACTACACTGTGAGTTTTAGCGGTCTGGTTGACTGATCTGCTGTCCATGTAAGATATGAGTGGACAAGGGTTTTCTGGTGTCCGTGCACTGGTCTTCACCAAAAGGTCAGTGTACAAGTTTGTTAGTTTAGCTCCTTTGTTGTGGAAGGGTGAAGAACCTATCCTCTTGTTTGATATTGATTTTCCAGATCTTATCGGAGAGCCTAGCAAAATGTTAAGATGAAGGCTTTTGTGTTGCAAGTAATAGTGATTGTTATATCGGCTTTCTTGGTCATCGGTTTAAAATCTTCAGTGTGGTCCTCGGACTTGGCTCGACCTAGAGTGGGTAGGCCTCAGTTCTTTACGTGTGATATGTAGGTACAGGAAAAAGGTTTACTAAGTCTAATTGGTTGCGCTCTGTAAAGATATTCTAATTGTTCGTGTGAGGTTGTTCTTGCTTATAAGATGGTCCACTAATACACATCTTTTCAATTTATTGATGGATAGATGGGCTGAAATCGCTATATTGAGTTGCCCGGCTAACATAATACTTGGTAATCTTAAAATGAATTGACAGAACCACTTTTGTCATTGTGGCTGCCAATGAGCCATTTAATATGTGTGTCGCAGTCTGCAAAAAAGCATGTATTCAAGATGACACCTCTGCAAATAGTGCCAAATTGACACTCTTTTAAGGCATCCAGCATAATATCAGCCATGCCGGGGAGCAGTATATTCGTGCACGTAGACAGAAATCACTGGCTAGGCGTAGGTTGCAAACTGGTGCCCCCGGGGTACTGTTCGGTGGAACCATCTTCCTCATGCTCACTGGATATCTGCTAACTCTCTCTCCTGTAGTGGGAAACACCTGAAGATTTACCTCTTTGCCCCTCCACATCATTGGTGGGCAGAGAACTGTCACTGGGTCACTGGGGCACTTCCTCTTCGCTTAACCCTGGCAGTCCACCTGATTCGTTCCTCAAAGGACAGCTATGGGCAGCAGTCATAGGTTCAGGCACCAGGTGGCACTCTGGTACCTTCATACGGAAGAATGGGGAACCGACGAGGGGGTTTCTATATATTGCAAATAAAGGGGCAAGACACTGAGTAATCTCAAGGTTTATGAGCTCCGTCTTCAGCCTGCTCAGTCTCTGGAGTGTCAGTGTCAACACTGAAGATGAGGAAGCAGAATTGAGTGGGAACCGATGAAGTATAGCTGTCTCGTGCTAACCGCAGATACTCCCAGTTTTGGGCTGAGGTATTCTGTCCTTTGTGTCTTTGGACCGTCACGGCCATGAGCCCGGCAATGTGGCACTGCAGCATCTTACACTCGTACATCCATCTCCACTGTAATACCAGTACCATAGGAAGCCTGCGTACTGAAGGTTACATTACTGCCCACGAGCATAAATGCCAGTCGAATCTAATGCAGGCTTTTGGCCAAGATTAGTTTTGTTTTCGTTTGGTTCTGCAATAGTGATTCAGGAGCTCTGTGCTGGCAGCGAATAGTGTTTTACTTGACTTGTACTAATGGGTGTCGCTCTTTTATTTGGATGGTACATATGATTGCCTAATCTTCAGAATTCAGAATTAATCTTAGCTAGTTAATGCTTGATTTAAAAGGAGCATCCAGGTATTTTTTTGTCGAGGGAAAAACAATATGCAGGAATTTCTTGGATGCTTTTGCCATTACTTTGATAAGCCTTGCTGTATTGCCCAGTCATTTCTGCAAGCAGTGATGAATAAAGTGAATTCTCTTTTGAAGTTGAACTTTTACCCAGAGCACGGAATGGTGAAAGAAGGGCAACTCCAAAAGAGAAAGGGGGTTGGGATCAAAGTCCTATAGCAATATTCTCAAACCCATCACTGACAATTCCTGTAGGTGAGGCTATTGTATAGTACAAGGGCACAGGGATACACGGATTAACAGAATGTGTTTACTTGCAGAGATTAACATGCCTGGAGACGCGCATTTCACAAAGTTCAGCAGACATACATGCACCCGCGCACACAGACCAACAAAACGCAGGCATCCATGCACACAGATGAACATTCATACATTCTGATGTGCATCAGGAGGCGAATTGTGGGGCACATCAACAGAGCATGAGTTGATATACTTCATGCAGTGCACGGGATGTTTTCCAGCATGGGGTACACTATGATGTGCATGAACAGAGCACCTTTGATACACCACAAGGAGTATTGGGTAATGCCTCTTAATGGGCGACCCATTGAAGTGGCTTAAGAGCGCACCAGGTGCTGTACATCTGGTAAATGCAGGGTGATGTACAGTTCGGGGTTGTAAGGTAGTGTACATGATGGGTTGTAGGGTAATACGCAGCAAGAGGCAGGCAGTGATGTACGCTGGGGACTGCACCATTATTAACAACAATGCTAATCAGTTACATAGTGCACCACAACTCTACTGCAGATAGGTGCGTATGTTGTTATTATTAGTATTAATATTATTATTAGTAATAGTAGTATTATACATCGGTGGAATGTGAAAGGCTAAGGGTTTCAACATGTCACTGGCAGCTTGGGTACAAATCTCCGCTATTAAGTTCTCAACTTACAAAGCTTTGTTTACCATTATCTCAGTTTATTTCAGTGGTTCTTTTTCCTGTCGTCCTGCATACCATGTTGACCCTCCTTGAATGTTTTGTTCAAAGAATTCTTAAGAGAATAACACTAACTTTCATGATTGTTCTTGTTGTCACTGATTAGTACCAACCTATTCTGGAAGAGTCTGAGTTTGAGTGCCTCTTTGCTGCAATAGTACTCTTACAATACAACGAGAATCCACATGAACCCAAAGCCACTGGAACCACGAGACAGTGACTCAACCTTGCGACGCCAGTGAGGTAGTCAAGCTTGATCCCTTATGCTACTTGCGAAATAGGTTGTGGAATACGACAACTCGAAGCTGTGAAAGCACCATACTGAGAGCCTGTTTCCCTTTACTAGCTCCTGTGCCTTTTCACACTGAGTGCCCCTTGTGCTCTGAAGCTGCATGTAGGACTCACTAATAAATAAAACAAATGAATAGATTTTCCACATTCCGTAGCTCACACATACTGATTTTTCACATTTATATGGGGAATGTATTGCACTTCAAGGAGGTGGCTTGTACACACATGGTCAGCATCCTTGATACTGTTTTTGCACTATTTGACCTATTTTCCCAAGTAATGACCAAAACTGTGTTCTTTGGCATCATCTCAAAGCGCACCACTGTTCATTCCTTCCAAACAGTGCTTTACATCAGCAGGTACTATTGGGTGCTCAGTACCTGCACCTCTTTGTTTTGGAAGGGATAATACCTGCACTTCCTATCTCTGCTCCAGTTCTTTTAATGGGAGAGTACTGGCACTTCTTGGCATTAAACTGGTACTCGGGGACTAGGAATGCCTGTACCTCTGTAGTTCCATTTTAAGCACTGCTTCCGGAGCCAAGCAATCAATGCTGTAATAAGACGGCAGGATGGGTATAAATTGCATCAGGGATTGCTGAACTGATTCTAATTACGCACAATATACGTTGTTAGATTGCGGGTGTTTTTTGTTTTTTTAGGACAAACGTGTACTGTTAACAGGTATACTTCACAAAGCCTCACATGATTTATCCATTTTTATATTACAGTTACGCTGAACACAAGTCGAAAAATGTCCTGCGTGGCCATCTGCACTGGATTAATTTTAGAAAGTATTGTCGTCGATTCTTGCAAGAAGATGGAATGGAGTATGTGAATATGTCTTAAAAACTGCAAAAATCAAAAACATTGAACTTTTTGATGTTTCAGCCCAGAGTATAGACTGATGGAAAACATCTGCTGTGATTGCAGGCCGAATATAAACTTTATGCAGATAAAACACTTACTTTCAATATGAATTAAGGGAGATGGGTGAACTCAAGAGACGTTTACGTGTAAAAGTGTACATTCAAATGACACTGCTGAAAGAATTTGTTATTCTTCTCTAAACCTCATTTTGTTCATAGGATTATCTCAATATTTGCGACCAAGCTATATTTTCCATATTTTAATGTTTTATGGCTAATTCAGAAAGTAGCCATGAAACAAATGAACCCAATACATTTGTGATTTGTAACTTATACCTGGTATAACTTTCACTAAACACATATCCCATTATGATAGTGATTGTCAAAGTCTTGTCTCAGTTTTAAGGAGCGAGCACGAAGCGCTCCGTCCCCTGCTGTAATCTCTCTTTGGGCTTCTAACCACGCCCATGTCACGTCAGTCACTTTCATTGGTTCGTGGGCTTGCCTTTTAAAATGCGCTTGCTTCCATTAGTGAAAGGCAAGCATACGTCATGCCGTTTCCGGTGTTTAGCCCTCCTCGAGCGCATCGACCAACTACTGAAAACATACGAGGCTCTATATTTTCCGTCTGGTTTCTGGACTACTTTTTCTCTTTATTTTGCAGAGCAATATCGCTGGGCAGTAGTCAAGCGCTTTGCATGACATCGATCCTGTTACATAGGTAATTGCACTTTTGCCAGTTACATAGATAATTGCACTTTTGCCGGTTAGATGGATAATTGCATTTTTGCCAATAGGTTTCACTGCAAGGGAGCTTTTATATTTCTTTGTGTGTCTGCTTTGCGCTGATGGCGGCCGTCGGCTCGCTTATGTGAAACTTTTACTTTTCAGTTTATATGGCAAGAAAAGTTATGTGAAACTGTTTTACTTTTAATTTTCAATTTATGTGGCAAGAAAAGTCCGGTTAGGGGTTTACAGTGGTAATAGCTCTAACTCGAGCAAACGCGAGACCCATCGCATTGCAAATACTTGTTTTAGTATGTTCTTTTGTGAAGCTGGGTAGTAGCCAAATCCTCTGGAATGCAAATGTTTTGTGAGTATTCTGTTACTTACTATTTACCTAACCGGAAACCGATAAAATCTTTTCCTCACTCTGTGTATTTTTATTAAACACATGTTTTCCTGTGTCACCAAGTGGAGTATCAGCCAGGATTTCGTAAAGCTTACATTAACTGTCCACATTTGTTCTTACAACTGTGGTAAATGCTCTGCGTGGAAATACTGTATTAATACCAAAGTGTTTGTGCATGACAATGTCAAATTCAACGTTAACTCCTTTACAAATTGTAATTCTCAGAATATTGTGTATGCCATTTGATGTCAATGCAATTTGATTTATATAGATCAAAGAAAGTGAAAGCTAAAAAGTTGCATTTTACAGCACCCGCAGCCAGGTAAATTATCGGGTATGCCAGCACCACTGGTTGAACATTTCCAGCCGCTGCCCAATATGGCTGAAGAGATTCGTTGGCAGGTCATTGAACATGTGAAACCTGACCCCTGAGGCGGTGACAAATAACCCGTATTATCAGAAGGAATTACAGTGGATTGATAGATTGGACTCAAATTACACAAGTATTTAACACCGCAGAGGACTGGAGACAGGCAGCATTCATTTAACTTGATAACTTGAAATTGTTGTGCAACATCATGTACGAGTTTCCAAAGATGTTTTTCATGCCATATGTACTCTGTGTTGTCCACATGGGCTTGTTTGTATCGTCTGAATTTTCTCTTCCTGCTTTAAATTAACTATTTATTTTCTTTGAGGATTTCATTTCTTTACAACCATTCCTAAATAATTTTTCACTGTACATTTATGTTTTATGGAGGCCTGTTTCAGCTCAATTTTCATTATTGCAAACCTTTTTGTGGATTTATTCCTTGGCTTATTTACCATTTTTAGGTCGAGCACGCAAGCGATTTGACCTGTTGTAAGTATTATCGGCTTTTAAACACACCCACCTCACACCCATCACTTTCATTCGTTTGTGGGTTTGCCAGTCAAAAATCACTTGATGTCATTGATAAATTCTTTACTTTTGTCTAGCCTTGGCCGATATACTCCACCATGGGCTAACTACTTTTTTCTTTTGTCTGCGCTCTGTGGCTGCCATTGGGATCACAGCGCTTAGAGCGTGAACTTGATCGGTAGTATCGTTTTTACATGATATGCACTCTGATCTGCTTAGTACATGTTCTTTGCAGCAGGCATTGTAACCCTATGCGCTACCTTATGATGACTCCAAGCTTCCACTAGACAAAAGTATGTACTCTCTCCAGAAAAAACATAAATCGCCAGCGTTATTTTGACTTTTTTTTTTGTCTGTGTTCCGTGGCTGCCATGGCGCTCACAGTGCAAACTCGATCGTCAGTGTCGTTTTTACATTATATGCACTCTGAACTGCTTAGTACACATTCTTTGCCGCAGGAATGTTAACCCTGTGCGCTGCCTTATGATGACTCCAAGCTTTCCCTACACTAAAGTATGTTCTCTCTCCAGAAAGAACATAAATCGGCAGAGTTATTTTGACATTTTTACATTACAAGCACTTTATGATTTGCCTAGTGCGTGTTCTTTGCAGCAGGCCCATTAACCCTATGCACTCCCATATGTTGACTCCAAGCTTTCACCAGACAAAAGTACGTTCACTCTCCAGAAAGAACATAAATCGCTAGAGTTATTTTGACATTTTTACATTGCGTGCACTTTGTATTTGCCTAGTACACAGTTTTTGGAGCAGGCACATTAACCCTGTGCGCTACCTTATGATGATTCCAAGCTTCCACTAGACAAAAAGTATGTTCCCTTGGCTGCCAAGGCCCTCACAGCCCTCAGAGCGCAAACTTGATCTGCAGTATAATTTTTTACATTATTTGGACTCTGATCTGCTTAGTACATTTTCTTTACAGCAGGCATATTATCCCTCTGCGCTACCTTATGATGACTCTAAGCCTCCACCAGACAAACGTGTGTTCTCTCTTCAGAAAAAACATTTTTACACTGCATTCACTTTGTGGTTTGCCTAGCACACGTTCTTTGCAGCAGGCACATTAACCCTCTGCACCACCTTATGAAGACTTCAGGCTTCCACTAGACAAAGTATGTTCTCTCTCCGGAAATAACATAAATCACCAGTTATTTTGACTTTATATGCACTCTGTGATTTTCTCAGCACATGTTCTGTGCAGCAAGCACATTAACCCTCTGCACTACCTTATAATGAGTCCAAGCTTCCCCTAGACAAAAGCATGTTCTCTCTCCAGAAAGAACATTAACCCTCTGTGCTACCTTATAATGTGCTGTGCTCTCTTCAAGCGTGTGAAAAATGATCTGTGTTTTGTTCGACTCCCCAGACTACAGTAAAGGGATAGTGATCCAGTAAGCATGAATTCTTGTAGTAGAATTATTTATTGATTGGCCCGCGGGCAATGGTACCTGTACCAACTGCCAAGTAAATATGTTTTGCACCAGAGAGTAGTTTGTGTTTTAATGGCCTTGTTTGAAAAAATATTGCAGTAGGCCTCTAAGCCATTTAGTTATATGCAGGGACACTGGAATTATGTGGCAGAAAGGACCAAAATATGCGGCAGGGTTGACCAATGAATGTGGTCAAAACAATCCAGCTATGCATTTACAATGCCAATAGCTCCAACTAAGGTAAATGCGAGACCTATTGCATTGCAAATGCTTGTTCAGTATAGCAAGGTCTATCATAAGCAAGGCAGCTTTTACTTGCCTTCATATAGAAGTGGTTTTTTTTTTTTACATTTTAATGGTAGTTCCATATGAGTTTAGAACTACCACTTTGTAACATTTTCCCCTCAAATGTTGATTTTCTTTGTATTTATTTTTTTAGCCTGATTCAGTTCACTTTTAAAAAGTTTTTTTTTATTGATTTGTTCTTTGCTTTTGGAATCTTTCCTCCCCCACCCATGTGCACGCTACACGCGGCAGCACTATATCTATATCTATAATACTTGGGCATGCACCGGCCAGACAGCTTCTCAGTTTCTCAATGTCTGCTTCGAGGGTGGATGTAAGTACTGCTCTTCCCTTCTCGATAGCATTAACTAGTCATTTTTTGCTCAGTTAGATTGTTACATATTAGCCATCTTGTGTTTTATAGATAGATGAAGTCCTGCGCACCAATCGTTTGACAGCATTTGTTTCTAGCAGTGGGGCAGGGTCTTGCACTGAACATCAGTCAATCTGTGCTATTTTACCTTTTCTGAAGGCACCACCCTTGTAGTCATCCGGTGTAGGAGTGATGCATTTCTCTGAATGCTTCATTTTGGGCTTACATGCTACCTTTTTGGCTGAATTTTCAATTACTTTTTGCAAAACACCATTCATAGTTTTTCCGGGTTTCTAATTTGTTTCCTACTTTAAACTAAGACCTGGGTTTAGCTAATTCTAAACAGAGATTTTTCTTTTCCTAATGGTAGGTATTCTCCAGTATTTTGTCAAGTCTGTGCCCTCTATGGTTGTGATGGATGCTAATACGTTTGGCTGTTTGTTTACTTGCTTTCTGCCTTTCAGGTTGCTACCATTTTTGTCCTAATGATGACCTCGGATAACTCAGAATATATAGGGTCGAAATGTCGACATGCAAACTAGTGGACTGGCATGATCTATTCCTATGTACACATTGTACTCCTATTTTGAGTCATATTGAGAACTTGTGGATGCATCAGTCCCTAGTAATACTTGTATATATGTTGTATAAATACATTTTGTACAGCACCAAAGCACAATTTTACACAAATGTTTAATGTGCAACCTGGACTTCCTGACTCAGCATCCTGCACCTCAAAGCTTAGACATGCAGGCTTGAACAAGCAAATCAAATTTACCATCTGTTGTGACTTGGACACCACAGATTGCCATCCAGTCTCCAGGGTCTTGTATGTCCTCGAACCTCGAGACTGGATAGTGGTGCTGGATCAGCAGGTTGCTTATTTCCACATCCCCGTCCTACAGGCCCACAAGTGCTACCTACGGTTTACCCCAGGGCAAGAGCACTGTCAGGTAATTCTACTCCCTTTTGGCCTCACCAGTGCCCCTCTGGTGTTCACAAAAGTGATGTGGTGGTTGCTCTGCATTGTCAGAGATCAGGGTCTTTGAACGCTCTCCGACCTCCTTGAATGGGAGGCCGGTACAGGTGCTTGCAGACGCTACTGCCATGTAGTATTGCAGAAAGCAGGATGTGGTGGGTTTGTGAACTTTGCGTTAGGAGGCACTAAGCCTCTGGAAATGGCTGGAACACCAGGTAATTTTTTTGGGTTGTGCAGTACCTGACATGGAGCTCTAAATGCCAGCCGTCCCTCTGGAAATGGCTATAACACCAGGGGATTTTTTGGGTGGTGCACTACCTGACATGGATCTTTAAATGCCAGCTGTCCACGCCTAGCAGATCACAAATGACAGTTGCATCCGAAGATGACATAAGGTTTCTTCCATGAATGGGCAGAATCTTGGCTCTATCTTTTTGCCACCGCGAGCACTTTTGCACAATGGAGTTTCCAAAGTGACTCTCTCTTGGAAACGCGTTCTGCCTAGATTAGTGCTTGGGCTCCTGTACACCTTTCAGCTGCTGCCTCTCCTGCTTTGACTTCTGAAGAAGATCAAGTATGACTGGGCCCCCCTTTGTCCTAGTGGCACTGGATTGGGAATGAATAGTGTGGTATCTTGAACTTCTGGCCATGACCATCTGTCCTCTGATTGTATTGCCTCAGGAGGATCCTCTGTTGCCTGCGCCATCTTCACCTCCGCTTGGAGATTGAGGAGTCTGATGACTGCATTCAATCTTCCTTCGGAGTTTGTAAATGTCATCAGGGCAGCCAGACGGTTCCTCGACAAAATCAATATACGTATGCAGGTTGACCCACTTCAAGCCAGTGTATCCGAAGTATCGGATGTTTTGTTTTCCCTAGCCCTGCAAGGACTTCTTTTGAGCACTGTTAAAGAGAATCTTGTGTGTCTTTCAGTCTTTTTGCAGTGGTGATTCAGCCTTCTTTGTTTACATCACCCATAATTTGAAGGGTCTGCAACACTTGTTTCCTTCCTCTCTCTTTATCATGCCTCAGTGGGACCTTAACCTGGTCCTCGCCTTCCTGAAATGTACTCCCTTTGAACTGCAGCACAGTTGTCCACTAAAGCTTCTCACCCTCAAGACAGTGTTTTTCATTGCAATAATATTGCACAGCAGGTGGGTGAGTTGGAAGCACTCAGTCAATCTGCCATACACTACTTTCTTCACAGGCAAGCTGGTCCTGAGAAATCATGCTTTCTTTCTCCCAAGAGTGATGACTCTTTTCCACATCAAGCAAAACATAACCTTGCCTCTCTAAGGATCAGGAAGCCTCCACCGGTAGGATCCAAAAAGGGCCCAAGGCTTTTACATTGATTGTACCAGATAACATTGTGTGGACAATCAGTTATTTGTGGGATTCACTGGGGTGAGGATGGGCAAAGCAGTGCATTACAGGACCATCTCTCAGTGGATCATGCTCTGCATTAAAACCTGCTACGCATTGCCATGAAGAAGCCCATGGAAAGGTTGTGGGTTCATTCCTCCAGACCCAAACCTGCTACCATTGCATTGGCACACATAATACCTGATCTAGACAAGTCAAATATGACTTTATTAGGCTCAATTAAACCATACAAGTGCACCAGCAGTTAAAATAGATTAAAAGTCATTGAATACCAACAAACACTTCATAGTGTAATACAATATGCAAACAACAAGCTCCAGACACAGCTAAAATGATGAATACAGTGTGCAATCAGGGGATTCACTCAAATTGTAACCTGACAACAAAAACCCCAAAAGTTGGTCTGCTTTACTGACAGAAGTGTTCTAGGTCACCAATAAAATTATCCTTGAACTCATTTTAGAAGCATCAATGAACTCATATAATTTGAATAAAACAGACATAAAATACAATTCACATTGAATTTTGACTAAAACGATAAAGCACTCTAAAATGGTCAGTCACAAACATTGAGTTTAAAAATGAATGAATACTTTTAAAAAGCATCCGAAAAGCCTGTATTATTTAATCCATTATTTCTGTTTCATTGCAACGCCTTACTACCAGTGCACTCCTAATGAAGTTCAGCACTCCATAACAAATTTTGGGCGAGCCAAGCTGTTGTAGATAAACGAAGGCAGTACTATAATGTCTCAAATTCCCTCAGAATTGGGTTAAAAAAAAATTTGGACTGCAAAGGTCTGTAAAGTGTGCAAAATAACATACAACCGTAGTTCGGTGAGATGTGTTCTAACACTGGTATCTATGGAGAAATCTATACCAGATGCCCTGTGCAGGAAAAGCAATAAGAAAGTGTACGATGCTCAGTCTTAAACTAGTAAGATAAAACCTATGTTGAGGGTCACATATTAAAATAAGATATGATTCTGGGCCCGCAGTAGCGACCAGGTTAAGATAGTTTGTGACTATATGCAAAGATTGTTCCTTGAAAACACAAATAGCAAAGCAGTGATCATAGTGTAACATTTTCACTTGTTTGTTAAAAGAATCTCACCCAGTTTGTCTAGTGCTAAACAGTCATTCAGGACAGACCTTGATAGGGGTTCTTCAGGCGTACTTCAGATCTTAACCCAAAGCAATAAAGGGGCATTGTCTAGATATGTCAAACCTAATACTGTTTGACCAATTAATGGAGACATGGAACGCGGTATCGCTTCTAGACGGATAACACATTTTTTCTCTATTTTCAAGAGGATATCTTCATAGGCATATTCTCAAACTCTGGCGTCATAGAAGCCAACCGGAATACTTTTATTTTTGTAAACTTGCACTAGTTGATGGTATGTAAATTACCTCCATTAAGTTAATATCAAACGGAATCCCCAAATAATTAAAGGGGACCCCAACTTGACGCCATCAATTGAATGGCATTTGGTCTTTTTCTTTTGGGTTAATAACCATAATAATGATTTCAAATAATTTACTCATAGATCAAGGTCAGACATAAAGGAGGTAAAAGACTCTGGGAGGAGTTGTAAACAGCTGTTCAGAACAGCATCATCTACATACAAAAGGCAAGGCACAGGGCGTACACTAATCAGTAGCATACCTTTCCCTGTATTAAGTAAATACGAATCTAAGCCATTTATGTAGATAAGAATTAAAAAAGAAGCTAAAATGCGCCCTTGCAGAACCCCTCTGTTTGATTTAATTGGAATTGTACATTCGCCATTTGGACCACAACAAATTTGGACTGTTATATTATGGTGTAAGCGTCTTAAGAAGCATGACAATGTCTCCTTCTATGCCCAGAGTTTGTAGCATGTTTCAAAGCTTGGACCGATTTACACTGTCAAAAGCACAGGAGAGGCCCATAAAAGCCATATGAAGCATGCCTCTCCTAACCTTGCCATATTTCCCAATTTTAAGCGATAGATGAAGGCGTTGCTCAACCATCCCTATACTAGCATGGAAGCCATATTGAACATGGGCTAAGACATTGTTGGTTTGTGCCCATGCTCCCTACCGGGAATGTAGAACCCTACCCAGTATCTTAGAGTTAGAGTCCAATAACGAATTTAGACAGTAACAAGCCGTTGAGCCTTTTTTGAAAATTGGCACTATAACCTCCTTTCTCCAAGTAGGAAAAAAGGGAACCTGGATTGCTGCTCTAGGGACATTAGTGATGAGAGGGGTCCATCAGATCGTTGTGCCCCTTGAGTAAATCCATTGGGACACAGTTGGGGCCTGGTGTTTCATGCCCACTGCTGTTTTTAATTGCGATCACTTCACTGACTTCTGTGGTAATATCAGATGACGCGCCTGTAAGCCTACCGGAGGCTGGGGACTACATTCCCCAGCCTCCCCAGCGCTGGCTCGACACCGCACCGTCCACGGCAGCCACAGGGACGCTGAGAACACAGTTTCCCAGCGTCAGATACGCGTAGCCGCGTCACTTCAACTGCGCCCGATGTGCCGATTCTGGCTGGAGCCAGTTCGGCAAAGCACACACGGGTGCGTTCAATTAGAGCCACACTACTTATGCCGCCCCGCGCTGGACCACATACCTCAAGCGGTCCAGCGAGGGGTCGGTCTAGGCGCACAGCGAGTGCCTCCTTTGACGTAGTAAGTGCAGGAGCACTTACTTTGCAGCCGTTCTTTCTGGTGGACTTCCACTTGACCTCCAGCCACGCTACAGATAAGACTGTTCGGTTGACTGGAACTGAGAGTGTGTGTGTTGCTATCAGTAATATGTGCATTTGTGTTTTTTTGCATTTACTGGCATTTGTTGTTCTCTCCTGCAACCAGGTTGCCGTTATTCGCCTCCCTGCAGTTCATTTCCCCCATGTATTTTACTGTAGATACTAACCTCTGACCCCACCTTTCCACAGGGTCAGGATTCCGTCACCCACTGTACCCTTCTGAGCTAGGAGGGCACTAATTGTTTTTTTCCCCCTAGCATTTTGAACTGCATTAATCTCTGCCTTAGGGGTTCTCCCCTCGGACTGAGATTTTATTTTCTGATAAATAACCCCCAACGCTGTCTATGTCTCTATTTCCCTCCCTTCCCAGAGTGTGACTATAAGGGGACACTCCCCCTCCTGGAATCTGAGGCCAGTAGCCTCAGTTATTAAGGTAAGGTATTATTTCATTGGTAGATATCTGTTTTCACTGCGTTTACTGCATGACTTTGGCTTGCTGTGGCACCCCTTATTATTGTGTGTTTTGCTGTGTTGTGCTGTTGAGTTAACGTCACCCACGTTTTTTACTCCTTCAGGCCTCCGCGAGGTAGTTCCTTGCTACAGGTAGGCCCCCTTATTTGTTCTAATTAATTCTCCCCCCCCCCTGTATTAGGGGAGGCTTATCTATCTGCACTCTGCATGATGTTTAGAGATCCTAGGCCCTGAAGAATGCCCCCAGACCTTCCATGGCACGTAGTAGTGGGCAGAAACATGTCGGACGTTTTTTAGATAGGCGACCCAGTGAGTCCTCATTCTCACCGAGGTGTCCCGTCATTGTTTTTAATACACCAGCAGACACCACTATTAAAATTGTAGATCACACACAGGTAACTGCCTAGGTGTTTTTATATTCCCGTAGCTTAGCTGGATCCCACTATCTCCAGATTAAAATATATTTACGCACTCCCTCCCGTTCTTTTAACGGTGAGGTTGAGTCCGCCCAGGTGGCACTGTCCTACCTGGTGGGGCTAGGTGGTCAAATGATGAAGCATGACACTATATAGTGTGTGAGACCACCTAGTCTGTAAAGGAAATACCCCTTTCACTCACTCACCCTACACAGCACCCACACCGCCCTTTCTTTACACCCAGCGAGGTCTAGGAGCCCACGGATAATCTCTCTTGACTGCAGCTCCAGGTCTTTGGTGAACCCCATACTTTTTTGTGTTGACTAGTAAAATCTGATGCAGCAACTGCCACCAAATCAGAAGTAACTAAACAGTCCTCAACGGAATTGTTAGAAACTTTTTCTGAAGCAAAGTGGGTCACCCAAGAATCTGCGGAGACAAAATAGTCTATTTTATTCAAGTTAAGATTAGTGAAAAACATATGACTTACAACTTTCAAAAACCTACTCTGATCATTTAGCCTACTTGCAGCTCCCAGAGCATCCCAGGCCTCCCTTCTAATCTAAATCTTCGAATGGCCGAACACCTCTTTAAAGGCCCTTTTTGCAAGCTTTACCTGTTCTTTATCCCTTTGTAAGGTTTTCAACGCCTCTTTAAGATGGTGCTTAGCAGCAGAACAATCTGAATCAAACCATCTGCATGTGGGGGGAGGTTTCTTAGGTTTTCTGTCTTAAAGCATTTTGGTCACACTTGAACAGACAGAGGCATAACCCTTTAAAACTGAAACTGGTTCAGCTTCAAGGGATAAACAAAGCTGTAGAGCATTCTCTTCAACATAGTTGTCCGGGTTGATTTTGCCTCCTTTTAATATTATACCTGTAGTCTCTGAATAATTTATATTACCTAATCCAGCAGAATTTTCACTTTTCAAATACCAAAGAGAGTGATTTATGGTCACTCACACAATTAACATTTACTTTGAAACCAGAGATTAGTGCTGACAGGTCTTCGGAAATCAAAATAAAATCAATAGTACTGCCTCTTCTTTTGCCCTTAAACTTTGGGGGTAACAAATTGAGATCAAGGTTTGTGTCTTCTCCTTTGAAATCCGTCAGGCCACAAACGGACTGTCCATTGAATTTGCAGGTGGTGGTATCAAAACCATTTGCCCACAAAATTTGTACCAGAAGCTGCATTTTTAAGTCCGAGGCCTTGATGACATTCTTAAGCTCATCAACCACATTAGTGGTTCTTTGGTTGAAAATGTTGTAGTTAAAATGAATAAGCAGCAAATCTATGCAGCCTAACAAAGATTGATATATAATTTGGTACCATGTGGAACAACCCAATTCTCTAACTTTCACATCTGACAAGTTTACAGATACCATTATTGCTGTCCTCCCTCTCACCCTCACAGAAGTATAAGGAAATGCTGGATTACTGTGTTTGAAACCCATCTAATAGGATTTTTATCAACCATCCATGTCTCCTATACAGTATAATGCCATAATTGCTGATAAATTTTAACCAATTTGAACTGTCAAACTTGTTACATATGCCTGCGATATGCCAAGGAAGAAAATTGACGCTTGGACCAATTATGCGGTCCTCCATATAGTTATGATTTATACATTTGTTGGCTACTTGTATAGGAATATGATACCTACTACTGTCTTATTATACTTAGCAACCATGTCAGCCTAGCTTTGTATAGTCTTGAGTCAAAGTATTCAACCAGGTTTGGAGCCGAGTAATGATTACTTGTCTCTATTTCAAAACCACTTTCTGTATCTGTACTAACAGCAGCCTCACCAACAATATTATGATGCGCATGAAATTATGGCTTATAAAAATAACCCTGTGCAAGTGGCTGGATACAATCTCTCTGATTTAACAAATAACGAAGCCAATATAAAAGAGAGCCAAACACCCTAAGGTTTAAAAAAATTACTACTACACAATCCCCTTTTCCTAATTTCCAGGTCACTCCCCACCCATTTAACTCTACTGACAAAGGATTTTGTTAAGCAAATCATTCAAGCACTCTAACTTCTTTTTCAGCCAGTGGCTAATTCTGCTGTTAAATCTGACTCTTGTTCAGACTTGTCCACAGTCAAGGACAGGAAATGTCCTTTAAAGCAACACATAAGGAGTGCAAGCTAAAGGTAGATGAAGATGGACTGCATTATCTACACTACTTGAATACACTTTATTTGTAATAAAAAGGAGAAGAGGCACGTGAAGCACTTGCTTTAAAGTTATTTATACACCAGGTTATTTGCTTGCGAGGTTCAATTCTTATTGGGTGAATGTCCTTAGTGGTTCCATGATTTATAGAGTTAATACAGTTCATCAACAGTGGATTTACCGACTTGGAAATGGGAGGATTACCATGGTGACTTAATGTGCTCAGGATATGGGATTGTAATTTATTGTCAGTTAAATTCAGACGCTCCCGAATGACTGCACAAAAACTCAGAATTAATTTTTCCAGTTCCTAAAATAAGGAGTCGGAATAGCT
The DNA here is from genome assembly GCF_031143425.1 of Pleurodeles waltl. Lineage (NCBI taxonomy): Eukaryota > Metazoa > Chordata > Amphibia > Caudata > Salamandridae > Pleurodeles > Pleurodeles waltl. The sequence goes on along the minus strand of NC_090444.1, from coordinate 905,178,969 downwards.
AAAATTGTAGGTGGCAGATCAAGTAATCCTGCCTCATTTGATGAAGTAGCTTCACCTGATGTCATGGAACTTGGACAGTCAAGGGCCAGTTTATCATGAGCAGCTTTTTTCCACCTTATGTTGGCACCCAGATTTCTTAGATTTTTTTTTTTATGCATTCTTCCTTCCTTTTTCTTTTTACCAGTGGAGAGTCAGAAGGGACTGTGTTGGTTTCAATAATATCCAACTGGGGGGTCATTCGTAATGCAAGGATTTTGCAACTAACAAATCTCATTCTTGGCTGGTGTGGGATCAATAGTGGAAGTGTGGACAATATCCGCCGTCTGTGATGAACTAAGCTGTCTTGGGAGCACAATTTCTGATGTTGACAGGGTTGGAGACTTTGTTTGACGCTGGACCTTACCGACCCTCTCCTTCACCAACTCAATTTCAGTGTTTATTGCCCACATAACATATGAGATAATTGGCAATACAAGGGGTGGCCTGTGATATTCGCTATAGTCCATCCTTGGGGTTAACTGATTTTCTCTTACCCATGATTGAAGTGCTATCAAAAGCTTTGTCTTCCTCCTTAAAAAAACAAACGAGATTGGGGCCATGGGGGCAACCTAGCCCATGCTCTGACAGGCTAAGAAGGGCTTGCTCTTGGCCCGGTCTTTGCCTGGGCACGCACCTAGGTGCCTCCCACGAGGCGCGTAGCTGCTGGTGATCACATGCTGCTTCCTGGCGGCAAAGCACCCTGGAGCTGGAAGTCCAAGCCCCCAAGCATCAGACATGGCATCCCGGGGGCGCACGGCTCCTGGTGTTTAAATGTTGCCTTCTAGCAACAAAGCACTCTGGGAGTGTAAGTCCAGGCCCCCAAGCATCGGAGATGGCACCTGAGCTAAACATTTGCCAACCTGCCACATTTTCTTCACCCCACACATTCATAAAACACTAGAGTTTGGGCAGCCGGGTTCATTGAAATGGGCATTTTGCTCACCCAGTTGTGCAGAAATTCTAGGTTTGACCCAGTGCACAGACTCACCACCTGGACCCATTTAAAGGTTGAGGAATCTGCAATTAGAATTATCGGTTACAAAAACAAGTTACTTATCAGTGATAAAAATATTTCTATTAGATTCTCTATCTAACCACAGATTCCTCATCGACCCTCCCATGCTCCCCGTTCTGTGAACTGGCCTCTTTTCTACTAAAAACTTACCCAGGTACAATGATCTGCACACTGATCACAGCCAATTTGACGTTTGGCTCTGCATCTGGGGGGCACAGACAGCCTAAAAAGCAACTGACGTCTGCACACTGGTGGTGCCTATGTGCGGTTCTGCACATCACTTCCAGAGTGGAACGTCAGCATGGAGCTGCATTATGCCACCTACTGGAATGCAGGAGTCTACTTTAAAAGGTTTTGTGATACAGTCTGATGTCTGGTGAATATTTAAAAGGTGAGAAATCTGGGGTTATCTACCAGAAAGAGCATTACTGAAGGTGTGTAACTTGTCCTTTTGGTGGCTAGGATGCAGGGTACACGCTTCTATTTAAATTCTCACTTCTTGTTTTCAGACCTCTGATGTTGTAGGACTAATGGACAGATAACCACAAATATACGGCTATATTCCCAGCTTCCCTGCAGATAATAGCACACTGAAAAGCACTTCCACTTGCCTAGTGAGGTGTGGAGCTGGCCTGAAAGACCCACAGGGCAATAGGAGTAGGTGAGATTCCTATGGCTGGGTCTTGAAACCCTCTAGGGTAGGTGAGAATGAGTGACATGATATTCTATCGGGAGATGGAATACCTGCCCCCTGCAGAGGTCATCTTGCAAGGGGCCATGTAACGTAAACCACCGAGCATTGACAAAGACCACAAGAGTCCAGAAAAAGAATTACATTATAGCATGGAACTTTATTTGGAGGTCTATATAACCAAATGCATGGATTCATGATGCAGTGTGGCAGTCCTGAACACTATAGCAGACTTAAATCATTTAATGCAGCTTGATTGGGTTGCTCTGGTTCTGGGTATCAAAAAAAGTTACTACCACTGCTCTTGATTGGGTGCCCTAATGGGGACTGACACAGGTTGTATGAATAATCATTTCTGGAGACCAATGAATTCTAATTGGTGAACATAGATTGTTATATATCAATAATGCAAGTTAATTTCAATACACCAGGACAAGTGCTTTGTGCATTGGGGGCTGAATGCAGAAGTTGAAGAGGGGGGTGTCAAAGGGAGTTGAGGGAATGGCATACACAGGCATTCTCACTCTTGCACACACTTTTCATAATGTCTTGTGACAGCACACTTTCAGTCACCAACCCATGCTATACAATGCTTCATAAAAATGGCACAGAAAGGAGCCCACTAAAGCACCTTACCTGGAATGTGAATTGATCAGGAATTCACTGAAGAGGTGAAGGTGTCCCATCAGTTTCAAAGACCCAAACCTGCTCACGTTCAGTTGCAGAACACTCATCTAGTTGGCAGTAACTGTCATTTAAGTAAAAAGGGGAATGACTGCTGGCCACCTTATCTATGAACTACAGAGTTTCCAGTTTTGCAGTCCATGTAGTTCTCCCTAATGATCTAAGATCCAGGGAGAGGCACATGAACAACATACACTAGCTAGTTTGAGTAGCTTGGACAGTTCACATGTTTCTCACTTGATCATGTTTGGCAAGAGAGAACACAAAAGGATGATGGACAGAGTGCTGAACAATGCAAACACTCACCCCAGTCACAGATCTGGGTTTGATCCATCATTGTTTTGTTCACCATGCCACCCCAGTTTGATCCAAGCCATATGCAAATCAGTCTTGACCCTGTTCCTCATGTGAGCAGTCCAGCCCGAACTTCCAGACCTGGTCCCCTCTGGACTGGAAACTAGCAACCTGGGACTGGTTTCAGGGTATCACCCTTCACAATCAGGCTAGCTGAAATCCAGTGGCAAAGTGAGTACGGGACCCACGTCTGGGCATACCCTTCCCACTTAGGGCAACTTTAGCAACACAAAAAGATAATGGAAAGAGTGCTGAAAAATGCAAACACTCACCCAGTCACAGATCTGGGTTTAATCCATCATTCTTTTACTCACCATGCCACCCCAGTTTGGACCCAGCCATATGCAAATCAGTCCTGACCCTGCTCCTTATGGGAACAGTCCTGCCCAAACTTCCAGGCCAGGTCCTTCCCAGACCGGAAACAAGTATCCTGAGACCGTTTTCAGAGTATCACCCTTCATCAGCCAGGCTAGCTTGAATCCAGTGGCACAGTGAGCACAGGACCCACGTTTGGGCATACCCTTCCCACTTAGGGCAACTTTTGCAACACAAAAGGATGAAGGACGGAGTGCTGAGCAATGCAGTCACTCACCCCCAGTCACAGATCTGGGTTTAATCCATCATTCTTTTGCTCACCATGCCACTCCAATTTGGACCCAGCCGTATGCAAGTCAGTCTTGACCCTGTTGCTCATGGGAGCAGTCCAGCCCGAACTGCCAGGCCAGGTCCTTTCTGGACCAGAAACAAGCATCCTGCGACTGGTTTCAGGATATTACCCTTCTTCAGCCAGCCTAACTTGAATCTAGTGGCACAGTGAGCACGGGACCCACGTCTGGGTGTACCCTTCCCACTTAGGGCAGCTTTAGCAACACAAAAGGATGATGGACGGAGTGCTGAACAATGCAAACACTCACCCCAGTAACAGATCAGGGTTTAATCCACCGTACTTTTACAAAAACAAGCATCCTGGGATCGGTTTCAGGGTATCACCCTTCATCAGCCAGGCTAGCTTGAATGCAGTGGCTGTTTTGCTCAACTAATGACAGAGCTGAAAAACTCATGCACTGACAAAAATCTCTGGAATGCGCTTCTTAGTCCAAAGAAGACATTTATTATTTCATTATGCAAGGTTCCTAAAAGGAGATTAGCATACTGAAAGCACGTTTAAAATTGGTCACAGCAATGAAATGAAAACATGTACAAACGATTCTCCACTGCAATATACACAACAAATATATGTATCTATATTATAATGAAAAGGAAATAATGAATTAAACAATATGCATCACCATGAGGCAAGGGCAAAACTGCTTCATCTCCCTCCTATTCAGCATCAGATCGCCAGATCCCAGAATCGATCAAAGAGAGAGAGAGATCAATTATCCTCACAGGAAGGATGACACACTCCAGCGTACTGGATATGCCTGAGATCTGCAAACACTCTGTCCCCGGTTCATCTGGTCTCGGCCTCTTATACTTTGAACAAAGAGAGGAAAATTTTAGAACCTCCCTCTCCCTGCAGAAGTTTATTTATTCAAAAAATGCTTATTGCTTTAGGCCAGCTTTGAAAATAACACATTGGGACTTGGCCACATCCCAAGGTGCCAATTCAAAACAAGACCGTTCCTGCCGTCTTAGTACATTCTTATCAGCCTAAGCCCTTGGTGGGAAATTACTCAAAAAATAAAAACATGTACACATTGTACAATGTGAAAAACTACTTGCAGCTTTTAACGTGGCAGTGGCTGCAATAGGCAAAATTAAGCTGGTGGTCACTAATGTGATGGTGTGCTGTTAGACTAAGTCCAACATGGAGTCAGTGGTCAAAGCTCACATATCATTACAGTGGCATAGTGAGCATGGGACCCATGTCTTAGCATACCCTTCCCACTTAGGGAAACTTTAGCAACACAAAAGAATGATGAACTGAGTGCTGAACAATGCAAACACTCACCCCAAGTCACAGATCTGGGTTTAATCCATTGTTCTTTTGCTCACCATGCCACCCCAGTTTGGACCCAGCCATATGCAAATCAGTCTTGACCATGTTCCTCATGGGAACAGTCCATCCCAAACTTCCAGGCTAGGACCTTTTCGGAACAGAAAAGCCTGACGAGGAGCATAGCCCAATGATGAAGTATGTCACCAAATGGTGAGTGCGGGCTCTTGTTCCAACAAGTGGAATTCCCAGGGACTGTTGATATATAGGATTCTATTCCTTTAGTGGAACTGTGTATACCTTTTGATTTAGATCTTATGTTGTACCTAGCGGGGATGGCCATGGTGTGGCTCACCACTGCCCAATAACAATTCCTCAGCGAACCAATTTCTTGAAGGCAAAAAGTACAGGCCATTGACTCTCTAGATGGCTTCAAAGCTCCTGGTCTTGACGGCTTCACCGGGAATATCTATAAGTGACTTAAGCATCTCCTCGCTCCCCATCTACTTGCCATGAATGCTGAGTCACTTGAAACCGGAGCACTTCCCCTGACGCTGTGCAAAGTAGTGATCATCTTACAGCTAAAACCCAGCAAATGCGGCTCTTATTGGTCCCCCATCAATACTCAACTTTGATAATAGGATATTAGCTAAAATCTTCTCAAACTGCCTTTCACTTTTGATGGACCAAATAATTTCTCCTATCTGTTCAGGTTTTGTCCCCCCCACCACTCCACGTCACTGAAGCTAAGAACTGTGTTCTTAGTCCTCAATATAATTTCCCCTGATGTTCCGGCTGCTGTGGCCCTTTTGGAGCTCGACTCTCTCGAACGGACCTTTTTACAAGCCACACTCCATAAGGTAGGCATACCACGTGGCTTCATTTCCTTAATCATGGATGTGTATACCCTACAGACGTCCTGGATTTTGGCCAATGGCTCAATGATGGCTCCCTTCACTGTCACAAGAGGGACGCAGCAGGGATGCCCCCTATCTCCTCTGCTCTTTATCATCGCCATGGACCCCCAGGTGCAGCATTTCCAAGATAAGCACCTGCACCATGGATTACAATTTAATCCTGGTCCTTTGCTCCTCTGCCTATATGCAAATCAAATCAAATCAAATCATTAACATTTATAAAGCGCGCTACTCACCCGTGCGGGTCTCAAGGCGCTAGGGGGAAGGGGGTTACTGCTGCTCGAAGAGCCAGGTCTTGAGGAGTCTCCGGAATACGGAGTGGTCCTGGGTGGTCCTGAGGCTGGTGGGGAGGGTGTTCCAAGTCTTGGCCGCCAGGTAGGAGAAGGACCTCCCACCCGCTGTGGAGCGGCGGATGCGAGGGACGACGGCGAGAGCGAGGCTGGTGGAACGGAGGAGACGGGTGGGGGCGTAGAAGTTGAGGCATCGGTTGAGGTATTCTGGTCCCTTGTTGTGGAGGGCTTTGTGTGCGTGGGTGAGAAGTCGGAAGGTGATCCTTTTGCTGACTGGGAGCAAATGCAGGTGTCTCAGGTGGGCGGAGATGTGGCTGTTGCGGGGTATGTCGAGGATGAGGCGGGCGGAGGCGTTTTGAATATGTTGCAGACGTTTCTGGAGTTTTGCGGTGGTCCCAGCATAAAGGGTGTTGCTGTAATCCAGGCGGCTAGTGACGAGGGTGTGGGTCACGGTCTTTCTGGTGTCGGCGGGGATCCAGCGGAAGATCTTGCGGAGCATTCGGAGGGTGAGGAAGCAGGAGGAGGACACGGCGTTGACTTGTTTGGTCATGGTGAGAAGAGGGTCCAAGATGAAGCCAAGGTTGCGGGCGTGGTCTGAGGGGGTCGGTGCGGTGCCAAGGGCCGTGGGCCACCAGGAGTCGTCCCATGCGGTCGGGGTGTTGCCGAGAATGAGGACTTCCGTTTTGTCTGAGTTCAGTTTCAGACGGCTGAGCCTCATCCAATCTGCGACGTCCTTCATACCATCTTGCAGGTTGGTCTTTGTGCTGGCGGGGTCCTTGGTGAGGGAGAGTATAAGTTGAGTGTCGTCGGCGTAGGAGGTGATGATGATGCTGTGCTTGCATACAATGTCGGCGAGGGGGCTCATGTAGACATTGAAGAGTGTTGGGCTGAGCGAGGAGCCTTGAGGGACGCCGCAGATGATCTCGGTGGGGTCTGAGCGAAAAGGAGGGAGGTAGACTCTTTGAGAGCGGTTGGAGAGGAAGGAGGCGATCCAGTCCAGGGCCTGGCCTTGGATCCCGGTGGAGCGGAGGCGGGTTATTAGGGTGCGGTGACAGATGGTGTCGAAGGCAGCCGAGAGGTCGAGGAGGATGAAGGCGACTGTTTCACCGTTGTCCATCAGGGTTCTGATGTTGTCTGTGACTGAGATGAGGGCGGTTTCAGTGCTGTGGTTGGCTCGGAATCCGGATTGTGAGGGGTCGAGAAGGTTGTTGTCTTCAAGGAAGTTGGTAAGCTGTTTGTTGACGGTCTTCTCTATGACTTTGGCAGGGAAGGGGAGGAGCGAGATGGGGCGGAAGTTCTTCAGGTCGCTTGGGTCAGCCGTAGGTTTCTTTAGTAGGGCGTTGACTTCGGCGTGTTTCCAGCTTTCGGGTAAGGTAGCAGATGAAAAAGAGGAGTTGATGATGGTCTGGAGGTGCGGGCGATGATGTCGTCGGCTTTATTGAAGATGAAGTGTGGGCAGGGGTCCGAGGGGGCGCCGGAGCGGATTGAGTTCATGGTGGTTTTGGTCTCTTCAGTGTTGATGTGGGTCCAGGCGTTGAGGGTGATGGCTGGGGGTGTGGGTTCAGTGTTGATCAGCTGGGTCTGGTGTCCGAAGCTGTCGTGGAGGTCGGTAATCTTACGATGGAAGAAGGTGGCGAGGGAGTTGCACAGGTCTTGTGAGGGCGTGATGGCGTTGGCGTTGGGGTTGGAGAACTCTTTTACGATGCTGAAGAGTTCTCTGCGGTTGTGGCTGTTTTTGTCCAGTCTATCAGTGAAGAAATTCCTTTTGGCTGCGCGGATCAGGTGGTGGTGTTCGCGGGTAGCGTTCTTGAGGGCGGTCATGTTGTCAGCGGTGTGGTCCTTACGCCAGGCTTTCTCGAGGGCGCAACAGGTTTTATTTTATTCCTTAAGGGTGTCAGAGAACCAGAGAGGTTTTTTTGGTGTTGGCCTGTCTTGGAGGGCGTCTGAGGGGAGCAAGGTTGTCTGCGCAGTTGGTGATCCAGTTCGTGAGGCTGAGGGCTGCGTCGTTGGGGTCGGTGGTGAAGGTGGTGAAGGTAGGTTGGTTGTCGATGAGCGTGGAGAAGAGCTGTTCTTCGGGGATTTTGTTCCACTGTCGACGAGTGATGGGTTGAGTGCGGAGGTGGCGGGTCTCGCGTCGGAAGGTGAAGTGGACACAGCTGTGGTCGGTCCAGTGTAGAGCGGAGGTGTGGCTGAAGGAAACGTGTTTGCTGGCGGAGAAGATGGGGTCAAGCGTGTGTCCGGTGATGTGGGTGGGTGTGTTCACCAGTTGCTTGAGGCCGAGGTTGTCGAGCAGGGCGGTGGTGTTGGGGTCGTTGTTTTGTTCTAGATGGAAGTTGAGGTCGCCGAGGAGGATGTAGTCTGGCGAGGCGAGGGCGTGCGGGGAGATGAAGTCGGTGATGGAGTCGCTGAAAAGGGCGCGCGGTCCGGGGGGGCGGTAGATGAGTGATCCTCTGAGGGTGGTCCTGGGGTCGGTGCGGATCTGGAAGTGCAGGTGCTCTGCGGCGAGGGGGGTGTCTTCGGTGGAGGTGGTGACGCTGATGGAGTCTTTGAAGACGATGGCGATTCCTCCTCCTACTTGGTTGGTGCGGTCTTTCCTGGAAATCTTGTAGCCTTCGGGGATGGCTATGGCGATGTCTGGGGCCGAAGCGGCGTTCATCCAGGTCTCCGTGATGAAGGCGACGTCCGGTGCTGTGGAGTCCAGGTGGTCCCAGAGTTCAACGGCATTCTTGTGGACGGATCGAGCGTTGACCAGGATGCATTTGAGGTGGTTGATGGCGCGTGGGCTGGTGGTCGTGGTAGTTTTGTGGTGGAAGATACGTTTGCAGGTGTGACATGCGAAAGGTCCATGGGTACGTTTCGGGTTAGCTTGGAAGCAGGTGCTGGAGCGCCCTGGGTTGAGGGCGTGGAGGGTGGTGGGGTCGTAGCGGAGCAGCGGGGTTTGGGAGTGCTGAGGACCAGGGGTCGTGGCGCTGGGCGCGGGCCAGAGGATATTTTGTTGTTTGTGCGACATCCTGCAGATAACCTATCACCAATCTTTTGTGAGATAGTCTGGTTTGGAGTGTTCTCTGGACTCCATATCAACTGGGCCATATCTGAACTGTTACCCCTTATGGATGCCACTGGCCCTTCCAGTGTGACTTTCCCCTGGCCTGGGGAGATGGCTGGTTAATTATCTGGGTATCATACTCCACCGAGACAAGGAGCAGGTAATCAGCCTAAACTAGGGTCTAGCAGCTGATACACTGACCTCTCAGATACAATGGTTGATCCATCTCCCTCTTTCAATAGCCCGCCGCCTTGCCATAATAAAAATGGTGGTCCTCCCTCGCTTCTAATATCTTTACGTAAATATACCCATTCTGCTTAGTAACTTTGCTACGCTGCAGGGCCTACTCCTGAAATTAATCTGGGCTGGTCGGCAACCGACAATTCTGCTGGGTTACTCTTGGTACTCCTGTATGAGCAGTGGGGACTCGGTGTACCACACTTTCATTTATATTGCCTAGCGGCACAATGCCAATTCACCCATCTTCGGTTCCCCGCCGACCCACAGCTCCCTTACACTAAAACCCGAAACTGATCAGGCTTCCCCGTTGCCCCTGGCTTCATTCCTTCCTGGAGGGCTCCCATTGGACCCTGCAGACATACAAACTTTATCCACCACCAATTGGCCATAGAAGAAGCTTTTTTTGTCTATTGGGGGGCGAAATACTATACTCTCCATCATTGCAGTTAAAAGCTAACCCCTGGCTCCACCAACACTTGGGAAAAACTGGTTTAATGCACACTCGCACACCATGCACTACACACTTTAGGAGATCTCCTCCCCGTGGGCCATGTTATCATCTTATCTGACACTGTCTGCTTTGCTGACGCCTCCCATATGGACCACTTTATTATGCAACGCATTCACAGCGCACTGGGAGCCAATATCCCAACATACTCTCTGGCCCCTGCAAATTCCTCCCCTCCCCCCTAGTAATCACCAACAACAACAGGAAACTATTAATTTCCAAATTGTACCATGCAAGTCTTGTCATGCTGGCTCCTCAAGATGCCTTGAAATCCTCTAATAGCTTCAAATGTCATACTGATGGGGCCGACTTTAAACATCTTTAATGGACGTGTAACCACATTGAATCCTTCTGGCGCACTGTATTCTCCCTCCTGCCCCAGATGATAGACACCCTTGCTCCTGACCCATTGTTATTGCTACTGGGCTATGTGCAAGATATACCGAAAAATGTCCGCCACTTTACTGTCATTGCATTGCTTTCAGCCAAGCATGAAATTGCACTCCATTAAAGGCAGTAAATGTTCACAAACTACCAAGGCCTGGCTCGATAACTTAGTATTCTGACACAAGCAGTGAACTGTATGCATCTTTACAACCTCCTACAACCAGGCCAAAAGACATCCTGTGCGGAAATACCTCTTGACGGCAGAGACCACCAGCCAAGACTCTTGATCCGTAGAGGTATACTAGAAAGGATGACGAACCTTGTAAACCCACCTCCAATTACCCCCTGATTGCTAACCCCTAGTTTCATAATCTATATCTGACATGACTCACTGTTTCTGCTGCACTATCTATTCTATATTGCACTGCTATTTTGTACGCACCAACATGCTTCCCCCCATGTTGGGGCTAATGTTTGTTTCACTTTTTCTATCTTGTTAAACTAATAAATAAAGTTTAATTGCACATTTCTCAGGTTTGCCTTTGCAACAAATATTGCATTTATTGTAACACAATTTCATCCCACAGAGGAATTTAAAAAATAGGTAGATGTTGCTTCTTTCCTGACCTAGTTTGACCCACCCATAATCATTATCAAGAATGCCAGACAATACAACACTACAAATGCAACTACTGCAAACATACAAATAGGATCAATGACCAGGAGACTAGGAAAAACTGGTCTCAAAGACTGGTGTGTCTCCATTTCCTTTTGTGGTCGTGTCGAAGTGGAACATGCTTCAGACTATCCATTCCAGAGAGCTCATCCAAGCAAATAATCTTAATGGATGCAACTCTGGATGTTTGGATGTCCATATGGCCTTTTCCTTAGCTCAGGGAAAATAGTCTCCAGCACAGTAGAAGTACTAGATCAACAGGCTAGAGCATCTGCCCCTCAAATCTTTTATTCTACTTATTTGTCCAGCTCTGTCCAGATACACACCAAAAACACCATAACTATTATTAGATCAACCAGAAGGGTGTGTGTGTGGTGCATAATGCTTTCAAGGGAAGCCCTGATAATTTTGCATTAGGTGGTCTTGAGGGGCATCAGGATGTCAGCAGTACACATACCAGGACTTCAAGTCTGCAAAGCAGAAAAGTTCAGCATCTCTCTGTTGGAACAACATTAGAGGATGTTAAATATCTTTCAGACACTGTTGCAGCATGTCGTACCCCAATCATTGTCTTAGTCACCACTCACTGAACCAGGAAATCTCAGTATTATAACTCAAGGTACCCAGGTTCTGTTCCAGGGAGTATGCCGCATTCGATAGACAAGTCAACAACATGTGTCAAATTTCCTTAATTATAATAAGTCCTTTCTCTCTCCTGAGGGGAGCTTTCGGGGTGGTCAACCAGCTTCTGCCAGGCTCTGGAGTCATATTGAAAATACAAAAGTAGAAGCAGAGGTGTATGTTGTAATAGCCACCGGGTGCTATAATTCAGGTTCTTTCAATTTCATGTGTAGTTGTTTGGGGTATGTATGAAAGTCTGTTTCCTCTTGGTTATTTTTAATTTTTTGATTGTGAATAAGGGCAATGCCTTGAGGGTGGGATTTTATATTCAGAAGTAAGCCACTACTAAGATCTTATCTCCATGTTGTAATATTCGTAGCCTTATTCCTTGAAGGTACTGTTATTTTCAGTAGATTAACAGCAGCATTTTAGGATACTATCTAAAAATGTCTAACATTGAAAGGTAGTCAGTTCAGTTTGTGAGATGTAACAATCCATCTACAGACTTTAAAATTCTCAATTCTTTCTCCTATGAGAGCCTCTAAAGTACCAGATTAATGCATAGAGCTATACTTCTGAAAGGATTTACATAATCCAGTGAGCTTCTATTGTACGTACAACCATATGTCCTATTAATTTGGACTGTACACTTGTTTCATGGGTTAGAATCGTACTGCATTGCCGAAATATATACCTGTATAACTCCAAATGCTTTACAACTCTCAAATGTATTAGTCTTTACCCTTCTTAGGCAAAATAGTTACTTGCCTTGATTGTAAACAAAGACAGACACAATTGGGTGCAATGTCTGTGTAATACACAATGTCCTTCAATACTGTATGAAGCAGGTGTGTGTGTGTGTTAGTGTGTGTTACTAGCCTTGTTGGGACTTGGGTGTGATAACACACTCACACTGTAGGGACTTGATTGCATTGCAGGGACCTGAACCCAGGTCCCCACAAGGCTATATCTTCAAAATGATAGAAAATGGCTTTAGGGACATCTGTGTCAATTATTACAACTTTTTTTAAAATGGCCTTGTGGGGACCTGTGTTTCCTCAAGTATGTTTATATTTTTGCTCAGCTCTGCCCCTGTAGACAGGAGCGGTACTGCAGTCTTAAACACACTGCGTTTAAACACACTTTGCTTACCAGAAACCCACACTAGCAGCAGAAAAGACAGACATTTCAAATGAAAAGCTACACAATCGTGTGCTTTTCAAAATATTTTTCATACAAATTAACATTTTCTCTGATTATTAAAATAAAACTTTATTTACATGAAGTATTTTATGTAGACTTTTTGTGCCTGAATGTTGTTAATGGTTTTAAAAATATTGCTATTGGTCAGTTTTGAATCCCGGAATGCTTCACTAATGCTATTTGATTCCTAACTGCAATTAAAGAATGGTGGTGCACTATGCAGTGAACCAGTAGAAACTGTTTTTTATCATTTTTAGCAAATAACTTAGAGGCATCAATGCTTAGTGTTACATTTTAATGCTTGAACCAGGAATTCAGAATACTTATGTTGCTTTGCATTTATAATTTTAGCGTTTGGGGTGGGCAGTGGCAAAGGATGGGAAGCGGAATTTTAGGGTTTAAAAATGCTGAGTATTTTAGGGTTGGTGGGGGAAGATAAGTAAGGGTAATTTAGGGGTTTAAGGGTGGGTAGTGGTAAAGGATCTATCTATCTTCACTAAAAAAAACAAAGGTTACAGGAACAATATAGTTAGGTGCTGAATTTACTTGCAAAAAACAGAAAATCAGTAGTTATGGTAATTAAATAATTCAGGCCAGTTTGTATTGTTGGAAAGACTTGATAAATTCATTATTTTCAATTAGAAAACACTCCTCTCGTGCATCATAATCATTGACAGCTCAAACATATCAAACAGTGAAGTGTTTGAGGGCTTGGATTAGCAGAGTATTAGGTTGCTAAAACATCACTGGGGCAACACAGAACACAGGATGTATGCTTCAGCATTCCTGAACAATATAGATACAGTAAATGTGTTTAATCAAAATTCACCACCTTTCTTAGTTTGTACAGTGCAGTACACATCCAAAGTTGGAAGAAAGTGGGGACTTTTAAACATTGCTCCACTATTACGCTTGCAACAAGGCACCTACATTTTTTGTCACAAATCCTTGTCTACAAATTTTAGTGGATATGGATTTGAATCAAAACCTATTGGTGGCTGCATGGCAATGCCTGCGTACAAACAATGGTATGCTGCCTTGATGCAAAATAGTGCAAAATAGATCACAGTGCTACTTTGCATTACTTTACGTAGGGCCACTGGAATCATGTAGCTGGGGAGCACCAAATTATGCAGCAGTGTTACTAAATTATGCAGCAAGAAAAGGTAAATGATGTATAATGCAGCACATATTTTTCTAGTATTACTTCATTATTTCGTGTTTGACATGGCAATACTTCCTGGGGATGTTTTTCACCTCATTAGTACCAATTTAACAACTAAGTACAGAAATAAGCAACTAAAAGATGATCAGTTACCTCTGCTCGCAAATACAGGTCTCCACATTTTTAGCAACATTTTATCTGTTTGAGCTAGAAACAATTTTTTGTCAAAATTTGCAGATTGTGAAGCAGATGTTGGATTAGGTGACAAATGTGGCAAATCTATAATTATGCTGGAAGTGCAGTGGCTGTAGAAATGCATAACTACAGTGGCCCTGACTTAAGGTAACTTTTCACAGCAAATCATGATTTGTGTTGAAAAGTAAATCCCACCACAACACATTGCATTGGGTTTGTATCCCGTTTGAGATGCAAACTAGATGCAAAGTGTTAGTAAAATTCGACCAAGGAGCTTAAAGGCCTGGTTTTGAGTCAGGTTAGGTCTTAGCAAAAATCTGTCAATTGTTGAGGAAATTGTATGTTCTCTGATGAAGGCTTCTAGGATATTGGATCCATAGGCAGAATGACCTCTGTCATAGGCATATTATGATGAAAGTAATCCTCTTTTTGTGAATCCTTCAACAAAGAAATTAGCATTTTCTCCATAGGTTATCACTGAAATCCAAATTAGCCCCTTGTGTCCTAATTTAAAACAAGTTAATAGTAATAGAACATCCTATAATTTCTAGAGGAAGAGCTGTACCTGAGGAGATTCCCATCACTTGAATTTAGTTCAATTCATGTTCATTGAAGGACATTCCACTGGTGAGCTATCCTCCAAATTTAGTCATATGTCCAAAAATAAGGGTATTTTCTGTTTTCTCAGGTGCCTGTACTAGTTAAGCAGCAATGAGAAGTCCATATATTTTTGGGGAAATGTTGCAATTTCTCAGTTGGAGAATTTTCAACTGGTGGATACATCACCCAACAGAAATCATCTTTTGTATAATAAATATAGCAGAGGTAATTCCTCCAGAAATGAAATTAGTACTATTTGTTCAATTAAATTGTCTGACCCCAACCAAATTATAAATTGGGTAAAAAAAAACAATGAGCATAATCCCACTCTAAGAATTGGGAAGCTGACAATTTGAACTTTGTCTTAGCAAAATGTAAATTATGCTGGGATAATTTGTGGAAAATTGGTAATTTCAAATTACTCTTGTCACAATTATGCACTTACGTCACTTCACAAAACCACACACCATTTTGTGCTAAAAAAAAGGACAGAGAATGCACTGGAGCAACGGAACGCATGTGTTTTTTGTTTGCAGTGTTTTTATTTTTTTGCACTTTTTAACACTGACATATAGTGCAAAAGACGAATATGCATTTTGTATAATTATGTTTACATTTTGCATGAAAGTAAATTACGTGAATTCCACACACCCCTAATATAAAGCATGTGTCACGTTTGCACAGCATATTAAATAAAATTACTCATTTATTTTTCTTTCCTTTGTGTATTTTGTTCTATAGTTTAAATGCCACAGACAATACAGACCCTTGCACTACAATAGCGTTCTGTGGAACGCCCAAAAGGCAATTTCAGTGAGAAAATAATTAAAACATAAGCCTTTGAACAGGTGTATTTCATGTGCTTACCAGGTGCCTAACTTGTACAAAAACAATAATGGCATTTTAAATAATTTTAAAATGCCTACTAATATTTACTGAAATGTGAAATGCTTAAAAAACAAACCTTTCAATGAGCGCTTATTTGTTCGTTGGCGTTGTTTACGTGCAAGAAACTAGTCAAGTGCCGCTAAATATTATATAAACTAAACGCGTCCGGCTGATGCTTGGCTGCGCAGACCGAAATCTTTGCTAACTATTCTGTGGGCAGCGAAGAAGAGGAAGTCAGGTCTTTGGGATGGGCAGCTAAAGATGTGTAAAAGCACGTTTTTGCATAACAAAGGGGACAATTGCTTGACAATAGACCAGTGTGTAGAAAGCGGTCTGGTTGGTTTCTGTCTCACACTGGGGGATGGGGCGGGCTGAGACAGAAAACACCTTGGTTAAGAAAGCTGCAAAGCACCAGCATTGCATATGTCCGGCCTGGAACTGATAGGTCGGGCAGAAAGAATATGGACCATTTTTGGCTGTGAAATGATCACAGTCGGTGACTTATAGAGTTTTAGCCCTACTGAAAGCAATGTACCAGTTTTAATTTCACACCTATTTATTTAGTTAGCATGTAAAACGTGAACCATTATTTCATTTTAGCTGTCAAATAAACGTATATGTAAACACTAAACACTGGAACACATTATAATGCTGAACACAGAATCGTGATTGATGAATAGTTGTGTTCCCTCCAATATTGTGTTTATCAACAGCATAGCAGACTTCCTCATGGGCTGTGTGAACTTTAAGAAATGCATTTTACTCTTTCCATTTAATGGGAAACAACTTATAATTTATACCGTTGGTCTCTCTAATTGTTCCTTTAAATGCTTCCTTCACTGGCATTATTGTATTGTATTGTAATAGTATTTATATAGCGCTTACTACCCCTGACTAGGCGTCAAAGCGCTTTTCGGCCAGTAGCACGCTACTCCGGAACCCAACAGGAATTAGTGATGGTTTAGTATAGGGAAATATGAGTACAGTTTTAGTATTATTATGAGTTAATTCGAGTCGCGGATATTAGAGTTTGTTTGTTAGATTGACTGGAGTAATGGAGGGGTGGAGGAGGAAAGAATCCAGAATTGTTAATTGGGAGTATGTGGTAATAGGATTTAGGCTTGGGATGAGTAAAGGAGGATCGAGGAGGGAAGAGTCTGTGGAATGGTTAGGGAGATCATATTAGCAGGGTGAGATAAATGAGGGTGAGTTTAGTAGGGTTGTTAGGCCATGGTAGTAAAGTGAGGTTTGGTGAGTTAGATGTGGAAGCGGAGGGAAGAGCTTAGGCAGAGTTATTTAGGAGATGGAAGTAGTAGAACAGATTTGGGATGAGTCAGAGTGGGAATGGAGGATAGATTGATAGAGACATGACATATGGTGATGGGTAGGTAAGGGTGATATAAGATGAGAACAGGGATTCATAGATATCTAGTAGAACAACCCACCCAGGAGCCATGCAATGACTCACGAACATGCCAAGCACAGAACAACATACACACATATACATATATACATACACACACACACGCGAATGCACAGAGATATGCACCCATATATATATACATACATATACATATTTAAAACCATGAGTAAATATACTTAGTTAAACAGGTAGAAAGAGTGTGTGTTGTTTATTGTTATGACATAGTAGTGATACATATTTTCTGAAGAACTATACATAACTAGGATATACACATAATCAGAAAAAATATTTATCAACATAGGCATATGCAGTCCATAGTTGTTTGAATATGGTGGTTATGAAGGAAAGAGCCAACTCTTGAGTAGTTTTCTGAAAACAAGAAAGTTATCTGTGGCTCTTATAGTTGGGGGTAATGAATTCCATAGTTGGCTGCTTGAATGGAGAAGGATGTACCACCTATAGTCTTTTTCTTGTATGGTGGTGTTCTAAGGCGGGGTGCAAATCCTGCGCGAAGGTTCCTTTGTTGAATGTATCTGGTTATCTTGTTTCTGATCAAAAAGCGGTCCTGTTCCATGTATAGCTTTGTGGGTGATGCAAAGCAGCTTGAAAGTGCATCTAACCAGTGTAGTGCTCTCAAGGCAGGGGAGATGTGGGCTTGTGCCGCTGAGGGTGTGTTTTGTTTGCCTACTTGTGTCCCCCCCCCCAGTGCTCTACAAAACCCCCCTGGCCTGCCCCCTGAGGATGCGGGTACTTACCTGCTGGCAGACTGGAACCAGAGCACCCCTGTTCTCCATAGGCGCCTATGTGTTTTGGGCACCTCTTTGACCTCTGCACCTGACCGGCCTCTCAGCTGCTGGTGTGGTAACTTTGGGGTTGCCTTGAACCCCCAACGGGGGGCTGCCTATGCCCAGGAACTGAGACTTGTAAGTGTCTTACTTACCTTACAAACTAACCTTTACTTACCTCCTCCAGGAACTGTTGATTTGTGCACTGTGTCCACTTTTAAAATAGCTTATTGCCATTTTAACAAAGTCTGTATATATATATTGCTTTTATTCAAAGTTCCTAACTTACCTGTGTGAAGTACCTTGCATTTTATGTGTTTACTTCAAATCTTGAACCTGTGGTTCTTAAAATAAAACTAAGAAAATATATTTTTCTATATAAAAACCCATTGGCCTGGAGTAAGTCTTTGATTGTGTGTTCCCCATTTATTGCCTGTGTGCACAACAAATGCTTAACACTACCCTCTGATAAGCCTACTGCTCGACCACACTACCACAAATTAGAGCATTAGAATTATCTAATTTTGCCACTATCTTACCTCTAAGGGGAACCCTTGGACTCTGTGCACACTATCTCTTACTTTGAGATGGTATATACAGAGTCAACTCCCTACAGTGACAATGTGCCAAAAATATCACAGAGGATATACTCCCTCAGGAGTTAAGTAAAATACACAAAATATACACACAAACCAAAATCAGGTAAGTAAACAGTTAGAAACGTTGTGCAAACACTGTAGAATACAATAGGATGCAATAGGCCTAGGGGCAACACAAACCATATACTAAGAAAGTGGAATGCGAACTACTTAGGGACCCGAGGCCTAGTGTAGTATGTAGAGGGTCGCTGGGAGTGTAAGAAAACACTAAGGGTGTCCAAGATACCCCACCCTAAGATCCTGAAAAGTAGGAGTAAAGTTACCCTACTTACCCAGAAACACGCTAAAGTCGTGATAGGAGATTCTGCAAAGACCACAACTGACTACAAAGCACTGAAGAGAGATTCCTGGACCTGAGGACCTGCAAAGGAAGGGGACCAAGTCCAAGAGTCACAAAAGTGTCCAGGGGGAGCAGGAGCCCACTAAACCCTGGATGAAGGTGCAAAATGGCTGCCTCCAAGTGGAAGAAGCTGAAGATTCTGCAACAACGGAAGATGCCAGGAACTTCTCCTTTGCACAGAAGATGTCCCACGGCGTGCTGGAGGATGCAGAGTTGTTTCCACGTAGAAAGACTGCAAACAAGCCTTGCTAGCTGCAAAGGTCACGGTTGAAGAAAATGGGTGCTGCCCGGGCCCAGAAAGGGCAAGGAGGTCGCCCCTTGGACGAGCAGACAGAGGGGGCACTCAGCCACACAGAGAGCCCACGGCGAAGCAGGCAGCACCCGAAAGCACTTGAATACGGGTTCAAGAAAACTGAGCACTGCGATCGTCTTAACACTACAAAGGAGGGGTCCCACGAAGCCGGTGGTCAACTCAGCGAGTTGAGCAATGCAGGACGGAGTGCCTAAATGAGAGGAGGAGTGAGCTGAGGTTCTGAAATC
The DNA here is from genome assembly GCF_031143425.1 of Pleurodeles waltl. NCBI lineage: Eukaryota > Metazoa > Chordata > Amphibia > Caudata > Salamandridae > Pleurodeles > Pleurodeles waltl. Next base: position 905,159,764 of record NC_090444.1, on the reverse strand, counting down.
CTGTTTCTTGAAACACTTTTGCTATCCTAAATAAACTAATTTTTATTTGAAAGAAGGATGGTTCTCCATGGTTTGTGTACTCGGTATTTGCTTATTTGTGGGTTGTTAAAGAAAGATAACAAAGTGTAAGTGTTCTAGCTCCAGGTTCTAAAGAGGAAGGATGAACTAATGCAAGGAGTGGAAGATAAGACAACATTGGAAAATCAAAACCTAAGTAACACTGCTTCAAACAGAGCAATAAGTGCCATGCAGTATTTATGCACAAACTTTTTTCTCATCCCATTCCCATCGTGACAAAGTTCAGAAATATACTCCTGCCAAGAGTAGGAGTAAGTACATTTGTTTTCACGGTGGGAATGGCCAGAGTACGCCCCAAATAATTGTTTATTTTTCTAAATAAGTTTCTATCATAATGATTACTATTACAGACAATAAAATAAGCCATAACAAATGCATTGCAAAGTATTATAACATCAGATGCACCAATCTAAACTACACAACTGTGATTCACCCAATAGGAGCAGGAGTTGAAACTACCGATCTCACCAGATGAGGTCAAAACAGCTCTGACACAGCTGCCCCGGAGGTTCTATATGTCATTGCAGGGGCAGCTGTCTCCATCTCTTTTAAAACTTTACTATGAGGCCCGCACAAGAGAACAATTACCCCATCTACCAAAGAAACGGTGGTGGTTGTGCTGCCAAAGGAGGGTTGCAAGCCCTGGAATGTTGGCTTCTACCCAGTGCCATAACAAAGGCCCTCACAGCCCCTGCAGAGAGCTCCTGAATAAGTCCAGAGGGGGGGGCCTCTCGATGTACTTAGCATGGAGCCCCCTCAAGTTTTGTAACCTCACTGCTCCTACCGCCCCCTTTCACTACTCAATCTTGATTTCAAAATAATCCCTTGGCTAACAGGGTGGTTCATGGTCTGCTGTTTATTGTACATCATGATAATAGTGGGTTTGTCACTAGCTGCAGTACCAAACGTGACTTGGTTGATTCATTTCATTAACAGTGTCCCAGTTGGATCCACCAGAGTGGCAAAGTCTCCATAGATATGGAGAAAACATTTGACTCTCTACCTGGGGTCAGTCCTAAAACACAGAGGCTTTGAGAATGATATGATTAAATGGGCTCCTCTACTCCGCTACTGCCAGGATCCGAATAGGGAGCAAGATCTACAACGCTAGGTCAGTGCTATATGGGACAAGGCATTGTTATCACTTCTCCACTTTTCTGTTTGGGATGACAGTGGAGCGTCTGACATGACACAACGGTAGTAGCAGAAGGATGCTGGGTGTTCATATCAGCGATCACAAACATGTCTTTTCTCTATATGCAGACTTAATTTTAATATTTTCACCAAAGGACTTGCTGGACTGCTAAAAGAGCTCCAAAGTTTAGGGCACAATCTGGCACACAGAAGAATGCAGTGACGTTGTGTCTTTCCCACTGTCCAAGAAGAGTGCCACAATGATGCCTTTACTTTCAATCTAAGGGCTGTTCATAGCACTCAGCACTTTAAATACCCAGGAGTCAGAGCATATGGAGATCATAGAGATGTGGTACAAGTCGATCTTGGACAGGCTATAGTGGCTGTTAGTTCTTCAAATGGTTTTTGGTGCAAATTGCCCCACTTGGCAATTGGAGGAGTAGCCCTCGCCAACATAGTGCTATTACCCAGGTACTCTATTTTTACACAATCATTCTGATGTAACTTAAGACATTTTATTCAGGAACTCTCCACACTATTGAGAGAGTTGGTCTGGGGTTAAACAGGAAGAGGGTAGCACTAGACAGGCATTAGCTTCTCTTGGAATGGGGAAATAGGAGATCTCTGACTTTGAATCTTATTACCTGATGGTGAAACTGCAGAGTGCTGCAGGACGCTTCAGTCCTGGGGCATCCTTTGTATTTTCCTGTGCAAGAGGAATTATCCCCCACACACTTTGTAAATATGTTCTTGATATGCATTATAAGGTCTGAGCTACTTCGATCTTGCCACAGGCAGCATAATATAGTTGGAAACAACAGATATGTAAGAGGGGTTTTGGGACCCTTTATACTCCAGAGAGCCCATTGTGGGTGCTCCAAAGGTTTTCGCAGGTAACACAAAAACTGGACAGGTCTCCTTGGTCCGGAGCAGGAAAGGTCTTATTGAGCAATCAATATGATTCTGGTACTCTCATGTCTCTTCAAGAAGTGATGCTTGCTATCTACCGTACCTCCCAGGCAATTGTTGACCTATGCAGTATATTCCAAAGCTATCACACTCACATTGTGATGTGGTGGGTCATAACCAATGGTAGACACAATAATGCTGATGCTGTGGATATGTAGGAGCAGCTGTCATTTAATTCACAATAGCCAAGAGGGCCACCAGATCTAAAGGTTTTACCTCACTGCAGTCTAAGTCGGAGGAGAATTTGGAGGAAGAGCTTACAGACTCTAAATGGACCCGAGTCCTGCAGCAAGCATGGCTGGTATTGCTGAATACCCGCTTAAGTTTCTTAAGCTTTTACAATTGAAATATGTCCACCCAGTGCATTTAATGCCAGCACGCCTACAAATCATGCATGTGGAAATGTCCATTGCGTGTCCCCGTTGTTCCCAGGAGAGTGCTTCTTTCACCTATATGGTCATGCAGTGCCTTTAGGCATTGGTGGGTTGATGTCAAAAGATGTCTTACTGACTGGAAGGGCATGTGCCATTTGCAGTCACATAACTATTTGCCTGCTGGGCCTTATGCCTAGGTCAAAAGTTAATAGATCTTATAGTAAATTTACACACAAGGCTCTACCTCTCACAGAGGGACAAATAGCCATGAAATGGAGATCCCTGGCACCTTTGGGCCTTGGAATATGGACCTGTACAAATTTTCCACACCCAAAATGGATGCACATTTATGTCCAACAGGTAGCATGCTAATACCTAGACTGACACTGGATTTGGAGCCAATTGGTAGGACTGTTAACCGCAAGAGAGATGATAAGCCACTTTGACAATGACTCATAAAGACATTTATGCCTAAGGATGCTATTTGTACACTATGTGAACTTTATTACATTATTGTACAGAACCTGGTATGCTAATGACATAAGCATATATATAAAGTTATGTGCCAAATGTTCTGATAGTATTCTGTAATAAAATAACACAGTTGACTGGATGAGATCTGGGGGGTGGGGCCTGGGTAGGGGGTTCTTGTTATTATTGCTTGTTGCTACAAGACCAAGGATTACAGAATGTTTCAAGGATACGGAGAATATTCAAGTTACACTGAATAGCAAATACAGTCTTGGATACATGTAATCATGAAATGCACAATGACTAAAATACTGCATGGTTGACTATGAAAATAATGAAGAACAACTAAAAAGAAAATACACAAACAAAACAAAGAGAGAGATGTCAATCTATTTGACAAATGGAATTGTTCTGGAGTGCAAAGATGACTAGAGTATGATGTGATCCATTTCAGGGCAGTGCATGAGATGCCACGATTTGTGACAATTTGCAGAAGAATATCATAGTCAATGATTTCAATGGCTGTCAACAGATCTAAAACCATTAGCACTCTGACATAGCCTCCATCTATAAAGCTTCATAAATTGTCTAGTGCTGGTACAATCACCAGTTCCATGTTCAGTCCAGGGCAGAGGTCTGATTTAGAAGCATCAAAAATGCCATATTTCTATGCAAGATGTTGCAGCTAAGTAAACACTATTGACCAGCCTGATCATAGCCTTCAGTATTCTTGCAAGAAACGAATATAGCCTGACTGAGAAACCCATGTCGTGAGCACCTTATCCAACCATTATTAGTGAAGGAGATAACATAATTAATAAATGAACCCAGGCAAAGATGCTGTACAACATAATTTTACTAAGAGTTTTCTGACATACTGGCCCTTCATCTACTAGCTCTGTTTGACTTCTATTGAAAGCTGATCCTACCCCTGTGCACGCTGGAAGCACTCCTGATTACCCTACTGAAGCCAAGTAAACCCCCAGAAACATTTGACGCTCATAGACATCTATCACTAAAAAACTCTGACATTAAAATACTAGCCAAGTTGCTGACTAATCAGCTACCCCCTCTGCTTCCTGAAATGGCACTGCCGGATCAGTTGGGTTTATGCCTTGACACTCCACAACTCATAATTTACACACTCTGCTTGCAGTCTTAAAGCAAATACATCAGGCTATAGATGCAGCAGCAATTTTAGATGCCACCAAGGCATTTGATTTTGTTGTACAGTTGCACCTTTTCCCTGTACTTCAACATAGAGGTTTACTTTCACAATTGATACCATTGCATGGGTTTACGCTCACAATTTATAAAAAGGGACCAGCTGCACTGCACAAACCTCAATGACCGATATCAACAAAATGGTCTTCTCACAGCCTCAGTTCCAATTTTTAGAGGCATGAGGCAGGAATGCCAACTTGCTCCAAATATATTTGTGCTGATGCTGGAAAGAAAGGCAGCTAAATTATGCCAACGGCATGCAGAACATGTTCTCCGCTACACTTCATGCAGGTTACTGCTATCCCTGTATGTAGATGATATGACACTATCTCTGCAACCTTCAAGTGAGCCTCCATCCAACCCTCATAGAGTTATAGAGTTGGTAATATTTCATGACTCAGAATTAACTGGACTAGGTCAGTAATTTTTACCCTTAAACCCATTACTACTGAATTTGTTCCCGACTTTACATTGGAATAGAGCATGGGCTCAGTAATTGGCTGCATGGGTCAATCAACATATTGATTCTATCATAAGAGAAAACTGTGATTGTGCAATATACTAACTATATGATCAAATTAATAGATGGATATGACTTCCCTTGTCCATGGCAGGAAGAATTACACCAGGAAACATGATTATACTTCTGCAAATACTATATATTTTTCTAAATATTACCAGTCTGCTGACAAGGTATTTTTTCCATATTTTGTGATACATGAAAATTAGACTCTCATGAGCTGGTAAGCCGTCTAGTCTCAAATGGGAGACTATGGGCTTGATTATGACCTTGGCAGAGGGGATTACTCAGTCACAAATGTGGCGTATTTCCCGTCCGCCGTATTACAAGTTCCATAAGATAGAATGGAACTTGTAAAATGGCAGACAGGATATCCGTCACGTTTGTGATGAAGTAATACCCTCTGCCAAGTTCGTAATCAAGTCCATTGACATTACCATATGCTCATGGTAGTTTTGCCACACCTCACTTTGAATTATATTACTTATGCACGCAAGCATCAATTGGGCACTACTAGTTTCACTCTCCGCCCCAGCAACCACATTTGGCAGAGGGAGCTATTAATGCATTCCTGTTGGAAATTGTGTTTTTGGTTGAGTGGAGTGATTACCCTTCTCAAACAGAAACCACAATCCCTGTCAGGCTGAACTACAAAAGTCTGCAAATTATTCTGTGCTAAACTCTATGGTAGCTTGGCACAAAAGCAGTTGGGCATAACTTAGAGAAAATGTAATAACGTCAAAAAACAAATCCCGGAAAAATCCCACATCAATTCAGAAAAAAAAGGTAACAAATAATTAGGCACCAGAGTGACAAAAATCCATCAGTAGAACCAGAGTTGTTTGTTTTGCCAAAAAAATAGCACCTAAAAGATCAAAGCGACAGAACAGACATCTAGTCGTGCGAGACTGGGGCGAAGTCAAAAGTTATAGCCAACCTTGATGGAGCGCAGTTCGCATACATAAGGTAGATTGGTCCCGGTCTTGGCTTAACTCAAAAGGAATTTGAGAAAAAAATGTCTTTCAGCATACATTTCAGAGGGGCAAGGCACTCTGCCATGTCTGAGAAGGTGGCGTGATGGTACCCCATAAAACCGGAACACAAACTGGTGCTACTAGGCTGGGAGCATCCAACATCCATTTGTAAATTGGTGGCACTTGCTGCTACTCGCCAAACACCAAATTGCTAAATACTGGTACAACGGAAAGTCACATGCTATGTGGTTATCTGATCTTACCTTTTTTAATGAGCAGCTTGAGACAAATGCTTCACTCCAGCCTGGAGTGTCCTGCCCCAGACATACATGGGCACCTTTTCAAATTTATTTATTCAAGTGTACTACAGATGCAGTCCACTGATTCTGGACAAGAAACCTTATTGATGGAACACCAGTAAACTTCAGGAAACAAAGCTCTCTGATGCACTGAGGACATTTGAACTGACTGTGTCTCTTCATTCAGCATTGGAGTGAAGGGTGCATTCTTTTAATCAATGATTCTGGTATAGTTGTTTTGTGACTGACGACGTGACATAACTTTCTTTCTAGTATTGCTGAATGCATTCTGTTTTATCTGGAACTGCAGTTCCTGTTATAAACTAATGAATAAAGTTCTAAATAATAAATACAATTAAAAACAAATACGTACCCAGGAAAAGCAGTAGTGAAATGGTCCAAAGTTGTTAGGGTCATCAGAACTAAGCAATGTCAGGAATCCCCAAGGTGCCTCCTGCGTTATCTGTCAGCATCCCCAGGGATTAGGGTTAAATCATATCTCTGTTCTTGGTTAAACCTTCATGCTTCTAAGTAAACATAATGTGCTGTGTTACACAATTGGTTTTATCAATGCTTGTTTTACTAATGCTTGTTTGCTAATGTGAGCAGGTGTAGACATGTGCTTCTAATTGGGTGTGGTGACTCGTCCACATGTGGAAACTCAACAGCCTTACTGATTGGCTATACATAGCAGAGTGAAGCATGCCTCCCTGCTTGGCTTTGTTTTGCTTCCTGATCTCAGCATCTGATTTGGCAGTCCAGCCCCTGCTGTCATCCTCGTATTCAGGACTTTTGAGGCAATTCTTTTCTTCATTCCTGTACCAGCTGACACCAGGCATTCCTCCAGCACTCCGGAAAAGACTGCAGCTAAGTGACTAGTATTCTCCAGGGAGTTTGTTCTTTGACCGCTGCACTTTCCTAGAACAGCTGGTGTATTTCAGACCTCTTTTTTGGCAGAGTGCTTACCTTGAAGAGACAAATGCATTTCTGAACATTCTACATTATTATTGTAGTTACTTGCCTAGATGTGCTTCAGGAAATCAGATTGAGCTCAAGTACTACAAAAAGTGACAGTGCAATTTTAAAAGAGCATTTACGTGACTTTTCTTTCTCTAATAGTATAACTCTTGGATTTAAACTGTGTCATTCATGCCTGTGTTTCAGGTTTGAGGGATTTGCTTTTGAAGGGTTTTTCACAAACACAGTGAAACCAAACCAAACTGTGCCACCCTAACTGTTTAAACCAAGAGTGGACATTTGTCTTTCTTGGATTGTTTTTGTTCCTTTTAGTTTAACCCTATGCATGCAGGAAAGTTATAAGTGATATAATTAATGCGCTTGTTTGTCTTTCTTGTGCATGATAAGTGCAACCACAGTTCTAATTGTAGTGTGCAACAGTGAATCTCTGTGAAGCCAGCCCTAGTGTTGCAGTACTTATTGTTATGGTATGCAGTTTGGGTTTTTGGTAATGCAGTGTTAGTAATTGTGCCAACAGTTATTATTATCCAAGAAAAGTGCTGGAGCATCCCTGTCTTCTTCTACCGCTCCCGTGCCCATATCAGAAAGAGATATTCAGTTTCAAGGAAGTTGAGTCCATTAACTCTACTATCACTCTGTCAACAGCGACCTGCCCCCGAAGATACAGGGTGCCTGGCTGGACCGGCAAGACGTGGCAGTGTTTTGTCTCTTTCTCTTCCACTCCCCCTTTCCTTTTGGGACACCTGCCGGGGTTTCTGTGTCCACCAGGAAGTGCCGAGAGATGTTCCAGGAGGTCGGGGGCATACCATCGTCCCTGCAGACATCCTGCTTTTCAGGTGAGTGGCCCCGTCTCGATGTAAAGTCAAGCCACAACATACAGGGCTGCCTGGGTGATGGATTTCTCAATGGGTACTTTCAAAGGCTTAGCACAGGCTTTACCAGCCGATCAGGATGCTCCATCTTTATTAGATTTAACTAGGGCCCTAGCGGGATTACAGAAGGAAGTTCTTTCTTTAAAGCAAGAGAACCAGGAGTTGCACACAGAACTACAGCGGTATAAATCACAAGACACCCCCTGGGGAGGAATCAAAGTAAAACAAAGATCTCCAGTACTACAGGCCCCTCGGTTTGACCCGACTAATCATGTTCCTAGACCCGATTCAGGCCCAATGACTTCCACCACACAACCCATGCAGCTAATGGTCGCAACACCAACCCCTGTGCCCTTGGCTCCTCCAGAAAGGTTTTTTGGAGATAGGGCTAAGTTCAAAATTTTTCTTAACCAGTGCCAGCTACAGTTTTTGTGTCAGGCAGCTGCATTCTCCAACGATGCTGCAAAGGTAGCTTTTATTATCTCTTATTTGGGAGGCAATGCAGCTAATTGGTCCATTCCGCTGGTGGAGCGCAATGACCCTATGCTGTATGATTTCAACCGGTTCAAGGAAGCCTTGTGGAAACTGTTCACCAAACACCTCTTCGTGCAAGACAGTGTCAATGAGTTGCTGAATTTGCATCAGGGAAACAAGGATCTACTGTCCTATATTACCTGTTTCAATCGGTTGGTGGCAGAGACTGAGTGGGCCGAGGAGAAGAAGACCGCCCTCTTCTATTGTGGCCTTCGGGATGATCTCAAGGATGTTGTAGCCTAAATTGTGGAACCTCCTACAGAGTGTTCCGAGTTCATTGACCTGGTGGTACGATTGGATCACCGCTTGAGTGAACGTAAGAGAAAAAAATTCTGGGGTGACACATGCTTAGTGGTGTTCAAAACTAAGAAAAAGGAGTCCACCATTTCCACTCATGATACACCTGAGCCCATGCACATTGGCAGTGTGCAGGGCCCACTATCTAAGGAAGAGCAAGAACGTCGGAAAGAATTGAAACTGTGTTTATATTGCAGTAAGGCAGGGCATTTTGCTAGGGAATCTCCTAACAAGCCTACTGCTCCAAAGAAAGCCATTGGAGCGGTAACAGGGCCTGAATTCTCTCTTCCTGACCAGGCAGAAAACTAACTGGCTCGATAACTTCTGAGACCATTTTATCGAGCGCTTCTTCAATATGGTCTCACATCTTCTGGCTAATACCACCAGTCCAGTACTTCGACATCTAACTCTTATTGTGACGTTAGTGTTGTCCCCTCAGGTTCGTAAGGTCATTCCCATATTGCTTGACTCTGGGGATACCGGAAACTTTTTAGACTTGGGTTTGGCTAAAACCCTAATTATTACTACTGTCAGAAAAGACGTCCCTGAACCAGTCAGAGCCGTGGATGGCTCAGAATTGTCCTCGGGGTTTATTGTTTATCAAACCAACGGCTTTGTGAGCAACATCTCTTCACCCAAGCTGGAAAAATGTGTTTTTCACGCTACAACTGTAGAATTCCTGGGATATGTGATCACTCCCGATGGAATTTCCATGGATAGGTCCAAGGCACAGGCCATCCTGGATTGGGTAGCCCCAGGATCCATCAAGGAAGTGCAACAGTTTTTGGGCTCCGCAAATTTTTATCAGTGATTTATATCCTACTTTTCTACCGTGGTATCTCCCATAACTCGTCTCCTACGAAAGGGGGTTAAGTTCCTCTGGGATGCAGAAGCTGAGAAAGCCTTCCAACATCTTAATAACACATTCTCTGAGGCACCCATTCTCCATCATCCTGACCCTGCTCAGCCATTTTTTGTGGGAGCAAACGCTTCCCAAATGGCAGTGAGTGGTGTCTTGTCCCAACGAGATCCTGAGTCTGGGCATTTCCATCCAGTAGTTTACTTCTCAAAGAAATTGCTACCCGCAGAGCAAAATCACACTGTGGCGGAGCGGGAACTTCTGGCCATCAAGCTTGCCTTCCAGGAAAGGCGTCACCACCTACTAGGAGCTAGACACACCGTAACTATTTACACAGATCACTATAATTTACAGTTTTTTCAAGCGACCAAGGCCCTGACACCTCATCAATTATGTTGACTTCCATTCTTTAAAGAGTTTGACTTCGTAATCACCTATAGGCCCGGTACTACACCAAAAGGCAGACACGTTGTCTAGGATGGGTTTCTCCTCTAATGTTGCACTAGAACAGGTCAGAAGCATTATACCCCCAGAAAAAATCGTGGCTGTGTGCACTTCCCAAGAGTTCCTTGAGAAAATACGGGTAGCCCAACACAAGGTTCCCAGTTCAACTGATGTGTATGAAAAAGAGGGTTTACTATACCATGCTGATTAGTTGTACGTCCCTACCAAAGAAATACGGGATACAGTGTTACAGTGGGGACATGCTTCTGTCCTCCAGGTCACCCGGGTGAGAAAAAGATGGTAGATCTCTGTCAAAAATGGTTTCGGTGGCCCACACTTGTGCAGGATGTCAGAAGCTACGTCCAGACTTATTCCACCTGTGTCTGGGCTAAAACCCCACATATTCCAGCCACAGGATTGTCACTTCCCATGCCAATTCCGGTGGCCCCATGGCATACTACAAGTATTATTTCTGATCTCCCTGCTTCCAATGGACACAATGTCATATGGGTGGTTGTAGATTACCTAACTAAAATGGCTAATTTTGTTCCATTAAAATGCCTCCCTACGGCTTCCAAGCTCTCTGATTTGTTTGTCCAACACATTGTACAGCTTCATGGGTTGCCTACCACAATTGTTTCCGATCGTGGCCACCAATTTAGATCACGGTTTTGGCGTAGCTTCTGTTCCTCTGTCGGTATGGACGTCTGCTTGTCCTCTGCATATCATCCACAAACTGATAGGCAGACGGAACGTGCCAACCAATCGCTGGAACAAATCCTGAGATGTTACATTGACACATGGTCTACTGAGTGAGATAAGGCTTTACCTCTTGTTGAATATGTATATAACAACAGTGTCCACATGGTTACAGGAGTATCCCCATTTTACTGTTTGTTTGGTCTGCACCCAAGAATGCAACCTATAACTGGGTCCCAAACATCCACAAGATTTCCATCAGTACAGGAACACCATAAAGAGCTACAGTAGATTCAAAAACAAGTACAACACCATTTAAAAGTTCTACCAAGCTCAAGTAAAAACACAAGCAGACAAAAGAAGGAGACCTGCTCCCTCTTATCAGATAGGAGATCAGGTGTGGCTCTCATCAAAAAAATCTCAATCTTGCAGGACCCAGAAAATTAAACCCCTGATTTCTAGGCCCCTTTTGTATTGCAAAAATCATTAATCTTGTGGTAGTAGAACTGACATTGCCGGATGATTTCAAGGTACACCCAGTGTTTCATGTGTTGTTACTCCGTCCCTATTCCCCTGATACCCGCGATGCCCCGCCACCTCCCCCGATAAAAGTACACAGGCAATGGGAATTTGAAGTGGCCAAAATTCTTGACTCCAAGCGCGTCCTTGGTGTTCTACACTATTTATTGCCTTGGAAAGGCTATGAGCCTGAGGACAATTCCTGGGAACCCGCGTCCACAGTTCATGCTCCACGTCTTACTAAAAAATTCCATCTCCTGCATCCTTCCAAGCCCTGCCCTTTGAGAGGGTCCTTGGTGGGGAAGACTGTCAGGAATCCCCAAGGTGCCTCCTGCGTTATCTGTCAGCATCCCAGGGATTAGGGTTAAATCATATCTCTGTTCTTGGTTAATCCTTCATGTTTCTAAGTAAACATAATGTGCGGTGTTACACAATTGGTTTTATCAATGCTTGTTTTACCAAAGCTTGTTTGCTAATGTGAGCAGACTTTGTGATCTAAAACACAGCAACTGTTTTAACGTTGTTAAACAAGTTTTACATATCCAAATACAGGTATTGATGGAGTATGAGCCTAGGTGACTATGAAGAGAGCCCCAGGAGCAGGTAGAAGAAATACTCTGGGAGTAGTAAGAAAATCTTTTGAGGAGAGGCCCAGTACATTCTTGAATTGTAGATACAAAAATAAAAAGATATACCAGTGCTTACATCTATTTCTCCAATGTAATCATTCAAAAGAGTAAGAAAAAATCAGCATGGGAAGTTTGCCAGAAATACTTTTATCTTCCTTATGAATACTAGTTCATAAAGTGGTGACTAGAAATCAGAATGATAACATTTCTTTTTTTTTTTAAGGAAGTGTGGGCCTTCCTGGATGAACACAGTTTAAATCAGTTAATGCTGCATTTGAAGTGGGAATTTTTAGATCACTTTAATAATCCCAGTCTCTCTCATGTAAGGGCTTGAATACCAACATTATCACCCACCCCACCTCATGTGCATTATTAAAAATAACATTCACACCTGGCAGTATCTTGGTGTTGAATAACACATGGTTACTGTTGCCTGTCAGTTTTCTTCATTTTATAAACCCTGGAAGGATGAAATGCTGAGTAGAAGCAGCAGGATTCAAACATGTGAGTGGTAAGTCAAACACACATCCCTCAAGTGGATACATTAGTTTACTAAGGCACCAGACTAACACTATCTGTTTGGGCCTTCAGTATAACTATCATTGCACACATTACTGTGGAGACATGAATATGATATATATCGCACACTGTCACTGTGGGCCCTGATCATGACTATAATCACATACTGGCTCTTTGGGGACCTGAGCATCCCTGTAATCACACACTATGTCAGTGAGGACATGGGCATCAATATAACCAATATCACCCTAGCCTTGCTGGGAACTGAACATAACTATCATCACGCATTATCTTTTTGGAGCACAGGGGTAACACTATAATGACACATCATCTCTGTGGAGACCTGGTCTTCGATATGACCACAAGCTATCTTTGCTGGGACTTGGCCATCAATGTAATCAATCACACTCTTTCTTTGCAGGGAATTGAACATGAGTATCATCACACGCTATCTCTGTAGGGACCAGGGACTATCTATAATCACACGCTATCTCTGTGGGGACCTGGACATCAATATAATCAAGCATTAGTTTTGTGGAGACTTGAACATTATTATCATCACATACTATCTCTGCAAAGACATCAAAATGTCTATCATACAAGACTGCCCCCACAGGGACTTGAACTTGAGAGTCCTCAGAAACAATTTCTAGAGGTTCATAATCACAATCTGGGACTCCCTATTATCAGTCACTATCTACTTGGGGATCTGTGTTGATAATCACAGTATCTCTGCAGCACATGATCATGACTATAACCACTCATCTTTGCAGGTGTCTGGGCATCACTGTTATCACATACCATCTCTGTACAGACATAAGCATGATTAATATAATACACCATATCTCCTGGAACTTGCACATTGGTATGATAACACTCATTATTGAGGGATTTGAATATGACTTTGATCATGCAAAGTCTCTTAGGGGACTTGAACATGAATATAATCCACACTATCGCTAAACACTAGGGGTTTATTTACAAGTCCCATGTACCACAGGAGCACCACTTTTTTTTATGCTCCTGCAACGCACAGTGCAGACCCATATCTACAAGGCCATGTAAAGCCACCATGCATGACTTTTCATGGCCTTGTACATATGGTAGATACGCTGTGTTGCCTCAAACTGTGTCAGGGAGGCATGCCATGAGAATTGCTGTGGGTGTTCCCACTCAAAACACTGACAGTGCCCCAGATTTAGAACATAGAGTAAATCTGGGGCAGTGCCAAAAATCTACACCTCCACAGAACAGGCGTAATGAGGAGAAACATTTTTTCTTGTTTTTGCCTCTTCTTCACATGTGCTGCATTCTGCAGCACACACAGACCCAGGAGAACAGCTCTAGTGCTTATTTTTGCGCAGAAAGGAGTCCCTTCCTGCTAAAAACAATCCTGCCAACAACACAGACACCCTGCTTTGGCGCTCAGCTGCAATTTGTGCGCTGGCACTGTGTGAAATGGCAGGAATGCACAGTATCTTGCAGATATGGTGCATTCATGCCCTTTCAAATTGGCGTAGGACAGCACAGCAAAATTACTTGCTGCGCTGCCTACCCCAATTCTATTGTAGATAAGGCCCAAGATCTCTGTGGACCTGGAAACTACTATAATCAGACCCTGTCTTTTGGAGGGCTCAAACATAACTATCATCACACACTATTTCTGTGGGGACTTTATCATAACTATAGTCACACACTATCCGTGCGGCAGCATGGGCATAATTAATGACACACTATCTCATCTGAATTTTAAATAAGTTTCATCATACACTATCTTTGCGGGGACTTGAGTGTTAATATAATCACACACTATCTCTGTGGGGACCAGAACATGACTATAATCACACTGTCACTGTGGGGACCTGGGAATTACTATAATAACACACTATTTCTGCATGAATTGCAGCATGACTATCATCACACACTATCTCTAGGGAGACAAACATGACTATAACTAAACACTATGGGCCTTATTACGAGTGGATTGGTCTATAAACCACCACACTTGTGGTGGTGGTCTGGAACACCGCCAATTACAACTTGGCGGTTGTACCCCCGCTCCACCAGGACCTCGGATCCCAGCGGTCTGGAGGATGGTGTTGGTCCTAATCTGCCAGGCAAGCAGTGCTGAGCTGGGGATTACGACCCCCTTCTCTGCCCTTGGTTTCATGGCGGTTGCACCGCAATGAAAAGGCTGGGGGAAAACGGGTGCAGCGGGACCCAGCCCCTTGGCATGGGCAGTACACCGGCCACCCTGGTCAGCACCCCTGCAATGTTCACTGTCTGCTTTTCAGACAGTGAACATTGCGAGGGAGCTGGAGCACCCTGCAGGCGACAGCATTGCCGCTGGCTCAATTACAAGCCAGAAACAATGCTATAGCTTGTTTCCCACTAGGCTGGCGGGCAGAAACCTACGTTTCTGCCCGCCAACCTAGCAAGAAACCCTTAATTGCTCTGGAGGGTAGGACGTGATGTAGGCAGCTGCCACCTTGTCGGGAGTTTAGTGGACTGAGGTTTCCATCTGCCAAACTCATAATAGAGCCCTATATCTCTGGGAACCTAGTCCTGACTATAGGAAGACCCTATCTTTTGGAGGGCTTGATCACTCACTATCTATGTGGGGACTTAAACACAACTACAACACTATCTGTGCAGCAACCTCTGCATCACTCTAATGACGCACTATCTCATGTGAATTCAACATAACTATAACCATACACTACCTCTGCGGGGACTTGAGTGTTACTAAAATCACACACTATCTCTGTGGGGACTTGAGTGTCAGTATAATCACACACTATCTCTGTGGGGACTTGAGTGTTAGTATAATCACACACGATCTCTGTGGAGACTAGAACATGAGTATTATTACAGTATTACTGTGAGGACCTGGGAATTAATGTAATAACACACTATTTCTGCATGGTTTGCAGCATGGCTATCATCGTACACTATCTCTGCGGGGATCTGAACATGACTATAACTAAACATTATAGCTCTTGGGGCCTGGGCATTACTATAATCAGACCCTATCTTTTTGGAGGGTTCGAACATAACTATCATCAATCACTATTTCTACGGAGAATTGTACCTAACTATAATCACAGACTATCTGTGTGACAACCTGGGCATCATGCTAATGACATACTATCTCATGTTGCTTCAACATAATTATCATCACACGCTATATCTGTGGGGGCTTGAGTGTTAGTATAATCACATACTATCTCTGTGGAGACTTGAACATAAGTATTGTTACAGTATCACTGTGGGGACTTGGGAATTACTGAAATAACAAAATATTTCTGCATGAACTGCTGCATGACTCTCATAACATAATTACACACTGTCTGTGCAGCAGCCTGGGAATCACTCTTATGACACACTATCACATGTGAATTAAATATAACTTTTATCATACGCTATCTCTGCAGGGACATAAAGGTTAAAAACATCACACACTATCTCTGTGGGTACTTGAACATGACAATCACTGTTGGGACCTGGGAATTACTGTAATAACACACTATTTCTGCATGAATGGCATAATAACTCTCATCAAACATTATCTTTAAGGGGACGTGAACATGACTATAACTAAGCACTATATCTCTAGGGGCCTGGGCATTAATATACTCAGACCCTATCTTTTGTAGGGTTCGAACATTACTGTCATCACACACTATCTCTGTGAGGACTTGAAAATAACTATAATCACATACTATCTGTGCTGCAATCTGGCACCACTCTAATGAGACACTATCTCATGTGGCTTCAACATACGTATCATCACTTGCTATCTCTGTGGTGACTTGAGTGTTAGCATAATCACACACTATCTCTGAGGGTACTTGAACGTAAATATAATCTCACACTATGGTTAATGGGACTTGAGAGTGACTATAGTTAACCATTATATCTGTGAGGGCTTGTGCATCAATATAATCATGCACTAGCTCAGCAAGGGCTTGAAAATGACTATCATCACACTCTCTGACAGCTCTAGAACATTATTATATTTACATGGCATACCTTTGGGGAGTATTATTGCACAGACATACAAAGAAGATGATGCCTAGTGGTGAAGTTCAGTAGGGAATCTCAATTTAGCTTTCCAATCTGTCATGACCACACAAACTTGCCAAGTCAAATCAAAGAAGTGCATGAGAAAAGCAAAGAGATATCCTCAGTGGAGACAGCAAAGCCCAAACTGGAAGAAGGTTTGCAGAGTAATCTTGCGCTTATTTCAAAGGAAGAATCAAGAAGAGAAGATCGAAGATGGCCGCTGTGAGTCCTGAAGGTTAGTTACAGTTCTAGTCTTGCAATCGGTTGGTTGCTAGGTTACGAGCTCTCCACCTGGAAGCCTTGCACTTCAACTGAGGTCTGACAGGAATCAGCTGTGTGGAGAGAGAGCGCGCTTCAGAACAGAAACTCCTGTGAGGTAAAATTACATTTGAAGATTATATTACAGAAAACGGATAAATATTGTCAAGGTTTATTCGAAGAGTTTGATAGTAGACCGTTCCCGTGGAAGTCGGCAAGGCTACAGAGTTAATGTATGAATTAACCTTATGTTTACAAGGTTATTGTTTAAGATATTAAAGTCAAAGAAAAAACGAACTTTAAAAGAGCAAGTATATACAAATGTCACGGTTATAAACAAAGGCCAAGTTTAAAGGAGAAACGAACTGTTAACAAATAAGCATTTACAAATTCAATGGTAATAAACCAAAATAGAGTTTAAAAGAGAAACAAACTTAAATAAACAAGCATTTCCAACTACAAGTTATCGACAGATGTCGAAGTAAGGAAGGAGAAACGAACTTTAATAAACAAGCATTTACAAATACAAGTTATCAACAAATGTCGAAGTAAGAAAGGAGAAACTAACTTTAATAAACAAGCATTTACAAATACAAGTATTGACAGAAGTCACAATAAGACAGGAGAAATTAAATAACATCAGCTGATTTGAAGAACGCATTATCACCAACTATATATATATATATAGCAACATAAAACCAATCTCTAACAAAGGTTGAGAAGTTCTTCCAGAATCAGTAATAAGCATTTTTTAAGAAGAGCTATCATTTATAGAGAGAAGCAAGGCTACAGAGAACTCGGGGTGAGTGAAGAAATAATAGAATTAAAGAGAATTAAGTGTTGAGAGTAGAAAGTGAAAAACTGATGTTGTATGTCCCTAGTAATTGCGACTGTGACTCTTGCAGGTGCTGTATCCAATCTTAGATGTGAAGAGGCAGACTGAGTACTGGCGTTCATCATCTCTGTGGCAGTCTCTCTACCATCCCATTCCCCTTTCCCCCTCCGGGGTACTCAGCACGAAGGATTAATATTCGTTGTGAGTAGCTTGGGTCGGGACTGAGGAGTTATCTTCTGCTTCTGAGGAAATCGAATTGAAGTATCCTGACAGATTGAGGAGCCATCACCCTAATTTTAGGGAAAAAACAGATTTCCTCCTGAGCAGAATGGCAGAAGGAATTGATATAAAAGCATTAGCCACCGTTTTGGAAGGGTTACAGAAACAATTAAATAACACCATAGAAGAAACAGTCCAAATAAAACAGCGAATAAATGAGTTAGGGAACACCGCTAAATCAAATGAATCTGTGTTTTCACAAAACCCTAGCCTTTCACAGTCTGCAGGTATATCCACTCAAGTAATTCATGCGGTTTCCCCTATTATTCCTTTGGCTCAACCCGAGCGCTTCGGTGGGGATCCAAATAAGGCGCAGATTTTTCTGACCCAATGCTCATTGCATTTTTTATGTAGACCAGTCATTTTTTCCGAAGACCAGTCCAAAGTGGCATTTATATTGTCTTATCTGACAGGAGATGCGGCCGCATGGTCCATGCCAATAATTTCCAGAAATGATCCTGTTTTATATAATTTCCAAAATTTCAAGGAAGAGTTCTTAAGAATATTTGATCGGCGAACTGCAGCTCAAGCCACTGACAATGAACTACTGGAAATCAGGCAAGGTAATAAAGATCTAGTAGCCTATCTGTCTCATTTCAATAAACTCATTGTAGAGACTGCCTGGCCGGAGTCAAAAAGAGCCGCCATATTTTATCGTGGACTGAGAGATGAATTGAAAGATGCCTTAGCACAAGTTCCAAATAGACCCACCGAAATTTCGGAGTTAATTGATCTTGTGTTACAGATTGACCACCGGTTAACTGAACGAAGAGCAGAAAAGAGAAGAGAGTATCGACCATTTCCCCTGAGAATTGATCGTGTAAGAAATGATCATACGAGAGCCGGAGAAGGGATAACGATAGAAGAACCAATGCAAATTGGTTCCATCCGAGGTCCTTTATCTAAGGAAGAAAAAGAGAAAAGAAGAGTGAATCAACTATGTTCATATTGCGGTGCATCTGGGCATTTTGTTAAAAACTGTCCCAAGAAACCCAAAGCTCTTCAGTCGGGAAAAGGCCAGCTTCATCAGTAGAGGGAATTGCCCTGATAAAAGCAGAACCCAAGACAACTCCTTTAGATCAATGAGTGGCGAATACCTTACAAACCGCAGCGCCACATTTGGTACAAACAGTATCAGTTAAGACCCTTGAGAAGGAAATTCAAGGGATCTCAGTTATGATAGACTCTGGAGCTACGGGCAACTTCTGTGATATCAAATACGCTCGTAAAATGGGTATTCGATTTATCAAGATATCTACTTTGGAAGTAGTAAGAGCTGTGGATGGAACCAATCTTTCTTCAGGACCCATTTCCCATGAGACCGAACCAATTCAGATGCAAGGTTTTGGTGGACATCAGGAGCAGATAATCTTTAATTTGATAGATGCTCCACAATTTCAACTCATTTTGGGTCTGCCCTGGCTTACAGAACATAATCCACAAATTGATTGGAGCAAAAGAACGATCAAGATGAATTCCTCTTACTGCAAAGAGAATTGCTTTCATGATGGAGTGGAAGTGTCCACCAAGTCCCAAGCGGCCTGTTTATCATCACACTCTTCAATGATCTGTGCACTAAAGACAGCAGAAATCCCAAAAGAATATGAGGATTTAGTCACCGTTTTTGATGAAAAGGAGGCTGAGAAATTGCCACCACATCGACCCTACGACTGCAAAATTGAACTGGAGCCAGGTGCGATATTGCCATGTAGCAGAATATACGCATTGACCGAAGCAGAGAATCAACATTTAAAGGAGTATTTGTAACAATATCTTGCTAATGGTTTTATTCGTCCTTCTGAATCTCCAGTGTCATCCCCACTATTTTTCATACCAAAGAAGGATGGGAGTCTTCGAACTTGCATTGATTATCGAGCCCTCAATCAGGTTACCATCAAGAATCGATACCCACTGCCTTTAGTGTCAGTTTTATTAGATCACGTAAAGAATGCTAGAATCTACACCAAATTGGACCTGCGAGGAGCATATAATTTGATTCGAGTGGCTTCAGGGGATGAATGGAAAACCACTTTTCGGACTCGATACGGATTATTTGAATATCAAGTGATGCCTTATGGGTTATGCAATGCTCCCGCTGCCTTCCAGCATTTCGTTAATGATAAATAACGAGAATTCCTCGACCGGATTGCCGTGGTTTATATAGATGACATTTTAATCTTTTCCGACAATCTACAGGAGCACATTTCCCACATTCGATCCATCCTCACAAGGTTGCAAGAAAACCACCTCTATGTAAAATTGGAGAAGTGTGCATTTCATGTGGAACGAGTTGAGTTCTTAGGATTCATTTTGTCACCAGAAGGAGTTAGTATGGATCCTGCCAAGATAAAGACAGTGCAACATTGGCCTTCTCCTTGCAATGTCAAAGAGATCCAGAGTTTCTTGGGGTTCGCTAATTTTTATCGAAGATTCATATCCAATTTTTCTCAAACAGTTACACCCATTACTCGATTGTTGAAGAAAGGAGTGAAGTTTGAGTGGACAAAAGAAGCTGATAATGCTTTTAATTTTTTGAAGAATTCCTTCGTCTCAGCTCCAATCTTGCTCCACCCCAATCCAGATGAGCCATATTATGTGGAGGCAGATGCTTCAGATGTTGCCATAGGAGGTATCCTTTCCCAGCGTCATAAAGATACAGTTCAATTACATCCAGTGGCCTATTTCTCTCGAAAATTAACACCACCAGAGATAAATTATTCAATTGCGGATAAGGAGCTATTGGCAGTCAAAGAAACTTTTCGTGAGTGGAGGCATTACATTTTGGGAGCTAAGCATAAAGTGACCGTTTACACGGACCACCGAAATTTACAGTTTTTAAAATCAGCTCGAACTCTAACAGCTAGACAACTGCGTTGGTCCCTATATTTTGCAGACTT
Organism: Pleurodeles waltl; assembly: GCF_031143425.1. Lineage (NCBI taxonomy): Eukaryota > Metazoa > Chordata > Amphibia > Caudata > Salamandridae > Pleurodeles > Pleurodeles waltl. The sequence goes on along the minus strand of NC_090444.1, from coordinate 905,139,037 downwards.
TGATTTTGTTATCACTTTCAGACCAGGAAAAGTAAATGGGAAGGCAGATGCTCTATCTCGAATTGATACCGGTGCAGTTAAAGAGCCTCCAGAAAAAGAATTGATTATTCCACAAGAGAAGTTCATATCTGCCATATTGTATGAAAATTTAACCAAAGAAATTCAAGAAAACTTAACATTCGAAGGAATCCTGAAGTGGTCCAAAGAAGGCCAAGGAAGAGAAATCAAAAAAGGTTTGCCATACTTTAAAGGTGCACTGTATGTTCCGACTGTGGAGCTGCAAGAAAAAATTCTTCAGGCTTATCATGACGATCAATTGGCTGGACACAAAGGAATCCAAAAGACTCAAAATCTAATACAACGAGAATTTTGGTGGCCAAAAATGAAAACTCAGATAAGACAATATGTGTCAACTTGTGACAAATGTCAAAGAGGGAAATCAAATAGAACAGCTTCACAAGGTCTGTTAAAACCTTTGCCCACTGCACCCCATGCCTGGCATACTGTTACTATGGATCTTATAGTGGACCTCCCTAGTAGCCAAGGTTTTAACACTATCCTAGTTTTTGTAGACACTTTCACTAAAATGGCGCATTTCATTCCTTTGAAATAAATCCCTCGAGCCCCACAGGTTGCACAGTTGTTTACACAACACATAGTACGCGCCCATGGTATCCCAAAAATTCTAGTTTCAGACAGGGGGTCCCAATTTGTTTCTCGCTTTTGGAAGGCCTTTAGTAAAAGATTAGGAATTGATTCTTGTTACTCTACCAGTTACCATCCTGAAACCGATGGGCAAACAGAGAGAGTGAATCAAGAGTTAGAACAGTATTTAAGACTCAATTTATTCGATAAAGAGAAGGAATGGCCTGAGTTGATGTGGGCAGCTGAATTTGCTTACAATAATGCTGTTCATTCCACTACTGGGTTCACCCCCTTTTATCTGAACCATGGTAGACATCCTAATGTAATGTTGGGTAAAGAAGATGATTCAGTGCCTGCAGTAGAAGAGATGGTGAGGGATTTGCAGACCACGTTATTTAGGGCTAGAAAAAACATCATTCAAGCAAAAGACTCATATAAGACTCAGGCTGATAGAAAAAGAAGAGAGAGCCCCATTTATTCGAAAGGAGACAAAGTTTGGTTATCCACTCGTCATTTACGTCTCAAAGGAAATCGCAAATTTCAGCCACGATTTATAGGCCCATTCAAAGTTGACAAGATGATCAATCCAGTGGCAGTTAAATTGCAGTTGCCAGCTCATCTAAAGATACATCCTGTTTTCCATGTCTCCTTGTTAAAGAACAGTCCTCCAAATTTACGTCAAAACTCCCCTCCAATTCCTATCCAGATTAGCTCTGCAGAAGAGTATGAGGTCAATCAAATCTTAGATTCCAAAATCCGTAATGGCCAGCTTTATTATCTAATTGATTGGAAAGGTTATGGTTCAGAGGAACGATCCTGGGAGCCGCACAAGTATGTACATGCTTCAAGATTAGTGAGAAACTTTCATAGAACCTACCCAAGCAAACCTAAATTGGAGAACTGTTCCTTGAGGGGGAGTACTGTCATGACCACACAAACTTGCCAAGTCAAATCAAAGAAGTGCATGAGAAAAGCAAAGAGATATCCTCAGTGGAGACAGCAAAGCTCAAACTGGAAGAAGGTTTGCAGAGTAATCTTGCGCTTATTTCAAAGGAAGAATCAAGAAGAGAAGATCCAAGATGGCCGCTGTGAGTCCTGAAGGTTAGTTACAGTTCTAGTCTTGCAATCGGTTGGTTGCTAGGTTACGAGCTCTCCAGCTGGAAGCCTTGCACTTCAACTGAGCTCTGACAGGAATCAGCTGTGTGGAGAGAGAGCGCGCTTCAGAACAGAAACTCCTGTGAGGTAAAATTACATTTGAAGATTATATTACAGAAAACGGATAAATATTGTCAAGGTTTATTCGAAGAGTTTGATAGTAGACCGTTCCCGTGGAAGTCGGCAAGGCTACAGAGTTAATGCATGAATTAACCTTATGTTTACAAGGTTCTTGTTTAAGATATTAAAGTCAAAGAAAAAACGAACTTTAAAAGAGCAAGTATCTACAAATGTCAAGGTTATAAACAAAGGCCAAGTTTAAAGGAGAAACGAACTGTTAACAAATAAGCATTTACAAATTCAATGGTAATAAACCAAAATAGAGTTTAAAAGAGAAACAAACTTAAATAAACAAGCATTTACAACTACAAGTTATCGACAGATGTCGAAGTAAGGAAAAACTAACTGTAATAAACAAGCATTTACAAATACAAGTTATCAACAAATGTCGAAGTAAGAAAGGAGAAACGAACTTTAATAAACAAGCATTTACAAATACAAGTTATCAACAAATGTCGAAGTAAGAAAGGAGAAACGAACTTTAATAAACAAGCATTTACAAATACAAGTATTGACAGAAGTCACAATAAGACAGGAGAAATTAAATAACATCAGCTGATTTGAAGAACGCATTATCACCAACTATATATATATATATATAGCAACATAAAACCAATCTCTAACAAAGGTTGAGAAGTTCTTCCAGAATCAGTAATAAGCATTTTTTAAGAAGAGCTATCATCATCAACACATAGCTTTATTCGGTTACTTTCAACCATAAAAGCAAAAACAACCAACAATTGAATGAAAAGAAAATAGGAATTAAGTTAAAAAGGGATAAGAAAAGTAAAAAAACATATGTTTCAGCCTTAAAACACATAAAATTACTTTCCTTAAAAATGCACCTAACCCCCTAATACCTATCATTTAAATTAAACATGGGGTTTTATTTCAGTCTAGGTGTATAGTTAAAATTTAGCAGCTAAAACATTTTTTTTTTTTTTTTTAATTTGTTCCTCATCAACATTTTTCCCCAGAAATGTAATACGTATATGCCAAGCAGCTACAATATACTTGCTAACTGCACAGGATAGGGGGAGAGAAGTTTCCCTCATCATGATCCTTAAGGCAACAATACAGTGTCTTGCCCCCATATTCCTGCACACAGGTCGTAACCACTTCCGTCGCGCAGTCAAATAAGCAGGGCATATAAACATAAAATGTACAATAGATTCTGAAATGTGATTACAACTCGGACAAAGATCAGGTCTTGGAGTCGCACTCCGCGTACTGCCATAGGATTTAAGAGGCAGACAACCATATCTGAACTGAATATATAGGGGGTGATTTTAACCTTGGCGGACGGCGGAGGCCGTCCGCCAAGGTACCGCCGTGAAATGACCGCACCGCGGTCAAAAGACCGCGGCGGCCATTTAAACATTTCCGCTGGGCCGGCGGGCGCTCTCCGAAAGAGCGCCCGCCGGCCCAGCAGAAATGCCCCTGCAACGAGGACGCCGGCTCAGAATTGAGCCGGCGTAGTTGCAGGGGTGCGACGGGTGCAGTTGCACCCGTCGCGTATTTCAGTGTCTGGAAAGCAGACACTGAAATACTTTGCGGGGCCCTCTTACGGGGGCCCCTGCAGTGCCCATGCCATTGGCGGGTTTCCCGCCATGAACAGGATGGCGGTAGGGGGTGTCTGAATCCCCATGGCGGCGGAGCGCGCTCCGCCGCCATGGAGGATTCAATGGGGCAGCGGTAAACCGGCGGGAGACCGCCGGTTTACCCTTTCTGACCGCGGCTGAACCGCCGCGGTCAGAATGCCCTCGGGAACACCGCCAGCCTGTTGGCGGTGCTCCCGTGGTCGGTGACCCTGGCGGTCACCGGCCGCCAGCGTCAGAATGACCCCCTTAGACTCTTACTTAATGGGTCAAGAATTGTATCCATAAATGGTTCCAGATACGGGTACCATTTAAAATCAAAGAATTGTGAAGTCAATCTGCCGTGTGTTGAGCACAGCAGGTAGTTTTCCCTGACATATTTCCAGTAAACAGTTTTCAGATGATTCTTCTGATCATTCCTTATACTTTCTGGATGACTCCAAAACTCACTAAGACCCAATCTATGAAACCATTTTGAGATGTGGTTAAACCAGGAAATGGTAAGTACATTTGGTCTATCTAGAATGTCTTGAATAGACTCCTTGTATGTGGATAGCTCAGGGGTGGTCCATACACGGACCCAGAAAAGCAATGGTCGTAGGGCAATTACATCTGAGATGCGTGAAAGGCCAAGGTCTCAGAACATTGGCAGCAGTGGGGTACTGCGAGGACAGGCCAAAGTTGACCTTACAAAGTTGTTTTCCCCCACTGCAAGCTTGCCAGTGTTCGAGGACCCCCAAATTTCTGCCCCATAGACCGCAGCGCTCTGTGCCTTTGCTCTGTAAATTTTAATAGTTGGAGTAATCACTCTCTCAGAGGTAGACTTGTGGAAGCGTAAAATGGCCCCAGATCTCTGTGCCAGAAGAGCTAAGCTTTTATCGATTTGGGCCCCCCAATGCAGATTGTTGCTATTTCTCACCCCCAAATAATCTATGGAGCTTACCATACCTAGGGGGGTTCCATTATAGAAAATTGAGTATCTCTTAGTGGGGCCACAGCCCAGGGTCATAAGTTTAGTTTTGCTATGGTTGAGTTCAAGTCCATAGTCACCACAAAACAAACCAAACTTATCCACAAGTACCTGGAGATCCATAGGAGTTCTGGAGATCAGGAGGGAATCATCAGCAAATAGCAAGGATTATTCAAGGATGGAGCATCATTTTGGCAGTTGGTAACAACTTGCACCACCTCATTGATAAACAATGTAAATAGCGTTGGGGCAAGAACACAGCCCTGGCGCACTTCTCTCCTAATATCTATTTTGTCGGTGAGTTCCCCCTGATTACCCCATCTGACTTGTGCAAATGTTTTTTCATGTAATCTTTGAAATAAATGCACTAAGTTTCCTGGGATACCGATTTTGTTTAATACTCCCCATAGTTTCTCTCTTGGGACAAAATCGAATGCAGATCTTAGATCTACAAAAGCAACATAAAGTTTTTGCTTGGATAGGGTGACATACTTCCAAAATAGTAATGACAGCCTGAAGACTTGGTCCATGGTGTTAGTTTTAGGCCGAAAACCGGCCTGTAAGGGGGATAAAATTTGGTTGTCTTGGATCCAATCGGTAAGCCTATCTAAGATTTGCTTAGCAAACGTCTTCTGAGGGATATCGATAAGGCTGATTGGTCGATAGTTTACAGGTGAACCTGCATCACCCTTTTTGTGAATCTGTATTATTTCTGCGCCACGCCAAGAATCTGGAATAGGGCTACCAGCTGCTATGGCATTAGACAATAAATTGATGTACCATGCCCATTTCTTTGGTTCTGATTTAAACAGGTCCCCTGGGATCTTATCTGGACCAGGGGCTTTGGCTGGCCTCAGAGAATTGATTGCAGCTGTTGTTTCGGCTAAGGTAAAAACAATGCTCTCAGTTGAAGTCTTGTTAACAGCCCAACACTCATCATATCCAGGGTCCTTCAGAGCTTGCGGTGCAGGCAGAGCATAAATTCCAGAAAAATAGGACACCCATCTTTCGGGCTGTATGTACATACCAATGTCATCATTGCCCCTTTTCGAACTAGAGGTCAACAGCCGCCAAAAGGAACTATCATCTTTGTATTTGACTGCTGCAAGCAGCTTCTGCCATATCTCATTATCCCAGTCTTTTTTTCTTGTTTCAGGGCATTAGCATACCTACGTCGGGCCTCTTTAATAGCCACTTGGGTAGAGTTTTTTACAGCCTCGTTTAAATTAGATCTTGCTCGCACACAATCCTGATTATACCAATCCCTACGAGGGGTGTCAGCAGGTCTCAGTTTGGAAGGGATTTCCCTATAGAAGATACCCTGTAGGGAATCCACCAATTTAATGTGGATAGCCATAATGGGAATATCAGAGGCTTCTTGTTCCTCATAATCTACAAAGAGTTTTAAAAAAGATAAATATATTTCCCCAATCAAATACGGGTTGGATTCAACCTCTGGCCAGCAGACCCGAGAACGTCTATGATTCAGGTAAGGGAGTGGGACGTTAGTGATCGTTGTGTGCTGGACTCTTAAAAATGCATGGTTGGTCAGTACAATGCACAGATGATTATGATCGCTATCCAAGCGAGGTAAAATTTCCATGTCCAGTGAACTTGACCATAGCCTAATGTCCACCAGAATATAATCAATAGTACTAAAGGAAAGCCCTCGCTTGAAAGTGATGGCTCGCTCTGAATCAGATTTAGTGCGGCCGTTACATTCTCTCAGGCCATATTTCAGACAAAGGGAAGACAACTGAGATGCAACACAGGAAACGGGCAAAAACGCCATTTCCTTAGATTGGGGAATACCCCAATATTCGTCCTCCTCAGTAGTCAGATTGCTGATGGTGTTGTCCAACACAAAGGAACAATTAAAATCACCTGCTATAATCAGAAGATCTGAAGGGTCCAGAAGCTCTATATAATCCGTCAGCTGGGTGAGAACAATTGATTCTGACCCACGGGGAACTGATCTTGCATAAGTATTCAGAACTATCATCCTGAATCCAGGTCGGAATGTGAGTTGCACACCCAGCAGATCATATGAATTAAACTTTATCATGGAGTGGTCACATTCTAGCTTATTGTTCAATAAAATCATTAACCCTCCTATCTGTCTTCCAAAGCCACCAGAGGCAGGTTGGGCAGTAGAAAAATAGGTTGTAAAGCCTTGTATGGATAACTGTTCTGCAGTCCAGGTTTCCTGAAAAAGACAGATATCTTGTTTATTAACAAGGCTTACCCATTCAGGGTCATCCAACTTTGACTTAATTCCTGCAACATTCCAAGATATAATATTGATTTTGGGAGGCGTAGATATTGACTTAGTTCTCATTAGGGAGGCGGGAGATGGAGTCCCTATAAGTTGACACTCATCATTTATTATTTTAGGAAGTACTATGCAGGGGGCAATCAGTCAGTCTAATTCAGAAGGTAAGGGTTCTCAGATTTTGATGTTGCAGAATTATCTGAAGAAGAAATAACCCCGGCTACAATAGTTCCAGATGTTCCAGATGTACAACATCCTCTACATAGCGGGGCCCCAGGCGGCTGACTACTAAGTCTAAGATTCGATTCCCTACCTGTACATAATGTACCTGTCCGTGTATCAAAGGCCAGGAGATCATTGAGTAAACTACTATCATTAAAAAGAATCGAAATATAATCAAATTCCACCCTAACTGATTATATCTGTGGGCCTCACATATATCAGACCGGATAACAGAGAGACAGTTCCTCTGGGAGCGTATCCAATGAATGACTTTATTAATTAGAGAGTCACTCGACTCTCTATTGCCCTGAGGTAGCTTTGGCACCCTAGTCAAATATATGATGCCGTCTTCCCTCCTCCTTCTTAACCTTCCCTTGAGGTCACAGGTCTGCGAGAGTGTCAAATAATCAGGGTGAGTGGCTGAACGGGAACTAACACAACAACTTGCTGCAAAGGGCGTTCCTCCTAGGTTTAACTGAGAGGTTTTTGGGCGAGGAGTACCTTTGTCCCCCCGTCCAAAGATGGATCCACACTTGTTTACACCTAATTTTTGAACTCACTCATGGGTGGAAGACAAGGTCTGACAGGCAGACCTACCATGCCTTGGGGAGCAACCGTTACTTCCCCTAGCGATGTTATGTGTAGAAGAAGATGTCAATTTATCACCTACGGTAAGAGGACTAGGTTTTTTAGTTTCCATCAATAAATCAGAGGAAGGAACAAACTCATATGGCACAATGCAATTACAACCAGACTTTTGATCATGGAGTCCAGCGATTTTGTTCATCAAAGATACCAACAGACACTTAACGTCATCTAATTTCTGAGAAATGATAGCCAACTGAGAAGCTTCGTTGTTGCCCATCTTTCCATCCAGAGAGTCTTTGTCAGTTCCTTCTACAAGTAAGGTTTGTAAATGTCCAGGACTTACAGAATTAGAGGACAAAACCGAAAACCTATTTGAACAAGGAATGATAATAGGAGGTGGAGACGTGCACCTCAAATAAGGTGCACCTTCTACAGGTAAACATCCATTTGTTTCCACCAAGGATGGTGAAATCTCCAAAAGTGAAGGAATTACACCCTGTGAGTGAGGAGGGGGGTGTAAATCAGCCTTGACCTCTACTCTATGCATCTGTGTTTTTTTCTTAAAGAGATCAGGAATCTTTTTGGGAGGAATGGTATCCGGTATGGAAAGGCCAGCAACAGAAGGACTCCTCAGTATAGCCTCAACCTCTTCAAACAATTAATCAATTGTTTTGAATTGCTGTAGATTTGTAGTAGAACATCCCTCCACTTTCCCAACAGAACGTTTCTTGGGTTTTTTAACCCGAGACTGGGGTACTGATACATCATCGGCCTTCCTCTTCCCCATATCGTCTATCCAATGGCCCAGCTGAATAATTTCAAACACGTCTGAAAGAAAAGAACGAGTGGTATCAGGAAGAAAAGAATCCCCTAGAAGCGAGAGGTAATAGAGACTTGCTCCACTGGCCCCTTTGGTGCCAAGTGGAGCTCGTGGTCAAGTAAAACTAGACAAACTGAGCAAAGGAAATTCCTGAGACCTCTATACCAGGACCAAATATCAGAAAAACAAAACTTTGGGGGTGTGGCCCAGCCCAGTCTCCTCCTGGCGATGACGGGTGCAGGACGGGCCCGCCCTTGGCCCGGGCTTTGCCCGGGCGCCGCCCGCGCGGCGGGAGCTCTGTTCAAAGTTTAAAGGGCTCCTGCCCTGACTGCTCCTCCCACAGGTGACGCACTTCCCGCGGCGGCGGGAGCGCTGTTCAAAGTTTAAAGGGCTTCCCTGACTGCTCCTCCCACAGGTGACGCGCTTCCCGCGGCGGCGGGAGCGCTGTTCAAAGTTTAAAGGGCTCCTGCCCTGACTGCTCCTCCCACAGGTGACGCGCTTCATTTATAGAGAGAAGCAAGGCTACAGAGAACTCAGGGTGAGTGAAGAAATAATAGAATTAAAGAGAATTAAGTGTTGAGAGTAGAAAGCGAAAAACTGATGTTGTATGTCCCTAGTAATTGCGACTGTGACTCTTGCAGGTGCTGTATCCAATCTTAGATGTGAAGAGGCAGACTGAGTACTGGCGTTCATCATCTCTGTGGCAGTCACTCTACCATCCCATTCCCCTTTCCCCCTCCGGGGTACTCAGCACAAAGGATAAATATTCGTTGTGAGTAGCTCGGGTCGGGACTGAGGAGTTATCTTCTGCTTCTGAGGAAATCGAATTGAAGTATCCTGACACAATCTGACCACATTGCAGGATCTTTGATCTAAAATTTTGTTAACTATGTGCTTTCCCTTGACTCTTGAGGTTTGTGAGCACCAAGTAATATGCTATATATCTGTGAATCCTTTCCATGGACTTGATATTTTATAGTTTTCTGTTGAGAAACATTATCATAAAGTTCCATTTTCTGTGTGCTCCTAGGACATAATGAGCTATTTATATATGGCAAGACTATAAGGTAATTTAGGCAAAAATAACTTTTTGTCATGTTTTTATGAATGTATTCAATCACAAGTGATATTTATTGAGTAAGTCCCTGCAAGGATGGTAACACATGTTCAGGTCCCCACAAAGGGGGTTCTATGTGTGTGATTAAATAACAACGTATTTACAGATTTGAAGCAAGACCCTGTATTTTGAATTTTTTCTTAACATTTTTCTGTTATTGGTATATTTGTAAAACATTAGGAAAGGGTAGTCCCCACAAGGCAGGTGTCCACGCATAGTCCCCACAAAGAGGGTAACACGTGTATGTGTGTGAGTGTGTGTGTGTCTCTCTCTCTCTCTCAGGGATAGGGTGACCAGATGTTCAGAACTAAAATCTGGGACAGCCATTGACATAGAAATAGGACTAAATATTCACACTGCACTGACCAGTAGCAACACGTAGTCCTATTTCTATTTCTATTTCTTTTCCTATACATTGTAATTGTAATTGTAATCGTATTTATATAGCGCTTACTACCCCTGACGAGGCGTTGAAGCGCTTTTCGATGAGTAGCACGCTACTCCGGAACCCAACAAGAATTAGTGATGGATTAGTATCGTTAAATAATGAGTACAGTTTTAGTATTATTATGAGTTAATTTGAGCCACGGATATGAGAGTTTGTTAGTTAGACTGGAGTAATGGAGGGGTGGAGGAGGAAATAAATCCAGAGGTGTTAATTGGGAGTATATCCTTCATTTACTCAACCCAAAGGCTTGGGATGAGTAAAGGGGGGTGGAGGGGGAAGAGAATGTGGAAGGGTTAGGGAGAGCATAGTAGCAGGGTGAGATGAATGCAGGAGAATTTAGTAGGGTTGTGTGGGAGGTCACAAAGGTAGAGTGAGGTTTGGTGAGTTAGATGTGGAGGGAAGAGCTTAGGCAGAGATATTTAGGAGATGAAAGTGGTAGAAGGGATTTGGGATGAGTCAGAGTGAGAATGGAGGATAGTTTGATAGAGACATGACATAAGAGTGATGAGTAGATAAGTGTGATAAGATGAGAGCAGGGATTCATAGATATCTAGTATTGCAACCCAAAAAACCAGGAGCCATGCAATGATCTTTCTTTCTGATAAAAAGCGGTCCTGTTCCATGTATAGCTTTGTGGGTGATACAAAGCAGCTTGAAAGTGCATCTTCTGGCAACGGGTAACCAGTGTAGTGCTCTCAAGGCAGGGGAGATGTGTGCTTGCGGCTTTATATGTAGTAGTAGCCTGGCTGCGGAATTCTTGATTCGTGATGGGTCATGGGGGAAACGTCTCCAACAACCTTGTGTGCCTTTGGCAATGTGATTGTTACTAGTGTGTCTTTGTGGAGATGTCCTCATGCTTCTGCGCATCAACAACGCAGCACCTGAATCGGAGGTAAACGCAGTGGGCTCGTTTTGGAAAGCTGTCCATCATCCTGGTAAAAGGGGGGAATTCCTTTGCCTACTACGAGGGTGGACGGGGCGTGGCTCACCGGGCAGAGCTTACAGGTGACTTATAAAGGGAGAACCTTCTACTCTGTTTCATATATATAAAATGTGTATTTGGACAGCTATGTATAACACACCGGCAACATGGCCAGGGAAGTCTAATTTTCATGCTACCGAAACACACACCTCTGTAGCATGAAAATTAAATACTTCCTCAGCCATGCTGCAGAGTGTTGCAATGAGACCTTTGTTATTCTGGCCTCATGTGATGGGCTCCCCAGGGGTTTATTTGCCCCCCCCCACCATTAGGTCCTGCTGTGCTGCCTGAATTAAGTCATATAGCACAACAGGAGAGTATTTTAAACAAAACTCTGTCTGTAGTGTCAGGAGAGTGCCGGTGTGAACATGAGCCTTCACAGCACAGTGATTAATGTGCGGGCTCATCTGACCCTCTCCCAAAACCAGGACATTTGTCTATTTTTCTATCAAGTGTCAGGACATCGGGACAGTCATCAGAAAATTGGGACTGTCCGGGCAAATCTGGGAGGTCTGGTCACCCTAGTCAGGGGGTGAGAGAATGCCTGCTTGAACACATGCAAAGAGAGTGTCTACCATAGGCAAGCATCTGCTGACGATTCCTGACTTGGCAAATGAGTTAGACGTACATGCAAATCTTGACAAAGTATGGCAAAATAAGACCATTCTTGGCATAGCACCGCTAATGAAGAAATATCCATGTCATACTGCTCCCACACCATGCCTAGAACGGCCTTCCCACTTATAACATTACATTTCTGACAAATGGCTATTTCTTGCAATTTATTGCCACCTTACATTTATTTGCCACCTTTGCTATATGATGGCCACCCTTGACATGACTGATGTCTCTGGAATTTGCAAAACATCACGGTATGCCATTGTCATCTCTAACATATTCTCTATTCATTTGGCATAAAATTGCCACCTCCTGGCAAATGATCGTCAGCACTGGAATGTCATGGACATCAATAGCATATATTGGCAGTTTTATGTATCTTGGGCATCCTTGGCATTTGTGACTCTCACTGCCATATCATAGACACCCCTGGTAGATCATGGAATGAGGATCCCAATCAATCTCTTTTGTGACCATCTGCTTCACATGGTCATCATCCTTGGGACATTTTCCTGTCTCTGACATTCTGAGATCATTTATAGTATCTGTCACTCCCCCTTGAATACTGTGGTCTATCTTGTCACATCAAAGCCAGTTCTAGGGCATCATAGCCATTCCTAGCATTAAATGGCCATCTTTTTAAAATGGCAAGAGCATCCTTGGGATATGCATGCTATCCGTGGGTTCTGAAGGCTATTACATGTATCAAACGACCCCAACTGGCCTATAATGGAGATGAATTGGAATGTGAGGGTGAACCTATAAACTGAACATCAACTTGGTGGTCTTGCCATTGGTGCTTGCAAGCCAACAGTGGCATTTTTTACTTTTTAAAATCTACCCTGTAGCCTTGCATCCCTTATTTGAAAAGAGGTTCCTTACCACACAAACTAGCTTTATGTATGCAGTCACTGAAGCTTAGCAATAGAGCCAGTCAGTGGTTGTGCCAGCTTTTCCTTTAATCTATTTGGTTCATGTTTGCAAAAGCAGACCTATTCAAATGGCATGTCTTTGCCTGAAAGAGGCATCTTTGGTATTGTACACACAAAAGGTGATGGGAGAAATGGTTGCAAATAGTTTAACCCACTGGCATTTGCTCTGTGTAGCATTCCAACCCATTATTTTTTGCTCAATGTGCCACACTGTTTAGAGGCCCGCATTATGTAAATCAGTGCTGACCCTGTGCCTCTTGGTATTAGTCCACTCTGAACTGTCAGATGAGGCACTGTCCAGAAATGAACAAAAGCAACTCCAGATCGGTGTTGGCCTTGTTATGTGTCTTCAGTGAGACAGAGCGTGGATAATGTGGAACAGCAAGCAAGGGACATGCAGCTGGGCTTGCCCTTAGCCTGCATTCTGCTCTTCTAAGAACAGCCATCTTAAGGAAATAAAAAACCTCTGAGTACATTAAATCCATCGGAAAGTTGAATTATACTCCAGATATCGCTTCCGTAGGATCAGCAGCAGGCACCCAAAATTACACTCAAGTTGCTGTCATGTAGCGTTTTCTACCCCTGAAAATCCTTCTGAAGATGGTCTGGGAAGTAGAATAGTGTTGAATACAAAGTGGAGCTCATAAAAACTTACCCATATGGAACCCACAGGAACTGTGTACTCATGTAGAATCTAAACTGGTGAACCACTGGCTAATAATTAATGGGCTACTTGATTCTCAGTACTCTCATCTGCACAGTATCTTCCTTTTTGGAAACATGACTCAGTTTTTCTCATCCGAATTTATAAATTTTGTTTCCTGTGACCACTGGTGCATTCTAAAAGCTTCTGAAGACCTCTACAATGCTGACTACCTAGGTTTATCATGACTAGGTACCTGTAGGTGAATGGAGGCTGGCTTAGAAGGTGAAAGAATGACCATTTCTATTTCTTTAAGTGATTAAAAGCTAAAGAGTAACGATAGGTCTCAATAGAAATAAAGATGATGCAGAGCCAGGCACCAGGGAAGACGGTGGCTCCTTTCTAGAGCAGGAGCAACGGAGACAGGGAAACGTTCCAGAATGCATTTTCTCTGAACTCCAAGTAATAAATAAAAGAAGATAAAGATGTCAGAAGCAGTGAGGACACGTGGGATTTATTGCTTGAAAGCAAATCACTCTGTAACTGAAGGTAAAGCTTAAGGAAATGTTGATCTGAAAAGCTTAAAATGGCGACCTGCAGATAAAGACGAAGCATCCTTTCTAAAGGAAGGTGAACTGCTCCCTTTTTTTTCCTCTTTCTCTTTTACTGATCACATACTTTTACTGGAAAGGTAAACGAATATTGGAACATTATCTTCATATTTTCTAGAGAAATACATGGCTTTTATCTGATCTTGAAGTCTGAATAATTACTTGTGGAATCGAGCAAAGGGAAAACAAATCATTTTGCAGAGCAAATAGGTTAAGTTAACTGCACTTGCTACTATTTAAATGATTTTTGGGCACCTCTAATTGTGTTTTTTCAGTTAAAATAAACAAGAAAAGGTTGATTTTGAGGATTCCCTTCTTTTTTTCCGTCTCTTATGAAGAGCCCCAAATATGTTAAAATACTTTGAGCTTTGAAAACAAGTTGCACTATCTGAGAGATCCCTCAAGTCTGCATGATTAATGGAAATTTTGGAAATTAAAAAGAGAATAGAAAAATGAAAAGTGTGTGTGCTTACTAGAGAAAATGACTCCTGTGTTTTCAGACCATACAAAAATCACCTGAAACTGGATGAAGCTTGGAGGAAGAATAAAAGATATTTCTCATGTCAGAATCTAAAGCGATAAGACAATTATCATATAGTACTGCTTTGTTATCGAAATGGGGTATCACTGACTTCAAATGTAAAATGTCTGAATCCACCAAACTACCTTCCTCAGCTATGGACACAATACTGAAAGACCTGCTAGATATAAAAATCCTCAATTACGTCTATAAATAATGCATTCTATGCAAATACCATGGAAGTACAAGGATTAAGAAGTGGTTACTAAATTTCATTCCCGTATGCAGACAATGGATAATCGCATCGTGGATATTGAGTCTCGTCTCGATATGACTCCTGACAAAAGTCACGATATCTAGTATTTGCAGCAGAAAATGATTGACTTAGAAGACCGCAGTGGGAAGAATAATCTTAGAATCATAGGTCTTCCGGAACAAATAGAGAAAGACGACATTCAGAGGACCCATCATGTCTGCTCCTGTACATCAGATCGTTCTACAAATCCTCAACATATTTTAGCCTGCTGTTTGCGACATCAACAAGCTCATCAAATTATTATGTTAGCAAGGAAACATGGTCCTTATGCATATGAAAAATCCCAAGTTCTTATCATTGCAGACTTTTCATCACCCACTAATCTTAAAAGGAAACAATTTTTAAATGTATGCACAAGACTGAAGAAGGTAGGCATAAAACATGGTATTTTGGAACCTGCTACTATGATTGTGGCTTTTCAAGGGAAAACCAAGGAGTACTTTGATCCTGATGCTGATCAAGATAAATGTGAGACTGTTCAACGGCAAAGGTCTCATGGCCATAAACTTAAAGCATGGAAGTAATATCAACCTAGAGCTAAATCTAGATCACCTTTGAAACCTTCATTATGATAGATACAATAATCCTTTGCACTCTTCTTTTCTCTTTAAGTTCTGAAGTTTTCTGCATCATGTTTTCCTTTCGTTTGGATTTAGAGTGTTTTTAAAGATGTCCTCCCCTTGGTGTCCTCTTTTCCTTCTATGTGGCTATATCTTAACATGTTTTCAGATACTTTATTTCATTTCATATTTTAATTGACACTACTACCCTTGTCTCTGTTCACCACTCCGCTGCGTAATTTGTCTATCCCCTCAGTTTAAAGATTTAGTTGTTCAGTGTACGTAATTGTCTTATCACTTAGTGTTGGGCAATTTAATTTGTACTGATCCTTTTCTTAAATAATAATTACTTATTTAAATGTATCCCTAATATTTAACTTGATTCTATACCAATATTTCCTTGCCTCTCCTCCTATTCATTCTCATTTATTTGTATTGATACATTCTAATGTTTTTATTTCTTTTTCTCTCCCTTTTATATTTTCCCTCTCCTATATATAAACTGTTTCTATAAATTTATAATCTTACTTTTCTATGTTCCTATAAACTTTCTTATTCTTATCAATCTTTTTTCTTTTTTACTTTGAATATGTCAGGCCATAAGATGAAACCTTTAAATGTTGTTTCTTTAAATGTTAATGGTTTAACACATTTCATTAAGAGAAAGAAAATACTTAATTTTCTTGGCCAACGAAAACCAGATCTTGCATTGTTACAAGAAACTCACCTCACTGTGTCAAAAAGCGAAAATTGAAAAGAGATTGGATTGGTCAGGTTATACATGCTACCATAACTCATAACAATCTTAACAATGATAACACTCCTATTCGTAAATTTTGGGGTAGCTATTCTTTTTCATAGAAACCTGCCATATAAAGTTTTTCAAACATGGATAGATGACAATGGTAGAGATGCATTTGTTAAAATTCATGTTAGAAATTAATTCATGATTATTGGTATGATCTACACACCCACTGACTCAAAAACGACATTTATTTCTTAGATTAGTAGATTATTGTCCTCTTTTGGCACTACACAACTAATATAATAATTGGGGTAGATTGGAATGTCACTATAGATCCATCCATTGACAGATCAGGTAAACCTGATACCTATCACGCAATTGACAGACATATCTTAAAAGATACTATGGAAGATTTTGCACTACAAGAACCATGGAGATTATTACATCCAGATGACAGAGAATATGCTTTTAGGTCTTGTTCTCTTTTAATTAGTTCTAGAATAGATTACTTCCTGATATCTTCTACAACACTACAGTTCATAACACATGCAGGAATTATTCCATGCAGCCTTTCAAATCATGATCTAATAGATATACACATTAATGGCGGACTAGCACAGACCCCCAAATCCAATTGGAGATTTGATGTGTCTTCATATAAAACACCGCAAGCAAAACTAAGCTTATGTCAACATGTTGAACAATTTCTTAAAGAAAAGGAGAATTCATTTACAAATGCTGGTACACTTTGGGGGGCAATCAAAGCGGTAATCAGAGGTATGATCATGAGAGACTCATCTATTTAAAAAAAATAAAAAATTAAATACTGAGAGGTTATCCTTGGAAAAAGAGGTTATATCCCTTATGAACAATTATAATAAAACCGAATCTTCCGAGATATTAAAGAAATTCCTCTCAGTTAATTTTAAACTTAACAATCTATATATATCTCATGCTGAAAAATGTCTCTTTTTAATTTGTCAATGCAATTATGAAAGGGAGAGAAAGCTGGAAGACTTTTAGCATATCAATTACGCCAACAAGAATCCTCTAGAACGATATCTGCTATTAAAAATCATTCTGGCAACTTATTTAGACTACCCTCTGATATACCGGCACAATTCCAGATCTATTATGAAACACTCTATACATCGTTAAAGTGTATAGATACTAAAGAGGAAGATGATTTTTTCATCAATTTAAATATTTCAAGAATATCTTAAGAACAGACAAATAGTCTTGAAGGGAAAATAACATTAGAAAAAATTACAAAAGCTATTGATTGTTTAGCTATAAGTAAGGCTCTAGGAGAAGATGGCTTTCCTCTTGAATTTGATAAGATTACTAAAACTCCTATAACCCAACTGTTACAAACTTTTTTTAATGAAGCATTAAAAAAAGGACTCTTATTTCCAGAATTTTGGCGTGCACGTATCACTATTATTCTTAAGCCTGGCAAAGATCCACTAGAATGTTCTAGCTACAGACCTATTTCATTTATAAATTCTGACATTAAAAGTTTGGCAAAAATACTTGTGATTTGTCTTGATTCAGTTATTATATCACTTATTCACCCATCTGAAGTCAGTTTTGTCCCATCCTGGGAGACAAAACATCTTCAAACAATTTACACTTACTTTGGAAAACGTGATATTGTAACCTAGATGCAGAAAAAGCTTTCAATAGAGTGGAATGGGGATCTTTATTCCGAACTATGGATAGAATGTGGTTTGGAACAGATTTTATTGCTTTAACCAAAGGAATGTATCATTCCTCAACAGCTGCAATTACATGCAATGGCTTTACATCTTCCTACTTTATAATTGTTTGTGGTACTGTAAAAGGATGTCCACTCTCTCCATTGTTGCTTCTTCCTGCTTTAGAACCATTGGCTATAGCAATAAGACAAAATATCAATATAAAAGGTATTGTAATCCCTACAGGAAAGGTAAAAGCTTTTAATTATGCTGATGATATATTACTGAAACAATCAAAACCGGATCCTTCGGCTAATAGTTTGTTTTCCCTTATAAATCTCTTTTTGAAGATTTCCGGATATACAATTAATTGGTCTATATGTGAAGCACTACCAATGAACACTAGTACTACACTAGCTTCCCTAGGTAAGTTTCTTTTTAAGTGGATATCTTCTCAACTTAAATATCTTGGGATTTTACTTAGTCCTGGCCTGAAGAATGTGATGATGGATAATCTGAATCCTTTTGTAGGTAAACTTAAACAGGATTTTATACGATGGTCTCAATTAAATCTTTCACTGTGGGGTAGAGTACAAATTATTAAAATTAACACAATTCCAAAATTCAATTATGTGTTCAGCATGCTATCACTCCCTGTAACATCTACTTTAAAAAAAAAAAAAAAAACTCATCATTCATATCTTGTTTTATTTGAGGAGAAAATAAACTCACATAAAGAGGTCCAAACTACACTCATCCCCATTAAAAGGAGGCTTAAGACTTCCACATTTGGAAACTTATTGGGTGGCCCAACAATTAGCACATTCGGCATACATGTTATCCACGAGTCACAATACCCCTTTATAGGTGATTTTTTGAACAGTTTTCATTGAAAACTACTAACTCAATGACTGCTTATTATACCAAAAATCCAAAATATTCACAATTTTCAAATCCAATTATTTATTCTTCTCAATTAGCATGGCAAAAAGCTCATAGAATAATAAAATGCAATGCTTATATTCATTTACACGCTCCAATTTGGAATAGTTCTGCTATTACCTACAAGGGTAAAGAGCTTAATTGGTAGGTTTGGAGTAATCATAAAATAAACATCATATCGGACTTATATACACAAAATAATTCCCTGAAATCATTCTCGCAATTGCAGGAGACAAACTGTCTTCCAAATTCACAGTTTAATGATTTTATTTTATTATCGTCCATTTTAAATTCCATAACAGACTCCTGTATGGACCTTATTATGCAATCATCTATCGCTCATTATATTCACACATGGAAAAATGTCAAAGGTACTGTACCTGGTTTATATTCCTTATTAATTGATAGAGCCTTCTCTATCGCTACGTCCGATAACTTAGAAACTCAGTGGTCCACACAACATAATACTACCTTTTTGGACAAAGACTGGACTAAACTTTTAGAAAATTATAATCAAGGTCTTTGAGACACGGGATTGAAATTTAATTACTTTAAAATACTTCATCGCTGGCATTGATCACTCGGCAAACTTTACTCTGCCAAACTATACACAAATTCCAATTGTTGGAGATGTCAGCAAACCAATTGCGATATTGTGCATGTCTTATGGGAGTGCCCTGAGATTCATCCTTTCTGGACACAAATAAAAAATAATAAAAAAAAAAAGAAAGTGGGTGGGGGAGAGCAGGGGTGAAAGCAACACAGATGGCGCTGTTACGAGGAAGGTTCAAGGTGGATGGGGTAGGAAGCAACACCAAGGGTGGGGGGAATAGTACACAACACGGGTGAGAAAAAGCAATGTCAAGCATAGGGGGCAGAAGCACACATGCAATAGAAAGAGCTAAGTGGAACGGTGAGAAGCACACAAACAAGAAAGTAATGTGAGGGAAAAGCACACAAGGGCAAGCAAATCACATATAGGCAGGAGCGTAGCTTCAGGTTTTTTTTAGGTGAGACACACCCTAACAAATGCACTCATATCTTGGCAGTTAGGTCTGGGGCACTGAGTGGATCTGCTCTCTTTGTGTCCTTTTTTCGCACCATAAGCCAAGAATGAAAGACAAAACAGTTACTTTTTATATGAAAGAGAAAGAGACAGAGACAGCATGAGAAAGAGAGACTGACTCATCTGGTGGATACATTTAAAAATGTTAAGCCAGATAACCCAGAATAAATACTGGTTTCTCTTCTTTATTATCATATATGAACACACTTTCAAATATGTGAGTTCAGGATGTGCACTGTAAAAGCACCTCTTATAACCGATTTAATAGTCTGTAATGTTATTCCATCTATAATAAGAATCTAGGCCACACTTAGGGTTTGCATGACTACTGATTTGCCTCTTAGTTCACTAAATATTAAAGAAACAATGGCCCCTATTTAAAAGATGAAAACATATATTGACATATATACATATGCATAAGGGAGAACAATCATACCCATATGCACAGTCCAATCAACACAGGATATGTTTTATTTGCAATTGAATTAAACAAAGATATGTAACTGGGAAAACATGTTCAATAATAACAGACAAGCACATTTGTGACCAAAATAAATACATCTGATAAGTCACAAATCAACAAAGATATAGCATACCCCTTATACATGTAATGAACAAGTCACATGGGGTCAAGGAGTCAAAGTCGATGACGTTTCGATCCTATAAGCCATACTAAGATCATCATCAGGACTAAAATAACCCTGAGGGCAGGTAAGGGTAAGTTTTGGGTTTAGGGGTGGGCAGTGTGAAAGGGAGGTAGGGGTAATTTTAGGGTTTAGGAGTGAATATACATGGTTTTGTGTATATATATATATATATGTGTGGTCACAATTTTTTGGAAGTACAGTAGAAGCTTTCATGCATTAAAAGGTTCCCAATAAATAAGTTATTTTTTTAGCACAGCACATCCAAACATCGACATTCTAATTTCGAAATTTAATTCGCTAAATAAATATTGTTTGTGACTACGTTGGGCAAAAATAGTTATCTAAAATGATAATTTATTGTATTGGTTTAATATGGAATATTTGCGGCAGGTTATTACACTGCAGTTTATTAATGCATCTATTATTCATGCATCTATTACACCTCATTCATTATGAGCTCTGTCTGGCCTTGTTTGTTTTGGGGCTGAATATCTTTTGAAGTCACAACAGCATTACTTTTTTCCATTCCTTTTGTGGCATCAACAGGGTTTCGTTCATCTGGCTGGACTTATTTTGCTTGTCAGAAATTGGAGCATGTGCCCTGTATGTTGCCTTCGTAGTCTCTATTTTGCCACTTTTTGAGGCTCTCAAGGAAAATATTGCCTGAATTCCCCAGTAGTGCTACGACATTCATATCACTGCATGAAAGTAAAAGGGAGGACATAAAAAACGCTTTCTTGGTATTTACAGTATAACTTCAGGGAGAACGACAAAGAAAAATGATTCAACAGTTTCTCAATTCTGAGGTGCTGTTACTGAGAGACAAAGCCACAAAAGGTCCTCACGTGAACCATCAGGGACCCTGCTGAATGCCAGGAAGAGGAGGGGTACCATTATAATTGTGAAAAAAGCCCCGAAAATTAAGTAAGCATTAACAAAGAAAACAACTAGGACTTTCATTTAGAGCCCTGACTAAAATATTTTTTTAAAGCCTCCTGAAGTGAAAAAGCGCAAAACACAATGATCGCTTCATGTAGGCAGTGCATCTATGGGATGAAGAAATGTAGGGTGTAAAGATTCAGTGCATATTTGAGAGGTAAAGTAGTCCCTCATGCATCGGAATACAAACACTCCATGAGAGTTAGCTTGAAATACCAACTAGCCAAAAGCATGAGCTGAAAGGGTAATGCCCTTATGATGCTTAGGCAATGCCCCTTCAATGTATATGACAGCTAATTGGTAAAGAACTGGTAACTAGGTTTTTCGGACAGCTGCTCTGTCAAGCGAGACCGAAAAACTGCCACCCCAAAACAGAGATAACACTTATATTACAGGGGATAGGTGAATCATATACCGAATTCGCTACTTTGCCTCACACCTTAGTGAAAAGTATGGTCCACCACAGGATGAGTTCTCTAACACTTTTCGAAAGAGGGCAGGAGAAAAAAATAGTGCAGATAGCGGATTTTATAGCAGGGGCCCCAACCTGGTGAGCAGTGCATGAAGTGAGTGTACATCACTGCTGTGAAGAGAGAAGCATCCTACACGAAATAAAAGAGCTGTAGGTTACTCTCGGCTGTAAGGAAAAGTGGAGAGAAATCAGCTTATTCTATATACAACTCTTTTGGATAGAACAGTGAAACACAATACCTAGTCCGATAAACATGACTACTAGAAATGAGTACATGTTAGTTATAAGAAGTAAGCACACCATATGGATTTCCTTCCAAAGTTCAGTTCCGTTGATGTTCAGGTGTTGGGGCCTATTCAGGGAAAGGAGAAGCACTTTGTGGAATGGGGTCCACGGGTTAGCTATGGCCACTGGAGAACAGCTCAGATGAGGGTGAGCAATGTGGTAACAGATGAGCTCCAAGTAAAAAGGTTAGCAATGGAATTCTACCCTCGCTGGGACATGTCCACCTACGTCTATGGCAATAGGTGGTTACCTGTGGCAGCAGAGGGCTGCATTAACTTTCTTAATTGGTCCCTCATTGTAATGGGTGCTAGCGGGACTGGCTTTAGACTTAGTGGTGCCTGGTGTTACAATCCTTGTTGTCACTCCCCTATTCTCCAAAGATCTCCTTCACCGTGCATTCATGATAACATCAACTTATAACATTAACAGTAAGATATCTCTGGTGGTCAATGCACTTGCTTGAGAAATCAGTGTTTTGCTGGTCAGTTTCTACTCATCATAAGGATGAACAGGAGTTATTAACCCGCTACTAAGCACAGCACGCGTGGTCTGGATCACAGATTTTTTTTTGTCGACAGCTTATTGGGGCACTGCATTTGTCACAGAGATCCTTTTGCAAATTGCACTTAATAAGTTCCAATGAGTTACAATCCTTATAACATAGCATAGTGAGCTGTGAACCTTATTGCTTTTTTCGTCAATGTTTCATTATTCAGTGGTGCCAAAAAAAGGTTCCTTTGCTTGGAAATAAAGTTAATCCCAACCATTGTATTACGTTTTAAACCCTGACGTTTTGTACCTACAGACTCACCACTCTTAACAGATACATGGCTACCAGTATGAAAGAAATGTGACTTCTACACTTTATAACCCTCATTGTCTTATGTTACATTGATTTGCGCACTTGTATGATTCATTATCTCTGTATACAATGTGTGTAATATAAAGCTTTTCACATCCCACACTGGGATAAGTAGCAGAGTAATGTAAACTAAAAATATAATGCTAAAATCGTTATTAGTGTAATTCATTATACATATGCATCTGAGACTCATATAATGCATGAATATCTCTTGTATACAGGTTTTGAACAAGTCATTTCAAATCACTTTTCTGTTAGGCGCTTGTGAAGTGATAAGACAAGTGACTTTATGTCCCTCCACAGCATTGACACCTAGTTGTTAAGCTCCAGATACCTCTCCGTCAGGATGAGACTCCAACAAAAGGAGGGCTGATGGCCCTTTGTGATGGGTCCAGCTGGAAGTGACAATAAGAACGCCCCCTCACCACCTGCAGGTGGCAGCTCTGAAAGATAAGCAGGCCACTTGTGGGCACTACTGAAAGTGTCCAAGCGTTTTCAAATTACAGCGGGACAAATTCAGCATATTTCATTAGCCCCACACTCCTTCTCCCCCCTCCTCCCCCCTGGATTCAGGGTACAAGTCGGTGGTACATGTGGCTAGATGGCATCCATCTGCTGTTTTCGCATGGTGAATGCTGGCCACCAAGCCAAGACATTAGGCCCCACTGAAATATGCTGAACTCCTCCCGGTGGAATTTTCAGACACTGGAACACATTCAGCAGCACCTGCATGTTGTCTGCTTTCGTTCTGAGCAGTAAGGGGCTTTCTTATTTTAAATTCCAGCTGGGTCCAAAACAAAGGCTGAAGTAAAGGTGCCATAAGGCCTCCTTTTGTTCCTGTTTCCAGCTGGGAGCTACTAGTGCCTCACACCTGGATGCAAATGCAGTGGCTGGGAAACAAAGGGACACAGCTTGTTATTACTTCACAAGTACTTAAAAGTGTCATGGTTTTGACTTTGTACAGCCCCTTTATATAAGAGATATGCATGCACTGTAAGAATGTAAAATATATTGGTCTGTCCAAGTATTACACAAATAGCCATGTAAATACCACTCAGTCCATGGCGCAGTTACCGTAACAAGATGAGGTAGGGTTTGTGGAGCCTTGGATAGAGGGGCTGTAATCACTGCGATCTGGGTTGTGCTGAAGGGGTTAGCCTATACAGTGGTGCCAGTAGCTTAGTTGCCCTTTCTTTGTGAGGCATTTAGCCCGAGGAACTTTCATTATGGCGAAAGCTTTCATGCTTTAGATGCTCGTAACTGTTAGGGGCATATTAAAGAGACCCTAGCACCATCTACTGACACATTAGCGTCATTTTATTTACGCGAATGTTTTGTTAGATGGCCAAAATCCTGTGCCATATTTACAAAGTGGTGCACTGCATGCAACCCTTTGTGCTACGTTATGCCTGCACAAGGCATAATGTATGCAAAGGGGGCATTCCCCCATTAGGGGGTCAAAAAAATGACGTAAGGAAATCTAACAGATTTTTTTGGCACTTTTAACGCCTGCTCAAAGCAGACGTTAAAAGAAGGCACATTGTTTACAATAAGCCCCTTGTACTCTGCAGGAGTACTGCCAAAAGTACATCAATAGCGTCATAAAAAATTACGCTATTGCCCCCTACCCTGAGCCATGGTGCGCCGTATTTTAAATACGACGCACACATGGTGGGGTTAGGGGGCAGTAAAGGGCGCAAGAAAAGTGGCGCTGCACAGTGTGTAGTGCCACTTCTCTTAAATACGGCCCTTAGGGTCAAGGGGGAGACAAAGTATTCTCTTGGCAGGTTGGAGCTGATGGGATGTGGTTGAGTAATTCAAATTACGCTTCATGCCTCACTTCACTAGCACAAAACACTGCAAATTAAAGCTGTTATTTAAAACACTTAAAACAGAAAAGTACATATTGAAACACTATGTAAAATATGGTTAAGGGATGGGACAGAGGTGGCCAAGTATTTACGCTGTTTCAGTACATACATATAGCTAGTGAAAACATGGTAGAGAGCTACCATTAGCTTTGCAGCTTGTCAAGTGGTGGACGCATTTACATGTCAAATGTACCACTGTGTGCAGGGGAGAGTAGAACAGCTAAAAAATGGCTGGCCATATTTAAGTGTGTTTTCTTTTAAAAGTACACAATTTTACTGCTCACCACCCGTCACTGACTGTTTGTGCTTCACACCTGACCTGCCTCATAGAAGCTCGCAGATTGACGCTCTCACAGGAGGCCGGAGATGGGCAGCAAATTAAGTCATGGCTACCGCCACTCACTGAAGTTACTGGTGGCGGTGGCATGTCAGGTTGGCTGCGATGCCTGTCCAGGTCAGGGGGCCAGGGCAGAGCACAGGCTGGTCTACTTGAGCCAGAGGCAGGCCCAAGCCTAGAGGATTGAGACCCCCTCCATGGACCTGGCTTCAGGCTCCCGCTGGCATAGCTTTCTTCATGACACATCATGGGTGCAAAAGTGATAGTACAGTGAGTGAGTGACAAGTCTACAACCACATGTGAGGAGTATATTCTCATATGTGGGCTCTCTTCACACAGGGCTGTTGCTGCTAGTGCTTTGTTGCACTGAGTTAGATTGATGGCCCTCCAATCAAACACCATAGCGGAGTCAATAATGACACAATTAGTTACATTAAGGTGCATGCAATGACATGAGTCGTAATGTGACTGTTGGTATCCTTATAGTGTGTGAGCTGAATTAGGGGGCTGGGGGACCGGCTTGGGCCTGTTGAACAAATGGTGCCCCACCAGCCTGGTGCTGATACGCAGACACCGGTCGCATTGCCCTACATTGCAGTGGTGGCTGCCCACTGCTAAGACTACAGGTATATGAGAATCCAACAGTTTCCTACTTATGAGGAAGTGCAGGTCTTGTCTATGTCTGTTGATGTACGTTTTCTGGAGCAGAATGCAACCACTAGCCACCAGAAGCTTGGAGCAGCAGCTCCAAGACTGAACGTAGACAGCAAGCTACAACAAAATGCGGGGGAGGAGTCAGGATAGAGACGTCGGAGAATAGATCCTGTGGAAGAGAGGATTCTGTCACTTCATGGAAATCACTTGAAATCAAACTAGAACAATATCCCACATTTTGACAGAATTCCACCTTGTCCTACAGCAAGAATCTGAACTTAACTTATTACCCAGGAATGGCAGCGGGGTACAGTATGTGGAGGTAGATGATTAGTAAGAGCAACGACTAAGCATTTATAAAGTGGACATAAATATATTCATATTCAGAATTCCAACTGTACCAATCTCTATACTATTATTTGTAATCTGGCTGGCCGATTTGTTCTGGAGACAAAGGGTACGCCAACAAGTGCTGCAAGCATTGAAAATGAGCTGGCGCTATTGTAAATTGAACCACCAGTTTGTTCCCTGCAAACCTCAATCACATACAAGTGGACAACTCAGCTATTTGTGGAAAAAGATATGTCATGGTCATTTTTAAAAGAATGAAATAATGTGCACTGTCGGGAGAGGAAATCTAGAAATATGGTTGCATGAGACTAAATTACTCCACTCAGGGAGAAAAACTGGGGCCAGATTCTTAGAGCTCAAGCTCTGTAGGCATATCTAAACATTTATTTTCGTGTTTTCCTATTATTGATCTAAAAACCTCTAATAAAAAAGTTTGGAACTAAAAACATTGTCCTCTCTTCGTAGAAGACAAGTTCCTGAATTGCACTCATTAGAACCGCATAAACGATTCAAGTTTAATCTTTTGAGACGAAACATTCCAATAATCCACAATTTATTTATGGTGTTGCAGTTATGATGCTGCATACGACTCGGTGTACAGGCTAGCCGCGCAAACTTAAGGGAACATCTCAAATAAACTTCTCAGTTCACAAAGTTTTTTCTTGGAATATGGGTATTTATTAATTAATTTTAAGTGTAGATCCTTTCTATTCAAAATAATCTAATGCATTGAACGTATGAAGGAAATAAGTAAACACCGTTTATGTTTTTTGGGGGGGAAATCATGACAACATGCTCCTCATAAGTATAACAGTGCCTGATAATCCATTTCAGTGCATTTCGGTCAATGGTCTGCCCTTCTTCGGAGAGAAAGGAGATGCAACACATTTTATACCCATAACATTAAACAACGTTTCGAAATATAATGGACCTCACTGTCTCCAAATAAACATGTTTCAAATCAATCAACTCATTCATCTTAAAAAACCCATTAAAAATGGTCCAATAGTGCGACGAATAAAAATGGAACCTTGCACTTAAAAAATGTGCCCAAATGAAATGTGCGAAGTTTAGTGTTCCTGCTACCATGAGAAATCGTGTGTGAAGTTGGGCATGATAATCCTTTTCAGTCAAGAACAGTAAGCAAGCAAACGGACAAAAATAATGTGACCTGAGAAGGCTGTGAGAATTAAATCATGTGAACGCCCACTCTGAAACCCAAATTCAGCAAGCATTGAGCATGAGAAAATGTTACGATAAACATTTAAAATTACTTTCCAAGCCTTAAACTCCCCTTTTTCTACATATGTCACCCCTAAGGTAGGCCCTAGGTAACCCATGGGGGAGGGTGCTGTGTAGGTAAAAGGCAGGACATATACCTGTGTGTTTTGCATGTCCTGGTAGTGGAAAACTCCTAAACTAATTTTCCACTGCTGTGAGGCCTGCTCCTTTCATAGGCTAACATTAGGGCTACCCTCATATACTGTTTGAGTGGTAGATTCTGATCAGAAAGGGGTAAACAGGTCATATTTAGTATGGCCAGAATGGTAATACAAAATCCTACTTACTGGTGAGGTTGGATTTTAGATTACTATTTTATAAATGCCACTTTTAGAAAGTGAGCATTTCTCTGCACGTAAAATCCATCTGTGCCTTACAGCCTGTCTCCAGTCCATGTATGGGCTGGGCTGGTGGACAGCTCCCTTGTGCATTTCACTCAGACAACCACAAAAACAGGATGCTCAGTCACACTTGCACACTGAATGGGTCTTCCTGGGCTGGAAGGGTGGAGGGGCTTGACACTTATATTTCAAAGGCTAGCTGCCTGCCGTCACACAATGGACTGTCAAACCCCTTACTGGGACCTAGGCAGACAGACCTGTACTGAAAGGGGACCTTGTGCACTTCAAAACCACTCTTTGAAGTCTTCCCCACTTCAAGACACTTTTGGGTATATAAACTGGGTCCCTGACCCTACCAACTCAGACACTTCCTGGGACACACTCTGAACTAGAACCTGCAACCTGCCAAGAGGAGCTGCCTGGCTGCCCAAAGGACTCACCTCGACTGCTTTGCTGTGAAGGACTGCTGCCTTGCTGTTGCCCAGCTGCCTTGCTGGCCTCTAGCTCTGATGAGATGGGCTCTCCAAGGGTTTGGATTGAGCTGGCCACCTGTTTCTGAAGTCTCAGGGCCAAAATACTTTTTCTCTTCAAAGGAACTCCTTGTGTGGCGACAATCAACGCACAGCCTGCCAGAATCGACGCACAGGCTGCCCAGCGGTGTAAGAATCTCTGCATCACCAATCCGAAATGACGCAGTCCGGCTCCCTGAGTGGGGATCTACGCAGCACCAGGGTTGCGACCAGAGCTTCAGCGCACAGCCCACCGGATCAATGCATCGCAGAGCCGGAACGACACAGGCTGACTTCCTGCGTGAGGAATCGATGCAGCAACTGCCGTGCTACAGAAACTCCGATGCATTGCCCACCAGATCGACGCAGCACCTGTGACTTAATCCTGCATGCCCAGGATTTCCACACATCGTCCTTTGGCGTCAAAAGACCCTGCATCACAGTGAGGATCCAAGACTGCACGCCGGTAATCAACGCAAAGCCCTTGCAGCGTGGGAAGAATCGACGCATCGTCTGTGCGCAACCCAAAATCAGACACAACTTCCTTTTTCCACGCATCTCCACCTCTGTGGTCTTCCTGCATGTAATTATTTACGCATACCAGGTACTTTGTGCACACAAGAGACAATTGTTGATTTTTAAAGACAAGACTACTTATCATTGCAAAGGTGATATTTCAACTTGTGCTTATCAAATCTTGATCGTTTTGACCTTAATTTACTCAGATAAATATCTTATATTTTTCTAAACCTGTGTGGTGTATTTTTGTGGTGTTTTCTCTGTGTTATTACATGATTTATTGCACAAATACTTTGCACGTTGCCTTCTAAGTTAAGCCTGACTGTTCATTGCCAAGCTACCAGAGGGTGAGCACAGGGTAATTTGGATTGTGTGTGACTTACCCTGACTAGGATTGTAGCCCCTACGTGGACAAGGGTGTATACCTCTGCCAATTAGGGACTCAATTTCTAACAAGAATCATTATGATTATGACAGGAGCAATGTTGTCATGATTTCCCCCCAAAAAATTAAATCAGCAGTGTTTACGTCTTTTCTTCATATGTTCAATGGGTTACATTATTTTGGATGGAAAAGACACATGTTTTAAATTAATTAATAAATACTCACATTCCAAGAAAAAAACGTTGTGAATTGAGATAGATTTCTTTGGGATTTTCCCTAGAAGTGTGTGTGACTAGCCTTTATACCAAATCGTATGCAGCATTATTTGCAGCCTCTCTTTGCACATTCTTGCTGAAGGTGGGACTCTTAGGTTAATATTAGAGTTGTATATCTTTAGCACCAAGCACCAGTTCACTCATTCCATCACCATAAGCCCTCCCTTTTTCATGCATTACGTTCACACTCAGCAGCAACCAAATTTGCTGCATTGTGCAAGGTGGACATACAGCACAGAGACATATTTCTATACTAAGATTGGCCTGCTGTTGTTGTCATGCCCTGCGCTGGTGCTCTAAAAAAGCTGCCTTACTCAATGCAAACGTTTGCACCATGGTGCAGAATTGAGTGTATGCTGTTGAAGATAGGATAGGTACTGGAAGCATAACTAATGATAAATGTTCCCTATGCCTAGGCAATCTCAGAAGGATCCTATAAACTGAATATCTGCTGACACTGTAGCATACATGCAATGCATTTCTTTTTGTGTCTCCTTGTTTGATGCTGTGTCTGGCTATCCTAGTGGATGAGACTATGCCTCAAAGCTTATGGATGTTTGCATATTCCCCGTACAGGCCACTGGTTACAAAAAGACGCAAAGCAGTGCAATTTTTTTCTGCACTGAGAAAACAGCAACTTTCCAGCACAAAACATCTTTTACACTGGATACAAAATAACACACAGATTTGCGGCCCCTTGTATTACTTTGCATCGGCCCAATATCTTAGTAAATCAGGACCTTCTTGTTCTCATGACCTGCTCCCACCTTTGACTGGTTAGTTAATTAGTCCTTTTACTGACATTTTTCTAGTTTCTGCCTTATTCCCCTTCCTCCATGAGAAGAATTCACTTTATTTTGTGTTCATCCCTACTTTGTTCCTTCTTTCCCGCTCCATAGTGTATTGTCCAATTCTCCCAAGATCCAGGGAATCCATACATGGCTTCACCACTCAAATCTGACCAATGCACTCAAAATACATCTCTGACTTTAATGGAAGCAATCACTCCCTTTCTACACACTTTAATACTTCTGCCCAACAAAGACAGGTTCTATCAGCTCCTTGGTTATCTGACAAACTTTGTGAAGCCAAAACGCAATGTGAAACTCTTGAACACCATTGCAGACAGTCTTACGATATGGAAGCTATTTCACAGGATCTGTCTGCTTTGAGGAATTTCGAGCAATAATTAATCAGATCATCAAGACCCTCTTATTATTCCACCAAGACAGAATTCCAAAAGTCCTGCTCATGACTTGAATCTCACTAACTGTCTGATGAATAGTATCATCACATCCCTTTTGAATGCTTTAAGTAACAATTTTGTCGGATGCTTTGAAGAAAAGATTGAAAAATCTATCTGGATTCCCCTATATCCACCTGTGCATACCTGCTTATCTTTTATCACTTTTCTCAGCCATGTCAACTTCTCCCACAGGTTCATTGACGAAAGAATGCACCCTCTAACTGAGGATCAGGTCATGACATTGGTGCAGTTGACCAAGTCAGGTTCCTTTTTTCACCCTAGCCTGCCTCACATCATACATATGACAGTAGAACCTATTGTCCCTGCCCTTACAAAGATCTTCATTCTGTCACCGCAGAGTACTTTGCTCCCATTCACTCGGAAGGAGGCTATCGTAATACAAGTTCTTAAAAAGCTTTCCAGTGACTCTAGTCTTTTGGTCAACCACAGACCCATTTGGTTCCTTTCTAAAATCTTAGAAAAAGCAGATCATTCTCAACTTTCAAAATAAAGAAGACCTCTTTTTAGACTTTCTTAATCAGGCTTCCGTTTGTCACAAAGCACTGAAACTACATTGCTGGCGATGGCAGATGACTTCAGTGCCATCCTGGACCATGGTTGGAAAGGTGTCCTGGCCCTATAAGGTCTATGCTTGTCTTTTGACACCTTTTCCCATAGTCCTCATCTCACGCCTGGCCAACCTTGCATCATCAAACTGGGTCTGATATTACTTCATTCATTTCTGTTAGAGACAACTCAGATAGCCACTTCCCCTCTTTCAGTCCTCTCCTGACACCATCCAGTGGGGAGCACAGAGGAATCCTTAGCCTGACTCTCTTTAAAATAAACATCTCTTCATTAACCACCTTAGTACACTCCTTCAGTTTTAACATCGTTTCTTATGTAGATGACGCCCAAATCATTGTGTCCATTTCTGAAAATCTTTCTCAAAGTTGTCGCCTTTCGAGCATGCATGATGGCCACAGGGATAAAAGTGGGTGGGGTCTGTAGAGCAAATATGCCCATACTTTTTTTATTTAACAAAAACAGTTCCCTTACATTTTATTAAAAGACAACAGTCCCGAGATAGTTAATTCCAATAGTTGAGAAGCCTCTGCTGAAAGGGAAGGGACGGAGTCTCTTATGCTGTAAAGCCGAGAGAGGAACAGGCAGCTAAACAAGAAACACGTCTTCTTGCTAGTGTGACTGCTGTCTAAAAGAAATGTAAATACATAGAATTGGTCCATCTGCAATTTTGAAGGCAGTTTGGAAACTCTAAGAAAGTCGAAGCTATCAGGACAGTATTAGGTCTCCAGAATCAATCAGAGATTTGCAGTATTCTGAGGATGGCTAACTACGGCCTGGGTTAAATAATTCAGCTGTTTACTTATCACACCACCCCTTCACAGCTGATCCAAGGACAGAGTGGGAGGACGACCCTGGAGCTGGGGAATTTGTGTGAATGATCATGGAACTAGCATGCCCAGAGGACTGTTTTGGAAGAATTGTGGAAGCAACCAAGTCTGATGCTTGCCTAGTACAGGCCAAGGAAGCGCTGCAGGGACATCACTGGCGGAACTTCTTGGATGATCTCCGTGGGTCTAACAGATGAAGAGCAGGAGGCTAGGACACAGTTGTGGAGGTGCTGCGATGCGTTAAGTGAAAGCGAGGAAGGGCTCATACTGTAGGACCATTATATCATCATCTCCCGTGGTCTGTGGGCCCGAACTGTAGAACTGGCGCACCAGGGGCATCAGGGTGTCACCGAAACGAAAGCCTAAAGAGCAAGGTGTGGTTCCCTGCGATAGACCGTTTGGATGAAAAACTGAAGAGCTGTCATTCCTGCATCCTTACAAGTGAAGAGCTTTCTGTGACTCCTGTCATCACCAGAGCTGCATGTAGGAACCATGGTCATCCGTGAGCACAGCCTTTGGAAACTTTCCTGACAACAAGCTCACATTGGAGGCCATTGACATTCATACTAAATTCCTGGCTGTTGAGCTTGTTAGATCAAACACGTTCGAGTGTGTAAAGCCCGCACTGGAGAAGATCTTTGTGTTGCTGGGGTTGTCAAAATCAAAACGGACAATGGTCCACCCTTCCAAGGCCAAGAGTTCCGGGAATACCTACATCACCTTACCATCTGGCATCCAAGGATAACTCACTAACGGCCCCAGGCGAACAGGGAGGGGGAAAAATTTATAAGGGCACTTAACAGAGCACTTCGGATTGGAGTCGAAAAGAAGGAAGACCCTGAATGCTGTCTACATCAATTCTTGAGAGCCTATTGTCAAACCCCACACAGCACTGCGGGGTGTGCCCTGGGTGACCTTTTGATGAGGTGATCTATCAGGGATTTACTGCTGTCAGGGCCCAAGTGGGAGCCAGCCATCATTGATGTAACAGCAGCCCAGGAAAAAAGGAGAGTAAATAATGAAAAGGCAAGCAGGGACCAGAGACCCGTGGAGCCGGACATTCAGGTGAGCGACAAAGTCGTCACCAAAGATCGCCACCCAGGGTGGAAGTTTTACACACCATTCAAGAAAGAAACATGGGATATCATAAGAAAGGGACCATGATCACGGCAAAGAGAGGCGGTATGGAAGTCGCGAGAAATGTGTCATGGTTTAAAAGAATTCCTGTAGGAAGGCCCAGTGTTGTGGTAGAAGAATCAACATACCAGTAGGATGACACAGCCATTGAAAATGCTCAGAGAGACACAAGAGAGAGAAAACACCAGTGGACTGCAGCCTGAATGAGCCAGGCACCGGACCGGTGCCACCACTGGGGGATTAGGGTCATCTGATCAATAGTTAAGAAACCAACAGCCATGGCTATACTTATCAACTGAGATCCAATCCCGGCCAAACCAGAGACCAAGAGAATTTGTCTGCTGAATGCCTGTCTTTGATGTGAATTCCATTCTCATTATTCTTTTTTTATCATCTTTGTTTTTTTTTTTTTTTAGCCACCCGGCCACTACCATGCATTGTACTTCACTTGCATCGTGAGGGTTGGGTGCAGACTGAGAGCTTAAATAAAGGTGAAGTACTTCTGGAGGCTAGTGCACATAACCACCAGCATACGTGCATGTGTTGTCTATGACTTAGAATGCCTGGAGGCCTAAGTGAGGCCTATGTATGCCAGAGTGTGAGCCTTACAGCTGGCTCGCAGACTGGCTCTGGCTCAGATCAGGGCTCTGTTGGAACCTCGAGCCCAATAAAAACTGAGCTTTCATGAGGCTTCCATCTCCCACCTTCCCTCCAATCAGGATGTGGCAGTAAAACCAGAGCTGCTGACTTTGGAACTGGGGAATCAGGTTTGAGTCTCCGCATGGGTTTACCATTCAGTGATTCTGAAACAGTAGACATGACCTTTTGTAAAGTAACTGGTACAAATGTAAAGCGCTCCAATGCCTTCTGGTCGAGCTCACACTGTTAAAAACTGCATAAAACTTCATGAAGAGGTAAAAACAAAGCCTTAACACAAGGAAAAACTAATAGATACCCATTTCCTGGCTGATTTGTACAAAGTGAAACCAGAAAACCTGGATAAATGGTGGCTAACCATCTTAAATTGTGTGAGCTTAGGCAAATACTTTATTTCACCCAAATTCTTTTTTCTTCATTATCGCGTATGAAAGCACTTTCTAATATGTAAGTACTGATCACCAATTTGTAAACAAAACCGACCGTGCTTGATTAATAGACTATAATGTTTTTCTATGATAATCTAGGCCACATACACAGTTTATATTACAAGTGTCTTGCCTCTTAGTGTACTAATGGTTTATGTTTACAAACGATCGCTTTTACTTCTCAGTGTAATGCCATAATGCGATGTAGTAATGTCAAAACTTCACGTTAAAGAAATACACTCTTTTGAACTTCAAAGCAACTTTATCATATTTTAGGTGATGTTTGTTGTGTGATTTACATGGCAAACATTTTCATGGCTCAACTTGTGCACAGGCTTTAAGATCCGAGCCAGACCCCGGACTCAGCTGTGGCTCGACTCTGCCGCTTAATTTGTTGGCTCATCCACATCTAGAGCCACAGTGGTTCATGTACAGCAGGATTAACTGGAAGTGCCTAGGCCAGGCGCGCTGGAAGTAGAGGTGCCGGGGAAGCTGCAGCACTCCCGCAATGTTTTTGCAGGAGGCCGGGTCAAAAGTAGAATATGCAATAAATAGTCCTTTAAATGTTTTTGGTCATCTTGTCACATTTGCTGTAAATTTTAAGGCAAAGGAAAGGTGTCAGACAATGCCTTCTTACCAACTGTTGCGTATTTAACACAGAGATTAGTGTTTATTTTTCATTTTGCTGGTTACAAAGCAAGGAAAGTTGGTAATGTGAAATAAATCACAAACTTGCTGGGGTATAGTGTGAAAGGACATGTTGCAGGATAGTAAAGGCTTTCTAACATACATCAACATTTTGATACTTGAATATAAAATGTACAGGTATTTGAAAATATATCAGCAGAAAGGGAAGGACAGATTAGGCACAGCGTGTTTTTGAATTCTTAAGTATAATGGGAAAAAAATCAAAACAAAGACACTTCAATTGTGTGGTGCGCAAGTTATGAAAATGCATAGAAATCAGATTGCTGTGCCATATAGCTTTAGAATGAAAACTGCTTTTCCAATGCAAATTTAGTAGCCATTTCAAGAGGCCATTTCATTGTAAAATGGGATGTCTGTAAATGGCAGTACATTACCACACCATGCTTTAGATATATAATAAGGACAGTGTGGTCCAACACGCACAACTGGACTCATACTCCCCTACCCCTCAAACACCATTCTTCTGCTGAATGGGCCTTGCTCATT
This sequence comes from Pleurodeles waltl, assembly GCF_031143425.1. Lineage (NCBI taxonomy): Eukaryota > Metazoa > Chordata > Amphibia > Caudata > Salamandridae > Pleurodeles > Pleurodeles waltl. The sequence goes on along the minus strand of NC_090444.1, from coordinate 905,103,646 downwards.
AGCTACACTTGCTCCTTGTGCAATACTTGAATTTGTCCAGAACTCTATTACTTCAGTGACACAACATTGACAGCAGCAACACTACTCTGAAATTTGTTCCAGTGCCACTGGGCTAGGCTACTGGTTCACAAGACTGTAGCAAGGACTTTGGGCCCCAGTGAGGCAGTCACCAGCATAAGGTTGAGTCTGCTATGAGTACTCTGTGTAGGGGAATAACAGGTATAGTCTTTAGACGAGAGGTGGAGAGCTCTCCAGATATTGCATAGGCCCAAGTGCTCAGTGGCCTCTCAGAGCATGGCAGTCATCATAGGTTTTGTATTCTGTTGTGGCAGGTGCCTATCAAGGATACCATCAGCCACACAGTTGCAGTCCCCTGCCATTAGTACCCGTGAGTCGAAAGCCAATGGAATAACGTCTCAAACCTTTGGGTGGAAGTTTTAATCATCTATATTGGGCCCATATGAGTTAACCAAAACCACCTCTTCCATGTTGAGTCTGCCCTGAATCAATTTGTACCACCCCTCCACATCCGGCTCCATATAGGAAGGGGCACAGGCAATCCCTGGAGCAATCCAAAGAAGTACCCTGCGAGAAAAAGTTGAATAATTGGCACTGCATGGTTGGCCTCCCCATTTTTAGCTAACTTAGCAGTTTCTGTGTCTGAAAGATGAGCCTCCTGTAGGTAAGCAATATCCACTGTATGTCTCTCAAGGAAGGAGAGCACTCTATATTGTTTTTGTTATAAGAACCTAGCCCCTGTACTCATTATAGGTTAGCGCATGTAGTGCAGATCTCAGCCCCCCCACCCACGTGGCATGATGGCACTTAACCAAAGAAAAACAGAACAAAACCCCAAACCAACAAGACCAACCCCCACCCTGGACAAGAACAAACCAAAAGCGCATACAAGTCTATATATAGTAGTTCATGCATCTGGACGCACAGCATAGCAACCCCAACCTCTCAGAACCAAACCCACCTTAGAACAACCCCCTCTCCCCACTGTAGCATGAGAATCACACCCCTGTTTCACACCAAACATAAGACAAATGCAAAGCAAAATTCCGAGCACAATGAAGTTGCGCATGGGGTGGAGTCACGCACACTCAACTCTCAAGCCTCTCCAGGATGTGAGCTGAACAACGAAAAAGAGGCGACAGTCACAATAGTGAATTGACATCAGCACCCGTGTTGTCAGAGGTTACCAAAATAGGTCAACTACCCTAAAGACCCTCTACAAGGAACAGGCATTCTCACATCAACACTCATGTTACATTTGAAAGTGAATGGCTAGGCAATCTAACTGCAAGCAGGGAGAAAAGAGAAGAATAAGACGTGCCCCTCTCGGACCACTCAGGATGATACTGCATCTTGAACACTGTCACTTAGCTGAGATTGGGCGCCCAGTGTCACATTGTCCGGTATAGCCCACTAAACAGTGTCTCTGGTACCTGCTGGGTAGCAGGCTCAACAGCGTCCTTAATGCGATCGTCGTAGATTAAGATATGGCTGATGCTTCCCATTGGGGACTTGGTGCAACCTCCAGGGCGGGGCCGCTTACACCCTTGTCAACCCTTCCAGGTATTTAAGGAATCAGAGTCGCTCATGCTGCGCATAGGACGAACATCTGACAGGTCCAGCCAAGACCAGACATCCTCGGGCCACTCAAAAAAGTGGGACCTGCCCAATGCAATGACACAAAGTTTGGTCGGATAGAAGAGCATGTACCTGAGATTCATGGTGTGCAATTTCCTCTTTACCTCCAGGAAAGGTATGCGCTTCTCCTGCACCTTCTGGGTATCACCAGGGTACACTGCTATATTACAGTTTTTGAACTGTGGTACGGGTGGGTCTCTGCCAGCTCTCAGCATTGTGCCCCACTCCTTAGTTCAATACTTTTGGGGGAGCCTGAATGAGGTATAGGCACAAGAGCCCTGTGCTCTCTTTCAATAACAGAGAAATCAGGCAAGTCTTTGGGGTACATTATGTGTCTCACCCAATAATCCAGGAAGTGCTAAGCAGACTGGCCCTCCACTATCTCGGGGAAACGCAGGAGGCGTACATTGTTCCTTCTTGTACATCCATCTGCATCCTCGACTCAGTGCTCCAGTGTATTTAAGACAGCCTGAAATTGAGAGACCTGTTGTTTAAGTTGTTGCATCATGATCTGCAGAGTAGTGATGTTGGTTTCCACGTTATCAACCTTATCCATAACCTTGCTGAGGTTCGCTCTCAGCAGATTAACTTTGATAAATACCCTTGCTTTTTGACAATCAAGAGCCACACTCAAACCCCTTATTGCCTCCAGGAGAGCGGCACATGAGGGCTCCCTGACGTTCATGAGCGGTGGTTTTGGGGTGGTTGGGTGATCTTGAAGAGTAAGTGTATATGCAGCCTGTTAAGACGTAGTATATTGTGTGATAATATTCCCCTGTTGCTGCCTTTGGAACCTGCTGTTCCCTATAGTGTGATGAAGAGAAGGGTAGACACACCCAAGGCTGCTCAGGAGAAAGAGACCCTTTGGGACCATACCACCCTGGGACAAGTACTATAAGAAGCCGTCAAAGCTGAGCACACTAAGGATTGTGTGCTGAAAGTGTCCCAAAGCTGATTCTGTGCGAGTACCTGTGTCCCCGAAAGGCAGTCTCACCACAACATCCCCACCTCAGTCCCGGTTAAGGGCACAAGTTAGTATCAGACCACCAGTATACCAAGAGGAAACCACTGGGTAGAGCATGCCAGTTATAGGGTCCAGGCGGCAGAGGCAGGTCAGGACCCTGGGATCAGGGACATCCGCACATTTTCAGTCTCCTTGGAGCAGTGATGGGCCCTCACTCTCCACCCATGCTTTCCAACTGGACCAGGCCCTTGTTCCCCAAGGGTTAACCCATGCCTGTAATCCCTGGGGCAGACCTACCAGGTCAGGTGTTCATCTGTGTGCTGCTGACGTTGATGCTCCACTCAACGGCCAGAGATATGTTACCCCTCACACTACAAGCATCTCCCACCGTAGCAGCGCGGGTCTCCACTTGCCGTCCTCCCACTCGCTTCTCCCTCAGGTCAGGGTGGCAAATTTTAGTTCCAGGCTACAGCAAGGTGAGCGAATCCCTTTCGCAACCTCACCACAGGGGCAGTGGTCCCCCTTGCTGGGGTAGTCCAGTGGGCCCCTGGGAACTCCGCACTGTGCCTGATCCTGTTCAAGGGACTAGGTCCTCTTGGGTCACTCCTGCAGCTGCGGATTGCAGCAGGGTCTGCAAACAGAGCAGGGCGAGATCGTTGGGAAATCAATGGGAGGCCCTCCATCTTCATCAACATCCCAAACCTATGAGGCCATTATGGCCCGATGCAGGCTGCTGAAGCACCAGTTCTGTCTCTCGGGGCGAGGAATGGACCCCGGACCAGATCTCCCTCACCGTGGTGTGGTGCTCCCTCACAGGCACTGCAATGAGGTGCAGCAGGAAGACCTCTGTCATAGGACCTGGACAGTATAGGCCAAAGGATGCATCCCTCAGGAGTCGGCCTCAAGGCCTAGGATAGGCCCAATGAACGGGCCACACAGCCACTGGCAGTGACTCTCAGTGAGGGGAGTGCCAATCCCGCTCTGGGTCTCCCTTGCCCCCTGTGCAGCCCCTCCATGAGCTCACCAGAGGATTGCTTCTGGAAGTCGTAGGCCCCAGGCAGCACAGGCCGCAGCTTGCGTCTCCCTGCTGATCAGCTGACAGGGGAGCCAGACCACAGGATATCCCCCCACAACCAGCTGGGTGCGATGGGACAACAGCACAATCCGGTGTCCATAGATGGAGTGCAGGGTACAGGATAATGGAGGATTTCAAAGCAGGGAGACCGAGCACCCTAAGGGCACATCCAGGTGGCCACCTTGATTAGCTATGCCTCCTACCGCATTCCCTGTTGACTGGGACAAGGAGAACTTAATTTGAGGCAATGAAGTTTACCGGTACGTAATGGTTTCATTCACCAGCTTCACCCTTTTAACAAAAAATAAACCTACTTCACCAGGTTTTATTTAATTATTTGAGTTTTTGGGGAGTGCTCCATATCACATTTATCCCATCTCAAAGGACTAAGAGGGAAGGGATACATTGAAGAGGTCAAAGATCACTACACAATTTGATTGCCTGCACAAATGTGAAGGCAATTGAGAAACATGTACCATGATTGTGTGCAAAATAGGGTCCCTCAGATACTTAGAATTGTGCTAGTAGATTGGAAAGACATTGAGTTTAGAGAATTGGGATGTTGAGGTCACTGATATAATGAGGTTTCAGAAGTTATAATCAAGGCTTTAGCACCCATTTTAGTGTGATGTGTTGTTAACTGAGAGGAAGAAGTGTGTCACCAGATCTTTTAAAAAAAAAAGAAAAATTCTCCTCAAACTTCAAAGGAAGGGAGAGAGTGTTCCACAAGGTTGAACTCTATCCATATAAAGATCAGCCACTACATCTTTTGAGCCTATGAGAGTGGATCGTGAGTAGCTTCAAAGAAGCTGATCTTAAATATCTGGTTGGGATGCAGGGCAATAAGATTTTGTTTCTATAACATGTAACACAAGCATGTAGAGATGTTTTGCCTGTCATGCGTAAGATCTAGCTGGGCATCAATATCAGTGTGTTACTGTAGGAATATGATTATCAATAGAAGACGTTTGCGGTGAACATTTCCTTCACTGTCCTGATGCCTTGTCTTCCTGAGATCACTTTAGGTTTAAATTCTTCATTTCCTTGAGGCTGATGTCTCATATGTAAGTAGTTAACAGTCACAAAGGTAACAAAGCACAACACATTCTGGTTAACAGTTGTAACTATGTTTGAGGCTTGTTAGGTAAGGAAAGACTCCATGATCAGTGTCAAACCAAGGGCAGCTTACCCAATTACCTATTACTTCTGCAGAAGCAAAGATTTCCCACCATTTCTCTTGAGGTTAATCTCTACTAGCAGAAGAGATGACTGATACCTGTGACTATCAATGGGTTTTTGGGGGTTGGGGAGAGAGAAAGAAAAAAGAGAGAAAGAGAAATAGAGAGAGATAGAGAGAGATGCTTCTGGTTTACCTGGACAACCTGTGAAAAGGATGGTGATGGGTTGTTAATCCTTCTGAGCAGGACCCCTAGGTTTTAGTTGCAAGGCACACTCCTTCAGGAGAGGTATTTTGAATCCATGTGAAGAGACCTTGAGCACTGACCCCTGTGCTGAATCCTGAATGTGTATCATTTAGCCTCTACTCAGATTATTCCAAACTCTTTCTCTGTTCTTAATTTTGTGTTACTTCACTCAACTAGTCAGTTTCTTTTAGCCAAACCTTTCCTATTCAAAGTCAAATTGCTGGTCTGTTCTTGAAGAAAGAGAGGATATCAAAACTAGAAGCACCTGGTCAGTGCACTATCATAAGGTCTGTCTAATGGGCCGGAATAGCTGGATAGTTAAACTGTGAAACAATAGACAGAATGAAAGGGATGGGAGCACCGTGGCACCTGTTGATTGACCGGACTCCAGATTCAAGACTGTTGGAAGCTATCTCAATGGGACAGAGTTCCCAAAGGGGTTGCTGACCCCAAGCTTCCAGGCAAAGATGTCCCGGTAATTCTTGTCACAGGATGCAGGGTTCAGAATCCAAGGATGGTGCTGATGAGAGATACAGCTGTCTCTCAAGACTGATCGAGGAAGCCAAGCAGAGGACTGAGTTTTAAAGCAGCAATTATAGATTTTCATGCAAGGGTAAATCTGGAGCCCACTTGAAGATTACTAACCATTTCCTGTCAATTAGAAGGCTGTCTCTGGCAGGAGACTGTGGCAGGAAATAGAAGGTTAAGTAGACAAACACATTAGGCACTGGACCCTTCCTGGAGATTATTGAGTGTTTCTTGTACATAGGAAGGCTGGCTCTGGCAGGAGACAGGGGCAGGAAATGGAGGTCTTTAATTAGATGGCTAGGCAGCTGAATGAATACACAACAAGTATAGGAGGTAACTTCAGGGTCAGCAGGAAACAGAAGTTTTTAATTAATCTGGGACAAAAAATGTAGGCCTTTAATTAGATGGCAGGGCAGCTGAACAAATAAACAACAATCAACTTTGAGGTCAGCAGGAAACAGGAGCTTTTAACTAATCAGCATCATGTTTGTTCAAACAGAAAGTCCATGTATTTGCACTTAGTTAAACACACATTGAAACAGTGCACTCAAACTAAAGTACATAGCATACCTAAACTGAACCTGTCCTTCTTGAAAATAGAGAAAAGTGCATAGCAGAGTACATGGCGCCTGCCCAACTAAAAACCAATTACAACAATGGGTAACAAACAGCACAGGCAGACTGTGGTATGACAGTCAGCTTCTCAGATGGTATGTACTACAGACAACACCCGGTATACATAATTGAAGGGAGTGTAATTAATCAAGGTTACCTCATGCAAGTCTGGGCAATAATTCTGTATTGTATTTACTACGCAGGGAAGTGGAAATGTCTGAATTACCTCTGATGAGCAGTAATACGTATTCCACAGTACACTGTACACACCTCCTAGCACAAGTGGCTTGGGAGTGGGAGCACCAGAGCAGAAGAAGAAAGGCCAAGTGGATTAAACTGTGATTGGTGTAGGAGTCCCCAGTACTCAGATCATATAGAGAAATATACCTATCAGTGGTGAACTAGTGTACAGCATTCTCGACCAAGATGAAATAATGAACAAGGGTTTGGTGATTTAGAAGTGGGAATTTAAAAGAATCACATTTTCTTGGTCTGAGTTTTCACAGAGCAGCTGTCAATCAGTCCTTTTGCTTACAACATAAATAGAATGGGGCCTTGGGTCTTCCACTTTGAACCAGTGGCTTTCTTCAATCAAACTGTTTCAGCCATTGGTTTAAGACTTTTTCAATCTAGGATTCACCTAGTGGAGTATTCATTTCTGATCTAATGATACCAGCTCAATGATTATATATTTCTGCCTCCACTTGAGTGCTTGTATTCAACCTCATAAAATATATTTCTTGCTGCTGGCTCTAAAGTGCTTGCATTACGTGTCAGTATATTGAAACCTAGACCTATTGTTTTTGTCAATGGTTGATAATTTTAGTCAGTAATACTTTCCTAATAGTCTTTGAAAAAATATATCTATCAGTGCAGAGCAAATGCTATCCTCTTATCGATGGTCAAAATAGAGGGAGGGTGAGAGGATTGCTTTCAGGACAGAGGATACACCCTCCAATATTAATCACTCAAATTCACAGAAGTTATCCTTGGACCAAAGACAGGTGGAATAGTCAAACCCTAGCATACATTTATTCTTTTGTTACAGACCTGCCAACTCACACGGTGCCACTGTTTGTCACACAATGTTGGTTCTCTTCACACGGTCTCCCGTGAGGAGTCAAAATCACACAGGTGGTATGCAAGAGGAGAAAGAAATTACTGAAAAGTGTGAATTTCCAGATCCTCTTTGGCAGCTGCAAGCATCCAGTGTCCATTAAGAGGTGTAAAAACACCTCAGGAGACCGGCTGCAGCCCCAGCAACCTTTGATTTGATTGGGGGAGGAGGTCGATGGGGGCAAGGCACAGAGGCAGACGTGCCTCAAAAAGTAGCTACCTACATAAAGCCCCACCCCTAGAAGGCCATGCCCTCTTTCACACAGCAAATTTTATGTTCAAGTTGGCAGGTATTTTGCTATGTAGACACTAACCCATTCTATCAGTGGCAAGCTTCATCATTGGGTCTTATACTGGTCCCTGTAAACCAGTATCGGCTTATCCTCAGTGGAGGGAGCACTTTGATATTTCTTCTTGGGGTAAGGATCTGGAAATAAAAATAACTAAAGATTACCTTGGTTTCCTCTTTGTTTTGGGCACCCCAGGTATGATTAAACAGTAAATATGTGGATGCTTATGGATATAATTCTCCATGCATCTCAATATTTGTCAACATGTTTCAGCCAGTACCAAGTGTATTCAGGGCCCTCCAAAAGTGTGTAGTGCTAACCACAGATTATTTACTATTGTCCGTTTCAGATATGGATGTGTAACTTCTGTACTGCTTTGTGGATTCCATCCTCGGTGCTATGCTGAAGCAAGCTAGTCCTGTGCTATGGGCCAGAACTTAAACAACTCTGTATAGATTTGAATCATGCTCCACATGGTTGTCGGTGCTTCCTACAAATTTGCTTCATGCTGGAGAAGAGAAAAACATTTTCTCAGCAAATGGATCTTACAGACATTTAAATTAGGCCCTACTAAACTCCACTGTTACCATTAAATGCCACATTGTATGCAACAAAAAACATAAATGACACCACAGACTCTATCTTAAGTAGACATGACAATTTCACTGGGACCTTAAACATGACTATACCAGAGGATGTCTACATTTATTTTCCACAAAAACCACGAGAGAAGCTTTTGGGTAGGATTTACATAGGGTGAATCATACCGATTCTAGGAGGACCTGAAACAAATGTAAAAGCTTCAAGAGGAAAAATATCTTAATAGTAGTGATCCTTCACATCTATAAAATTAACAATGTCCCCCAGGCTCCGAAGTGATCACTTGGGCTTGGAGTGATTTTTACCCTGAGGGACTAAATATACTTCTTGGCCTCACCCTCTAAGGGGTTAGTTTTAAAAGATGAATTACTGTTGGGAAAGATGAGCGTGGGGATCCCAGAGATCGATGTACGTCACCAGCATTCAGGGTGAATTTCTACTCTCAGAAGCTAAATTTGATTATTGGATTTGCAGGCAAAAGGTTCTATAAAAAGGGCAAAAGAGAGTGGATTGAAGGGACATACTTACCTGGTGCCCCTGCGCAGCCCGAATATTTCAGACCTGTAGGCATTAAGGGTAACTTCGATATGGAGCTAGAATAGTTGGAAAAACCATGTTCAAAAGGTGTAATGTACCCCCCCTTTGCTTAAGGGTTAAACGTAGGAATAACTAACCCTCCCAGTAAAAGGCCTCTCTACGTTGAGAGAAAGAGGACTGCAGGTTTGTCCTTGTGGAAAGCTTTTTCGAAAAGATGGACAGCTGCCCTGATATTGTCACATGTTTGCATACCCTATACAAAGCCGCTCTGCTGAAGGAAAGCAGAAATTCGCAGTGGCAGGCAGCCAGTATTTTTGTGTATAGCCTGGCGTTTATATTGAGGAAAACAGTAGGCTGGTAGGATGCACGAAATCTGGCATTCTTGCCAGGTTTGGGAATGACCATGATGGCGGCTTGTCTCATTGACCTCAAGATATCCCTCCTACTTGCTCAGCGATTAAAGTGTTTGGCCAATTTAGGTGCAAGTGTTTGCGCAAAGGTTTTATAAAATAAGGGAATAATTCCACCCGGTCTTGGGTCTTTTTTGAGTTTGAAATAGTAGCCTTGACTTCATCAACTTGTATAGCCTGATCCAGTTTTTCCTGCAACAGTTAGGTCAGTTGAGTTTAATATTATTTAGGAATTCCTGCTGTTACATGGAGCTAGCTTCCCTCAAAAATACACATATGACAGAATCATCTAAATTCATGACGATTCTTAGCTTCACCGGTCAGGATATCTCCTGTGTGTCTGTGTGGGTACAGATTTCTTTGGTATCTTTGCTTTTCTCGTTTGCTTCTCAAAACACATGGTAATTGTGTTCCTAAATAGTCTTCAGTAATGTACTTCCACTTTTTCAAGTAAAGTAGGGGTAGTTTGTAGTTAATAGTATAGTGTATGTGAAGCTGGCCTGTAGCTACAAGGAGTTTGTGGGTGATCATTGGAGAGGGGTGGATTGTTCTTTTACGCTGACGTTCACTCACTGCCCTCTCCCGTCTGAGTACTTTCACATTACACGGCTGGTGTCTCACTGCAACAAGTTTAGGAGCGATCATTGGAGAGGGCTGAATAATTCTTTCAGGCTCACGTTCTGTCACGGTTTTGGGCGGGTCTTGTCAGGACTCTTGGTTGGGACACCCCTTGAGGTCACAGAATATCTCCCCAGGAGGTAGTGTACCAAAGCAGAAGAGCAGCTAAAGGCATACACGGGGAAAGGACAGCTATAATAAGGCACAGAAAACAGGAAAGTGAAGGCAGAATAACCTCAGTGTGAACAAACAAGGAACGGATCAGTAATGGACTAACATGCTAGGGTTATCACTAAGGTTGTACACAGGATAGGGTTCAGAACTTTCCACAGCAACAGGGAATGTCAATGCCTCTGTGCAGATTACTCTTACAGATAGTCACCCCGCAAGCCCCATAGAAAGGAGGCAGCAGAAGTGATCCTGTCTCTGGACCCTAAGAGCACAAACAAGGATTGTACTTACATACACAAAACTAGCCCTTGTCGGTCCAGCTGGAAACACAGTGGCAATTCCTGGAAAACACCAATAGCACACTGTCACTGTTAGGCAATGAAGACAACATACAACACTAGACAAAGGATGGGGGCTGGAATTGCCTCCAGAAAATCAGCAGCCAACTCCAGTACAAAGGAAAACACTTATACACAGGTGAGGACTGATAGTACACTTACCAGACATGATAACCCAAGAGGAAACAGAAACAGAAACAGAAGGAACAAACTAGGGAGCAAAGGCAGGAACAGGGAACAGGCTCAGGCTAAAGCAAAGGCAGGAACAGGACTAGAAAACAGAGAACAGGTTCTGGCTGGAACAAGCAGGAACAAGGCAAAGAAACAGGGAGCAAACTCTAGCTGGAGCAAGCAGGAACAGGACTGGAAAAACAGAGAGCAGGTTAAGGCTGAAGCAGGACTGGAACACAATCCAACAAGGGGTGTGGAACACAAAGGAATCGAACTACAAAGCACGACGAGGAGCTTCAGGAAATGGCAGCTTATTAGCAGTTCCAGGCAGCTGCAAGCCCAGGGTGGAGTCACATGGCTGGGCTGCACAAGAGTGATCACAGGTGTGTGCAGTTCCGGTCTTACACAAGTCCTGGAGGAGAGAATTCAGTATAAAGGAACAACTAGACTTTTCCCATAGGAAGCTATGGACAGAAGATTACAGGCCTTACCAACTACCAGATGGTGCATTATGGAACCTGAAGTCCATGGGAGCAAATGCAGTTCTTCTATAGCATGCCATATCGAAAAGGGAAGCTAACAGAAGTCAGAAAGGGACTCTGGGTGAGTGTTAATGATGATTCCCAGGCTACAGATAGTCTGTTTACAGCGCCCTCTAGCGATGGGATGACAGAGTCGTTCACATTGGCCCCCTCCAGTTTGAGTACTTCCACGATACATAGGCATGTGCGATGGGCCACTATAGTAAATTTACTACCACTTTAAAAGCATCTTGCAATCCTCCCTGATGAAACCTACCTGCCATTGTTCATGATAAATAGCCCTCTATGTGTTAGTTAGTACAATCAGATCTCGGAATAATAAAGGGTAAAGCTGGCATCTCAGCTCCCTGACTCTCAGGGCCTTTCCGCAGTGACTGGGGCATGATCCTGTACTGCTTTTGCGCTAATGTCTATGAGCCGAACTTTAGTAAGGGGGACATTACTAATCATAATGTAGTCGATGCAGGAGTGTGTGCAATGGCCATGGAAGTAATATGCATTTTCTATATCTATTTTATGAACTTGTGAAAGCTGAATTAATTACTAATACATTTGTATTGATTAATAGTTAAGAATTTACATGAATCAGGCTAACATAGAAAATAATGTGTACCTTGGGGAATGTGACCATTTGAGTGGCCACCAAAATGTGTATGAAAATCAATCAAGAATTCACATTCATAGTTTAAATAACATGCACATGTAAAATAAAATGTACTATCGGATTATACTAATATATTAATGCTGTGTATTTGCTTAAATAATATTGAGCTAAATTTCGAGATTTGGGGAGAGTCGACAAAGCCTCATGTTAAGTTCCATGGCCTAATAAATGTTCGTAAATGTCTTGTGAAAGCAAAGAATTAATATTGTTCGTTGTTCACAGTGCACTGACCAAGCGATTTGAAAATGTCTTAAACTTTCTCATGAGAACTGTGGCGGAGATGTTCTGTACTAGAAGTTATTACTTTGAAAATGTGATGCATGTGAAGAAGATGTTCTCAGGAGCTAACAATGGGTGCACTGACTGCAGCTAGGATTGCAACTAAAAAGTTACCAGATGAAGCTGACAATGGGAACGGAAGAAGAGGAGCCAATCATCGATGTGTGAAAGTCTGTCTGGTTATATTTTAGATTTTGAATTCAGAGACTATTGGTCTTACTGTAAACATACGATTTCCTGACCAATGACGGCATGAGAAAAGGCTTTGTGGACTTTGATAAATCCAGACTACACTTTGCAGAAGGGAGGGAAGATGTGATTCCATTCTAGTCCTGTTAGAAACTATTCCCTGTCCTTTGTATAACGGTTTGGTAGTTCTATCCCATTCTCTACCACATAGTAAACCTGTTTGTGGAGTTGAGCAGTTCCTGATGTCTCCTTCCTAACTTTAGCTTTATTGATTAGTCTGTTAATGATAGATGCTGATTCCTTAGTTTAATGATTCCTACATTGTTCAGTTAACTTAGAGCCCAACCGTGGCTGAGCCAATCCTTTCACTGCCCATTACTGACGCCGACCATATGGATGTCCAACTGACGCAGAGATCGCAGCTCGCTGATCCTTTGAGGAGAGGTATAATGAAATGCTATTGTTTCTGTTGTAGATTTTAGCTTTCTTTTAGGTACCAACCGCTGTTCTGATAAACCCGAGTTAGACTTTTTTCCAAATTAACTGTTGACTAAATTGCTTTTGCATGAAATCCAAACATGCTATTCTAATTGGAGAGTTAGTTAATAAGCCTGAATGTATTGACAAATGTTATTAACAAAGAATTGATTTTGTTCACTGTTGAATCTAGATGTATGCTATTTCTGTTGTTCAGTTATTGATGCTATTAATTTGTACTGTAACTTGAATGTTTAATCATCAATGCATTAGTTAAATTGAGATTCTTTCGACGCTTTGGTCAGCCTGTGTTGTTAGTGTATGCTTGTCATTTGGTTTAATCTACGTGATATTAGAATTATTAATATAAGGAAATAAACTTTCTAATTTTACTAAAAGGCATGGCAATTCATGGCCACATGGGTCATGGTGCGTAAAGATTACTGACAAAGTTTCTGATGATTGATTTGTTGATCTTGTTATGTTGTTGGTTAGATTATGAGTAAAGTTTGTGTATATGGTAAAATCACTCTAAGCGTAGTCATGAGGTCCATCGAACCTCTAATGCGTCCCCTTATATATGAATGATTAAAGACCAAATAAGGTCAGATGTGCACACAGAATTCACATCAGGCATCTGTCAACACTAATTCCTTGAGTGCTTGTTCCAGTTTCCCTGAAAATGCTTGGTGTGCCATAGTCTCCCAACCTTTTTTAATGGGTCACAAATTTTGATCCTCTCTCGTTTCCAATCTCATTAAAGTCCCCAGTGAGGATTATACCTTCCTTCACCACCCCTGGCGAAACTTCTAGAAACTAGAAGAAAAATGCGTCCTGAGCAGTGTTTGATACATTTACTGTGTAAGAGGTGACCAATGTCTCTGCAGGGTGCTCACTAAAATTTAATATACACCCCTTCTTATCTGCTTTTATTTCCGCAACTCTCATTGCAAGGTTGTGTTTAAAAATGTCCTCCCCTCTCTGCTTAGTAATGGCCTAGAAATAAAACACACTGGGATATGTTCTGCGTCTCATTTTGCACTGATCGTTCTTCAATAAATGAGTCGTCTGAAATCACAAGATGTCTGATTGCTTGTTTTTGAAACCTTTCCAGATTGCCCCTCTGTTAATTGGGCTTTTCTGTCCGTTAAAATTCAGAGTAGTGCTAGGGATTATCAGACCTCTATGTAGATGAGATATAATAGCAAGTGAATGCTCATGTAAGTGTTTTGACACCTTGTAAGAAATTAGGTTATTTGTTGAAGTGGTGAGAACTCACTTCAAGAAATGAACACAATCTTTGTGCTATAAAAGTAAATTAACTGATGCTCAACCCTTTGGTAGCTTGGCACAAAGCATACAGGTTTAGCTTAAAGGCAATGTGTAAAGTATTTATGCAGCACACAAACAGTAATAAAGTGAAAATGCAACACAAGAAAAATTCCAAACCGATTTAGAAAAAGAAGTGAATATTTTAATAATTCAAATGACACCAAAACAACCAAACTTTAAGCATGTAAGTTCAGAGTTATGAATTTTTAAAGATTAAGGATAAAAATAGCACCAAAAGGAGGTAAGTGCCAACTGAAGGTATGTGGTCGCACAGGACCAACTGCTATGGAGCACTGGCCAGTTATGGGACCAGAGTTGGTCCACTGGGAGTTGTACCTTCTGTCCTTAGTGAGGGCGCTGTACGATCCAAGGCTCTGCATCGCACTGCATCAGGCCCATTAATACCAGTGAGCAGGAGTTGTGTGTAGTGCTGTGATGCAAGGCTCAGTGCCGGGTACAATGAAACCTTCAGTTAAGCAAGAAGTACAATTGATTTCAGCCAAGGGTCCAAGATCTTAAGGAAAGCAGTTATTGGTCAGGAACTACTCTCACAAACCTAGGCGATCCCAGGTCAGGTCTACTCTGTCTGGTAAGCCCGAATGCATGAAAGCCATCGGGAAGCTTGCTGTGTACCTGTAACTGAAACAAGAGGGCAGCCAATTGACCCTTGGAGTCACTTCTGTGGCCTGGGTCAAGGCAAGCAAGTCCAATCTTCCTTCTTCAGATAGGAGGGTAGTCGTTCTTTTGAATCTCATCATGTCCTGGTGTGTCCTGATTTCAGGTTCTGGAAAAGGCACTTTTTTTTCTGTGCCACCTTGTGGTGGAAGGCCACCCCTTTGTCTACTCTTTAAACTGGTTCTGGTCACTTCCTCCCCTTCCTCTAAGTTTCTGGCCAGCCTGTCTTCAGTGACAAGTAAGAGGCAGGCTTAGGTGTGAGCTGCATCTGCCAGTGACAGGGGAGGCATCTTCTGAAGTCAGGAAGGGGCTGTGTACAGCCCTCAAGCTACCATATGAAGCTCAGGAGGGGGCTGGGTACCAGCCGTCATGCCATCTTGCTCAGGAGAGGCCCTTTGTCCACTGTCTAAGAGGAATACACATCTCATTCCAAGCAGGGGCAGATTACACTGGACACTGGCAGTAAAGCCATTCAAGTTTAGGCAGGAAAATGACAACTTCCTAAAAGTGTCATTTCCAAAACGGTAATTTAACATCTGACTTTACCATTAAGTTGCTATTAAAATAAGACTTTTAAGTAATAGTAAATTAAAATCCGACTTTACCATTAAACATTAAGATGCAGTTAAAATCAATCTTTTAAGTATGGTTCTAGCTTCTCTTAATCAAACGTTATGCATTACAAAGTGTTATAATATAACCTAGTGTTCCCTATGGGAGCGCCAGCCTTACTTTGGCTATTTTTCACTTTCAGGGCATGTAAAACATTAAATATACATGCCCTTGGCCCAGATTTACAAGAATCTGGTGCACAGTCCTATTGCGGCAGATTTCTTCCCTCTCCTCCCCACCACCACCTAACAAGACCATGCGTGTGCCATATTTACAATTTTTGCACCATAGTGCACGTTAGGCCAATAGTATCAACATTTGTTACACTATTGTGGCGCTTTGCTGCACTAGCGTAAAAAATGTTACCGATAGTGCAGCAAAGTGCAAGGAGGCCCATTGATTTCAATGGGTGATGCCACAAATGGCGCAATGAAATCTTGCAGATTTCATTGTGCCATTTTTGTGGGCCTCCTAACGCCGGAATGCCACCCTTGCATACATTATGTCTGGCGCAGGCATAATTTGTGCAAGGGTTTGCAAAGTGGAGCAATGCATGCATTGCCCCACTTTGTAATTATGGCACATCTTTTTTTGACTCGTTGATTCACATTAACGTAAACAAATGACAAATGAAGGGCCTTGTAAATCTGGCCACATGTGTCCTACCCTATGAACCTTTAGGGCCTACATTAGGGGTGACTTAGAAGTAGTAAAAATTAGGATTTAGGCCTGACAAAAGCTTTATTTTGCCAGGTTGAAATGGCAGTTTAAAACCAAACAAGAAGGCTGCTACTTTAGTGGGTAGCACAATGAGTCCAGCAGCCCACTAGTAGCATTTAATTTACAGGCTCTGGATAAACATAGTACCATCTATTAGGGGTTTATAAGTAAATTGAATGCGCCAATCTGGTGTATACCAATCTTGCAGTATTTTGAAGGGGGAGCACAAGCACTTTACCACTGGTTAGCAGGTGTAGAGTGCGCACAGTCCTAAATAAAAAAAAAAGGTTCAGCAAACCTAGAGTAATGAAGGCAAAAATATGGGGGAAGACCACACAAACGATGGTCATTTTGAACCTCATATAATCACCTGTGTATTTTCTGGTTGCAGTCTCTTTCCCAATTCCCCTACAGAACTTATAGATAAGAATTCAGAAAGTAACAGGAATAAATCAATTCCCCCCGGAAGTCAGAGTGATACCGAGTCTAAATTTGTAGCCCGCAGTCCCGTGGATCAGGGAACAAGGACCTCCCCCCTCCAACCAGCTCTGCCAAGCTCAGAAGTTGCTCCAGGACTGCATCTGATGTCTAGGTCAACGAGAGTACAACTGCATCCCTCCTGTCCCTGACTGGCGGGCAGCAACACATGTAATGCTGGCAGTTCCCTTAATTCATCCCTCCCCCTCTTACCATAATGGAACTCCCCACCTCTTTCAGAAAGAAAAATCAAAAACCAAGAAAAGAGGGAAAAAGAAAAAAAGTCTCCCTTTGTTGGCTTCAACATGCCATTCTTGATTCCTTGATCCACCGGCTTAGAAGAGACATGGCCTATTGGGTGGCACCACTCAGTCAGGACCATCTTCTGGGCCAATGGACCCTTTGTCCATTTGCACAGTGCCCTCAAAACCATTCTCTGAGAGAAAGAGAGGCCAAGGAGTAAGGCAGCCTGCAGTTTCTCTGTCATATGGAACTGCTTCCTTGCACTATCAAAAGTAACACCTGAGAGATGGGTCCATTTATATCTGATGTTGTCACTACTCAGCCTTTTGGTGATAGGCCTGAAGTCGAGTCAGTGTCGAAAGGTATGCTTGGGAGATGTCCATATAGATGATTCAGGTGTGCTCCTGAATGGAGACCTCACCTTTGTGACATGTCTTCTTCAGTACGGATTCTTTCAGTGTATAGTAATGAAATTTGGCTGATGTGTCTCTCAGTTTCTGCATAGCTGGAGATGTTTTGGGGCCTACATGGTGAACCCTGTTGAGTTGTACCTCCTGTTGCCCATCCCCCAACATGGAGGAAAATGCACACCATGAAGTCTTCCAGTTTGAGTCCTCAATGCTTTTTTACAGCCCACAGATTCTTTATTTTGGTAAGTGCATCCTGCAGCGCTTGAACGATTGCTTCCCCCTTCAGGGAATAACTAACCTGTGCATTTTCCTGTATTTCCATCGTAATCTCCTTGTCCAGTAGCCTCTGGCCCACTGAGTCAACATCTGAGCTCTTGATTTTTTGCATCAAGATCAGTTCATAACTCTACAAGGATCCTTTCTATGTCCCATTTCAGTTCTTATCTATGCTCTAATTTGAAGGTGCAGAGGCACTCCATAAGGTCTATTTTTGTTAAGGGCCAGATGGGTGTGTTGTGTCAATGTGACCTCCAAGGCAGTTTCACCTCCCTGCGCTTCTACAAAGTGTGACCATGGCCTAGATTGCGAAGATAGGCCAAAAGTCCACCTCTGAATAGATTGGGGACAGATAATCGTTCCCTTTAAGCAGTCTAATGCTGTTTCTGCTTTAAAATGTGGCCTGCCACTCTCCCACCCTCACAATAACCAAAGGAATTAATGCAATACTGGAGGGTTCTCAGCAGAACCATCCACCATCTCTTTAGTTTGGCCCCTGAAGGCCTTACATTCTTCTGTCATGGCAGGGTGCCTCACACTCCAACCCTCTCTCCTCACCTTAGCTCTAGTGAGAGTCCATGTCACGCCACCAGATGTATCACCAAGTGGAGTGTCTGTTGTGTGCAGTCCTTGCAGGACATAGTTGGCCTCAAACTCTGGCCCACTCCAGTCTCCACAAGTCGGCAGGAAGCCCTCCCATGCCAAATCCCTACATGCAGTCCTGAACTGCCAAACTGTATTCGAGGCAGTCTGCCCTATGCCTCCTTTGCTGGGCAGATCCAAGGAGGCCCAGTGCCGCTGCTCCAAAACAACTGCCATTTTCATAAGGCTGTAGCACCATGGCCCTTTCACTGTCAGCTGAGCCCCAGCTGTTCCTTGCCTCAGGGCTCCAGGATCCCACCCCAAGGCCACATGATCATGCAGGGCCGATCAGTGCAATGCAGACATTGCATGCCAGTGGATTATTTCAGAGTTTACCAGCTAGACTGGGAGTTATGGCGGAGTGCCTTCATCTACTCCACCATCTTGGCCACCTCCCTACAAATCATACAGTTAATAAAAGAAGCCCTATTGTGTTTACTGAGAGATTTATTTCTTAACCTTGCTGATAAAAGTACCAAAAGTAACAAAAGGTTCAGCAAACCTAGAGTAATGAAGGCAAAAATATGGGGGAAGACCACACAAACAATGGTCATTTTGAACCTCATATAATCACCTGTGTATTTTCTGGTTGCAGTCTCTTTCCCAATTCCCCTACAGAACTTATAGATAAGAATTCAGAAAGTAACAGGAATAAATCAATTCCCCCCGGAAGTCAGAGTGATACCGAGTCTAAATTTGTAGCCTGCAGTCCCGTGGATCAGGGGACAAGGACCTCCCCCCTCCAACCAGCTCTGCCAAGCTCAGAAGTTGCTCCAGGACCGCATCTGATGTCTAGGTCAATGAGAGTACAACTGCATCCCTCCTGTCCCTGACTGGTGGGCAGCAACACATGTATTGCTGGCAGTTTCCTTAATTCATCCCTCCCCCTCTTTCAGAAAGAAAAATCAAAAACCAAGAAAAGAGGGAAAAAGAAAAAAAGTCTCCCTTTGTTGGCTTCAACATGCCATTCTTGATTCCTTGATCCACCGGCTTAGAAGAGACATGGCCTATTGGGTGGCACCACTCAGTCAGGACCATCTTCTGGGCCAATGGACCCTTTGTCCCTTTGCACAGTGCCCTCAAAACCATTCTCTGAGAGAAAGAGAGGCCAAGGAGTAAGGCAGCCTGCAGTTTCTCTGTCATATGGAACTGCTTCCTTGCACTATCAAAAGTAACACCTGAGAGATGGGTCCATTTATATCTGATGTTGTCACTACTCAGCCTTTTGGTGATAGGCCTGAAGTCGAGTCAGTGTCGAAAGATATGCTTGGGAGATGTCCTTATAGATGATTCAGGTGTGCTCCTGAATGGAGACCTCACCTTTGTGACATGTCTTCTTCAGTACGGATTCTTTCAGTGTATAGTAATGAAATTTGGCTGATGTGTCTCTCAGTTTCTGCATAGCTGGAGATGTTTTGGGGCCTACATGGTGAACCCTGTTGAGTTGTACCTCCTGTTGCCCATCCCCCAACATGGAGGAAAATGCACACCATGAAGACTTCCAGTTTGAGTCCTCAATGCTTTTTTACAGCCCACAGATTCTTTATTTTGGTAAGTGCATCCTGCAGCGCTTGAACGATTGCTTCCCCCTTCAGGGAATAACTAACCTGTGCATTTTCCTGTATTTCCATCGTAATCTCCTTGTCCAGTAGCCTCTGGCCCAGAGTCAACATCTGAGCTCTTGATTTTTTGCATCGAGATCAGTTCATAACTCTACAAGGATCCTTTCTATGTCCCATTTCAGTTCTTATCCATGCTCTGATTTGAAGGTGCAGAGGCTCTCCATAAGGTCTATTTTTGTTAAGGGCCAGGTGGGTGTGTTGTGTCAATGTGACCTCCAAGGCAGTTTCACCTCCCTGCGCTTCTACAAAGTGTGACCATGGCCTAGATTGCGAAGATAGGCCAAAAGTTCACCTCAGAATAGATTGGGGACAGATAATCATTCCCTTTAAGCAGTCTAATGCTGTTTCTGCTTTAAAATGTGGCCTGCCACTCTCCCACCCTCACAATAGCCAAAGGAATTAATGCAGTACTGGAGGGTTCTCAGCAGAACCATCCACCATCTCTTCAGTTTGGCCCCTGTAGGCCTTACATTCTTCTGTCATGGCAGGGTGCCTCACACTCCAACCCTCTCTCCTCACCTTAGCTCTAGTGAGAGTCCATGTCACGCCACCAGATGTGTCACCAAGTGGAGTGTCTGTTGTGTGCAGTCCTTGCAGGACATAGTTGGCCTCAAACTCTGGCCCACTCCAGTCTCCACAAGTCGGCAGGAAGCCCTCCCATGCCACATCCCTACATGCAGTCCTGAACTGCCGAACTGTATTCGAGGCAGTCTGCCCTATGCCTCCTTTGCTGGGCAGATCCGAGGAGGCCCAGTGCCGCTGCTCCAAAACAACTGCCATTTTCATAAGGCTGTAGCACCATGGCCCTTTCACTGTCAGCTGAGCCCCAGCTGTTCCTTGCCTCAGGGCTCCAGGATACCACCCCAAGGCCACATGATCATGCAGGGCTGATCAGTGCAATGCAGACATTGCATGCCAGTGGATTATTTCAGAGTTTACCAGCTAGACTGGGAGTTATGGCGAAGTGCCTTCATCTACTCCGCCATCTTGGCCACCTCCCTACAAATCATACAGTTAATAAAAGAAGCCCTATTGTGCTTACTGAGAGATTTATTTCATAAACTTGCTGATAAAAGTACCCTTGTGTCTAACAAACAATATTGTACAAAATGTAATAAAGCAAAATGTGACGAGCACAGGAAATCATAACCTTAATGTCAATGCCCAGAGATGATAAACATTCCATATATTATTCGAAAAAGGATTTGTACCTTTTGACTATTAAGAGACATGTTGCATTTGAGAGACAACAGCAGACTTTAGCACACATTAGGTCTACATGGAACTACACAATAAAGACTTTACTGCTACTGATTTATAATATTGTCAGTGACATTAACAGAATAAATACATCAGCTTGATTCTGTTGGTCTTCTTATCATTAACTGGTTTTCATTCACTTGTCAATTAGAACTCTATCAGAACAAAGTCTGAGGCAATTATGTCCTGAAGAAGGTTGAGTGATTCAAGGATCCAGCAAAAATGATGCAATATAGACTTTATTCAGCAGACCCTTTTCAATTATGAATCTTCTCAGGGAATTTGTGAACTATGCAGATTGGTGGGCCATTATTTTTATTAGGAAGAACAGAAGGATGCTAGCAATCACAACAAATATAGAGGTCAAGTAACATTGCAAAGTGAATTAAGGCTCACCTTTCCCAGATTCAATTTGCAAGTAGCGAAATAGTATAACACTTATGTATCTTTGTGTAAAGGAACAAAAAACATAATAAAGTGTATTTAATAGAAGATAAAGCACAAGAACAAGGACTAAGGCCCTCATTCTGACCCTGGCGGTCGGTGATAATGCGGCGGCCAAGCCGCCAACAGGCCGGCGGTCCAAAATATGCAATTCTGACCCTGGCGGGAACCGCCAATACAGCCCGCCGCATTAACACTCCGCCCGCCACGGCGGAACAAACAAACAGCGCGGAGGTCCCCGCCAACAGCCAGGCGGCAGACAATGTACCGCCCACCCTATCACGACCCACCAATCCGCCACCTTTTCCGGGGCGGGAGCACCGCCGATAAAAACATGGCGGAAACAGACTACGAACGGGAAAACGCTCACCTCTACGCACTCCACGCGAGATTCCGGCAGTATGGAACCCGAGTTGCAGGTCATCCCCGCACTCCTATACCTGCTCCTGTACCAGGAGCACGCCCGGCGGCGCGGAAGACATCGGTGAGTACTGCACCTACGACACAGGGGAGGGAAAAGATTACCGGCACACACCCACCCGCCCACACCCACTACAACACACACATCAATGCATTCCCACAGATCACTGTCACAACCCACAAACCCCCCCCTCCGAAATAATGCAAAGACCAAAAGAAGAGATCATAAACGGGCAGATATATTGAAATATGGACACCAGTAATCCCAATAAATAAATAAACTATGTACAAAATATATACAGCTACTAAATGTAGTCCAACCACTGTCCGTGGACCACAGGGGTCCTGTGCAAAGGGGCAAGGCCCAGTCCCACGACAAGAACTCCACGGAGAGAACACTGCAGGGGCATCAGAAAGAAAATAGGACAGGCACCTCAGGGGGAAGGGAAGGGGGGGCACCTCAGCCACTTGAGTACACGACGCCAGATCCACGAGGGGACTCCATGACCACTGGCCCATCCTGGGGAGAGCAAAGCCACAGTCCATACAGTCCATACAGTGGGTGGCCTGCCCACTGGGCCATCCTGGGGAGTGCAAAGCCACAGTCCATACAGTCCATACAGTGGGTGGCCTGCCCACTGGGCCATCCTGGGGAGAGCAAAGCCACAGTCCATACAGTCCATACAGTGGGTGGCCTGCCCACTGGGCCATCCTGGGGAGAGCAAAGCCACAGTCCATACAGTCCATACAGTGGGTTGCCTGCCCACTGGGCCATCCTGGGGAGAGCAAAGCCACAGTCCATACAGTGGGTGGCCTGCCCACTGGGCCATCCTGGGGAGTGCAAAGCCACAGTCCATACAGTCCATACAGTGGGTGGCCTGCCCACTGGGCCATCCTGGGGAGAGCAAAGCCACAGTCCATACAGTCCATACAGTGGGTGGCCTGCCCACTGGGCCATCCTGGGGAGAGCAAAGCCACAGTCCATACAGTCCATACAGTGGGTGGCCTGCCCACTGGGCCATCCTGGGGAGTGCAAAGCCACAGTCCATACAGTCCATACAGTGGGTGGCCTGCCCACTGGGCCATCCTGGGGGGAGCAAAGCCACAGTCCATACAGTCCATACAGTGGGTGGCCTGCCCACTGGGCCATCCTGGGGAGAGCAAAGCCACAGTCCATACAGTCCATACAGTGGGTGGCCTGCCCACTGGGCCATCCTGGGGAGAGCAAAGCCACAGTCCATACAGTCCATACAGTGGGTGGCCTGCCCACTGGGCCATCCTGGGGAGTGCAAAGCCACAGTCCATACAGTCCATACAGTGGGTGGCCTGCCCACTGGGCCATCCTGGGGAGAGCAAAGCCACAGTCCATACAGTCCATACAGTGGGTGGCCTGCCCACTGGGCCATCCTGGGGAGAGCAAAGCCACAGTCCATACAGTCCATACAGTGGGTGGCCTGCCCACTGGGCCATCCTGGGGAGTGCAAAGCCACAGTCCATACAGTCCATACAGTGGGTGGCCTGCCCACTGGGCCATCCTGGGGAGAGCAAAGCCACAGTCCATACAGTCCATACAGTGGGTGGCCTGCCCACTGGGCCATCCTGGGGAGAGCAAAGCCACAGTCCATACAGTCCATACAGTGGGTGGCCTGCCCACTGGGCCATCCTGGGGAGAGCAAAGCCACAGTCCAAACAGTCCATAACAGACTCCACTGCCACTGGAGGAGGCATGTTGGCCAGAGGACATCCTGCAGCCCTGCCCGAGACAGATCCTGCCCTGCCACGTCTGCCAAAGGGCCAGCGGTTCTTGCCTGGAAGGGCCCAGTTCAGCGCTTCTTGCCTTGAAGGGCCCAGTTCAGCGCTTCTTGCCTTGAAGGGCCCAGTTCAGCGCTTCTTGCCTTGAAGGGCCCAGTTCAGCGGGTCTTGCCTTGAAGGGCCCAGTTCAGCGGTTCTTGCCTTGAAGGGCCCAGTTCAGCGGGTCTTGCCTTGAAGGGCCCAGTTCAGCGGTTCTTGAGACGGCGGTCCCCAGCGGAGCGGTGCTGGAGACGGCGGGGCCCAGTTCAGCGGTGCTTGAGACGGCGGGGCCCAGTTCAGCGGTGCTTGAGACGGCGGGGCCCAGTTCAGCGGTGCTTGAGACGGCGGGGCCCAGTTCAGCGGTTCTTGAGACGGCGGGGCCCAGTTCAGCGGTTCTTGAGACGGCGGGGCCCAGTTCAGCGGTGCTTGAGACGGCGGGGCCCAGTTCAGCGGTGCTTGAGACGGCGTGGCCCAGTTCAGCGGTGCTTGAGACGGCGGGGCCCAGTTCAGCGGTTCTTGAGACGGCGGGCCCAGTTCAGCGGTTCTTGAGACGGCGGGGCCCAGTTCAGCGGTGCTTGAGACGGCGGGGCCCAGTTCAGCGGTGCTTGAGACGGCGGGGCCCAGTTCAGCGGTGCTTGAGACGGCGGGGCCCAGTTCAGCGGTTCTTGAGACGGCGGGCCCAGTTCAGGCCAGCGGCTATGGGGGTGGTGGACTCCTCCTGGGCAGCAGGCCTGCAGCCTGACCTCTCCGACTTGCTGCCCTTGCCCTCCTTAGTCGGGAGTCTGTGGCCCTTTCCTCCCTTTGGAGCTGTGGCTGGTGACTGTGTCTGGGTGGTGTCCGGGGGGGATGTAGAAGCCGGGCTCCTGCGGCGCCCCTTCCGCCTTCTGCTCCTCTTCCCAGGGGGTGGGCTGGCTGTCCCCTTGCTGCTGGGCGAAGATCCAGAC
This sequence comes from Pleurodeles waltl, assembly GCF_031143425.1. Lineage (NCBI taxonomy): Eukaryota > Metazoa > Chordata > Amphibia > Caudata > Salamandridae > Pleurodeles > Pleurodeles waltl. The sequence continues at coordinate 905,079,114 of NC_090444.1, read as the reverse complement.
ATGCGGGCTGGTGGGCTCCAATACCCCTGCACCCTTGTCAAGGGGGCTGCAGGGCTGGTGGTGGCTGAGGTGCTCTTCTTACCCCGACGAGAAGGAGGGGGGGGCTCAGGGTCAGGAAAGAAGTTAGCAGTGGCGAGGAAGAGTTTCTTGGGACAATGGAGAGTGGTAGGTACAGTGGGAATGGGAGTGGAGGGAGAGGATGTGGTTGTAGGTGAGTCACGTTTGCTGTCTTTGGGTGCAGGTGCAGGAGGGATAGGCTGTCGTGAGGTTGATGGCTGTTGGGTGGGTGGGTGGCTGCGTTTGTGTGGTGTGGAAGAGGGGGTGACAGACACAGTGGGAGAGGACACAGGGGACGTGTAAATGGCAGTGGGGGTGGTGACTGCACGTGTGCGGACTGGACTGGAGGGTGTGCTGGTGATGGAAACACTGGCTGATGGTGAGGTGAATGGAGGTGTGAGTGTAGACGTCACAGGGAGGGAGGAGGGAGACGAAGAGGTGGGGGTCACAGAGGTGGTAGTGACTGTTGGCATGTCTGCATCGGAATGTTGCGTGTGTGAATGTCTGCGTGATCTGTGGTGCTTATGTTTGGATGAGCTTCTCTTGGGTGTTGAGGTGTGTGCAGGCTGGTCTGATGGTGTGGGTGGGACAGGCAGAGGAACAGGAGACTGGGAGGAGGGAGTTAGTAGAGGGAGGCAGGAGACAGGGACAATGGCTGCCGTCAGTGCTGAGGCCAGAGCCTGGAACGATCGCTGATGGGCAGCCTGACCCGAATGAATGCCCTCCAGGTGCGCATTGCTGCGATGAACCTCCCTCTCCACCCCCTGGATGGCATTCAAAAGGGTAGTCTGCCCAACAATGAGCGTTCGGAGGAGGTCAATGACCTCCTCACTGAGGGCAGCGGGGGTAACAGGGGCAGGGCCTGAGGTGCCTGGGGCGAAGGAGATGCCCGGCTTCCTGGCAGAGCGGGCACGGGGCGAACGCTGAGGGGCTGCTGGGAGGGCGGTGATGGTGCGCTGGGTGGCGGCTGTACCTGTAATGGCGGGGGGCACGGATGGTGCCACCCCCGCAAGGGAGCTCCCTTCCGAGGACGTGTCCGTGTCGCTGCAGGGTCCAGTCGTCCCCGTTGTGGAGCTCCCCTCGCCCTCCGTCTCACTGGTCCAGTCAGACTCTGTGGCATGGCCCTCCTGGGCCATGTGAGATGCAGCTCCCTCCTGCCCCGATGCCACTTCTCCTCCGCCTGATGATGCTGATGCACACAAGCACAGAAAGACAAACAAAAAGGGGGGGGGAGAGAGAAATAAAGGGATATTGAGTACATGGATCTCCGGTACAGTTAGCGGACATGACAGACACAGATGCCCCCTGCACTAAGTTGCGCACTTGGGGTCCGCTACGCATTCCGTGGAACATGCCCTACACGCCTAGAGTTGACAACTGCACCCATGGATGACACGGACCAGGGATGGCTGTACTGACACACTACTGAGGGTGTTGGCTGGGGACACAGGGGCTTACGGGGGTGCCCAGCCTACAGATATCGCCCTGGCCTAGGGGGACCCACAGCCCTCCTCCCCCACCCAGACACCTCCACTGCGCGACAACAGAGTAGATAATGCTTGGACTCACCCCCTTGTGTCTGCTGTGCTGCCCTCACGTGCCCATCCAAATCAGGGTAGGCCACCGCCAGGATCCGGAACATCAGGGGGGTCAGTTGACGGCAGGCACCCCGCCTACGTTGGGAGGCCATCCCCAGCAGAGACTCAGCGGTCTTCTTGGTCCCGCGGCGGATGTCCTCCCACCTCTTGCGGCAGTGGGTGCCCCGTCGATGGTGGACCCCCAGGGTCCGGACTTCCTTGGCGATGGCACGCCAAATCCCGATCTTCTCATGGGCGCGGACCTATGTGACACGTACAGGGAGGGAGAAATACCACGTTCAAGTTTGTCTGCATTTTCGTTGCCAGTGGGCCAACGCCCCCCATCCCCGCCAGGCCCCCCGCCAGCCCCAACATGCCCCCCATCCCCGCCAGGCCCCCCGCCAGCCCCAACATGCCCCCCATCCCCGCCAGGCCCCCCGCCAGGCCCCCCGCCAGCCCCAACATGCCCCCCATCCCCGCCAGGCCCCCCGCCAGGCCCCCCGCCAGCCCCAACATGCCCCCCATCCCCGCCAGGCCACCCGCCAGGCCCCCCGCCAGCCCCAACATGCCCCCCCATCCCCGCCAGGCCCCCCGCCAGGCCCCCCGCCAGCCCCAACATGCCCCCCATCCCTGCCAGGCCCCCCGCCAGCCCCAACGTGCCCCCCATCCCCGCCAGGCCCCCCGCCAGGCCCCCAAGCCAGCCAGTGGCCCCAAATCCAGATTGAATTAAACTCACTTGTTGGTCTGGAGGACCGTAGAGTAGCGCATACTGGGGGAGGACCCCATCCACAAGTTTCTCCAACTCCTCTCCAGTGAAGGCAGGGGCCCTTTCCCCAGGCGCAGCAGCCATTGTCCCTTCCAGACCGAGGTCACAGCAACACTTGCAGTATAGGTCCTCTCCTGTGAAAGTTCAAGTCGCAAGTGGATAAGTAGATAGAAAATGGCGGTCACGTCCGCGGCGGTGCGTACCGCGGTGGTGCGTACCGCCACCGCCGGCGCCCTTCGCCATTGGCTCCTGAAACCCATAGACTTCAATGTTAACCAATGCGGCTTCGCGCCGCGGTCTTCGCCCGCCGCCCGCCGCGGTGTGCCACGCCAGCGCATTGACCTCACATCCCATTGTCACACTTCACAGGTCAGGCAGCCGCCATTTCGAGGGTCCACATGGCTCAATTTCAACTGCGTCACACAGGCCTAGGCCTTGCATAGCCACTCAGACACGCCATTCACTGCATAGAGAATCGTTTACTGTGCACCTGTGGGTTGCTTGACTGTGTGCTCCATGTTGTCCTTCCTAGGCACCGTCCGCTGGGTTTGGCGAGGAGACGGATGAATCCTCCCGTGTACCGACCGCTGGTGGACCTGTCGACAATGGAAGAACGCCACATTATCCTGACCTACCGTCTTAACCGTGCCACTATACATGAACTGTGTGCCCAGCTGGAGCCCGACCTGATGTCCCCCATCCGCCAACCCACAGGGATTCCCCCTCTGGTGCAGGTCCTGTCAGTACTCCATTTCTTGGCAAGTGGGTCATTTCAGACAACAGTGGGAATTGCTTCTGGGATGTCTCAGCCCATGTTTTCGAAGGTGTTATCCAGAGTGTTGTCTGCCCTGATGAAATACGTGAGGAGCTACATCATTTTCCCTGAGGTGGGCGAATTGGCTGCAGTGAAGGGTGATTTCTATGCCCTTGGACATATTCCCAACGTCATTGGTGCCATTGATGGGACCCATGTGGCTTTGGTTCCCCCAAGAGACAGGGAGCAGGTGTACAGGAACAGAAAAAGTTACCATTCCATGAACATCCAGGTGGTGTGTTTGGCTGACCAGTACATCTCGCATGTAAATGCCAAATTCCCAGGGTCAGTGCATGACGCCTACATCCTGAGGAATAGCAGCATCCCTTACGTGATGGAACAGCTAGAGAGACACCGTGTATGGCTATTGGGGGACTCTGGGTACCCCAACCTGTCGTGGCTACTGACCCCAGTAAGGAATCCCTGGACCAGGGCAGAGGAACAGTACAATGAGGCCCATGGGCGTACTAGGAGGGTGATCGAACGCACCTTTGGCCTCCTAAAGGCCAGGTTTAGGTGCCTGCATATGACAGGTGGATCCCTAATGTACTCACCTAAGAAGGTGTGTCACATCATCGTGGCCTGCTGCATGCTTCACAACCTGGCTTTGCGCCGCCAGGTGCCTTTCCTGCAGGAGGATGGTCGAGACGGTGGTGTTGTGGCAGCGGTGGAACCTGTGGAGAGTGACGAGGAGGAAGACGACGGGGCTGAAACAGACAACAGGGACAGAATCATTGAACAGTACTTCCAATAGGACACAGGTAACAATTCAAAGATAATTTAGTAAATCTGAACTACTCTCCTGCATCTCTGCTGCCTGTCTATTTGCCCCAGTGTATGATGACTGAGTTGTGGCTTTTCCCTCCCTATTTCAGATCTGGGGTCCCCACTACGAGTCCTGTGCTTCGTTTCCCCATGGACTACAGCTTTGTGGCAGCTGTTTGTTGACTTCACTATGTACAAGGACATATTTGCACTGTCATGTCAATTACAATATTTTGAAATCACAGCCAGACTCCAGATAGTTTTGTGCAAAATAGGTGTTTATTTAAGTGCTCAAAATGGGATGGGTGGTTTCAAGTGGGTGGGGGCTATGGTGAAGGAATGTCCATGGCAGAGTCCAGAGTAACAGTCACACAGGTGCATTGTCCAGAGGCCTGTGGAGAGATGGAGCATGGGCAGTTCAAGGATGGACAGGGTGACAATGTGGGACAGTGGGATGACATCAGGTGGTATCCTTTGCTGGCGGGGGTCTTGACATCCTACTCTGTCTTCTTGCGAGATCTCAGGGCCCTCTTGCGGGGTGGTTCTTCTCCTGCAGGAGGTGGGGGTCTGGTGGGCTGCTGCTGTGCGGGGGCCTCCTGTCCACTAGCGCCGGCGGAGGTGGTTGGCTGTTCTTGGTCCAGGCTAGTGGCAGGGGCCCTTTGGTGTTGTTGAGTGTCCGTCCTGGTGTTGATGAGGTCCTGCAGCAGCCCTACCATGGTAACCAGGGTGGGGGTGAGGGCTCTGATGTCCTCCCTGTACCCCCGATAGTGTTCCTCCTGCAGTACCTGGATCTCCTGGAACCGGGCCAGTACCGTCGCCATCGTCTCCTGGGAGCGGTTGTATGCTCCCATGATGGTGGTGAGGGCCTCGTGGAGAGTGGGTTCCCTGGGCCCGTCCCCCCCCTGTCGCACAGCTGCCCTCCGAGTTGCCCTGTTTCCCTGGGCCTCTGCCCCCTGGCCGGTGTGCCCACTACCACTACCCCCAGGTCCCTGTTGTTGTTGGGGTGGTGGGTTATCCTGGGTGCCCTGTAGTGGTAGACACACCGCAGATTGACGCGCCCTGGAGACAGAGGCATGGGCCCGCTGGGTGGGAGCTGTGCTGGTGTTCCCAGAGGGTTTTGGGTTTGTAGTGGCCTGGGCCTGTGTGAGGGGAACCGACTGTCCAGTGGTCCCCGATGGTCCGGGCTGGTCATCGGTGTCCAGGTCGACAGAGCTGCTGTCATCGCTGACGGCCTCTTGGGTGGGGGGTGTGGAGAATTCTGGGCCCTCCGCGGCGGTGTGTTGACGGTCGGGTCCTGCAGGGGTATAGAGGTATGGCTATAGTTTCAATGTGTGGCATATGGGTGCATCTGTGGGTTCCCGTGTCCCCAAGTGCTGGCATTCGTGTGTGGGGGGCTTTGGTGAGGGTGGCTTGTGGGGGGGATGTGTATATGCATTGGGCATGCTTTGGTGATGGGTGTCCATGCTTAGTGGACGCATGCAGGCCTAGGTTTTTGGATGTGTGGGTTGTGATGGTGAGACATTGGCAGGGAATAGGTGTGCTGGGGGTGGGGGTGAGGATGGTGGTGGGGGTGAGGATGGTGGTGGGGGTGAGGGTGGGGGTGAGGATGGGGGTGGGGGTGAGGGTGGGGTTCGAGGATGGGGGTGAGGGTTGGGGTATGATTTGGCATGCAGGTGGGGGGGAAGCAGTAGTGAAGCTTCAACTTACCAGTATCCATTCCTCCGCCGACTCCTGCGAGGCCGTCAGGATGCAGGATGTTCAAGACTTCCTCCTCCCATGTTGTAAATTGTGGGGGTTGAGGTGGGGGTCCTCCGCCAGTCTTCTGCACGGCGATGTTGTGCCTGGATACCATGGAACGCACCTTCCCCCGTAGGTCGTTCCATCGCTTCCTGATGTCTTCCCGATTTCTGGGGTGCTGTCCCACAGCGTTGACCCTGTCGACAATCCTCTGCCATAGCTCCGTCCTCCGGGCAATGCTGGTGTATTGGATCTGTGTGCCGAACAGCTGGGGCTCTACCCGAACGATTTCCTCCACCATGACCCTGAGTTCTTCGTCTGAGAAGCGGGGGTGTCTTTGGGGTGCCATGGGGTGGTGTGTATGATGTGTGGGGTGGAGTATGTGTAGTTAAGTGTGTTGAGTGTGGTGGTGTGTGTTGTTTTGTGTGTGGATATTGTGTGGGTGATGGTGTTGAGTGGCTGTGGCTGCTAGTTTGTGGATGGTGGTGTCTCGCTCTGGCCTTCTTTCAGAATTTTTGGTCGTAGGGGTTTGTGGGTGATGTGGGTGTGTGTTTTATATTGTATTGTGTGTGTGGGAGTGGTGTGTGTATGTGTATCAGGTGTGTGGAATTCAAATCGGCCAATGTGGCTGAGTTTTGTTCGTTTGTGTGTATTCGTGGGTCATAATGGCATGGGCGTATTTCTGTTGGCGTGACGGTGGAGGTTTTGTCACCTCCACTTTTCCGCCGACCGCTGGTCTGGCGGTCTGTTGTGGCTGTCGGATTTTCGGAGGTTTGGCTGCTGCGGGTCAGAATGACCGTGGCGGGTTTCCGCGACCGCGGCGGGATTATGGAGGATTTCTGACCGGCGGTAGGCGCCTTTTACCGCCGAGGTCAGAATGACCACCTAAGTGATGAGACGTGTGACAAATATTTGGGGACACTCAGAAGACAGTACAGCAGGTTCATTCTAAAACAGGTCAATAAAAACGGTGTCTACTTTTTGCATGTATGTCAAGCTTATTGATTATGCTGTTTTTTAACGAGTGTAAGATCTAACAGATGATTTAGTCAACTCAGATTTTTCTCTGGGATAAATTCTAAGGTTGAAAAGGCTGTTCTTGTCCATTGCTCATCTATTTTAATCATTGATTCAGGTTAAGGCAGAGATGACCAGCTTCTAAAAAGTGGAAATAATATAGTTAAGTCAAAGTATTTTAAAGCCCCCTCGAGCCTGAGACAACCCATGCTAATAAGCCAATTAAGTCCAGTCTCAGTCTTGTTACAAATAGAATGCCAACTAATAGAGTGAGTAGTTTAATAAGAGCAACAATATAACCCTGATCCAGCTCTTTATATCAAATAGAAGATAGGCAACAATAATGTAATGATAAGAACCATCTAAAAAACCTATTTCCTAAAATTTCTGTTATGGCATTTTGATATAACACCAGATATCAGAGCCATATAATGCAATTGCAACTTAGTTAGCTTGGTAGGTTTTAACCAAGGATTGGGAGGGCTTAGTGCTCAACCTTGTGATTCAGTTTTATAGAGCTGAAAAAAATCTACAAAATCGAACATTTGGACCTGTTTACAAAAAATCAAAACTTCTGATAGTTTGAAGACAGTTCCAATTGTTCAATGAGAAAAAACATACCCCCAATAAGAAAAACAGACGCTCCATCATTTTAAAACTTAAACTTTGAACTTAGTAGATTTAGGGCCCACAATCATGGTATGTTGTTTTGTAAAATTTAGTAAAGTTTGTACTTGGCTCCGAACTAGCCAAGCTATCCATGAATAAATGAATCTAAGAGTTATTTAAGGCCATTCTCTTTCTGTAGAATAGAACAGCATCATCAGCATAAAATAATGCTGGAATAGAACAATGGTTTACTACTGGCATCCATCTAAAATCAAAGCTTTTTCCAGCTGATTAACATCTAAAGCAAAAAGAAAAAGAGCTAATATACTCCCACAACAGACCCCCCCTTTGTTGATCAAAAGGTTCAGTAGAGTGCCCCCCAAGCCAGGCATATCTGACTGAAGCATCAAGATTCGAGTGTAGGTCACACAAAAATGCTAATAACTACCACCAGGGAAATCATGGTGGACCAAATTTCCATACAGTTCGCATGATTGGAAGCTGAACTTAGTTCTATGAAAGCCAAAAGTACAGCATCCTGTTTGGCTAAGGTATATTTATGAATGAAAGTTAGATAATGATAATTGTGTCTAGCACTGATTTAAACCCATACTGAAGTTCAGAAATGTTGTGAATTTCACCAGTCAAACTATTAAGCCTATCCAATACAATGGGCCTGATTACAGCTTTGGAGGAGGGTGTTAATCCGTCCCAAATGTGACGGATATTCTGCCCACCGTATTACGAGTTCAATAGGATATAATGGACTCTTAATACGGAGGATGGTATATCCGTCACATTTGGGACGGATTAACACCCTCCTCCAAAGTTGTAATCAGGCCCAATATGTCCAGCTAACTTAACAATCAAATTGATTTAAAAAATTGGCCTACAACAGCTTGAGGCACTTTTTTTGCCCTTTTTAGAAATGGGAATTATCAAACAGTGTGAGCAGGATGGAGGTATCCTGGTCTCGCAGTCGCCTTTAAAGTCATAGTTATAAAAGGCACCCAAAGAATACGATTGTGTTTATAAATATCCAGCAGGGCCTCATGGGTACCCTTTGTATCATCTCTGACACTTCCTCACAAGACAAATAAACTCCTAGAACAGTCCTCAGATATAAAACAAATAGGTGTAGGGTAAAGTTGTCGAGGTATGGACACAAAAACCTGAGAAATGCCAAGCTCATTAATCAGCTTGGATACATGAGCCAACGAAGAGAGCGTAAACAGCACGCCCAAAAGGGGGTAATGCCCTGCCAAAAACACTACTATATTTTAGTGTAAATACCTGATCTAATTGATCCAGACCTTCTCCCTATTGGACTCCTTTTTCTTTTTAATGACATTCTTGCATCTAATTCTACTGAAAACCACTTCAGTGCAAGAGCAAAGAATTTGTTTAAAATAATAAGGTTGTGATGGGCAAAAGATCAAGAATGTTCATACCACTTAAAAGAGTTATTTAAATTAGCTTTGCAGCAAATAGTCATGAGATTTTTATATACAAACAAGTAACACTAAAAGCGCCAAAAGCATAAAGTGTCGCATAGGGTTAGGGTTCAATATTAGGACAATTTAAAAAGTCTGTACGACAATGTGTGATCAAAATTGTATAAAAATCTTCAGGGATATTACTGGCCCAGCAAAGCCTAAAACCCCGATCTTGAATAACGTCAGACTTAGGGTAATTACTAGCCTGATTTTGTTTACAGGGGCTAGAAATTAAAGAAATAGGTAAAAAAATGTATATCGGATTATGGTCACTAAAATTACTGGTCCTAACTTTAAAATCCTCAACAAGATAACAGAAATGAAGATATAGTCAATAATGCAGTATTGGCCTCTTTCGATAAATGTATTTTGTGCCCTGAGGGGACACATATCCTCCACCCCATTTGAAATGAAGGACATTGTTGTAAAGTCCCTTTTGTGGATGGTCATCCCACTTTTTGCTGCTGGATGCTGTTGCTTTTGACTTGAAAGTGTACTGAGACCTGCTAACCAGACCCCAGTACAAATGCTCTTTCCTTAAAATCCTACTGAGATTTTGCAAACCCAATTGGCAAAGATTTTACTACCCCTGCAAGGACCTAGTAAATGTTACCAGTGGTACCCAGAGCAAGGATGGTAAAGGGGTCACCATGGCTGCAGCACTGATTGTGCCACCCTGTGTGACCCAAGTGAAAGCAAAGCTTACACAGCTGCCATGTCAGCCTGCATGAGCAGCTTGTCTGCTTGAGTTTAACTTTGCCCACACCAAGTGCACACAGAGTTCTGTTCCCTGCCCGTAGCACAGCTCAGTCACTCCTAAGGCAGGCCTCCTAGAGCCCAGGGGGCACTGTGTTAGGAGTGTGTGCATATATGCACAAACATAAATGACCCTGTGGTGGCATTTAAAACCTAATGCTATCACAAGTGACCAGTGGGCTATAGGATAACATGGGCTGGCACTTGGGCAGTCCCCAGATGTCCAGCTTCATGATGGCCCAGCTGATTTCCCCCGTATATGGTATCAAACATTGTGCTTTGTAACCCTGAGCACGATTCTCGTTCCCAGGATTAGCTAGCATGTACCCTGGTGACATCCTTAGAGGATGCCCACCAACATATCAGCTTTTCCCTGAGTCATTTGCCATCAAGACAAGAGTCTGCCCTCCTGCTGGTCGTGCTAACACTTCCCCCAGGACGGAAACAAAGGACCTGGGCAGGAAGGAGGTCACACCTCCTCCCTCACAGAAAGGCTAGTGTTCATAGTAATCAAGGTGGTGAGCCTAAAAGGCTTCACCTCCCTTGATGTGTAATCTATTGTCTCCCACTTGAGGACAAAGCCCTTCCCACCCTGACAGGTATGAAAATGAGTTATTCAGGAGGCGTACACCCCCCCAAAGACTAGCCACACCTTTCGGCAGGCTAGAGGGGTCTGTGCAGCCAAAGAAGGGTTCTGTCATGCTGGGAACCCTTAGGAATAGTGGGCTCTGTATAGGAATGTCAGGTACGCCCACAGTAAGTCGTCACTTCAGGGGCGGACTAGCCGCAGGGACCAGTAGCCCATTGGCCTCTGTCCCTCATACCTTTAACGTCCCCTAAACTACAATTTAAGGGGCTACCCTAGCACCAGAACCTCAGTTCTGATTTTGAAACTGAGAAGAGGCATAAAGAAGACGCTGTCACCAACAACAGGACTTTGGACTCCTCCGCATCGCAAAGAGAGGACTAAAGTCCCCGGAGGAAACATACTGGAACTGTGTTATTGACTTGTGCCGGTGGTGAAAACTCATTGCCTCCAGCAAGAGGGAATCGAGTGGAGGCCATAAACCAAAGCAGGCTCCCTTGACTGTTGGTTCCAGTCAGCTGCAACCTGCAGAAGAATCGTCGTGCTGCATCCCCAGAAGTGCAACCCGTTGGGCCCCTCTGGAGTGAGTCCAAAGAAAGTCGGTGACATGCACCCAGGGAGTGGTATTGAAGCTCTCACCAAGTTTTGAGCCGCTACCCACTTCCAGACAACCCCCAGCTGGAAAAGTAACCATTAACTACTTTTGCTGTTGCCAAGGCTTGTTTGTCGCGAGCCCAGTAACCAATGACTTCTTGGACATCACCGACTCCAGCGCAGTTCCCGAGCATAGTGACCAACATCAGCAATAACCCCACTCCTGATAATCTGCATCCTAAAAGAGGCGACTTCGAGAGGAGCAGCAAAGCATCTTTGGCGCGACCAGTCCCCATGATTGACAGCTGTAAGGCCACCTTGCACACGGAGCTGCCGGATGTGGTGGTGAAGTTCCAGCTGTGGAATTCAGGTCCTGGGACCCCAAAGGCCTCTACTTTCCAAGAGCAGAGTGTGAGTCCACACCAAAGTGTGCTTTTGTCAAGTGTTGCATTTGACAGCACTCACAGGCCCCGTCAGCACCAAGGACAGCTAGAGCACCTCTGCACCTGCAGCTTCCTGGGCAAAGTAATTAGAAACTGACTGATGAGTCTTGGTCTAGGGAACCACAAGACCTTAACTCCAAGTGGGTTCCCCGGAGCTCACCCTACAAGTGACCGATTGCACACTGTGGTTTTCCCCCCTGACTTCAATGGGAGTCGTTTGACCATTAAAAGTACTCTATTTTTCAATGCTTTAAAAATTCACAACGCCGGTTGTCTGTAAGATAAAAAGTTCTTTATCAGATGAAAATCTGCTTTATTTTTCTAAATTGGTGTTGGATTTCTTTTGAGTGGTGTCATTTTATTTATTGTCGATGTGGGTGTTCTGAAATACTTTAAACATGTTCCTCTAAGTAGTCTGACTGCTCTTTGCCACTCTACCAGGATGGAGCTAAGGTTTACTGGTGTGAACCCGAGGTCCACTTCTGGGTAGCGTGCTAGTATTACATGGTAAGACTCCCCAGTCATACCACATAATGCTGCCACTTTGCTACAGACATGCAATAAATCATTCATAGCTTCCTCTTGTAGGAATGATTAAAGTGCATGTGCATCATTTGTGGAATTCAAAAGTAGTCATACAGTAGACAGCCATTCTTTAGGTGCAAATTAAAATCTCTCATACGATTGATGGAAAACTATGTCCTAGAAGAACGCTTAAAGCCAACAAATCTTTTTTCAAACTCATAATACTAGTCTATGGTAGTTAGGTCATCATTATAAAAACTGACAATCAGCAGCTTCTGGTGTTTCTTAAAATGTAATAAGATAGCCAACAAATTAGACAAACAAGTATCAATCAGCGAGGCATAAAATTTTAAAGAAAGTGCAATCATAATAATCAAGCCCTCTTTCGCCCTTCCATAGTAGGTAGAGTTGAATTTAAATAACAGAAGAGTAACCATTCAAGATAAAGTTTGACTATGACCATGTTTCTTGCAGACGAATATTGTTGAACGACTTGACAGAAGTAGTCCATTTCTTATTCTTTATATTGAATGCCTGCAATAGTCCAACACAAAATCTTCAACCTCACCTTCCCGGGAAAACAGTTGGTAAAGTGATCACTGCAGTAGACTCAGCCAGCGCGCAAATCTCGAGGGGAGGGGCAGGAGAGGGTTGGACAGAGACAAAGGTAAAAATAAAAGAATAAACAAATAAAATGAAACAAACGTACCTCAATGCCTCCGTCTCCTGCCGCCTCGCTCATCTTCCCTCGATGTGGTGTCCCAGCATTCACTGCTGGGACACCAGCACAGGTTCCCCAGCAATCCTGGTGCTGCGTTCATGCTAAATCTAGCATGAAAGCAGTATCAGCATTGGTCAAGTGGCTTTGACTGCCGCTCAGACACAGCCCTGGGGTCTGTGCAGTTTCTCCAGCCTGGCTGTTCAACACAGCCGGGCTGGAGAAACCTAAGTGCGCATGTGTGTTTGGCCGGCCTGAGAAGGCCAGCTAAAAAAACATGCGTACTTAGGTGCACTCTCTCCTTCTCCTCCCTCCCACCTCCCGTGGCCCAGCCCCACCCCTCCCTGAAAATAAAATAAAACAATAGTGAACTGCTGCTGGCTCATCCATGGGGTCGATGCTCCTTCGCCATAGCGAAGGAGCCGCCCCTGAACCCAACATTATTAATCAATAAGGTATTGTTCTTATTAAACCAATCATTATTAGCAAGAGTTGAAAGTGCATCAAATATATTAAATGTCTGGATACCATCATTGGGGATTACTGACAAATCATATGCAGGACGAGACATTCAAAAATAACTAAATTGTGACACAGTTCTTAGTTTATAGCAATACCCTAGGGTTAAAGCCTTAACTTTTCTGTGATACAGTTGGGGACAGAAGAAACTAAATAGAATATGGTTGACTAACCCTGCCTGATCAAAATTCACCCCTATGCAGTCTTGCACCAGAGATTTGATATTAGGCCTAATCCAAGAAACAAACCTGACCATAATAATATGCTGCTAAATAAAATCCCTTCTACTAATCCGGCAATTAGACTAATCTACCTCCTTTTTTCAAAGGCTTTTGATTTTCAGAGCTGTTTCCAGTCAAGGATAGAATACTAGTTAAAACTAAGACCACAGGGTGGTTTGGGAGAGGTGTATATAAGGAAAGGGTGTTAGGGACAAGTTTTAATGTAGATTAAAAATGAATGTTATTGGGAACTCAGGGCTAGGAATGTTCATATGAGCAGCAGAGGGAGAAGAAAGCAATCAATAGTAAGGCATAGCAGCCGGGAAAACCCTGCAATGCCATATGGTGGAATTATTTGCAGGGGTGCTTTGAGGATTCAACCAAAGGCCAGTTGATTCAGGGTACTCTGAAGGTGTGACTGGGACAGGTTCAGGTGGGGTGAAACAGGAGTCTGGAATCTGGGACGTTGTAATTTCAATTTCAACACCGTCTTGTTAGCAATAGACAAGGTTCAGAGTGAGTGTCAGAGTTTAGGCAGTATAGAAATATTAGTTTCAATTGCAGGCAAATTGTAACTGAGTCAAAGGAGCTTGAGATTCAGGTCTCAATTATGCTGAAAAATAAGTCACCGAGAGTACATTCGGTAGAATGTTGAGGTAATGTTCAACCTTTACATTTCCCAGAAAATACAGTTTTTCTTCTCATTAAGACTATTTTGGTTTTTACAGATATTATTTCTCCTTTTTTCACAGAATGAAAGTATACCACTGAATTTTGTAGGTGGGTGTTGTATGTCATCCCCTTTCAATAGTCATTTTTAGAGGGTTTACATCGATTTATTTGAAAACAGAGAGGAGTAGTGTTAATGGGTGATGGAATCCCAACTAGAGGACCAGGTTGACAACCCTCAATTGGTGCAAAATGTAAGGAACCCACATGCTCTTCGATTGTAGGGCCCCACAAATTCATTATTGATGAGGTGTAAGAATGCTCTTTGGCGTCCCCAGGGGCAGAAATAGTTTTACTTTTCCCATTCTGTGTTGATTAATAGATAAAGAAACAGATTGGCCCGGTCTTGGGAGAAAGTGGACAGATGAAAATGGACTCGCCCTTGGCTTCCCCACAGCGGGAGTGATGTTGCCACTATATCCACTATGTGCGCTGAATCACAGGTCTCCCCCTTTCCTTCCACCCACAGCACAGTAGCTTGGGAGGTGTAGTCCCTCCTACACTGCAGGCAAACAATGTGCTAGTGTTACAGATGTTGAATAACAGGCCTCCAACTCCTCTTCTGCCTACAGCAGCAGCCTTGGAGGTGTAGTCCCTCCCTCTGCCCAGACAAACAAACAATGGGGCTCTCACAAGATGACATCAACAACTTGCATCATATTTCCCTTCCTTGCCAAAACTTTAGAGAAATTTGCATTTGCTCAGTTGCAGTCATGTGCAGAATCTAATCAGCTACACCAGTTTCCAGGAAGGCTTTACACCAGGATGATCGTGGCGTCAGTATTGAATGATTTGTAACAGTTAGCTGACAGTGGGAGAGTCGGAGTCTTGAGCCATTTGTACCTGCGAGCAACGTTTGACACCATCATTCCCTCCCTTTGTTTTGAAAAAGCAGGAGCAATTGTTTTAGTTGATTTGTCTGTTAAATGGATTAGGAACTACTTTATAAATCAAAATAAGTTCATCTATCTCCCCCTGCATAAATCTGGGGCTAGAACAATCAAATGTGGTGTCCCCCAGAGTTCACTGCTATCACCTTTCTTATTTAGGATCTATCAGTAAGGGATTCTTTATCAAGGCAGATTTCTGTCAGACCACTACTTGTTCCTTGTGTTATCCTACAAAGGGGCACGGGGTAGAACTGGGATTCTGACATGGAAGTGGACTCTTTCTAAAATCAAGTTTTTGCTGGGTGGCTAATGGAGACTGCAAGTCGATATTTTGCACGTGGCTGGGGTCAGAGTAGCAGGAGGTTGAATGAATGGGAGGCGGTAAATATGGTACTTCAGGAGGAGGGCATAGAAAAGTGCAGTCAGAATGGAAATTGAAGAATCAAGAGGAAGACATGGCACAATTAGAGTGGAAAATTCCACAAAGCTCAAAAACACTGATCAAACTGAAGAGAAGAATGGGAACATTTGGCATGTCATTCATAAGCTTCCCTTCACTAAAAAAAGACAATAGCTTTAGAAGGATAGCGTTTAAAACAGATAAGCTCCTGGCTTGCCTGTTGAGGGAACAACTTGTAACCCCTGTAATATCTTGGAGTGAGGACGGAGGCAGACACATTGGTACACAGACAGGTATCAACAACTCTTTCTATGACCATCTGGTGAAGGTCAATAGGTATGCAAGGTAGTGGAAAGCACCACTTTCAGGAGTACCTGGGTGGCTAGCTATGGAGTGATCTTTGCAGAGCGATAGGCGTGGTACCCTGATGACCAACACAAAAGTCATCAAGGCAGTAAATAATATGTAGAAAGGCAATACCCCAGGGTGTGAAAGATTGTTTTCTGTCAGGTGCTTCTTGGCTATGTAGCAGACAAACTATTAGAAATATTCCAGGAAACTAATGTAAACTGACATTTGCTGGCCATAATTAATGGGGCAGCTATCCTTCTGATCCCAGAGCCAGATAGGGACCTGATGAAAGTTAGGACCCATTGTCCGTTATTTATGATGAAAACAGATTTGAGGGTCCAGCGAGATTAATAAAAGTAATGGTAGTACTGGTGGATGGCAATCAACATGATTTTACATGAAAACAAAGTGTGTTGCATAACGTGAGGCATCTGACTCATGCATTGCATAATCTATCATGGGAGGAGAATCATTACACTCAGGCAGTTCTTTATTTTGAGGAAGCATTTGACACCATTTGTTGGCTCTAGCAATGGAAAGGGTTCCAACAAATGGACATGGGAACCACATAGTTAATGTTGAGTTAAACTATTATATACAGATCCCACTCATAGGGTGCATATAGGACATGGGCTCTCTCAAAGTTGGCCCCTTGAAAGAAGGACAAAATAGGGGTGGCCACTCTGGCTCCTTTTGTGTGAGCAGCGATGGAACCACTATCCTTCCGTACTGCATATGGCCCTTCATGATGGGGGCACAATACTTGGGGAGGTAACTTGTGTGGTGTTTATGTATGCAGGTGATAGATACAAAACACCACTAAACCTTCCCTCTATGTACAATAAAAACTAAATCTACAATTCTTCTACACACAATCTCCACCATTTACACAATAAACAAACATTCATCCAAAAATAACACAAATCCAAATGCTAGAGTACTAGAAATATATGTATGCGCTTTAATCTGATTAAAAAGTTTATAAATATATATTTTTTTAACGTTTTGAATAGAATTTAATACATACAACCAAATCATTTTAAACAAGCATCGGCAAAGCCAATAGGTCTCACCTTTGTGAACTTATAAATGTTTAGCCATGCAGCACATTATCCTAGGTGAGGTGCTGCCAGGGATTGAATAGTTATAAAATCACTACACATTGGGTTATGCAGTTTGATTCAGGAACAAATGCTTGCCTCAGCTGTGCACATCTTCTTCCTGGCTGGCATTATGGGTTGACTTTGCGCTATATAAAACATCCCCCCACAATTAAAAGAAGTAAAATTCTGCATTTGTAAAGGGCCGAAAAAAGTGTACAAAAAAGAAAAATAATCAAAGGAAAATTGTGTGAAAAGCTGATAGAGGTAGGTACTGACTACTGACCTAGTCGTATATGCAATTAAAAAAAATGAAAATGTGAGAAACTAATGATTCTTTACAGCTATTTCTAAAAGGCCAGTAGGGTTGAATTTGAACACAAGATTTAAAATAGCACAAAGTAAAGTTCCACAGTTATATGCAGCTTCCTTTAATGCTATGCTTATAATGAGTGGCAATAAGGCAGGGCAGACACAACAAAAACTATCCCAAATAAACACAGAATTGAAAAAACCTCATAAATAAGACAATGTAAAAACAAAATATTTAATAAACACCATCAACATGTCAAGCTTGTTAGGACTATGACTGAAGCTATCACTTTTGAAATACGCTGTAGACTTGCCAACTCCAGCCAGCTCCAAAATATGGTTGAAGCCCATATTTTAGATACAGCTTGTCTCGAAGAGGCAGCACGCAGGCGCTGCCTAGATGAGACCTAAAAATACACACACAGAGAAGCGGACGAACTAAAACGGACTAATCATCATGTCTTTTGATATATTGTCTCCTGAGGTTGCCCATTGGCCTCTAAACTAGGATTTAAGGGGCTCCCCTAACACCAGAACCTCAGTTCTCAATCTGAGAAGAGGCACAAGAAGACGCTGTCATGTTCAGCCGGGATTGGCTGAACATGCTTTACATTTAGGCCGAATACTGATTTCCCAATGCCTACAAAGTAATCAAGCTGTAATGTAACTTCTGTTTATGTAATGTGCTCCAATACCCTCCTGGTAATTTTGCACTATATACAACTTCAACAGCTATTTAAAAAATGTGTGTATCAAAAGCTCCAAAGTCGATAAATAATCCAAAAAACTATTAGAGGAATAATACTGCTGAAAGGCCGGAAGGGCTTGGGGCTAAACCAATTACATATGAAACAATATCTAAAAACAAGCAACACGAAGGATATGGATGGGGGGAGACAATGGTGCATTGGAGGAAGCGGCCACAAAGCTTTCTTTCATCAACACGGCACCTTCTTCACAAAACATGAAGCATGGTGGCAACATCAGGGGAGAAATTAGAGCTACAAACAAACAACATGAAGGGTATGGATGAGGAACAAAGGCGCATCGGATGGAGCAGCCGCGCAGCTTTCTTTCATCAACAAGGCACCCAATTCACAAAACATGAAGCACGGTAGCCGTACCAGGGAGAAAATATCCCCGCCCAAGCATACTTGGGCGACCTTGAGAGTGAATTAAAAAAATAGTGCTCACAAAGTATCCTAAATATAATGAAGAGTGAGATCACATGTAACAAGGGCAATTCTCATGTAAGGTTACAAAGGTAGAAAAGGAACTACTGAGCATATGCACCAAACAAAAGTAGGCATTTATGAATGACAGTAAAAGGAACAAATGAAAAAAATGGGCAGTGCTTGAAGCCCATATTTTAGATACAGCTTGTCTCGATGAGACCTAAAAATACACACATAGAGAAGAGGGCGAACTAAAACAGACCAATCATTATGCTTTTTTATATATTGTCTCCTGAGGTTCTTGAATAGTAAGCGATGACTTATAGGTATCCAGTTACTGGTTTATTTGCATCAGTTTTAAAGACATGCTATCTTCTCTATTAATCCCCCTTCCTTGGGCTTTCTTTTTTCAGAGGTTGTTGCATCGGTTTTCTAAGAAGGTGGTAACATTTCTTCCTTTCATCATCTTTTTAGGTTTGTGGGTCTTCCCCATCCAGAGTCCTCAGAAAGAACAAAAGCACAGGTAAATTGTTTATTCTTAACTATGCTCATTAGATTATTTTTCCTTCTTTATCTATTGGTTTCCTTTATCGCTTACTTCCTTTCCTTCTCATAACCTCCTGTTATTTCCTCTATGGTGGTGGTGGTGGGGTAATGGGGTGTTCTCGAGTCTGTTGCCAATGGCTTTTCTGTTTTCTATTTAAATTATTTTTTCTCCAGTTTTCCATGTCTTAGCTGGGGTAAGGGTTCCTCACTCTTGACAGGTATTTACTGCCAAGCTTCTATTAGCCTCACAAAAAAAAAAATAATAATAATTATTCTCACAACAAAAGAAATAGAAACCAGAATCATAATGATGAATGCATTTTAGGTGCCCCTGTCTGGTCTTGGTCTCCATTTGTCTTATCTTCTCCTGAACTTAAGGTGCCTTTCCTGAAGCTATGTACGCACCCAATGTTCTTATGAAACCCACCCTAGTTTGCCCCATGCTGCCATGCACTGCCCTCCATCCCTGCATCTTAGCATGCACCTCTGCTAGCCACACTCCTTCAGGAGTGTGCGGGGCTCAGGGCCATGTCGGGCAGTTGCTGCTTCTGGGAGTTCGTTCAGCATGCTCGTTGATTGCTTCCTGTTCTCTCTCTTGCCTCTCTGCCTCCGTTACAGGTGTCTCCTTTCCTTGCTGTTTTGGCGTCTTCTCTACTCATGGTTTGACTTCTCCTCCACTCTTGATTTCGGCATCTCCTCCTTCTCCTGAACTTCTGACTCTCTCCAGTCTCCAGGTTCCTCCCCTGTTACCTCCTCCTTTAGTCCTTCTTCTCCTTTTGTCCTTCTGTTCCCATCCTGTTGAGAAGAAAGCTCTTTCTTGGTTTCAATTTTTTTATTCTTCATTGTCTGTCTTTCATTTCTGTTCATAATTTCCTCTTTTCTTTCAGGGTTCGGGAGAGGCGCAGATCATTTCAGCACTTCCGGTAACTCCCCAACTTCACTCTTGATCGCTCCATAGCCCTCATATGACACACCCTCTCCCTAAGATTTTCCCAATCAGGGAAAAGTGGGTACCATGAAATCTTCATTAACCTGGTGTTTTCACTGACGATGTTGAACCACAAACTGGAAGTGTTGGAGAGATAGGGACCAGGAAAGAACTCTAGGATTAGTTCCTTTGTCCCTGCTTAACCAATTTAGGGGGTGAATGGGCAGTAAAGAAAATAAACAGATGCCCTTCTAGATAATACAGTAATTTCTCTATTGCCCATTTGATAGCAAGGCATGCCTTTTCAATGATTGGGTATCATATTTCTTTGGGAATAATTTGCAGCTAATGAATAGAACAGGCGTGGGGGGGCGTGGCAAGCAGCCGATGAAGTTGCACGGGTGAGCGCGGCGCTCCGGGGCCGAGAACGGGACCCGGATGGAACCTAGCCTCAAATAAGCCCAAAAACCCAATTAAAAGTGGTCCCGAGCAGAAACCAGAGCGATAGCAGCGCCCAGGATCAGACGTGCGGAAGGGAAATGAGATCGAGCTCTGCTACTCGCAAGTCCCAAGATGGCGGCTACATCGGGAAACCAGCTCTACCTCGATGAAACAGCAGAGCACTCTGATTAGGAACCGCGGACCCAGTCACCCGAATCCCCGTGCTGAACCGAGGAAGAGAGGGAGGTGTTACCCAACAAACAGAGCGGGAGAGGAGGAACAGTGGAGCAAACGTGACAGGTGAGAGCGCGGAGCCTAGCGGACCGAAAAGCGGAAGCAGGGGAAAAAAAATAACGCCGAGGCAGCAGGACGCACCGTGATCCGCTGGCTCAGGGACATTACCAACTCAAGGATACCTGCCTCCCATTGGCACCTTTCACCCGATACAATTAAGAGCTCGCCACCGCGGTGGGGGAGGCCTCGGCTGGAGACACGGCGGGGCCTGGCAGAGAGAGGCGGGGGCCCCTCTTGATTGGGCGCCGAGTCGCTGCGTTGCAGGGAAGGCAAGAGGCACCCGAGTGACCAACCCTCTTGAGATCAGAAAAGTGGCATCGAGAACGGGGGCAAAAAAAGGGGTGGGGGGAAATGTATAAACAAGAGTGGGGAAGGACATTAAACCAACCTCGACGCTGTGAACAATAATTGACACGGACACTTCTCAGAAGCGTCTAAACCCCCTCAAGGAGCCATCCCAGAGAAACCACTACCCAGATCACGCCTGCCGGACCGAGGGCAGGGACGAGGCGGAGATCGTTGCCCCCCGGACCACCGGAGATTCACACACGGACGGCGACCTGCCCTGTCTCCGGGCACCGGGTCGGTGCTTGCGCCCCGGTGGGGAATCCTGCTGCGAAGAACGGGACACGGAGGACTCACACCCCCACTCATTAAAACCCCACCCAATGGTCCTCCTACCGACACAAAGCTGCAACATATCTGAAGTGAGACACTCGACGACAACACCCAGTCGCCTGGGACCGGGATCACCGCGACTGGAATCCACTGCTCACTCCACCCTGCGGCAAACACAACAAAATGGGCAAACACAAAAAACAAGATGGACAAGACCAAGAAGAATCGACGACCTACAAGATACCCGGACAACCTCCTCACCCAGCCTCCCAGAAAGCATCAATTCAACAAGAAACAACCCTGGATACAGTCCTGCAAGCCATAAGGGAATCTTGCGAAGTACTTGAACAGAAAATAGACAATCTAACCGTGGGCTTATCACTATTGCGAGGCGACCATCGCAAACTAACAGAAAGAGTGGGGGCCACAGAAAAAAACATTAAACCTGGTAACGTCCACACAAAAGACATCGACCATAGAGACGGCCAAGATTACATCACAAATCAAAACACTGGAGGCCAGAGCGGAGGATGCGGAAAACCGCTCCCTCACGAGCAACTTGAGACTAATCGGAGTACCGGAGGGGACGGAATCTTCCGTGGCAAATATGGAAACATTTTTAGAAAATTGGCTCAAAGACACAGTCCCGCCTGAAGGCCTCTCAGCATTTTTTGCAATTGAAAGGGCCCACCGGGTCCCCGGCAGACCCCCCCCCACCGGGATCCAGACCACGCCCGATAGTGGCTAAACTACTGCACTTTAAGGACAGGGACAATATCCTTTCGCAAACTCGCATTAAAGGGGAAATCATACTAAATAACCTGCGTATCATGATATTCCCCGACTTCACCAAAGAAACCCAAACCCAAAGAGCCTCTTACAATGACTATAAACGCACCCTACGCGAAAAAGGCATCAAATATGTAATGCTCTTCCCAGCTAAACTTAGAGTCGAACATGAAGGAAAGACACACTTTTTCTCAACCCCACAGTTGGTAGGAGACTGGTTGGAGACTCTTAACTTTACACCTCCAAATACGCAAAGTAGATACTCCCACACGCCTGGCAGAAAACGTGGTAGATCCACCAAAAGGGCACTGGAAATAGCACCTCCTAGACACCAATCTCTACAGGAAATGCGCAAGGCAATAGGCACAGCAGCGGCCCTGAGAAGAGGAACCTTACACCACTCGCAAACATCAGGAGATGCCTCAGACCACGACTCGAGCTGTGGGAGCTTTTCCATTTCATCGCAAGACACCTGCACTAACGTCCCAAAAGTGACCCCCAGAACAGCAGAAGAAATCATCTAACACCCCACGAGCAGAACAGTGAACTCTCAAATTACCCTGTGAACAGTACTCACACACAACTATCACTGAGGAGAACTCGACATGCAACTAAAAGAAAATAGTAAACTGAATATTCCACCAAGGGCAGCAGATATGCCTCAGCCGGGTCCCGGGAACGGCCCGAAGTGTAAGCTCTTGGTCCTGGCACACCACCCACCACCAATAGAACTTAAGATAAGTTAAATGGTTTGGACGGGGAAAGTTTTAATATCCGGCCCTCGGGAGAGGGAGTTGGGGAAAGCCTTAGTTAGAGTTGGGAAGGGAACAATTCATGCATACAAAACCACATTAGTTGGCAGAGCTCAAACCAAACCTAGGTCACTAAACCAGGTCTCACACATCGCAAAGCTCACGTTTAATCTTATCAACACAGTCCAGATCAATCAGGATAGTGACTACACAGTATAAAATAATAACCTGGAATGTAAGAGGCCTAAATAATATGTCAGAAATATATAAAGTCCACAACTACCTCAAGTGCAGGGGAATTCACATAGCCCTACTACAAGAAACCCACCTCACAGAGCAGGAAGTTAAAGCCCTTAGCAAAAGGTAGAGGGGACAAATAATTGCCACTAACTATTCAGCCTATGCTAGAGGAGTACTATTGTGGATCCGCCCCGGGGTCCCCCTCCAAATACTCCACAAGATCATT
The DNA here is from genome assembly GCF_031143425.1 of Pleurodeles waltl. NCBI lineage: Eukaryota > Metazoa > Chordata > Amphibia > Caudata > Salamandridae > Pleurodeles > Pleurodeles waltl. The sequence goes on along the minus strand of NC_090444.1, from coordinate 905,056,123 downwards.
GACAAAGAGGGAAGATATGTGGTGATAAATGGTAGACTAGGAGGAAGAGAAATAACTATAGGATGTATATATGCACCAAACCACGACCAAAGCAAATTCCTAGACAGACTGTCGCTAGAAATAGGCTCTCTTCTGGCAGGCACAAATATAATCGGGGGGATTTTAACTGCATAGCTAATAATACCCTAGACAGATCGCACCCACCAATATCACAATCACAATCACTGAAAACCGCGAAACTGTTCGTAGAATGGCAACAACACTGGCAACTAATAGATAGTTGTAGAACAGCTAACCCACACTCAAGGGACTATTCATATTACTCACATGATCTACACGTTAGGCTTGACACCATTTAGGTATCTCCCGAAATACAGAGCGACATGGTAGCAGACGAATATCTTAGCCGAACGATATCGGATCCCAACCCCTTGATATCTTCTCTATCCTGGGGCAGAGAAAAACCGACAATCCCAACCTGGCGCCTTAGAATAGAAATGCTAGAAGACGAAGCATTCAAACATACACTACATACAGCCATAGGAGAGTTTTTTAAATAGAGGAACTGCATCTACCAGATCCATCGAATGGGAGACTTTTAAAATAGTGATCCGGGGCAAGTGCATTGCTGAAAATATAGGTGTCCGAAAATCAATAGAAGCAGAACTTCTTCAACTGGAAGACTCTCTCAGAGACTTAGAAAGAAGGCGCCCAACACAACCTGACTTACACCCCACGATGGTAGTAACCAGGACAAAAATCCATGAGGCAAGTAATAAACTTGCTCGCTTTGATTACAAACAACACTTAGCCAGACAACACTCGGAAAGGGACAAAGCTAGCCTGGCTCGCACAACCCCCCAAAAAACAAACCGCCATAGTTGAAATCGAAAACTCACAGGGCACACAGGTATATACTCAAAAAGAGATAAATGCTGTCTTCCACGATTACTATGCAAAATTATATGCACCTCCTACCGTAACATTGACCACCACCCAGTTACGTGAATTAGAAGCCCTCCCTACCCACAGCCTGACAACTGAAATAAATTCATCCCAAGCACAGCCTATAGCGATTGCTGAAATAAAATCAGCAATCCAAAGCATGGCAAGAGGTAAAGTCCCAGGAGCGGACGGGCTCCCATTAGAATTTTACCACCAGTACCAAGACCTGCTAGCCCCCCACCTCTGCACATTATACGCAGAAGCATGGAATAGTAATACTCTACCCCAATCGACCAATGTAGCCATCATAATCCCACTGCTGAAACCTGATAGACCCGCCACAGACATCCGCTCCTATCGCCCCCTATCCATGCTCAATATAGATTACAAAATCCTTAGCCGGATCCTAGCCGATAGACTACTTCCCAATATGCCCTCACTGATACATCAAGACCAATCAGGTTTTATACCCAAACGCAGTACATCCCAAAATATTAGACACCTAATATCAATACTTCACTCCTTGCCCCCGAATTTACCACATGCGGCGATTATCTCGGTCGACATAGAGAAAGCATTTAATAGTTTAAGATGGGACTATCTAGAGCAAGCTATGCTAAAAATGGGACTAGGCGAAGGGTTTGTAAGATGGACCAAACTATTATATGCTAACCCCACCGCAAGAGTAAGAACAGGCAATTACATATCCCCCCATTTCAGGTCGGAAGGAGTACCAGACAAGGATGTCCATTGTCCCCCCTTCTTTTTGCAATTGCAATAGAACCCCTAGCCCAAATGGCAAGATCCGGCTTCTACTATAAGGGCATCCCAATCAATAACTGGACTCACTACATCGCCTTGTACGCAGATGACATGCTACTCTTCCTACAAAACTTAGAAATGGATCAACCAGGGGGCATGAGTATGCTAGAAAATTACGGAGACGCCTCCGGATTAACTGGAGGAAGTCATCCATTTTTCCACTGCACACTGGCACCGCAGAACCCAACGACACAAGAGGTCTCCCATGGTCTTCTAACACATTTAAATATTTAGGAGTAAAGATCTACCATTCAGTAAACGATCTGCTAGAAGGAAACATTCAAGGAGCACTCAGAGGGATTAGAACTAGCATGCGCTTCTGGGAAACATTGCCTCTAACAGTTACTGGCCGAATTGCTCTCCTTAAAATGATGGTGCTACCCAGACTGCTATACTATTTTTCAACTATCCCACTTGTAATCCTGAAAGCAACATTCAAAGAAATAGAGACTATGGGGGTCATTCTGACTTTGGCGGGCGGCGAAGGCCGCCCGCCAAAGTCCCGCCGTCAGAATACCGCTGCGCGGTCAAAAGACCGCCGCAGTAATTCTGAGTTTCCTGCTGGGCTAGCGGGCGACCGCCAGAAGGCCGCCCGCCAGCCCAGCGGGAAACCCTCTTCCATGTGGATGCCGGCTCCGAATGGAGCCGGCGGAGTGGAAGGGGTGCGACGGGTGCAGTTGCACCCGTCGCGATTTTCAGTGTCTGCTTGGCAGACACTGAAAATCTTGGTGGGGCCCTGTTAGGGGGCCCCTGCAGGGCCCATGCCATTGGCATGGGCCCTGCAGCGGCCCCCAGTGGCCCCACGACACCTGTTACCGCCAGCCTGGTTCTGGCGGTCAAAACCGCCAGAACCAGGCTGGCGGTAAGGGGGTCGGAATCCCCATGGCGGCGCTGCCTGCAGCGCCGCCATGGAGGATTCCCTAGGGCAGCGGGAAACCGGCGGGACACCGCCGCTTTCCAGTTTCTGACCGTGGCTGTACCGCCGCGGTCAGAATGCCCATGGATGCACCGCCAGCCTGTTGGCGGTGCACCCGCGGTCCCCGGCCCTGGCGGTAGTCAACCGCCAGGGTCGGAATGACCCCCTATGTCAACAAATTTCATCTGGGGTCAGAGCAGACACAGAATAGCAATACGGTCTCTCCAAAGACCCACAGCCGAGGGAGGCTAAGCTTCCCCTGACATGGAAATGTATTACTGGGCAGGCCAACTACAATGGATCACAAACTTACTATGCAACCCTCCAAATACTGTTGAACTACGCCTCCCCTCAAAATGCTCCATAGACAGAATAACGGGCATGCTACTGAACCCCTGGAAACCCAAACAAATGCTTCCGATAGAATGGGAGTCGACCAGGCACTGTTGGTCCCAATACCTAAAACACTCCCACACTAAAACTCCATATGCACCGGAAATCCCGCTGTCCTGCCTGACTAATATCTCAGAGAAGCAAACCATCCCAGGCCTAAAAAAACTGATATCACACAATATTACTAAATTGGTGGACCTATACAATGGAGGAAAACTGTTTACCTACACTGAACTACAAATCCAATACGACCTCCCCCCGGTTTATTTATTACCCACAGTGCCATCATTAAAATTGCCCACAAAGCATGGAGAACGGAGACTCTTGAACCCCCCACCCATAATAGCTGCAAGTTATTTGCTCAATAGGAGACCAAAAAGGAGTGGTATCAGGAATATACAAAGCGCTACAAGCTAGCACACGCCTGCCATTAGTAAAACTTAAATCCAAATGGCAATCGGAACTAGACACCACATGGGAAGAAGCACAATGGGACCAGATCACATCACATGTCTACCCGGTATATAGAAATGCCAGGTTCAAATTAATAAATCTATACATCTTCCATAGGGCCTATCTAACCCCACAAATGATCTTCAAAATCTACTGCACAAATAACGCAAAATGCCCTAGAATTGCGGGTCCTGCAGCAGGCTTCTTACATATGCTCTGGAACTGCCCCCAACTTAACACATTCTAGGAAGAGACTCCAACAGTAGCTCTACTAGGGGACTTCCCGAGGCTGTCAGCCCTTAAATGATCCAACAAGTTTATAGACCTAGCCCTAATCCTGGCTAGACGAGAAATCACCACAAACTGGAAGTCCCCAACAGGCCCACAAATAATTAGATGGCAAAACACATTAGAGAAATGGGCAGATACAGAAGGATCAGTACTACTACGCGAAGCACTTCAAGAGCAAAGACCCAGGGAAGACGCCTCTCAATGGGACTCTATTCTGGAGAAACTGAAATCACCAAATGCACCCACCATAGAAGCAAGCGTAACTACCTCGGAATCTGACACAGACTCAAATGCTGCAATCGAACAATAATGCTTTGCGAATGAAGAACTCAGCAGCTGACCCGATTGAGACTCGCCAACAGTGAACTACATCAAACAAATGGAGAAGCATGAGGGGAGAGAGGGGGGAATAGTTGTTTAAGTAAAGTAATCACTATATCAACATTATTGCTATGTTTAAAACTTTAATAAAAACTTTTTTTTTTTTTTAAATGAATAGAACAGGCCTCTTCTCACCTGCTTTGGTTTCATGAGATAAAACAGGCCCAAAATCAATGTCAGAGACATTGGTTTTAAGTAAAAAAAAAGGTGTTGTTAAAATTCAGAGATTGTAGGACTGATTAGGACGTGATCGTTCTTTTCTATTGAGTGAAGGAATCAAGAGCCTTTTGTGAAGGATGCTTAAACTCCTGTTTTTTTAAAAGTTTCCTTGAGGAGGGCTGTTGAAGGGGCAGATAGTAATGTGGAAGAAAGCCCCGGTAATAGAGTAAAAGACCTAAAAAAGCTGTCACCTCTCTTTAGCACAAGAGAAGGGGTCTCGGTAATGGCTTTTACTTTTTCATCCTGTGGCTCAATCATTCCCAATCCAGGTACATATCCCAAATATCAGACTTTGCTATATGCAGACCTGGACTTTTTCACATTAACATGGAGCCCAGAGTTCTGCGATTCTGGGACCACTGCCCTCAAATGTTTAAGGTGACTTTCCCAGTCATTACTGAAATTTAAAATGTCATTCAAGTATGCTGAGGCTTACTGCCAATTATTTTTTAGAAAGTGGTTCATTAAGCGTTGGAAAGTTACTGGTTCCCCATGTAACCCAAAAGGGAGAATAGTAAATTGAAATAGTCCATAAGGTTTGGAGAAAGCTGTTTTCTCCCTGTGTTTTGGTCTTAGGGGAACTTAGTGAGATCTATAGTGGAAATATACAGCACCGCCCGAGTTGTTCAGTCATCTCACCTGTTCGAGATATGGGTAGTTGTTGAATTTTTAAATATTATTAAATGCTCAGAAGTCAAAACAGAACCGTATGGTTCCATCCAGTTTCAGCACAAGCACAATGAGTGAACACCAATCACTAGTCGAGGGTTCAGTTACCCTGAGACTTAACATCTGCTCTATTTCTGCTTGTAAGGCCTGACTTCTGGTTTCAGGGATTTGGTATGGGCATTGTTTTATGACTGCCTGTTCTTTCGTATGAATAGCGTGAGTGGCCAAATGGGTTTTCCCTGGAAGATCTCAGAATATTTGAGAAAAGGGTAGCAAGCATTGAAAGAGTGCATCTTTTTGAGGGACTGTTACATCCTCATTCACAGGGACTTTCTCAAGGGTACTATGAGTAGGGTCATTAGAAGAGTGGTTAGAAATGCGACTGGACGAGGCCCTTGCAATTTGTTTTAGGCGGGTTTATATGATAGATTTGGTTCTGGCCCCTTTCCAACCGGAGTTTATATGTAACTCGCCCAATCTTTTCTATCTTTTCCATCTTTTAAAGCGGCCCTGCCACTCAGACCTTATCTTGTTATCAGAGGTGGGTAACAATACCAGTAGCCATTCACTGACTCAATTCACTCCACCTTATACCTCTATTATAGAACTGTCCTTGCCTTTGTTCCGCTCTTCCCAGGTTAGTTTGTCTTTCTCTCATATCTTCTTAGTAATTTCCGATAAAGTACATGGTTTACACACAAAGAGTAACTTGAATGGGGAGCATTGCAGACTACTGTGGGTTTGACTTCTGATCACAAATACTGCTAAAGGAAGTTGCTGGTCCCAATTCTTCCCTCCTCCAGTTAGGGTAAGTTTTAAGGTCCCATTATAGCACTCTGCCAGCCCATCAATATGGGTGTGTTACACAGATGTGTTTATATCTGCCTAATATCTAATTACTTTCAAATTTGGGTCATTACTCAGGATACAAATGGGGCACCTTGATGGGTCAAAACTTTCTTTGGAAACCCCATTCCTGAGAAGATTTCATTTAGGTGTTGTGCTATCATTTTATTGGTGGTTTTCCAAAGAGGTACTGCTTCAGGATAATGGGTGGTGGACTCCACTAGTACTAATGAATATATAGGTCCTTTACTTGAACGGATAAAGGTTCTACCAGATCTATGCCTACTCTTTAAAAAGGTTTCCCGTTTATGGGCATTGGTTGGAGGAGAACCTTTGGGGGTTGATAGGGATTTCTACATTGGCATACCTCACATTCTTGACAGTACTTTCTAACTTGAGCTAAGTAAAAGTGGGCTAATATGGCCTGTGTTGTTTTTTCTGCCCCAAATTTCCCAACCAGGAGATGAGAGTGGGCACAAAAGAATATCCGGTTTCAGACGTTATTGGGGACTAACAGTTGGGGAGAGTAATTTTCTTTCTCTATTCTTTATAACAACCCATTTCTTATCTTAAATAGTGGATATAACTGAACTGGCTTTCCTTCCTCTTCTCATGCACTCTGTCAAGCACTTTGTAGGGATGGTTCATTCAGTTGTGTGGCTCAGAAGTTATGATCCAAGGACCAGGGTTCCTTTTGTTACCAATGCATTCTGGGAGGTTACTGTTATACCTGGCATCATTAGGGTGGTCTTACCCTAGGCTTTTTGTCTTTACCTCCTGTTTTGTTGCTGCATCTTTTTGTTGTCCTTAGGGCTCTGAGCACTTTACCACTGCTAACCAGTGCTAAAGTGCATGTGATTCTCCCTTAAACAGGATAACTTTGGTATATCCACAACTGGCAGATTTAATTTACCTGTAAGTCCTTGTAAAATGGTATACCATATACCCAGGGCATGTAAATTAAATGCTACTAGTGGGCCAGCAGCACTGATCGTGCCAACCACTAACGTAGCTCTATAAACATGTCTCAGGCCTGCCACTGCAGAGTCTGTATGTGCAGTCTCACCGCCACCCCAACTTGGCAACTAAAACCTCTTGCCAAGCCCTAGGTTGCCCATAGGGCAGGGTGTTAGGTAAGCACAAGGCATGACATGTACTTTTAAGTTTTCTATGTCCTAGTAATGAGAAACTCCTACATTTGTTTTTCATTACTGTGAGGTCTGCCCCTCTCATAGGTAATTCCTCATCTGAAAGGGGTAGCTGTATCATTTTAGGACCATTAGAATGCTAGTAAGAAAGCCTCTTTACAGGTATAGTTGGATTTATTATTACTATTTTAGAAATGACACTTTTAGAATGTGGGCAATTTTCTGCACTCACTGCTCTGTGTGCCCACCGCATATCTCCAATACATGTCTACCCTAGTCTGGGTTACAGTTATGCTTGTACATTCCCTACAGACACCCACAACACATGATTCTCAACTGCACCTACATGCATCTGCATACTGATGGGTCTTCCTGGGGAGGAGGTTGGGAAGGGCTCACACTTACACCTCAAAGGGTAGTTACTAGGGTCCACATAAAGGGACTGATTACCTTCCACTGATAAGCTGATGCTAAGGCTGACCTGAAAGGGGGATCTACACACTACACAAGAACTCCCTGTAGTCATCCAACACATCAAAGGCACTTTCTAGCATAAATACTGGGTCCATGACCCACTCAAATCAGTACACTTCTGGACTCAGGAAAACACTACTGGAGTAATGACTGCTGTGTACCAGGATTGCCACTCTGCCAGGATTGACTGCTCCCAGGAACTGCTGCCCTACTTTGCTGTGCTGCCCTGCTGCCTGTAGATCTCTGCCAGGTAGCCCTAGATTTGTTCACCAAATTGAGAATGACTCAGAGAGGCTTTTTGTTTTCCTTTGCCGCTTGTTACTTTGAGCACCACTGAGGGGCTTTGCCAAAATCTGCTGCTTGCAGCTATGATCACCTGGAGTGGTCCTGCTGAATCTTTGCCACTGTCTGCTTGAATCACTCCAGAGTGGCTTTGCCAAACTCTGGCACTTGCAACTATTTGATCACCTCGAGTGGCCCTACTGAATCTTTGTCACTCGCAGCTTCAATCACCCCTGAGGGACTTTCCCAAACTCTGCAGCCTGCAACTTTATTCACCTGGGACGGCTCTGCTGAATTTTTGCCTGCCTGCTTCTGCAATCACCCTCGAGCCGCTTTGGTAAACTCTGCTGCTTGCATCTGTGAACACCTTGAGCGGCCCTTTGCTCTCATCTCTTCAATCTACCTGCGGGGCCTTGTCCAACTTGGCCACATGCAGCAATCAATCACCTGGAGAGGCCCCGGTAGCTGTCGTCGCCCACCTGTGCTCTCCTTACATCTGGAGCAACCCTGCTCAACCGGCTGCTCCACTGCTCTCCGGCAGTCCCCAACTGTTTTCCTGGTCACCACACCCAATAATCACCGATCTGCTCCCTGAGAGGAACACAACCAGGACAGTACTGTAGTCTATAAAATCATTGTGCATTCGTGCCGCGGAGTCCCCGGCACCACATCTTTGATCGCTTCAGTAGATAGCAACCTTGTTTTGTTTTGAGTCTGCAAAGCAAATATTGAACAATTTACGAACTGGATCTGTCTTGTGCTGATCTTAAATTAACCAGATAAACAAAAACAAAAAATTCTACTTCTGTGTGGAGTCTTTTTGTGGTGTACCTCCTGTGTTATTGTGTGTGTGTTGCACAAGTACTTTACATATTGCCTTCTAAGTTAGGCCTTCCTGCTCTGCGCCAAGCTACCAGAGGGGGAGCACAGCCTAATTTATGTTGTGTCATTGACTTGACCTGACTAGGACTGTGGTCCCTACTTGGACAGGGGACATATCTCTGCCAATTAAAGACCCAATTTCTAGCATTGATGATCAGTGGTGAGGATAAGACTTGTGTTTGTGCAATACCACACAGTAATTCAGTGTACACCACAACTTCATACTTAGACCTGATCTTTCTGCCTGACTTTTTTTTTATGAGATGGTTTATTTTCTTCTTTTGTACCATCGGCCATTTCTGATGTCCTGACCATATTGTTCCTTAGACGTGCAATACCATAGGGCCATACACCTAATTGTATATATATAGATATGTTTTCTTCATACCTAATCATTCAACATGATTTATGACTAAATGGGAATGCCTTAACGCAGAGGTCTTCAAACTGTCCCTAGGGGGGCCTCAAGTGATCCCAGGGGGGGGCCCAGACTCTGGCCAAAATAAATATTATACAGATAACAGGCCTTTGTTTTAAGCAGAAGCATGTTATTGCAGTTTTAAAAAGGTAACAGTACTTAACTGCAATGTTTAAATAGGTTTAGACATATTTAAACATTGCCATGTTTATAAAATAATTGTGAAAAATTCTGAGGGGGGCCCAATGACTTTTATTTTTCAACTGGGGGGGCGCAGCATTAAAAAGTTTGGAGACCTCTGCCTTAATGTGATATTGCTGCATGTTATTCTCTGTATGATGGTGACCAATTACTCCTGTTCAAATTAAGGTGATGTATTTTATATGATGTATTGACAAACAATACAAATGTGATCATACTTTGGTGTTGGTCTTGCTGTGGGCTAATGCTTAACCTATGCACACCCACTTTGGCTTACTGAATGCAACATTATTCTCTTTTGATTTTGAAACATGCAATACCGCAATTATTTTGGAGTCTCTTGGTTTTTCTTTCTGAATCCCCATCGTCTTTTCTCCATTCCTTTCTTCTTTTCTTTCCTATCCTGGATTTGTTTGATGAACATTGTTACTTCGTACCATTGGTTACTATTGCTTCTACTTCTCACTGGTTACCCACTGGTTGATTTTTTTGGGGCCACTATATGTATACCAATTACCTTTCACAATGAATTTTCTGCCTTGAAGAAGCCCCAGGGTTGCATGCCAATAGAGGGGAAAACATGTGTTGGCTGTTTGCACTACGAGTGTGTGGGAAGAATTATAATACACACCCTAAAAATAAAATGAGATTACATTTACTTCCAATGTGTAATATTTATATTTATGACTGTGATTGCCCCTTGATTCAACTATATTGATCAGTTCAACCGTGAATATTCCTTATGGTTTATGATTGAATGGGTAAGGGGTCATCCATTCAGAAGGCTGAACTGTCTCTTGAATAGCCCCATTATACTTGTGTGACAATCCTTGGGTGTTTAACCCCTCCTTGATCAATTTCACTCAACAACAGCTGAAGGATTTCTACAAGGACTTTCAAGTGTCTATAAGGGATTTCACCAAGAAGGTGGAACTACAGAAGGCTTTGAGTCCTGGGCAGAGGCCCAGGTTGCAGGAGAAGACATCCCAGAGAAGGGGCAAGAAATTCCTGAGGAGGAGGATGACCTGATCTTGGATGCCCATGAGGAAGGGGAACCACCTATGGAAAGGGCCAACAGTTTGCGAGTGGTTTCCAGACTAGGGAGTAGCGTCTCTTCCAGCAACCTGTTGCCCTAGGAGCAGGCAGACAGGAGGAAGGAGAGGAAACTCAGATTGGAGCTTGCCAGATTTGAGCAGGCCCACAGGGAGAGAAAACTGGCTCTGAGGAGAAGAAATTAGCCCATGAGCTATGTTTCAAAGCACTGGACATAAGAGCCCTGGAAGAGGGAGGAGCCAAAATGGCTGCCGGGATGGACGCCTGAATTGTGTGCTCCGTCCGAGGCTCGCCGAAAACATCCTGCGAGGCGCTCCCCGGGACTCAGCATCCAGACCGGGAGTGGCGGTCCACCCGGGGAGCATCGGTGCGTCCTGTGAGGGCCGCGCGCCGATTGGACTGGCCCCGCGATGCTGGAAGTCGCCTACGGAGCCGGGGGCCGGACCTCGGCCCGACCGAGGCCGCGAGTGGGCGGTGCCGATCCAGAGGGCCCAGGCGAGCCTTCTCGTGGCGGCACCCGTGCCCAAATAAATTACCGCTCAGCATGAGGAATCAGAGGGCTGGGGACGCGAGTTTCCGCCCTCGATTGCGGGCTGGGGCCTGCGGACCGGTGATCGGGAGCAGTGATTGAAGCTTCCGCAACGCGCGAGGCGCCCGCGGGGGGCGAGAACAAAGACCCGGGCGCGGCCCGCGCCGCCGGGCTTGACTCAGTGAAGGAGGGGAGGAACGGGCCCCCCATCGGCCGGGTGGTTCCGCCCACACGCGGGGAGGACGCGTGGTAGATCCCGGCCAGCAGAGGGCCCAGGATAAGAAAAGGGCCCGAGCACTCGTGGTGGAGACAGAGGTGAGGGGGAGGCCTACCGATGGAGGCTTGGTCCACGCGGGGGGGAATCTCTGACAACTCTCCCCCCCCCTCGTCAGGCCCCTGCTCCTACTGACTGGAGGCTCGAAGATGGCGACGCTAACCGCTTGGGCGCGGGAGATGCTCCACACCTGGTAACCCGAGTGGAGATATTACTTCCCTCGCCCCCACGGGCTGACTTGCGCTAGTGATGTGCCTGTGCCGTGAGCGGGGGGCCTGCCCTGGGCACCATAGACCTGCTGCGTTGAGGAGGAAATTGTCATCCCTCTACGCTCCTGGATCTTCGCCGGTGGCTGCATGAGAGGCTAAACACGCGCCCCCCATCAGTGGCTCGCTCCGTTTCAATTCCCTTCGTCGCTGCCCCCCCCCACCCCTGCGGAGGCGCTGCTATTGCCTGACCTTGGCGCTGCCCATGGGAGGACCTGCACCCCAACCTTGAACACACGGGTCTCTGCCTTGCGGGGGACGCAACATCTTGCTTTGGGGTGACCCACGCCGAGGAACCCGGCAGCACTGGCGACCATTGTATTGTCTCGTGAGCACACGGTCGCACGTCTTGGGCACTTAAAAGACAAGAACATGCTCCCGCCTGGCTATAGCAACAGCCAAGACTCGCCGGTCGAGAGGTTAGCACCAAGCCGTGCGCGACAACATCCCAAAAGGAAACTTCTGGTCACCCACAATGGCCGGCAGGGCCAAAGCATCCAGGAACCCGGACCGCAATGCTCTTGGAACAACACCCAGCGACCAGCAGACAAACCTGTCCCTACAGTCATTGGAAAACACCCTCACGTCACACTACGCACAATTTGAGAAAGTACTGCAGGCGATCATGGACACTAAATCCTCCTTGGAAAACAGAATAGACACAGTCTCACAAGACTTAAATCTTCTGCGAGTGGACCACCGTAACTTATCGGAAAGAGTGAAATCGGCTGAAGAAGGGTTATCCCATCTAACCCCCATGGCCCAAGACAATCAAAAACAGATCCAGCAACTAGACGCAGAGCTGAAAGTGCTCTGGAGGAGATCGGAAGAGATGGAGAGCAGGGCACGCCTTAACAACGTGCGCTTCCTGGGGTTCCCAGAGACCTTGCGGCAACCAGACTCGGAAATATCCCTGGAACAATGGCTTATCAAGGAGGTGTTAAACGGAGCCCCATCTAAGTTTTTCTCCGTGGAGTGGGCGTACAGAGTCCCGGGCAGACCCCCGGCCCCAGGCCAATCACCTAGGCCACTGATCGCTAGATTCCTAAACTACAGAGACCGCGACGCAATACTACAACAATTTCGCAACAAAGGCCCATATAAATACGAAGACTCGACTATCAATGCTTACCCAGACTTCACACAGGAGGTGCAGAGTCAACGTAACTCCTATGTCAAAATCAAACAGCGTTTGCGTGAACACAACATAAAGTACGCCTTGTTATTCCCAGCGAAACTAAGGGTGATATCGGAGGATCGCACCCACATATTTACCACTCCTGAGGATGCTTGGACATGGCTGCATGCCAAGGGCCTGGCCCGACCCCGGGACGACGCGGAAGGAGATGAGAAATGGCAAACTTCTACCTCACGGAAGCGTTCCAAGAGGCAAGCCAGAGGCCAACCTAACGACCAACAAGCAGCAGAAGAGAGAGCTAATGCTAATGCTAATGCAAAGCAACTTCGCGTTGGCTAGGAAACCCCCTGACACGGGCACAGACTCAGACACAGCCAGCTCCATATCCACCATAACAGGAGAGCTGGGAGGGCCGAAGATCACCCCCAGATCAGCGGACGAACTTTAACTGCACTCAATTGTCCTACCGAACTGACCGCACTAGCGACGGCTGCACTGGGGAGCCACTGTGTGCCCCGGGGCGGCGGCGTGGGCCGGGCTGGCGGCGACCCCAGCAATGAGTAACTTTGGTATAAACGAATAGCTGATCGATGCGGGATGGGTGGGGAGCGGGGCGGGGGGCGCGGGGGTGGAGAGTAGAGCGGACTCGCCTCCCGGGGGGCGCCTAACGTTATTAGCAGACTCAGTCTGTGGAAAGATGTGAGCCCCGTAAAAGAGCCACATCTGGTAGAAATGATCACTCCACCACAGAAATCCAATCGGATAGGTGGTTCTTCACATAGTTACGGGTTAAGTAGATTCACACAAGTTGTTAGTAGGGTTAGGGATCCATTTGGGATGGTTGGGGTTAGTATTTTAGTAAACACACATATCCGGATTCACTCAAAACACAAGAAAAACAGCTGCACTCGCTCTTTTTAAAACACAGCTATATCGGAGGGGCTGCGCCCGGGTGGGCTAAGCTCAAGGACCGGAACTCAAGCACAGAGATACATTCCAGAAACCCGCATGGCGCCACAGGGGAGAAGTAACAAAAATCAGTATGTCATAGTAACATGGAATGTGAGGGGTCTGGGAGCACCGATCCAGAGTACACGCACGCCTTAGGCGATTAGGAGTACACATTGCCATATTACAAGAGACGCACATGTTGGAAGCGGATCTACAGGAGCTGCGCGCGAGATGGGGGGGCCAGCTGATAGGTACCACGTACTCAGCCTACGCGGCTGGGGTTCCATTCCTTCTACTGGCACACAAAATAGACCAAGGAGGAAGATATGTGGTAGCAGAGGGCCGGCTGGACGGCAGACAGCTAGCTGTTGTCGGTATATACGCTCCAAATAGCGGGATTGCAGGCTTCCTGGGATCACTCACACCGTCCCTATTGACAAACCCAGTGGCACCGACCCTTTGGGCTGGAGACTTTAAGAGTACCCCAACTGAGACACTGGACAGATCCCACGCCCGAGCGAGCTCGACAATAAATAGGAAAACCCTAGGCCCCCTACAGGAATGGGCAGGAGGTATGAGTCTATACGATATATGGCGACTAGGGCACCCGCAACAGAGGGAATATTCATTCTACTCAGCCCCACACAAAACCCACACTAGAATAGACATAATATGGGGCACCCAGGACATAGGAGCCCTGATTGGAGAGGCAGAATACTTGGCGAAGACACTGTCGGACCATGCACCACTGAGAGTAACATTGAATTGGGGTAGGATACGCCAAGCGATCCCCACCTGGTGTTTACAAGTGGAGGCCTTACAAGACCAAGCGTTTGCTGAAACGCTGAAATCCACATTAAGCCAGTACTGGGAAACAAACGCCATGACCGCAACAACACGTGCTATAGAGTGGGACGCCCACAAGGTGGTGATCCGCGGACAATGCATATCTTCCACATGGGGAGTAAGACGCACCCTACAGGTGGAAATCGGTAGATTAGAAAAGGAGCTCAGAGCGACAGAAACAGCAGTAGTGCGAGGGGAAATCCCCCACACAGTCCTATTAGAAAAGCGCTAAAAATATAACGAGGCTGACAGCACACTCCGATGTCACGACTATAACTATCACCTAATGCGTCTGCAAACAGAAGGGGATAGATCGAGCAGAATGCTGGCGTGGCTATTACGTGAGGATAGACAGCAATCCCCAATGGGGGCCATACGCGTCGGCGCACATGGCATGGCTATCACACAAGCTGAGATAAACGGAACGTTCAGAGACTATTACTCAAATTTATATACCAAACGCACCTCATGCACCTCTACGCAACTTAAGTCCTTTCTCGCGGGCTCCGCCTTGCCGCAGTTAGCGCATACCGAAAGGGAAACAATAGAAGCACCCCTGACACTGGGAGAAATAGAATTAGCCCTAGCGCAGATGCCCAGGAACAAAGCGCCTGGCACAGACGGTCTCCCATTGGAGTATTACACTGCCTATTCATCCTGCTTAAAGCCCCACCTACTGAAGGTGTTCGAAGAAGCCTGGACTAATGAATGCCTGCCCACATCCCAGAGAGAAGCCATGATAGTGGTGCTTCCCAAACAGGACCGGGATCCCACGGATGTCAAATCCTACAGACCACTATCACTCCTAAACTTAGATTGCAAAATACTAGGCAAAATTTTGGCGAATAGACTAGCCCCTATCATGCACACCATAATACACAACGACCAAAACGGCTTTATACCAAGGCGCAGCACCTTCTTGAACATCCGTAGACTTCTGAGCATAATGGGAGACACTCCCCCAAATGCACATGAAGAAATGGTGCTCTCGCTCGATATTGAAAAGGCGTTTGATACGCTGGAGTGGGATTTTCTACTGACCACAATGAGCCACATGGGAATAGGTCCCAACTACATACGCTGGGTCCGGACACTGTACTCCAGCCCACAAGCCAGGGTGAAGACGGGTGGGGTGATCTCCGACAGTTTTCCGATCACTAGGGGTACGAGACAGGGCTGCCCACTATCCCCACTATTGTTTGTGATAGCAATGGAACCACTAGCGGCAAAAATACGATCCATGGAACGCAGCTGGGGAAGTCAGGAACGGGATCCATCATACAATCTCGCTGTATGCAGACGATGCCTAAATATATATCCGGAAAGGCTGCGAGGCTGTCCCCTCAGTAATATCACTATTGGCTGAATTCGGAGACCTGTCAGGCTTAGTGGTAAACTGGGAAAAGTCTTGTGCGTTCCCGCTAGTAAAATGGCCACCCGAAAGGCAAGGGGCTCCCCCGCTGGGGCGTCTAAAATGGTGCTTCGAAACATTCAAGTACCTTGGGATAAACATATATCATAGTACAGAAGATCTCAGAGACGGGATTCTGGGCAGGGCGCTGACCTCCATAAAAGGCTCGCTGCAGTTTTGGAACAAGTTACCGCTATCGCCGCCAGGGAAGGTGGCGATTGCGAACATGCTGATATTACCTAGGCTGCTATACTACTTCGTGGCCTTACCGATTATCATCCCCAAAAGCTTTTTTGGTAACCTGAATCCAGCGCTGCTGCAACTCATTTGGGGCAGAGGCAGACCGCGGGTGGCCCTATCCACGCTGCAACGACCAGTAGAGATGGGAGGCCTGGGAGCCCCCAACTTCGAATGCTATTACGCAGCCGCACAGCTGCAGTGGGTCCAGAATTGGATCCACAGACCGGCGCTGGCAGAATCTGCGCAGCTGGTGATCTGGTTAAACGGAATCCCCCTGTTAAAGTGGCTGGCATCAAAACACCCCAAGACGGAGTCTATCAATCCGCTATTGGCAGTGGCGCACGGATGCTGGGCTAAATATGTGCAGGGTAGGGGTATTGGGCTCCCTTACTCCCCGCATATTCCGTTGGAGCACCTCCCAGGGTGGATAGGGGCTGGCACGCAAGCATTGACAGTGTGGACAGAGGCAGGAGTACACACAGTGGGTGACTGCTTCGAGGACGGCAAGCTGATGTCCTTCGAGGCCTTGCGGGCCCTCACTGAGGTAAGCCCCGGCCAATTCCTGGCATACCACGCCATATGTCATGCAATTAAGCGAACCTGGGGGGCAGGCACCACAGAACCAGCCTCCTCCCCTGTAATCCATCATATACTACAACATGATGCCCAAACAAAATAACATCAAGTCTGTATAAAATCCTTAATAAACCTCCCGAGCCGCACGCGGAGAGAGCCAGGGAAAGATGGAATGCCGTCCTTCCCGACCCGATTGCACAAGCCGAGTGGCCGAAAGCTCTGTATCATGCCCAAGGAGTGTCAAGGAACTCCAGATTTAGATATACTCAGTTCAACTTCATACAGCAAACATACCTGTCCCCGGCCAGGATAAAGCGAATATTTCCCGACTCTGAGCCGACGTGCCCTAGATGCAAAGCGACGCCAGCACATTTCTATCACATGGTCTGGGAGGGCCCTAGCATACAAAAAGCCTGGACGGAAGTGGTGCAGGTAATCTCCGAACTAATGGGGCTTGAATTGACAGCAGACCCTAAGTCCTGTCTATTGGGGCTGAGGACAAGAGCTAAAAAGCAAGGATACTTGCACAAATTTGTAGACCTAGCCTGTTTAATGTATAAAAGATTGATAGCAATGCATTGGAAGGCGCCCTCAGCGCCCGATCTGAATTCTTGGCGCATTCTAACACTACGTTGGACCCGCACGGAGCACCAGGTACTAAAAAAGCTGGCGCGGGAGGGACAGCAACACACAGGGAGTGACGCCTGGGGAATATTGGTAACTAAACTCGAGGCCAAAAACTATGATAAGCCCCCATGAACAGGGGAATACACAGCTTGGAGGAGCGCAGCACGAACCCCCCCGCACACCCCATGCGAGGGCTGAATTCGGGGGGCGGCATGCTGTCGTCGAATGGGCTCGCCCACCCCCCCCCGCGCTGATGACCCACTAGCTCACCACCGCAAGAATATTCATAACACATAGGGCGACACTCAACATCCATCATCATAAGCTGCTATTAGGCCCACATCCGGCCACTACCAGGAGACACACGGCACAAGCCCAGCAGTAAAAGGCCCACTCCGGTCACTAGTGCGCAACCCCTCAGATATGTAACACACGCTATAGTTTCCAGCCACTGCAGCAAGTAATGTTTCTGAAGGTTAAGAAGTGGTCCGTGACGTATGTGTGGGGTTTGGGGTCGTTATATGTTTTTCATGCAGATCAAAGGGTTCCTGCGGTTGATAATTGTACAATTTGTAAGGTACATCTGAAACATAAAACTAATAAAATATTATTTAAAAAAAAAAAGAGCCCTGGAAGAAGGGTCTAGCAAATGAAATGGTGGCAGCATACCTGCAGTGTCTTCAAGTGAGTTCAAAATCCACATCCCAAAAGATGTGGTGCCCCGTTTTAGTGTAGGGGTTGAGGTGGATAAATGGCCTGCAGCCTATGAAGTGGCTTTAAGAGTGCACAGTGTTCCAGAGGAGTTCTGAGGAGGTATGCATTGGCAGTACATGCCCCTGGTGGGAAGGGACACCCATCTTACTTTAGAGGTGGAAGAACAGACAAATTACCCTGCTATAAAAGCCATCTTAGTCAAGAAGTTTGGTCTGACACCTGAAAGGTATAGACAAAAGTTATTATAGGCAAAAGTTCAGGGCCAGTCGCAAACTAAAGACACAAACAAGGGTAGATTTTCTAGACTATGCTGGTAAGGCACTGAAGGACTGGGTGAAGGGCAGCAATGTGAATGGTTTTGATGGGCTGCACAATTTGTTTTTGAAGGAGCACCTACCAAGACGGATGGGGCAACCGCAGCAGCCACCTCTGTACCTAGAGGCCATACCTCTGAGGTCCATCACTACACCTATAGTGGCAAGAGCACTTAAGAAAATTTTCAACAGGGTGGGTTTCCCCAAGGAAGTGGTGTCTGACAACGGCAACAACTTTGTGTCTGTTTATATACCGTCCATGTGAAAAGAGTGTGGAGTAACTTACACCTTCTCCACCCTTTACCACCCCTAAACCAATATCCCTATTGAGAGGTTAGATCCTAAAAGGCATGATCAGAAGTCTGCCTGAGGAGAAAGTGAGATTTCCTCTTGCCCTGTTTGTTTGCCTACATGGAGGTACAGCAGAAGGGAGTGGGGTTCTGCCCCTTCCAGCTTCCGTATTGGCACCCTGTCAGGGGACCTCTTCGCTTGGTTAAGGAGGGTTGAGATCAAACTTCCAAGAAAGTCCCCCAGGATGTAGTGAACTATATGCTGGCCTTCTGCAGCTAAATGACTTAGTTGTGGAAGCAAGCTTCTGACAAATCTGAAGCCAGCCAGGCTGTAATGAAGGAGTGGTATGACCAAAACTCTACCACTGTGAAATTTCAGCCTGGGCAGAAAGTGTGAGCGATGGAACCTGTGGAGGCTGGGGTTCTCCAGGATCACTGGTCCAGACCCTGCGAGGTGGTTGAGAAGAAGGGTAAAGTCCCCTATGTGGTGGACCTTAGGACCATTAGGGGACCCCATAGGGTTTTTCATATCAATCACCTCAAGTCCCACTTTAAGAAGTCTGAAATCACCATGTTGCTGGTGGCTGATGGAGCTGATGAGGTGGAGAAGAGTGAATCTCTGCCTGAACTCTTAGCCTCCAAGGAGAAGGATGGGTCTGTGGAAGGAGTGATCCTTTCCCTCACCTTGACTCCTAAACAGCAAAGGGACTAACACTAAGTATTAGAACAGTCCTCCTCTCTTTTTTCCCTTACTCCTGAGATTACCCACCTGTGTACCCATGATGTGGACACTGGGGACAACCTTCCTTTCAAGCACAAGTCATAAAGGTTGTTGGATAAGGTGAGGGCCAGCATCAAGAGCGAGGTCACTAAGATACTGGATTTGGGGGTGATAGAACCCTCCGGTAGCCCCTGGTCCAGTCCTCTGATACTGGTACCAAAAGCTCCCCCACTGGGCACCACACCTGAACTAAGGTTCTGTATGGATTTTAGTGGGCTAAATTATGTAACCAAAACTAATGTTCATCCCATCCCCTGATAAACTGATTGGCAGATTAGGGGCTGCTCAGTACTTAGGTACCTGTGATCTCCCCTCCGGGTACTGGTAGATCGCCCTAACTGACAAAGCCAAGAAGTGGTCAGCCTTCTCCACCCCAGAGGGCCACTACCAATTCAGAGTGATGCCCTTTGGTTTACAAAATCTTCTGCCACCTATCCAGGTACTTGCTGGGTTGGAGGCATTCTCTGCTGCCTATATGGATAACATAGCTGTCTTCAGTAGCATCTGGGAGGACCACCTCTACCACCTCAGGTAAGTGCTCCAGGCCCTGCGACAGACAGGCCTGATGATCAAGGCCAGTAAGTGCCAGATAGGGCAGGGCTCAGTGGTGTACGTGGGACCCATGGTGGGTGGGGGGTAAGGTGCATCCCCTTGTTTTGCTTTCCTTCTCTTATCTTATGACCAAGCTGACAAAACTTCTCTGGAATGCACTTCTTAGTTTAAAGAAGACATTTATTATTATTATTACTTCACCACGGGGTTCCTGAAAGACGAGATTAGTAAGTTGGAAGCACACGTTTAAAAGTAGTCACAGCAATGAAAGATCGAAGTACTTCTCAATTGCAATGTACACAGCAAATACATGTGATTATATTATAGCATATCTTCAAAGCAAAGCATAAAAGTCAAAATTGCATCAACATAGGGCCTATCACTGCTTGTCATCTTTCTCCTATCTTCGAGTTGATGACTCCGGTTCAACTGCAAGAAAGAGACTTTCCACCCAAACGGGAGCCAGGAAGCTGACGTCCGCTCCTGACTGAAGTCCTGGAAGATCTCTCCCTGCTGCTGCCACAGGGCCACGTTACAAAAACCTGCCCCTTCCTCTCAGACTCGGGAAATAAAACAAGCCATTGGAGATTGACCAGATCTCCTAGACCTCTCCTCTTCCCAAGGCTGAGCAGAAAGGAAAACACCAAATATACGCTCTCTTATCACGTTAGGGTTCGTGTGAATTCAATTTGAAAAACACAGCTTGGTCTACCACGTGGAAAAACACAGCTTGGAAAAACACAGCCCATCTGCAATGTCTCAACTGCAATGTCTAACTCCACGTTAAAGCAAATAGGCAGCTAACCTAAATACCAAATGTAATGTCTAATGCAGTGTTAAAGCCAATAGGCAGCTGACCTAAATACCAAATGTAATGTCTAATGCCATGTTAAAGCCAATAGGCAGCTAACCTACATACCAAATGTAATGTCTAATGCCATGTTAAAGCCAATAGGCAGCTAAACTGAATACAGAATGTAATGTCTAATGCCATGTTAAAGCCAATAGGCAGCTAAACTGAATACAACATGTAATGTGCTACTGGTGAACATTGAGCAACTAATATGCACAGTGGTGAAACACTAAGGGGGTAATTCCAACCCTGGCGGTCGGTGTTAAAGCGGCGGCAAAACCGCCAACAGGCTGGCGGTAAAAAAAATGCAATTCCGACCCTGGCGGAAACCGCCAACAGAGACCGCCACTTTAACACACCGCCCGCCACGGCGGGACAAACAAACAGTGCGGCGGTCACCGCCAACAGACAGGCGGGAGACAATGTACCGCCCACCCTATCACAACCCACCAATCCGCCACCTTTTCCGGGGCAGTAGCCCCGCCGATAAAAACACGGCGGAAACAGACATTCAAACGGAAAACGCTCACCTCCATACACCCCACGAGGAATCTGGACAGCATGGATCCCGAACTCCACATCCTCCCAGCTATTGTCTTCCTGCTCCTCTACCAGGAGCACGAACGCCGACGCAGAAGACAACGGTGAGTACTGCACCTACAACACAGGGGAGGGGGAGGCAAAAAAATTCGGGGACACACATATGCGACACACCCACCCTCACCCTCACCCACTACAACACACACATCAATGCATAGCAACACATCACAGTTACCCCCCCAAAGCCCCTGGAAGAATGCAAAGACAAAAGTAAATGATTATAAACTTAGAAATATATTGTATGACTGAGTATAAAATATATCACACATCTATAACTTTATATACATAAATTGTCCAGTCCGATATGTGTATCAGCCATTGTTCATGGGCCACTGGGCCAAAATCACATGGGCAAAGCCCACACAGGATACCTGACTCCAACGGAGAGAACACTGCAGGGGCATCAGATAGCAAAACTACAGGCACCTCAGGGGGAAGGGAAGGGGGGGCACCTCAGCCAGATGAGTCCACGATGCCAGATCCACGAGGGGCCTCCATGGCCACTGTGCCATCCTGGGGAGTGCAAAGCCACAGTCTCTCAAGTCTCTACAGTGGGTGGCTTGCCCACTGGACCATCCTGGGGAGTGCAAAGCCACAGTCTCTCAAGTCTCTACAGTGGGTGGCTTGCCCACTGTGCCATCCTGGGGAGTGCAAAGCCACAGTCTCTCAAGTCTCTACAGTGGGGGGGTTGCCCACTGTGCCATCCTGGGGAGTGCAAAGCCACAGTCTCTCAAGTCAATATCAGTCTCCACTGGTACTGGAGGGGGACTAGTGCCCAGAGTGCTTTGTGCAGCCCTGCCCGACACAGATGCGGGCCTGCCCCTTCCGCCAATGGGCCAGCGGTGCTTGAGATGAAGGGCCCAGTTCAGCGGTTCTTGAGACGGCGGTGCCCAGCGGAGCGGTTCTTGAGATGGCGGTGCCCAGCAGAGCGGTGCTTGAGATGAAGGGCCCAGTTCAGCGGTGCTTGAGACGGCGGTGCCCAGCGGAGCAGTGCTTGAGATGAAGGGCCTAGTTCAGCGGTTCTTGAGACGTCGGTGCCCAGCGGAGCGGTGCTTGAGATGAAGGGCCCAGTTCAGCAGTGCTTGAGACGGCGGTGCCCAGTGGAGCAGTGCTTGAGATGAAGGGCCCAGTTCAGCAGTTCTTGAGACGGCGGTGCCCAGCGGAGCGGTGCTTGAGATGAAGGGCCCAGCGGAGCGGTGCTTGAGATGAAGGGCTCAGTTCAGCGGTGCTTGAGACGGCGGTGCCCAGCGGAGCAGTGCTTGAGATGAAGGGCCCAGTTCAGCGGTTCTTGAGACGGCGGTGCCCAACGGAGCGGTGCTTGAGATGAAGGGCCCAGCGGAGCGGTGCTTGAGACGGCGGTGCCCAGCGGAGCAGTGCTTGAGATGAAGGGCCCAGCGGAGCGGTGTTTGAGATGAAGGGCCCAGTTCAGCAGTGCTTGAGACGGCGGTGCCCAGCGCAGCGGTGCTTCGGATGAGTGCCCAGTTCAGCGGATCAGCCCATGGCGTGGAGGTCATTCGCCACCTGACCTGTGGCTGGCTGCTCCTTCCTGCCCACCTGGGATCGGCCTGGTGGGGCCCTCCTGGGCTGCAGTCCCGGGCCTGTTGGTCTCCTCCTGCCCACCTGGGATGGGGCATGCGGGGCCCGCCTGCTCAGCTGGGCTGCTGGCGGTCTTGTCGGGCGTGCTGCCCTTCCCAGCCTTCCCTGGTCGCCTGTGGCCCTTCCCCACCTTTGGCGGTGTGCCAGGTGGCACCACACTCCCTGCCGGAGCCATGGTAGGAATTTTTGTCCCAGGTGTTTTAGGCCTCTCGCGCTGGGCACTGACAATTTTGGCATGTTTTTGCGGCGGTGGGCTGCCCGTGCCTTGGCTCCCTACTTCAGAGATGTGGGCCCCACTGCGTGACATCTGCTTTATTTCCCCATGGACTACAGCTGTGTGACATTGGTATGTTGGCATCACAATGTGAATATGCCATTTGGCACGGCTATATCTAAAAACATTTGTACATAATCACAGCCAGACTCCAGATTGTTTTATGCAATAAGTGTGTTTATTACAGTGCTCTAAATTGGTGGGTGGTTGCAAATGGTTGAGGTGTGATGGTGGAGGATTGTCCATGGCAGAGTCCAGACTATCAGTATCACAGGTGCATTGTCCAGGTGCCTGTGGAAAGTGGAGCAGGGGCAGTGTAAGAATGGACAGGGTGTCAATGTGGGACAGTTGGATGACAATCAGGGAGGTATCCTTTGCTGGCGGGGGTCTTGGAATCTTACTCTGTCTTCTTCCTGGATCTCAGGGCCCGCTTGCGGGGTGGTTCACCTTCTGCAGGGGGTGGGGTTCTGGTGGCCTGTTGGTCTTGTGTCGGGGCCTCCTGTCCACTAGCGCCGGCGGAGGTGGTAGGCAGTTCTTGGTCCATGCTAGTGTCATGGGCCCTTTGTTGTGCAACAGTGTCCCGCAATGTGGTGACTAGCTCATTCAGAGCCACTACGATGGTGCCCATGGCGGTACTGATGTTTCTTAGTTCTTCCCTGAACCCCATATACTGTTGCTCCTGCAGAAGCTGGATCTCCTGAAACCTGGCCAGGACTGTCGCCATCGTCTCCTGGGAGTGGTGGTATGCTCCCATGATGGAGGAGAGGGCCTCGTGGAGGGTGGGTTCCCTGGGCCTGTCCCCCCCTGTCGCACAGCAGCCCTCCCAGTTCCCCTGTTTCCCTGTGCCTCTGTCCCCTGGACCGTGTGCCCACTACCACTGCCCCCAGGTCCCTGTTGTTGTTGGGGTGGTGGGTTAACCTGGGTGCCCTGTAGTGGTGGACACACCGCTGATTGACATGTCCTGGGGATAGAGGTATGGGCCCGCTGGGTGGGTGCTGTGCTGGTGTTCCCAGAGGGGGGAAGGTCTGCTGTGGCCTGTGGCTGTCTGAGGGGAACCGACTGTCCAGAGGTCCCCGATGGGCCGGGCTGGTCATCTAGATCCAGGGAGACAGAGGTGCTGTCATCACTGTGGGCCTCTTCTGGGGGTGGAGTGGACATTTGTGGACCCTCCTGCGCGGTGACGTGGCGTTCGGGTCCTGCAGGGGTATAATAGTATGATTATTGCTTCTGTGTGTGCCATAGAGTGCAATGGGTGGGTGCCCGTGTACCCCTGTGCTTGCATTCCTGTGTGGGGGCTTTTGTGAGGGTGGTTTGGGGGGGATGGGTATGTGCAGTGGGCATGCTTAGGTGATGGGTGTCCATGCTTAGTGGTCGCATGCAGGGCTTGGTGTTGGGATGGGTGGGTTGTGAGGGTGAGACATTTGCAAGTAGTAGGTGTGATGGGGGTGGAGGTGAGGGTGGGGGTATGAGTTGGCATGCTGGTGGGGTTGGGGGGATGTAGTAATTAAGATATGACTTACCAGAGTCCATTCCTCCAGATACTCCTGCGAGGCCCTCAGGATGCAGGATCGCCAAGACCTGCTCCTCCCATGTTGTAAATTCTGGGTGAGGAGGTGGGGGTCCGCCGCCAGTCCGCTGCACCGCGATGTTGTGCCAGGATACCAGGGAACGCACCTTCCCCCGTAGGTCGTTCCACCTCTTCCTGATGTCGTCCCGATTTCTTGGGTGCTGTCCCACAGCGTTGACCCTGTCCACTATTCTGCTCCATAGCTCCATCTTACTGGCAATGGTGGTGTGCTGCACCTGTGTCCCGAAGAGCTGTGGCTCTACCCGTACAATTTCCTCCACCATGACCCTGAGTTCAGCGTCAGAAAACCTGGGGTGTCTTTGCGGTGCCATGGGGTGGTTTGGGTGATGTGTGGGGTGGATTGTGTGGTGCTAAGTGTGGTGATGTGTATTGGTGTGTATTTTGACGTGCGTGGTATTATAGCTGGGTGACAGTGAATTGTGCGTCTGTGTGCTCGGGTCTCTTATCTCTGTGCGTGTTCACAAATCTCTAGGAGTAGGGGTTTGTGGGTGATGTGGGTGTGTGTTTTATATTGTATTTGGTGTGTGGGAGTGGTGTGTGTATGTGTATCAGGTGTGTGTATTTCGAATTGTCCAATGTGGCTGTGTTTTGTATATGTGTGTGTATTTGGAATACTGCGGTTGAAAGACCGCCACGTGGATTCGTGTATCGTGATAGTGTGGGCGTATTTCTGTTGGCGTGACGGTGGAGGTTTGGTCATCGCCAGTTTCTCGCTGCCCTTTGGTGTGGCGGACTTTTGTGGATGTCTGTATTTTGGCGGTTTGCCTGTTGTGGGTCAGAATGACCGTGGCGGTTTACCACGGCCGCGGCGGTGTTATGGCGGTCTTCTGTACGGCGGTAAGCGCCTTTTACCGCCGAGGTTGGAATGACCACCTAAGTCATTGGTCAAACACAATTAATAGCACAACACCCCTCCAACCTAAGATTGAGACTATCATGACCTGCGAGCCCCTCCATAACCCAGACTGAGGTCAGAGCATTCTTGGGCCTCACTGGATACTATAGGTTTGTCAAGGGATATGGCACCACTATTGCCCCCTTGACTGAGCTGACTTCAATGACGTAGCCCAAAAATGTGATTTAGACAGAGGCATGCCAAAAAGTGATTGACTCTCTGAAGCAAGACATGTGCGCAGCTCCTGTGCTCAAGGACCCTGACTTTTCCAAAGAGTTAATTGTACAAACTGATGCCTCCAACCATGGCGTCGTGGCAGTACTGTCGCGGCTCAATGAAGAAGGCCTGGATCAACCTGTAGCCTTCATCTCTAGAAAGTCCCCTGGGTACACAGTTGGAGTGCTATAGAAAGAGAAGCTTTTGTTGTGATTTGGACCCTGAAGAAGTTGACGCCAGACCTGTTTGACACTCACTTTCTGATTCAGATCGACCACGGGCTCCTCAGGTGGCTAATGCAAATGAGGGGCAAGAATCCAAAACTGTTGGCATGGTCCATTTCCCTACCGGGTATGGGCTTCAGGATGGAACACAGACCTGGGGTAGACCAATGCTGACGGTCTATCCAGGTTTTTTTGCCTTGGTGATAAGAATACCCTATAGGTTGGGTAGCTCTCCCCACTTTCAGCTAGGGGGATGGACATTTGTTAGACCTGGTATCCTTAGGGTGGTCATACCCCAGAGATTTTGCCTCCTGGTTGCTGCATTTTTCTGAAGGCCGTAGGACTCTGAGCACTTTACCTCTGTTAACCAGTACTAAAGTGCATGTGCCTCTCCCCTAAACATGGTAACATTGGTGTATCCACAATTGGCATATTTAATTTATCTGTAAATCCCTTGTAAAGTGGTAGACCATATACCCAGGGCTTATAAATTAAATGCTACTAATGGGCCTCATTGTGTCACCCACTTAAGTAGCTCCTTAAACATGTCTCAGGCCTTTCACTGCAGAGCCTGTGTGTAGTTTCACTGCTACCCCAACTTGGCATCTAAAACCTCTTGCCAAATCCAGAACTCTCCTCTTCTTAAATATGTCACCCAGAAGGTGGGCCCTAGGTAACCCATAGGGCAGGGTGCTATGCAAGCAAAAGGCAGGACACGTACTTTTAGATTTGTTATGTTTTAGAAATGAAAAACTCCTAAATTAGTTTTTCATTACTGTGAGGCTTGCCCCTCTCACTGGCCAGCACTGGGAATTCCTTAAAATACTTTTAAATTGTATCTGATAGGAGTAGTTGCATCATGTTTAGTATCAGTGGAATGGTCATGATAAGTTCTCTTTACTGGCAAAGTTGGATTTAGTATTACTATATTTTAAATGCCACTTTTAGAAAGTGTGCATTTCTCTGCTCTCACTGCCTTGTGTATCTACAGCCTATCTCCAATACACATCTGCCCTGGGTTTGGTGACTGCTACACTTGTGCATTCCCCCCAGGCTCCACAACACAGGATATTCAACTGCCTCTGCATTCATCTGCAAACTGAAGGGTCTTCCTGGAGAGGAGATTGAGAAGGGCTCACACCTAAAAGTGTAGTGACTAGAGTCCACCTAAAGGGGCTGATTACCTTCCACTGATAGTCTGGAGCAGAGGCTGACCTAAAAGGGGGACCTACACACTTCACAAGAACTCCTTCCTTCTAATTGTCCCACGCATCCAAAGGCACCTTCTAGCATAAGTACTGACAATGACCCGCCTCAAATCAGTACATTTCTGGACTCAAGGAAACACTGCTAGAGTAAAGACTGCTGTGTACCAAGATTGACTGCTCACAGGAACTGCTGCTCTGCTTTGATGGGTCTCCCTGCGGATCTCTACTGGGTAGCCCAAGACTTGTTCACCTAACCCAGAGTGACTCCAAGTGGCTCTTTTGCTTTCCTTTGCTGCTCATTACTTCAATCACCCCGAACGGCTTTGCCAAACTCCGCCTCTTGCAACTTTGATCAACCCAAGCGGCCCTGCTAAATATTTGCAGCTCACTGCTTCAATCACTCCCAAGTGGCTTTGCCAAACTCTGCCGCTTGCAACTCTTTGATTGCACGGAGTGGCCCTGCTGAGTCTTTGCTGCTCGCTGCTTGAATCACCCCCTTGGGGATTTGCTCAACTCTGCTGCTTGCAACTCTTTGATCACCTGGAGCAGCCCTGCTGAATCTTTGCTGCTTACGACTTCAATCATCCCCAAGCGGCTTTGCCAAACTCTGCCACTTGCAACTTTATTCACCTGGAACGGCTCTGCTGAAGCTCTGCTGCTCGCTGCTGCATTCACCCCGAGTAGCTTTGCCAAACTCTGCAGCTTGCATCTGTAAACACCCGGAGCAGCCCTGCTGAACCTTTTTTGCTCATCACTTTAATCAACCCGAGCAACCTTGTCCAACTAGGCCGCATGTAGCTTTGATCATGTGGAGCGTTGGTAGCCGTGCTCTCCTTGCACCTTTAGCGGCCCTGCTCAACCCTGCCACTGCACCGCTCTCCCACGATCCCAACCTACTTCCCTGGTGACCACACCCAGAAATCACTGACCTGCTCCCCAAGAGAAGCGCAACCAGAACAGTACTGTAGACTATAAAATCATGGCATACTCGTGCTGAGGAGTCCCCTGCACCACTTCTTTGATTGCATCATTGGCTATCAACCTGGTTTTATTCTGAGTCTGAAAGCAAATATTTAACAAACCACTAATTGGATCAGTATCATGGTGATCTTACCAGCTAAATTAGCTTTATTTTTCTACTTCCGTGTGGAGCCTTTCTGTGGTGTACCTCCCATGGTTATTGTGTGTGTGTTGCACAACTACTTTACACTTCGCTGTCTAAGTTAGGCCGGCCTGCTCTCCACCAGGCTAACAGAGGGTGAACACAGGCTAATTTATGTTGTGTCATTGACTTGCCCTGACTAGAATTGCGGACCCTACTTAGGGCACATACCTCTGCCAACTAGAGACCCAATTTCTAACAGTTACTCTTTGGTTTTTCTCTTTCCTCTGTTTCTTGGCTTCCCCTGTTTTTTAGAGAAGGACTTCTCTCATTTTTCAAGCGGAGAATAGCCTTCCTGTAACCATGACTCTTTCCCCTGGAGGGTTTCTTGGAGTTAGGTAGGGAATTGTGGATTATGCATGCCCATGATCACATCTTCTGAGAGATTTCTAGGAACCCCCTACCTCAACTGAATTTTCCTGAACTTCTCTGTTCCTCACCTTGACTTTAGCTATGGGAAACGTTTTTGTGTCCCCATGTACTCATCTAATCCAAACCTGTTTATTAGGAATTAACTTTTGTAAAACTAGGTAATCTTTAACCATTGACTGTTGGCGTCCTGAATCTAACAAAGCAGTCACCCACTTCTGATTGATTTATAAACTAACATTCTAACTGGGTCCCAGCTCTTGAGTGAAGTAAACGGAGCCAGGCACATAGCTGACTTCCATGGGCTCATCCTTGAGCTTCTTACCCCTACAGAATTGGGCAATATGACCCCACTCACTTCACTCATAACGGAGGGGTCTAGAGGAGGGCAGCTGGTCTACTTTTACAGGTCGTGCGTTTGAAGAGACCATGGGGGTCATTCTGACCTCGGCGGTAAAAGGCGCCTACCGCCGGTCAGAAATCCTCCATAATCCCGCCGCGGTCGCGGAAACCCGCCACGGTCATTCTGACCCGCAGAAGGCAAACCTCCGAAAATCCGACCGCCACAACAGACCGCCAGACCAGCGGTCGGCGGAAAGGTGGAGGTGACCAAACCTCCACCGCCACGCCAACAGAAATACGCCCATCCCATTACGACCCACGAATCCACGCGGCGGTCATTCAAACGCGGTATTCCATTGGCGGGACACACCGGCGCGGTCAGAATACCCACCAACGAACAAAACTCACCCACATTGGACGATTTGAATCCCACACACCTGATACACATACACACACCACTCCCACACACACAATACAATATAAAACACCCACCCACATCACCCACAAACCCCTACGCTTACAAAATCGTAAAGAAGGCAAGAGAGAGACACCAGCATCCAAAACATAACAGCCACAGCCACTCAACACCATCACCCACACACTATCCACACACAAAACAACACACACCACCACACTCAACTCACTTAAATACACATACTCCACCCCACACATCATACACACCACCCCATGGCACCCCAAAGACAACCCCGCTTCACAGACGAAGAACTCAGGGTTATGGTGGAGGAAATCGTTCGTGTAGAGCCCCAGCTGTTCGGCACACAGGTCCAATACACCAGCATTGCCCGGAGGACGGAGCTATGGCAGAGGATTGTCGACAGGGTGAACGCAGTGGGACAGCACCCCAGAAATCGGGAAGACATCAGGAAGCGATGGAACGACCTACGGGGGAAGGTGCGTTCCATGGTATCCAGGCACAACATCGCCGTGCAGAAGACTGGCGGAGGACCCCCACCTCAACCCCCACAATTCACATCATGGGAGGAGGAAGTCTTGAACATCCTGCATCCTGACGGCCTCGCAGGAGTCGGCGGAGGAATGGATACTGGTAAGTTGAAGCTTCAATACTGCTTCCCCCCCACCTGCATGCCAAATCAGACCCCAACCCTCACCCCCATCCTCGAACCCCACCCTCACCCCCACCCCCATCCTCACCCCCACCCTCACCCCCACCACCATCCTCACCCCCACCCTCACCCCCACCACCATCCTCACCCCCACCACCATCCTCACCCCCACCCCCAGCACACCTATTCCCCGCCAATGTCTCACCATCACAACCCACACATCCCAAAACCTAGGCCTGCATGCGTCCACTAAGCATGGACACCCATCACCAAAGCATGCCCAATGCATATACACATCCCCCCCACAAGCCACCCTCACCAAAGCCCCCACACACGAATGCCAGCACTTGGGGACACGGGAACCCACAGATACACCCATATGCCACACATTGAAACTATAACCATACCTCTATACCCCTGCAGGACCCGACCGTCAACACACCGCGGCGGAGGGGCCAGAATTATCCACACCCCCCACCCAAGAGGCCGTCAGCGATGACAGCAGCTCTGTCGATCTGGACACCGATGACCAGCCCGGACCATCGGGGACCTCTGGACAGTCGGTTCCCCTCACACAGGCACAGGCCACTATAGACCCTAACCCCTCTGGGAACACCAGCACAGCTCCCACCCAGCGGGCCCATGCCTCTGTCTCCAGGGCGCGTCAATCTGCGGTGTGTCTACCACTACAGGGCACCCAGGATAACCCACCACCCCAACAACAACAGGGACCTGGGGGCAGTGGTAGTGGGCACACCGGCCAGGGGGCAGAGGCCCAGGGAAACAGGGCAACTCGGCGGGCAGCTGTGCGACAGGGGGGGGAGGAGAGGCCCAGGGAACCCACTCTCCACGAGGTCCTCACCACCATCATGGGAGCATACAACCGCTCCCAGGAGACGATGGCGACGGTACTGGCCCGGTTCCAGGAGATCCAGGTGCTGCAGGAGGAACACTATCGGGGGTACAGGGAGGACATCCGAGCCATCAACACCACCCTGGTTACCATGGTAGGGCTGCTGCAGGACCTCGTAAACAGCAGGGCGGACACTGAACAACACCCAAGGGCCCCTGCCACTAGCCGGGACCAAGAACAGCCATCCACCTCCGCCGGCGCTAGTGGACAGGAGGCCCCCGCACAGCAGCAGCCCACCAGACCCCCACCTCCTGCAGGAGAAGAACCACCCCGCAAGAGGGCCCTGAGATCTCGCAAGACAGAGTAGGATGTCAAGACCCCCGCCAGCAATGGATACCACCTGATGTCATCCCACTGTCCCACATTGTCACCCTGTCCATCCTCGAACTGCCCATGCTCCATCTCTCCACAGGCCTCTGGACAATGCACCTGTGTGACTGTTACTCTGGACTCTGCCATGGACATTCCTTCACCATAGCCCCCACCCACTTGAAACCACCCATCCCATTTTGAGCACTTCAATAAACACCTATTTTGCACCAAAATATCAGGAGTCTGGCTGTGATTTCAATAGATTGTAATTGACATGACAGTGCAAATATGTCCTTGTACATGGTGAAGTCAACAAACAGCTGCCACAAAGCTGTAGTCCATGGGGAAACGAAGCACAGGACTCGTAGTGGGGACCCCAGATCTGAAATAGGGAGGGAAAAGCCAAAACTCAGTCATCATACACTGGGGCAAATAGACAGGCAGCAGAGATGCTGCAGAGTAGTTAACTTTTACTAAATTATCTTTGAAATGTTACCTGTGTCCTATTGGAAGTACTGTTCAATGATTCTGTCCCTGTTGTCTGTTTCAGCCCCGTCGTCTTCCTCCTCGTCACTCTCCTCAGGTTCCACCGCTGCCACAACACCACCGTCTCGACCATCCTCCTGCAGGAAAGGCACCTGGCGGCGCAAAGCCAGGTTGTGAAGCATGCAGCAGGCCACGATGATGTGACACACCTTCTTAGGTGAGTACATTAGGGATCCCCCGGTCATATGCAGGCAGCGAAACCTGGCCTTTAGGAGGCCAAAGGTGCGTTCGATCACCCTCCTAGTACGCCCATGGGCCTCATTGTACCGTTCCTCTGCCCTGGTCCGGGGATTCCTTACTGGGGTCAGTAGCCACGACAGGTTGGGGTACCCAGAGTCCCCCACTAGCCATACACGGTGTCTCTGTAGCTGTTCCATCACGTAAGGGATGCTGCTATTCCGCATGATGTAGGCGTCATGCACTGACCCTGGGAATTTGGCATTTACATGCGAGATGTACTGGTCAGCCAAACACACCACCTGGATGTTCATTGAATGGTAACTTTTTCTGTTCCTGTACACCTGCTCCCTGTCTCTTGGGGGAACCAAAGCCACATGGGTCCCATCAATGGCACCAATTACGTTGGGAATATGTCCAAGGGCGTAGAAATCACCCTTCACTGTAGCCAGTTCGCCCACCTCAGGGAAAATGATGTAGTTCCTCACGGATTTCATCAGGGCAGACAACACTCTGGATAACACCTTTGAAAACATGGGCTGAGACATCCCAGAAGCAATTCCCACTGTTGTCTGAAATGACCCACTTGCCAAGAAATGGAGTACTGACATGACCTGCACCAGAGGGGGAATCCCTGTGGGTTGGCGGATGGGGGACATCAGGTCGGGCTCCAGCCGGGCACACAGTTCATGGATAGTGGCACGGTTAAGACGGTAGGTCAGGATAATGTGGCGTTCTTCCATTGTCGACAGGTCCACCAGCGGTCGGTACACGGGAGGATTCATCCGTCTCCTCGCCCAACCCAGCGGACGGTGCCTAGGAAGGACAACATGGAGCACACAGTCAGGCAACCCACAGGTACGTACTCACAGCTAGCACAGTATACGATTCTCTATGCAGTGAATGGCGTGTCTGAGTGGCTATGCAAGGCCTAGGCCTGTGTGACGCAGTTGAAATTGAGCCATGTGGGCCCTGGAAATGGCGGCTGCCTGACCTGTGAAGTGTGACAATGGGATGTAAGCCGCATTGGTTAACATTGAAGCCTATGGGTTTCAGGAGCCAATGGCGAAGGGCGCCGGCGGTGGCGGGACGCACCGCCGCGGTACGCACCGCCGCGGACGTGACCGCCATTTTCTATCTACTTATCCACTTGCGACTTGAACTTTCACAGGAGAGGACCTATACTGCAAGTGTTGCTGTGACCTCGGTCTGGAAGGGACAATGGCTGCTGCGACTGGGGAAAGGGCCCCTGCCTTCACTGGAGAGGAGTTGGAGAAACTTGTGGATGGGGTCCTCCCCCAGTATGCGCAACTCTACGGTCCTCCAGACCAACAAGTGAGTTTAATTCTATCTGGATTTGGGGCCACTGGCTGGCTTGGGGGCCTGGCGGGGATGGGGTGCATGTTGGGGCTGGCGGGGGGCCTGGCGGGGATGGGGTGCATGTTGGGGCTGGAGGGGGGCCTGGCGGGGATGGGGGGCATGTTGGGGCTGGCGGGGGGCCTGGCGGGGATGGGGTGCATGTTGGGGCTGGCGGGGGGCCTGGCGGGGGCCTGGCGGGGATGGGGGGCATGTTGGGCATGGCGGGGGGCCTGGCGGGGGGCCTGGCGGGGATGGGGTGCATGTTGGGCATGGCGGGGGGCCTGGCGGGGGCCTAGCGGGGATGGGGGGCATGTTGGGCATGGCGGGGGGCCTGGCGGGGGGCCTGGCGGGGATGGGGTGCATGTTGGGCATGGCGGGGGGCCTGGCGGGGGCCTGGCGGGGATGGGGGGCATGTTGGGCATGGCGGGGGGCCTGGCGGGGATGGGGGGCATGTTGGGCATGGCGGGGGGCCTGGCGGGGGGCCTGGCGGGGATGGGGGGCATGTTGGGCATGGCGGGGGGCCTGGCGGGGGCCTGGCGGGGATGGGGGGCATGTTGGGCATGGCGGGGGGCCTAGCGGGGATGGGGGGCATGTTGGGCATGGCGGGGGGCCTGGCGGGGGCCTGGCGGGGATGGGGGGCATGTTGGGCATGGCGGGGGGCCTGGCGGGGATGGGGGGCATGTTGGGCATGGCGGGGGGCCTGGCGGGGGCCTGGCGGGGATGGGGGGCATGTTGGGCATGGCGGGGGGCCTGGCGGGGGGCCTGGCGGGGATGGGGTGCATGTTGGGCATGGCGGGGGGCCTGGCGGGGGCCTGGCGGGGATGGGGGGCATGTTGGGCATGGCGGGGGGCCTGGCGGGGGGCCTGGCGGGGATGGGGGGCGTTGGGCCACTGGAAAGGAAAATGCTGAGTAACTTGAACGTGGTATTTCTCCCTCCCTGTACGTGTCACATAGGTCCGCGCCCATGAGAAGATTGGGATTTGGCGTGCCATCGCCAAGGAAGTCCGGGGCCTGGGGGTCCACCATCGACGGGGCACCCACTGCCGCAAGAGGTGGGAGGACATCCGCCGCGGGACCAACAAGACCGCCGAGTCTCTGCTGGGGATGGCCTCCCAACGTAGGCGGGGTGCCTGCCGTCAACTGAGCCCCCTGATGTTCCGGATCCTGGCGGTGGCCTACCCTGATTTGGATGGGCGCGTGAGGGCAGCACAGCAGACACAAGGGGGTGAGTAGAAGCATCATCTACTCTGTTGTCGTGCAGTGGAGGTGTCTGGGTGGGGGAGGAGGGCTGTGGGTCCCCCTAGGCCAGGGCGATATCTGTAGGCTGGGCACCCCCGTAAGCCCCTGTGTCCCCAGCCACCACCCTCAGTAGTGTGTCAGTACAGCCATCCCTGGGCCGTGTCATCCATGGGTGCAGTTGACAACTCTAGGCGTGTAGGGCATGTTCCACGGAATGCGTAGCGGACCCCAAGTGCGCAACTTAGTGCAGGGGGCATCTGTGTCTGTCATGTCCGCTAACTGTACCGGAGATCCATGTACTCAATATCCCTTTATTTCTCTCTCCCCCCCCCTTTTGGTTTGTCTTTCTGTGCTTGTGTGCATCAGCATCATCAGGCGGAGGAGAAGTGGCATCGGGGCAGGAGGGAGCTGCATCTCACATGGCCCAGGAGGGCCATGCCACAGAGTCAGACTGGACCAGTGAGACGGAGGGCGAGGGGAGCTCCACGACGGGGACGACTGGAGCCTGCAGCGACACGGACACGTCCTCGGAAGGGGGCTCCCTTGCGGGGGTGGCACCATCCGTGCCCCCCGCCATTACAGGTACAGCCGCCACCCAGCGCACCATCTCCGCCCTCCCAGCAGCCCCTCCGCGTTCGCCCCGTGCCCGCTCTGCCAGGAAGCCGGGCATCTCCTTCGCCCCAGGCACCTCAGGCCCTGCCCCTGTTACCCCCGCTGCCCTCAGTGAGGAGGTCATTGACCTCCTCCGAACGCTCATTGTTGGGCAGACTACCCTTTTGAATGCCATCCAGGGGGTGGAGAGGGAGGTTCATCGCAGCAATGCGTACCTGGAGGGCATTCATTCGGGTCAGGCTGCCCATCAGCGATCGTTCCAGGCTCTGGCCTCAGCACTGACGGCAGCCATTGTCCCTGTCTCCTGCCTGACTCTACTAACTCCCTCCTCCCAGTCTCCTGTTCCTCTGCCTGTCCCACCCACACCATCAGACCAGCCTGCACACACCTCAACACCCAAGAGAAGCTCATCCAAACATAAGCACCACAGATCACCCAGACATTCACACACGCAACATTCCGATGCAGACATGCCAACAGTCACTACCACCTCTGTGACCCCCACCTCCTCGTCTCCCTCCTCCCTCCCTGTGACGTCTACACTCACACCTCCATTCAACTCACCATCAGCCAGTGTTTCCATCACCAGCACACCCTCCACTCCAGTCCGCACACGTGCAGTCACCACCCCCACTGCCATTTACACGTCCCCTGTGTCCTCTCCCACTGTGTCTGTCACCCCCTCTTCCACACCACACAAACGCAGCCACCCACCCACCCAACAGCCATCCACCTCACGACAGCCTATCCCTCCTGCACCTGCACCCAAAGACAGCAAACGTGACTCACCTACAACCACATCCTCTCCCTCCACTCCCATTCCCACTGTACCTACCACTCTCCATTGTCCCAAGAAGCTCTTCCTCGCCACTACTAACTTCTTTCCTGACCCTGAGCCCCCCCCTCCTTCTCGTCGGGGTAAGAAGAGCACCTCAGCCACCACCAGCCCTGCAGCCCCCTTGACAAGGGTGCAGGGGTATTGGAGCCCGCCAGCCCGCATGTCTGGATCTTCACCCAGCAGCAAGGGGACAGCCAGCCCACCCCCTGGGAAGAGGAGCAGAAGGCGGAAGGGGCGCCGCAGGAGCCCGCCTTCTACATCCCCCCCGGACACCACCCAGAGACAGTCACCAGCCACAGCTCCAAAGGGAGGCAAGGGCCACAGGCCGACGACTAAGGAGGGCAAGGGCAGCAAGTTGGAGAGGTCAGGCAGCAGGCCTGCTGCCCAGGAGGAGCCCACAACCCCCATAGCCGCTGCCCCGGGAGAGCCCACCACCCCCATAGCCGCTGCCCAGGGAGGACCCAGCCCAGCTGGCCAGGAGGGCCCCACCACCCACAGCCCAGGTGGGCAGTGAAGGAGCACCATCCCCGCTGCCCAGGAGGGCACCACCATGCAATTAGCAGTTGGCCATAGACCGTCCGCCGTCTCAAGAACCGCTGAACTGGGCCCCGCCGTCTCAAGAACCGCTGAACTGGGCCCCGCCGTCTCAAGAACCGCTGAACTGGGCCCTTCAAGGCAAGAACCGCTGAACTGGGCCCCGCCGTCTCAAGAACCGCTGAACTGGGCCCCGCCGTCTCAAGAACCGCTGGACTGGGCCCTTCAAGGCAAGAACCGCTGAACTGGGCCCCGCCGTCTCAAGAACCGCTGAACTGGGCCCCGCCGTCTCAAGAACCGCTGAACTGGGCCCCGCCGTCTCAAGAACCGCTGACCTGGGCCCTTCAAGGCAAGAACCGCTGAACTGGGCCCCGCCGTCTCAAGAACCGCTGAACTGGGCCCCGCCGTCTCAAGAACCGCTGAACTGGGCCCCGCCGTCTCAAGAACCGCTGAACTGGGCCCTTCAAGGCAAGAACCGCTGAACTGGGCCCCGCCGTCTCAAGAACCGCTGAACTGGGCCCCGCCGTCTCAAGAACCGCTGAACTGGGCCCTTCAAGGCAAGAACCGCTGGACTGGGCCCCGCCGTCTCAAGAACCGCTGACCTGGGCCCTTCAAGGCAAGAACCGCTGAACTGGGCCCCGCCGTCTCAAGAACCACTGAACTGGGCCCCGCCGTCTCAAGAACCGCTGAACTGGGCCCCGCCGTCTCAAGAACCGCTGAACTGGGCCCCGCCGTCTCAAGAACCGCTGAACTGGGCCCCGCCGTCTCAAGAACCGCTGAACTGGGCCCTTCAAGGCAAGAACCGCTGAACTGGGCCCCGCCGTCTCAAGAACCGCTGAACTGGGCCCCGCCGTCTCAAGAACCGCTGAACTGGGCCCTTCAAGGCAAGAACCGCTGAACTGGGCCCCGCCGTCTCAAGAACCGCTGGACTGGGCCCTTCAAGGCAAGAACCGCTGAACTGGGCCCCGCCGTCTCAAGAACCGCTGAACTGGGCCCCGCCGTCTCAAGAACCGCTGAACTGGGCCCCGCCGTCTCAAGAACCGCTGGACTGGGCCCTTCAAGGCAAGAACCGCTGGCCCTTTGGCAGACGTGGCAGGGCAGGATCTATCTCGGGCAGGGCTGCAGGATGTCCTCTGGCCAACTTGCCTCCTCCAGTGGCAGTGGGGTCTGTTATGGACTGTTTGGACTGTGGCTTTGCTCTCCCCAGGATGGCCCAGTGGGCAGGCCACCCACTGTATGGACTGTATGGACTGTGGCTTTGCTCTCCCCAGGATGGCCCAGTGGGCAGGCCACCCACTGTATGGACTGTATGGACTGTGGCTTTGCTCTCCCCAGGATGGCCCAGTGGGCAGGCCACCCACTGTATGGACTGTTTGGACTGTGGCTTTGCTCTCCCCAGGATGACCCAGTGGGCAGGCCACCCACTGTATGGACTGTATGGACTGTGGCTTTGCTCTCCCCAGGATGGCCCAGTGGGCAGGCCACCCACTGTATGGACTGTATGGACTGTGGCTTTGCTCTCCCCAGGATGGCCCAG
Organism: Pleurodeles waltl; assembly: GCF_031143425.1. Classification (NCBI taxonomy): domain Eukaryota; kingdom Metazoa; phylum Chordata; class Amphibia; order Caudata; family Salamandridae; genus Pleurodeles; species Pleurodeles waltl. The sequence goes on along the minus strand of NC_090444.1, from coordinate 905,017,742 downwards.
TGGGCAGGCCACCCACTGTATGGACTGTATGGACTGTGGCTTTGCTCTCCCCAGGATGGGCCAGTGGTCATGGAGTCCCCTCGTGGATCTGGCGTCGTGTACTCAAGTGGCTGAGGTGCCCCCCCTTCCCTTCCCCCTGAGGTGCCTGTCCTATTTTCTTTCTGATGCCCCTGCAGTGTTCTCTCTGTGGAGTTCTTGTCGTGGGACTGGGCCTTGCCCCTTTGCACAGGACCCCTGTGATCCACGGACAGTGGTTGGACTACATTTAGTAGCTGTATATATTTTGTACATAGTTTATTTCAATATATCTGGCCGTTTATGATCTCTTCTTTTGGTCTTTGCATTATTTCGGAGGGGGGTGGTTTGTGGGTTGTGACAGTGATCTGTGGGAATGCATTGATGTGTGTGTTGTAGTGGGTGTGGGTGGGTGGGTGTGTGCCGGTAATCTTTTCCCTCCCCTGTGTCGTAGGTGCAGTACTCACCGATGTCTTCCGCGCCGCCGGGCGTGCTCCTGGTATATGAGGAGGAATAGGAGTGCGGGGATGACCTGCAACTCTGGCTCCATACTGCCGGAATCTCCCGTGGAGTGCGTAGAGGTGAGCGTTTTCCCGTTCGTAGTCTGTTTCCGCCGTGTTCTTATCGGCGGTGCTCCCGCACCGGAAAAGGTGGCAGATTGGTGGGTCGTAATAGGGTGGGCGGTACTTTGCCTGCCGCCGGGCTGTTGGCGGGAACCGCCGCGCTGTTTGTTTGTACCGCTGTGGCGGTCGGAGTGTTAAGTTGGCGGGCTGTGTTGGCGGTTCCCGCCAGGGTCAGAATGCCATTTTTAATACCGCCGGTCTGTTCGCGGTCCGACCGCCGCCTCTCCGCCGACCGCCAGGGTCAGAATGAGGGCCCATGTGTACAATGACTGGCCTCTTGATAATCCTTTCCAATGAAGATGTCTGTGGTAATCTTGGCCTTTTGACTGCCTCAAAGAGACTGTATAGGGTCGAGCTTGGGCAAAGGTGGCGGCCATTTCCCTTGCTTGTTCTAGTGTTAATCCTGGATGTTGGTGTAAACAGTGCTGTGTAAGGTGTTGGTAAGGCTTCTAAGTATTGCCCCATGTTAGAAATAGGGTATCTAGTTGGCAGTCGGTTTGCACCCTGTCCAAGTAGGGACCCTCACTCTAGTCAGGATAAGGGAGATACCCATTCAGATAACCCCTGCTGACCCCCTTGGTAGCTTGGCACAAACAGTCAGGCTTATCTCAGAAGCAATGTGTAAAGCATTTGCACATAACACACAGTAATAAGTGAAAACACTATAAACGGACACCACACCAGTTTTAGAAAAATAGCCAATATTTATCTTTAGAAAACAAGACCAAATACGATAAAAATCCAACATACAGTAATAAAAATATGAACTCTGCAAGATTTACTCGAAAATACAGTTCCCTGAAGTCGATAGCTCCACCTGGGACTATCACGCCGTCGTGATTAACAAAACCAACAGTTCAGGCCAGCCGCGGTGTTGCGGGCCAGCTACGGTGTCGGGAAGACCCACAAACAGTACCTTGGATTTGCAGGGCATCGTGATCCTCGCGGTAAGCTCCGGAGAGCGGCGTCGCTGACGTCGCGGTGTCGGTTCTGATGTCGTGCAGGAGTCGTCGGGCCCTTGAGGTCACACGCCTTGCAGATTGAACTCCAGGCTGACGAAATCAGGTGCGTCGGCGTGGATGGCGCCGGGGCTGCAGTATGAAGCGGGACGATGCAACACCTGGTGCCCACAGATCACAGTGCAGGCAGCCGCTCAGTGACGGCGTCCTGTGGCGTCGGTGAGACCACGGCTGCGGTGTGAAGCGGGGTGGTGTGACGTGCAGTGTCTACAGGTCACGATGCAGGCAGTGGCTTCATCGTTGCCGATGCTCTGTCGTCAGTAAGCCCAAGCCAGCTGTGTGGATGGGACGGTACTTCGTGACCTTCATGAGCGGTGTCCACAGGCCACGGTGCAGGCAGGATGCCTGGTGATGACACAGGAGTTGATGGTGCTGGCATCGGTGAACCGGGGCTGCAGTGCGGGACGGGATGGTGCTTCGTGTACCTCACGAGTGGTGTCCAAAGGCCACGGTGCAGGCAGCGGCGCCGGTGTCAGCAGGAGCGGTGGTGTCGGGGATGCCCAGGTTGCGGTGCGAGCAGAAGCTCGGTGAAGTTGTCCAATGACGGCGTCAGGGAGACCAGGGTAGCGGTGCGAAGGGGGGCAATGGGACTCCGTGTGGCGTCAGCAGGTCACGATGCAGGCCAGCGGCGTAGTTGGTGATGTTGCAGTGGTTTCTCCTCTTGAACAGCACAAAACACACAGTTCCCAGTGCTGCAGGTTGAGGAAACTGAGGTCTTTGGTGTCAGGCAGAAGCAGCAACTGCAGGCCAGTACAGCAAAGCAGCACAGCAAAGGACAGTACTCCTCTTTCAGCTTTTCAGCTCTTCTCCTTGCAGAGGTTCCTCTTGATTCCCGAAAGATTCTCAAAGTCTGGGGTTTTGGGTCTTCTTTTTATACACAGTTCTGCCTTTGAAGTTGGCAAACTTCAAAGCAAAGTCTCAAGTGTTTGCAAGATCCTTCCTTGTCCAGGCCAGGCCCCAGGCACTCACCAGGAGGTCAGAGACTGCACTGTGCGAGGCAGGCACAGTCCTTTCAGGTGTGAGTGACCACTCCTCCCCTCCAGCACAGATAGCTAATTAAGATATGCAGGCTACACCCCAGCCCCCTTTGTTTCACTGTCTAGAGGAGAGGTGTGAACAGCCCAACTGTAAAACTGACCCAGACGGGGAATCCAGAAACAGGCAGAGTCACCAAAAGGATTAAGCAAGAAAATGCCTATTTTCTAAAAGTGGCATTTTCAAACTAACAATCTAAAAACTAACTTCACTAAAAGATGTATTTTTAAATTGTGAGCTCAGAGACCCTAAACTCCACATTTTCATTTGCTCTCAAAGAGAATCTGCGCTTTAAGGATATTTAAAGGCAGCCCCCATGTTAACCTATAGGAGAGATAGGCCTTACACAGTGAAAAACGAATTTGGCAGTATTTCACTGCTAGGACATTTAAAACACACTAGTGTACCTTAGGGGTGCCTTACATGTAGTAAAAGGGAAGGTTTAGGCCTGGCAAGAGGGTACACTTGCCAAGTCGAATTTCGCAGATTAAAACTGCACACACAGACACTGCAGTGGCAGGTCTAAGCCATGTTTACAGGGCTACTAATGTGGGTGGCACCACCAGTGCTGCAGGCCCACTAGTAGCATTTGATTTACAGGCCCTGGGCACCCCTAGTGCACTTTACTAGGGACTTACCAGTAAATCAAATATGCCAATCATGGATAAACCAATCAACAGTACACTTTACACAGAGAGCATATGCACTTTAGCACTGGTTAGCAGTAGTAAAGTGCCCAGAGTCCTAAAGCCAACACAAACAGGTCAGAAAAAATAGGAGGAAGGAGGCAAAAAGACTGGGGATGACCCTGCAAAAAGGGCCATTTCCAAAACCCCCAAAATTGTAAAAAATTAAAATCATCATTTTTTCTTCCTTTGTTGCTTCTTTGGGTTTGAGCCAGCGGTCTGCGACATCCTTCATTTAAAAAAACGGGGTCTTGGCGTATCACCAGGTAATCCCCACTCTTTCCCAAATCATACCCTATGGGTTTCCTCATCAACACCTACTCTGTCAAGAATGATCTTCTTGACTTGCATGTAGGGGTATGTTTCCTGTAGCGTTGGCAATTTGATGGGCGACCAGTGCTTCTCCAACTAGTTAAGGAGCCAGATAATGGGGCCACCTTAACACGGACCAAGAACTTGCTCTGGTGGCTCTCTTGAAATTAAGGATAAAAGTCTCTGGATCTCCACCTGGTACAAATTTCCGTGAAGAGACACTGGGTCCAGCGGGTACCATGCTTTTATTTTGAATGATTCCCAAGGCTAGCTTTATTTGACTCTCTGACACCTTATTTGGTTATTTGGCTTATGTTTTAAAGTGTCGTGGAAAACACTAGGGGCCAGATGTAGGAAAGCCTTTTCCAGTGGGCCGTTTGCAACCGGGAAAAGGCCTTTCCCCTTGTAACAGTCCTGTTCAGTGAGTCGGTAACCTGTTCAGCTTCGCCCCCTTCCCCCGAACTACCAGCTCTCTCCAGTCTACCAACTTTTCCCCGTAACATCCTCCTCTAGTCCTTCTTCTCCTTTTCTTTTTGTCCTTCTGTTCTCCTCCTCAAGACAAGAAAGTCCTTTCTATCTTTCCTATTTTTCCTTCTCTGAGTCCTTCTTTGCTGTTGATCATTTCCTTTTTTTCTTTCAGGGTTCGGGAGCAGAGCAGACTAATGACGCAGTGCAGATAAGTCTCCGACATCACTCTTGTCCTCTCCTCGGTCCCTCATGTGACACAAATACACTTTGACTTTACTATTACTGGACATTCACAACACTTTATTCCTATATAGAAATGGCCAGTGCCCTCAGATAGCGGCAACAATTTGTTGATGGCGCATATAGTGAAGGGAGTTTGATAAAATCCACCTTCCTCAGAACTTACACAAATATTTGGTTTTTGTTATACTAGATCAACATTTAACTAAAGACAAACAAAAATGTGACACAAAGATAGGTGTATATTAGATTGGTGATAGCGAAAACAGAATGTATTTATAGATCGTTTTTAAGGTATGGGGGAGCTGCCCTATATGAGACTGTTTAATTGGATGATGTGAAATCATAAAATGCTACTTGTACCAGAAGAATATTTTCTTTGTATCAGATAAGGTTAAAAACATTGTGTAGGAATAATTGTCTTGATTAATTAGATTTCTTAAATAGCATGTCTGTTTATCTAATATTTGAGATTTGTAACATTATGCTTATGTAAGGTAAAAGTTGACATGATATTTATGTATTTCATGTTTGTAAATGTGTCACATTTTTGTTTGTCTTTAGGTAAATGTTCATCGATAATAAGAAAACAAATATGTGATTTAGTCCAGAAGAAGGTGAATTTTATCAAATTCCCTCCACCAAAACCCGTTGATGACAAATTGTTGACACTATCTGCAGGAACTGCAATTTCTATATAAGAATAAAGTATTATGAATGCCCAATTACATTAAACTAGAAGTGTATATGTCAAAAGACATACAGATTGATGTATTTTAGTTCTTCCTCCCCTTTATGTGTGTGTATTTTTTGCAATGATATGGTTGTTTGTATAAAATTTTAACCAAAACGTTAAACAAAATATATGTATAAACTACTTTATCGGTTAATGCACATATATATTTTTCTAGTAATCTGGCATTTGGATTTGTGTAATTTTTGGATGAAGGTTTGTTTATTGTATGAATGGTGGGTGAACATTGTGTGTAGAAGAATTTCAGATTTAGCGTCTGATTTATACATTTGCAGAGAGGGTACTCCATTGCAAAGGTGACAGAGTTCCCTGCCAGCCATTATAGTGGTCCACCCACCAAATTTAATTGCAGGTGGAGCTTAAGTTTGGCCATGGCAGAGGCTACTCTGTCACCACCGTGGTCAAAGTTCTTTGATGGCCCTGGGGAGTAAGGGCTGAAGGAGAAATTGCTACAGGTCCGCCCACCATTTCAGATGCAATCATCTTTTACCATTTCTTAAAAACATTTGTAATGCTTCCCCGGCCATTGGAGAACTCTCCCATGGCAAGGGGAGCACTACTTCTTTTCTTTTCAAAAAGAAAATCCTGTTTTGGTATTTTCTTCTTGAAATGAAAAAATGAATACTGGTTGCTACAGAGCTGTGTCCTTACAAAGTATACATGTAGGAAACAGTAAAACAGTCACAGCGGTTCCTGCCAGCGCCTTTAAAAATGATCACATGCATGGCAGTCATTAGTTTTATTAGGTGGGCAGCCTCTCCACCATGGGACGGAGTAATATAGTTTTGAATGTACACTGAAGGGAGTTTACTGGTGTTTGTTTTTAATAACCCCATCTCTTTGGTTTAAGGGGTTCCTCTCTATTAATTGTTTGCTTGTGATAGATATCCTTGTATATTTGAAGGACCCTGTGTGATCCTTGCCAGTACTCCTAGATGGGTTGGCCCAGTTTGGCCAACTATTAGAGTTGTGCATTAAACATGCTAAATCAAAACTTTATGCACGGGTGGTTTGGGGGGCCTGATGAGTGTGCATGACCAGTGTTTGGCCTCAAAGGGGGGGTGGGGGGTTACTAACTTCTGGGGATACAGACCAGGCGTCATACCAAAATTAATTACTCCCTTAACATGTGTTAGGGTGCTACCTGGCCTGAAATCCTATGTGGAGTTGTGAGATATACTATCTTTAACAGTGATGGGCAGATGGTCTTTAGCACACGTGGTGTTACTGCTCTACCTAAAATGTTGCTTGTATGTTATGAGGGGGTCTATGTTCCCCATACTGCTGCAAGTATTTAAGGCATTTTTATTAGGTACTGGTGTCTGTGGTAACCAAAAGAAAGTGTAGTTGGGTTGGGCACATTAAAGTTACTCAGTGACTGGGGAGGATGTAAATTACCAGACATGAGGCTATATTTATGACATGACAACTGCAGCACGCAGTGTGGTGGTTTGATGAAACCAACTGGGGTAGTACTGCTGAGAGGAATATATAAAAAAATGTATTGTTCTGGACGTTCTCATGAAGGGCAATACACACTTTCAATACATATCATAGATGGTTTGTAAATGGGGTTAAAGTGGCAAAGGTAGTCCTGCGGAGGTCAGCGTTTGCTGTTTTGTGTACTATCAGCCCCTTACCCAAGATTACCCAAGATGCTTCTATAGTGCTTTGCAGGGATGGAGAAGGAAAAATGTTAGGTCATGTATATATATATTGGAACACATTTGTTGCATTTGGAGAAGCACAGAAATATTTTGGTATTGGATCAAGACAGTACTTAATGTATGTGTGGCTTGCATGAAATGCCATGAGATATGAAGGGCTTTCCCAGAGTCCCCTGCGTTTACTCAAACACAGTGCTTAATTTGTGCTTTTTGTTTCTGATGCTGAGTACAGGCACTTATTTTTGAGGGCCGGGGCTTATTCTTATTCTTCTGCCCAAGCAATTGCTGCAAGCAAAAGACATATATGGGAAAGTCGGAGGAAGAGAAAAATTAAAAAGCGTCACAAAGGGAGAAAGCACAAAGCTGCAAGAGTGAGCTGAAGGGGAAGGGAGTGGCTGTAAATGGATTAAAGAGGCCTGAGATGGCTTCAGGATTACGCCGCCTCAGTATTCCGTGTTCTCACATTTAATTGCAGCAGCTGCATGTTTAAGAGGAGAGCTTTGGGCACCAGCACGTTTTTATTTACAATTTAAGCACTGCTTAAACACTAGTAAAGTGTAGCACAGATCAGAAGGTAGATAGTTAACCTGCATGGGGCTCCTAAGCAGGCTAAGGGAACTCTGCTTCCACAGCAAAGAATAGATAAAATCAGAACCCAAAGAACCAATTATGAAAAAATAATCAACAGTGGCATGTGACCAGCTTACACAAGCATTTAGTAATGCACGCTTTAAATTGGTTCAATATAATTACTTACACACAACTTACCTAACCTAACTCTGCTAAAGATGAACACGATTTATCTGGGCTGGACATCTATCTGACTGCAAATCCAGGATGGGGTTTCTCCATCCGAGGTAGGTGAAATCTGCGGAAAAGTGCTTAGATTACAACCAGGCCTTGCATTATTGCACATTAACACACATTTTAAATGTACAGTCATCTTGTTTTTCAGTGTTGTACATTGCACATTTAGCTTGACTGCTTGAGTAAGCATAGTTTTGTTTCGAAGTTGGCATATACATGCAAGAAACTGCAGATTTAGTGAAGTCAGATTTCTACCATATCCCAATGTATCTAGGTTCCAAGATATCTTTGTATTGTTCTCACAAAAAGGTCTGGTCACCTGCTCGTTACCAGCTATCTTGAATTAAACATGTTGTAATATGTGTTTTAACCTCTGCTTGCTGTATTATAGAAAATATATTAAAGAAGTTTGCAATAAAAGTGAATTTAACATTGTATGTTCGAACCACAAAGTGCGAATCTGTTAAAAATACATTTTTGCTGACTGCTATATGTTTGCTTTAAATAGGTATTAGACTTCAGTGGTTATATTAAAGTGTTATTTTTCCAACATGCTAGTGCCCTGAGGTACAACAATATTGGTCAGAGGTTTGGGGAAAAATGCAACCAATCACGTGGCATCATCCTTGTTAATATAGAAGGAGTGCTTGCTGGTTTCTTACATTATCTGGATTTCTAGAATCGCAGGGTTCATCTTTCTAGACCCCCTGGCACTAACGACTTAGGGCCTGATTATGATCTTGGTGGATGGGATACTCCGTCACAAATTAACTCATACCATAACATAAAATGAATACTCCTACATCCCCCAAAATTGGGATTCCCATTGTTCTGATATTTAGCAAAACCACCTTTGATATAATTCTAATGGGGAAATTCAGTCGATGCATCTGTGAATAAATCTACGTCTACGCTCTGGAGTCAACTTCAAGAAGCACTTGTTGAACAGAAAATACATGAAGCTCAATTAAGTTGTTTAGTTTTTTCTTAATGGTGGGCAGGCACCCTAGAGGGCTGAGCAGTGTCTTGCAGTAGCTTGGCTGCTCACCATGAAGGAACCAATAAGGCTACACCACTTGTTAGTGGGACATACACACTATGAAGAGCCTCCTAAGCCCACACTTGGTTTCGCCATTGCCAGGAAAAATCATATCTAAATCTAATACCAGATTCTACTCCAAGAAAGCCAAGGTGTGAATTTTTAGATTATCAAGCCCCCCAATTCCAGTCTGGTGGCCTCTTAACAAAGCCTGTTTTTAATACCAAAAGGCATTACAGAATAGGACAGACCCATTCCCTAACTCAATTGCCAGAAACAAGTGTGAAGATTTATGAAAGTGGCGCTGCACCGAGTGCAGGGATTTTGGCCCGTTAGGCCACATTAATGTCAAAAATAATGTGGCACAAGGTGGTGCTAGAGGATTATAAATATGCTGCAGTGTGTCAACTCTTTTGCAAAATTTGGAACCGTGGATGATAAATTTGCAGATATTCTTGTGCAAATCCAAAGAAAGAGTTCCTGGCAGCATTTTGGTGCCAACAAATGTGTAACTATTGGCCAGATTAACGGCGCCATTATGAGTTTGGAGGCCGGACCACCAGACCGCCAGGTTGGTGGTCTTGAAAAAACCACCATGCCGGTGGTCTTCCAGACTGCCCAATTACAAGTTTTACAGGCAGGACTGCTGTAGACCAAGCAACAAAGGCAGACCGCCAGCGGCATAGCAGTCTGCAAATAGGCGGTCCGACCTCCAGTGCCGTCAGCACCGCAGCCAACCACCAAACTCAATACAATCACACAGCCATTATTGCAGTCCCCTTGTGGCAGTCAGCCAATTGCGGTCTGGACCATGGCGGTTCATGGTCAGCAAAGTAACAGACAAGTGCACATTGAAAGGATTTAAATACAACAAAGTTGTTACACATTGGCACAGTGGACCCGCCTGAAAAGGTCACCATAAAACACACCCCTTCACCGACCACAATCCTTTGCATTTCCACCGCAAGACAGAGAAGCCTGAGCACCTTATTGTCCATAGACTGCATAGATTAGGCACCCCTTTTTTTACCATCCCATAGAATACCCTGCCCACACTTTTGCCCATTCGCACCCTAGTGCACTTCCCCTGTTAAGTAAGTCCCTGTCACCTGTAGTTTTGTCCCATTATGTCACATAAAAAAAATCCCAATTTTTCCGAAGATAAATTAAGAGTCATGGTGGATGAAATAATAAGAGTAGAGCCACGATTGTTTGGAGTCCAGCAAACTCCTCTTAGTAGTAAAATGGAACTGTGGGACAGGATCGTCAACAGAGTGAATGCTGTAGGCAGCCACATGCACACAAAGGAGGACATTAGGAAGAGGTGGAATGACCTCAGGGGCACGGTCCATCCCCTGGTCTCCAGGCATCAGCTGCAGGCCAAGAAGATTGGTGGTGGCCCTCCCAGTAACCCATTACAACTCTTTTCCTGGAAGGAGAAGGTCTTGGCTATCCTGCATCCTGAGGCTTGGATGGACTACCTGAGGGAGTGGAGTCTGGTAAGTCACAACACAATAAATGCCACTAAAAAGGCAAACTGTGAGCAATGTCATGCATTCTCACAGCTCACCTTTACCAACATTCAATACCCAGAGTATCTGAGTGTCACTGTCAATGTCTATTGTTGGACCAAATAGCACAGCTACCAAAACCCATCACATGCTGTATGTCCAAATGGTGCCTGTAAGTCTTTCAATATAAAAAAAATCATCCCAGGACTCAAGGTATGTCTCAACATGTAAATGTATTCCCAAACCTAAGTGTAGTCTGCATACAAATATGTAGTACCCAATATATGTATAGTGTGTGTAGTAGAGAGAGTTACCTGACTGCAAGTCCCAGGAGGCACTGTTTCTACAACTCCAAACATCAGAACAGTGTTCTCTTGAGCAAGGCCCTGTTTGTGAACTCTCAATCGAAGTTCACTCACCTTGGATGATCCCATTTGTCAAGTGTTGGGAACTAGAAGGAGTGACATGACTACAAAGCCAAATATGCCCTGTTGATCTAACTCTAACCACCAGTCCATGGTACACTTATCCAAAGACCCCTGATTGTCAACTCCCAAATGATTTGTACTCACCTGGAGGGATTACATTTGTATAGTGTTTGTGTAGTACAGGAATTGACCTGACTGCAACTACCAGAAAGGCCCTGTTTTTTTAACTCTAACCATCAGCTCATGGTACACTTGTCCAAAGACCCCTGTTTGTCATCTCCCAAAATAAAGTGTATTCACCTGGTGGGCTAACATTTGTATAGTGTGTGTAGTAGAGAAAATGACCTGACTGCAACTCCCAGCAGCCCTTGGGTCTGTAACTCCAAACACCAGCCAGTCTGCACTTCTCCAAATAACCCTGTTTGTCAACTCCAAAATGAAGTGTAGTCACCTGTGGGGATAACATTTGTATACTGTGTGTAGTACAGGGATTGACATGACTCCCAGGAGGCCCTGTTTCTCTAACTTCAAACACCAGCACAGTGTCCACTTGTCCAAAGACCCCTGTTTGTCATCTGTCAAATGATGTGTACTTATTTGGGGGGATAACGTGTGTAGTACATGGATTGACCTAGCTGTAACTCCCTGCATGCCTTTACCTCCAAACACCAGCCCAGTCTGCACTTGTCCAAATACCCCTGTTCGTTAACTCTCAATTTAATTTTACTCACCTAGGGGGATAACATTTGTATATAAGTTGTGTAGAACAGGGATTGACCTGACTGCAACTCCCAGCAGACCCTGTTTCTTTAACTCCAAACACCAGCCCCTCTGCACTTGTCCAAATACCCCTGTTTGTCAACTCCCAAATGAAGTTTATTCACCTAGGGAGATAACATCTGTAAAGTGTGAGTAGAACAGGGATTGACCTGACTGCAACTCCCAGCAGGCCTTGTTTCTGTAACTCCAAACACCAGCACAGTGGACACATGCCCCAAAATATCTGTTTTTTCAGTCACAAATGAAGTGTACTCACCTGGGAGATAACATCTGTATAGTGTGTGTAGTAAAGAGAGTGCTCTGGCTGCAACTCTGAACAGTCTTTGGGTTTGTAACTCCAAACACCAGCCCAATCTGCACTTGCCCAAGTACACCTGTTTGGTAACTCCCAAATTATGTTTTCTCACCTGGGAGGATACTATTTGTTTAGTGTGTGAAGTAGAGGGAATGACCTGACTGCAACTCCCAGCAGGTCTTGTTTCTGTTACTCTAATCACAGGCACAGTGTTCAGTTGCCTAAATACTCCTGTTTGTTAACTCTCAAATGAAGTTCACTCACCTTGGAGGTTCCATTTGTCAAGTGTTGGCAAATAGAGGGAGTGACATTGCTGCAAAGCCAAATAGGCCCTGTTTCTCCAAATCCAAACACCAGCGCAATGTACACTTGTCCATAACCCCCGTTTGTTACCTCTCAAATCAAGTGTGCTCACCTGCGGGGAATAATATTTGTATAGTGTGTGTAGCACATGTATTGACCTAACTGCAACTCCCAGCAGGCCTTGTGTCTGTAACTCCAAACAACAGCACAGTGGTCACTTGTCCAAATACCCCTGTAGGTCAAATCCCAAATGAAGTATACTCTCCTGGGAGTGATCAAGCACAGATTATGGTCAATTCAGAGACGTGTCTGTTGACATAGCTCCATCTGGACTTGCTAACCCAAGATGAAAATATAGAGGACAGCTAACCTCGTACAATGTGAGTCCACGTATTTGTTACAACTAAGTTGTTGTCCCTTTTCCTTTTTCCTGAAGATCAGGAGGCACAGAGTCGAGGCTGCATGGAGGATGGTTGCCCAGAGGCGCATTGCCCAGGGAACTGATGCTGAAGAGGAAAGCCGGCCAAAAGAGAAAGGGTTCATCCCCAGGCTATAGAAGGCTGGAGATTCAGGTAAGGAGCAGAGATGATGCCAAGCACAGGCACAATGAAGCACTTGGTTTAAATAGTCTCGTTGGGGGCGTGAGTCACCATTTGTTGTTTTCCTTGTGCAGTGGCTTAATTGCTTGTGTACCTAGGGATGAGTCATCCTGTTTTTGCAATATGTACATAACACATGGTGGTTATTTGTCAAGGATGAGTCATCACGTTTTTGCAATATGTGCATAACACATGGTCAAGGATGAGTCATGTTTTCTTCTGCTTGCTGGTTTCCGTGAGCAATGGTTTAATTACTTGTGTACCTAGGGATGAGTCAACATGCCATATGCTCATAGCACTTGGTGACTAATTAGAAAACAAAACAATGTTCTTTCACATAATTTGGTTCAACCAACTGTGCTTCAACATCTCAAAGAAAGTGAACCATAAATACATATACTCTAATGCAAAAGGGCACCAGAGAGAAACACAATGTCATGGCTCCATCAAATGGAAGCATACCTCAATTTGTGAACATTACAAGCCCATTCCAATGGATTGTAGCATTGCACATGAACGTGCTGTAGCACAAGGGAGTAGAGTCACAACACTGAGTAAACAAACATGTTGACAGGTACAGACCTCCAGACCCTGGAAGAAAGGGATTTGTCAGACACTGTCCTGTAGAATGTTTATATCAGCAGCTTGAGCCTTATCACATACAACACCAAATTAATTCAAAATCACATAATCCAAGATACAGGAAGATGGCAGTACAACAGTCCCTGATCACAGGGCCATCATAATACAATGCCCATGCATCTGGTGGTATGACACTAACATATGTCAGTATTGTGGCACAGACACTGTGGACTACAAAGATAAAACACATCTACAGCTAAATACAGGTCATACAAAAGAGTGTTTAGCAAATATGAAGGAAAAATTACTTGGTCGTAAGCTAGCGCTACATATTTCATGCCCACATGATGCATCAGGCCCACCACAACACACAAAAAAAGTCCAATGGCCACTTCTGACCTTCCATCCAAACGCTGTTCTAGCTGTCTTGCCACAGGTCTCATACACCCAAGCTCTACATTACCTGGATCAATTGATGTCCTCTTCAGATGCCAGACCAGAATCACATACCTGCCAATGTCACAACTCTGAAATTCCCAAATGAAGATGTCATGGTAAAGGTACTTGTACAACAAACAAAACAGGGAATATAGGCTTCATACCATACATATGACACAAGTCACAGAGCAATAATCTGGAAAATAAAGTACATTGCAAGGAAACTGACACAAACAAAGCAACACAATCAAGGTGGGAATGTTTCAAAAGCTATCCCATCAAGCAGTCTTTTGGTGATTATTGCTCACTAAATGTTTCCAAAACACTCAACTCCATACATTCTCACAACTAAAGTTCATCATACAATCACACTGATAACAGCACAAGACAGATGAGATCTTCTCGCAAGTCAGCTCCTTCCTCTTCACCACTGTCATCCTCAGTTGGCATTTCAGGATTCTCCCCCAGAGGCACTGCAGGCTCCCCCTCCTCTGGGATATATGGGATAGTCCTCCACAGGGCAATGTTGTGGAGCATGCAACATTCCACAGTGATCTGACCCACTTTCCCAGGTGAGTAGAGTAGGGCTTGCCAGTCATGTCTGGAGACCTAAATCTGGATTTCAGAAGCCCAAAAACCTGCTCCACTTCCTGTATGGTTCTTTCATGAGCATCATTGAAGCATACTTCCCGAGGCATAGTTGGATTCCTCAGTGGCATCAACAACTAAGGACAGTTTGGATATGCTCAGTCTCCTGTTAAGGACTGGGACATAAGGGAACCAGGTTCCCTCACATCACGATTGTAGCACCTGACATTGCCCACACACAATCAGGACAGATGTGACTTATCAATCAGCCAGGCCCCTTTGGATGCAGTTCCTTCATCAGCTGGGGTATGGTGCAGTTCTGCATTATGAAGGAATCATGTGCTGATCCTGGATAATGGATAAATACATGTAAGATGTAGAGATCCACCAAACAGACAGCTTGCACATTGATGGAATGGAAGTTCTTTCTTTTGTGATAGACTTGTTCAGTGGCCTGTGGTGGCAACAAGCCAATATGTGTGCCATCAGTGGGAGGCGAGCAAAACCATAAAAGCCAGCCTTCACATTGGCTGAATCCACACGCCGGTGAAACTTGATAAAGCTGTTAATGTGTTTCACCATTGCTGAGAGGAAAGCAGACAGAGCCATGGTATGTTGGGAGGATCCTGTGGTCAGGAAGTGCAATACTGACATGACTTGTACAATGTGTGGTATGCAGGTTGGATTACAATTAGCTGGCATCAGATCTGGCTCCAACTGACAGCATAAGTCCATTATTGGTTGCCTGTTCGGTGGTATAACTGAATTATATGCCATTGCTCCATGGTCTGAAGGTCTGGCAGTGGACGGTAGACAGGAGGTTGTCGCATCTTCCCTCTCCTAGTGCACCTATGTGCGATAAGACATGATTTGTAAAATTAGTCAGTGTGTCCACAGCAACATACATGATGCATGCCAGTAATAACATGTGACAAAGCATTTCTGACTGGATAGACATGACACACAGTGCACATTCCAGCTGGCAACCACACAAGGGTCACATGTGACCCCCATGGTTGTCAACACGTGTCCATAACATGGATTTTGATAAAACTCAACTATCTGCTACACAATTGCCCCTCAAAATGTGACTGTATTTTCCGACCGCCAAAAAGACCATTGGAGGTGGTGGACCATGCACCGCCATCAGATGCCATCTGTGCCCTGCAACACACTACACTGGTGGTTGTGTAGAATAACCTACATGACAAGACAGAATAAGAAAGTTTGTGATGCTACAACACATATATTGTAGGTGTGACACAGTTTACAAAGCCAAATACAGTATTTCAGGTTGCCAAAATGGCAGATGCCTGACCTACTCCACTGGACATTAGCAACTGCCTGCAACCGCCGGCGGATGTCGTCTGGGCGGTAGGCAGTTCCAACCGTGGCAGACATTTCCATAGGCTAACTTTGTTGCCTGTAGCGATCGCAGCCCAATGACTGTGTCCATTGGTGGTGATGACCGCGTATGTGACTGCCATGTTGTGCATATTCACTCACTTGACACCTGACACTGCTGCCAGCAATGCCTCCACTACTTGAGCTGCTGTGTGCAACCTCTGAGAGCAATCATGGCATGTCCAGCAGTTGATGGGGACCCTGCCTTCCCTCCAGAGTTCCTTCACCTGTCGGACAGCTCTATGGCACAACAGAGGAGAAGGTCAGTACCTCATGTGCACAGTTGACTCTTTTCAACACCATCCTTTCTCTCTTCACAGGCTTCAATGTGCCCCTGTGTGTGAGATGAACTTCTTGTGTGCCTGTTGCAGTCTGTGTGACATCAACTGAATGTACATTGTACAGGTATTGGTGGCCAGTACTATATGTTGTGTTCATGAAGATTGTGTTGTGTGGTGTTTTTTGTGGTTCTACATCCTCTTTGTGTTGGATGCACATAACCAGGCAAGGGAACTTTACTGACATCCAATGACATCTCTTTCTTCATGATGGTTGTAAATGTTGGACAACATGTATGTGCATGACAGCATGACCTGTGTATGCATCTTGTCTGAATCATTTGAGGGTGTTATAAGCAATGTGTATAGTACCACAGATCTTTCAACCCACATCTGGACGCCTTGCAAAACTATTGTCTGGAAGGAGTATCATGACTCACTCTGCCCTTCAGGTTGCCACACAAACCACATACCAATTTGCTGATGGTCACATGATGTACTGTGATGCATGGAAGTGATGGAAATGTGAGTGTCATGTAGGTTCTCTATGCTCAGCCTGCTGAAACCAGGGCCTGTCACATGTATCTCCCAGCATGGGACCTAGTCCAGGCTGTGGGAGAGTCACTGTGCTATCCAACTGTGGCACTGTGCCCACTCCATGTACACCAGAAGATCCTGTCATGTGGATAATATGATGCTCTAGTGGCAAAACTTGCCCTGAATGCCTCAATCCGTTGACTAGATTAGAAATGGGTACTGAGGTACATCCCAGAAGTAGTCCATATGTGCATTTTGCATCATTGTCAATGTGTGTCTTTGACTCATGACAGGTCCCTTACTCTCACAGCTCTGTTGTCATCTTCACATAAGTCAAAATTATACAGTACAGGCTTATTGCACAAATGACTGCCCCACAGTGCAGTGTGTTGATTCCTGGGAGGCCATGACATATGAGTCAATAGCTTGGTCGGATAGCAGAAAATGTACAATGCATACCTTTGTATGTTGGATGCCATCTCTGTAGGTTAGACACATATGTCCAAAGGAGTGTTCTGTGGTACAAGTTCATACCACAGAACCCCCCCTGAAGCAGAGTGCCCACTTTCACAAGAGGTGGGAGGATTTGAGACTCTGGGTCCAGAAGATCACTGAGATCCAGCTGGGGCTGTCCTCCCAATGTGGGCAGGGTGCACATCGGACCATGACCCCCCTAATGTCCCACATCCCATAGGTGGCGTACCCAGGCCTTCATGGGCATTTGACGGGAGCACAGCAGCCACAAGAGGATTAGAACAGGGCATATTCCTGCCTGTCACATTGCCAAGTTAATATGTTAGACTCTGACATCTCCCCTTGACGATTAGCGATGAGCCATGTGTGACACAGTAGATGAGTGACTGTTTGTGTAGATGTGTCATGTGGTGCATACTGATGTGCCTTGCTTATTGCCCCTGGGACCTAGGAAGCAACTGTGTACAATCAAAAACAAATTGCTCTTCAGGGACAACACATGGTTGTACATTTATCAATAAGTAATGTTTGTTGTTGTGGGTGTAAATTCCATGCTACTTCTCAGTGTTAAAGGTCAAAGGAAAGGAAGCAATGGATCACTGTCCTCAGCCATATGTCTGGTCAAATTAGTATATTGGCATCTGCCACCCAGAGGCTTCTTGTCTTCACCGTGTGACAAGTGCTGGTGCCTCACTACTGTCTGTAATGTGATGATGGCCATCATACATGTGACAGGGCATGCATTGTTATTTGGATCAGCTACAAATCAATATTTTCCCTTGGTAAGTGAAGAATGTCCATTGACATGATTTGTGTGCCATAACTGTTGCCAATATTCCTTGTGCCTACATGTTAGCATGTGTCAATTTCTCTTTTGACAAAATGTGTACATTGTTGTTTCATTCATAGTTTACCTATGTTCATGAGATGATTTTCAAATTCCCTCACATATATGTGAATGCCAACCTGTGTTTGGAATAGGACATTTGCAAAGGGGGTATATTTCACGTGGTGCCACAGGCAGGAGTGTGTCACCCTCGATTGTTGGCTGACACATATCCTTATCCATCATTGCATGTCATTTGTCATGTGCAACTGCAGTAGACAACGTGTCTGACTGGATATTTTAGCCACAATGTGCATTTCCATGCCATTAATCTGGCTTCAAGTGGGAAAATGCACTGAACATGTGTAATGGGGAAGGTTTGTAACCTGACTGTTGGCATGCATCATGGAGTGACTTGCAGTTATGTTGGAATCATATGTATTTGGATACACCCATTTATCCACAGACATCTGGGTTTGTAGGACCAAAATGGAGACAGTGATGTAGCTTCCCATTGGGCAACATGTTGAGGGCCTTCTACTAGTACTTGCAAATCTTTGTGCCTCTCCAACATACAAAGGACTAATGACGTCTACTGATGCAATCAGAGTATGTAACTGTAAGGGGTGCCAGACATGAGTGGTGATTTCCCTGGGACTTGTTGATTCATTGTGTTGTGGATTTTAGCGACATTTCTGTAGTACTGTGATGATGTAATACATTCCGGTGCTGGGCTGTGAGTAGGAACATTCTTAGAATGTTGATAGTGGAAGCGTTGGATAGTTATTGTATGAACTGAAGATGCTCTAGATGTTCGCTGGCTGTGCTGCTCTACAACCGTGTAACCTCTACTAATAAACCAGTACTTATCTTATTCCCGTGGTGAGAGTACTTACTACAGGATTTTTGTCGACAAGCTGGCTACGGACATGGACCTATGCGTGGTTTGTTTGTTAAATTATTTCTTATTTTGTTCAGGAAGAGTTATGTGGTACATATAGTGGAGTTAAGCATAGAACAGTACCGCCCTGGATTCGCTTAGTTTTCTGATTTGTCAGCTTGTGGCGACTAGCGTAATCGGATTACTCCGCAGCATATAGCTGAGACTGCAATAGTAATAATCAAGCCTGCAGTGGATGCAGAGCGGTGAAGGAGGAATATGGAGCAGGAAGGAACTCGTATCTTACCTTCATTTGCTTATTATTGGCAATATTACATTTTGTGAAAAAACGGTGAGCATTTGCGGTGAGAAATTTGCTACGCCACATCATCACATTTGACGTTGGATGTACAGACATTTTACTATTCTGCCTGATCCTGCCTGTTTGTGACGTTATCTACATACGTCGTCCGAGGGGTGAGGTGTTCCTGGTTCATATCGTCACATCATCACGTTTTACGTGCAGACATTTTCCTATTCTGTCTGACTCTGCCTGTTTGTGAAGTTTTTCTGTACACTGTCCTACGAGTGAGGCATTCCTGTTTGATGCTGCCTGACTTGTGTGTATTACAGTGCACCGGTCACCTGCTGAGCTCCATCAGTCACGATGCGGATCACTGTGATTCGCACACCTAATCAAGGATACCCAGTTTTTATTTTAGCAACAACGTGTTCTGTTTATATATGGCTGACAGTGCTTAGTTTTGCTTTGACAGAGTGGATCCCGGTGATTCGTACATCATACTATTTTAACTTAAATACTATGTTTTTGTTGGCTCACAGCGTGGATCACAGTGATTCGCACACCTTACTTCGCCCACCATACTATATACTGTGTTTTTTATTCACAGCGCAGGACACAGTGATCCGAACACCTTACTATATTATCTAATAGAAAAAGGATTAAAACAGGGCTAACATTGAGCATGTCTAATTTTCAAGGGGTTTCACCACCACCAGCATTTTTAGATACAGCAGGCGAACCTCCTGTTAAGTGGGATGTATGGTTTGATGCACTTGAAATGTATTTAGGTGCTATAGGAGCCTTACGATTTAGTGCAGAAAGGAAAAATTTCTTCTTCTTCATTCTTTAGGCTTTGAAGTTAGATCTGTCTACGAACACCTACCTGATGTACCTGTACAGAAGGTTGATAATGCTTTAGATGAATATGAAACAGTTGTTTTGAAATTGAAGAATAGGTTTGACAAGCAATCCAGTCTTATAGTCTTGAGACATACATTTTGTAAAAGAAAACAAAATGAAGGAGAATATGTGGAGTCATACCTTTCATTAGTACGTGGACTTGCTTCCATTTCTATATTTGAAAATTTCATAGACCAACTTATTAGAGATCAGTTTGAGTGTCAATGTAAAGACAAACAAATTAGGCAAAAATTATTAGCCATGAGTGCTCCAACTCTTGAAGAGACTGTCAATATAGCAAAAAGCATTGAGATTTCACAGTCTCCTTAAAGGAGCTTGATGATAACCCAACTGAAATGCTGAAAGTAGCTGCAATCACCAAACCTGTCCAGAAGAGGGCAAGAACAAACAAGAGCTTTAACTTGGGATTCAACAATACAAATTTTTGCTTTTGGTGTGGTAACGCTCCACATGCAAAAAGGGGGAAGTGTTCAGCAATTAATGTTTCTTGTAACTATTGTAAAAAAAATTGGGCGTTTTGTTAAACTGTGTTTAAAAAAAAGGGCAAAAAAAGAAATTGACAGTTTGTGTTGTTGAATCCCAGAACGAATCAGAGTCTGAAATTGTTTCTCTGGTTGATGATGCTAAACAAGGCAATTATCGTAAAGGATTTTGTTGACCCTATCGTAGAAATAAAAATAGGGAACAATGTTCTTAAATCACTAGTTAATTCTGGTTCTAGAATCACCATGATCACACAATCTTTATTCAATGAAACAGGGTGATAGACCTTTGATGCCACCTGATTGTTCTCCTGTCTCATATGAAGGTTGTAGAATTAAACTTTTGGGTTACATTGAGGATGATCTGGAATTTAAAGGTAGAAGGATCAGAAGTAAAATATATGTTGCTGTCACAGGACTTGGCGTCCTGGGGTGGTTTCACCAGGGTTTATTTGGCATGGAATTGAAACCTGGAGTGAAAGAACATGTTTTAGTAGTGAATTGGGAGGGAGAAAGTCGAAAATGAAAGGTCAGGTTTCTTTCTGTGTTCACAAATCGTTTAGGTGAAATTTGTGGGATTTAAGATAGTATTGAAATCAAAGAAGGGGCTGTTCCCACCAAACACAAACTCAGAAGTGTTCTTTTCAGTATTAGGGAAGACTTAGAAAAGGAACTTATTAAGTTGTGTGACAATGGTATTATTGAGCCCATTGAGTCCTCATTATGGCTGTCACCTTTGGTTGTAGCTCGTAAAGGGATGGACAATTAAGGGTATGTGTTGATATTAGGTCCTTCAATAAGGGGATTTAGGTAGACTCACACCCACTACCAAGGATCAGTTATCTTTTTGCATGTCTAAGGGGTGCCAATATATTTTCTAAACTCGATCTAGCCAGTGCTTATCATGAGGTCGACCTTCATCCTGATAAATGGCATTTCACTGCGTTCATTTCTCATATAGGAACTTTTCAATATCGATGCATGCCTTTCGCCTTGGCCCCCGCAGCTTCAGTCTTTCAAAGAGTCATGTATAATTTGCTTAAAGAGATTGAGGGTGTACTTGTGTTTCAGGATGATGTTCTGGTCTTTGCTGACTATGAAGAAGCTCATGAAGCAATTCTCCAAAAAGTATTAAGCATTTTTCAAAAACAAGGAGTGGTACTGAAGACAGAAAAGCGTACGTTTGGGTGCACAGAGGTTGAGTATTTAGGACAAGTGATTTCAGTGGAAGAAATTAAACCGAGACCAGGTTTAGTTGATGCAATCACCATGGCTCCTCCTCCAACAGACAAGACAGGGGTTAAATCTTTACTTGGTGGATGTGAGTTTTACTCTAGATACATTCCGGCCTTTGCTACCAAAGCGCATCTTATTAGCAATTTGGTAAACAAAGGATTAAGGTTTGTATGAGAGAACGAGTGTATGAAAGCATTTGACAAAATTAAAGTGATACTAGGTCACAGTGGAGCTCTCAAACCTTTTGACCCCGAACAGTCATGCTATATTACTGTTGATGCCAGTCAAGAAGATCTAGGCGCTATGTTCACACAATATGTTGATGGCTCTGAAAATATAGTGGCTTTTGCATCTAGGGTGCTCAGAGAAGTGGAACTTAAAAATTCTGTTATCCAGAAGGAACTATTAGCGTGTGTTTGGGTCTTGAAAAGTTTAGATCATATATCTGGGGAAGAAGTTTTAAGTTGTTAGCTGATCATAAACCCTTAGTCAGTACACTGGGTTGTGGAGTGAATAAGTACTGTACCCCTAGAATTCTGAGGTTAGTCTCCAAACTTTTACAGTATCAGTTTGATATTGACTATATTACAGGAGGAAAGAGTGGAAGAGTTATTTGTCAGGCTTTCTGCAAAAGAAAGAAGATGAGGAAGTAGAATTTTCAGATTTGGTGAAGGAAGATTGTATGGTAGCAGCTTTGGATGCACCTGATATGAGGACATGCACAGACAATGAATGGATGCTTGCTATGACAGATGATGATATTTTGCAGCAAGTTTGCGAAATGGTTAGAAATGGGCAGCCCTGGGATTGCATCTCCGTTGTTGCAACCTTACTATAAAGTATTAGTGAGAATTCTATTGAAGATGGAATGTTATAAGATTATTCCACCACATTCAGTCAGAGTGGATATTATTAAGAAGGCACATGAGGGCCATTTAGGTATGACCGTTACCAAACGTTGTATTCGTGAAACATTTTGGTGGCCAAGAATGGAGGTGGAGGTAGAAGAGGTAATTGGAAATTGTCATGTTTGTGGATCGGTTGATAAAAGTTTAAAAGTGGTCACACCTCCTCAAATGCCCATTGAGTGTCCAGACATGCCATGGGAAAAGTTAGTGATTGACATTATGGAACCTTATGATGCATTATCTTGTGGTAATAAGTACATTTTGGTGTTGATGGATTATACGTCTAAATGGCTTGAGATTAAAATGGTTAAGGAGCCTACCACTACAATAGTACTTGATGTCCTTACTGGAACATTTATAAGAGAAGGTATCCCATAGACTCTCATTTCAGATAAAGATACTCAATTTGTAAGCCATGATTTTGAAAAGTTTGTGGAATCTTGTTGCATTAAACATGTGAAGAGTTCTCTTTATTATCCACAAACAAATGGTTTGATGGAGAGGATGAATCAGGTTGTGGGTGAGTGTATTAAGTCGGCCACAAATGGACACCATGATATAGAGAAGTCTTTAAACAGTATGATTTGGTTTTACAGAACTACACCTCACTAATCTGCAAAAGTCTCTCCTTTTGAGTTATTAAGGGGAGGAATGGCAAAGACAAGTTTTAGACCTGCATGGATGGCAAAGTGGTTTAAAAAAAGGTATGTGACAAGTTTAATGCAGGTGGTCAGAGAAAACATGAATCAAATTCAACAAAAGAAATGGTATGACACCAAAAAGGGTGTTAAATTAACACCTTGGAAATATGGTTCATATTAGGTCACCAATACATGTGAAAAGGGGAATGAGCAAATTTGGGAGACCTGTTAGAGCTTTGAAGATTCTTGGCAATGCCATCCAAGTTCAAGTGGAATCTTTCTAAAGGTGTAAAGGTAAAAAGTCGCTCTCAATCTGGTGATCCAGAAACTGTACAAGTTGGTGTGAAAAGACCAAATGCAGAAAATGATGAGGGTGAGAGAAATAATAAGAAAAAGAGGCAGAGTTTAAGAAACATAGTAATTCCGAGGAGATATTGTGAATAATTTTCGCTAGATTATTTTGCTATATATTTATATATATTTTTGCATTTACTTATTGCTATATTTTTCTCTGGTCTATTGATGTTATGTTAAGTGAATTTTTATTTAGTTTTTTTATGTATGAAGAGGGGAAGATGTGTAGTACTGTGATGATTACTGTGATGATGTAATACATTCTGGTGCTGGGCTGTGTGTAGCAGCATTCTTCGAATGTTGATACAGGAAGTGTAGGATAGTTATTGTATGAACTGAAGATGCTTTGGATGTTCACTAGCTGGGCTGCTCTACAACTGTACGTGTAGCCTCTACTAAAAAATCAGTAATTATCTTCATCCTGTGGTCAGAGTACTTACTAGAGTATTTTCCAGGCATTTAGCACATTCTGTTGAAAAGTGTCCATTTCCATGCCTAATGTGTAGCATATCTAAGCAATATTAGTCTCCAGGCTACTGTACTGCTGTCAGCAACATGTCAGGATTTTATAGCATCACTTCTTATTGTTGTGGTATTGCGTATGTGACAAATAGATGTCTGCATGACCTTGGGTGGGATCTTTGGGAATGAAGTTGGCATTGGGCTACTATTGTATGACAACAGGTAACTATGATATGCTTCATGAGGCAAAGCATTGAAGGTGATGTGTTCTCCTACTTGTTCAATGGTTACTGTGATTGCACAACTTCAGCCATGCAATTATAGTTGTCTGAGACACACATTTTCCCCTGGACAACTGTTGACAGTTCAGATGGAATGCATGCATATGGTGTGGCATATGAAGGAGTCACTTTCATATAGTTTGTTGCTGGGGCCTACTTGACGTAATGGTAATATTTTCTAATCACAGCTGTTGTTCAAGTGTGTTCAGAAACATGTGGTGACCCTCTTCCGCTTTGCATTTTCAGCATCATCCCAGGCAAGCGAAGGAGATGGGGCACAACCAAGAGAGGAAGCATCTGTCAGGGGTACCTTTGGTCAAGACACCACTGACACGGAGGGACCCAGTGGCCCAAAGGGTGAGGGAAGTGCCAAGGTAGGGACAGGATCAACGCCTTCATCATAGGATTCTGCCTCCAGTGTCCAATTTCTAGTAGTGGCAGACACATCGGTACCTACTCCTGTACCATCTTTGTGTGCCACCCTCCCTGTTGTGCCCCACCAAGTTGGCAGTGCCCATTCACCCAAAAGGGGGGGCCGTCTCTTTTGATGCAGGCACCTCTGCCCCAGCTCCTGCTACCCTGGGTAAGGAGTTTATAGACTTGCTGAGGAGTATCTCTGTGGGGCAGACTATCATTGTAAATGCCATCCAGGGGTTGGCCAGCCAGCTTCAGCAGACCAATGCTTTTCTGGAAGGCATCCATAGTGTCATGCCTGGCCTACAGAGATTTTTTCAGGCTCTGTCCTCCTCACTGATGGCAGCCAGTCACACCCACATTCCTTCCCCTCTCTACCTCCCTCTTCCCAATCCAAACTCACCATTCCCCTAACTATAAAAAAAAGCACACAAACCCATCTGCACATACAAACCTCAACACACACAAGCAGCACACATTCACACAAACACAAGACACACTGGCTTGCAGGCACTCAGCATACACCCACAAACACAACACTAGCCACTACTTCACCAGACACTCCCACCAACCCACACACCACATCCAGCATACCCACAAGCACCACCACAACAGCCAGTGACAAACCAGCACATCCACCATACCCGCAGGTACCACTCCAACACACAGAGACACATCCACCACATCCAGCATACCTGCAGACATCACCCCAGACACACAGACATCCACCACATCCAGCAAACCCGCAGACACCACCCTAACAGAGACACAAACATCCACCACATCCAGCATACCCAAAGAGACCACCCCAACAGACACATACATATCCATCACTCCATTACCCAGCACCTCCACCTTTCAGCCCCCAAGACACGCAAACGCCCACACTCCACATGCAGCAGTCACCACCCAAACAGAAGCATACCTCACACACGCAAGGCATATACACCCACACAGTTTCCTTTTCAACCTTGCCCTTTCCCCTATTACCTCCAAACCCAAGAAGCCCCCACCCACATCCCAGCTCATCCCTTCCACATACAAGTCCTCCCCTGTCACACCTGTCCTCCCTACAAGCACCCATACCCCTCCCCCCAAGAAGAAGCCCACCCCTCTAAAGAAACTGCCCACCACTCCAATACCCAAACCCTCCCACCTCAAATAGAACACCCTCACCCAAGGATGATCCCTGAGGTGCCTGCCCACCCTCTTAATGCCCCTTCCTCTGGAGGTTCCTTGGCAGTGATAGGAGTCAAGTGTAGGCACAGTACTGTGCTGAGACTTTCAAATAGACTGGCCAATGGCTTTGCTAATATGCATTTTCAGTTAATAAACCCAAATTGTTGTTTTTTTGGTACACATTTGCCCTTCAATTCCATTTTCTACCTTTATGTTTTTCCTGAGTAACTTGTGTTGTATGCCTACAGTTGTGTGTGTTTCAATCTGCCTGCTGATCCATTTACTGTTGTTTGCAATATCTGACTTTGTGGGCAGCGCTGGTGTCACCTAAGACAATAGTAGATGTTGACTGTATGGATATGTGGGTGTTACTCCATATGGGTGTCACTCTATTGTGTTATGTTTGGTATGGTAAGTATTTCATGTTGTGTGGTCCAGTGTCAGCATGTATGGTGTTAGACTTTTCTCCCTAATGTAGATTTTAGATTTGTCTCATGTGTGGCAGTGTGAATTTTCTTAGTGTAGACATGGAGGGTGTTCAATTGTGTTAGCTTCCTTTGTATTTGACTGTGCATGTGTCCATTTTGCTGTTGTGTACCTTGAAGCTACTTCATCTAGATGTATGGTCCATGCTGTTGCAGCTGTACGTGCTTTCTTGACTTGCACTTTCACATGATGCAGATGGGCATGTCACTTGGCTCTAGTATTGTTTGTCACTGATATACCTGAAGGGCCAGTTCCTGTGCAAATGGTGTTTTGGGCTATGTGCAAAGTGCAATGTGTCCCAGGGCAGCATCCTTCCACGAGTGCTCCTGATGCCACCATATCTATTGTGCAAGTATTATTTACATAATGAGCTTCGGATATTTGTCCCTCTGATTATTGTGCATCCCATTGTCCTTCCATTGCATTGCAATAGGTGTAATGTGTGGGTCCACTGCATGGCTGTTTCATGGGAGGGGTGTTTGTGTTCTATGACACATCTATACAGATGTGTGTTGAGAGTGACAGTCCATGGCATGTGTGCAATGTGAAGGTGTCAGTTGTATTGGTAGATGTGATGTTGCTGTGTTGTTGCTGTTGTGTGACAGTATGATGTGTACACTTCACTGTCCTTGGCATGGATTTTGGGCTTCATGGATGAATAGCAGCAGGATGTGTGTAATTGGCTCCATGGCAGCACAGGATACTTTCCATTTCTGCTTGTTGGGATGTGGTAGTTGGACCACCACAGTCGCGTTGGTGGCGTGAAACATCATAATGACTTTGGCTGAAACATTGGCTCTGTCTGCCTGTTTGGCCTGCCTCATTACCGCAGCAGCCTGCGGTGCCTGCAGATGCTCAGTGGTCTTTGCTCAAAAAGCCCGCCAAGATCATAATACAGTGATCTGACCGCCAAGCCAATAGTGGTCTGATCACCGCCACGGCGGTTCACAGACCATCAAACACTTAATCAGGCCCTAAGTCACAAGATCACTGTGGAAGAAGCTGGTGCTGCTGTAGTGCTCCAAGAAGTCCAGAGTAATTTACCTGAGGGGCTGTGTCAGAAATACAGGCTTGTTTGGCAGCAATATGCACAGACTACTTAATTTGAAACCAGTTGAGCTTCATCAGACAACCACAGATCCAAATCCCGCATGACCCTCTAAAACTCCAACACTAACCAAATAAGAGAGACAGCCACATCAACCAGAGGGCAGCATAACCTGCTTTGGCCTTTCAGAGAAGCCCTTCTGACAAGCATGTGTGTCATCATCACAAGAAATCTGATGCAAGTAACAGACACCGACAGAGAAGTTTGGGAGAACAAAACTCTTTGGTCTGACTCTTTGAAAAAAAACTCCCTTTTACACTGCTTGTGAGCAGATGCTTGTTACTGCCTTTCACAGGCTTTCTGGTAGAATTCCTCTCTCCTGACTTCTCCCCAAATTTCCCTGACTTTCCTGTAGCTTACCAGAGTAGGGTGCTTGCTTTATGGGAGAACTCATTTTGATCTATTTTTATTATTGATAACATTATAACACTTTCTCTTTGCTCCTATTATTTTTAACTGCTTTGGATATATTTACTAATGCTTTCATGTATTGGCTAACGAATTACGTCTAACGTTGCAGATTGAGTTTGTAACTTTACAAATCTTATTAAAAAAACCTTCATGGTTTAGAAAGTAAACAATTCTCTGTCTTTCCTGTGGAGCAAAATGTGCTTCACGTCATTGAAATGTATTGTATTTTGATGACAGCCTCAGTCGGAACAAAATATTAATCGAAGGCCACAGTTTGAACCTGAATTTTCTCCAGAATTTGCATGCACCAAAACATTCTATCAATTTTGTAGCCCCGTATAGTTTCTACTGAGGCCAAGGAAGTCAAAGTTTGCCCCAAATAGATTTAAAACCTACCCTGACTCAGTCTTCATTCCCAAGCTTCAATGGTCCCATTTGGATTTTGAGAGCTTTCAGCCGTTGCTGAAGCAGTTGTAGTATCCTAGGAGTCGGAGTACAAGTAGCAGTGGCGGCTGCCACTAGGGAGCGCCAAGGCATCGACCCACTGCCTCCCTCTGCCACTACAGCTTGGCATGTTACAGCTTTTATAAGAGAACAAACGATCTCACAGAGCGTGTGTTTGCCTACAAAAGCTGTAATAATACCTTGCCAGCGGAAGAGGGCTCCACTTGGCTGTATTACGCATGTGTCAGGCGGGCGATGTTACAGCCTGAACTCAGATAGACAATACTTATCTGACATGCTGCTCTAGCGTCATGCAGTGCAGCATGTCAGATAATATTATTTCAGGGCATGTCAGTCAGACGCCCTCTGGCCCTATCACAAGCTGGAATAGGGGGAAAAGGTCCATTCCTGTCTTTCAACCCTATTCCAGCTGGTAACTGGGTGGAAGTCTGTGGGCCTGCTTCTGGTGTGCTGGAGACAGACAATTTGAATGAGGGAATTGTGCATCATGGGTCTGTAGTGTTGGCCCGTGTTTTTGGCCAGCCCACCCTGCAAGGGTTTGCAGGAGTTTAATAAAGGTTGCCCCTCCTGTTGGGGCCAGGATGACCACACTCTGGCGTGATGTAGCCGAGGGCTTATAGTTACGAGTGGGGACAGGAAAGGGGCTTTCAGGCAGTGGTGATTAGTATATTGAAAACAACCATTCAAACTGACTTGAGTTGAGGGTCATCTTTGCCAACAAGGACCTTACAGTTGGCGACGAGGGGGGCCTGCCACCTCCAACACCATCCCAACACTGCACTGAAGCTCCCTGGCGGTGCACACCTTGTCGGAGGGAGGACGAAACGCTCTCCTGTGCCCTGCGGTGCGATGGCTTGCGCACACGGCCTCTGGCCCTCCAACGCCGGCGCCACGCTTCTCTCTGGTGACTGCCCCGGCCCGACACCTGTGGGCCTGCCCTCCCGGCATACCCCGCGGCTCCCTTCAATGCCGCTCACGGTGCATGCTGCAGCCCCGCCCACACGACTTTGCTGAGAAGGCACCCCCTGCGGCTCTCCTACAAGCCGCGCGCTGGGACTGTTGCGGCCCGCCCACGCTGATTTGCCAACAAGACTCTCCCTGCGGCTCTCTGGCATGCCGAGGGGAGAGCTGCCTGTCCTGAGGCCACCGTAACCAGCAAAATACAGGTGGTGAGCTAGCCACCTGCATTACTCCTCCAGAGGCCTGATCCTGCTGTCAGTGACCCACTAAGAAGCCTCACCCTGCGAAGTGGCTGCTCCTGAAGACAGTCGTATTGGGAAGCAGGCCAGGAGCTGTACCAGCTGCCCTGGGAGAGGTGAGGCATTAGACAGGCCATTTTACATACCACCACCCCCAGAACAATGTGTCTGGAACTTCCCCCCTACGCCCTTCGGACACCCACACGCACCCATTGACATGGCTGGCATTCCTGGCCTGGAGCCCTTCACTATCACGGGCACCCCCCACCCAGGCCGCAAGGTGGAACGCATGGATTGAACACCCTTGAGACCTACTTCGAGGCTCTGGAGGTGAAAGATGAACGTAAAAGACCTCTACTCCTCCATTTGGGAGGAGTGGACATTCATAAAGTATCCAAGTCTGTGGCAGAAGCAACACCACACACGCATGATATACTGAAAGGTGCAATCACAGCTCATTTTGAACCTTACGCAAACCCTGGCTATGAGCGTTTCCTGCTGTGCCAAGCGCGCCAAAAGGCTGAAGAATCAGCAGATGTGTTCTATGAGCGCCTACGTGAACTGGCCAACACATGCTCTTTGCCCGACGAGGAAGACGATGTGACGGCACAGTTCATCCATGGATGCTCCTCGTCAAAGCTCCGAGAGCGCATCCTACAGGAGCCAAACATGCAGATGAGAGACATGCTCACCCAGGGACACTCACAAGAACTGTCAAAGGCAAGGGCTGTGCACATGGAGCAAACGCCAAGTGGCCAAGTAAAGACAGAGCCCGTCAACGCGGTAACCACAGACCCACCAAAAAGAAAGGCCGAGTGCCAAAAAGAATTGCAGCGCATGTGGTAAACTCAACCATTATGCAGAAGTCTGCTGTTCCATGCCTAAAGTGCCCACCACCAAAAAGGCTGTCCAAGCCATAGCTGCCTTTCCCACCACCACGTCAGATAGCGACATGGACGTCGATCAATAAGTAGTCCATGTTGTACATGCAATCTGTAACCAGCGGCTGCCCACATGCCAAGTGCTACTACAGCCTTAATTGACACCAGAGCCTCGATTAACCTTATGGCTGCTGATTTGTACCATGGACTTCCAAAACCACAACCGCTGAAGCCCATCACGGTACAGGTCTATGCTTTTGGGAACAAACACCTCCTCGAGATAGCCAGCAGTTTCACAGCAAACGTCAACCATGAGAACACAAAGATGACTACTAAAAAGTCTATGTGTCACGTAAAGGGGCAGGTTTCTTACTCAGCTGCCACGCCACTCTAAGCCTCAACCTCGTACACTTCACGTTTAGTGTCCATGCCAGTGGCTTGGGGGACCTTGTGAAGGTGTTCAACTTGCTGCTCGATGGCATTGGGTGCCTGAAAGGTCTGCTTCTTAAGGTCCATATAGATGACTCAGTAGCTCCCGTCACCCTCAGACATAGGCAAGTGGTTTCTATCTGCGTCCTAAGTGGAACGTGAACTGCAACTGCTGGTGCGAGCTGGCATAATCGAAAGAGTGTCAGGCCCCACCCCTTGGGTGTCCCGATAGTCATTGCCAGGAAACCCAAACAACCTGATGCTGTCCAAATCTGTGTAGACATGCGCCTGCCCAATCAGGCCATTTAGAGGGAAAGACACTTAACCCCGCCCATAGACAACATCATTGGGCAGCTCTTGGGATCTAAGTGGTTTTTCAAGATGGACCTCCGGTCAGGGTACCACCAGATTGTCTTGCACTCGGCCTCACACCCAATCACCACCTTCTCCACACACACAAGCCTCTGGAGGTACACCCGGCCAAACTTTGGCATCTCCAGGGCCGCCTAGATGTTCCAGCACACCATCAAAGAGGTTGTGCAAGGGCTCTCTGGAGTCCTCAACATGAACGACGACATTCTGCTGCATGCCTTCACCTTGGAAGACCACCTGGCAAGGCTTTGAGCGGTGTTTGTGAGACTGCAGGAACATGGTCTGATGCTACACCGAGAGAATGGGAGTTTCTCAAAAAGGACATTTGCTTTTTCAAGTATCAATTCTCAGATCACGGAATTGGCCCGGACCCACACAAGGTGAGAGACATCCAGGAGGCCCCACTCCCACATCTGTTTCAGGGGTCAGAAGCTTTCAGGGAATGGTCACCTACTGTGGCCGGCTCATGAAGAACCTATCAGATTTCACCAGCCCCCTGCGAGTGCTAAATCGAGCAGACCACCCTTGGGTCTGGAGTGAAGAACAAGAACGGGCTTTTGAGGACATGAAAAACGCCCTTTACGCGGACACCACACTCATTTTCTTTGACCCTTGACGTGAGTCGTAGTTGGCTGTGGACACCAACCCCACGGGATTGGGCGCCATCCTGACCCAGAAACAGGACTGTGGGGACTGGGCACCCATCGCTTTCGCAAGTCGGACCCTTATGCCTACAGAGAATGAGTACTCTCAGATAGAACAGGAGGCCGCAGATATTCACTGGGGGGGGTCGGCACTTCCACCTCTATCTCTACGGCAAGGCCTTTACTGTGAATACCGACCACAAGCTGCTACTTCCACTCTTAAAGGGGTCATCGAAGCCGCCGCCATCGGATCGAAAAAAGGATACTGCAGCTGCAGTAATTCAATTTTAGCGTGGAATATCAACCAGGCACTCGAAACCCTGCAGATTTCTTGTCACTCCATGCCTGCCAATCTACCCCACAGGAAGTTGAAGAAGCTTTAGAAACGGAAGAATACATTTGGTTGGTGGTCAACCGGGCCCGACCACTGCCCCTACCGCTCACCGAAGTGGCAGAAGCCACCAACCAAGACGACTGTCTGCAGATGGCCATATAGGCTACCAGATCTGGCGATTGGCGTCCGCTACAACATCCCATGGCCTTTTGCACTGACAATGCCAGAGCCAAACTTCAAATGTTTTCCAACGTCCCGCACAAGCTTTCGGGAAGCGAAGAGGGGTGGCTGTTGGGAGGGCTCCGCCTTGTCATACCCTCTTGCCTGTCATTCCGAGCTGTATGATTGGCACATTAAGCCCACCAGAGCATCGTTAAAATGAAGAACCGGCTTCGGAGAAAGGTCTGGTTCCCCGGTCTAGACAAGCAAGTGGAGGAAGTAGTCAGAGGATGTCTTGTCTGCCAAGCCAGTGGACCGCCAGACCCCCCGGCACCAGTTATCACCGAGGATGGCCCTACCGCCCGTGGGAGAGGGTCAGCGTAGATTTCGGGAGGCTGCCCGATGGATCCTACATGCTAGTGGTGGTGGAGATTACTTGCGGTATCCGGAGGTAGAGCTTGTGCAGTCCACCTCAGCTGCCACTGTCATCCAGAAAATGGAAACCTAATGGCTACCCAGGGTCTGTTTGGAGAGGTCCGCACTGACAGTGGGCCCCTGTTCAACAGCCGAGAGTGGGCAGACTTTGTAACATCCAGGAATACCAAGCACCGCCGGATCACGCCCAGGTGGCCACAGGCAAATGGAGAAGTGGAACGATTTGTTAAGACACTAACCAAAGTGATTTGCATTGCCACAGCGGAATCGTAGAATGTTGAATGTGCCATCTACACATTTCTCAGGGAGTACCGGGTGACACCCCATGCCACCACAGGTGCAACACAGAGCAAGCTTTGTTTCTGTCGGACAGTGACCAACGCCATCCGGCACCACCCTGTGTGGACAACTCAGTCACCGCCCCAGAGTCAATATACATGGCGGAGGACTTGCACCAATGAATATGCCTCTCGGAAGCGGTGGGCCGGGTAGTGCCCATCCATGTGGGGGACACAGTCTTAGTAAAAGACCGCCACCCTGGAGGAAATGTCTGTTTGCCTTTCGAGGTGGACCCACAGACAGTAACCACCGTCAAAGGAACAATGGTGATGGCGAGAAGGGGAGCCAAAAATGTGACCAGGAATGTGTCCCAGTTTAAATGTCTTTCATCAGCCACCCCCTCAACGTGCAATGACGAAGACTCCGCAGCACCAGAGGATCATAGTGATCAGGAGGATGCCCATTCTCGACCCGACACGCTGGCGGGGCAAGAGTCCTCGACGGCCAGAGGTGCAGTAGCAGGTTAACAGAAGCCGCAGAACTCACCACTGTCAGCACCGCTGACACACCCCATCCTGGTAAGTGAGCCGTCCAACACTGGGCGGAGCCCAGGATTGCCACCCAGAAGGTCTGGAGGTGGGCAATACCACCTGAGATACAACCCCAATCCATCCAAATGCGATGCAGACTTCGTGGCTGACGGAGGCACGTAGGGAACATTTTGGTGTTGGCCACCCCGTTTTGTGTGCACTGATTTTTGACTATGATCTCTGAGTAAAACACTTTTGGATTTTTGTTTATCTCCAGTTGGGGAGGAATGTAGTGTAGGCCTGTGTTTGGGCCAGCCCACCCTGCAAGGGTTTACAAAGGTTTAATAAAGGATGCTCCTCCTATTGGGGCCGGAATGACCGCGCCCTGACGTGACATAGCCGAGGGCTTATAGTTACGAGTGAGGGTGGGAAAGGAGCTTTCAGGCAGTGATTAGTATAATAAAAACACCCATTCAAACTGACCTGAGTTGAGTGTCATCATTGCCCTCAACTACCTTACCGGCACTGCCCCAGGTAAGTTTTGTGTTTAAATGCCTAAATGTGTGTATTTGTCTGTGTTCTGCAACATGCATGTGTGTGTTTGTGTGACAGTGTGTGCATGCCTACAAGTGTGTATCTATGTGTGTTCTTTTATGATAAAGCACATGTTTATGTGGGTGTGTGTGCATGCGTTTCGACAGCCTCTGAAAGGTATTGGACCAGTGGCTTAAGAGTGCTTTTGGGTTTTGCGGGGACCCACCTCTCCCAAAATCCAGCCTCCATTACAGTGCCCTCAGTAGTTTAGGCAACACTCGCGAGAACAGTCGCACATATTAGGTGCACAAATGTAAGATTCAACTGGGCACAGTTTTAAAAATATGTAATTTGCTGACACCTTTCAAACAAGCCAGGTGAGTTTCTCTAGTGCTGTGAAAGTGCCTCTTCACTGGAGGGAGCATGTCCTAGATGTTGTGACTAGATATTTTTTATTTTATTAGGTAATGCTCTTGTTTACTCTCCTCTGTTAATATAATAGAAACCACCCAGACATTTGAATCCTGAACAAAAGCGGAAAGTGTTAAAGTAGCTTTGTGCAATGTATCACTGGTCTGTTTATGGGTGTAGTCCTCAACAACACCTATCGAGACAGGACGCAGTTTGCCTCCGTCAGTCAGGAGGAGTGCATACTATCGGTATTCTGTCCATTGTTACTGGGGCCTTTCGCCAGTGGTGGAGTTATTGACCACATTGCAGGAAAAGCAGGCACACCATGCCACTTCTCGTACAACACGCACAATAGATGTACACATATACATAGCACAACACATGCAGAATACACAGAAAACACACCAAAAAACATTCTAAATGTACAGGAAATACTCACAAGCAACATGCCATATTTATATTTTAAACCCAAGCAATCCAAATAACTTGTTTCCACCCATAACCACAGACCGTGGCCAAAGATCAGGGGTTGTGCAAATATTGCCAGTTTTCAGTGATGTGCCCCAGCTGAAACACCCTGTGGGACTAAGCGAATATGGACCAGTGACACGAGCAATACCGTTCACGAGTTGCCAAATGAAAATACAAGTGACATCATCCTATTTTGTGCACTGAGAACACAGATTGATATTTTAACATTCTGTGAACTGTATTATGCTCCCTCAATATGCGGTTACTTGCTTGATCATATTAGCTTCCTGTAAAGTTCCCACCTTCCAGTCACCTTACTTGCCAATATTATGAAAGCTTATGGACAGACGGGGTCTTTATCGGATGCTGGCCGACAGTGGCTGAGTGAATGTGGCCTGGTGGATGTCTGGAGGAGCGTGCACCCCACGTTAAGGGACTATTCCTTTTACTCAGCAGCAACTAAAACATACGTTAGTTTGGACCTTTTTTTAGCAACACAGGAGGTTCTCCCCCGGGTTAGGGATTCAGCGATTGAGCCGCGAACCGTGTCAGATCACGCCCCGGTTACAGTAGAGATCCATATGAATATGGAGCGGGTAGGCGCATAATGTGGCGATTTAGTGATTTAATGCTTCAGAACGTTGCAACTTTAGAGGCGATCCGAAGGGCAATAATAGATTATCCCAGCCTTAACGATGATGGGACAATAAGCATTGCGACGCTGTGGGAGGCACTGAAGGCTGTGCTGAGGGGCGAGGTGATGTTGCTTACTGCTAGGGACAATAAGGCAAGGAGCCGACTCAGGGAGGACTTAGAGCAGCGAGTGAGGGTTTTGGAGCGTTCACATAAGCACACCGGCGCTCCTAGAATATGGCGAGAGCTTGAGAAAGTGAGGAAGCAGCTGAGGAGGTTGGATTGGGACCGGGCAGAGTATGCGGTAGTCCGCCTTAAACAAAAGTACTATGTAGGAAGTAACAAGTGCAGAAGGCTACTAGCACATAGGTTGAGAGCGCAGCGTGCGGCGTCGATGATAAGAATGGTTAGTTTTTCCTTGGGAGCAGAAGCGCGTACGAGCGTCCAAATAGCGGAGGCTTTTGCGGAATTCTATCGAGGTCTATATGGGGCCGAGGAGCCCGGCACCTCAAGACGGGAATACTTCTTAGAGGGTATAGCAATTACTCCCTTGTCTGTAGGGGAGGCAACCTCGTTAGATCAACCTATAAGGGCAGAGGAGGTCATATCAGCAATCGCACGGCTGCAGATCGGGAAGTCACCTGGCCCGATGGTTTTTCAGTGCTTTTTTATAAATCCTTTTGTATGGAACTTGTACCCGTTCTAGTGCGGCTCTTTAACTCCTTTCGTCAAACGGGCGCCCTCACGCCTAGCATGTTGGACGCCACTATCGTGGTTATTCCGAAACCGGGAAAGAACCACGAGGAATGCGCCTCATACAGGACGATCTCCCTCCTGAATATTGATGCCAAATTATTTATTGGCATCTTGGCACATCGTCTCAACTATTACATGCCGGGGCTTGTGGGTCCCGACCAAGCGGGATTTATACCGCACAGGCAGTGTAGTGATAATACCAAGTGATTGCTCTATCTATTGGATAAAACCGAACGCTCTTGTAGGGAAGCGCTCTTCTTATCTCTCGATGCTGAAAAAGCGTTCAATAGGGTCTACTGGCCTTACTTGTTTAAGGTGCTAGAGCGCTTCGGGCTGAATCCAGGTTTCATGGCATGGATTCGCTGCATTTATCAGGCGCCTCGGGCGGCGGTTCGAGTTAATGGGACGCTCTCTTTACCATTTGCTGTCCAAAGAGGGACCTGACAGGGGTGTCCACTTTCGCCCCTCTTGTTCGCGCTATACATGGAGCTTATGGCGCGGAGGCTCCGGAACAACCCTCATATCACGGGCGTGAAGTTTGGGGGGGATGAGCATCTCATATCGTTATATGCGGACGCCGTCATCCTTACTTTAGTGGAGCCTATGACCTCATTGCCGGCGCTAGTGGGTGTATTAGAGGAATTTGGACGGGTCTCTGGATTCCGGATGAACGTGCTAAAATCGCAGGCTATGGGCAAGTTTATCAGTGCTGAGCATGAAAGAGACCTGAAGGCCCGATTCCATTGTATATGGTCTTCCTCGGGGCTTCCGTACTTGGGGATTGAGCTAAGCTCCACAGTCGCCCGCACGGCGTCATTGAACTACGCAAAACTAATCCGGGAGGTTCAGCGTGATTTCGAGACATGGGGGGAGACACAAACTGTCTTGGCTGGGCAGGGTGGCGGCAGTAAAGATGACCATCCTACCGCGTATACTGTATCTGATTCAGGCGCTTCCGCTGGAGCCCCCGCCGCGAACGATAGCGACCCTCCAAACGGCGGTTCTAAGATTTATATGGGAAGGGAAGGCGGAGTGGCTACTGCAACAGGTGCTGTATCACCCTAAGCAGGAGGGCGGGCTGGCAGTTCCCTGCCTCCTTCGCTACTTCCAAGCAGCAGAATTGCGTTTCCTTTTGGAGTGGAGTCTACCGTCTTCTGAGAAGCACTGGTGCTTCATGGACCAGGCAGTGGCTGGCTCTCACATATGGAAGGAACCCTGGCTTAGGCGACGTCACAGAGCGCGGGGGTTGTACGTATCCCCGGTCAGGGAGGTCTCGATGAGGGTGTGGGATTGGGTGGCCGGTAGGGTGGGCTTGACGACCTTCCCGTCCCCAATGACTCCTTTGGGTGCGAACCCTGATTTTGGTCCGGGCCTTCAGTCTGAGGCATTGCGTCGATGGTATGAGGGGGGCTATAAAAGGGTGGGATATCTATTCGATGAGTAGGAGGTTATGGTTATCCCCTTTGACCAGCTGAGAGAGACATACGGCCTAACCGAGGCGGACAGGATGATGTACTATCAAATATGACACTGGGCCCTGCTTCCAGCCAATAGGATATTAATAGACAGGCCGTTAACACCGTTTGGAAAATGGATTCTAACGAAAAAGGGTGATAAGCGCGTGGTTTCTGAGCTCTATGCTCTCTTGCGGGGGAGGCCCGCCCGCCCAAGGGTCAATTGAGATGGGAGAGGGAACTGGAGAGAGAGTATCGGAAGACAAGTGGGAGAGTATTTTCTAAAGGGCGCACCACACAGCTTACAATGCAGCAGGCACAGAGACAGCCTATAAAGTGGCCTCCTCCTGGTATTACACCTCAGCGAGGATCCATGCTTGGGATCACGATAAATCTGGTCTTTGCTGGAGGGGATGTGGGGGAGGGGGGTCGCGTGTGCATTTACTATAGCACTGTCCCACTTATTTGAGGGTTCTGAACTTGAACTGAGTGGACGGGAGCAAACCCTTAGGGAGATGTATACATAGGACCAGGACTATATTGTAAAGGAGCCTGAGATTGTTTGATTCTTGTATTGTCAGCCAGCTGTGGGGAAATAAAGTTGTATTCTGTATTTTAGTTTTTTTTCTATCATTGCGCATGGAGAAAGCGGTCTATGAATCTCATGGTAATACTTTGATGTGTTGCGTATGCGATGTTCTTTAATTGAAAAGTCAATGAACAGATTTGATCTATAAATATGTTTAATACTGGAATATGCGTTCTTTTGAGAATATACTTTCTAAAATGTATTAATTTTATTTTTTTAAACAATATTTCATTGGAAAATTCATTTTATAAATTTTTTCTATAAGTTTCATATATGAAGTATGATTTTTGAATGTGTTGATTCAAAGTTTAGGAATATTAGTAAATAATACAAATATATTAATAGTGCTAAACATTATTTTACATGTTAATGTTTAATGATAAATAAATAGGCTTTTAGTTTAAGGCATTGCGATTTTTAAGTAATTTTTAGTTTATTTTACAGTTCAAAAATTATGTGTATGTATGGGGTATTGATTGGATCAATAAAGTATTCCGTGTGCAAAACCTTGCATAAAATGCATGCAGCGCCGCCCTGATGATCACTACCTGGTTCTCCACCAGCCTTCTTAAGGCGGTTTCACCACCATGAAAAGGCTGGCAGAGAACAGTTGCAGGGGGCCACAGGTGGGGCCCCTGCACTGCCCATGCACCACCCCTAAACGCCACCAATCCTGACACCAAGAAAACCTCAGTACTCGTAAACTGTACACATCCCTCAACTCTAAAATCCCCTTTCTATGCCTGAACTCCACCCATTCCAGGCCCTTAAAACCCATCATCACATCTAAACATTACCCATCCTTCAACCAAAAAACCTGTAACTCCATTCAAGTTTAATGTAATTTTGGATACTTCCTTAAAATGATTTTTCCATTAAAATGATTAATTTAATTTTTGATTAATATATTTTTCATTAAAATTGGTTTTCCATGATTTAGTTTCCTTCAATGTGTTTTCTCAGTTTTTATTTTTCTGTTTATCCACATACATCAGTTTGTCTCTGTGGATGCCT
This sequence comes from Pleurodeles waltl, assembly GCF_031143425.1. Taxonomy (NCBI): domain Eukaryota; kingdom Metazoa; phylum Chordata; class Amphibia; order Caudata; family Salamandridae; genus Pleurodeles; species Pleurodeles waltl. Next base: position 904,978,378 of record NC_090444.1, on the reverse strand, counting down.
GGGGAAGGTTGGGTAGTAGTCTTTGTACACCCCTCGAAGGCATATGTGAATATGTCTAATGGGGAGGCTGTGCTACTGTCCACCTCAGATGGACAAGTAAAGAAGCAGCCTATGCACAACAGCTCATCCAGGGTGTATACCCATTTGTTTAAAATCTGTAGGAGAATTTTGTTGCAAATGAGCAGTGCTAAGGGGGAATGAGTCAGTGACTGGGGAATAAGGTATTGGGTAACCAAGGTGCTTACCTATCCTAACCCACGCCACCTGTGAACTGGCTATTGTGCCTATCTCCGCTTGGCTGCTGCTTGTGATTTTTCCAGAAGCACTTCCATCGGGATAAGGTGTGCACTGTGGTGTTCTATCACCAGGTGGGTCATATATGGGGGAGGTCTATGTGAGTAGTATGCAAAATGTACCTGTGCCTAGATAGTAGAGCTTGAAATCAGTGGTCACTAAGGGCTCACCACTAATACATTGTTAATGTTTCCCACTGTACCTTAGGCCATCTGCCTGCCTAGGCCAGTGCGATATTTCAATGCCTGGAAGAAGTGCGTGGATAGGGGTATGGAATGCTATAGTGTCCGCTTTATGAGTGGGAAATTGTAGATTTAGTCAAATTGACAGCAAAACCTGAAACCACATGGAATGGTATAAACCCATGCATAACTATGTTCAGGTTTCCTGTACTGGAAAGGGACAGTGTAAATATTGTCTGATTACAGAGACACTATCAAATTGCATGGAGAGAACACAAGCCCTCTTCGCCCATTCAGCTGGTGAATTGTGCACGCCAGTGGTTATGTGGTGAGGGCCTAGAGTATTGGGGAAAAGGAGCATCCCTGACTTGTGCCTCAGCCTATAGGGAAATACTCAGACAGGAGACCATCCAATCTTATCCAAGAGGCGGGATATACAGGAGTTACACCCAACTGAAAATGTTCCTTGGTATCACCATGCACGTCAAGACAACAAACATATTGCTATTCAACAGAATTAAAGACTTTAGCAGCTAAAGGAATACAGCCACCGCCTCTTGCTCGGGGTCCAGCCGGTGGAGAAGAGAAAATAGTGTGCACTGATATGCACTGTGGCCCTACCATATATGAATCTCATCTGGTCTGAGAGTACTAGGTCCAGAAGTAAGAGAAGCAGGCGGTTAGTTAGGGTCTTGGCCAGGATTTTTGCATCTATGTTTATTAGGGACAATGGTCTTTAGGAATCTGGATGAGTGGGTGATTTTGCAGCTCAGATTTCTTCAAGGGTGAAAGGTTCCTCCAGGAATCTTTGTCGGGCCCTGGATCCAGGCTAGAGCTATATGCTCAAAATACACAATGAAGTCGTCATGTGATCTGAATTAACGAGATGTATAAAGGCTAGAGTAGTAGTCAACTAGATCCATCAGAATTGTATCTGAAGAGTAGAGCATGGTACCTTACCCTTTCTACCAACAAGAAATTGCCAGTCCATGTCTATCAGATTGTGACAGAGGAGCCACAGTGTTGCTTGGTCTCTCGGCTTCACTGTATGGCACCTCAATCAGTGCATCCTCTCGATCAGAGCAAGGATGGAAGAAGAGCACCCTTGCTCTTCTTCCTAATATAAATAGAGCAGGACGCACATGCAGTTGCCTCACCTGCGGGCAAACACATTAATGAGGAGGCAGCTTGGAGAAGAGCAAGCCATCATCGTGTGCGCGCTTAGTGGAATACAGGCCTCCCGCAGTGAAATCAAGTCATGTTGTAAGAACCAATAAATCAAAACGGGGATTGGGAAACATTACTCTATTATTATTAGAAGAGTAGAATTAAAAAAAGGAAAAGAAAATTAACATAATGAGAGGAGGAGTTGAACCCCAGATCTGAGTGCCAAAGGGATCCTGGCTAAACTACTGAGTTAACCTTGCAGCTGCCAGCGGGGACATCTTGTCGGGATATGTATTAGGAAAACATAAGAAGGGGCACAGGCTGACTGCAAGGTGTCAGTAAACAGCCTAAGGCGTCCTGTGGTAAAAGTTATTTCAAACGAACATTAGAGTGTTGGAGCAGGGGGGAACAAGAATGAAGGTGGAGGATTCAAAGAACGCATCAGTGCGCACGCCTTCAATAAAACCAGATAGATGAGAGTGTAACGCCATGGAGTACGAAGGGGAGATACAAAAGGATCAAAGTGTCAGTAAACAGCCTAAAGCCTCCTGGCTGTAAAAGTTATTTCAAACTAACATTAGAGTAGTGGGGGGACAAGAATGAAGGTGGGGGAAATCAAACAATGCGTCGGTGTGTACGTCTTCAATAAAGTCAGGGAGATCAGAGTGTAACGCCATGGAGAATGAAGAGGAGAGACAAAATAAAAAAGTAGTGCACCCACACTATAGTGTATGGCAGATTGTTCAATAATACGTGAAACAGGGTCAGTCTGCAAGGCGTAACAAAACAGCCTCAAGGTGGGACAAACGTAAAGCATTTACCTAGGAAATCAAGAAATTTTTGAAAGGCAGGCCCTAGAACGAATGAAAGTGATGGCTGTGGTTAAAGCCCACAAAGTACATTACAACATGTCATGAGGGCAGCGCTTGCACGCTGCTAGGCACAACCTAAAAAGTGAATAATAGTTTTCCGTCTAGTTATAATTCACATTTTTTTTTTTTAGAAGACTAGAGAAAAAGTGTTCCCGATAAAAGTGTGTTTATTTTTCTTTAAAATGACATCCATGAACAGTGTATTGTACAAAAGTCACCATCTTCCCACCTTTCAGAAACATGCAAAGCTGAATCAAAAAACCTAGGGCCAGATGTAGGAAACAGTTTGCAATGCACAAAACCCGTTTTGTGATTCGGTAACCTGGTTACCGAATCGCAAAACGGGTTTGCGAGTCGCAATTAGCAAGGGGAGTACCCTTCCTAATTGCAAGTCGCAGTGCAATGCCAGATTGCTTTGTGACTGTGAACGCAGTCGCAAACCAATCACAGTATTTGAAATGGGTGGTAACCCATTCGTAAAAGGGAAGGGGTCCCCCCCTTTGTGAATGGAACTGCAAAAAAAAATTCAGAGCAGTCAGTGGTCCTATGGACCACTGACTGCTCTGAAAAAATGAAACGAAAACGTTTCATTTTTCATTTTTGTAATGCATCTCGTTTTCCTTTAAGGAAAACGGGCTGCATTACAAAAATAAAAAATAACTGCTTTATTAAAAAGCAGTCACAGACATGGTGGTCTCCTGTCCGCAGCAGGCCACCATCCCTGTGAATGCCGCCACTCGCAAAGGGGATGCAAATTGTGACCTACCTCATTAATATTAAAGAGGTGGGCCTTTGTGACCCCCTTGCGAGTCGCAGATGGTGTCAGGGACACCATCCTACATTCCAATTTGCGGCTCGCAGATTGCGAGTCGCTCTGACTCGCAATTTGCAAGTCGCAATATTGGAATCTACCTACATCTGTCCCCTAATGTTTTACCACCTTTTTGTAAGAGGTGGCTCTTTTCAGTATTTGTGTGCTCTCAACCTACTTCCAGTTTGTGGTAGAAACCAGTGTGAAAACCATGGGTGATCCAGAAAAGCTGTAAATGTTTAAAAAGTAGACAAAATTCCAAATTCAGCAAGGGGTCATATGTGTAGATTCCTCAAAGGTTTCCTAAGGGAAATAACTATTAAAATAAAGATATTGAAAATGAGTAGTAAAAAAAGAGCATTCTTGACATTTTCATCTGTAACTTTTTGTCATGATGACCCTTTTCTCCGATGTGGGTAGCTTTAGATTTTGGACACTAGCTCAGCCAGTACCTAAGGAAACCTAGCCAACCTGTATTTTCTTGAAACCTAGACACCTAGGGGAATCTAAAATGGTGTGACTTGTGTGCATACCACTAGGTTTTTCTTTGTTTTTACCAAGGACGCCTTGCAAACCTCAAACTTTGCCTGAAATAACGCATTTTCCTTCCATTTCTGTGATGGGAACTTCTGGAATCTGTAGGAATCCACAAAATTCCTACCACCCAGCATTGCCCCATCTGTGCCAATAAAAACACTGCCCCACTTGTGTGGCTGGGCCTAGTGCCCAAACCAAGAACAATGGGAGACCTTGTGTAGGAACTCCTATTGACCTTAATTTAATTTGTTCCTGTACAACCATTTTGAAACTGGTTCTCCATTTTATGTTTGTTTCAAGAGAGAGTTTTGGTAATTATGCTTGTGTTCTGCAAAAGCTTGCTTGGAAACTTCTGAGTTTCCACTTTTTGTTTGACTCTTGTCAAAACACAAGTGCGGGCTAGGCATGGGTTCAGCCCAGAAATGCAACCTTGGAAGAAATAGTGTTTTCACTTTCACTAGGACCTTGGGAATTAAGATGTGTGTTAAAGTATGACTGATCCTTTCCTTAAACTTTGTTTGAACATTCTGAGACTGACCCTTCCTTCTGTATCTGCTTGAGGTTGCTTTTCCATTAGTAGTTTAGACAGAAACTTGTAAAGTTTCCATTACTCACTTGCAATTATCAGTATGCAGATGCAGAACGTGAGTGAGGCCATTCCATTGAAGATGTTTCCACTTCCCGTCCAATTACTGAAAGAATGCCAGGACTAGCCCATAAAATCTGCTTTATCTTAGGAATGCCTGATTGAAAACTAAGAAAACTAATTAGCTGTAGGCAACAGATTTACTGCCAAGCCGCTTAACTGTTGAAATTGGTGCTTTCAAGTGCCTGATAGGAGTGACCTTGCAGATGCTAGTAAAGGATTTAGCTCTTCCAATGTACTATGTATTTACTCATGTATAAAAACCTCAATGTAACCTCAGCCAGGCTGAACTCTTGACAGTTGATCACTGCAAGTTCACGCTCGAGCTGGGCAAATAAACGTTGCCTTTTTTCTTAATTCACTGCTGTACCCGACTGTTTGTCTCTTTAGAAATTGTGCTTTCATAGGGGTGCATGTGAAGCACACCACCCTGGACTCCACCAGATGTCTAGTTTTGAGAGAATTCTGGGTCTTGTTGTTTTTTCCAGGTGGCACCTACCATGTCCAAAAAGTGCAGCCGTTCAACAAGTGGGACTATAATGGGAGTTAGCCAAGCTCTCCTCGCCTATATGTAAAATTACCACTCAAAATAATCAAATGTCCTCTTGCTTGCCATTGTGATGAGATGCTTTAGTCTGCAGGGAGAGCAGAAAGACTTGCCTCCTTCAGTTGGGGGAATAACCTTGCACATGGTGGCGGGTATCCCTCACTCCCTCGATTTAAAAAAACAAATTAATTCCCTGGCATCTACTGGGCTTTCAGCCCCCTGGGGGGTGAGGGGGGGGGTTGGGCAGCAATAACCCCATCTTCCCATCAGGGGGCAGAAAGACTGTGCCCCATTTATTTTGGGTGGGTAGCCCCCCACCCCTCTTCTTTAAAAAAAATAAATATATATATATATATATATATAGTCCCTAGTGTCTAGTGTGCTTTCTGCCCCCTGGGGTGGGGGGGGGGGGTGGACTCACAGGTAGTCACTCTATCTGCCCCCCAGGGTGGCAGAAGGACTGTGCACATTTTTTGGGGAGGTGCAAAAAGACTGCATTTAAAAAAATTTAAAAAAGGTTGCTCCCTATCCCTGGTGACTAGTGCGTGGATCTCTGCTTGATAATCGCCATCCTGCTGCAATTCTCAAGCAGAGATCCACTGAGCAGAAGTACCTTCGGAAAGGGGATACTCTCCCCTTTACAACAGTACCTCTCCTGTCAGAATCGGTGCTCAGGGGGCTGAGATAGCCCCCAGGCACTGAATCAGTGAAAGTAAAACAAGGTGATTGGTTTGTTTTACTTTCACTTTTACTACAATGTTGTCAGTGAGCCCTGCATGTCCATGAAACAAAAAAAAACTATCACACTGCTCAGGAAGCTCTTCCAAGCCGCCTGATAAAAAAATAAATAATGGAAATGAGCACCAGAGGGGCTTTTGAAGTCCTCCCCGGTGTTGACCAATGGGCTACAGACACACCCGGCAGGGTGTGTCTGTTTTGACTGTTGGCCGATGCACACGCATGACAGGTTATGGGCTTTAGTCGGGCGCCAGGGCTGAGGAGATGTTTTCTCATAAAATTATTTTCTATCTTTGATACCGTGAGCATTTTTGGTTGCCCTATAGTTCCACTCCATATGTTGCTACTACAACTTACATAAACCAATATATATATATGGCTAGGATGGCTTTAACTGAGTTGCTCCAAATATACCAGTTCCACACATTGTTTTACAGACTTTGTTTATTTTCGTTGGGCCCAAGCTCACTTGTGGTCAAGACTGGCCAAGACAGTCTAAGGTAGTGACTCTTTTTTAGAGGAGTCCCATTTACAGTAAATGTTCATTTCAAAGGTTTCTTCTAGGTCATGATCATGAATTTAGTTTTAATTACATTCATCATGAGCTTCTTTTTAAGGTAATATGTTCCATAGTTCTTTAGTACATGTTGTACTGTCAGTTCCCTGAATGTTAAGATGAAAGCATTGTCAGCAAACAGCAGAATCATAACCTTTTAAACCAAAAACTTTTGGCGCATCCACATTAGATAAATTTGGGATTTTGTTGTACTGTACTAACAGTTGTCTCAAAGTACGTCCAAGCGCTGTCTTTGATTAAATATGCTAAACATCCAAGCACAGTCACAGTGTGGAAAACATCCAGGTTTCCAATTGTTTTCTGAAGTGACTCTTCCTGCTTGTTAAAAGAAGAGTGGGAGTGGGAGTTAGTCCTCATCCTTGCTAAAAAGGCAAAAGACACACCTCTTCTTCCTGCAAGTCTGATCCTAGGGCTGTGAAAGGGTTTGGCACTGAACAATCTTAAATTTGTTTCTGCTATAATGCGGAAAGCTTTTCGTAAGACATTTCCACTCTGTGTCATATAATGCCCTATGAGCAAAAACCAGTGATCTGAATGGGATACACTAAGGTACTCGGAACCAGTGAAAATGTTTCAGTTGTGGGGTTACTGAAGTCTGGTGAGGTAATTTAAGGGCTACTCATGCTCAGCAGTACCTGCAACTGATTAATCGGATATTGGAAGGTCTATGTAGAGACTATTAGCGCAGTCTATCCTTGAAGTGATCAATGCACTGACCACTGGTATCCAGGACTTTAAGAGAGGAAGGTCCAATAATTATTTTATGAATATAAAACAGAAAAACATTCCTGGGGTCAGAAAGACATATTTGTGGCAAACTATATATATCCAGATCCAAGCAAGGGGCTGATAGTGGGTAGTTGCCAGTCAAACTGCCCCCCCATTCACATGCTAAAAGTTCATTGTCACTTTAAAAAAATAAAATTTCAGTTTTATCTGTACAATTTAAATAATTCTGCCTCACCCACTCAATCACCTTGGTGAGGCAGGCTTTAAAACGTTCTGTGGATGCAGAATATTTGTCCAAAAATAGAATTGATCGAGTATCACCGACGTATGAAACACCTGTGATTCCAAACAATTCTACCAGTGGAGTCAAAGAGACCATGTAAATATTAAATAGTGTGGAACTTAAAGAGGAGTGTTTTGTTTCCTGAGCTGAAAGTGGCAACTGACACCGCCTGTTTTCTATTACACAGGAAAGAATGTAACCATCTTAGGGCAAGTCCGCAAATTCCCATATCAGCTAGTTGTTGGAGTACAGTGGGGGAAACCATGTTGAAGCTGCTGAAAATGCTGAGAGCAGAGGAACAGGCTTAAAATTAGACAAAATGTAAGTCTGCAGAGGGCTTTTTTCAACAGTATTCATGTACAACACATATGTGCCTTTGTCATTCATAGACAAGCTGAAGTGATGTGTGGCTAGGACACTTCCCTGATGGTCTCCAATGTAAATTAAAAAGCTGCTTGCACATTCACAACTTGCAGTTCATATATTTGGCCAATGTACTGGATATGAACTTGTCTGGATCGGTGTGGAGAAATGGAGTGTGGCAGGTGATAACAGTGCAGAGACGTTCTTACCCTTTTGCTTAAAGACTGCCTGCTATCTACCTCTGGACCAGTTCTCCTCCTCAAAGCTACTCCACTCCTCAAGGCTAGCTGCCTCTCTAACTCTACACAGCTTCCACTTCAAGGGCTGTCCATACACAAGTTACAGTCTCTCCACCATTCTGCTGTCACTCTGCTTGTACTTCCGTGCCAGGTGTCCTCTTTGTGTGTGTCGAGTGCCAGCTGCGCCTTGAGATATGTATATTCTCTCGCCGTCTTAGCATCTTCATTGACGATGCACTGATTCACTGTGGTTCCCCTTTGCTCCATCCACATACGAGGAGAGTCAGCATCTCTACTTGTTCAGATTTTGAGGGTCCCAGCTTTCATGTGCCTATGTACTCAATGGATTTACTTTCTCCGTTATAATTTTTTCAAGCCCAAAGAAGGGTTTTGACAGGATGGTTTTCTCCCAGAGACCCACTCTAATTCAATATGTAGATGATTTATTGTTGGCATCCGTTACTCCTCAGCAGTGCAAAAAGGACTCCGTTTCTCTCGTCACCAGATTAGCTACGAAGGGACACATCTTCAGAAGAAAAACTGCAGTTTTGCCTCCCTTGAGGGTGATACGATGGCCATGAAATTTTCACTAGCCCTGCCCTCCCAACAAGCTGAAGCCATACATAATTTGCCCTACCCTGTCAACTGTTTCCTAGGCACATAACATTTTGGGAATGGCAGGATATTGCAGGCAATGGATTCTGCTTTATGCTCAGATGTCCAAGCCTTTGCAAGAATATATTAAAAAATATACCTCTTAACCCTTGCAGTAGTCTACTGAAGCCGGAAATGCACATGTAGAAATCAAACAAGCACTCACTTCTGCCCCAGCCAAAGGGCTGTTTGATTGTGCTAAACTGTTTACCCTGTATAGACAAACAAAATGGATTTGCATTTGGTTTGTTGGTACAAAGACACAGGGATTCCAAAAAGCTAATATTACTCATTCAATTTTTTTTTTACCCAGTCACAGATGTGCTCTCACCTTGTTTATGGTTTGTGATGACTGCCACAAATCTTGTTGAAGCCCTTAAACTATTGTGTTAAGTTGTGTGCCACATGCGGTGGCTGCACTCTTCCTTACTATAGCAATTCAGCATCTCTCCCTGACTTGGTGGTCTCTGTTGTTGCCTGCCTCTCATATTACTTTAATTAGCTGGCTCACTTTGAATCTTGCGTCCTTAGTGCCTACTAGTGAGGATGGAGAACCTCATGTCTAGGTTATGGCTGCTGCTCATTTTACTTAGCCTCATATCAATTTGTCTGATAAGCCCATCAGTGACCATGAATCAAAGGATTTTGTGGATGCAATTTGTCTCAAGAGTGATGAAGGTCCATTTGTCCCTGGTAATGTGCTTAAGTTGCAGACCCCATTGTTCTCACTCGGGCTTGTATTCTAGCGAAAGAAAATGCATTTACTGTATAGATAGAGTGAAAGTATGTTTGGAGTGATGCACAACTTTGGGCTCCTGTGGATGCAAAGGGTTTCCTGACCTGTTATGAATGGGCAATATGTCCTGAATTTTTTTGTAATGCTTTGCAGTTGCCAGAAAGGTCAGCAGTGGTGAACTGTGCTGCTCACTACCTGATTTTTTTAAACAATTATTTATTGTATTTTCTTTAGGAAGTGTATATTATAAAGGGAATACGTTTGATACAGGTTATACCAATAGTTCTATCAGGTCTGCATGGATACAAAAGCCTACTAGCTATAGACAAAGCATGCTTAGTCCGGTTCAGATAGTCTATAGTGCATTGTACCAGCCTCATGGGGGCCGTTGGATAGAACAGATAACTTTTCTCTATGCACAACATGCCTCATCAGTCAGTCTGCAGCACCCCTCCACATCAGAATAAATTCCTCTTCCATCAGGAGTAGCTGTTCCGACCAAACATTACTGCAGAGGGACCCAACATCACCCCTCCACATCAGCATAAATTCCCTTTGCATCAGTTGTAGCTGTTCCTGCCAAATGTGACTGCAGAGGGGCCCAGAAGTCTTTGGGCTTATGTGCTAGAGGAATTATATATAGAGTGATAATTTTTTAGTTGTGTGTTACAATAAATCAAATCTGAAAGCTAAGTTTTCATTTTAGGTGTATGACCGCTACAGATACCTCGCTCTTCCTAGCCAGCAACATGGCAAAATATGTTAATCATCTCACTAGACAAGGGATATCCACTGTACATCCCATCAATGCCAGCTTAGGTGAAGTTTGACTAAATGATATCCACCATGCAAGAACTAAAAGGAAGATCTTGTTCCAGTTTCTGTAAATGGAGAAGCATTCTCAAGCAAGGTGAAACAAGTTACCATCAGGGCCTCGACGACTTCTACAGCAAGAATCCACTATGAGACCATGTTTCTTTAGCTTATGGGAAGTGCTGTATAATTGGTGTAGATATTTAAAGTGTATCAGTCACAATCTACCAATTGGAGTCTGTTTCCTAGTTTGAGGACAGCAATTCATCTATCTCTTGTTGAGAATTGTCTCTTGAAGGTCGATTCTTCTCTACTGCAGTCCAACCTTGGTTATAGCAATGGAGCCTCTGACTGCATGGCATTCTACAGTTTCAAGACAATGTGCTTGTTGGAGAAGATGGTGTTAAGTATAGTGAGTGTCCTGCAGGTCAGAAGAAAAGATAGTCTGGCTTGCTAAGCATGTGTAATATAAGAGTGTGCCTAAAAAGGGGTGATCAAGGACATTAGCAGTAAGTGACAGATCCAGAAATTGCCCTGTAGGAAATGTATTGCCTGTCTTCTGCACTACCCATGCACAGAATCTACAGGAGACAGCAGTCTCAGCAGTTACCTGGTGAAGGGGGTATTGGTCAACTGACTGCTCTAGAGCATATAGGACAAGATGTGCTGCTTTCTTTCAAAACCTGTCTCAACCTGTACAGAACTTATTTCTTCGTGTCTGAAAGGGGAAGGGGGGGGGGGGGGGCAGTCCCACCAGTGTGGGGGGGGGGGGTAGGCAAACATGCCTATTGTGCCTAGGCTGTTATAATATAGCTCGAAATGCAGTGCTACTAAGCCACCTCGTTCATCAAGTAGTGTAAGTACGTCTCATCTAATTTTGGGTTGTTCATCTGCTCAGTTTATTGCAATCATGTTAGATTTCAGGAAATTGGAAAAATGCAGGCTCAGATGAATGGGGATATTAAAAACAAATTTAATAACTTAAGTAGGATAATCATCTTCATGAAAGCATTTCTGCTAATTAACAACAGGGGCAGTCTAGTCCAGCGCTTGATATAATTTTCCGACATGACTTCAGCCCTGGCTACACTAATCCAACTACTCAAATATTTAATGGAAGTCTCGCACCAGGGGAAAGGAAATCAAGTGTGCATAGGTGGGTATTTGGAGCCAGTGAAAATTTTAGGATTTATTTCAATTAACAGTTATCTCAGATAGTCACTGAAAACTTATGAGTTCTCCAATGACTGGACTAAGGTCAGCAGATGGGTTGCATAAGTGAAGTGTTCCGTGGAATGAATCCTGCCTGCTGAGGTAAAGCCAAATCTTATATTTGGGGGGGAAGATTAACCACCCTGTTCACCAGTACTTAAGAAAGGATCATGGCATCCATTAATAGTGAGGGGCCTGTACGAATCACAGAATTCAGGAGACTTGCAAGGTTTTAAGAGGGTTATGGGAATCGTTTCACAAAGGGTGGATGGAAGTGTGCCCATTGTAGGCACCTCTTCAGAGTTATAAGAGTTTGGGGCCTAGTAGGGGGCAGGACATTGCCCCGTAAAATTCAGTGTGAAGGTTGTCACCTCTTGGGACTTTGAAAATGGGCAGACTAGATATAACAGTTTTAATTTAATCTATTGTAATGGGCTGTGCCAGAAATTGTTGATGTGCTCTGCTAGCCATGCCAGAACAATGCCACCAAATAGGTTGTGTTCGGCAGCAGGGAGGGGGGGGGGGGGCTTCAGGATATGCATAAACTAATGTAATGTGTAACAAATTTGGATAGTATGTGCTCTGCTTCATGTAATGTAACTCTGTTTTCATCTACAATATTTATATTATCTTCTGTTGACCAAGGTGACCGTGTCAGTGCAGCAAGAGTTCTACTGGGCCTCTTCCCCTCCCAGTATATCCTTGCCATAGCATGTTTTCCTAGATATTTAACTTCTTGCTTAGTCACCACAGCAAACTCTACTAATTTAGTCTTTATGTCAACTAGGACCTGAGTATTTATTCTTTGCGTAGGATGTTTCCAAAGAACAAATTTTGCTATCTGTGAAGGTTACTGTGGAGTGTCTTTTGGATGCATGATGTTTGCATATACATACACCTCTAATGAATGCTTTTTAAGCATCCTAGATGGTGCCTGCCTGACTTACAGAGACTAAGTAAAAGTATTGATTGATCTATTTTAACTCTTCATGGAATGCTGTGACATTGAGTGCCAATGGTGTTAGCCCCTAGATGAATGCACTGTGTTGGGGGGATGGACACTAGTTTGACTGGGAAGTGCTCTGAAGATGTACATAAGAGGCGCTCAATAGAGTTGGTCTATGTCCAAATGTCCCAGGTTCCCAGCCAGTAATCTAGATGTAACCAAGAGTTGTGGGGGAGAGTTGTGCCCTCTCTTCAGTTGAAATATCTGCTGCCCTACATATCTGACAAGCCATATGTCTCTTTAAAGTCTAGAGATTCTGTGCCAGTGAATAATATGCCTGGTGTGAATGATGTAGTTGTTTAATGAGCACAAAGATAAATTCACCCGCCCACAAAACAGTCTGAAGCATAAGGAAAAAAACAAAAAACATTCCAGGTCTGCTCCATGAATGCCAGGTCTTTTATGCTAGTGCCATAGATTTTTATGACCTTGATATGTTTACTGTGGGGCATAGCCTGCACTATATTATACCAACCTTGGAAGTCGCATTTAGTCTTAAGAATCAAAAGGGAATGCAACAGTTACTTAGGACAGGTGTGCTACTGGCATACAAGGATTAGGTTGCCAGAGTATTGTATGCACTGCATTTCAGAAAAGCTTTAGGGATATCTGCACTGCCAAGATGTGTCTCTTGAAGGAGCGCTATATCTATTTTGTGGTGGTCTAAGTATGAGATCATCTGCCTATTTTTGTTGGGATTGTTTAGGGCCAGTGCATTAAAGGTTAATCTACTGACAGGCATCATTTCTCTACCCGCCATCTATCACCAAAAAGATCATCAAGAGAGCACATAGGTGAGTACCATGTGTCTTCACATACAATCTAGTGATGATATCCAAAGCAGAAGGCTTATTACCGTAAGGGAGGTTCCAAACACTGTACTACAAGAAAATGTGCCCAACATCTCTACCCTCCACGCTCACCAGCACCCCAACCAGCTAGTGGACACTACCCAACCACGGAATTATATAAACACAATAAAATCCAGAGATTACGATTCCATCATAATATATACATCCTACGATTACAGGTTGAAATTACAGAAAAGATCCGGATGTGGTATAGAATTAAAACTAACCAATGTTAATAATTATACAAAACAAATTATTTAGGAAAAATAATCTCCAAAAAACACATTTAAAATACCAAATACACGTAAATACCAATAAGAAATCACGGGCTACATGTACGTAGCATTTTTCACATCGCAAACAGCGAATCGGGCCGTTTGCGATGTGCAAAATGCACTTTGGCATATTTTAATCTCTTTTTGCGATTCGATAAATAGTTTACCGAATCGCAAAAATGGGTTGGGAGTTGCCTTCTGTAAGGAAATGCCTCCTTGGCATGGTTACCCCCTGACTTTTTGCTGATGCTATGTTTTGAATTGAAAGTGTGCTGAGGCCTGCTAACCAGGCCCCAGCACCAGTCTTTCCCTAACCTGTACTTTTGATTCCACAATTGGCACACCCTGGCATCCAGGTAAGTCCCTTGTAACTGGTACCCCTGGTACCAAGGGCCCTGATGCCAGGGAAGGTCTCTAAGGGCTGCAGCATATCTTATGCCACCCTGGGGACCCCTCACTCAGCACAGACACACTGCTTGCCAGCTTGTGTGTGCTGGTGAGGACAAAACGAGTAAGTCGACATGGCACTCCCCTCAGGGTGCCATGCCAACCTCACACTGCCTATGCAGTATAGATAAGTCACCCCTCTAGTAGGCCTTACAGCCCTAAGGCATGGTGCACTATACTATAGGTGAGGGCACCAGTGCATGAGCACTGTGCCCCTACAGCGTCTAAGCCAAACCTTAGACATTGTAAGTGCAGGGTAGCCATAAGAGTATATGGTCTGGGAGTCTGTCAAACACGAACTCCACAGCACCATAATGGCTACACTGAAAACTGGGAAGTTTGGTATCAAACTTCTCAGCACAATAAATGCACACTGATGCCGGTGTACATTTGATTGTAAACTACACCCCAGAGGGCACCTTAGAGGTGCCCCCTGAAACTTAAACCAACTACCCGTGTAGGCTGACTGGTTCTAGCAGCCTGCCACACTCGAGACCTGTTGCTGGCCACATGGGGAGACTGCCTTTGTCACTCTGTGGCCAGTAACAAAGCCTGCACTGGGTGGAGATGCTATCACCTCCCCCAGGCAGGAGCTGTAACACCTGGCGTGAGCCTCAAAGGCTTACCCCCTTTGTTCCAGCACCGCAGGGCACTCCAGCTAGTGGAGTTGCCCGGCCCCTCCGGCCACGGCCCCACTTTTGGCGGCAAGGCCGGAGGAGATAATGAGAATAACAAGGAGGAGTCACTGCTACAGGGTAAAAGATAGAAGATTTGTGGGCTCTTACTATCGCAGATGCTCTATGTTGTAATAATAACTGGCTTTTAGTAATCTACGAGGAATTCAACAAATTTGCCAACAGTACTCCCAGGCAATCAAACCCCTTCACTCCCTCCAATGCAGTCCCCACCCCCACCCCAAGTATATCTTTCTCCTAAAGGATCTGTGAATATTTATCAAATAAGATTTGCAGATCCATTGGAGTTTTTGATATTAATAAAGTGTAATCTGCAAATGAGAGTAGGGATATTCTGGTCACCCAGAGTAGGCAAATCATTGTTACAGTCACATAATTGGTCAATTACCTCATGTATATAAAGTTTAAACAATGTGGGTGCTATAATGCAACCCTGATGGACCCTGCTTTCTAAATGAATTCTGTCAGCTCGCCCTTCGTGCCCCATCTTACTTGAGCATAAATGTTACTGTAGAGATGCATAATTCTTCTGGCATTACCCTATTTGTCAGTACAAATCACATCTTTGCCCAGGGAACCAAGTAAAAGGCTGTCAAAGTCCATAAAGATCACATACAGATGTTATCAACTTTCCAAACCAATATAATGAAAAAGAAAACTTGATCTGTAGTGCCTGTGTGGGGCCTAAAGCTTGCCGAAGAGGAGATGAAACATGTGATCCCTTTATCCAATCCTGTACTTTTTCTCAAATTTGTCTGCTAAAGATCTTTTGGATGGTATCAATCACACTAATTGGTTTATAATTTGCAGGACGATCTACTCCGTTTCTCAAACATAGGGATAATCTCTGCACATCTCCAAATACCTATAATCTCGGTTTCTGTCGCAGTTCCATTCGTCCGCACATTAATATAAGGCACTCGGACAACAGGCTCAGGATGATAAAGATCCACAGGAATCATACCCATTCCATTAGCTTTTTACACCTTCACAGACTCTATAGCTGAAATTGTATCTTCCAGTGAAAAATAAGTGTGATTTGATTTTCTGTGCTAAGGGAAGAACACTGGGCACCCACATCTTGATCTTGGGCTTTATAGCGGTCTATAAAAAGTGATCGCCATATCTGTGGTTTTATATCAAATTATTCTTCCCTATGTCCCTCTTGGTTAAGATCGGAGAAGACCTGCCAACATCCCTGGTTTCTGTACTTTTTTATTGTGTCAACCAAATTTTGCATTTGTCTTCCATCCACTGCATCTTGATAGTATTATGTACATACTTGTAGTCTTTCCTAGAGGTCACTATTGATTCCTTGTTACCAAGTTTACAGCCTCAATTATTTTGGCTTTAGTTTGCCTACAGCTATTATTGTACCAAAGGCTTTCCTTGTCTTTATACTTCTAGATTGGGGGCTTTTTTTTTAAATTGCTCTCAGAATCAGCCATTGTTATTAGGGTTACTACAATAAGGTCCTAGTAGTAGAGCTGCTATGGAATAAATGGTGAGGTATTTTCTAGGCCATTCCAAAATATGTGACCGTCGTTGACGCTCCTCGTTACTAGTGTAATAGATAGGCATTACTGGGGCATCCCAAGCTGAAAGATCTAGAAACGGAATGTTCATTAATTGAGAGAGGGGGAATTATTGTCACTATCACCTCTAATTCAATCAAATTGCTCACATTTGACCACAAGCTTAACAGTATATAGTTAATATTACTTATTGACTTAACTCTTTTAAAGGTATGCATAGTTTATCGGTCGGATACACAAAGTGTATTGGAAGCCCAAATCCCATGAAGGAGGGAAAATTATATTTGTAGGTCTACTGGGTTTGCTTTATTTAGGAATGGGGCTTTTATCTTGGGAATATTAAATTCTTTATCCTCCTATTTCATTAGGGCATGGATTTGCACTTGGGGGATCAAGGGTCTCACTGAAATCGTCTGCAATCAACGGACAAGTTATGTTATGTTTCAAATATTCATCCAGGATCTAATGGTAGGTGATTCATTATTCCCTCTGGCGCTATGGTTGTACACATTAAAAAAATATGCAGATGACACGTTATTAATATCCCTGGACAAAGAAACGAGTAATTCAACTATACCAGGAGACCTTATTTAAAGGAGTTTCACTTTTAATAGCAAGGCAAGTCTTTATCCAAATAGTTAATCCTCCTGACAGGTGCCCAAATTATGATAGTTTTGCTTCAACACTAACATTGATATACTCCGATCTGTAGATGTTACTGCCCACATTTCTTGGAAAAGGCATATTTGGTATTCTTCAATAAAGTCACCCTTATGTGTGGCCCTCAGACCAGCCACATTCCAAGATAGCAGCCTAATCTTGTAAAAATCTGATATTGGTTCAGAATCATTTAGGTTGAGGCATTGATGCTTGCAGCTCTTACTATTTGGAACTAGAATTCCACACCCAGTGATATAATCCCTAATCCTATCAAATATTCCCCCTCCCCACTGTTTTCAGTTAGTAATAAGCTCAAATAATACTTACAAGTGTCCTTTTACTAGATAGCTAGTGGGAATGAGTCAACTGAGTCAATCCATGTTTAAATTTGGACTCAGTCAGCATCGCATTGGGGTGTTTACTAAAGTTGCTCAGCAATCTCATGGCGATCACTCCTAGATGCAAAGGTAGCTGCGTGGATGGGTAGACTTTCATGTGTGTGACATCCTTCATTCCTGGCAACACCAATAATTTTATAGACACCATCTATGCTGACATGGCCCGAACAGTCTTTGCACCTTGTGCGACTAGTTTAGGAGGAGTCAAGTGTTTTCTCTTCCCATCTGTCTCTGGTTCAATGATACTACAGGGCACACCACCCTGTACCTCATTTGAATTCTTGTCATTAGTTATCAAGCCTTGTAGTTTTGCTCACATTAACAGACAGTTCAAGAACAAAGTCTCTCAATTGCCTAATTTCACTCCTGAGGGGTATTAAAAATATTCAAGTCCCCATTAATAAAATGAACGGCTACACTATCACACTGCCCCCCGTCTCTTTGTCCTGTATTTCAACACTGGGGGACTCTTGTCATGAATATTTCAAATCTGTTATGGCACTTGACATTTGGGACACTTTCAATTTCAAGAGTTACAGGCAATTCATGGAGCAAGCCTATACTTCTTACATGCAAATCATTTGGTCTTGAGATAGACTCTAAATAATTAGTAATGTGCTCAGCCCTCTCTGAGTGACCCTTTTGAGCACTGTGGGCCATCTTACTCTCAGTTATCTTCATCTGAGTAGAGATATCAGCAAGCCTAGGGCACTTTGGTGGGACTTTCATAATTTTCCAGAGGGTTTAAAACTGATTTGACCTCTTCTATTAGGTCATCTATAAAATAATTCATACAATTACAAGCTGCATGTCTCACTGTTTCTTTTAGTATTCTCTGCCCCCGGGGGCTATCATCCACTTTCCTTTTACGCATCTTACACTCCAGGGAGTAGAGTAAAACAAAATACCTCCTCAAAGGAGGCAAGAGAGTTTGACACTCTAATGTCAAGAAAAGTGACCACCACTTCAGCAACATCAGACGGTTCCTCAAATTACAAACTGGCAGTGTAAAGAACCTTATCCGTGAAGAAAGTACTGCCTTATAACAAGAGACAGAAGATTGGCAAATAGTTAGATCAAGAGGGGTGCACTTCCCTGCCCCTTCCTGTTGCTGATTGGTACAAACAGGCCCTCTCTTGGCCCGGTAACACGCCTGGGAACGTGCTGCACTGCAGGTAGTGCTTTAGTGGTGCATCATTGAAGCCCACCTCCTGGGCTCAAGCAGTGAACTGTGGGGATTGAGTCCCCACACAGCGGTGTTAAAAATCACATGCTGAGGGCTGTCCACAGTTCTTCAGTAGTGTGTCGTTGGAGCCCTTCCTTTGACTCAAGCAATGAACTGTGGGGGATGAGTCCCCACACTGCAAATATATTGTAAGTGGGAGGTTCATGCGTACTGTTTGTGCAGCTGCCTCTGTATAGCCAGCGTGGTTGTGTAATAACAAGGTCTTGTGAATCGTAGAGATCATGTTGATGAATGTAGGAAGGGGGCTGTAGACATAGAAAATATATACATATATATATTTCCTATTACCTACTGGAGGTCGCCAGTATGTAGTTATAGTTAGGACCTAGTTTCCATAGCAAAATCGGTTTTCGTTTTGCCAATAACTTTGGTGGCGTTTGACGAATCTTCACAACATTTTCGAAAACTAGATTGCAACTCACTTCAGCTGCTGCATTGAAAGTTTCAGGGTGATTTGTCAAGCGGGGCTAGAGAAAAAGGGGGTTGGGAGATCCCAAAAGGTGTTTTTCCCATAGGGTCTTTAGACACGACTACAGCCTGAATCGCTGAATGGAATTACACCAAAGTCGGAAGAAGGCTAGATCCTGGTGTGCATATTGTGCTTTTTGTTATTTGGAGTAAATGTGTTCAGTACCTTTAGAGTATTTAAAGGAAAACCAGATTCATATATCTAGAGGCGCAGATACTCTGTGGATCACGGAGATCTCATGTTGAGATATGATTGGCTGCCAATACTTCAACCAGAAAGTGTTAGCTGCCATTTTTGGAACCTGCCTCAGCTAAGTCACCATAAAAAAGGAAATAAAAAATAAAAGGGGGCAAGATAGGAATACCCTGGCCCCCAAACCTTGGTGCTAAAATCCTCCTGACCCCACCAGGGCCAAACATTTTTTATTTCACCAAAAATTGCAGAAGATCCGCAAATCTGGTGAAAATTAAAACACGGTTGTTAAACATTTAGCCCCCAGTTGGCCAGGTCTCAAGAGCATGCCAGTATAAAACAAAAAAAGGAAGTGGGGCCTGAGGCCTCCCCTCCTAGCGCTCTTTTGAGCCCCGGGTCCACCACCTCCCTGGGGCTTTTCCCAGATATTGGAGAGGAGCCACCCGTTCCCCCTCCACTGAGCTCTTATACTACTAATAAATCTGCATTACAATATGTAAGTGGACAAGCAGGCACAGGCGGTAACGCTTTGTTATTAAAGTAATTACTGCTTATGTGCATAAAGTTACAAGCTCTAATTTATCTTGTGTAATTGCTGCTCCTACTGGCTTAGTAACATCAAAAGAATTACCTTACATCAGCTACTCTTCCTACCTGTGGAGCATGATAAACTGGAATACTTAACAATTATACTAAATCATGCCAAGAAATTTGTAGAGTCCTTCTAAAATAAAAAGTTCATGATGGCTACTACCATATGATCATCCTGAACTGGAAATGTTTTAAATGATGACACAGTAACAGGAATGGTAGTTGTGTGAA
The DNA here is from genome assembly GCF_031143425.1 of Pleurodeles waltl. Classification (NCBI taxonomy): domain Eukaryota; kingdom Metazoa; phylum Chordata; class Amphibia; order Caudata; family Salamandridae; genus Pleurodeles; species Pleurodeles waltl. The sequence goes on along the minus strand of NC_090444.1, from coordinate 904,958,382 downwards.
AACACATAAAAGGGGAAAACAATGATGGATTGATTGTGTTAGGTTTATTAAATAAAATCAGGTATCAATGTAGTAGTCTATTATTAACCTACAGTCTACTAAGTAGCGACCATAAGGCACATGTGTAACTCACCTTATACGTACCATTTAGCTCTCAATTATTTACAATTTCGTATTTTCAATATCTGAAAATATATGGTTAATATTGGTAGCTCGTTATCTTTTACGTTTTTTGGTTAGTTTGCAAAAAACTTTCTTTTTTCACATTTTGACTGAAAATTTTTTTTTTACAATGTCAACATGACCAATCAAAAACAACAGTCGGAACAGGAGGCCAACAATAGCACAAAAAAAATAATAAGGCTCTTGGGAAGGACACTGGTGAGCCATGACAAGCTAATGATAGATGGTCAAATTTCTCTCTGGCAACAATGACATTATTGCAGGACACAGTATGTCGCTGTACTGCTACACTGCTCTTTAATTTCCCGATTCTGCCTCAAAAGATGTATTGGCACCGTGGTGCCAAAAGCAGGTACCGGTGGAGGGACAGATTCAGCGGGTGTTGGTGAAGGTCTTGATGGACCACAAGAATTAGAAGGTGCTACTGGAGGGACAGATGCAGCAGGTAGTGGTGGAAGTGCTGACAAAGCAGAAGACGTTCAAGGTCTTGAAGCAACCAAAGAAGTGGCCACTGCCAATGTTCCTGCTTCATCCTCTTCCATCTCCTTTGGATGCCTTTTTAAGCATGTCCTTGCTTAACTTATGAAATGAGGTGGAGATTGCAGGTAACAATTTTTAAGTCCCCCTTTCCTCTCTAGGTGGCAATGAAAAACCACCCCTCTGCTCCACCTCTGCTTCCTACTCCACCTTGAGACCCTCACAAGTGAGTAGTGCGCTTTACAAATCCTCTTGCAACAACACAGGATAATCTTCTTCAGCCATTCCAGTTCTCCAAAAGTTCAAAGGTGGCTTCAGAAAAAAGATATTCACTTAGCAAAAGAGTACAACCTTCTCTTTTGAAGGTATGAAATTGAATGGTGCTAATGGGTGTACACTTCTTGTTTCCCACAATAGACAGATTTCTAAGAAAATGAAATACTGTTTTACAAAAGTGAAAGTACCACAGTAGTATCTATAGTAGTACTATTGCAGTACCCATATAATTAACAAACACAACCAACACTTAAAATATTAACACACATACCACTAAAACATAACTAGTCACGAAACCCTGAATCCATTAAAAAAAATACAAAATATTTCTTGCGTGTAAGTATCACATGACAATTTACGGAGGTACTTTGGTACTTTTGATGAAATGTAAGTGAAAGCAACACAATCATGCAGATGAAGCAGACGCGCTTAATGAACTCTGACCGTTCTCAAAAGTACTACGGTACCAAAAAATATATTTTTTTTAAACAATACCATAATAAACAACATTTTATAATTAATAAACTTTGTTAAACCAAAAATACAAATTCAATAAAAACAAAAAAAAACCAAAGGTTTACAAATACTTAGAGGTTAGGAAAACAGTTTATATTTTCTACACAAAGCCAACTTAAACTGCACAAACCTTGGAAATTCAAAAGTTCTAGCTATAACTTAATAGTTATATACCCACACCTTCCCCAGGTAGTGCTACTACACCTTCATATTACATCACTTGTAGCATATTAAATCATAGTATTCATAACAACACTCTTGACATTGACAATCACATCATTTATGATAGCACTGTGCATGGTAGAGGGACAAGTTCAGCTAATTTAGTCTGGCTAGCAAGTTAACAACACTGTGCACCAATGTGCTAGAGTTAAAGTAAGTTTTGCTTGGGGTGTAAAGTATAACTTTGTTATAACTATGAAAGTTAAAACATAACTTTTGAATTTCTAAGATGGAGTTTAAGTTGGTTTTGTATAGAGATAATACAATTAATTTCTAACTATGACTAATCTTGACCCTTTGTTCTTTTTCAATATATATATGCATACATACACACACACACTCACCAGTTGCAGTTATCTCAAGTAACTGTAACTCATGCTCTAAATTAACTATAATTCAAGCCTCGCCATGCATACTGTTGCCACCAATGATGTAATTTCAAATGTTGCAGCCATGTTATCAATGATGTCATAGAACTTGCCACAAGTGATGTAATATGGGAGGTCATTAGTGCATGTCGAGGGTGTTATCACTGGTTAGCAGCGTTGTTTGAGGTTGATAGAATCTGTCTAATAAAAGGGTAAGCTCTGGGGTATTGAGAATACATGTGTTTTTTTCCAAAGGGTGATCCTAAGATTTGCAAAATAGCACCACATACTGTATTCCCACCTGTCGCAGTTTGCGTTTTAGAGGTAGATATTCATGCCATGCTTCTTGGACAGCCATGTAGAACCTGGATACATTTCTATATAGTTTATCTCATCAGAAAGTGTTCAGTTTCTCACACTCCATGTTTCAAATCTTGTCTTGAGGAACCCTGCTATAAAGGGATGGGGAAGAACCCCGGCAGGAGGTAAGAAGCAGTGCATCCTCCTGATCTCGAGCAGGCGGAAAAAGAGGGCTTCACCAAATAACTCCATTAGTAAAGGTTTGACACAGTCCAGTACATTACCAGTATTGATGGAATCCAGAAGGCCAACAAGGCACAAGTTATTACATCTGGATCAGGCTTCCAGGTCCTCATTTTTAACTTTGATAACATCCAGGACTTTCTCCACGTTCAGCAATTCTTTATTTGACTGCAATGTATGGTCTTGCAGTATAGATAAGATAGTTTCTACTGCTGAAATTCTTCCTTTGTGTCTTACCTAGTGTTGCTTTCATATGGCCTACACACAATATGTTATCAATTATTCTTGGACTTCTCAGCAGGCCTGTTCGCAATGACGAAACATCAGATTCCCTTATATACTCTTGCAGCTCTGGAGTATCATCAGGCTCACCTGTGGTCAAGGATTCCGCCAAGCGCTGGGGGGGTCAAGTAACAGTTTAGCCAGTTTAGGTTCATGTTTATCAGCATTAGGTCCCAAAAGTGCAACCATGTAACTGCATACCTCTACACACTGCTAAATAGTTGAAGTTGGGGAAATCTAACCCTACTATTCAATAATATGGTATGCATTACAAGTACAAGCTTGCTGATTTATAGTGTTCATACAGGTGATATCAGAGGACATAATTGCACCCTATTGTCTACTGGACAATAATATCCCTCTTCCAGAGCCTCAATAGGCATCAAACAGTTTGTGGCCTCTTTTGTGGTCCCTTAAGTACTTTGTGGACCCGCAGGGAGGACAGGCACTTTGGGAGTCCTTCTCATAACTGTGAAGAGAAGCTGTATTGCAATTTAAGTCTACAGAAATGGTCAGGTATTGTGATGCTGGCTTATTAATTACAAAACAAATGATGACCCTCTACCGCCATAAGCCATGCACATATCTGATGATATGGCATGCAGTCCTGGTTCATTTATATGTTTGCATGTGGAAGGGCCACAGAGATCTACACAAACCAGATTATTATTATTATTATTTTTTTTAAATGTGAGCTCCGACTCCAGCTTACAGAACTTGCATTCCCCAGGGAACCATCCTTTGAGGTCAGCGCAGCCCCACCCTTCGCCGTTACAGAGACTCCGAAGTGCATGACCCACTGCCCCTGAACAAAGGGCATTACTCACTATGGAGTTGTAGGATGATATTCACCAGGATTCCAGCATCTACTCCATCAGCAGCCCCTAATCCATCAGGAGTTTTCAGTCTCCAACCCTGCTCAGCAACCTCAGACAGTCTCATCTCTACTGGGCTTGGATGTTTCCCAGGCACCTCTTGGGGGAGGGACTTACTAGAAGCACCTCACACCCCCTTGTCTGGGTCAGATCTGAAAAGGGATGATCACCCCTGCTAAGACACCTGTTGTCTCTGCACAGATCAGGCCCGGGATGTACAGTCTTGTCAACTCTCGCCATCTTTTTATAGTAAAATAAAATAAAAATAAAAATAAAAAACAGGCCACCTTCTGTAAGGGGCATTCACACCACCCAGGAAAGACAAGTAATACAGAATATACACAATATGACTAGGATATTAACGGATCTTTATCCTGGAGCAAGGAGCCTCAGACCAGTGTGGCCATCTTGAAATAGGCACTCAGGCACCCCACTTACAATGATGGTTCAACGGGCAATGCCTTAGTCAATTCAGCTGCTAAGAATGCCACACTGTCTAAAACTGCTGATGTTACTATACAGGTAATAGGAACCGATACATTTCCTGTACCCACTTTAAAATCCTGGTCTCAATTGCAGGAGCAAGCCTCCAAAAACTAACAAGCATTTGCTATGCAATAGGTCTAGCATTTGCAAGAGTTAGAGCTATTGGTGTTGTAAATTATAATGTATTTTACCCACGTGTTTTTGTTTGGTGTGTTGTGGATTTGTGTGGAGTGGAAGTAGGCGGTACAGAAATACTGTAAAACCAATTAACATATGTTCCTTGTCGATAGGGCTGGGGACAAAGCAGGCATTAATACAGCATATACATATAATAAACCACTGTTTTTTAATAGTGGTGGAGATGCGACTATTGCCACTTCTGGCAAAGGCCTGTAAAGCAAGTGAAAGGCAGTGAATTGTGAGCAGAATGGGTATCCGGTAACCCATGCAAGGTTTAATAAACCAATATTATTTCTTCATAAGAGGCTTTTAAAGGATACCCGATGAAATAAGAACAGAAAACTAAACAGAACAAGTTATACGTAATGGATGCAGCGTCTCTCAAAAGCAGTAAAGCTGTATATACTTAAAGAATTTTAATGAAAACCTCTGCTGGGTAAGTAGGTATGTGGAGGAAGAAGATAGTTCTAATTCAGTTATATATAACAAACCACTGCTACTGAAGAGGCAAAAGGGGTGGGAATGTTAAAAATACAACATCTTACAACGGCCTTTAAAGCAATTTGAAAAGAAACGGAACATGCAGGGCAGAACCAAATATATGCAATGGATGCAGCATCTCAAAAAAGCGTTAAAGCTGCACAAAGATAAAGAATGTATTAATACTGTTAGACAACACTTTGTAAACAGTAACTGATTATATCAAAACTGGAAACATAAGCATAACTTGTATGGTCATAGGTCATAGACATAGCCTTTAGTTATACAGCCTTGTTCCATCCTGTAGCACCTCCATGGCATGTAGAAAGAGGTGTCAACGATTCCTTGTCAACTGTGTTTAAGAAAGACAAAAGGCTGGCTTCTACAGAAAGGTGGAGAGCAACCTCCTGCAGCACCCTTTTTCCACCAAATGCATTTACTTTAAAAAAAGTAGTTTTTTTACAGGGTGTATTGTCTGGCTACTAGATATTTCCTTAGCATCTGTAAAGGGAGAGCTTGTGTACGACTTTAAGCGACACTGCGTTTAAATGGGAGGTATTATTGAGTCTAATTATTAATCTAAGTAAATTTTTGTTAAACGGTGCAGCCAAAGGAAAAAAATAACTATTTACTATGACTATGAGAAAGATTTGTGTAGTAGTAAATATTTATTGAAAAAAAAGTATCTTTGCCAGCTTTGTGTGGCAATGGAAGAAGTAGGCACTATTATGGGTGGAAGTAAATAAATTAAATGTGTATGCAGCTTAAGGAACATTGCTGTGGAGTTAGTAAGTGTTGAACTCGATTTGAGATTTATTATTATGTTAACATTCTGTGTTTTTGGGTAAACTAGTTAATATTCCTCTGACTACTAAAACGGAACATGTACTTTATTAATGTAATTGGTGCTTATGTAATTCGCACCCAGCATCTTGGAAAACCCAGTAAAACTGTGCAAACGTAAACAGTTCTAAAGACTACCTCAGCCCTGTCAGTAGAGGTGGGGGACGAAGCAGGCACTAATAAAGCATTTAAATATACTAAACTGCTGCTTTTAAATGGTCAGTAGTGTTCTGGATGTGAGATTTGCCGCTTGAAGCAAAGGCCAGTAAAACAACTGAAAGTTAGTGAATTGTGAGCAGAATGGGCATCTATTAACTCAATGGGAGCAGGGCTGTCCCAGCATGTGTATTTTGCTCTGTTTAACTATGACTAATCACGGCACGATTAGCATGTTCTGTTTCAGCAATAAACAGCTTACTGCGTGATCACAGCAGTTCTGCAAATAACAATGGTGTATGCGGCTCGTGCCTGGAACGGGTGTCAGTAGTTGCATAAGTCACAATGAAGGTGTGGTGGCACCCTTCAGTGGACAGAATGGTGAACTGTAGGGAAGCCTTGGCTGACTCATTTGTCGACTAACCACGTATCGTGGTGTGTTGAATAATAAACAAACAAATGGAAGGATAAAACAAACTGTGATGAGGGCGTTTGTTTTATGACCCCAGTGTCTGAATGATTAGCAAATGTGACCCACATAACAGGCTGATTTACAGCCTTGTTTCCTGAAACAGCGTTGCATCGCAGCTAAGCAGAGAGCAAGAATGCTCTGTAATTGAAAAGGGAAGATTCACAGAACACCAGCAGGAAACAAAGAAAAAAAACATAAGTCCCCCAAAGGACAGATAAACATGACAAAGTGTAATTATTCAGAAGCTGGTCCCTGCTCCTAAAGAGAAAGGGTGGGGGTGGGGGGGACAAAGAGGCATGACTGACCACTGGCAAGCAAGGATTTTTAAATGACACTGAAACAAACAAATGAAAGGCCTTTAAGCCCACAGAAGTATACTTAAAAGTATATGAGAGGTCGTACGCTTACACTCAACCTAAAAATAGCTCAGGATCAAGAAGCAATGTAAAAGAGACCTTGAGGTTATGTGGATAGACAGTACTAGGAGTGTGTTTGCACCAAAATTGCTACCACTAACCTCGCCAGGTTGTCTCATGGTACAACATATGTTGACAGTGACGGCGTAATACATGCTGCTGTAACCCACTGGTATGCACCATTCTTTTCCTCTATAGCACAGTTAGTGCCAATAATGTGCTACATGCCTGTCACACAATGCTGGAAAAAAGGGTTTAAGCTACCTCTGCTGTTCATACTCCCCCTTGGGGCCACTTCCTGCACATCCAGATAAACTTTATTTAGATGCCCAAACATGCATATTATTCCTATGTCCTTGTGCTGGGTATCTTTTCAGGATATATGGGGGCATTTCCTTGTGCCTATGCAGATGCCAACACAGTAGCAAAGCAGTATCCCTCGTTTGGGGTGATAAGCTGACTCAGTGGTAATCAAGGAACGCACTTCGTGTCAGCACTACTGCAGACAGTTTATAAGGCAGCAGGAATATACCAATATTTTCATTGTGCCTTTCAATCAGAGTCCCATGCAAGGGGAAAAAAAAGAATAATAGAACCCTGAAGAACAAGAGAGCTAAAATATGTTCAGCGACCAACTCAAAATGGTGAGATGATCTGCAATCAGCACTTTGGTCTCCAAATGCGATCCCTTCCCAGAAGGCAAAAATGAGTTGGATGAAATAGTCATGGGCCATCTCATGATGCTTCCATTGAATCCCTGTATTTCTCTTCTGCCAATAAGATTCATAGTTAAACGATGTTGCTGCCTTTCAGTATTGCAGAAAGCATATGAGGTCTCTACAGTTTCCATTCCAAGGTTCAAGTAACCTTAGCTCAGTGTCCAATTGAGGCCTCCAAGTTCCTCCTGCCCAGGGAGTGGATCCAAGTTTTTTTTTTCTTTTCTAGAAGAACGCCTTATAGTCCCACAGGCACAGATCATACCAGATCTTGCTCATCACTAGCTGTTAAATGCTGTGGTTTGGCACCAGGGGTCAACACATTTCACTACAAACGAGGTACTTCTGCTACAGTGCCTGTAACTGGATTATCAGTTACAGTTTCTACAGCAGTCTCATCTATTAGTCTCAGTGCTCACCTTCTTTGCTACTCTACCACCAGAGCCAGATGCTCCATCACCAGCCTCTCACAGCAGCTGCCTCCAGTCTAATATACTATTTTCAGTGCGTGTTAGCTTTCTTGGTAGTTTGGCAGATGGCTGGAAAACACTTTCTTTCAAGGGTAAACTCATTATTACTATTGCTACTGCCTTTCAACAGATCCTTTTTGTTGGAAAGACATTACTAAATTATCTATTATTGCTCAGTGGTACAAGATATCCTTTAATTAAATGGTCATTAAAAATTCCTGTTTGTGGTCATGTTTTCCCTTCTCAGAATATGCCAAAATATTCCTAATTGTACAACGTTAAAATTGCTAAGCCTTCACACTAATTTACTGGTGCTGTTCATTTTTGGTTAATTTAGTAATTGTTTCCAAGATTTACATCCTGATTGCCATATTTTTCTTCCCTTACTTTTGTAGGTAAATTGAACATCCTAATCTCTCTCCTCTTTTCCCAATAACATTTAATCGTTTTCTCTTTGCATTTATTACATTGGTCGTTCTTAAGTCAAGTAATTATTTTTGTATTCATGCTTTTTTAGGTCACAACTTACCAGACAGCGCAGCTATCTGGTTTGCTAAAGACATCTTGGGGACATTCAGAAAGCAGACCTTTGAATGCATTCTGCCAGCTGTTTTTCATTGGCTTTCGGGTTTGTAACTCACATTTTCTTGCTTTCTATTTGCTGGCTTTGTTTTAGGTTCTCCAGCTTGAGTTCGTACCTTCCCATACCCAAACCTTATGTACAGTATATCTTTCCTTTAAATCTTGTTCTTATCTTGTCACATTTGCTGGTCATTCAAAGACCGAGTGGCAAGAGGCAAAAAGACAGGGGAACCCATGCCAAGGACGCCAGGCCTAACACATGTCCCCCCCCCCCTAAGCTGAAAGTGGGGAGAACTACCCAACCACATGGGAGTTCTCATCACTGAGGTGGAAGAAACTGGACAGACCATCACCATATGCCTGTTCTGTACCAGGGCGGTGTTCCACTGTTAAGTCCATTCCCTGAAGAGAGATGGATCACCTCAACAGTTTTGGATACTGCATTTACCATCTGAGGTGCCTGTGGTCTGTCTGAACCCAGAACTGAGTCCCAAACAAGTAGGATCTTAGCTACTTCAGTGCTCAGACTACAGCAAAAGCTTCTCTCCCAAATGCACTCCACTTCTGTTCCCTGGGGAGTAACCTCCTATAAATGAAGGCTGCAGGCTGGTCTAGGCCCTCTTCGTTTAGCTGGGCACCAAGCTCTGTAGTGTCAGTCTGCACAACAAATTTCTTGGAGAAGTCGGGTGCCTTCAGCACGGTTGCCATGCACATGGCTGCCTTCAGGCCATCAAAAGCGGTCTGACAAGCCTCAGTCCAGATCACTTTCTTGGGCTAATTCCTGGAAGTCAGCTCTGTCAAGGGAGCAACAATGGTGCGATACCCCTTGACAAACCTCCTGCCGTAACTGGTGAGACCTAAGAAGGCTCTCACCTCTGTCTTGGTCTTTGGGTGTTCCCAAGCCAGAATGGCATCAATTATGAGTTGTAGGGTGGCCACCTGTCCACTCTCCACCTGGTGTCCCAGGAGAACCACAGATCCCTGCCCTATTTGGCACTTATTAGCCTTAATAAAGAGGCCTGTTTCTGCAGGACCTTCATCACTTCACAGAGGTGCTGCATGTGTTCCTCCCAGCTGGAGTTGAGTATTGCAATATCATACAGGTAGACTACGCTGAAATCCTGTAGCCTAGCCAAAACCTAGTTGACCAACCTCTGAAAGGTGGCAGGGGCATTTTCAACCCAAATGGCATGACCCTGAACTGGTAGTGCCCCTCTGGTGTTGAAAATGGTGAGCTCTCTTTGGCCCCATCAGTCAAGACAATCTGCCAGTTCCCAGACGTTAAGTCAAACGTGCTAAGGAGGACTGTCACCAGTGTCCACATCATGTGCACACAAATGGGGGACCCCTGTGGTCAAGGAAAACAGATGCAAACTGTTCCAGCAACTGGTCACAGTCCATCTGCTGTTCCAGGGTCAGTGTTCACATCCTCCACAGACCCATCTTCGTCTTGAGCAGACAGAAGGTCAGGAAGAGATTCGCACCTCTTCCTACTCCTCCTCCTCCTCCTCCTCCTCCAGCCCATCATCTGTTGCCAAGAGCATGGTCAGTTCAGACCTCTCAAAATGTGGTTTGAGGCGGTTCACATGTAGGACCCTCAAAGGGTTCCTGGGAGTCTCCAAGTTCACCAGATAGGTGATGTTACTTTTGCGCTCTACCACCTCAAAAGGCCCAGTCCACATGTCCTGGAGAGCATGAGGCTCCACTGGAGCCATGACCCACACTTTCTGGCCAGGCTGAAACTCAGAGTGGCCATTCTGGTTGTACCACCGTTTCATGTCCTCCTGGCTGGCTTCTCGGTTCGCCCGAGTGAGTTTTCTAAAGCGGGCAGCCTGGTTCCTAAAGACCATCACATACCTAAATACGCCCCGGGGTCGGTGGGGAAGCTACTGGGAGCTGCCTACCAGTTCTCCTTCACCAGACGCATAGGTCCTCTCACAGGGTACCCATACAGCAGCTCAAAGGGGCTAAAACCAAATCCCTTCCTGAATGTAAAGAGAAGGCATGGGAAGAGGACGCCTCCCTTATGCCTCAGACCCACAATCATGCCTTTCAGGGTGTGGTTGAACTTTTAAACCAATCTATTTCTTTGGGAGTGGTAAGGAAGGGTGACCTTGTAGGTTACCCCACATTCCTTCCACAGAGACTTCATATAGGGAGATATGAAGTTGGTACCCCAGTCAGATATCACTTCCTTGGGGAACCCGTGCGGGTAAACATCCCCATCAATGTCCAGCCCACCAGAGGCTGTCACTGACCTCAGAGGGATGGCCTTCGGGTACCGGGTGCCATGGTCCACCAAGATTAGGATAAACCTGTAGCCCATGGCTGTCTTGGGGCCTAGAGGCCCCACCATGTCAATTCCCACACACTCAAAATGGGTGCTGACAACAGGGAATGGTTTGAGGGGAGTCTTGCATCTCCCCCATTCTTGCCACTTGCCTGGCAAGTCTAGCAAAACCTACAATAGGTGTCACAGTGCCTGAGCATTTGGGGCCCGTAAAAGTGGGTGACAATCCTCTCAAACGTTTTGTCCTGCCCCAAATGTCCTGCCAAAGTTACATCATGAGCCAGCCCCAGTAGAAAGGTTCTGAAGTGCTCGGGTACCACCAGCACATGGGCTGCCCCAGGCTCAGTAACCTTTGGTTCACTATACAGGAGGCCATCCTTCCAGTAAAGCCAGTGTGATCCAGACTCCTTGCCAGATGTCTGGTCTGCAGCCTGTCGCTGCAGACCCTCAAGAGAAGGGCATGACTTCTGCACTTCGCAAAACTTCCTGGTGGTACCCCCTTCCTGCTGCCAATAGGTCAGCTCAGGCACATCCCCCATTTCACCCACTGTTCCCCTGAGGACTCTGGGGCGTCCCCTTCAGGTGCACCCTCCTCCCAGAGCATGCGAACTCCAGGGGCAGGTTTCCCGCACCCCTTGCCCTTTCCTCTTCCTCTCCCTCTCCCTGGCAGGCACCGGGGCCCCTCTTTCAGGCTCCAGGGACTCTGAATCACACTGACTGGCTGCCATAGACTGGATGGTAACGCATGCCCACCCAGGCAGACCCAACATCTCCAAGTGTGACCGGCGCTCCACTTCATTCCAAAGGGAATCCGCCAGGTCATTACCTAGCAGACAATCAACAGGCATGGTCAGACTCACAGCTACCCTCAAGGGACCAGAGACCCACCCCCCATTCAAAGGGAACCTGCACTACCTGACACAGGCACTCTGAGTTGTCTACTGCAACTATTTGGTAAAGCACATTGGGGACCACTTGCTCTTGAGACACCAGGTGATACCTGGCAGTAGTCACCCCGACTCCAGTGTGTCTCGGATCCTCCACCTTCTGTCCATTGATGGTCACCCACTCCCTGTATTTCTCAGTGTTCTCCGGCATGAGGGCCCTCTGGACCATCTACTAGTCCCCCTGTGAGACATGGGTCATCTCAGCTGGCTCCCACACTTCTCCTGGAACCAACTCCTCTCCAAGCGCTACACTGACCAAACCCTGTGACTGTGCACCAGGATCCCCCTCATGTGACCCTCCTAATCCATGCATGGGACGTACGGGGACCCCTCTCTGCAGCCTTCCCTGTAGAGATCCATGGCTTTTTCTCACCTGGGGGAGGGGAATCATTATCCTGGGAACGAGGTTGGGGCCCTTTAGAGTACTCCCCTGTTTACCCTTACCCCCCCTCTTCTTCTGATGGGGACCCTGCCCACCCTTGTGGAGTCTCCTCCATACTTCTTTTGAACCCTGGTGCTCTCCCACAGGTCTGCCTCTTGGGCAAGCTTCCTGGGGTCAGTCAGCTTGCTGTCAATCAGGTGTTGGCGCAGCTCTGGAAAACAAAGAGTATACAAGTGTTCCCATGCAATCAGACTGTAAAGCCTCTCATCCAGTGCTCTGCAAAAAGAATCAACACATTCCAACCAGGTCTGAGAACCCTCCCCCCCTCATTTGCGTAAGACCTGAATCTCTTCTTGTACTACTGTGAAGCGAGACCATATCTAATGAGTAGGGCATCCTTCATGGTAGAGTAGGTGAGCCCCTGAATATCCCCTAAGGCTGTCAAGGTGTCCCTCCCTTCTACCTCAAAGTGCTTCCACAGACCCACCCCCAAGTGTGCCTCCGGGACCACATTCATGTGAAGAGCTGACTCATACCCCTTAAAGCACAAGTGTATGTCATGCTCCCACTTATAATCCTTTTCCAGATCTTTGGGAATGTGCACTGTCTTCTCAGGTTGCACTGGGGTACTGCTGCCACCATCTGTGCTGGAACTGCCTTTCCGATCCAGCTCCTTTAAGCTCAGCTCATGAGGTAACAATATGTTTCTCTCCTCCATGGGCATTGACATTTTCTTTGCCTCTGCCTCTCTATCTAGTTTGGCCAACTCCAGCTTGAGCTTCTTGAGTTCCAAATGATGCTTTCTCTCTGCTTGTCTGCCCCTCAGTTTCTCCGTGGTCAGACCTCTACAAGAAACATTGCTACCTGCCTTGGAGGCCCTCCCTCCAGGCAGGTCCAGGTTACCCAACGAATTACCATGCATGCTCTGTACCTCCTTAAGCACAGCCTTATTCTCCTCTGCTGTGTGCCCCTCAGCCTCCTTTCCTACCAACCGCCTTTTGCATCTCAACCTTTTTGATAGAGCTTTTGATTGGGCATTGGAACTCCTTACAAAATTGCTTGAGCTGAACCACTGTGTAATTTTCCAATTTCCCCAGCCCAAACAATGCTTTTGCAACAACTGTTTGTGGACAAAAGGTTAAAAAAGGTGCAACGTCTCAAAAGGCAGAGAGATTCCAAAAAGGACAAAAAGAAAAACAAAATAAATCCAAGAGAAAAAAAAAAACAGTACACGTTTCTGTAATAGCCTGCAATAAAACAGTAGTGTACACCAATCACTGTATGTCAAGTACAAATACAAGTCCTATCTTCACTGCTAATCATTAATATTGGAATTTGGGTCTCTAGTTGGCAGTCTGTTTTCACCCTGTCCAAGCAGGGACCCTCACTCTAGTCAGAGAGATACACAGCTCAGATAACTCCTGCTCTTCCCCCCTTGATAGCCTGCCACAAGCAGCCAGGCTTATTTCAGAGACAACGTGTAAAGTATTTGTACCAACACATACAGTAACACAGTGAAAGCACCACAAAAACACTCAACACCAGTTTAAAAGTGGCCAATATTTATCTGAGCAAAGAAATACCAAAACGACAAACATCAAACATACACAAGCAAAGATACAAATTTTCAAAGTTTAAACTTCACTATAGCGCTTAGAAACACAACAGCTCCAACTTGGGCTATCACAGCGTCGTTGACAGAGTCGTTCCCAACAATCTGACCCAACTAGTGAGGAGGGTGGCGCTGGTCACGGAGTCACACAAACCCCCAGGTACAGAACCTTTAGAAATGAGGAAGCAAGGTGGTGCACGGAGTCGGGGAGGTGAGGCAAAGCTGGATCCGGTACGGCGTCGTTTCCTTACTGCAGAGCAGAGGAGGTGATGCAGCGTCGGGATGAGGCAGCAGTCCGTGACGATCTGGCAGGTCAAGTTGCGATGGGTGACCTCTCGGGGTCGCAGTCACGCCACGGTGCTAAAGCCCTGCTGCGGAGTCACAGACATCGGTTACACAGTACTCAGGACTCACTAAGTTGCATGATGTCAGTGGGGCTGTAGCGGCGTCGGGCCTGCAGTGTGTCTCGGTTGTCACATTCCAGCAGGGATCACCGCTTCGGGTGAAGGCAGCATCGCAGAGTCGTGCAGCCGTGTCAGTCCTGGAGTCATCTACAGTCTGTACACCTGGTTCTTCTTGTTTTCAGGCCAGCTTCCACTCCCTACGGCCCAGAAACTGGAATAGGCTTCACCTGGTGAGTTACGGCCCACAGCAAGCAAACCCAGAGGTTGGGAGGTGAAGTCTTTGATGTCCCTGAGACTTCGTAACACAGGGCAAGCTCAGTCCAAGTCCTTGGAGAAACTTCACAAGCAGGATGAACAGCAAAGTCCAGTCTTTGTCCTCTCTAAGGCAGAAGCAGCAACTGCAGGCCAACCCAGCAAAGCACACACAGCAAAGGGGCAGTACTCCTCCTCCATCTCTTCTCCTTGGCAAAAGTTCGACTTATTCCAGAAGTGTTCTAACAATCTGTGGTTTTGGTCCACTACTTATAGTCATTTCTGCCTTTGAAGTAGGCAAACTTCAAAGGGAAGTGCTGCTGTTCACAAGATCCTGCCTTGCCCAGGCCTGACCCCAGACACACACCAGGGGGTTGGATACTGCATTGTGTGAGGGCAGGATCCTCCCTCTAGTCCAGGAAGACTCATCAAGATATGCAGGACACACTTCAGCTCCCGTTGTGTCACTGTCTAGAGGGAATTCACAAAAAGCCCAACTGTCAGTCAGACCCAGACGTGGATTCCACAGGCAGGCAGAGGCACAGAGTGGTAATGCAAGAAAATGCCCACTTTCTAAAAGTGGCATTTTCAAGCTGACAAACAAAGATTTATTTTTAAATTATGAGTTCAGAGACCCTAAACTCCACATCTCTTTCTGCTTCCAATGGGAAACTGCACTTAAAAGGTAAAGGCAGTCCCCATGTAAACGTATGGGAGAGATAGGCCTTGCAATAATGGAAAACAAATTTGGCAGTATTTCACTATTAGGACATGTAAAACACACCAGTACATGTCCTACCTTTTAAATACCCTGCACCCTGCCCATGGATTACCTAGGACCTACGTTAGGGGTGACTTACATGTAGTAAAAGGTAAGGTTTGGGCCTGCCTGTTAAGTGGGTACACTTGCCGGGTCGAATTGACAGTGCAAAACTGCACAAACAGAAAATGCAGTCTCAAATCTGAGACATGTTTACAGGGCTACTTGTGTGGTAGCACAATCAGTGCTGCAGACCCACTATTAGCATTTGATTTACAGGCCCCGGGCACCTGTAGTGCACTTTAGTAGGGGCTTACTAGTAAATCAAATATGCCAATCAGGGATAACCATTCATAATCACAATGTATACAGGGAGCACTTGCACTTTAGCACTGGTCAGCAGAGGTAAAGTGACCAGAGTATCAAAAACCAGCAAAAACAAAGTCCAGCACACAGTCAAAAAGAAAGGAAGCAGAGGCAAAAAGACATGGGAAACCACACCAAGGATGCCAGGTCTAACATCGAGGGGGTGCTTGTTTACTTTTTTCTGTGACTGCAAAGTGATGTGATAATCTTCATGGATACTGAGGGAGGAAAGAGTTTTTTTTTTCAAGCACACAACAACACATAAATGAGCTGTTTAAGTATTTCAGAATACATCAGAATTAGGAACTTAAAGCAAATTTTTTGTTATTTCTGCAGTGTTTTGGAAACAAATACTTTAATATGATCAAAACAAATCATTACACTAGGTGATGTAATTTCCAATCGTTTTCGTCTGTGCACTTTATAGTTTTATTAGTAAGACTGTATGTCTGTGCAAATGTAATGGTCATTTCGATTGAAACTGTTATGTCTGTAACGGCGGTGTGCTACCACACAAATACTTTACTCTGCACCACTGAGCACCACTGCACTCTGCACCACTCCACTCTATGTCACTTAACATTATGCTCTCTACTCCACCCTGTACCACTCCACTATATGCCAATGCACTCTTCTCTACTCAATAGCAATGCACTCTTTACCGCTGCAGTCTACACCCCCTCCCCCCCCCCCCCCCAGCCTAGGCCACACCAATCTACTCTACACCACTGCACTCTACACCACTTTACTCTGATATTACACTAGATGCTACTCTATGCAACTGCAATCTACCCTGCACCACTCCACTCTACTTCACACTACTCTGAAACAATCTACTCTATGACACTGCACTATATGCCAGTCTACTCCACTCTGTGCCACTCCACTCTACGCAAAATGCACTGTCACTGCTATCTACTCTGCATCACTGTACTTTATGCCACTGCTTTCTACGCCACTCTACACTATTGTGCTCTGACACTCTACTCTGCAACTCTGCGCTCTCCGCCACTGAACTATCCGCCACTCTACTCTGCACTACTCCACTCTATGCTACTTCACTCTACGGCACAATACACTACTCTGCACCACTCTAAGACATTACACTCTATCCCACTCGACTCTACTCTGCGTCACAGCCCTCTGCATCACTCAACTCTATGCCACTCCATTCTGGAACACTCTATGTCACTTCTCTATGCCATTGCACTCTACTCTGCACCGCTGCATTCCACTGTACACCACTCTTATCTACACCACTACATTCTATGATGCTGCATTGTACACTGCTGAACTCAATGCCACTGCACTCTACACCACTATACGCTACAGCACTCTACGCTAACACATCTACACTAGTCCACTCTACGTGACTCCATACTATGCCAGTCCAATTCATGACACTCTCTGGCACTCCACAACACTTTACTCCACTCTTCGCCATTTCACTCTATGACACTCCAGCCTACTCTCCCCTACGGCACTAACATTTAGCCATGCTGAACAGCATCCACGCTGGTGTACAACATGGCTAAGACACATTGGCAAAGCCAAAAACTCTTGCACAGGCAAGAGCTTTTGGCTTTGCCAAAGCTTGTTATGATGATGCTTCTCTTTTTTCTTTGTAATGTGTTTTACTACTCTGGACAGCTCGATTTGTATTGGTTTATACTATTTTCTAATGGTAAAAATTGTTTAAAACAAAAAAATAATGCATTTGAATATATACTAAAATTGTTTCATAGGAAAATCAACAATGCACTTAAGAGTTTGAGCTTTGTTTTTCAGTTTCATCACCATGTTGTTCTCCAATCCTGTGTATAAAAACATTGGATATTGTTGGTCAAAATGCCATTCATAGACATGATCAAAGCTAAGGGGGGGGAGGAGGGGGTTATTCGCTTCATTCACATTTTAGCCTTTTTATGATCACGGTGTCTGGTTTTTCAAATGGGTAGTGCCAGGTAGTCAACAATTGGAGGATTGTGTAATATGTTGGTGCCCCCTTTAAGCTTCTACAGTTCTTATACTTCACCACAGAACACAGGGTGGAGGATCCAATTTCAACAACTTGTCAGGGAGCTAAAGAAAATATAGCTTATGGGAACCACATGGCACATCTTAATGCTCAGGTTAACCGCTATGTTTCTCCTTGTATGCCTCACAACAGACATTTCCTAAAAATAATAATCTACTACAAACCGTATCATTTGTTGGAAGGCAAAATAAAACAGAGTTAATGACATCCACAATTCATCGCGAGAAAATTCAAGGTGAGGTTTTAGCAAAGGAGATGGGAAGGCAAGACAAGGAGGTGAATCTCAGGGTCATCCAAGGCAGAGGCATCGTTAGCCACATGACTCAGCAGGTACCACAGGCATGGCGTTTTCTTTACAGGCCTCTTCTGTCAGCTATTGGGCAGACAAAAGCTCATAATTAATGTTGTAAGAACAATGGGTTGATTGAAAAGGGAGAGAAAGCTGGAAGGTTGAAAAGAAGGAAATGTGAAAGTAACTATGGGATAAAGAAAGGTAGGAAGTGTGATGGGAACGATGGAGGAGTGGGTGAAAATATGGGTGAAGGGACAGGTGGATGCACAGATGGAAGGAGGGCAGAGTAAAGGGAAATCAGTATGAATGGACAGACGGAGGGTTTTACTGATGAATAGGTGTGTCAAAGGATGGGCTGTACAGATGGATGGACACATGCATAGAAGAATGTGTGGAGAGATGGATAGAATAGCCAGTGGATAGATGGAATGGAGAAAGACTGAATGACAGATGAAAGAATGAAGGGATGACATTATGTAAAGGTGAACTGGTGGATGAAAGGGTGAAAGGATGAATGAAGAGACACTTGGATGGAAGAGACAAGGAAGCTCTTCTAGGGAGGGTAGGGCTCACTTTCTTAGCTTGTTTGGTGCCATGAAAGCTCTGGTTGAAAATTAGGGATATTTTATTTTTCTGGACACATCTGTGATTTAAGGCTAGCGAGACTGTGGGCCTGCCCAAAAGTGTCAGTATTCTCAGAATGCTAGGTAATCTCCAGAGTGCTGAACAGTTTTATGCAGTATTTTAGATTCTTGTGGCATTAAGCTTCATGAACACCTTAAAGGCACAGTTATTCATTTGACCAGAACAAAATGCCTATGAAAATACATTTTTTCTAAACCCTTGCCCCTAGAAATGCATCTTGCAAGGACTGGCATAAGTGCTTTTCATCTTTCTGACACTCGACCATACTACTCAGTTTATTTTGCACTCTTGACCAATAATACTTTTTAACACAAGCATAATGATGCAATATTTGTTCTTCAAATTACAGTTGTGCTCTATAATTGAAAGCAACCCAGATTCGAGACTCGGGAAGCACTATTTTGGAGCAACTAGCCTTTTTTTTGTTTTGTTTTTTTAAATTTTCGGATGGGTACCCCCAAAAAATACATTATTGAGTATTAAAAAAAGGATTGGGCTCTCTGACAACAAGGTGATGGATGAAATGCTTAAATTATTCTCTGCCATTGGCAATTGCTTGGGCCACAATCCAGTGCATTGTTTTTTCACCCACTAAGCAACCCTAGACAAAGGCTCACTTTATGCAAATCAGTATCAACCCTGCTTCTAACGAGAACAGTACAGCCTGAATTGCGAGGCGAGGACCCCTCCAGAAGGGATCACAGCCATATAGTTATGTCTAAACTACTGTGGCATGGTATGCAAAATATTGAACTTGGATGCAGCCCTGGATAATTACCAGTGTGGTAACAAAGTTTCTTAACTTGACATGAGGGCTCTATTTTGTATGCTATTTGATTTCTCTATGTATGGACTACGTGCAGAGCTGCACCTTGCATGCGACGGCAGTTGCTCTTTTTGACCTTAAGACCTGCTTTACTCAGAATTTGTTTGCTCACGCTTTGCAGATGGTCTAGGCTGCTGCTTCCCCTATTCTGAGATATTTAGTCTGCATCCTGTTAGTCTTGCGTAAACGTGTTTGGGGATGGGTCCTGCACTTTTGTGGAAATAACTAAGCACGCACGCAGTACGAGGGGGGGGTGGAAATTACAGTATAAAGGTATAAAGGTGACCAGGAAAAAGGGTTGGGGGTTTCTACTGCTTTGCATGAGGAGACGAAGTGATCCTGTGCTTGTGACCCGCTGCAGGGAATAAATTGATGCAATTGAAGACCAACGCTGACTCTTTGTATTCTATTAAGCAAAGCTTGGTGCGCTCCCCTACTGGAAGAAATTTAGCCCTAACAAATGGAGGCACTTCTGCTGAGATCCTCATGGCAAGAAATTCGACAGACTAGAAGCCTGTGACAGACGGAGGAGACCGGAGACAGCGGATCGTGGGGGCCCCTTCCATAGGACGAGTTTCTTGCAGCTACCATCCGTCGCCAACATCCGTCCATCTGTAAAGAATTTCTTCCACTGAGAACCAGCAGGAGGATAGACGAAATTGCGTCTCAAGACTATGAAGACCCGGCCCCTGACTTGACCACGTCACCTAACTGCATTTAATTAGTGAGACTGTTCTATGTCACTTTGTACCTTTTGGAGTGTTTTGACGTCTTGAATACTTCGCTCTGAGATACTGTTGACCTAGGCATTTGGTTTGGTAAAGGACCTTCTCAGGTCCATAATCCGCTTTTGGGATAAGGATGAGTAAGCTCAAGAAATGCATTTCCAAGTGTTGTTGTTTTGGGACCTCCAGTCTGGATGATCAATACCCGTGCCAGATGAGGGAAGCCCGGCTTGGTTTGTGTTAAAGAAATATGTTGCGGGCCTGACCCTCTGGCACAAATACACAAGAAAAGGAGGGGAAAGGCAATGGCCATTAAATGACTCTTGGGATGATGAAAAACTGTATTACCTTGAACAAATGTTAAATAAACAAAGTACAGGGAGCTATGTAGGATAGTTATCGTACCTGGGAAAAAGAAGCAAGAAAGGTTAGAATGAAAGAAATGAGAAAACGAATGAAAGAACAAAACAATTCCCCAGCCCAAAAACTTGCTGATTATGCTAACCAACAGAGAACACAGAATATAGAGAAGGGCAGTGCCCAACAGTTGAAAGAAGTGGAACATTCAACAACGCTTGACCCATTGTTGCAACATTTCCTTGATAACCCCCCTCCACCTTACACCCCTATTATAAATCAGGCACCCCCAAATGTAAATGCCAATGCACAAGAGATACCTGGCCGCCAAAATGTGTCTGACGGTCCCCTCCCAGCCACCTCTAACATATAGCGTTACTTCAGCTCCTTCCCCACCTACTACCACTAGTACCCCCTCTTCCTCCACTGCCACCAATACCACCCATAGTGTCCTGTCTGGCACTGGGGGATGAACATTGTTGGGGGGGGGGGGGGGTGGAAGAGTACTTCGCGCTCAGTTCTATGTCATGAGAAAAATGACCCCGAAATAGAATTTCCAGTGCTCAAACTTAGTAAAGATGGTTTGACCTCCCTAATGTTGCAAAGGACTAGATGGATGAGAATAAAAAAGTACATGTAGCAGAAATACTACATCAGTGCAAAGATTACAATGATGTCCAACAAGGTATTATACTTCAAGATGTGTATAAAATATTGCGAGGTAGATGTGAGGAGGCAAACATTGACTTTCCTGCAAACATATAGGAAGATGAAAACAGTCTGTTTGGGACTGAGACTGGATTAGTAGAGAGGTGTAATGCCGTGGGACGATGCCTCACACATGCTCAGGCTGTAAAGGCACTATGTTGCCAACTCCCCATGTGCAAACTTCACCCTAGAGCTGATGCTACAGCTGACGGAGGTTTCATTTGTCAGTATGTACATACCCCTTGGCAACGTTCAGATCTCCTCAGTATTAGAAAAAGTCTTCCTGAACAAAACCCTACTTTGTTTTATGAGGAATTAGAATCCGCCAGCAGGATGGCCATTCTGACATAAAGATGTAGAGATGTTTTGAGATACATTACTCCTGCTCACTATTTGGCAACAAATAAAAAAGGTGAACGATGCTACTATATTTGGGGCTACTTGGGTGGAGTTAGAAAGGGATGGCGCCGAACGGCAGCCAGGCACCCTCCCCAGCGAACGTTTGCGCAACCTACCCCAGCGCATTATAACTCACCTCCAGGCCATAGTGCCTCGCACACATGTAGATTGGGACAAATTAGCCGCCTGCAAACAGAAGGTAGATGAGAAAGTGTCCGATTTTTTCACCAAATTTTAGGAAACATTCTGTTTCTTTAGTGGGCAGGATATTGATACACTGACAGGACAACGAATGTTTGCAGATAAAAAAAAAATCTAATTTACAGAAGGATGTCTGTAATGCTATTAAAACGACAGAGTAAGTAGCAAACAAAGAATCTGTCTGAATTGTTAGTTATAGCCACCTACAATGAAAATATGTCTAAAGCTAGAAAAGAACATACAGATAAAAAAAAAAAAATGAAGGACTTAAAAACAAAGGCGCTTATGGTGCAGGCATTTCCCCAGCAGTATCAAGGTAATAACATGGGACAGAGGGGAAGAGGACGTGGAAGAGGGGTTGGTCGGGGGCACCCAGTGGCCCTGGTGCAACAGGGACAGAGACCAATAGGGCCAAACGCTTGCGCCTACTGTAGAAAAGAAGGACTTTGGAAAGACACTTGTCCCGATTTACAGGGGACCACACAACAAGGTCAGAGAGGAAATGGACGGGAATACCAGACAGTGAATAGAGGGGGAGTTACCAGGCATGATTTTAAAGCACACGCTGAATTTCAACAGCCACGCCAAAATTACTTTGACAATTCCTACACTGTGGATGTTTATATTGACAATATGTCATAGGGGTGCCCAGGAGAGCGTGGCCATACCTGTTGATCAGCGAGGACCCTATGTACCTGTGAATGTAGAAAATAGGGATCATTCATTTCTGTTAGACACTGGCGCTACACCTACTTCGGCTATGCGCTACACTCTCCCTGGGGCGCCCCTCTCTGGGTCTACAAACATTTCACTTGGGTTCGCAGGAACCAGTACACAGCCCTATTTCCACGCCACTTGACATCACTGTAGGACCTTTTTCCGTCCCACACTCTTTAGTCCTAATTGAGGGGTGTCAGGAGAATTTGCTTGGTTTAGATCTCCTCAAGAAATTGCATGCTCACATATATTGTTCCCCAGACGGAGTATATGTTACCATAGCCAATCCCAAAACAGCACGCAACTTTTCAGTGTCATCCCTCCTAGATGCACATTCAGAGCTGCGTACCATAAACGTTTCCCTATGGGCTACAGACAAAAATTACATCTGCACTGTAAAAATGGACCTCCGTTACAATCCGGGTAAAGGATGGTGCTCCTCTACCTCGTATCCCCCAATATAAGCTAGCCCCAGAAGCAGAAGAAGGGCTGTTCCAAGTCATTCAACACATGCTGCGCCAGGGAATAGTAAAGGAAAGTTTTGGAAGCCCCTGCAATAGTCGTATACTCCCCGTGGTGAAGAAGACGGCACCTGATGCCCCACCTGAATATAGATTAGTTATTGATTTACGTGCCATTAATAAAATTGTAGTACCACAGTTCCCTTTTGTTCCCGATGTCACAACATTATTCAAAATGATTCCACCCACAGCCAAATACTTCAGTCATCGATCTGAAGAATGCCATCTTCAGCATTCCTTTTGATGAGGAAAGCCAATACTTGTTCTCGTTCACCCTAAGACACAAATGTTACAAGTTTTGCAAGGCTCCTCAAGGGTATACTGAGAGTCCGTCCATTTTCACACAGATTTTGAAAAATCAGTTAGATTCCCTTCAGCTCCATGAGGGCACAGTGCTATTGCAGTATATTGATGATATACTAGTGGCATGTGACACTCTTGACGAATGCAAAGACTCTATACTACAGGTTTTGACGCACTTGTCCACATTGGGTCACAAAGTATCCCTCTCCAAATTACAATTCTGTCAACAGGTCTCCTACTTAGGGCACCTCCTGTCGAAGGGGGATAGGTGACTTGATCCACAAAGAATTTCAGCCATTGGTGCCTTGCAGAGACCCCGTACACAGAAAGAGGTGAGAGCCTTTATAGGAATTACCTCATATTACAGACAATGGATACCAAATTTCTCACTGATAGCCAAACCATTAGTACCTCTCACTCTCAAGGATGTACATGTAGCCTCACAATGGGAGCAGGAATGCGAGCAGGCTTTTGAACAATTTAAAAGGGCTCTATGTAATGCACCAGTATTAGCCACCCCAGACTATCAGAAACAATTTACGCTTTTCGTACATGAAAATGAAGGATGCATGGTGAAAAGAACAGACAATGTGCGTACTTCTCATCCATGTTGGATCTGGTGGTCCGAGCATTGCCTCGATGCTTAAGGGCAGTAGCAGCTGCTGCGGCTGCTGCGGCTGCCGTCAACCAAAGTGAGGGGTATATATTGGGCCACCAATTGACAGTCATGGTACCACAGGCAGTAGATGTTTTATTATACAAAACAGACTAAACATCTGACCAATGCTAGATTGACTGGATATGAGTTGGCGCTATTTGCACCCCATATCACCATCAGAAGATGTAATGTCCTAAATTCAGCCACCATCTTGCCCCTCCCAGACACAGATCCCTCTGACGAACACATTCATGACTGTATTATCACCACTGAGGAAGAGAGGAAAGGGAGAGCTGACCTTACCGATCAACCACTGCAAGATTGGGAGGGGGAACTGTTTGTGGATGGGTCTTGTTTCAAATTGCCCAGTGGAATGGTTACTGCTGCATATGCCATCACTACACTAGACTGTAGTAGAGACTAAAAAAATCTCTCAAAACTCTGCACAAGCAGCAGAATTGATAGCTCTAATAAGAGCCTGCGAACTGAGCCAGGGGCTAAGAGTAAATGTCTACACAGATAGTCTATGTGCTTTCAGGGTGGCACACTCCTTTGGAAAATTGTGGAAAGAAAGAGGGTTCATGAAGTCGCATGAGACGAAGATACAACATGGGGACTTGATTGTGCAATTACTTGAATGCCCTGACGCTACCCAGTAAGACTGCTGTGATAAAATGTTCAGCCCACAAGAAAATAGAGAATGACGTGGGAAGAGACAATGCTTATGCTGATCAGATTGCGAAAGGAACAGCTCAGAGTGAGCAGAAACCCATGTATGTGGCAGGGACAGCTAGATGGATTCCAGAGGTAGGCATGATGGATCAGACAATAAACAGTGTAAAAGATATCCAGGGTGCAGCGACACCGGAGGAACTTGAGTAGTGGCATAGTACCGCCACCTTGGACAGAGAAAGGTGTTGGGTGGATAAAACAAGGAACAAAAGGTGGATGTTACCAGACGCCTATGTAAATGTTATTGTTACTTCAGCTCATGTACCAGCTCACATCAGTGCACAGGGTATAGTGGACACGCTAGACCAGGTCTGGTGTAACAAGAATATTCCTAAATGTGCACGATCACATGTGCAAAGATGCATAATATGACAGACATACAATGTAGGAAAAGGTGGCCTTGTCCCTAAGGGAAATTTTGCACCCCCAGACCTTCCGTTTGAAGTTCTACAGATGGATTTCGTGGCAATGGAACGAGTGAACATGAAAAGGTACATGCTGCTAGTGGTGTGCACTTTCAGCAGATCGGTGGAGGCTTATCTGCTGACCAATTGCTCCGCTGCCAATGCGGCCAAGGTACTGATGAAAGAGTACTTTTCTAGGCATGGCCTGTCTCGAACAATTTGGAGTGACAATGGCAGCCACTTCACCGGACAGGTGATGGATTTGGTCTGTAGGGGTTTGTAAATACAACAGAAATTTAATTGTGCCTATCATCCAAAAGCAACAGGCCTAGTGGAACGCTACAATGGTGTCTTAAAGAGCGAATTGGCAAAGATATGTGCTGAGACAAAATTTAAGTGGCCAGAAGCACTCCCCATAGCACTCTTGTCCATTATAAATATGCCACATTCTAGATCGAAGGAGTCGCCTTATGAAGGGATAATGGGACGACCAGACAATCTGTGGGGGCTGCCTAGGAAAAAGGTGTTCTCTGACATTGATTATCCATTATTCTTGGATTATTGTGTGTAACTCACTGAACAAGTGTGTTCTATTTACGGACAGGTCAAGGAGACACTACCCAGGAGGCACGAGGGGGGCGGCCATTCCTTGCGGCCAGGGGACTGGATATTCGCGAAAAACTTCCAGAAAAAAATCCAGCCTTGAGCCCAGGTGGAAGGGTCCGTTCCAGATCCTCCTAGTCACCCAAACAGCTGTGAAGTGTGAGGGTAAAAATAACTGGATTCACGCCTCACATGTGAAAAAGTGCCCTTTGCCCTATGATCAATGGGTGCTTAACAACGTGCCGGACTCTGAGACTGAACACATTCTCTACCAGACACCTTTTGGAGAAGGAGAAGTGGTTCTGAACGGGGCGATAAGGACTCTTGAGGAACACGCAAATAAGAGCACTTCTCCTCTTGAGTTGTTTGAACAAGAACTAATCGGACCTAGATATTGTCTGAGAAGGAAAATTCATGTGAATTATAAAGAGACTTAACAGAAGAAACAGTCCTAGAAAGGACTGCACCCCCTGCCGGTGGTGAAGACCCCCAACGACCGGACCTGTACATAAGCGGACCAGTGAGGCTTTCCAACAAAGG
The DNA here is from genome assembly GCF_031143425.1 of Pleurodeles waltl. Classification (NCBI taxonomy): domain Eukaryota; kingdom Metazoa; phylum Chordata; class Amphibia; order Caudata; family Salamandridae; genus Pleurodeles; species Pleurodeles waltl. The sequence goes on along the minus strand of NC_090444.1, from coordinate 904,932,157 downwards.
ACACTGGGGATTATTGTAAATAGTGCCTGATAGAGTAGATAGGGAAATGGATAGGTATAGCAATGTTATGGAGGAGAAGGGTGGGGCGAACAAGAGAAAAAGGGGTATTGTATTATTTACATTACTTTCTGTATGCTCCCTTGCATTAGTGGCGTTTTTCGCACTTGAGTGGCATGATCCCATGCATAAGAAACTACCCACAACTGCTTCCCCTCCCGAACATCACTTTATTACGTTAGCAACCCACAAGGAAGCCCATAGGGCGGATTATATGAATAACACTTTCATTAAAATGATGGGGGTAGTTGAGCAAATTTGTAATAAATCTGATTGCTACGTTTTTTGGGTTCCTTCCCCATTCTACTTGGAGTAGTATACCGTTTGGTACTCTTTCCTTTTCATTTAATGGTACATGCAGGATAAGTCAGTTCGTGGCAATAACAGCACTTCTTTTAAAAAGGTCCATAGCAAAAGAAACACCTGGGTATCTTGATTTCCTGTCAAAAATAAATAATACATGTGGAATAGACAGTGGGAGGAGGGGCTATGAACTGGAGAAAAGGGAATATGAAAGTTATAACAGCTCCTACACCACATCACAGATAAGGAAGGGACTATGAAGTAAAGTAATAGTGACCAGTGTGAAGGACCCCTCTCTTTCTCTCGCCAGGGACAGAAGTGGACTGGCCAGAGAAAATGTAGGACATCTATACATTTGAATGAGACAGGCCCTCATGAATTTGCGGCAACACCAGCTACAGTGTTTGTGTGTGGGAAGAACGCCTATATTCTCCTCCCACCAGAAGGGTCTGGTGCTTGCTATTTAGCCTTTCTTACACCCCCTGTATATACTGTGCCTCCTAGCTACCACAAAAACAATCACCTGCAGAAGAGAGAAGTTGACCAAACAGACACTACAGGTGAGGTAGCTACGGATTTCTTCCTAGCCCTGTTCTATCCAGCAGGAGCAGGCCTTGCAAGTAGAGACATTAGGAGACTCACCCATGTGGTTGAAGCTGTCATAAACGAGACTGCAGGAGCATTAATCAACATAACTGTTGAAATGCAAGCCAATAGATTGATGACTCTCCAACACAGGGTCACCTTAGACATAATACTGGCTGACCATTGTGGTGTATGCCTCAGAATTGGGTCTTCCTGCTGTGTATATATACACCGGATAATGCCCCTTCTGTCCACTTGAAAATAAATAAATTACATGAAATAGCTGAAGAAATACATCAAGATACCAGGACATGGACAGTGTCAGGATGGTTCTGGGGAATTCTTACTACTTGGGGCTGGAAAGTGTTGATAGGACTACTCATAGTTGCAGGGGTAGTGCTAGGATGTTGCCTTTGTATAAATTGTCTGCCAGTCATTTGTACCACATGTATGGGAGCTTATCGCCCACCCCCGGTTAATATACGTGCAACAAATGCTTTGCTTGCTCAAGAAGGAGTGTTTTACAACATGTGTAACATAGAAATTTAGATGAAAAATGTTCGCCTCATGGCAAAAAGGGTGGTTTGTGGAAACAGAAAGTTTCTTAACTTGACATGACGGCTCCATTTTGTATGCTATTTGATTTCTCTACATATGGACTACGTGCAGAGCTGCAGCTTGCATGCGATGGCAGTTGCTCTGTTTGACCTTAGGACCGGCTTTACTAGGAATTTGTTTGCTAATGCTTTGCAGATGGTCTAGGCTGCTGCTTCCCCTATTCTAAGATATTTCAGCTTAAAAATGTTATCCGTATCTTGTTAACTCAAGGCGCTTCAGTGAAGATATTGCCTATATACTGTCAGTTTGCAAATGTTTTCTGATAAGACGATATCTGTATCTTGTCAGTTGAAACCATTTCTGTGGAGATGTAATCTCCATTAGTCTTGCATGAACGTGTTTGGGGATGGGTCCTGCACATATATGGAAATAACTATGCACACATGCAGTGCGAGGGGGGTGGAAATTACAGTAAAAAGGTGACCAGGGAAAGGGGTTTGGGGGTTGCTACTGCTCTGCATGAGGAGACACATGTGCGGAGATGAATGCTGCCACAGGATATAAGCTGGCCCTAGCTGATGAGCCCCAACCAGGGCCAAACCGGTCTTGTGTTGCTTGTGCTCGGATTCTGTGAGCAGCTGACCTGGTAGTTTGAGCTGGACTCTTCCTATTGGAGGAGGATTAAGACTCATTTACATATGGTTGGGTCCAAACTGAGGTGGCATGGTGTTCAAAATAACAATGGACTGTGATGTAGCCCAAGTAATTACCAGTGGCTGAGGTTAATTCAAGCAATTCATCACTTACTTGTATACTTGAGTTCTCTGAGGCACCAACACTGAAAGTGTCTTAGTTACTTGGGTCGAAAGGTAAATTCACAAGCTTATAATTTGACATAACATATCCTTATTTAGGAGTAATCCGCAGCATGGTCTTGCCTGAAAAACTGGACTTGAACTTCAAACAGCTGCTCTTTTATAAAAGAAGAACATTATAAATACATCATCCAAAACTTCCACACAAACAAATTCAGGTGCAAAGTGGAATGTGTGCCCAAATTTTAATATTTCTCCAAATATGCCACTTACAGGATTATTAACTTTCTTGTGAAAATGAAGCACTCTCAATGAGAATTTAAATATATAACGGAAGGGGAAGAAAGTGTGAGCTATGGGTAACAACAGACTAATTTGCATACCAAAACAAATGGCTGCACATCAGAAAATACGTTACCATATTTTCTTTCAGCAGCAAATATATTATCTACAATTAATGCTTACAATTGCTAATTTTAATTGTGTGCACCACCTGAACAAACTGGTTGAAGAGAGAATGACAAATATATTACAGTCACCTAGGGCAATATAGACGAACGTTTGGAATTGCGATTTCCTAATTGTGAAGCCATGCAAATCATAATTAGGAAATTGCAACGCCAAATGTACGAAACTCTATTGAGTATCTTTTGCAAATCCCAGTGGATCGCAAATAGACCTACCTCATTAATATTAATGAGGTCGGTCGCAATTTGCGACTCACTGGGAAGCACAAAAATCACAGGGATGGCGGCCTGCTGGAGTCAGCAGACCACCATGTCTGTGACTGCTTTTAAATAATGCATTTAAAAAAAAAAAAAAATTTAAAGCAACCTATTTTCCTTAAGGGAAAACGGGATGCATTTAAAAAGCAACACATTAAACGTTTTTGCATGCAGTCTCAAAGGGGAAGAGGTCCCTTGGGGATCCCTTCCCTTTTGTGAATGGGTTACCACCAATTTGAAATTTTTTTTTGCATCCGCATTCACGTTCACAAAACAATCATACATACACCACTGTGAGTCGCTATTAGGAAGAGACACCTTTGGCACACCTCTTCCTAATAGTGAGTTGCAAACCCATTTTGCGATTCGGTAAATAGATTACCGAATCGCAAAATGGGCTTTGTGCATTGAAAAATGCTTTTATTTGGTCGAAAATGCCCAGATTCTGTGAATTGGGCCGTTTGTGACCAAGAAAAAGCGACATACATCTGGCCACTAGTGTCCCTCGCAACCCTTATGGTGCAGCTACTATTTGTATTGAACCACTAACTTGCTGGGGTTATTTTTTTGTCTTTTTCTTACACTAACACTACACGGCTTTCAAACCACCACACCATCTCAAACTTAACACATTTCAAATTGTACGGCTACTGGGGCAATTCAAAGTTCAAATCTAAGTCTAGGTCAAAGTCTTTTGTTCCTGTAACAGTGTGACTTAAATAAATGTATCTTTCTGATTTCAGGACACTTTTTGGCATAATTTAGATCAGTCTCCCATCTCGGTTTTGTGATGTATTCCAATTTGTGATGCATTAAAGCACTGTTCTCAAACAAGAAATTGCACGGTTTTTAAGGCATATTATAAGGCTACATTCCTTCACACTCAATCTCATTCAAAGCACAACAGCAACACAAAAAACAAGCACTGGCAAAGCAATAGGTCTCGCCTTTGGGACCTACTAGCTTTGCCGCTGGTTTTCGCAATGCTACACATCATCCCAAATGCTGTGCAGCAGGATTTTAGAATCAGGAAAACAAAAAAAAACAAAAAAAAAATAAAAATAAAATAATAAAACCTTTTAACGCATAGATCTGCGGTATTTTATAGGCACGCGTATCACGAATGTGCCCACCTACAAAATAACGCAAGCACTTATTATTTTTTTTAAAATATATGATCAGAGTTTGATCTGTAACTAGAATGGAAAAAAATGCCCACAGGAAAGCAAAACAGGGTAATCAAGGAGGCAGAAAAGAAAAACAGGGGACATGCCCGGCACCAAAAAACACAAGCAAATGACACAGTAATGAGCCCATGTTGCAGGGGTGGGTCAAACTTGCGATAAGGAAGTAGAGCCCACACAATCCATGAAAAAAAGACGCAAGTAAATGAGTATGGCAATAAATCCAACCAATAGTAGGCAGTGGGGTGGCTCTAAGACACTATAAGCAAACAGAATGCCTTGCAACAGACATTGCATGCCTTAGGCCACGACTAGAAATGAGTCAGTCATCATGTAATATGTACATAATAATAACAGAGAATCTGGTTAACACTTTATAGGTAATAAAGTGAAAAGGCGGTAAAAGACTACAGAGGGTGGGATGGGAGTTCATGCAAACAATGAGCAGATGCAATAGGTGGTGCCCTGCCATATTAATGCTGCCTGGTCTGACCTACTAAGAACAGACAATAAAGGTAGTGTCAGAGGTTTCAGGGCCAGTGAGTGATAAATATGTACCCTACACGAACAGGATGAAGCATCCTCATGGTCTGCAAGGCAGATCTAGCATGCAATATAACTTATTAGTAGAACGACAACTAAAGCACAATATAGAAGGAGGTGCAGAAACAAATGTTTATGAATCCTTATGGAAAAATGTAAAATGGCATCTTGCAGCAGAGAAGCATTCTAGCGGTGAAAGCAGAGAGAACACATTCCTCTTCCAAGGAGCTGGGTACTTGCTAACCAACTCCCCCCTTGTCATTATCTACCAGTTTCTATCTACTACCTCTGTACAACCCCGTTCCTGCCCCCCCCACACCTTCCCTTACTCCTTCAACTCTAACTGCTTCTTGGAGGGTTTGGGAAGTTCTGAAAAGAGCAGGACCAAGCTGCACATAGATATGCATCGCAGGTGATCAGACAAGGAGCAGACTGGCAAGATCAGACATTATGCACAATCAAGCTTCACTCCCTGCTTCTTGCAGATTAGCTATACCCTCCTAATCCAGAGCTTCACATAAACTTCACATAAAAATAATAAAATCCAAGGTCTACCACAGCCCCTCGAGACAAAGTACCACCAGCTTTACTCCAGCTAACTAGAGGTTTAAGCCCGACCACCTCCACTGCAAGTCCGTCTCAAACGCATACCACCACTTTAACCATCAACCGATGTAAGTGACATTGCGAGTCCCTCAGTCAATTTCTTCCATATCCACTTATGTGCATAATCAGCAGTTTTGTTTTCAATGCCATTATTCGTGGTATGTTATATCAATTATTAGTCAAGTACTAGTACTGGAAAAAATAAGGAATATCACTTCTGAAATTGCAATAAAACTTGCAGTAGAGGTTTATTTTTATGCGGCCATGATATTTGGTAAGACTTACAGGAGTAACAATATTAGGTCTGTAAACATACTTTTTGTATTTCCTATACTGGAGTTCCACTACGCCGGCCAAGCAAGGATGGTTTATGCTGAGGTCTAGTGCAGCATTTGGAGTACCAGCAACCAGTTTCTAGCTGGAAGCACTGGGCCTATAATAACCACTACCCAATCACCACTCAATGCACTCCATCGCACATTATGGTTTAAGCTTTCAAAGCGTTAGTATTCTTTAAAAGCGAAATATTTTACACAAGGACACATTGCATTCAGTCTTTTCGAGAATCGTACAAGGATTAGTGCATGAAATGTGTACCATTTTAAGAATGCATTACATATGAAGCTTTGGAGTGTGGTAATACTGTTAATTAAATACGTGTGAACGCAAACGTACGTGTGTACTGGAACCGTTACTGTCTAGTTCCTTTGGGAAAATGGGCAGTGCAATTCTCCCTCGTTACAAACGCAGCTGCTCTTAAACTATATAACGTGCTAAAAAGTAGAAAACTAATTTTGCTTTACAAGGAGGCAGCAATCCACAACGGTTAGATGAGTGACACACTAAGCTGGAAAATTGCTTATACCACATTAAAGGAACAGTCTTTTACAATCGCACGCCAAGAAACAAACATAAAAAACTGCACACCAGAAAAAGACTCTTGCCCAGAACTGAAACTATGCTTTCATACAAGCACCCATTCTTTCAGAACCAGTCATGCCCTAATCGCCCAACGTTAAAAGCGCTTTCCAGTCACGTCACCAAAAACGCATTCCACTCAAAGCTGACATGCAGATGCAGGGATTCGTGCCACTATGCAGACAATAGACAACTCTAAAACGAGGGGATCGGATTCGCCTATATGTATACCACATGAATTTAGATTTTCACCTTGACAAAAACAACCGAAAGCCCATTTTCACACAAAAGTATTTAAGGTAGTGCTGCAAAAAGTCTATTCAGCTGTCTTGCAGTAGCTGAATTCCGGATGTGTGCCTTCTAGCAGGTTTGATTTTATGAGCACTGGCATTCAGTATCCATATTCTTATGTCGAGGAAGTAACAGTTGCCCGTGAAACCTTAGTAATTCGAAAAAACTTCGCAACAGTACCAGACAATCAATCGCTACGAACATTTTTCAGAGTTGGATGAAAAAAAAAAGAATCACTAGTAAATCTCCCTCACACTGGACAACCAGAACGTAGCCTATATTGATTCCAATATCCAGTCGCTGTTGGAGGTGGAGGGCACCGGCAGCGAAAGATTCATGTGCATACTGTCATTTCCTTCACTGATGGGTGTGCCCTGGTCCTGGAAGTACTCTTCCTCTTCATCAAAGTATCCATTTTCCAGCGCATATGAACAGTCGGCATTTGTCGCAGCCTGACATGCACCTTTGTATTCTTGAATGGACTCGTATAGAGAATACAGCTGACAAAGCAAAGACATATCCAGCTGTCGGAGGCCAACCTGGAACAAAAGAAAACCGGAAGAATTAAAACTGGAATTAAACTGTGTGTACAGTTTAACAATTATTTCTGAGCTAGGAAAAAAACACAAACCCAGCCCTAAACGTTTGTTTTTGCTCATTCCACCTTCTCCTCGGCCACTTACACACCTAATCTGTCACTTGGTGCCAACATCCAAATGAAATCCAGGTGCTTTAATCATGAATGAGACACGGGGTACTCAAAGAGTACTTCTGTCTCATACAAGTGCAGTATAGGAGAGATATCTTATAAGAACTGTGCAGCACAAATCAGTCAGGGCCCCTAGACAAGGGCGATCCATCCACCACCAGAGGGGTAGTCCCACTCCATTATGGCACCAAAGGAACATTTGGTCTTTCACCACTATCAACAAACATTTGCTAACACAAATAGCAAATGCCACAGGAAGATATTCCAGGCTAGCATGGTTATTTTGCAAGAAACAAAGGACTGACAGGAACAATCCCATGACTGGAAGATTGAAGGTGTGGAACACCTTTAGTCAAACAATCTGAAGATAATCTGCATACGCTAAAACTTATTAAACACGAATACAATTATAAAACAAAAAAGAAAGAACTTTCTTTAATCTATGGATTTTCTTGTCAAGTACACTCCTTCACTGATCATGTGTCATGGAACTGACAACAGATAACTAATCATAGGCACAGTTTGCGTAAGCCATGAAAGAGAATGCCAGCTGTTCACAGCAACACAAAGACCTTTATAACAAAATACAATTTAAAGCCCTGCAGATAAAGTGGCACAGAGAAGAAAAGGCATTGTCTTGAGAGGAACTGATTAAACCAAAAATTGTATAGCTTGGTATAAATCGGTATAATAAGACTGGTCTGGATTGGATTCAGTAACAACGGGAGGACAATAGTGCTTGGTGATCCAGTTTTTAATGACAAGTTAATGAAGTAGCATCCATTGAGCTCAGCAATGGCACTGCCTGATGGATCAAAGAAGCAGGAAAGTGGCCAATCTCGTAAGAGGTTGAGCTCATACTAGCTGATAGTTGTAGGGATTTTAGGAGTCTGATCATATACTATCTTGATATCCTGACTAAAACCATAACCCTATCCACACCGAATACGTTTTTTTTAAATTCACAAGAGCTCTGTGAAACAAAGTACTGTATGTGGCTGAGTAGATGGATATTACTTTGGGCACATACACACTATCTCCACTCAGTAGCAAAGGCTGGCAATATAGATGCATCCTGTATTTAAGTGCAAAGCTGAGGCTGGAGGTAGTTACACAAAGCAACACAAACTACTGGTTAGGTTCAGAAATTTGGAGATTTGCAGAAATAGCAATGCAACGCTAAACCCAATCTATCGTGCATCATTAATATTTAAAGAGACAATTGATCTGTTTAAGTAACTACTGAATGTAATGTTTTTAACATTTTAAACTTTGTAAGAGGGAGAGAGTTTCAAAAGGTAAAGCCTGCCCTTACCAGAGTTTCACTGTAAGGTGACCAACTATCTACTAGCTCTAATTAAAAATCAAATCTTTACCAAAACCAACCCTTTCGTGCTATTGCCTGGCTTTCAAATTGACGATGCAGCATCAAAAAAGAACCACCGTAATAAAGGAAATGCAATACTTGTAGCTCTTCTGGGGTCCTTCACTGCATCTCTAAAGCCATTCTTCAAGCCGCTTGCAGTTTTGTTACAACAGAGAGAGAAAAACAGCTCGGTACTCTTGGGAAGCTGTGTATAAATGTAGTAACTTCAGTGAATTGGAATAATTCTAGTAAGGTTCCAACCCGTGCAGTAAACTCCAAACAAAACACATTTTTGTATAATGAGTTTAGGATAAGGAATATACTATTTGTACAATCGATTTGAATTTAAGTAGTAGGTCTTCCATATGAAGGTGCAGGGTAGGCGATTAGTAAAATATGCAACAAGTGGGCAGCTAAACAATGGAAAAGGAAACAAAAAAAAACTAAAAATATTCGATGCATCAACAGTTCTCTTTATATGCAAGGGCACACAATATGATTCAGGCTTTTTGTTAGCACAATACATGCTTAGCCAATAAATTAAACATATCAACATATCATATCATAACATATCAACGTTCAACCCAGTAAATTAAAAAGGTTCCTTCAAACCTTGGGGATCACAACCCTATTGAGGTAGAACCAGCCAACCACAGACAGCTTAAGATGGATATGGAGACTGCAGGATCCTGCAATGTTTTTTCAATAGAGTGGTTAGCGGAAACATGGATTTGATAATGGCATGCCTAAAAGAAGAGGATACAGAGCAAAAAGTAGTTGGTGCTTTCAGTGAGCTCTGTATAAAGATAAGGAACTAACTACTTAAACAATTCTGTCCAACTGATTCCAGGCCTAGGTGGCTTAACCTTGTGTTCTCCGGCCAACAGACAATTGAGTAAGGCCGTTAAGGCAAAACCTAGGGACCCTTCGGAGGTACAATATTTACGCCGACAATACAAGGAAGTCACTCCCAGGAGGAGGAGGAGTCATACTAGCCCCAAAATGGAATTCTTTATTTTTGGCAGCAATCAAAAAGGACAGTAAAACTTTTTGGTCTGCGGTTTCAGATAGGAGGTGTTTCAAACAAATAGGGACTCCGATTCGTTGTCATATTTCTAGTGAGACATAGGAGGCACATTTTGCAAAGATTTATGCTGTCTCAACAGTTCAGACCGACCTTACTATGGCCCTGAATTGTGCAGGTAACATTGAGTGAGGTAGAAGATACCATAAGCCAGTGCTACTGGCAAGGCTCCTGCTCCAATGGTGTGCCAATCGATCTTATAAAGTCTAGCCGTGATTTTTGGGCCCCATTATTAACAAACTTTGAAAATAATTTTGCCCATTGTTCTCTATCTAGCTCATGGACAACTTCCATTATAGTACCCATCTTTAAAAAAAGCAAACACTCACAGCCAGGATGCTATAGGCCTATTTCATTAATTGATACAACAGTAACGATCATAGGAAGGGTGCTGTATAACAGAATTAAAGAAAGATTAGAGGAGGCGTCTATTTTGTATCACTGTCAGTATGGGTTTATGAAACAGGATCAGACAGTTGAGTAATGTTTGAACCTGAAACTGGTTACTGAAAAATACACTGCGGCTAAACAATCTCCTGTATATTTGGCCTTTAGGGACTTCACGTCAGCGTTCGATTGTGACAACCAATCAAAATTATGGGCAAATCTCCAACTACGGAATGGACGAAGCACTGGTGCACTCTTTAGCTTAACCCCACCGGGATATGAAGGCAAGACTTACGATTAGCACCTATGGGGACATCTCTGGTGACGTAGGAGTTTTTTGGGGAGTGAGACAAAGGTGTATTTTAGCTCCACTTTTAGGTATTTTGTATATTAATAAGCTTCCCCCCTTCTTTTTTAAATTTTAATTTCCATTACCCAAGATGTCCACAAGGTTAATGGCTTATCCCGCCTACTCTCCTGAATGAGGATGACGAAGTGCTGATGGCACGCACACCAAAAGCCCTGCGCCTCTTAGTACATGCTTTAGTAGATTTTATGGGTGCACTGGATTTGCAAACCAACCTCCCCAAATCCTAAATCATGGCATACTGTACTAAAAACCACCAGTTGACCTTTTTTGCTATTGGTAATATCTTAAAATGCACTAGCACTTTCTCGTATCTGGAGCTGACCTTTGCAACACTGCAACTTTGGATCAGGGGCTTCACACAGTGCTCAGTGTAGGATTAAATTGACCAGGGCTATTGGCACACTATTTAATCTACCGCAGCAGTCCCGTTTGGGGTGGGGGAAGTGGTGCCCTTATGCCACTGTTAGAAATATATAAAACACAGTGTATTCGGATAGCAACCTACGGTTCAATAGTGTTCAGACTAAAGAAAAAAGGTTTTGCAGAAAAGTTCTCAAGGCCCCAATTGCATCCCGTCATGTAATTTGCCATACAGAATTGGGCATCCACTATATAGAAGATTATATTAAATTGTGCCCTACATTACTATGGTTAGAAATCTGGAAGGATAAATCAGACGATTCTCACTAGAGATAATATTAGGGACGGCCTCAAGTGTGACAAGAGCCTTGCGGTCCCAAGCTTAGCAGGTGTGGAATCAAGTTTTGGAAGGATTGACCTTCAGCATGTTTTTACTGATCCCGATACTAACAGCCAGCAAAAAAATATGTAAAGCAATCCCTATTTAAGCATGCTTACACTGAAAGAATGGCCGTAGAGTGGAAGAAGAAGAGTGTGGAAGCTTATTTGCACATAACAACACACAGTCCATCTGCAAGTTATATTAGAGCGCCAGGCTGCTGAGAATGCAGCCAACTGTTGCACCACAGGGCTGGCACAATGAAATACCTGCTTTATTTTCAGGTGGGATTTCAACCTAGCCCTGCTGCCCTGCCCTTGTGATGGGAGATTATATACAGTGCTGCTTTCATTTGTTAAGATGCTGTCAGACAGGACATTTAATTAGGTGTAAACTAATCTAAGTACAACCCCACCACACTTCGTTCTCAGTCTAGCAAGAAGTCCAAGGAATATAAGGGAGGTAATCTGTCAGAGATAAAAAAAAGTGCAAAAAGTAAATATGTGTAAAGCTCTGTATCTGGCTGTATTCAACCTTCCTGGATGGGCGATTCAAGGGAGGACCAAGAGCCAAGACACTACCTATAAACCTCCCTCTGATTATGAATATGCTGGCTTATCCTCATTACGACCTCCCATCAAATAGATGGCACTGCGCAGAAAGAATATCAGCAACCTCCTGCTAAACAGGTCACACATTTTTTTAAAGGCAGCCCAGTCTCCATTCCTCCTCAACTGTGTCTAGAGCTACACCCTCCAGCTCAGAAATGCACGCTATAGAATTCCATTATCTAGGGAAGCTGTATCATAACCTTCATATTGAGTCATATTAAAAACAGGGGCAATCTGTAATGGATCCCACTCGGTACAGCACACACAAAAAAATGGAGTCCTGCTGCCTGGCACCATACACACTAGACATAACACATTGGGATGTCAGCGCAGGGTCTTGGTATGGCGCACAAACATAATCGTATACATCTCGTATTCTGGCTTGGAACAGGTAAAAAGGCATGTCCAAACACTATGGATTCAAAAACAGTATGTTGCCACCACCGCTCACTGTACATGTTCCAGAGGTGGTCTTGTGTCACTTAGAGAGGCTTTTGGAGAGCACGTCCCTTTAAAATCAGAGTCAGATTTCGAACCTTACCACCAATTTCAGGCTAGATTCAGTGCCCATGAGGAATTGCATGCATGCTGGGCGAAAAGGAACAGGATATCGGATACACGTGCAGGTTGACTCTGAGCAGGGAAACGTGTAGGTTTATCATGCAGTAAATGTTTCCTTTCTAGCAGTGGGGTAACAAAAACACACACACCACACACACACACACACACACGATATAGGGGTAAATTACTCATATCAGAAAAAACACGGAAAGCAACAGAAGTAGATGCTGGTCTACTCTGCTCACTAAGTAAAATGGAACTCTTGAGAAAACCGGAGCTGGTAGAGGCTCATATACATGTATGGATAGCCAGGAGCTGCAGAGCATAAAGCACTAATCTGAGCAAAGTCTCTGGATTTAGAGCCAGTTTCCAGTTCCAGGACTAGGTGGAATGGTGATCAGAAAGGTGAGAATCGGAAAGACAGGCTATAAATAAGGAGTCAGTAAGGAAGCCTGTGGCAGGACACATTTTACAATATGACCACTTCGGAACATGCACATAAGATGATGAAAAAAAAGGTTATCCTACAAAGACGTGTAACATCTTTGTAAGCTGCATGCATTCATAGATTTTTTTTTGTAAACTTATGTTTTTAAGCTTACAAATTTGGCATTCCAATGACCTTGATGAGCGCCACCTTCTTAGCAATGGCCACACACTTCCAGTTATATGCTCTGCTACGGCAGGAAATCTTCTCTGTAGTTTGACACCATCAAGATGAAGACTTTTGAAAGTGTATTCTGGGCACCAAAACTCCAATGAGAAAGCTTCACGCCAATTTAACACACATAACTGAAACCTACACGTTCTATCTGACTAGTGCATTAGTAATATTATGATTAACATTATCTATTGGCAAAGGAATTCTGGTTAAATGGAGCCCCTGGCGTTAACTTCTGTTTACACTTATGACAAATCCAAGGTAAGAACTGTTAAATCTGCACACATCTCAAGATCTGGGCTGCTTCATCTGTAATACAGCAACCCCGCAAACAAGGAAGGCATATTGGCTCAGACACCCAGCTAAATAATTTATATATTCATTAACACAATTCTCCCGACTTTCCAAAGGTAGTTTGGTCAAGCAGTTAAGACTTACTTCAGGAGGTGAAAAAGGTCAGCAATGGCATGGCACGTAAATCGGCCAACAGAAAAAAAAGATGATTAATTGTCCAACCATGATTATTTGTTATATAAGTAACGGGATATAAATCTGGATTGGGCAGGGCATGTAAAAACAAAACCCACATTGAAACAAAAAGCCCTAACCTCTTCTGACTGACAATCCAACACACGTAGAATAAAACTATGAAATTAAAAACTAAGCCAAGAAAAGCAATGTCAATAGCTGTTCAGTTTTCTCCTTGGATAACAGACCTATAATGTTTCACCTAATCAAGGCTTACAAAGTACCCAAGGTGTGGGGATAGGTTTGATCTGTGTCCAAGATTGAAAGGTATACTTTGCAGTTAGAATCCACGAGTGTAATAAGCTTTAGCTTCCTTCATTTAGGAAGTTCTTGGACGAGGAAAAGATGTGGAGGGGTCACTAAATCACCATGGCTCTGCCGACACAAACATGCTAATTAGAAATTATTAATGAATGTTTACGTGTTTTGATTAATGAAAAGTTCGTAGAGAAATTAATTGTAGAGAAAATAAAGTGCACGTTTGAAATTGTGGCCATGGGGAGTGGCACCCACATATACGAAGTTGTACTAAAATAACTAAAAATGTGTGAAATAATGAAAATGTCTAGGAATAATGTAGTAATATGTCATATTAAGATGTATAACCTATGTTAATTTGTAGAATTAACTTAGCTGCGGTTACGGCCTAGTCCTTTCCAGGCCTCACACAAGAAACTGAATTTCTAACACACTGTAGAGAAGCTGATGTCTTAACCGGACCCTGAACCACCCGATGATAAAGTTGCTTAGCTAGAATTTTCTGCACTGTACCGACAGACAGGAGATGATGAAGTCAAATTGATACATTTATGTGTAGAGTAGACTAAATGAACTTTCCCAGGACTTGAACAATGAGAGCACTGACTGAAGAGGAACAGGCAACATTTTTGATACTGGAAGAGCCGGATGATGAGGACATCGTACAGTGGACCAATCCGTGTACTGTGAAAGATGAAAAATCAGAACTCATAGATTTGAAAAATTAATATTATAGGTTAGAGTCATATCTGCTGACTCACTGACCAATTGGGAATAAGGGGGATGGACTGGGAGACCCTAATAAAAAGTCATGACAAGGGGCTAAAATCTCAGATGCGAGGGGAGAATTGCGGACATCAGGAGACGTGGTTCGAGATTCTGTCGTTGGGCTCATACTCTTGAGAGCCTGATGCATTGCTGATTAATGGATGACCTGAAGATGAAGACTGACTTTGCTGCTGATTCACTCCATGGATAGGTAGCTACGACAAAGTGACTGATTAACTTGTGCCTTTTCTTCTAGGTACCAAGTGTGCTGTTTTATAGTTTTCCATCTAGCTAGATGGTTTTCCAAATTCACGTTTTTCCAAATTGTTTTAGCATGAAGCCCCACATGCCAATGCTAACCTGGGTTAGGTAGGTTTCCTATGGGTGACGTTTGACAGTGACAAATGATTGACGGACTGTTATGCTGAACTCCGCAATTAATGCCATTGCATTCACCTCTATTGGCTTATGTTGACGCATTCAAGCAGATGTTTCCTCAAGTTCTGATTAGTTTATGATATTGATGATGACTAATGAACTAATTCTGCGTGGAATTAAGTAAAGTTTGATTTAACTTGATGACTTACTATTGTGACTAATAGGGAAAATAAAATTTGTTAAACGCTTTAACAAGTTGTGGTTATTTATGAATTGATGGTTTTAGTTGTATTGATTTTAAATGTTATTAATTGGTTATGCTGATTATTGATGCCATTAGTCACTACATAATTAGGATATTCCATGCGATCCAAAAGGTTAAATCGGCCTATACGCGTCCCCTTGTAAGTTTACTTACTGAGGACCAGGTGCGCTAACAGCTCCCAATTGTCTGTGTGGTACCCATGGGGGAAAACTGGCCCTGCCCCCGCAAATCCGTATTAGAATACAATTAGACATGCAAATCACAGTATTTCAAGATCTTTGAAAACAGAATGGAGGCTCCAAAGGTACAGCGTTCAAGTTGGCCAACATTAACACATCTCAGGTCAATCTAAAAACGAGAAATACCCCAAAATTTCCGATGAGCTCTAGAAGTGTTATTGAAGGTTCTCACAAAGTCAACTGGGTTTAGTGGCCTTAAGGCCAAGTCTGTTCACTATAGCTTGGGGATACCAGGTGGACATTACCAGCCAATATGACGACGAAAGAGGAGAAGGCTCTGTCATTCCTATAGACTAAGGTTCTGGCAAGCCAGAAAATGGGAGGACAAGCAACACTTGCGTTTTTTTATTACTACATTCAGCAAAGGGTACAGAACAGCAAACTATGCACATTAATCTTTCTCTAGGCATGCTTGAGGCTTTTGACTCCTGAATACAGCCATGTCCCTTAGGTATCCTCCCAACACTTCCATGCTTTTTTTCCTTATTCACACAGTTTATTGAAGTTAGTCAGTTAGGTAAATATAAACAATGTAAAAATATATGAAATAACTTCTTCTCCACCCTCTCTTCGCCCAAGCAGTAAATAGACAGCAGCTACAACAATGGACGCATAGGATGCAACTGCCTAGCAGTGGGGAGTTAACTCCCTCTCCATCTCTTAAAAAAAAAAAAAAAGAGACACCAAGATACCCCCCAAACCAGGTCCACTGGCATTATGCAGCAGGGAAGGAACACATTATGCAGCAAATTTCATTAAATTATGCAGTAAGAAAAGGCAACATATGTGACCTAATGTGACATATTTTGTGATATTGTTGCATCATAATTGACACTTTTTTCACATGTTAACAGTCTGGACAAAGGTTTCACCTTATTAGTGCCCATTTAAAATCCAAATACAGTAAAAAGCAACTGAAAGAGGACAACCTTTGCATAGATATTCCTCGGTGTTGCCCTATGGATCACCACAATTTTAGAAACGTTTAGTCCATTTAAGCTGGAAACTTTTTTAGTTAAAATGTGCAGATTATGCAGCATTTGATGCATTATGTGGTGAATGATGCAAACAGATAATTATGTGGAAACCACCACAGCATCTCACAAGTAAGTTTAGGCACTCATTAACATCATACATTCACCATGTCACTTATCCCTGCCCTCATTCATCCACCCACTGACTTATTCTTGTATTAACCTTCCATTGATCAACAACAAAAACCTCACCTGCAGGCAAACTCAATATAATGTGCAGCATAAATTAAAAGAAGAAAACTTTTAAAAAATTTACTATGCCTAAACCTGGAAAGCATATACTTTCAATTCAAAATAAGTGTACAATCTAACACAGCTTTGGGTGGCCATCTTTGATGGTTTTGTGCACAGTGTGTCGTTGTACCAATTCATGATTTCCAACATGTTGGGGGCCAGCTTGCAAAATAAAACAATGACATTCTATGGATGATGCCATTCCAAAATGGCCACCTGGGATGGCGCAACTGCAGATGAAATGACCAGCAAGCAAGCAGCCCAGTAACGCCATCTGGGGGAGTGGCCGGCACTTTTAAGGTACAAGAAATAACAATAACAAGCATTTGCAATACAACGGGTCTCGCGTTTGCTCATGTTAGAGCTGATCGCGTTGTAAACTCCTAACCCGACTTTTAATCTATCGGCAGAAGTGCTTTTATGTACGTAACCCGAAAAATAATTAACTGCCAAGCGAAACCGCGCTAGGAAAATAGAGAAAAAGTAGTCCACGATCTGACAGAAAACAGCGAGCCTCGCATGTTTTCTGTACTTGGTCGCTGCGCTCAAGGAGGGCTAACCACAGGAAAAGGCATGACGTGTGCATGCCTTCCATTAATGAAAGCAAGCAGATTTTACTAGGCAAGCCCACGAACCAATGAAACACACTTACATGACGTCGACAGGGCTCCGAGCCCTTTTCTAGTAACTAAAGCGTCTTGCTGCGATACGCATGCGCGAGCGCATGCAACGCAGGCTCGACCCTAAAAAGAAGAAACAATGTCTTTAATTTTGTGATTTGAACTTGCTGGCGATTCAGAGCTTGTTTGCATCTCTTGAAAAAGAAGCTGAATTACTGCCCTCATCGGAAACAATGAAGGCTGGCCTGTTTGTCCCAGATAAAGATGGCAGTCCCGACTTAGTCGTCTCCCTCCACTTTCACTCACACTTGCTTGTTTGGATAACAGGTATCAGAGCCCATGCTATCTTTTGTGCAGTCTAGTTTCACATTTTATTGATGCATCCCGACTTTCAGGCAACAGCTCAAACCTTGTAGAGGGCATTGGTATTAAGATAGTTCTGACAACCCTGACAGGGAAAACTTCCCATCTGCACTCCAGAGGACAGAATACCTTACTGACAATCCTCTGTTTCGCTCTGACAGTTCATTTGTGGAATTAATATGGATTGGTCTGTGAAAAGAGTTTGTGAGCAAGTAATCACTTCTTTTACGCTGCTTCCTCAACAAATATACAGTCTGCCACAGAGTGATATTTGACATTTCTCTATATTTGGTGTGGGAGAGCAGAGAATTTAAAAATTGAATCTACTATTTTCATTCTCTGCAACTCTTGGCCGATATAGGTGTGGATCTTTGCGATAAGTGAGGAGGCAGGAAATAGTAGATGAAATTTAGAAATTCTCCCCTCTCATAAAAAGTTGGTAGCAGAGGTAAGGTTTAGATAATGATGAGGAGAAGCAGAGAATTTTTTAAAAAAGTGCCCAGATTAGATACAAACCCAATTATCCAGAACCCAATTTAAAAGTCTGATAGAGTGCAGTTTCTGAAGTGATTGCCAATATTAGGTGAAGACTAGTGATTCAACAAGTGTGAGTACCAATAGGGTGATGCGTTGAAATTCAAATGATTGAGATTTACGTAACATATATTTTGTATATTGACTTTTGTTAATGATGGTTTTAACTACACTGTTATTGCTTACATGTTATATGCGCTTTTGCTGAAGAGAAAACATTTTATCAGACTAAGAATTAGTCCACGATCCTGAGAGGGAGAGAGTCAGATAGATAGATACAAATATACATGCATTTGGTATTCTTGTCTGCTAGGAAACATTTAGGTACTGAGACGTTCACTACGCGATTAGATCGGTACATAAATTGCGTGATTGTACTAATATTGGTTGGTGCTAGTGAAACTTGATGCACAAATATGACACTACATTGAATAGATGATTTCTCTCTGGCCGAGATTTCATTGATATAGGTGAAGAACTCCTGCTGACTTAAAAGTCGGGAGGTGTACAAAAGCTAAATTCCAATTGATTGTACTATTGTTTTCATTAGAAGAAGCAGATGTTATTTTAAGTTGGTTTGCTATCAGAACTAAAGTTTTTGTATTGTGAGAAGAAATTGTAAAGGAGGGCAAGCTGCTGCAAGGAGTGAGTTGTTGAGTCACATTGTGCAGTGCTGGTCGGTTGGTATAATGCCGCGTTGTGATTGATTGATTTACATCGAGTCGCGCTGAGACAGGTTGATTGAATAACTGAATTGCATTCTGATTTGAGAGGAGGGTTCTGAGGTTTCACGTATATGAACAGTTTAAAAACAAAGACGCTTTTATCTTGATTTCTGATCTGACGAAATAAAATCAAAATCATGAAATGCTTCAAAGCGGTTAGAAGCTTAATGAGAGGTGAGGTGGTGACCAATAATGGAGGGTGAGGAAGCACCGCCTGAGGATATGGCTGCATATCATATGATGATTGCGGAAGAGTTAATATATACATGGGTATGGCTTCGACAATGATTTAAGATCACTAAGAAATAAGGTATATTGAGCTTTCCTAGCAGGAGTACATTTAATTTAAGGATTATTGACAAATACCAAGAAAACCTAAGTGAAACAAAGCCACATTCTAGACCTACGCAGGTTTGAAGCATTTTGTAATTGCGAGAAAATGGCACAAAATGAAGAGAGCAAGAGATACCAAAGAGGAACAAAGAGAGCAATGAGAAATTATGCTGATGAAATTTGGGGTGACCAAATTCAAAGATGGAGATAAAGTATAAGTAGAAGATGCTAGATTATATCCTGCACTTGCTAAAGAAAATAAAATAAAAGTTGAAATTGTGAAAAGCCTGAAAGGAAAAAGATGAGAGGGGACAGAGAAATAAAAGATTAAACGAAATCTGATAGTGATTCGGATAATGCTCTTTTAGATATGCGACCTCCACCTTGATGGGGCCTATACCAAATTATGAAGCTCAATTGACTCAATGTGAAAATAGCTACAGCTCCTGTAGTTCCAGTTGTTTCACAGTTTAATAGTCCAACAGAAATGATACAGCCAGTAGTTGTACAGCCTGTATCAATAAAGCTGATTGTTGCAAAGCATGTTATTGCACAGCCTGTAGCTCAGCAAGTGGTTACAAGTATTCCAGCACAAAAGGGAACTGCTCAAACTGTAATACTCATGAATGCTACAGCTTCTGTGATTATGACTCAAGCCAAAATTACTGAATTGGGTCCAACACAATCAGTGTCCGCACAAGTTGTTTGCAGACTAGCTACAGCAGCTCGAGAAGTTACTGGAGGTACTGTAAATGGGTTTATCCCAACATCACAAAATTCTCAAGACTGTGTTTTGGACACCTCCACAAGCTATTCAAGCATTGGGAGAAGGAAGACGATTTGTGCACACAACTCAAACAGTGCAAGGTGAAAAGAATTTGCTGGAGGATGGGATATTTACCCCTTGGTTTGACGAGGCTGCCAGAAATTGTGAGTTTAAGTTCAAATCCTAGTCCAGATTCAGAAAAAGAGAGACCATTATATGTTTCAAGATTACAAAATAAATTGAAAGATATATTCAGAATATGTTTAGATCTCAATCATATAAATAATAATAATAATCAAGAAAAATAATTAATTTATTTGTGCAAGAAAATTACAAGGAGAGCTGCAACTGTCCATGACCAATTGGCAGAATTAGCACAGAAATATGATGTAGATATCTCAAAGAGCATTCCATTGCAGAAAAGCTTCAGGGTAAATCTGGGTGATCAATCAGTTGAAAACATGCTTTCTTCAGGAATGTGATTACATATGCTTTTTATTAATTAAGTAATACTATGATAGAGTGAATGCTATAAATTAGAAGACAAAAAATGAAAAGAAAAAGAAACAGGCTGAAGATGATGAGGGGAAAAAGGAAACGAACCACAAATTATGAAAAAGATGAGGAAACTGCTGTCAATCCCTTAAGAGAAATAACAGGTGGAAGCTATGTTTATCTCCCTTGCAGTAAAGGAGACCTTGCATCATTTACAAACAATTTTCCAAAGTTGAGGGAAAGTCTTCTGTAATGGTACACACAAGTTGAGAGATCTCTCAAAAATTCAAAGGTGCTGTGAATTGATTTGAATAAGTTTTTGATATTGTGGTTAGAAGTGATTTATGAGCAAAATGTAATATTGCTGTTCTACGACCAGATGGAGAACCAGCTAGAGATTCTCACACTAATGCACCATCACCCCTTGTATGACCAAGTAGAATGAGGCAACAACATTCTTGAAAGGCAGAGTTCCACCCATGAATTTGGATTATTTGTGAATAAAGTAAGTTTAAAAGGAAGTTAATGAGACTGTGCATGAATATTATGAGAGATTGATAAAAGCATTTCAGTAGCATACAGGACAAATGCACCTTGAGCCAACAGATATGTGATTTTTCATTTTGCAGACTGTACTTGGTCTAAGGTTAGTCAGTAAATACAACAGAATTTGATTTGCTAACAGAAACAGTCTTTAGATGAAATTTTGAAATACGCACAATATTGCAGAGCTAAAAAATCAGAAACTTAAAGAGAAGTTTATGTTGGTGCAGAAGAAGTTTTCACAAAGAGGGTTTCAAAATCAGTTGTTTGCAAGAAATGGTGGTGCAGTTCAGAATGTGAATGGCTTAAATG
The DNA here is from genome assembly GCF_031143425.1 of Pleurodeles waltl. Taxonomy (NCBI): domain Eukaryota; kingdom Metazoa; phylum Chordata; class Amphibia; order Caudata; family Salamandridae; genus Pleurodeles; species Pleurodeles waltl. Next base: position 904,910,689 of record NC_090444.1, on the reverse strand, counting down.
GAATGTAAGCAGCTGGTTTTCAAGCAGGAACGCAAGGAGTTTAAGGAGGAATGGTAATGTCTCAGGGGAGGTAGAGGTGTTCTGATTGATCCAAGTACTGGCATTTATGTTGCCATGCTGAAGAACATTTCTTCTTGTCATATCTGCAACAGGGTGGGCCTTTGCAAGCTCAAGTATAGGTTCAAACCAGCTAGAGTAAACAGAGAAAATCTAATGCAGATGGCAAAGTGTTCCTATGCAACAAGTCCAAGTTCTGCATGGTGTCGCGCCCCACAAAGGTATTTCGACATTCCTTCCATTTTCAAACAGATTTTGAAATCTAATCTGGAATCATTGATAATGCCCTTTAAATCAGTCCTGGTGAAGTACATAGACGATTTGCTTGTCACATCAGAGACAAAAGAATCTTTCAAAAATAACAGCATTCCACTACTAAATCATTTGGAAGAAAATGGACAAAGTTTCTCCAAACAAATTACAATACTGCCAAAAAGAGGTCCCATTCTTATCATGGAAAAGAAAAGAGAAAAATGTTGAAAGAGAGTTGTTACAGCCATTTTATGAATGAATCCTCCTAGAACAGAAATGGCAGCCAGGATGTTTTTGGCAATGGCTGGCTACGGATACCCAACTTTTCCTTGGTGGATAACCCTTTACCGAGGTTGGCGCACAAAGATGCACCATATCTGGTCCCATGGGATAAAGAATGCATGAAAGTGTTCCTGGAGCCGAAAAAAAGTCTCCGTCGTGCTCCAGCACTGGGAATGCCTTATTATTCAAGAGATTTTATTTTGTTTTAGAGTGAGAGGGAGGAATGCACTCTATAAGTGCTTGTACAAATGCATGAGGGATGCCAAGAGACCAGTTGCCTATTTTTTGGTGACCCCTGATGGCTGTCTTAAAGCAGTAGCTGCATTAAGTGTGAGTTTGGAAAGATGTCAAAACATAATGATGGGAAATCCTCTAAATGTTCTCATTTACTCATCAGAACAAAGACGACTTAGCACAACTAATACCAGACTAACAAAGTATGAGCAGCAAAATCTTCAAGGAAGTAACATTGCGCTGAAGAAATGTCAAATCTTAAGTCCTAGCACACTGTTGTCCATTCCACACAATGATGAATTTGAAGAAATTGAGAATGATTGCCTTGATGTCACAGACCAAGACCAGACATAAAGAATGAGCTGTTAATAAGTCCAGATTATATCCTATTCGTGGAAGACGCATGCTTCAGAACAAATGAAGGATCTTTGAGAGCAGCTCATGCTGTTTGTGCAATTCAAGAAATAATGGAGGCTTCATGGCTTCAAGGAATTCCTTCAGCTCAAGTTGCAGAATTGATTGCTCTTACTAGAGCTTGCTGTATGACAGCCCAGATAAGAGTGACTATATTTACAGATAGTCAATATGACTTCTTGTTGTCCAGGACTTTGGGCAATAATGATCACAACAAGGTTTCATGACCTCGTCTGGTTAACCAATAAGAAATGGTGAAAATGTCACAAAGCTTTTGGAAGCTCTATAACTCCCAACTGAAATTGCTGTGGTGAAATATGCAGCACACGGAAGTGACAATGGTTATGGGATGAATTGAGACGAAGGGAAGAAAATGTCCCTGAAACAGAAAAACAAGGATGGTTTAGAGCAGGATGAGTAAAAGATAAATACAATGTTTGGGTATCAGTAGATGGAAGACCGGTACTATCAGACAGTCTACTGTCTCCAATGACCAGACATTTCCACGGACCAATACATTTAGAAAGAGCTGCCACGGAGTGAACATTTAAACAACACTGGTTTAACCCTAGATTTAGAGCTCAAAGTGACGAATTGTGTCATTGATATGGGACATGTCAACAGAGGAATGTAGGCAAACGAACACAAGTTAAACTGAGTCACTTAGGCGCATAAGGTGGTCCTGTTCACCACCTGCAGGTGGACTTTATCAAAATGCCTGTTTGTAACAGGCTGAGATATGTCCTGGTCATAGTGTGCATCTTCTCGAGATACCGGTAGGAAATAACACTTGTGATCATGAGTTTGAATTGTCTGGAGGATCATGGCAAATATTACAAGATGAGCCAACCACACCTGGAATATATTTCATTTACGGAGAACATACTTATTTTAGATTACCTGTTAATTGGACGTTTGTTATTTAGGGTTGCTTTTTCAAAATGCATCACATACAGAGCTTAGATGCATTAACACAGACACCTGCGCGTTGATATACACGTAGTGTAAATGAAGGAACACAGTTAGTGGGAGATATTTTTGGAACAATTAAACCTGCTGTAGGTGTAGTACTAAATAGCGGAAAGATTAGAAAGCTTTCAACAGTAGTGGATAGATTAGCTTCTTCTACTTCTGGAGCTTTATTAGAAAACACTGAGATCATAGCAACTACATCTATGGTTTTGCAGAATCAACATTTTACTGGCAGAGAAAGGCAGAGCCTGCAAGATAATGAAAATTGAAAATTGTTGTATTTATATTTTTCATGAGAGTAAGAAAATAATGGATTATGCTAAAAATATTTCTGATCTGAAACATGACTTAGAACCTTCTAGAAACCACTAGCAAAGTGCAAAGCTCAACACAATGGATTTCTTCAATGGGGAACTGGCTTAAGGCAGTAGGAGGAGGGATTTTGGAAACTATTTTAGTTCCTATAGTAATAGTATTAGCTTGTATATGTTCCACCTTAGCTTTATACAAGATAATACAGATGTTATTGCTAAAGAAAGAAAGAGATTTTAATGCCAATCAAAAGAGAATTGGAATTAAATGAAACAGAAAATGAAGAATAAGAAATTTAAGGAGAAAATTTGAATAAGAAAAGAAGAGATACTGGAGATGAGGAAACAGAATTCTGACATGCATTTGTGAATGCCATTTTTGTGATCGTTCCAAACCATCAGTTGGAGAAAGTTAAGAGATTTTAATAAAAGTAAAATAAAAATGCATTAAAAAAAATAACTTGTATGAGTGAATTATAGGCCTAAATAAACACTGGATATTAAACGTACATTTTCCTTTCCAAACTCTGCACGACTTGTACTTAGCTAACTTGCTAATGCTGACAAATTCCAAACTGCTATAGCTCAGCTGAAATGTTTCTTCCACGACTTTTTGCACATCTTCTTATGATGCAAACTTCCTATATAACAAAGAAAGTTATATTTCCTTTTCTTTTTAAATGCTTGACCTGCATTGGAATTTCTAATTTTCTTAATTAGTTTTAACATTTGTTTCTTCATGAATAGGCTTACAGTGTTAAGCTATGTGAGAAGAGATATGACAAGATGAAATATACAACTGACATGAATGTTTTGTTTTTAAAAAATAAAGGCGGCTGGGAACTTTTTCTTATTTTTCAAAGATATTGACAGATTAATAAAAATGTATCATGTATTTAGAGTGCTGTTTGCTAGAATACACCATTTCAAAAAACTGTCCCTGTCTCACGGAGCCTTTGATTACGGATTGGCTAAGGGAATGTTTTATCTGTAAAATTGTTTAAATTTTATCAGCATTGTATTATTTATAAAAATGTCCCAGGGAAAGAACAGGTTCAGAAGCCACACAATACACTAGAAAGCATACTACAAAGCTTGTTGCAGACACACACTTCCTTGACTGGCTTATTTCTTTCATTTGCAACTGAACAGCCTTAGAGCTTATACAGACTCTCAGAAACTTATTCATTTTTGCTATTGTATATTCTATTTCTTGATACTCTCTGACTCAAACAAACCTTATTTGCCAAGTCTTGAATGTTGCCTCATGAGAAAACACTTTATGGCTTACTCAACTCAATGGGCTTTTCCCTACTTTAGAAGAGAATTAGATTAGGTTTCTGATTTATGGGACACGCTTTATGCTATGTTCTGTAATTTATATTTAACCTAATAAAGACTAAAGAGATTTGAGAATTCATGATTATTAAAACTCTAAAATTCAAATACAACTCTCACGATTGACTCCAATACTGAAAATAAGTGAGTCGAAAGAGTTTATTAATGCTTTAGAATTGCAGTTTTCTACCTTCCCACTCATCGCAAAGGTCTACACCTATATGGTCCAAGAGTTGCGGAGAGTGGAAATAATAGATGAAATTTGAAAATTCTCAGCTATCGCCAGAGTGTGTCAATGATGGTATAGATGTCCTTTTTAACATCTCAGATACATTTGTTTGCGCGTTATCTGTTGTTACAGCACTCTCTTCATTCTTTGCTGGCTCCTTGTTTGTATATGAATGTGAGCTATTAAGGGCCACGTTTCTCCCGGAAAGCATGGTTGAAATGCCATACTCACAAGCTTTAGCTGGTATTTAGTCTGGAGCCTCCTCATCTACTAATACTAGTGCTCCTGGGGTCTTTTTGCCCCTGTTTTCATTGCAGCCATTATGAGTCATCGTAATCACTCTTTGGGTAACTTGCTTTCTGTTTAAAATATGAGTCTTCAGTTTTAGAAGAAAGAAATGCAGAACAGTTTTATTCAACATCACCCTGCAATGACAGTTGACAGCTCCACAAAATGTTTGAAGGTAAAGACAATGGCAGGGGGGAAGAAAGGGAGATACCAAGGGAGAGGGGACTAACAAGGACTAGGATACAACACATGCATCTTTCAATGGGAAACATAGTAAATACATTCACGTAACCATAAATAAAATAGTTACAAAATATGGAAGATATAAAAATGAGCGAAGTGGTAACCAGGTGAGCCTTTAAAAGGTGACTTAATAGTTGATAACATAATTCTTCTGCCATCTTTGTAAAACTCATGTTTTTCTCAGATAACTTCCTACCTTTCTCTGTAATATCACTCCCGTCCTCAGGTATTCAGGGGAACTTGAGATGAAGGATTGTGCTTGGATACTTTGTCAACGCTCCAGTATGAACCATATTCTAGTCTGACAACATTATGGCATATATGGATGATTCTTGGAGGACTAGAACATTTGCCATCATCTTTTCTGGAGATACCAGGCAGTCTCACTTTCACCCAATCCCCCACGGCAAACAAGGGTTCCTTTACACAATTAAAACAATTGTATTGCTCTTCATATCTATTCTGATGAGAAACTATTTAACCCATGTCTTCTTTTCAGTCTACTCATCCCTTTTTCTAAACCATAACCGTGTGATGTTATTTTTGGGATGTATGCCCAAAAGGGATAAAAAGGAAGATATCCCAGTAACACTGTTAGGTGTAGTGCAGTTTGCCCAGATGGATTCCTGTAGAACTTTTGTGGCAGGTAACTTCATAACTTAAGGTCTCTGTAAACAGTCCATGAGCATCAGATTGATTCTTTCTACTAATCCATTTGCGCATGGGCAGTATAATGCAGTTTTGAGATAACGATTAGACATTTCCTTTAGTAAATTCTGCGTGGAAATGGATGCAAACTGTACCCTATTGTCCATAATACGTACTTCTGCGATACATTCCTTAAGAAAGCTGTCACACAAGAAAATGATCAATACTTCGGTAGTTCTACTGTGCACACATTTAGGTAACACCCCAACTGTGTGGTAGTCAACCATTACCAAGGCATAGCAATCTTTGTTGAATAGGGCCCATTTTGGCTAGTGCCAATTGAATTCAGGGTCTGTTTGGCAATTCCGTAGGGAGGAGGCAGCCTTCCCTAAGCGAGTGTGGTTTGTCATTTACAGAGCATGCTAGACAAATTTTCACTTAACTATCAATTAGGCTGTCCATGCCTGGCCACCATTATTAAGGATGTCCCTTACTATTGGTCAGACTGCAACCCAGATGCACCAATTGTATGATTTTTCTTTCATGTTGCATGGGGGACTAATTTATTTACATCTGCAAACAGTTCCACTCACTATGCTTTTTTTACAATTAAAAAAAAATCTCTTATTGGAAATAAACAGAGAAGATGTCACTGTGGCAAAACATCGGACATATTAGGACCATGGCATTGCCATCAGGGGTACTTAAAACCAACATACATGGAAAATGAAAAGAAACCCTTCCTCCCCTCTCCCACCCATTGTTACAGTCCACAGAGAGTTCATGCAGGAGGGCTCTCCAATTGTAGAATCTCATAGCTCACAGCCTGAACCCACAGGGGAGGGTGCAAAGACCGCCTCTGCTATTGTTCCATTGTCCCCTGATCTTAGTCCACTTGTAGTGGCAGCCGCTACCTTCATAGACCGAACTTTTGACCTACATGGTCCAGTCCATTTCCTTGGTCCAATCCCACTACTTTGGCGCTGGTTTGGCCTTCCACATACGGACAATATTACGCCTAGCAATTATTAATCCCAGGGTTGCCCCCAGTTGGTCCATCCTGGCAAGATCTGCCATATCCCATATATTTAGGAAATACCAATTTGGAGAGGCCACCACAAAACCAGTTTATCCAGCTGATCACCCCCTCCCAGTACTGCGTGATAAGGGGGCAGCTCCATAGTATGTAGAAAAATGTTTCCTCTTGACCGCGTTTCTGCCAACAGATTGGGGAAGCAGCTTTACCCATTTTGACAAGAGTACTGAAGGCATAGTAGCTCCTGTGTAGAAGCTTCAATTTAATTAAATGCAATCTAGAATAAATAGTCACCTCTCTAGGGGAAGCCAGAGCCTCACACCATTCATCATCATCATCATCATGCAGTCCCTCGATATCCTGGTCCTATTGTTCTCTCTGGTGAATGTGTGTCAGAGGTGTTGTTGATCAGTTTGGGATAGGTGAGGAAAATCGCTTTTTTGGGCATGTGTTCATCTGGGAGCCTGTCCTCAAGAGGTGAGGTTACCGGGAGTTCCTAACCCTAAGAAAGCACTTGTTGCAGTGCATTCCTTATTTGCAAGTAGCAAAAGATCTCGGTGGGCGCCAGCTGGTATTCTTGATGGAGGTCGGTAAACGGGATTACCCAATCTGGAGTCCATAGATCCACCACCCTGGAGAGGCCAATGAGGTCCCACTCGTCAAATCCCAGTCGAGTCCCTAGTACCTAATTGAGCGATGTCTAGAGAGCGGTAGCCAGTGTGATCTTCTCTCCCCATCCCAAGGTTTTGAGTGCTGTGTGCTACAGCGACAGTGTGACAGCTGTCAGAATAGGTAAGGCAGTGGTGCGTGACCTTCCATATATGGCCCCAAGGTACCCCCCGCTCATGACCAATCTGTCCATACAGTAGGCGGGCTCTCCCTACAGTAGATAAGCCATCATTTTAATTAAGGATGCCTTCCTAAGCAACAACTGAGGGAGCGCACTCCAGTGGCAGATATCTCTATGGAGTGGGGGTTTAAGATTGTGTGTAGAAGAGGTTAGGGTCAGAGTGATGTATATCCCCAAGTAACATAAGCCCTCCTCCACTACCTTTGCAGCACAATCTCTGGGCAGGCGTGGGACTTGCCCATATAGGGAGTAGATGAGGGACTGGTCCCAATTAATGGTGTATACAGAATGTAGATGGTATATGTCTAGGATATGCATTGCTCTATCCAGGGTGTGTGCAGGGTCAGAGATGTAGAGCAGAATATTGTCAGCACATAGGGAGATTCTAGCCTACCAATCTTTCGTACATCACGGACCTCTAATCAGGGGAGTCACCTCTAAACCAGGCCGCCATGGGTTCAAAGGCAGGGGCAAATATTAGGGATGGGGGGGGGGGGGGGGGGAGAGAGGGCATCCCTGCCTTGTTCCTCGTCATAGATTAAGGGCAGGGGATGTGCCCTCATTTACCATCAACTGGGCCAGGGGATCAATGCAGAGTAACCTCATCCATGATATAAAACGCGGGCTGAAGCCCAATTTGGCTAGAACTTCAGATAGAAATGGCCATTTGACAGTATCGAAAGCCATACGTGTGTCCAAAGTAAGTACAAACACGTTTTCCCTGAGGCGTGATGCACATCACAGGACCCCATGCAGGCGTCAAAGATTGAGGTAGGTGCTTCTGCCAGGCATAAAGCCGGATTGGTCTGGATGCACTGGAGAACCAATTACTTTAATCAACCTGGTGGCTAGTAACTTGGCCGAGATTTTTCCCCCCAAGCTTAATAGTGAGTTAGGTATATATGAAGCACAATGTTCTGGAGGTTTGCCCTCTTTATGTATAACCACTATGGTCACTTGTCTCTGAACCCTGGGCGGGGTCCCCTTCTCATGGTTTCTGTTGAACAATCACTGGAGATAGGGTGCGATTGTTGGTGCAGTGAGTGTGTACAGTTCAATGGGCAGGCCATTTGGAGCACACTGCCCTGCCTGAGGCCAAGGCTCGGATCCCTTGTATCACCTCAGCTTCCGTGACCTCCTCTTCTAGGACTTCTCTGTCAGGCTGCAAGAGTTTTGGGAGCTGTATGTCAGTCAATAATTCATGGCACTCAGGGGCTGATGCAGACTGTGTCAGCAAGTAAGAGTTGTGTAAAAAGCTGCAATGGCGTTTGTAACGCTCTGTCAGTCTTTCACCCAATCCCCATTTTCATTTAAAATTTTCCAGGACCCATTGACTAGATGCAGTTCCTTCATCCCCCCAGGCCAGGCGTTTCCATGGTTTGTCTCCCACCTTGTAAAGGTGATGTTGAATTGCACGGCGATTAGCCCTGGCTGCACCCATCACTACCCCACTATATTCGGATTGTTTAAAATGTCAATAAATGTGTTTGGTTTTCTTGCTCCCCATTCAGGAGCTCAGCCTATCTTGAGAAGTTGTCGCTTCAGTGTCTCTAGCTTGCCTTTTCCTTTTTGTACCCTACTATTAGTGAAAGACCATGACCCTTTATGACTGCCTTATACGCCTCCCATAGGGTCTTGGCTGATCCTATGGAGTTTTCGTTTTCTTGAAAGTATTTTTCTGTTGCTTCTAATAGGCTCATGTAAATGCGGGGTACTTTTAGGTACCAGGGGTAAAGCACAATACGTCTAGGGCCATGTCGATCCATTGAACCATAGCTCGCCCAAAAAGGAGAGTGATCGAAGATCCCTCTGGCCAAATGCTGAACATCTCTGAAGCCTGGGATCTCGGTGGAACAACGTATGGATGTGGTCTATGCGTGAGAGGCTGCCATAAGCCCCAGAGTGGTTTGTGTATTGTAGTGATGTAGGATTAATGGCATGCCATGCGTCTATAAGGCCCAGGGCAGTCTGCAAGGGGAGCTTGACTGGGTCTCACTCACCTAGGAGGGAGTTGGTCTCTGCAATCACACATGGTGCAATTAAAATCACCCCCCATCACTAGCCCACCTTTGGAGAGGTGAAGTAGGAGGGCACTGAGCTCTGGGAGCACCTAGTCACGATGCCTCAGAGGGACGTAGACCGAGATGATGTTGAGTGTCTTGCCATCTCAACTTCCAGAAACTGCCATGTGCTGCCCTCGAAAGTCAGACCACGTGTTGTGTATAGTAAGAGTGAAGGATCTGCGGAGAAGAATACCTTCTCAACTAATGTGCTTGCCATGGATACCTATCAGAGAAGACCAGTATATGAGAGAGGAAGGGTCTCTCTAGCTGAGTAGTTGATCTTGGCCATGGTATGGTAGAGGAGCTCGCACAGTGCATCAAGAACAAAGTTAACAAAAGGTGAAAACATCCCCATCCAAACAATCTCCCATCCCGGTCACCCTCCATAGCGGACCTAGAACTGTCTGTCACCAATTCTGCAGAGCACAAGTCCCCCTACACAACATAATTAACAGTAGGTGGCTGTGTCCAAGACCTAAGGGGACGCCTGCCCACCCCCCCAAAATAGGTTGAAATTCTTTTTACTAATGGTGTTAAAATTGCAGCAGAGTTCTGTTGTTTCTTAGAAGAGAAGATCTTACATAGCGGAGTGGCCATGTAGAGTCCAGCCTCCACAACGCCTGCTAGTAGTTAACTGCTAACTTATTGCAGCCCAGTAGGTGGCCACCAACATTGAGAGATTCAACAGAGTTAAGTCAAATGTTTGTCATCATGGAGCTTGTTGTTGCAGTGATCCATTACTTACTCATTAGCTGCCACAACCAGTTTCCAATTCCAACATGCCCTGGTCTTTTCTGTGCCGCTCCAAGCAGGCCTGAGGCCTGGGTCCACCTGCCTTTCTCCAACCATACAGCCAGTCAAAGCCTCTTCAGGTGAGGAAAAATACCAGGTCTTTCCTTGAACGAGAACTCGAAGTAGAGCATGGAGTACTTGCTCTCTCCCTCTCTCTCGCATAGCCTTCCTAACTTCAAAGCTGTGCCACGTCTTCTGAACTTTCAGAGTAAAGTCAGAGAAAAAGGTGATGTTGGCATTCTCATAGGTGAGCAGCGGAGCGTTCCTTTTTGCAGTATGACATTGCGGTCTCAGAAGTTAAAGATTCTGGCAATTGTTGGCCTGGGAGGTAAGCTAGGGTTCGGTGGGGTACCGGGGAATCTGTGTACCCTCTCCATTGAGAAGTAGTCAGAGAAGCCTCTAGGCTGTAGTTCTTTCAGAATTAAGCCTTCTACATATTTCCAAGTAGGTCAACTGATGGGCCCTCTACCCGCTCGGGCACCCGAATTATTTGAATGTTATTGCGCCATGATTGGTCTTCGCAGTCTTCCCGTCTGGCTTGCAGGGTCCTTGTGGTGGCTCACAAGGCAGTGACCTTTGCTTTTAGTGCTAGTGTGTCGACCTTGAGGGAGGCCGTGGAGTCCTCTATTTCTTTGACATGGGCCCTCAAATTTCTCAAATCTCCTTTGACCGGTCTTACATTCTTTGTTATAGATTCACTTGTGGCCTTCAGAGAGGTGCACTCTCTCTGAATTGCCATCATAATGTCCCACAGTGTGAAGGAGTCCTTTACTGGGGAGGGTGAGCCCATCAGGCCTATGTGCAAGCGCTTGCATGTCGTGGGTCCCTCCCTGGGACCAACACGATTTGGTCTGCTGAGTCTCTCGGGCACCGAAGCCACCCGTCATGCTCCCAACTCACACGGTCGATCAAAGCAATCAATTATAGCCGCTTGCTGAAGGGAGAGAAGAAAGGAAAGGGGTCCACAGTAGTGCTCTCTGCCACCTACCTAGGGGCACTTAATGAGCACCTAGTGGCCTGTCAGCTTTCCCACCGCTGTCCCTCAAGCCCTTCCCAAGGGATGTCCCACAGCGGCACCCGGGATCTAAATAGTACGAAATTGTGATGGCATGTAACTCCTCAAGGTCACTGCACTCAAGGGCTCAGTATCTAGAACCCTACCACTCGTCAAATACACTGTGCGATCCACCGCTCTAATTCACCCATGGGTCGTTTCGAGTACCTCACAGTAGCTCAGGCCATCCCAGCTGTCTGCCTCTTTTGGGCCCTGTTCCAGCCCCATTCCGCCAGACAATGCCATTTAAAAAGGGATGCAAATTAACTCCCGGCTGATGTTAAGGAGCACCCCGTTGTGTCTGACTAAGCAGGCTTCCGACTGGGCCTGCCTGAGTAAAGCAAGTCCGACAATGTCTCTTTTAGCCCCGGGGGATCTTACTCACTGTGGTATTTGTAGCTGTGTCAGTGTTGCCTAAAATCTGTGGGGGGAGTGGCTCAAAGGTTTAAAAAAAAAAAAATTACATCCGTCTTGGAACCCAAAGGGCGGCCATGCTGGATCACGCTCTGCCTTGTGTCATCTTGGTGGCACCTCGTTTCACTTCAGCATGATGCGCACATTGGGCGCTCTGACATTTTAGGAATCCATGGGGAGCTAAAAGCCTCCTGGCAGCAGCGCTGCGCTTCCCCCCCCAGGATGCTCAGCCACGGTCGATGCTGCACCATGCCCCATAGGCCACGTCTCGTTTTTCTCCGCTGGTGTGCTTTTTGCACAAGGGAGTTCATTTTTCTCCTCCAATTGCTATAAGGTGGGAATCCAAAGGTTTTGTCCACTGCTCCAGAAGGAGATACCATTCAAAAAAGGAGGCGGTTGGCATGCTAGCAGCAAGCTTGACAGTATAAAAGGATGGCAGGATAATACAAGGATGAAATTTGTTATTTTTGTTAGGAAAATGGATGCAATGGTGTAATGCAGCAGGATGTGCTGACTGAGCAAGCACAGTTAATTCCTATTGAAGGTTTAAACAGTAATCAAGTTCCTCTATTTTTTTTCTAATGGACGAAGGCATGGACATGCATGAAAGGAGATGAGGTGAGATGACTCACAGCTGAGGGGATTGGAGAAATATCCACAAGGAGGGATGCATGTCAGGAGAATGCAGTAAGAGAGAGCAGCCTACCTCGTTAGATAAACTTGCCTAAAGTTGCACGGTGAAGCCAGACGAGCAACTGGCCAACACACACCACCGTCAAGGACTCCATGAGGTAGCAGTATTCCCACAATGGTCCCCTTGAGTAGACTCACACAATGAAGCTCCCTTGTAAGGGAGGAGATGGTGAAGAGGCACGATCCAGGATGAGCCACAGCTACCACTCACTGAGGGGATAGATACACAGAGCTCCATTAAAAGAGGCAGTTAAAGCATCCGGTGCAACAGCAGGGGGGCTTTCAGTGAGCCCCCCTCAAAAAGTAGGTTATTGAAAGAACAAACTGCGACCTCCGGCAGGATAAAACCTTCAGGGAAGGTGTTACAAGTGCGGACAAGAGATGAGGGAGCAATTATAAATGGCAGGGTCGAAATGAGTAGAAAAATTTCAGATACATAATGGTCTATAAAGAAATCTGACGGAGTACAAATTGGGGAAGGATGGCAATGCCGTCCCCACACAGAACTTACCACTAGTGTTGAAAAGATTTAGAAATTCAGAAAAGTGTTTTTCCACATCATCAATTGCAGTCAGGAGAGTAGATGCATACCATCTCAGTAAGACTCCAGATCTGATGGAAATGACAGTTGACAGCTGCACTAAATGTTTGAATGTAAGGACAATGGCGGGGGAAGGGGAAGAAAGAGAGATACCAAGGAAGAGGGAAACAAGGACTAGGATACAACACTTTCCTATCTATTTGACTGAACATTATAGGCCTCACTATTCATCCTTTTTTATATAACATACCTTTACGGAGGCCTTTCCCAATCATGTGTAGAAGGCTCATGATCACAGCTGTGCGAGCCCACTTACATGGCACCTATCTCTTTTAAAAATGTGTGCGCTCTTCAATCATTACTTCCGAGCTCTAAAGTGTGAACAACTGGTCATTTTGTTCACCTCAATCCATGATCACTGCCTATTCCGAATTTGGATGCTGAATGTCAGAGTTGCTCAAGGCTGACTCCAAGTTTGCCTCAAAGAATATATGCACCATCACATTTGGCACTGCTGCACCTTCAATGCATTACTTTCTGTAATCTGATACACATTTATGCATTTCTATGGTTTTGAAAGTTTTATGGTAAAGGTTTTAGATGGAGGTGCTGGAGTATGGTCATAGGGAGGTGGGTGCCTTGCTCTTATGCTGACACTCCATCCAAATTAATATTAAAGGAGGATTAACTAGCAGGAAAGGATAAATCCAGAACAGAAATACTCAGCCAAGAACAGTTAAGAAACAAAATGTGCACTACTAGGTTTCTTCAGTTCTTACTTTGGCAGATGTATTCAAATATCAAAGTTATCATCAAAGAAAACATGTCAGCCATACTCAGGGAATTATCCTAAGTCAAATCATCATAAATTCTAAACCTAAAAGGATCATTTCTGATGAGCCATGGCTAAATGAACTGAGCTAGGAAAAAAAAAAAAAAAACTAACAGCACTTTTAAAAATTGTAATACAATGCAAAAACATCTAAAGTCTAAAGATCATAATGTCTAAGGTAAAATGTCTAAATCAAAAAAATGTTTGCTGATCCTGTACAATCTTTCAGAAAAAGGCAGAAAACGGTTTCATGGAATGTTATTATCTAGAAAGGTGCTACTAAATGCTACTTACACAGCAAACCAATCAAACTGTTAATATCCTTTAATTGCAAATTATTTTCATTGTACAGAAACATGCAAATGCAACTTAATAACAAACTATTCTGCACATTCATAACGACAAACATAGCAGTGTAAGTTTAGTACATAACTGTAGAAAGTTGGCTCTGTATGCACTATTTCAAAGTAAGGAATAGTATGCACAGAGTCCAAGGGTTCCCCTTAGAGGTAAGATAGTGGCAAAAAGAGATAATACTAATGCTCTATTTTGTGGTAGTGTGGTCGAGCAGTAGGCTTATCAAAGGAGTAGTGTTAAGCATTTGTTGTACATACACACAGGCAATAAATGAGGAACACACACTCAGAGACAATTCCAGGCCAATAGGTTTTTGTATAGAAAACTCTCTTTTCTTAGTTTATTTTAAGAACCACAGGTTCAAATTCTACATGTAATACTTTGCATGAAAGGTATTGCAGGTAAGTACTTTAGGAACTTTGAATAATCACAATAGCATATATACTTTTCAAATAAAACACATATAGCTATTTTAAAACTAGACAGTGCAATTTTCAACAGTTCCTGGGGGAGGTAAGTATTTGTTAGTTTTTGTAGGTAAGTAAACCACCTACGGGGTTCAAGTTTGGGTCCAAGGTAGCCCACCGTTGGGGGTTCAGAGCAACCCCAAAGTTACCACACCAGCAGCTCAGGGCCGGTCAGGTGCAGAGTTCAAAGTGGTGCCCAAAACACATAGGCTTCAATGGAGAAGGGGGTGCCCCGGTTCCAGTCTGCCAGCAGGTAAGTACCCGCTTCTTCGGAGGGCAGACCAGGGGGGTTTTGTAGGGCACCGGGGGGGGGGGGGGGGACACAAGTTAGCACAGAAAGTACACCCTCAGCAGCACGGGGCGGCTGGGTGCAGTGTGCAAACACACATCGGGTTTTCAATTGGAATCAATGGGAGACCAAGGGGTCTCTTCAGCGATGCAGGCAGGCAAGGGGGGGGCTCCTCGGGGTAGCCACCACCTGGGCAAGGGAGAGGGCCTCCTGGGAGTCACTCCTGCACTGGAGTTCCGATTCTTCAGGTCCTGGGGGCTGCGGGTGCAGGGTCTTTTCCAGGCATCGGGATCTGAGAGTCAGGCAGTCGCGGTCAGGGGGAGCCTCGGGATTCCCTCTGCAGGCGTCGCTGTGGGGGCTCAGGGGGGACAACTTTGGTTACTCACAGTCTCGGAGTCGCCGGAGGGTCCTCCCTGAAGTGTTGTTTCTCCACCAGTCGAGTCGGGGTCGCCGGGTGCAGGGTTGCAAATCTCACGCTTCTGGCGGGAAACACGGTTGTCTTTAAGTTGCTCCTTTGGAAACAAAGTTGCAGTCTTGGGTGAACAGGGCCGCTGTTCTCGGGAGTTTCTTGGTCCTTTTAGAGCAGGGCAGTCCTCTGAGGATTCAGAGGTCGCTGGTCCTGGGGAAAGCGTCGCTGGAGCAGTTTTCTTCCGAAGGGGGGAGACAGGCCGGTAGAGCTGGGGCCAAGGCAGTTGGTGTCTCCATCTTCTCTGCAGGGTTTTTCAGCTCAGCAGTCCTCTTCTTCTTAGGTTGCAGGAATCTGAGTTCCTAGGTTCTGGGGAGCCCTTAAATACTAAATTTAAGGGCGTGTTTAGGTCTGGGGGGTTAGTAGCCAATGGCTACTAGCCCGGAGGGTGGGTACACCCTCTTTGTGCCTCCTCCCAAGGGGAGGGGGGCACATTCCTATCCCTATTGGGGGAATCCTCCATCTACAAGATGGAGGATTTCTAAAAGTCAGAGTCACCTCAGCTCAGGACACCTTAGGGGCTGTCCTGACTGGCCAGTGACTCCTCCTTGTTTTTCTCATTATCTCTCCTGGACTTGCCGCCAAAAGTGGGGGCTGTGTCCAGGGGGCGGGCATCTCCACTAGCTGGAGTGCCCTGGGGCACTGTAACACGAAGCCTGAGCCTTTGAAGCTCACTGCTAGGTGTTACAGTTCCTGCAGGGGGGAGGTGTGAAGCACCTCCACCCAGAGCAGGCTTTTGTTTCTGTCCTCAGAGAGCACAAAGGCCCTCACCACATGGGGTCAGAAACTCGTCTCTCAGCAGCAGGCTGGCACAGACCAGTCAGTCCTGCACTAAACAATTGGGTAAAATACAGGGGGCATCTCTAAGATGCACTCTGTGTGCATTTTCTAATAAATCCAACACTGGCATCAGTGTGGGTTTATTATTCTGAGAAGTTTGGTACCAAACTTCCCAGTATTCAGTGTAGCCATTATGGAGCTGTGGAGTTCGTTTTTGACAGACTCCCAGACCATATTCTCTTATGGCTACCCTGCACTTACAATGTCTAAGGTTTTGCTTAGACACTGTAGGGGCGTAGTGCTCATGCACCTATGCCCTCACCTGTGGTATAGTGCACCCTGCCTTAGGGCTGTAAGGCCTGCTAGAGGGGTGACTTACCTATGCCACAGGCAGTGTGAGGTTGGCATGGCACCCTGAGGGGAGTGCCATGTCGACTTAGTCATTTTCTCCCCACTAGCACACACAAGCTGGCAAGCAGTGTGTCTGTGCTGAGTGAGGGGTCCCTAGGGTGGCATAAGACTTGCTGCAGCCATTAGAGACCGTCCCTGGCATCAGGGCCCTTGGTACCAGGGGTACCAGTTACAAGGGACTTACCTGGGTGCCAGGGTTGTGCCAATTGTGGAGACAATGGTACATTTTAGGTGAAAGAACACTGGTGCTGGGGCCTGGTTAGCAGGGTCCCAGCACACTTCTCAGTCAAGTCAGCATCAGTATCAGGCAAAAAGTGGGGGGTAACTGCAACAGGGAGCCATTCCTTTACAATAACTATCAAACTGTTTCAAATATCTCTTCTCGGCTAAGAAAGCTAAACAATACTTCTGCACATACAAAGCCAGAGACACAGCGTAGTTGCAACTACATTTGGATTTTATTTCTGAAAATCTAATGGAAAGATATGCTTGTGCACAACATTTAAACATGCACTTTTAATAATACGGCCTAGTTGTACTAACTGAACCAAACTTATATTGGAGCTTTATTTTTGTAATGGAGAAAGCATTATAGACACTTACTCAATAGACTGTCAGCCTGTGTTAGGACCAACCTCCTCCCCCCTCTACCGCACTCCTTACCATTTGTTACAGTCGATACTTCCCATCTTTCTAGAGGACCTGCTGGAAAGAATTCTATACATTTCTAGGCCCATGGTCGTGGCCCACCGTTTGTCACTAGGGCCTAATCACCCTATTGATTCTGAACTTGAATTGCTCTTTTAGATCCTCTTTTGACCAGGTCACCATCCCTTCAGGTTTCAGCCCAACTCTTCTCGCACTGTGTATCTGCTCACTAGCTGCCAACCCTGGTCTCAAATATCCATCCTAAAGCTCTTCCACTTGCAATACGGGTTATGAGTGGCAGGGCCACCACCCGCAGCACAAAAACAGACAGGCTAGGTTCCTGGTTACTGGCATCGCATCATCAATTAGATCCTGCCGTTTGCTGTTACATCAAAAATGTTCTCCTTCAGGTAGGACTAACCAATCCATATTGCAGGTAGGGCAGCATTTATACAATCTTAGTAGCCTTTTATTTCGGGGCTTTTGGTTCATAAATCGTAACAAATCCCTGCTTTCTGCATCACTGTTCTATCTCATCATTCTTTTCACAGTGTTATTCCTCGCAGTAAAAAAAAAAAAAACTCAGTCTACCAATGGTTGAGGGTGGTGCAGGCCATGGGCAAATCTGCAGGAGCACACAAGGTATGCTCCATCTGTGGCCACATCTTCAACCAATTATACAACATCAACAAGAACACAATAAACGTTAATCATTGCGTTTCCAAAATGGTTGAAAGAGTGATGCATTTGGAGAAAAATGCAAGGGCAGCCACTAATACTTCTAGACAACTTAATGATTAAATGGCTGGCACTGAAGTAGAGCTACAGGATTGGGAAAGCTGCCAAAAGGTAAATAAATATCTTTTGGATTCTATGATAAAGCTGGCAACATACCAGCTACAATGGCTAGGAATCCTGATGCATGAAATGAAATCCCTTGCAACCATAACTTTTACAAATATTTGCAGAGCTGAACTCCAGTTTCCATGTATTCCAGTTTTTTTTGTTTTTGTTGCAATAACAGTCCACTGTTAAAGGCATATTGTCTTGAACATATCTTTTCACAATGTAACTAGGTTAACTCTCCTATTGTCGTTGAAACTTTTCATAATAAACAGATCACAACTATGGCAACTGACCTGACATAACCGTTCGCAATGAACCACTCAGGCAAACATCATTTACCTGGCACAATAACCAATTGAGATCTACTGTATTGAAAATACACTGTCACAAGATATCCATCAGACACACAGTAAAAAAAACAAAAAAAAAAAAACATACAAAATGAACACCTGAAATAATATGCAACTCCTTCTAAAAAGGCCTAAGAATGACTATTACAGAGAAAATCTTCTAACCCTCTTGCCTAATACGGTATGTTGAAATTCCATGCATAAATATATCTATCCACAGGCTTTAACAGTGCAATAACAATCTGTCCTTTAAGGACGACTATCTTTAGCATACGTGCTTCACAATAAATAATTAAAACCCTATTATTGCCTTTAGTGTAATAGACCTACGTTATCTGACATAATATTTCCCAATGAACCATTTAGGCCAACTACATTCATTAATGGTTTGTCACGATAACCAGCTCAGGTCTATTGCACTGAGCATAATCTTTGCAATGCTAACACGCTTTCAACAGAAACACAGTCTGCCCTGTCAAAAGCTTACAGAGAAAATGAACTTGTGTGCAGAGCCTAAGCCACTCTCTCACTACTGTTAAATCTATTTCTGGTGATCACATACCAACAGCGACAAATGCTCTGTCCGGTCAGACCTAAAAAACACACCCCGTGTCTCAAGCCCTGCAACTGGTGCACCATGTGTTAAATTGATGCAATTTATTTGTCTGGATTTAACGGAGTCAGGATTAGCTTCTGTAGCCATTAAGAGTCACAAGTGCATAAATCTCTTGCAGGTATTTGTCGCTTTATGTTAGCACAGATTCAGGCTACTGCAGATTATGGCACAAAATTAATCCAATAGATTTAAAGCATTCCACAGTAGAAATTCTCATCACCCAAAATCCGAGTACACGTTTTTGACAGCCAAACATCACTTTATTAAAAGCAGGAAAACCAATATGTTCTTAAAGAAATGAGAAAAAAAAAAAAAGTTTAACCTCACTTGGAAATCCAGACGTTGTGGCGTATGTACCCTTGTCACATAGATTTTTACTACACTCAAGAGTGCAATTATTTTTCATTTTTTAAATATTCACTTAGCACTAGATTCAAGTAGCCTAGCTGAAAGATTTGTTTTGTTATGTAATTTCTATACCAAGTTTACATGAGAAATGTGACATGGCCTAAATTACCTAGATGACGTCTATCAAACTTGGGGAAATGAGCAGAATGCTTTCATCAAGATCCACGAAATACAGCCCATGCATCTGCCTTTACCAATACAGAGATCATATGTAATGGTTTTGTACCACTATTTCTACAAACTGCAGGTCAATATTTACATTTGGGTGTTCCCAGATACCTCCTTATCCATTTCTTCAAAGCCATTTACTTGGCCATCATTAGCCATTCAACAGCCTTTGAGTTGGTGCCTGCCTTTTTCTTGTCAGGTCTGTTCTCAGTTCATAATACAGTTTTGTAAAAATTTCTTACACCCTCAATAAGGCATGACACCATGACAAATACTGCCTCTCTCCCACTAATATACCTTGTGCCCCACCTAGATTCTGGGCTTTTGACTTCTGATGTAGCAGAAAATTTAGTATTGTCCCTTATGTCACAGTGATCATCTATATGTGACAATCTATGCATTGTGTTAATCAGAGTACTAATAGTTTGATGGTAGAGTGACGCACTGAGAAGCCATTTTAGACTGCATTTGTTTAGGTTAGAGACTTATACAGAGGGGGTATCTAAGTTTAATTAAATGTTTGAAAGATTAAACTGATCTTATGGTATAATTTAGAGTCTGAACTAAGTCTGCATTGAAACAATATTGAATTTCATATAATTAATGCTTTAAATATGTGTGCAAAAATACAGAAATGCAGTTCTGCGTTATACCTACAAATGTGATAACCATTTTGTTTAACGTTACTGTAACATGAATGCTGAACAAGAATTATTAATGCAGAATTTATAGTCTGCATATTAAAAGGTGTTCAGTTTAATGTATAATGTGCTGTTCAACTCATTAGCATTAGCCTAAGTGAGGCCTGCTAGGTCTCTGTATTTTGCGACTTTGCAGAAAATGTCAAGTCATCTTACTAATGTGAACACTTCTTTCAGATGTCATTTCCATGAGAAGATTAGTTTGGTAATAGATGTCTATTGTTTTACACACAGAGAGTTGTAAAAACTCGACACTGGATGAGGAACATCCTGGAAACATTTGTTTAAATCTCGTGTGGAGCTACTTAAAAAGGATGGTGCGCTCATGACAGACTTGGGAAAACCTGACAATGTATCAAGTTGGAGTTGTTTGATTGATTTCTATTCGATGAACTGTATCCCTGACTAATCAGATTGCCATATTGTCAATAACCAGTAGACCTTTGGTCAGATTCCCATCAGAATTTAGGCAGATGCCTTGCAGAACCCTTACAGATGAAGAACTCCCAGGCCGATTCCCTTGGACAGGAATCTTCCTCTCTGTTTTGCCTCTTTGAAATGCCTTGCTGTGACTTGGGAGATTTTCTACCCTTACAGGAGGCTATTGTCTGAGCTTCTGACATTTGGCCCTTTTCCTTCTTTACCTACTTTCTGCCCACCTTAGATAGCAATTTGTTGCCCGAGATTACCTTTTTCCATTTTTTTTTTCGTCTTTTGCCCCCATGTGTTTCGCCACACACATTTATCCCTGATTGGTTAAACTGCAGGGTATCCTCGTACCCAGCCAAATTGAACTTTGATGATTTAAACTGCCTTAATGCTTATCAAAACTGAGCAACGTTTATTTTCCATCCATCAAATCATCTTATTGATGTTCTGCACTGTCTTTGTAAAGTGTCTAGTTCTCCTGATGTTAGTTCGCCTGAACTTGTTTTGTTGCCTTGGTTAACCCTTGGTGATTCTATATCTTTATAACTTTGTCTTGCCAATTGTCTACATGACTCTGACCTTAAATTTGTAGTAAATTCATTAACTTTATTCTTGCCTGGAGTCTTCTTTGCATTTCCACATTAGTCATACTGTGTAACTTAATTGGTTTGTATTGAAATGTTTTCTTATTGTTTTACCACATCCTACGCAGGGTCTAAAGATCTGTTGAGCATTGATTTCTGCGAAAGATGAAAATGCTCCAGCACTTCTCAGCACCCCACCTCTAATATATCTTGTGCACCTCCTAGATTCTGGGTTTTGGCTTCCTGGCACTCCTCATAAAAAAAATGTATTCTCTCTCAGCAATGACTACCTTGCCTGGGAGGAATTCCCTTCAGCTGGAGGATCCTCAATGAACCCCACGTAGGCCAGTTGATAATCTCATGCAATGTCAGTATGAGCAGTCTCAGAAATTGTATGAAGTTCTTGCACTGTTTTTTTTCTGTGGAGGCATACAGCTATGTTTTATCTTAAGTACACATTGGACCATTAAGTAAAAAAAGGGCTGCTGCCTAAAGCGTCAATTGCATGAACTTTTCTCCTATGTTCATCCTCCATGGTGTGTCCACCATTTTTTTTCTAGGGATATTAGCATGACCATAGAGGTGGGGAGAATACCACCCTCAGCTTACAAAGCATGACAGGGGACATTTATAGGAGGGGATTTATTTAGATCCCTAAATTTCACATATAATACCCAATGGTCTCCCCTTCTCCTCTACAAGAATTTAGGACAAGTAACAGCTCGGAGAGTGTGGGGGTGCGTGGGAGACCTCAATCAAAGTGATCAAATCAATTTCCATTGATGTCTTGGGGCTGCCCTTCCTGGGGCGCTGGTAACGAAGCACAAAGTACACCCCATCAGTATTTGACTCCCAGTGTAACAAGGCAAGCAGTCAGACGATCATTCTAGAAGGAGTGGTGTTAAACACAAGGAACCCAGCAAATCATACAGACTGCCCAACCAGTGCTTTTACATAAAAAGTAAACATTTTGTATTTTACCGCTACACAATACTACACACAATAAACCTATGGGAAGCAAGAGTTAAACAGTTACAATAACTCTAATGGCTAGCAGAATATAGGTAAGCTAGACAGGTGTTGGCTAACTGGCTTTACCAGCTTCCTTTGTAGTCAGTGACCAACAGGTCAGAGTGCATCACTCATGTAGAGGTCCTGGAAATTGGCTAGTTCAGGTTCAATGGTTCTTCAATCTAGTGCCTGGGCTTAGTGAAGGAATGTTTACCTGGCAGTGGTTCAGCAGCACTTAATTTCTGGAGCTGCATCAGTCAAGAGCAGTCACGGTATTGAGTTACCCCAGGCCCGCTTTCTGCTGGCTGACAGAGATGTGAGCCTTCAAGAGGGCAAGGAGTTCTAATTCCTGGAAACAGTGGATAAGGCCCAAACAAACCCACAACCAAACAGGGAGCATGAGGAGGGGCAAAAGAACTACTGATGGCGTTAGAGCACATGTTCTAGGATCCTTGGTTCAAGCTGAAGGGATGGAAGATCACATAATACACGTCACCATTAGGGGAAACTGCTGTTTTGCCTTTTAGTTTTCTTTATCACAGTGTGCCTTGGGTTACCCAAAACCCAGGCAACTCCTAAGTAGCGTCCATGCAATCTGGACTCCCCACAGTCCACCCTGGTAAACCCCACTTATCTCACCCAGCCCAGGAAGGACAGACCTCAATGCCCCGTTGGTGTTTACCAGGGACATACACTGAGCAGCAGGGGATCAACGGTCTTCTTGCAATTTCACAGTCCTCCAATTAAGCAGCAGTCTTCTCTTCAGCATCAGTTTGCCTCACTGGCCAGCTCCTCTATAAGGCAGCTACACCTCAGCATCTACTTCGGGGAGGTTAATCCAGCAAGGCTACATCCTGCATCCACGTCTCTCAATAAGCAAGGCAGACTTCTTTCTAAGATGATCCACTGCATATCCAGGACATCACTGCCGACTTCTTCAGGTAATGTCCCCTCAAAGGACTGGGAAGCTGAATGTCAAAGACAACTGCCCTGTAACTCTGATGATTATCCAAAATATTGTAGGGGCTCAACTACAGTGGTCAGTGAGAAGTCCAAGAACACTGACAGTTTCAGTCCAACTCTAAAACAAGACTTGCACAGCTTGTGTATTCCAGGGGTAAAACACTTGGAACTCATTAACGTGGTTATGCCACCCTGTATATCTATTTTAAGAAAGGTCAGAAACAAACATTTGTCTTCAAGTGAGGGTGGCCATGAGAGGTTTAGGCAGGAAGGCTCCACTAGGAGAAACGCCAAAGAAGGGCTGTCAGTAATTGTACTCTCTGAGGGCCACAGATGATGCACCGCCACACCGGATATCTGGTTTGTAAGGTCATAATGAAAGCAGATTTTAGCATACACACAATGGCTGTGTGCATGGAGGCCAAAATCATAATATTAATCATCATAAACTTACCAGAACTCAATGTTGGATAAGTCATGGCAGGATTGCACGCTCATAACATCATGCAGAGGGCCCTCCAGTACGAACAGACACTACAGAGGCAATGGTACTCCATTTACACTACCTCAGAGAATGCACGTTAGACCTAACAGCTTCTGGAGTGATATTTCAGCAAACTGTATGCTTTCTCCATTCCTGTTTACTGAAATGGTCATAGGATTCTGTGTACTTTACCACTGCTAACCAGTGCACAAATTATTGTGCTCACTACTCTAACCATGGTAAAACTGGCTTACACCCAATTGGAACATTTACTTAGAAGTCCCTAGTAATGTGGTACAACATGTACCCAGAACCTGTAAATGAAACTAGTGGGTATGTAGCACTTATTGTGCCACCTACTTAAATATCCCTTTAAAACATGTCTCAGGACTGCCATTGCGGCCTGTGTGCATTTTATTTTTAAAAACTTAGCTTGGTATTTATTGCCCTGAGATATAAAAGCCCTAAATTAACTCTTAATACCATGTAGTTGTTACAGGGCCTAATGCACAATTCCAGGTCTCTGGTACTGTATCAAAACAACAATCTTTAACAGCAGGTTACATCCCTGGTGTGGGAGTTACCTTACATTAGAATATTATCAGCTTTTTCTGAATCACTCTCAGGTGCGTAAAGCCT
The DNA here is from genome assembly GCF_031143425.1 of Pleurodeles waltl. Taxonomy (NCBI): domain Eukaryota; kingdom Metazoa; phylum Chordata; class Amphibia; order Caudata; family Salamandridae; genus Pleurodeles; species Pleurodeles waltl. Next base: position 904,886,529 of record NC_090444.1, on the reverse strand, counting down.
CATCAAGCAGGAGGTATGCAAAGGATCTGACATAACAGTGGCTGGCAGACTGTACCCTCTCTCTCTATCTCTTAGCATATGTTATGAATGGCAGGCAGAGTCTATCCCATTTGTACATTCTCCCTGCTAGGACTGCAGTCAATCGCTCCATTCCATAAATGTGCCAGACTTTGGATCACCACAAAAAAGGCTTAAATGAAGCAGTTTCTCCAAGCGTGGGCAGTCGAAAGTCTAGCTTCCAGCAGAAGAAGAGTCAAGATGTTTACCTCTAGAGGTGGTGTAAGGATGCATCAAATCTTTTATAGACTCCCTTAAGAGTAATGCAAATGGATCGGATGGCAAATCTACTGCACAGATCGAGCAGATTTGCAGAACTTTCACCAAGAATCGATTCACTTGTGTACATTGCCACCACATATGGAAATATGAGCCTTTGACTCCCACAGCCTCTCCAAAAAGACCAGCTGTTCCAAGAATTATGTGGAACCTTACCAGTGTAAAGTACCAACAGGTGAGAATCGTGTATGCATTAGCCTTGTATTGCAAACATATCGAAGACTTAGCAGCGCATGCACAAATCTGCAACAGGGTGGGGCGTGGCTTTGCTCCAGTCAAGATGGACACACACTGAAAATGCTCTGAGGCACACAAGAATCTAACCCCTGACATCCGCCCTTAAATCTGCACACATCTGCCCTGAAAGTGCGTTCCTAGCTATACCCAGGTGTCTGAGAACCCTGGGGGTGTTTTTAGAACCTGCACCTGCCTTGGGACACGGAGATTGAGAAACTGGGGGCCAAGTATCCACGCTGCGACATAGGCCGCACGCTTATGAGTCAGCCCATAGATGAGGGAGAGCCTGGTATCTTGCAGCAATGGGGCGGCTGCCTGAAGACAGAAGCGAAGTCCCGGCAAATCTAGGGACTCCACTGCTGATTGCCCGCAATGGCGGAGGGAGAGAGCCTACTGCCCCAAAACCAGTCCCCGAGCGGGCCCACCATGCTGGCAGTGGGCCGCACCTGTCGGGACTCATTGAGACCAGCTCATCGCTTCTGAGGTGAGGAGCAAGGCACTGTGACTGGGAACGCTGGGGCACGGGTGGTGAGGGGTTGCTCAGCTGCTACTGGGGCGGCATCGCCATCACTGAAGATGCTCCGGGAGATCGGGCACTTAACTGCCCAGTAACTACAGCCACTGAGATGCTGTGGAGAGGGTATGAGAAGTATAGAAGACAAGCTGGTCCCCCTCCCGCACAGAACTTCTTTAAGAGTCCGAAGGCTGGTGGGTTCCGGGTGGGGCAAGCATACTGACCAGAGGGTAACTATACAAGACTTGAGGGCCAGGACTCAAGCTAGAGCTTATTGCTCTAGGGGCTGCCTGTGTTCCTGGGACATGACATAGTGAGGGCCTGATTGTATGGAACCACCCCTCCTCCCCCCCGAGACCAGATGCTTGCTATATACAGAGAACCAGAAGATTACCAGCCTCCATGCTTACGGGGAGTGGGCCCAATAGCTGAGGTTTGAAACTTGAGGGCCCTCAATAAACCTGCATACACACTACCAGGCCAGGACTAGATAACCCCAGCCAGGCCCTCTGATCATCACGTGGCGTGCAAGTGCCCTATGGAAGAGTGGGTGGGGGTCAGGAGGGTTGAGTGACACCTGTGTGGTGCAGTGCAACATATGGGCCCCTGCCACAGCCTGTCCAAATACTGGGACCTGACAGTTTCCTAGCTGATTCTCCACTGGACATTTGCCAAATAACACTGGAAGTTAAAATGTCCCCTCCTTCACTTTGTTGCCTTCCCCCTGAGACAATAGTGAAACCTAAGGGGGAAGTGCAAACGCAGTCCAACAAGATGTATAAGTATGCTGTGACTAAACAATCTATGGAGACCGATGAACCAGCCACCGAGGCACCGGGGGAGGTGGAGCCCTGACTTGGTGCCACTGTGGCAGCAATTTGTGACGTCCAGAGTATCCTTAAACCTAAAATAGACGCTTTGACTGTAGACGTAACTCTTTTGAAGGCTGATTTTTAAAAAATGTCAGAGAAAGTCATAGCAGCCGAAACGCTCATCCACTTGTTGCAGTTCACATCTAAAAAGCTGAAGGACCAAGTCCAAAATCTCATAAAACAACACACAATTATGGCAGCTAAAATAGAAGACCAAGAAGGCAGGGCAAAAACGAATAACAGAGTGGTCTGGGGTCCCTGAGGGGGCGGAGGGACCCAGTATGGACCTCGTTCTCAAAGACCTAATTGTCAACACCCTCCACCCAAAGTTCCTCTCAAAATTCTTCTCAATTGAACAGGTGCACAGGAACCAAAACCATCACTGAAGCTGGGGACCTCTCTGTGGAGGATTATAGCCAGGATTATTAATCACCAGGATCAAGATGATATCCTGCAGGCAGCTCGCTCCCACATCGATCTGCCCTACGAAAATTCTGCAACACGTTTTCCACAATGCAGGAACAGCGCCAACACCGCAGCTTTGACAAAGTCGAGAAGGTACTCTGCACTAAAGAACTAAAGTGTATGATGCTCTATCCGGCAAGGTTATGGGTGGTGGTGGAGGAGGGCAAATCATAGTATTTTACCACACCAGCTGAAGCGTGGGACTGGATGGAGGGCTGGTGCACTCCTGTATGGCAAACCCTCCGAGAGGCAAGAAGGGGGCGCACAATAAGCGGATGATCAGTTGGTGCAAACCCAGGAACAACATGCCGAGGATATTGTGACCGATACTTCTACATTTGGACACACTAGGTGAGACTGCCACATTACACGACACCGCATGGGGCCTCCAATGAACTCTGCTTTAAAAGTCATGACATGGAACGTCAATGGCCTAAGCAAAACAATTAAATGCTCCATTATTCTTGCAGTATAGCTGTAGACACGCCCCAGATGTTGCTCTCCTACAGGAAACTCATTTGAAAGGAAATCACTACACGGCACTAGATTGAATTTGTTACTCTCTAATAGCGCATGCAGGCTTCACCTCTAGCCCTAGGGGCACGGACAGTCTCATTAAATAATTGTTACCCTACACATCAAGTCGAAAACGTAATGACCCACTAAGTAGATCTGTGTCACAGACCTGCACCTGGGATGGCCATACACTCAACCTCTGATCGGTCTACATGCCGCCAAAGTTACACGCGGAAACTTTACCAGCAATCAGCACATTGTTGCTCGAAATGCCACCTGGCACCTTGCCACCAGGTACCCGGAGAGGGATAGGATGTCTTGCACCCTCGGGGATAGGACGGGTCCACTCCGGGCATTTGCAGATGCGATGGGACTAGTGAACTTGTGGCGTGAACACAAGCTGACTGCGATGCAGTTTAAATACCTCTGCGATGCAGTTTCTTCCGATTAGGCTACATATTCACCCATCATAAGTATGTTGGCCAGTTTCACATTGCATCACACCTAGCACACTGCATCTCAGATCACTCCTAGGTGGAGAGGTCATTCACTGGCCTTACTCGCGACTCAACGCTGGCCCCTAGGATAGATTCATGGCACCTTAAAGACAAACATTTTCAAGACAAACTTGGTGGATGAACAGACAAATACTTTCAGGACAATCAAGAAACAGTTCACTCTTCCTGCATCCTATGGAAGACTTTCAAGACAGTATTGCGCGGCTATGCCCAGGCTCCAACAGGGAGGTTGAGAGAGAAAGGACTTATCAAATGCAAGATGCGGGAGAAAGTACTCGCCACACTTGAATCAGAGGTTTTGGGGGTGAGGGACACCTGACACTGGACAGTGCCATAGGGTCCGGCAGCAGGAGCTAAGAGACCTGGGAGAGAACAAAGTTCAAGCTGATGCGCTAGCCCTACAGAGGCGCTTATCAAACACTGGCAATAAGGCTAGTAAGCTCATGGCCTGGCTGGATAGGTGAGACAAGGGCAGACATTGGATAGAACTCCAAGTCTCTGTGGGGACGGCACCTACTACTGGGGAGGCCTTTGCCATAAACTATGAACAAATGTACTCCTCTACGACTATTCAATCTGATGAAGGACTGTGCTGACCACCTTAAGGAGCCTTCTCTCCAGGTTCTATCCAGCGAATATAGGGACGCACTAGAACTAGACTTGACGATAGAGGAGGTGGGGCGACTAGAAAGAAAAGGCACCCTCTCAATTAGCTACCATCGTAGTAATTCCTAAAAAAAGGTAAACCACCCACAGCCTGCAGCTCCTACCGGCCTATATCTCTTCTGACCAGCCCGGGTTTATGGTACATAGGGGTGCTAGATTGAATTTAAAGCACCATTACGGGGTCCTGCCCTGGACAGGGGCACCCTGCAACGAAGATGCTGTTTTGCACTCCTTGGACATGAGGATGGCATGTGATAGCTTTGAATGGACTGCGTGTTCGCAGCCCTCGCCAGACTATGATGTGGCTCAAAGTTCTGTCTGGATTAAACATCTGTATCAGGACCCTTTGGCGAGGGTGAGAGTAAATGGTGTACTATCCTGTTCTTTCGACATTGGGGTTAGAGGGCACAAGGCAAGGCTGCACTCTATCCCCAATGATTTTTGCTTTGGCGTTAGAACCATTGGCTGCCTGGATGTCTCAAGACCCTCTCAGATGGGTTATCGAAGAGGGAGGGAACTGGAGGAAAGAATCTCCCCTATATGTGGACGACATCCTATTATATGCTACATGGCCGCGCGTTATTGTGGACAGAATACTCTACATTTCCAGCTGAGTGGAAGGTATTCTGGACACCAGATTAACTGGAACAAATCCCTTATCTTCCCTGTTGCGGGGGTAGGCCGGCACTTCCCTCAAGGTGCGTGGCCCAGTTGCAACAACTGTTTCCAGTATCTGAGTAATCATGCAACGCAAATTACCATGGAGTTCCTGGGGAAGAACTTGCTTCCTGAGTTGGAGCGCCTCTGCAATGATGTTGCTCACTGGCGGGCACTCCCTGTGTCCCAAATGGGATGGGTCATACTCTTCAACATGATGGCTCTTCCCCGCCTATTGTATGTCCTTTAAAATACGCCCTATAAAGTGCTGTCCAAATTCTTTCAGAAGGTCAACAGTGTGCTGCACAAACTCTTATGGGACGGGGCTAGTTTGCATATTTCCCTAATTAAGCTCCAACAAGGGGTATTTGAAGGTGGACTGGTGGTATCTGACATACGCACCTACTGCTGGGCAGCGCAATTGATTACAATTAACAATGTGTGGATATAGAGGACCAGGCTTATCGAGTCGACAGAGGCTACGGAAGGAAACGGGAGGGTCGGCTACCTATACACACTCAAACAGTAGTGAGGGCATGGAGAGAGGCCACCAAATTTCTGGGATGGGAGGACAAGCTTATAAACATGCCCCCACTCTGGGATAGCGACCAACTGAGGGAAGTCAGGAACGTGAAGAGTTTTCATAAATGGGGGCCGATAGGTATTGACAATGTTGGAGATTTTTGCAGAGGTGGGACTCTACTGACATTTGAGGACCTGAAGAGGGACTACAAGATGGGGGAATCTGAATGGTTTAAGCATCTGCAGTTACGACATGCTTTGAGATGTCATGTAATGAAGGGAGAGCAACTGCTGCAGTCAATCCCGTTGCAGGACCGACTACTTTTAGACCCAATGCCAGACAAAGCCATCACTTTGACATACAGAAAATTAATTAACAATTCCCCTGACCCTCTGTGGTTGCTGTGAGAGGCCTGGGAGGGCGACATAGGACTAATTGAAGATGATGACTAGGTGGAGGCACTTCAGAGTTTGCAATAAGAGTTTGCTTCTGTTTAATACAGCTCAGGATACTACAAAGATCATGCTATTCCAGGTCATTTTTACATCATTTTGGGCGATGCGACTGATTTGTGCGCTAGAGGGTGGAGTATGGTGGGGTCCTTTTCTCATATTCTTTGGAAATATCCCATAATTCAGCAATACTGGAAGGCGGCGACGACAATCATGAGCCAAGTTACAGGTCTCTCAGTGCCACTGGAGGCCAGATAGCATATATTACATATAACGGGGGAAGAAGAGTGGCCCAGATATCGGAGGGTCTGCTTAATGCTGGCAGCCAGGGTGGCTAAGAGGAACACTGCGAAGGCATGGGGAGCAAACAGACTCCCGAATGTCCGAGATTGGGAGAATGATTTAGATTGGTGCTAGCAAACAGAACAGGTGGTATATAAAAGTAGGGTTTGTCTGAAAAAATAGGAGGTCTGGAATCAAATCAATCATTCAATGTATTTGTAGAGCACACTACCCACCCGTAAGGGTCTCAAGGTGCTGAGGGGATGGGGAGGGGGTGCTGCTACTGCTCGAATAGCCAGGTTTTGAGGCACTTCCTGAAGGTCAGCTGGTCTTCGGTCTGTCTTAGGAGCAAAGGAAGGGTGTTCCAGGTCTTGGCAGCGAGGTGGGAGAAGGATCTGCCTTCGGTGGTCGCTCTTCAGAGCCGGGGGATGGTGGAGAGAGGGAGGTCGGCTGAGCAGAGTTGGCGGGACGGGGTGTAGAAGGTGAGGATGGACCGGTGTTGTTGAGCGCCTTGTGTGCGTGGGCGAGGAGCTTGAAGGTTATCCTTTTGTTGATGGGGAGCCAGTGTAGGTCTCTCAGATGGGTGTGATGTGGCTGTGGCAGGGGGCATCAAGGATCAGGCGTGCATAGGCGTTTTGTATGCGTTGCAGTCGTTTGAGGAGTTTGGCCGGGACTCCTGCGTAGAGGGTGTTTCCGTAGTCAAGTTTGCTGCAGACGAGTGCCTTGGTGACTTCTTGTATCTGTGGGGATCCATCTGCAGATCTTGCGGAGGGTGTGAAGCAGGATGAGGAGACGGCGCTGACTTGCTTGGTCATGGAGAGTGTTGAATCGAGGATGACGCCCAGGTTGCGTGCGTGGTCGGTGGGTGTCGGGGCTGCTCCCAGAGCAGTCAGCCACCAGGAGTCATCCCAGGCTGAGGGGTTGAGGATGAGGACCTCCGTCTTATCTGAGTTCAACTTCAGTTTCTGTTCCTCATCCATCCGGCGATGGCCTTCATTCCTTCGTGGAGGTTGGATTTGGCGGTGAGGGGGTCCTTGGTGAGGAAGAGGATCAGTTGGGTGTCGTCGGCATAGGAGATGATGTTGAGGTTGTGTAGCCGGGCGACGTGGGTGAGCGGGCCATGTAGACGTTGAATAGTGTAGGGCTGAGGGATGATCCTTGGTGGGACGCCGCAGATGATCTTGGAGGCTTCGGATCGGAAAGGGGGGAGGCGGACGCTCTGGGTTTTGCCGGAGAGGAAGGAGGTGGTCCACTCCAGAGCTTTGTCCCAGATCCCTGCGTTGTGGAGGCATGTGCGTAGGGTGCAGTGGCAGACGGTGTCAAAGGCGGAGAGGTCCAGGAGGATGAGGGCCGCAGTTTCGCCATTGTCAAGCATGGCCCTGATGTCGTTGGTGGCGGCGATGAGGGCAGTTTCGGTACTGTGGTTGCTGCAGAACCCTGACTGGGATGGGTCCAGGATTTTGTTTTCTTCGAGGTAGTGGGTTAGTTGTCTGTTGACGATCTTCCCAATGACCTTGGCGGGTAATGGGAGAAGGGAGATGAGACGGAAATTCTTGAGGTCCCTCGGGTCCACCATGGGTTTCTTGAGTAGGCGATTGATCTCAGCATGCTTACAGCTCTTGGGGTAGGTCGCGGTCTCGAAGGAGATGTTGATGACTTTGCAGAGGTGGGGTGCGATGGTGGCGCTTGCTTTGTTAAAACTGTGGTGTGGGCATGGGTCTGACTGAGATCCAGAGTGGATAGTGCTCATGGTTTTGATTGTGTCGTCTTTGTTCATGTTGGCCCAGACGAGCAGGGGGTTGTAGCGGAGGGTGGGTGGAGAGTCTGAGGAGTCGGTGGTTGGCAGGGTGGCCTGACTGTTGAAGCTGTCATGGATGTCTGTGATCTTGTGGTGGAAGAAGGTGACGAGGGAGCTGCACAAGTCTTGTGATGGTGGGGTGTTTGTGCTGCAGCTGGGGTTGGCGAGTTCCTTCACGATGTTGAAGAGTTCCTTGCTGTTGGGTGCGTTGTTGTCAAGGCGGTCTTTGGAGGAGGTTTTTTTTTTTTGTTTTTTTTTAAATTTATTTTTTATTAGAGAAAAACATAAGACGATACACAGTATGCATTGAAATTTTTCAGTAATCCGTGGTTCAGATGATAATTTTACAAATGATATCTGAATGTACATTGTCTAATAGGTACATTGATTCGTCGACATAGACTATGGTTTGAAAATTAGGAAGGGTGCGGGAAGGGGGGTAGAGTTTATTGGGGGGTCAAATTGTAATAGAGGGGAGCAGGAGAGAGAGAAGAGTGATAGAGAGGAGAACGGGGAAGTAGGAGGGTTAGGTAGAATATTAGGGGGGAAAGGCAAATATTTTGGCTCCGTGCTTCTGGGTTATTAGATGAATATTCCGGTTGTTCCTCGTCATTTGCCGACGATCTTATAGGATTGTGCCATGTGATACATTTATCAATGTGTATTGTAGGATGGGCCAAGAGGATATATTTATGGGGGGGGGGGGGGGAAAGAGGGCCATTCCAGGGGAGGGTAGACAAGGGAGAGTATCTGTGTGGATTCAGGATTAGATGTATAAAGAATCCGGTTTTGCCTACTAATGTTGGACAGTTAGCCTCTGATCGAGCAAAGCCAGGAAAGATAGTTTCTAGTACGTATTTAAGCGGGTCGATATGGCATGGTGTAAAGGATGTTCTCTGGGATGAATAGTCTCTGGAGTGGCGGAAAGGGGTACGAGAGCAGGGAGGGAAGCGAGGGAAGGAGAGAAAGGAAGATGGTGGGGTGTCAACTGCCATCCACTGACCATCAGCCAGCTGCCTCATGGTCTTGTCAGGAAGGGGCTCCAAATTTCTGTAAATAGGGCCGCTTGATCCTGTAGGTTATAAATGACTCGCTCATGGGTAGCTGTTTGGAACATGGCTGTCATCCATTCCGTTGGTGTTGGGGCAACAGCAGACCTCCAGTGTCGAAGAATACAGATTTTCGCTGTGGCAATTGCCGTGTGAAGTAGTCGTTTATGGGGGCGTGATAGGGAGGGGTATGGGCGCATGTCGTGTAAGATAATGAGTGTTACCGGTGACGGGTTTGGTATTGATATGAAATCCCTAAGTGTCTGGAACACAGCTTCCCATAGGGGCTGTATCGTCGGACAGTGGCACAGAATATGAAGTAGATCACAATGGAGCTCTGCGCATCGCCAACACCTCGCATGTGGTATAAGACCTGCCCTGAAGAGTTTTGTGGGGGTCCAGTACCAGTCCTGGAGGATTTTGAAGAGACAGAATTTCAGGCGGGCCTCTCGGACCCCTCTGTCTTGGGCTTCGATTATGTCTTGCCAATCTTCTACTATGTAGGCTATCGCTAGTCGATCTTGCCGTCTGAGACGCAGTCGTTCTAGAAGGGGGTTGCGAGTAAAGATGGTTCGTAATCTCTGCGTATAGACCGGCCATAACTCCTCTGTGCCGGCCCCATTTCTGTAGGTAATTGACAACGGGTGAGGTTTTAATCGTCCACGGGGGGGTCCTAGGGCCTTGCGCATACAGTGCATGAGTTGCCTGTACCTCCATTCATGATTTTTGTGGATTCCAAACTCTTCCTGTAGGGATTCAAAGGACCGGAAATCATTGCCATCTATTATTTGAGTTATGTTGTGGATACGAGCGTCGTTCCACTGGGGCCATCTTAGGGTACTTCCCCCTATTTTTATACATTTGTTTCCCGCTAAAGGGGCTTGAGCATGTAGAGAAGGGTGCACTCCCAGTAGCCGGTGGGCTCTGCGCCACGCTGTATTTGTGGCCGCGAGGATAGGATTGGACGAATGAGAGTAGTCGGTATATATCCCGCCTAGTTCGGAGTGTTGTCCCTGTATGTGTTTCTCCGTGATTGTCCATTGTGGGGGGTCTGGAGTGCCTGGTAGTGTGTAGGCTAGTTGTGATAGTTGTAGGGCTAGAGCGTATTGTTCTACTGAGGGTAGACCTAGTCCTCCATAGGGTCTGCGCGCTAATATTGTCCCCGGTTTTAGTCTTGGCCGTATAGAACCCCAGACAAAGGACCTTATCAAAGTATCAATCCTTCGGAGAAGAGAGAGCGGAATCTGTAGGGGGAGCATGCCTAAAACATATGTGAAGCGGGGAGGGTGACTATCCTAACCGCCTGTGTTCTGCCCCGCATAGATAGGCCGAGAAAGGTCCACTTGGCAAAGTCCTGTTTCATCTGGGATGTAAGAGGGTCTAGGTTGTCCCTGACCATGTGTTCTAAGCCTCGGTTAATATATGTCCCCAGATATTTGAGGTGGGTTGGGGTCCATTTGAATGGGCGGCCATGGATTGCCGCTCTCGTTGTTACGCGAGATAGGGGCAACGATTCACTCTTGTCCCAGTTTACTTGATACCCGGACAAGGGTGCAAAGCTTTCTATGATAGAGAGTAGGGATGGGATGGATCTCTCTAAATCAGACAAGGTTAACAGAATATCGTCTGCATATAGATAGATTTTGGAGGAACCCCCTGGTAAGGGGATACCGGTTATCTGTTGAGAATTCCTTATAGTTGCCGCCAGCGGTTCCATTGCTAGTAAGAATAAGAGCGGAGACAAGGGGCAGCCCTGTCGAGGGCCCCTTCCGATGGGAAATGGGTCCGACAGAAAGCCCCCGCAGTTAACTTGTGCCGTAGGGTGATCGTATAATAATAGGACTTTAGAAATAAATTGATCTCCGAGACCAAAATGTTTCATGGTGGTGAATAGATCGGGCCATTCGATGCGGTCGAATGCCTTCTCCGCGTCGAGGGATAGTGCCAAGGCTTCTTCTGGTAGGTTTAACGATTCAAGCAGAGTGTGGCATAGTGTGCGCATATGGTTTCTGGAAGTGCGGCCCGGTACGAATCCCACCTGGGTATGATGGATTAGGGACGGTATGACTTTGCGTAGACGTGCTGCAAGGACATTAGCTAGTAATTTAACGTCTCCGTTTAAAAGGGAGATGGGGCGATAGCTACTGCAAAGTAGGGGGTTCCTTCCAGGTTTAGGCAGGACGACAATCGTGGCCCTGTTGGACAGGGCACCCAGAGAGCCCTCCTGGCACGCCTCCATGAGTGCCTCGTGTACTGCTGTGGTTGTCTCCTCTCCTGACCATCTGTAAAATTCTGCTGGGAATCCATCTTCGCCCGGGGATTTATGGTATGGGAATTTTGTGATAACCTGTATAATTTCTTCCTTGCTTATATCGCCCTCAAGGAGAGCTCGGCCGGCTTCTGATAGGCAGGGCAATTTTGCCGCAGTGAGAAATGCCTCTGTCTGTGCCTGGTTGGTCGGGGTTTCGGGGTTGTAAAGGAGTTGATAATATGTAGCAAATTCATTCACAATGTCTTGCGGGCGGGTCAGTACTGCTCCGGAGGGAGACATTATAGCTGGGATAGCTGAGGCAGCATCTCTGTCGGAGCTGTGCCGCTAAGAGGCGTCCGGCCTTTTCTCCTTGTTCATAGTGGCGGTGACGTAATCTTTGTAGTGCATATTCTGCATGCGTTGTGTAAAGATCGTTGTGTGCCATTCGGGCTTATTCGAGGGAGCGGCGCAGCGCTGGGGACGGTTGAGTAGTGTATTGTTTGGTGAGGCGTTGGATCGTGTCTTCTAGGGTGCAGTAGCGGACCTCCCTATCTCTATTGGCCAGTGCTGCGTCCCTCATCATGTTCCCTCTCAGAGTGGCCTTAGCCGCTGCCCATAAGACCCGCTTGGATGTCACAGAGCCTATGTTTTCAGTCATGTATGTGGATATGTGGGCCTTGAGTTGCTCTTTCCCCTGGGGGGAACGGTATCTGTGTATGGCAACGCGCCATGGTTTACGACCAGGAGAGGTCAAGCCCACCTGAATAGAGAGTGAAATCGGGGAATGGTCTGAGAGTCCGCTATCTAAGATGCTAGTGTCTAGTATTTGGGGGATTATGGTGTGTGATACAAGAAAATAGTCCAGGCGTGATTGGGTGCCATGAACGGACGAAATGAATGTGAATTCCTTGTCCTTTGGGTGTGTTAGTCTCCAGCAGTCGACTAGACCTACATCTGCTGTGATGTCCGTCAGTAAGGCCCTATCGGGATTATTGCCCACATCGATGGGGCCTGTCCTGTTCAGTATGGCATCTCTAGTAAGATTCCAATCCCCTCCGATGATATAGCGTGTGGTCCCTATTTCGGTCAGTACGCGATTGAGTTGTAGGAAGAAGGAACGCTTTGGTCCGGTTGGTGCATAGACAGAGCCCACACATAGGAAGGTATTTCCTATTTTCAGTTTGACAAATGTATATCTCCCTTCTGTGTCATTCCATGTTTTAATGATCGTGATCGGCAGGGATTTACGTATTAGTATCGCTACGCCACATTTACGAGGAGTGCCTCCCTCGATTCCCTGATCTTCTGGACAGCAGCTGAAGAGGACCTTTCCTACCCAGTCACGTCTAAGTTTGTCAGACTCTATATTATCAAGATGCGTTTCTTGGATCAGGGCTATGTCTGCTTTTTTAGATTGGAGATATGACAAGATCTTTTTCCGTTTGATGTAATTCGTCATGCCATGAACATTCCATGAGAGGATTCGTAGAGGGTGTACTATGTGGGAGGTTGTCGCTGGCATACTGATTTAGAGGAAGGAATTTCAGCAATACTGGGGGTGGTAATCGTGTGGTACTGTGTTCGCTGTAATATGAATATTTGGGAGTTCGAGGGGTGAGACAGAGGCAGCTGATGAGGGTCGGGTGGGGGGGGGAGAAACAAGAACGTGTAGGGGTTGGTGAGGGAGGGGAAAGGGATAATATGGGAGGAAAGAAGGCTAGAGTTAGCGTTTATCTGTAAAGGGGAATGGATGTGATGATTAGGAGGGGAAGAGGTTAGAGGGATATAGGGAGGATCGGGAGTACTATGCTCCCTTAGGGACGGTCTTGTAAACGGCGAGTCCGAGTCCTATCCGACCTCCTAATGCTGTTGATGCAGCCTCTCTGCCGAGGAGGCGGCGTTGGGGCAGGGGGAGGCCAGTATTGATCCAAGGCAGTCGAATGCACAAGTTCTGAGCTGAGCTCCGGAGGAGGGGAACAGATATGGGGGGAAGCCATGGGCATATTATGGAAAGGGGGATGGGTGGGCCGGGAGAGGGTAGTAGCTATGTTGATGAGGGAGGGTATGATGTGTAGATAATGGGGGGGGGGGATTTGGTGACATAATTTTAATATGGCGAGGGTGGATACAGTGGGAAAGGTGGTAGAGGGGGGAGTTCGCACTGGCCTGGATTAAGAGATGGAGAAGGATCCAGTTGATACCTCGCAGTGTCCGGTGTCTAAGTTAATAGGGTAGATGTTTATCCTATTTTCGAGTGGAAGGGGGCTAGCGATCACTGTACTTGATGTATGTCATTGCAATGGGTTCTATGTTGTGAGGGTATATATTGGTCGAGGAGAGGGGGTTGGTGTGGATCAGGGTGTGTATTTGTAATCATGATTATAATGATAGATATAAATGTGGTGATGGTTGTAATGTAGATGTTACCGTAGATGTTGGTATTTGTGTAAGAGGGGGGAGAAGTGATTTGTGGGATCAAGGGGTGGGTGTCTAAAGGGCCGGAGGAGAGGGCAAGGGGGGGGGGGGGGGGATAGGGAGCTAAGTAACATAATGCCGGTTCAGATCAGGATATTGGAGTACATTTGTACATAATAACAGTTGAAATATTACTATACTTATATAGCATAATATCGTTATGTCAAACAACATAATGTCAAACTGCATAATGTCACTGCAATCTGTTAATTTGTATAACATAACATAGTATAATATAGCATAACGTAACACAATATAACTTATTTCCACACAGGTAATCTTATTGCATTCTATTAGTTTATATGTCGCGGGACCAGCCCCGGCGTGGATGTTGTTACTGAAGGGTGGAACATGGGTTGTGTATACAAGTGGTTGGTCTACTGCTCATCATCTACGTGGTCAGGTGTCATCGCGAGTATTTGGGGGGGTTGCATCCCCCTCATGGGGAGGATTCTGGGGAATACGTATGAATGTCGACCTGTTTGTCATGTCTCCATGGAGATATAGTGTTCCCGTAAGAAGTAGTGGTGCATCTCCGTAATATGTAATGTTGTGTTGTATTATATCTTATCGTCCCCTGTGGCAGTACTCTAGTGATCGTCGGGATGTGTATTATTGCATGTAGATTATATTACATTCGTTTCGTTTCCCGGAACGGCCGTTTAAGGGAGAAGTGGAGGGTGGTAGATTTAGCTGAGAGGGGACAGCGTTACGACTTGTCTGCAGGATCGGGCCTGTTCATGTAGTCTTGTTGTTATTGTGTGGTGTTGTGTTGTCAAATATTCTATATTGTAGTAGTGCTGTGAGGGGTTGAATGGTAGCTTCTCTTTAGGTGTTGGAACTTGTCCCTACTGAGCAAGGTCCCGATGTATGTGTTTGCATCACCTGTGGGGTCTGCAAGATCCGGCTTGTGCGTTTCGTGTTATACAGTGGATATCTATGCACCAGTGTTATAAAATAAGCCCCGTGTTATCTTGTAGAACATGTAAACATAATGGTCGTCTAATGTTGTTAAAAAAGGTTATTGACGATTGTTAAGTAATAATGGTTATAAACAAAACCCGGGCTTGTACTCATCCTTCCGTGAGTTCTCGTCGTTCCGGTTTCAATGTCTTGTAATCATCTCACATGCACCCAACGAGGGAATCGGTGTTTCAGGGGGGTACAGTCATTGGTTTTAGAGGTGATCTGGATTTGTCTCTTTCTGACAGTTGGGAGTAGGTTGCCACAGCGTGGAGAACCGGACCCCTGTCGTCGTGTAGTCTGGCTAGCCTCTCTGTGTCCCTGCCCCTTTGATTGAGGTCGGTGTCATGATGGAGCGGGCCTTCTCTCTCTGGGCCCGGGGGTAAGAGTCCTCCCCCTTCGTTTTCTCTCCCGGTATCTTGTGAACAGTCTGGATTGGTAGAGTCCATAGGCTGATGTTGAAAAGAGTCAAGGAAAAGGCTCAGTTCGTCTGGATTATAGAAGTCTTTGGATTTACTGTTATTGGTGACCCACATTCTGGCGGGGTCGAGGAGGCCGAATTTCATCCCCATTTGGCGAAGTCGAGGTCTTAGAGCTAGGAAGGCTTTTCTTCGTTCGTTGGTGTCCTTGGAGTAATCAGCTGTTATTCGGATGTCATGTTGGCCTATCCGGAAAGGGCCCTGTTTACGCGCCGTTTGTAATATCTGTCGGGCATGGTTGTGGCGTAATAGACAAGCGATTATCGGTCTGGGTCTTAAAGATGTATCAGAACGTTTCGGGCCTACTCTATGTGCTCTTTGGAATTCCAGCGGTGGGTCGAAGTCCAGGGAGGTTAGTTTGGGGAGAACGGAGCCCAGGAAGGCCTGCATGTCTGTACCTTCTTCATGCTCCGGGATTCCCAGTAGGCAAATGTTATGTCTTCGGCTCCTATCCTCTAGGTCTGTGAGTTTACTCCTAAGGTAAAGGAGGTCTTGGTCTCGGTCTCGATAAGTGGTCATCTGCGTTTCTAATGAGCCCATGCGGTGTTCCAGGCCTGTCACCCTGGTTTGAAAACCTGCAATGTCTAATCTCATAGATTTGGTTTCCAGGGTCAGTGAAGACAGAGAAGCGTCCATTCCCTCTATTCGGCGGCTGACAGCGGTGATCTCCTGTAGTATTTTTTCTATGGTTATTGATTGTTCCTTGTCAGACATTGTGGTGGATTGTGTTGGGGAGGGTGGTGAGTGAGGTCCCATTATCGTAGATATTGGACGCTTGTGATGGAGAGCTTCGGAGAATAATAATTGTCGTGCCGACTTACCAGTGGGTTTCTGGTTTGTTTTGCTGCCGGGCATCGCCTTGTCCGTCTGTGTGTGTTGTCCAACTGGTTTCGGAGTTTTCCTCGAAGTCTGGCGAAAGCAGTGTTACGCAGTCAGCCGGCTCTTGTCGTGTTCTGACTTTTGATGTTCTCCCTTTTTTTTTCCCCTTTTCTTTTTCCCCTCCTCTTCTTTTTTGTTTTGTTTTGGGGGGATTTTAGGGTTGAGGCGGTAATTTATTTGGTCCTTTTTCTGTTCCCGGATGTGTTGGGGGGGGGGAATTTTTTGGTGTGTTTCGTCTTTCTTTCTGTCTTCTCCTCCTGTTATGTTTTTCTTTCCCTCCTTCCCCCCCTTTCGCCTCCCCTCTCCCTCTTGGTTTAGCTTGGTTCTTAGCTCTCTTCTTCCCCTTTTCTGTTTGCTATTTCTTCCTCCTTCCCTTTATGTTTCCCTTACTCCCCTTCTTCTCTTGTTTCCGTGTCTTTATTCCTTTCTATTGTTTACTGTCCTGGTTCGCCCCTCCTCGCCTCCTCACCTTGTTCCCCTCGCCGCTCCGCGGCATAGTCTTCTTCTCCCGGGCCAAATAGAGGATAAATGCTCACCGCCTCCCTTTGGAAATAGGATGCGAAGGACTGTGCCTGCGACTCCAGTCGCCGTAATGGTAGGGAGGCCGGCTCCTCTCTCGGCTCGAGAGCGCGGCTCCTCCCCCGCAGTTGGGCCTACCTCGATATTGTGCACCATAGGTCCCCTGATGCTCCGGAGCGTGTCCCCACTCAAGATCGGAGGTCCTGGGCTTTGGGGAGCTCCTCAGGGTCTTCCAGACTGGGTTCCTCCGTCCTTAAGAGAGCCGGTTTTCTGGTCGAGGAGACGCGGCTCCGCCCTCTCTGTAGGCCATTTTTCCCCCTTTCCCTCCGAGGCGTGCTGTCGGCCGATAGGGTCTCGGCGGGCAGTTGTTGAGGTTCGGACGGAAGCTCAGGGTTGTGGGAGGGTTTCGGCATGCGTTAAGGCAATTTTTCGGCCTCCATAGGGCCCCCGCCGCCTCCTCGGGGCCACTGCGGCGCGGAGCTCGGGACTTAGGCGCCCATCTTCTTTCGTGGCCCGGCCACGCCCCCTGGAGGAGGTTTTCTAAGCAAATCTGATGAGGTGATGGTGTTTGCGGATGGGGTTCTTGAAGGCAGCATGGTTGTCCGGTGTCTGTTCGAGGAGCCACTATCTCTCCAGTTTTCGTCAAGTTTGCTTGGAGGCTCGAAGGTCTGAGGTGAACTGTAGCAAAGTACCATCTTGCCTGGCATGTTACCCCCATTTTTCACTGTATATATGTTGTTTTAGTTGTATGTGTCACTGGGACCCTGGTAACCCAGGGCCCCAGTGCTCATAAGTGTGCCTGAATGTGTTACCTGTGTAGTGACTAACTGTCTCACTGAGGCTCTGCTAATCAGAACCTCAGTGGTTATGCTCTCTCATTTCTTTCCAAATTGTCACTAACAGGCTAGTGACCATTTTTACCAATTTACATTGGCTTACTGGAACACCCTTATAATTCCCTAGTATATGGTACTGAGGTACCCAGGGTATTGGGGTTCCAGGAGATCCCTATGGGCTGCAGCATTTCTTTTGCCACCCATAGGGAGCTCTGACAATTCTTACACAGGCCTGCCACTGCAGCCCGAGTGAAATAACGTCCACGTTATTTCACAGCCATTTTACACTGCACTTAAGTAACTTATAAGTCACCTATATGTCTAACCTTTACCTGGTAAAGGTTAGGTGCAAAGTTACTTAGTGTGAGGGCACCCTGGCACTAGCCAAGGTGCCCCCACATTGTTCAGAGCCAATTCCCTGAACTTTGTGAGTGCGGGGACACCATTACACGCGTGCACTACATATCGGTCACTACCTATATGTAGCTTCACAATGGTAACTCCGAATATGGCCATGTAACATGTCTATGCAGGGATGTGGAATTCCTATCGCCCGACGCCCGGGACATCTTGTTTGGGGTCAAGGGCAACAAGTTTTTATGTTCACTTTGTCCTTGGGACAAGTAGGCCCAACCCTCTGCAGCACAAACCCTTTGGCTGCCTGTTTACAGAGAGTGGAACTCTCTGCAGTTGAGGTAATGTGTTTCCAAAAGATAATGCTGTTCGAACTTGTATTTATGGTTCATTATTTGAAAACCTTCATTATTAGGGTGAGTGCTGTAAATAAATATTTTAAGGTCACACTTCACTACGGACGTTAGTTCCAGTATAAAAGAAAAAAACGTGTATACACGTTTGAAAAGTTTAGGCTATGAGGCTAAGTATAATGCTCCCAGAATGCTCTCTGATTAGATGCAAATGAAGTGTCATTTAGTAAAATGTTTTGATGCATGCTAGTATTTCCCAAAAATGTTTCTAATGGAAAATCAGTGTAACCATTTTCAAAACGATTATGGGAAGCATGAAAATAAACAAACACTGACAAAGCCAACTGATCTGACATATTTTTATAAGTCTTTTAGTTTCATCAATGAGTGTCTTGTTTTGACATGGCTTTTGTAACACTTTATTGTTGTGGGAGCTACCAGGCCCTCAACATCGTAACAAACACTGGCAAAAAAAAACCAAAATGTTTTTGAACTTTAAAGCACACTTTGCCACCAGTGGCATAACAAAAAAAGGCCCCGCAGCCGCTCTCCAGGGGACCCCTTCAGCACAGCACCTGCCCTGAGTGAGTCTGGAGAGGGGGCTCCTCCATGTTCTTTGCAAAGGGGCACCCTCCAGTTTCGTTACGTCACTGATTGCCACTGTTGTTCCTGACACTGAACAAAACTACTTTGTGTGCCAATATGCTCCTTGTGGAAGAGAAGAATGCGATCATTCACAGTAAGCCAGCCAAAAGAGAGAGAAATAGAAGTTTAATAAAAACAAAATGTCTTTGTTAACACCAGACCTAATTAGGGACCAAGACCCACATGTAGGTAGCTTTTTGCATGTCGCAAACAGCGACTTTCACTGTTTGCGACGTGCAAAAAGCACATTGCGATGCACAAACCCAGTTTGGCGATTCGGTAACCTGGTTACCGAATCGCAAAACGGGTTTGCGACTCGCAATTAGGAAGGGGTGTTCCCTTCCTAATTGCGACTCGTAGTGCAATGTAGGATTGTTTTGTGAACGCGGGCGCAAACCAATCGCAGTTTGCACCCATTTCAAATGGGTGCTAACACTTTCACAAAAGGGAAGGGGTCCCCCTGGGACCCCTTCCCCATTGTGAATGTCACTGTAAACATTTTTTCAGAGCGGGCAGTGGTCCTGCGGACCACTGCCTGCTCTGAAAAAATGAAACAAAAACGTTTCATTTTTCGTTTTTGTAATGCATCTCGTTTTCCTTTAAGGAAAACGGGCTGCATTACAAAAAAAAAAACTGCTTTATTGAAAAGCAGTCACAGACATGGTGGTCTGCTGTCTCCAGCAGGCCACCATCCCTGTGAGGCCGCCATTCGCAAGGGGGTCGCAAATTGCAACCCACCTCTTGCATTTGCGAAGCCCTTGCGAATCACAGATGGTGTCAGGGACACCATCCTACATTCGGATTTGCGACTCGCAATTTGCGGGTCGCAAATCTGAACCTACCTACATGTGGCCCCAAATTCTTAAAGAAAGTCACAAAAGTGCACCCATGGTATATGTCGTACCCCTATAAAATATTTGTGAACTGTATTTTAGCATGGGTAAATACGCATGTATAGATTTTCTCATGTGAAAATCTATTGAGCATTTGCAAGTTCATTTTCCCTCCAGCCACTTTCTTCTCAACCCTGGAAGAAGTTCTAATTCTGCCATTGTCAGGAGTAAATGTCCAACCTTTCTTATTATGGGAAAATATTAGAGAGAAGCTGGTGAAAATCTTTAAAACATGCAGGTTAGTAGGTTTGCAGACTCAAAGGCATTCCAGCCCTGGAACTATTGCTTACTGCTTCCTCCAGCCCCAGTATGCAGATCTGCAGAAAGGTGGAAAAATAAGGAAATTGCTACAGTAGGGATTGAAACTGCAAGTATTCAAGCCCTACTATGGTAGTAGCCCATGGCATAATCAGAGAGGCTATTATCAGAGCTCTTACATAATGAGATTGCTGCCATAATTTGGCGCCACACTACATGGCACCAAAGGGACAAGTAGATCTTTTTACAGGACAAGTAGATTTGAGAAGCAGCCTGTCCCCTGGACAAGTAGATATTTTAATAAATTCCACACCCCTGCTATGATCATGGAATTGCCCCCTCTATGCCATCCTAGCATAGTTGGCACAATCCCATGATCCCAGTGGTCTGTAGCACAGACCCTGGTACTGCCAAACTGCCCTTTCTGGGGTTTCACTGCAGCTGCTGCTGCTGCCAACCCCTCAGACAGGCATCTGCCCTCCTGGGGTCCAGCCAGGCCTGGCCCAGGATGGCAGAACAAAGGACTTCCTCTGAGAGAGGGTGTTACACCCTCTCCCTTTGGAAAATGGTGTGAAGGCAGGGGAGGAGTAGCCTCCCCCAGCCTCTGGAAATGCTTTGTTGGGCACAGATGTGCCCAATTCTGCATAAGCCAGTCTACACCGGTTCAGGGGACCCCTTAGCCCTGCTCTGGCGCGAAACTGGACAAAGGAAAGGGGAGTGACCACTCCCCTGACCTGCACCTCCCCTGGGAGGTGTCCAGAGCTCCTCCTGTGTGCTCCAGACCTCTGCCATCTTGGAAACAGAGGTGCTGCTGGCACACTGGACTGCTCTGAGTGGCCAGTGCCACCAGGTGACGTCAGAGACTCCTTCTGATAGGCTCCTTCAGGTGTTAGTAGCCTATCCTCTCTCCTAGGTAGCCAAACCCTCTTTTCTGGCTATTTAGGGTCTCTGTCTCTGGGGAAACTTTAGATAACGAATGCAAGAGCTCATCCGAGTTCCTCTGCATCTCTCTCTTCACCTTCTGCCAAGGAATCGACTGCTGACCGCGCTGGAAGCCTGCAAACCTGCAACATAGTAGCAAAGACGACTACTGCAACTCTGTAACGCTGATCCTGCCGCCTTCTCGACTGTTTTCCTGCTTGTGCATGCTGTGGGGGTAGTCTGCCTCCTCTCTGCACCAGAAGCTCCGAAGAAATCTCCAGTGGGTCGACGGAATCTTCCCCCTGCAACCGCAGGCACCAAAAAGCTGCATTACCGGTCCCTTGGGTCTCCTCTCAGCATGACGAGCGAGGTCCCTCGAATCCAGCGACTCTGTCCAAGTGACCCCCCCCAGTCCAGTGACTCTTCAGTCCAAGTTTGGTGGAGGTAAGTCCTTGCCTCACCCCGCTGGGCTGCATTGCTGGGAACCGCGACTTTTGCAGCTACTCCGGCCCCTGTGCACTTCCGGCGGAAATCCTTTGTGCACAGCCAAGCCTGGGTCCACGGCACTCTAACCTGCATTGCACGACTTTCTAAGTTGGTCTCCGGCGACGTGGGACTCCTTTGTGCGACTTCGGGTGAGCACCGTTTCACGCATCCTCGTAGTGCCTGTTTCTGGCACTTCTCCGGGTGCTACCTGCTGCTGAGAGGGCTCCTTGTCGTTCTCGACGTCCCCTCTCTCTCCTGGTCCAATTTGCGACCTCCTGGTCCCTCCTGGGCCACAGCAGCGTCCAAAAACGCTAACCGCACGATTTGCAGCTAGCAAGGCTTGTTGGCGTTCTTTTGGCGGGAAAACACTTCTGCACGACTCTCCACGGCGAGAGTGATCCGTCCACCAAAGGGGAAGTCTCTAGCCCTTTTCGTTCCTGCAGAAACCTCAGCTTCTTCTGTCCAGTAGAAGCTTCTTTGCATCCACAGCTGGCATTTCCTGGGCATATGCCCATCTCCGACTTGCTTGTGACTTTTGGACTTGGTCCCCTTGTTCCACAGGTACCCTAGATTGGAAATCCACAGTTGTTGCATTGTTGGTTTGTGTCTTTCCTGCATTATTCCTCTAACACAACTTCTTTGCCCTTAGGGGAACTTTAGTGCACTTTGCACTCACTTTTCAGGGTCTTGGGGAGGGTTATTTTTCTAACTCTCACTATTTTCTAATAGTCCCAGCGACCCTCTACAAGGTCACATAGGTTTGGGGTCCATTCGTGGTTCGCATTCCACTTTTGGAGTATATGGTTTGTGTTGCCCCTATCCCTATGTTTCCCCATTGCATCCTATTGTAACTATACATTGTTTGCACTGTTTTCTAAGACTACACTGCATATTTTTGCTATTGTGTATATATATCTTGTGTATATTTCCTATCCTCTCACTGAGGGTACACTCTAAGATACTTTGGCATATTGTCATAAAAATAAAGTACCTTTATTTTTAGTATAACTGTGTATTGTGTTTTCTTATGATATTGTGCATATGACACTAAGTGGTACTGTAGTAGCTTCACACGTCTCCTAGTTCAGCCTAAGCTGCTCTGCTAAGCTACCATTATCTATCAGCCTAAGCTGCTAGACACCCTATACACTAATAAGGGATAACTGGGCCTGGTGCAAGGTGCAAGTACCCCTTGGTACTCACTACAAGCCAGTCCAGCCTCCTACATTGGTTGTGCAGCAGTGGGATAAGTGCTTTGAGACTACTTACCACTCTTGTCATTGTACTTTTCATAAGAGAAAAATATACAAAACAAGGTCAGTGTATATACACATAGCCAAAAAGTTTTGCATTTTCTCTTTTCACTCTTTTCTAAGTGCTGAAAAGTACTTCTAACTTTCTAAAAAGTTCTAAAAAGTTTTAAAAGTTTTTTTTCTCAGTCTTTCTAGAAGCTCTGACAAACTTTTTATCTTTTACTATCACTTTAACTCTCTCTAAAAATGTCTGGCACAGGCCAAAATGTTGATCTGTCCAAACTTGCATATGACCACCTTAGCTGGAAAGGAGCAAGGAGTCTCTGTGTAGAGAGAGGTTTGAGTGTAGGGAAGAATCCTTCCTTGGAACTGTTACTTAACATGCTTAGAGAACAGGATAAGGCTAGAAGTGCCCCATCTGTTGAAAAAGTAGCTAATGGTTCTCAATCTGATCCAGGGACTCCCCCAGGAAAAGATTCTGGAAAGAAACTTCCTAGCCTGCCCATTACTAGACAGTCTAGCATAGTTGGTAATGATGATGAGCCACACCATATAAATAGTGTTGTCTCACATCATAGCAAAAGCATTTATTCTCACCATACTGGTAGTGATGTTTCTGTTAGCCAAACTGTTAGGGTGGCTTCTGTAAGGGACAGGTTTCCTTCTGTCCATTCTCACCATACTTCTGTTTCAAGGCATGTCCCTCCCAACCACCCTGATGACAGATTGTTAGAAAGGGAGCTCAATAGATTGAGAGTGGAACAAACCAGACTGAAGCTCAAGAAGCAACAGCTGGATTTGGATAGACAGACTTTAGAAGTAGAGAAGGAGAGACAGAAACTGGGTTTAGAAACCCATGGTGGCAGCAGCAGTATTCCCCATAGTCATCCTGCAAAAGAGCATGATTCCAGGAATCTGCACAAGATAGTTCCCCCTTATAAGGAGGGGGATGACATTAACAAGTGGTTTGCTGCACTTGAGAGGGCCTGTGTTGTACAGGATGTCCCTCAAAGGCAGTGGGCTGCTATCCTATGGCTATCATTTAGTGGAAAAGGTAGGGATAGGCTCCTTACTGTGAAAGAAAATGATGCTAATAATTTCCAAGTTCTTAAGAATGCACTCCTGGATGGTTATGGCTTAACCACTGAACAATACAGGATAAAGTTCAGAGAGACCAAAAAGGAATCTTCACAAGACTGGGTTGATTTCATTGACCATTCAGTGAAGGCCTTGGAGGGGTGGTTACATGGCAGTAAAGTTACTGATTATGACAGCCTGTATAACTTGATCCTGAGAGAGCATATTCTTAATAATTGTGTGTCTGATTTGTTGCACCAGTACTTGGTGGACTCTGATCTGACCTCTCCCCAAGAATTGGGAAAGAAGGCAGACAAATGGGTCAGAACAAGGGTGAACAGAAAAGTTCATACAGGGGGTGACAAAGATGGCAACAAAAAGAAGGATGGTAAGTCTTCTGACAAGGGTGGGGACAAATCTAAAAATGAGTCTTCATCAGGCCCACAAAAACACTCTGGTGGGGGTGGTGGGCCCAAATCCTCTTTTAATCAGAACAAGGAAAAGAAACCATGGTGCTATTTATGTAACATAAAAGGCCATTGGACAACAGATCCCAGTTGTCCAAAGAAAGGCACCAAGCCTCCTACCACTACAACCCCTACTGCTACACCTAGTGTCCCTACTAATAGCAGTGGTGGTGGGAGCAAACCTACTAATAGCCAATCCAAGGGAGTAGCTGGGCTCACTATTGGTAACTTAGTTGGGGTTGGCCTTGTTAGGGAGGCCACAGAGGCTGTGTTAGTCTCTGAGGGGGCTATTGATTTAGCCACCTTAGTTGCTTGTCCCCTTAATATGGATAAGTACAAGCAGCTACCCCTAATAAATGGTGTTGAGGTTCAGGCCTACAGGGACACTGGTGCCAGTGTGACTATGGTCATAGAGAAACTGGTCCACCCTGAACAACACCTACTTGGTCACCAGTACCAAGTAACCGATGCTCACAACAACACACTTAGCCACCCCATGGCTGTTGTAAATCTCAACTGGGGGGGGGGGGGTTACAGGTCCAAAGAAAGTTGTGGTAGCTTCAGATTTACCTGTAGACTGTCTATTAGGGAATGATTTGGAGACATCAGCTTGGTCAGATGTGGAGTTGGAGGCCCATGCAGCAATGCTGGGCATCCCAGGGCATATTTTTGCTTTGACCAGGGCTCAGGCCAAAAAGCAAAAAGGACAGGGAAGCTTGGATCCTGGAACAATGGACCAAGTGCTCCCTAAAGCTAGGGCTAGTAGAAGCAAACCACTTCCTACTATCCCTCCCTCTACAGTGGATTCAACTTCTGAGGAAGAAGAATTCCCTCCCTGTGCAGAACCTACACCAGAGGAGCTGGAAGCAGACACTGCTGAGCTTTTGGGTGAAGGGGGGCCTGCCAGAGAGGAGCTGAGTGTGGCACAGCAAACCTGTCCCACATTAGAGGGTCTCAGACAGCAAGCTGTCAAACAGGCTAATGGGGATGTCAGTGACTCACACAGAGTTTACTGGGAGGACAACCTCTTGTACACTGAGCATAGGGATCCTAAACCTGGAGCTGCCAGGAGATTAGTGATTCCTCAGGAGTACAGAAAGTTCCTCCTAACCCTGGCACATGACATTCCCCTAGCTGGACACCTGGGTCAAATGAAAACTTGGGACAGACTGGTTCCATTGTTTCATTGGCCTAGGATGTCTGAGGACACAAAGGAATTTTGTAAGTCCTGTGAAACCTGTCAAGCCAGTGGCAAGACAGGTGGCACCCCAAAGGCACCCCTTATTCCACTGCCTGTGGTTGGGGTTCCCTTTGAAAGGGTAGGAGTTGACATAGTTGGCCCCCTTGACCCTCCTACTGCTTCAGGCAATAGATTTATCTTGGTGGTAGTGGACCATGCCACAAGATATCCTGAAGCTATTCCTTTAAGGACCACTACAGCACCTGCAGTGGCAAAGGCCCTCCTGGGAATATTTTCCAGGGTGGGCTTCCCAAAGGAAGTAGTATCAGACAGGGGAAGCAATTTCATGTCTGCATACTTAAAGGCCATGTGGAAGGAGTGTGGTGTAACGTACAAGTTCACAACACCCTATCATCCACAAACAAATGGACTGGTGGAGAGATTTAATAAAACTCTCAAAGGCATGATTATGGGTCTCCCTGAAAAACTCCGCAGGAGATGGGATATCCTTCTACCATGCCTCCTTTATGCCTACAGGGAGGTACCCCAGAAAGGAGTGGGCTTCAGCCCCTTTGAACTTCTTTTTGGACACCCTGTTAGGGGTCCACTCACACTTGTAAAGGAGGGTTGGGAACAACCTTTAAAAGCTCCTAAGCAGGATATTGTGGATTATGTACTTGGCCTCAGATCAAGGATGGCTGAGTACATGAAAAAGGCCAGTAAAAACCTTCAGGCCAGCCAAGAGCTCCAGAAGCAATGGCATGATCAGAAGGTTGTTTTGGTTCAGTACCAACCAGGGCAGAAAGTGTGGGTCTTGGAGCCTGTGGCACCAAGAGCACTCCAAGATAAATGGAGTGGACCCCACACAATTGTTGAAAAGAAGGGAGAAGTCACCTATTTAGTTGACTTAGGCACTGCCAGGAGTCCCCTTAGGGTGCTCCATGTCAACCGCCTGAAACCCTACTATGACAGGGCTGATCTCACCCTGCTCATGGCAACAGATGAGGGACAGGAAGAAGACAGTGACCCTCTACCTGATCTCTTCTCTTCCACAGAACAAGATGCTCTTGTGGACGGTGTAGTTTTGGCTGATTGTCTTACTGCTGAGCAGAAAGACAATTGCATAAATCTCCTAGATCAATTCTCTGAACTCTTCTCTACTGTGCCAGGTACCACTTCTTGGTGTGAGCACACTATAGATACTGGAGACAGCTTGCCTGTCAAAAGTAAGATCTATAGGCAGCCTGACCATGTCAGGGACTGCATAAAGCAAGAGGTCCAGAAAATGTTAGAACTAGGAGTGGTTGAGCACTCTGACAGTCCATGGGCTTCTCCTGTGGTACTGGTACCAAAACCCCATTCCAAAGATGGAAAGAAGGAAATGCGGTTTTGTGTAGACTATAGAGGTCTCAACTTGGGAACCAAAACTGATGCTCACCCTATACCCAGGGCAGATGAGCTCATAGATACACTGGCATCTGCCAAGTATCTAAGCACTTTTGATTTGACTGCAGGGTATTGGCAGATCAAATTGTCAGAAGATGCTAAACCTAAGACTGCATTTTCTACCATTGGAGGACATTACCAGTTTACTGTAATGCCTTTTGGTTTGAAAAATGCACCTGCCACTTTTCAGAGGTTGGTGAACCTAGTCCTGCAAGGGCTGGAAGCTTTCAGTGCAGCATATTTGGACGATATAGCTGTCTTTAGCTCCAGCTGGGATGATCACCTGGTCCACCTATGGAAAGTTTTGGAGGCCCTGCAAAAGGCAGGCCTCACTATCAAGGCTTCAAAGTGCCAGACAGGGCAGGGTAAGGTGGTTTATCTGGGACACCTTGTTGGTGGGGAACAGATTGCACCACTACAGGGGAAAATCCAAACAATTATTGATTGGGTTCCCCCTACTACACAGAATCAGGTGAGAGCCTTCCTAGGCCTCACTGGGTATTACAGGAGGTTCATTAAGAACTATGGCTCCATTGCAGCCCCTCTTAATGACCTCACATCCAAGAAAATGCCTAAAAAGGTATTATGGACAGCAAACTGTCAGAAAGCTTTTGAGGAGCTGAAGCAGGCCATGTGCTCTGCACCTGTCCTGAAAAGCCCTTGTTACTCTAAAAAATTCTATGTCCAAACTGATGCATCTGAATTAGGAGTAGGGGCAGTCCTATCACAACTTAATTCTGAGGGCCAGGATCAACCTGTTGCTTTTATTAGTAGGAGGTTGACCCCTAGAGAAAAGCGTTGGTCTGCCATAGAAAGGGAGGCCTTTGCTGTGGTCTGGGCTCTGAAGAAGTTGAGGCCATACCTGTTTGGCACTCACTTCATTGTTCAGACAGACCACAAACCTCTACTTTGGCTAAAACAAATGAAAGGTGAAAATCCTAAATTGTTGAGGTGGTCCATATCCCTACAGGGAATGGACTATACAGTGGAACATAGACCTGGGAGTAGCCACTCCAATGCAGATGGACTCTCCAGATATTTCCACTTAGACAATGAAGACTCATCAGGTCATGGCTAGTCTTATTGTCCTTCGTTTGGGGGGGGGGGGGGGGGTTGTGTAGGAAAGTACCATCTTGCCTGGCATGTTACCCCCATTTTTCACTGTATATATGTTGTTTTATTTGTATGCGTCACTGGGACCCTGGTAACCCAGGGCCCCAGTGCTCATAAGTGTGCCTGAATGTGTTACCTGTGTAGTGACTAACTGTCTCACTGAGGCTCTGCTAATCAGAACCTCCGTGGTTATGCTCTCTCATTTCTTTCCAAATTGTCACTAACAGGCTAGTGACCATTTTTACCAATTTACATTGGCTTACTGGAACACCCTTATAATTCCCTAGTATATGGTACTGAGGTACCCAGGGTATTGGGGTTCCAGGAGATCCCTATGGGCTGCAGCATTTCTTTTGCCACCCATAGGGAGCTCTGACAATTCTTACACAGGCCTGCCACTGCAGCCTGAGTGAAATAACGTCCACGTTATTTCACAGCCATTTTACACTGCACTTAAGTAACTTATAAGTCACCTATATGTCTAACCTTTACCTGGTAAAGGTTAGGTGCAAAGTTACTTAGTGTGAGGGCACCCTGGCACTAGCCAAGGTGCCCCCACATTGTTCAGAGCCAATTCCCTGAACTTTGTGAGTGCGGGGACACCATTACACGCGTGCACTACATATCGGTCACTACCTATATGTAGCTTCACAATGGTAACTCCGAATATGGCCATGTAACATGTCTATGATCATGGAATTGCCCCCTCTATGCCATCCTAGCATAGTTGGCACAATCCCATGATCCCAGTGGTCTGTAGCACAGACCCTGGTACTGCCAAACTGCCCTTTCTGGGGTTTCACTGCAGCTGCTGCTGCTGCCAACCCCTCAGACAGGCATCTGCCCTCCTGGGGTCCAGCCAGGCCTGGCCCAGGATGGCAGAACAAAGGACTTCCTCTGAGAGAGGGTGTAACACCCTCTCCCTTTGGAAAATGGTGTGAAGGCAGGGGAGGAGTAGCCTCCCCCAGCCTCTGGAAATGCTTTGTTGGGCACAGATTTGCCCAATTCTGCATAAGCCAGTCTACACCGGTTCAGGGGACCCCTTAGCCCTGCTCTGGCGCGAAACTGGACAAAGGAAAGGGGAGTGACCACTCCCCTGACCTGCACCTCCCCTGGGAGGTGTCCAGAGCTCCTCCAGTGTGCTCCAGACCTCTGCCATCTTGGAAACAGAGGTGCTGCTGGCACACTGGACTGCTCTGAGTGGCCAGTGCCACCAGGTGACGTCAGAGACTCCTTCTGATAGGCTCCTTCAGGTGTTAGTAGCCTATCCTCTCTCCTAGGTAGCCAAACCCTCTTTTCTGGCTATTTAGGGTCTCTGTCTCTGGGGAAACTTTAGATAACGAATGCAAGAGCTCATCCGAGTTCCTCTGCATCTCTCTCTTCACCTTCTGCCAAGGAATCGACTGCTGACCGCGCTGGAAGCCTGCAAACCTGCAACATAGTAGCAAAGACGACTACTGCAACTCTGTAACGCTGATCCTGCCGCCTTCTCAACTGTTTTCCTGCTTGTGCATGCTGTGGGGGTAGTCTGCCTCCTCTCTGCACCAGAAGCTCCGAAGAAATCTCCTGTGGGTCGACGGAATCTTCCCCCTGCAACCGCAGGCACCAAAAAGCTGCATTACCGGTCCCTTAGGTCTCCTCTCAGCACGACGAGCGAGGTCCCTCGAATCCAGCGACTCTGTCCAAGTGACCCCCCCAGTCCAGTGACTCTTCAGTCCAAGTTTGGTGGAGGTAAGTCCTTGCCTCACCTCGCTGGGCTGCATTGCTGGGAACCGCGACTTTTGCAGCTACTCCGGCCCCTGTGCACTTCCGGCGGAAATCCTTTGTGCACAGCCAAGCCTGGGTCCACGGCACTCTAACCTGCATTGCACGACTTTCTAAGTTGGTCTCCGGCGACGTGGGACTCCTTTGTGCGACTTCGGGTGAGCACCGTTTCACGCATCCTCGTAGTGCCTGTTTCTGGCACTTCTCCGGGTGCTACCTGCTGCTGAGAGGGCTCCTTGTCTTGCTCGACGTCCCCTCTCTCTCCTGGTCCAATTTGCGACCTCCTGGTCCCTCCTGGGCCACAGCAGCGTCCAAAAACGCTAACCACACGATTTGCAGCTAGCAAGGCTTGTTGGCGTTCTTTCAGCGGGAAAACACTTCTGCACGACTCTCCACGGCGAGAGGGATCCGTCCACCAAAGGGTAAGTCTCTAGCCCCTTTCGTTCCTGCAGAAACCTCAGCTTCTTCTGTCCAGTAGAAGCTTCTTTGCATCCACAGCTGGCATTTCCTGGGCATATGCCCATCTCCGACTTGCTTGTGACTTTTGGACTTGGTCCCCTTGTTCCACAGGTACCCTAGATTGGAAATCCACAGTTGTTGCATTGTTTGTTTGTGTCTTTCCTGCATTATTCCTCTAACACAACTTCTTTGTCCTTAGGGGAACTTTAGTGCACTTTGCACTCACTTTTCAGGGTCTTGGGGAGGGTTATTTTTCTAACTCTCACTATTTTCTAATAGTCCCAGCGACCCTCTACAAGGTCACATAGGTTTGGGGTCCATTCGTGGTTCGCATTCCACTTTTGGAGTATATGGTTTGTGTTGCCCTTATCCCTATGTTTCCCCATTGCATCCTATTGTAACTATACATTGTTTGCACTGTTTTCTAAGACTACACTGCATATTTTTGCTATTGTGTATATATATCTTGTGTATATTTCCTATCCTCTCACTGAGGGTACACTCTAAGATACTTTGGCATATTGTCATAAAAATAAAGTACCTTTATTTTTAGTATAACTGTGTATTGTGTTTTCTTATGATATTGTGCATATGACACTAAGTGGTACTGTAGTAGCTTCACACGTCTCCTAGTTCAGCCTAAGCTGCTCTGCTAAGCTACCATTATCTATCAGCCTAAGCTGCTAGACACCCTATACACTAATAAGGGATAACTGGGCCTGGTGCAAGGTGCAAGTACCCCTTGGTACTCACTACAAGCCAGTCCAGCCTCCTACATGAACCAGCTGGCTCTCTTGTTGTCGCCTCTGTTGGAAGGTGTTTTCAGCGGGCGAGAGTGTTGGCGTAGTCGTCGATCCAGCACCAGAGGTTGCAGGCTGCGAGGTCGGGATTGGTGGGTGGTTTTCAGGGGAGGCTGGTTTTTCAGCTGGTCTTGGCTGACTTTGATCCAGTTGCAGCGGGGGATCTGTTGGGTGCGGTGGTGCGTGGTGGGTTTCCGGAAGGTGAAGTGGATGCAGCGGTGGTCGGTCCATGGGAGTTCGGTGGTGTGGCTGAAGGTGACGTGGGGGCTAGCGTAGAAGATGGGTTCCAGCGTGTGGCCAGCGGAGTGTGTTGGAGTACTGACGAGTTGTCCGGGGTGGAGGTGTCGACCAGGTCCCAGAGTTCGAAGGCATGTGAGTGCGGAGCAGGTGTTTAGTAGGATGCATCGGAGGTAGTTGTGGTCTGTTTCGGCGGGTGGTTTGGCGATTTGGAGGCTGGTGAAGCTGCAGTTAAGGCAGGTGAAGGGTCCCTGGGTGTGCTTAGGGGAGGCCAGGAAGCAGGCGTGTGCTCGTCCGGTGTTGAGTGCGAGGAGGGTGATGGTGGTGTAATGGCGCCGATTGCCGTGGTGGTCTTGGAGAACAGGGGTTCTAGGGCTGGGCGCAGTCCGGACGTGGAAGGGCACAGACGGGCTTGCGTTAGGTGCGCCTTTGGCGCGCCAGCGGCACGGCTCCACAGCAGCTGCCATATAAGGGGAGGTGGGAGGGAGGGGCAGCTGGGAGGTGGGAGCACGTCAGCGAATGGGCGAGTGGGGGGCGGGCCGCAGGGACAGTGGCGGGAAGAGGAAATCAAGGAGGGGGGGCGGGGCCGCAGGGTCACAGTGGCGTGGATAACGAGGACAATGAAAAAAAAAAAAAAGAGGAATCCTGGAGCAGCGGCAACCGGCACAGGGTGCAGGGGGAGCAACCTGCCTGAAAGCAGGGTCAAGGGTCGCTCCCTTCACCACACAGCAGCTGCCATATAAGGGGAAGATGGAGGAAGGGGCAGCTGGGAGGTGGGAGCGGGTCAGCGATTGGGCGAGCGGGGGCGGGGACGCAGGGACGCAGCAGCCGGGATAACAAGGACAATGAAAAAAAAAAAAAAAAGGGGAGGAAACCTGGAGCAGCGGCAACCGGCACAAGGTGCAGGGGAGTGACCTGCCTGAAAGCAGGGTCAAGGGTCGCTCCATGGAACACTTACAGGGAAACATGACTAATCAATGTGTGGCGGTTGGGGAGCATTAATGGACAGTGTGTTTCTAATGTAGGTTATATCTGTTCTGGATCAGGTGTGCATGCTTATAATTCATATTATTGTTTGACGCTAGCCGCGATTGTAAAGATATTGTGCCTTTTCTCTGCGATGCATCAATTTAACTGTCCAAGAGGGTACCAATGTTTGTACGCTGAGCAAATGTTGAATAAAAAGACTTAAAAAAATAAAAATTATAATCTGTGACCAGGTTTCTTCTGCAATCGGTTTATCCAAATCTTGTTCCCAGTTCAGTGCATGACTGTGCCTTTGCACTGATGTGAGCATGCATAGTGTAGGATATAGCCAAGTGATTCCTTTCCTCATCGAGTCCTGGGTGTA
Organism: Pleurodeles waltl; assembly: GCF_031143425.1. Lineage (NCBI taxonomy): Eukaryota > Metazoa > Chordata > Amphibia > Caudata > Salamandridae > Pleurodeles > Pleurodeles waltl. Next base: position 904,854,185 of record NC_090444.1, on the reverse strand, counting down.
CAGTTGTTTAAGTGATGTTTTGGCCCTGCTGCCTTTAGTCTGGATGGTCTTCGTGTTTGCGGAGTGGAGTAGCTGGTTAAAAAAAAAAAGAACTTAATTTATCTACTGGACAAGCTCTTTGCTTGTAGGCCTATTAATTGTGTCTCCTTTGTGGTAGAGATAGCACAGGAGCAGGGAAGCAGCTCTCAAAAAGTTTGTACATTAAAACTGGGTGGAACTCTTTTATTTTTTTGTTTCAAACGATGGGAGAAAGAGGGGAGAGGTATGTGGTCAGTGCATGCTTTCTATTAATCTTCCCCCAGCTTCTTGATACCGTGGTTATGGCGTCTTGCATGGGGAAAGTGGTCTCATCTACAAAATCTAATGAAGAGGGAGGAACACCACTTCCCAAACAGCACTTAAGGCATAGAGTAGGGGAACTGGTGTCAGTCTACGGCAGATTGCCGTAGGATGGCACAGATAAAATTAGAGCTATCAGGAAGTCCCAACCTTTCCTTTGACATTTTTTTTTTTTTATATAGTGTGGTTTTTGACACCCTTGTCATTCCACACAAATTGGAACAAGTGCTCCTGTATATGGTTTAGAGTCTAGTTGGAGAACCATAAAGGGCGGGTTTGTACTACATATAGCAGCCCGGGCAAAAAAAAATAATAATAATAATTTAATACTATTTGTTCAGTCTAGCCGGGATATTTCTAGTCAGGGACACAGTGCATTCGTAGAGGCTGCCAACAGTGTTAGTAAGGAACACACCTAAGTACTGTATGGATGTGCCTGCCCACATTAAACTCCACATGGAAATCAAATGTTGAGAACTGTATTGAGTCAGTCACTCATAGATTTCACAAAGTTAATGGGAAAACCTGAGGCTGCTTCGAACTGCCTCAATTTCTCTGGAAGGCATGGGAGGGATGTGTCAGGAAGCACAGCACATCCTCTGCAAACCGGGCCAACATGTACTGCTCCCCATCTTCCTCATTCCCCTCGATATTAGGGTTTGTTTCGAAACTGTGGAGCAGTGATTCCAACATTAGTGCAAATACCAAGGAGGAAAGGTGAAAACCCGTGTATGGTTCCCCTACCAAAAGGGGGGGGTTAGAAGGGGACTGAAAGAGTGAGCTCTGTTAACTTTGAATCTAACTACTGGAGTAGCATAATTTGCCAATACATGGATAATTATATGGGAGCCCAAAAAAAAACAAAAAACAAAAAACAAAAAAAAAAAAGAAGTTCTGAGGTAGTGCCAGGCCACTCTATGGAAAGCCTTCTCACCACTAAGAGAGAGAGGGATGTTCTTGGTCCGCTCTGCTATATTGACAACATGGACTGTTAATCTCACATTATCTTGGGCCCATCTATTCCTGTAAACTCAGGGCTGGCAACTCTACCAAAGCAATGGCCATGTTGTGTGTAGCCGAGAAACCAGAACAGAGGTGAATTTTTTCACATTAAAATTGAGCAATGGAATAGGTCTATAGGAGGAGCAAGCAGATGGATTCAATAAAAGCGTAACCACAGACAGTCATGGCAGGGGTAACTGACTCTGTGGAGGAATAAGTTGAAGACCTTGACCGAGAGCTCAGCCAGCAATTCACAAAAGGTAGACCTGTTTGGTCCTGGAGTCTTATTGGCTTTCAAATTATGTATGGCTATCCTTAATTCTTCTGGTGTAATGGGATCTTCTAATTCTTGCAATGAGACAGGGTCTGGTGGCACGGGGGAGGCGTGGGGGGGGGGGGGGGGGAGGGAAGGACCCTTGGAAATAAATCTCTTGGTTTTCAATAGTTGTGGGTTGTTCCTGGGATAGGGAAGAATAAAAAGCTGTGAAAATGCTAAGGAGATCATCAGTGTCTATGTAGGATCTTCCTCTGTCATCTTTAATGGTAGCGATATGGTTTCTAGTCTGTTTCTGTCTCAACTTGTATGCTAGCATCCGGGGAGCCTTGTCTCCTTTTTCTTAATATTTTTGGTTGATCCCACAGTTTCTGTGCTACATCGTCATGTAAAACTGTTCCAGCTCTCCCCTGACCAGCCACAGCTGTCTATGCACTTTGTTTGAACCAGATGCCGTGGGTTGTAGGCTCAAATTGGGAGAACTGGGCCTCGAACTGGGCCAAAGCTTCCTGTATCGAGTCCTGCAAAGGCAAGTCTCGAAATGGTTTACGAGAGGAGATATCTAATTACTGGTCTTAGACATGAGGAAGGGCCTTACTGCACTCCGCGCAGACATCCAGAAGGAGCTTACCAAGTTAGATCACTTGGTGAAGAAGGTGGAGTCATGACTGAAGCTGGTGGAGGTAATCGTGGCACAACAGAATCAGGCACATAAAGACTTGCAGGAAGGCTCACAAACTTGGAATCTCAATTCACCCACTGAGTAAAACTGTCCAAGAGCACATACTGACACGCTTTCATAGCTGTTGAACATTCTTAGTTTTTCAGAATCATTGTATAACTAGAAGATTTTATGTGGTTTGATATACAAGAAGATAAATTCCGAAAAAGAGGTGCATCTGCAAATTATATTTAAAAAAAAACCTAAGCGCCTATATGGTTTAGGTTCTTTAGGTGAAATGCTTTTTATTGTGACAAATAACAGCATGGCATAACCCTTCCCCCTGCCCCCTCTAATAGAACAGAAACACGCCTGCATTTTCGACGCACAAGTACACAAAAAAAGTACACACAAATGAAACACAACAGGTGAATTCTGTTTGATATTTGACATAACACATATGTATTAGTTTGGTGCATTGCAAGTCTGGAGAAGATGGACAGATACTGGAGTTATTTCACCACGCCTCTGACATCACATATGCATTATGTCAAATATTTAATTTACCAAAAATAAAACTGAATTCGCCTCTTGTGAACAAGAACACTTGTGGTTCACCTGGTAACGTTCGCAAACCCTGCCTCTGCGGTCTTGTGACATAAACACGGGCAGGAGCGCTCACTTTCTATTAGTGGTAGGAGGAGTTTTCAGCATCGGGCAGAGTGGGCACTTTAGTACATCACCTGCTACTCAAGGTTAACTACTCTTGTGGAAGGGCACTGCTCACCTGCCAATGATGAGTGACCGGAAGCTGTACTTCGGCGATGCTCCAGTCCATGGCAAGAACAGAAAGCAGAGCAGGAAGTCCTGCACAGTGAAACCGGACGACGAGCTAAAGAAAAAGAAGTAAGGAAAAGAGAGATATGTCGAATATACCCAATGGTATGTAATGGTAAGTGATGGGTGGGCTCAAAGACCGTTTTTTTATTTTATTTTTTTATTTCCATGAGATTTTGCAAGCACAGCATGCAAACAAGTGAAACCTAAAAATATACTAACGGATGACAGCAAATTAAAAACAAAATGCAAGCCTTCAAAGGACTACACTAATGTCATGTAGGAATGCATATTTATTAGTATGGTTCTAAATAACACAAATTATTTTAGGCCATATTTATTTTATTATATATATATATATATACACACACACACACACACACACACACATATATTCTGCACCACTGGTACTTCGAGGTGAATCGGAGAAGAAGATTGTACACAGGGCAGAAGAAGAGAGTGCACAACTACCAAATATTCATAAGAAACCTTTGTTTGTATCGGTATTTGTAAAAAACGAACGTAGCTAGGAAGCAACAGAGGGCTTAAATCTGCCTTGGCAAGTTTGAAAATAACTAGATAGTGGCAGCAGCAGGCCTGTGGAACAGCTGTTTCATGAGATAACATTGCTTTCTCTCGGAGGAATGTACAAGAGCAGAGAGCATCAACTCAGCAGATGTCCACATAGCAAGTCTTCACATGTCGAGAGTGCGCGTGAAAAACCTCCTGGCTGTTTCTTCCTGAAAGTTATATTTTGCAGTTATATTTTTTTTCCTGAAACTCGGAACATTCGGATGAAGGTTATGGAACATGGTGACTGTTCCAGATAATATTAAGTTTAAAAAAACAATAGATGCTTAACAAATTAACATAAATTAGTTTTTGATTGGCACTGTGTGACTACCACTATACAAAGCAGCTTCTTACACCGCCTGAGGCCAACAAAACTATAAGCAAACAGTTGACGATTTGAGCGGGTTATCTGCAATTACAGAGGAGTTATGGGAAAGCTTGTGACTCGGATCTTAAGCGTAGTTTTATTCAAACAACATGTCGACGTGCTTATTGTAAGCAGCAAATGACATGATATTTCACAATTGTTCTGCCAACTCCTTAATCAATTCCGCATCCTTCTGAACAACTAAAAAACATATTACAATAAACATGAAAAAAGCACCGATGTCCTTTAATGTTATGTGGCTGACATGCTTCTGTAGTATGCAGGAAAATGCTACCACTAAAAAAAATAGAGCAGTTTAAATAAATTAAAAAAAAGCGTGCCTTAGTGAGCTCTTGTAAGTCTACTGACAATTCAAGAGGTAATGACACTTCTATTTAAGTAAAACAAATTATGGATCAAGAGTTTTGACTGTTTATATTTATGGAGTAGTATTCTGTTTAGAAACTGCTTAAACAGGGGAAACTGAATACTTCCAAATTCCTTCACCAATGGATGAAGCTTAAGTTCTACGTTGAAGTTGGAGGTCAGGTATCATAAAAGACTGTGAGGCCACTATGGTAGGAGTCCAGTTCTTTATTTGATGTTAGGTCCCTAGGTTACAACAACGGTAGGAGAATTCTGTCAGAGCTCCAGTCTCCTTCCATGTTCATCTAACCCCATTTACCATTCCACACACTACATTCTATTGCATCGTTCACTCAGCTTCCAAACAACAGGGATGAAGTCTCAGTGTATGCTGTGGAAGGGTAGAAGACAAAACAATGGAGAACACAGTTATAACTGGACAGTAGCATAATTTAATGATTTTATTTTTGCTCCTCAGAAACTCCCCAATGACAGAAAAACTAAAAGAAAAATAGAAGATAAAGATGACATTTCCAGTGTGATCTGCAAAACTGAGGTAAATATTTGAGGAAACCTCAACCTTAAAACAACTGAATATATGCAGTCCATTGCATACTTCTTTCAATATTTTGTTAGTCAAAATGTAACCTCTCAGTTGCTGAGGCATCCACCCATCCCCCACTCGCACCCATCCAACCCATTTCTCTTGGCTTTTTTTTTTTGGTGGGGGGGGGGGGGGGGGGAGGGGGGGGGGCACTTTACGCTTATGCCTTCATAACTTTTTTTCCTCCCACAAAAGGTACTGAGGCCAGATTTGCATCCTTTTTACCCCCTCACAATTTGGGATTCTAAAGCTATCCAGGGTTTTTGGATTCACTTTGGGGAGGAAAACAAGAAATTTGCCAAAACAAAATATGTCTTTTTAAATGATGAAAAAGGGCTGCTCAAGAAAGCATTTTTTTTCTAAAGATTAACAAAAGATCACCATCTTCCATGCATTCAAGAACATTTTTTTTTGTGTTTTTTTACAAAACTACATTTTGTAGTGGGAACAAATATGAAACTCCCCGCTGAACCAGGAAAGCTGTACATTTTGGAAAACTAGACAAAATTCCAAATTCAGCAAGATAGTTATTTGTGTAGCTCGTTTAAGGTTTTAACCCAAAGGAACAAATGTTGAAATGAAAAAATTATGAGAATAAGTATGAAAAAAAATAGCAATTGGAGACAAGCTTTCATCTGTAGTTTTTTTTGTCCTGATGGCACATTTACAAAAGTATTATACCGTTATGTCCATCAGCTCCTTCTTGCTGCCTGAATATATAGTGTTTATTGGTTATCCAAAAACACTGTGGTACACAGAGCCAACCACTGAGCTGCAGCTTATAATATTTCTTTGTATACCCACCTTGAAGCAATAAATAAGGTAAAATCAAATAAACAGCAAATGGGTATGAAGGAAACCTTTGCATTATTTAAATATACTCAGGATATGGACTTTTGAAATTGTGAAAATTTGAACAACTCAATTTGCGATTAGTAATACAATCAAAAGGGCATTTTCTTTAATGTGTTCTTTCTTGCATACAGGCTTACATTTAGAAGCCAAAAATGGAGACAAATTCAATTGATAATAATAAATGTTCTACTAGCCTGTGTTCCCATGCTTCACACAATAAAATCTGCGCCCTATATGTGTAGATGAGCTTATCACACGGCACAACAGGCCCCAAAATGCTACACTGAGCCATTAAATTGTTGCCATGAAAATTGAGCCATTTTGGCAATGTCGGGAGCTGCGTTATTTGCGCCTGGGGTCTGCCACCCTCCAAGGAGACCCACTCTTCTCAACTACTCACCCAGGAGAGTCCAGGATGATTTGATCCTCATGAATGCCACTATGTTTACTTACCCAGTTTGCCTTGCAAACCTCAATCTCTGGCTAATCTAAGGCTGTCGGTGGCAGAGTCCTAAAAGTAAAATAAAATCAAGACGGAAAGCAACAATTTTGGCAATGTCAAGTACTGTGCTAGCAACCTTGAAGCGTCTTTTTTCGGCAGAGTTGCAATATTGAGAGTCAAAATACAGTCACTCATAATGCAAGAGAGCCAATGGCTCAAAAAGGGCTGCCCAACTGCTGCCATGCTTTGTGCTGTAATTGACAGAAAAACTCTAAATGACAGCTGGACAGGCTAATATAAAAAGAGGTGTTTTAGGCCAGCCCCGCTTGCGCATGTATTTATTATTATTTTTTTTTAAATTTATTAACTGTTTTTTCCTACGACGGGCAATCGAGGCGATAAATGCTAACTCAGAACTAGACTTTATACAAAAAGACCCATAAAAAAAAAAAAAAAAAAAAAAAAAAAAGACCACAATGCAGTTAACTGATAGCTGCTAAATCATTCCTCAAGTCTGATAACCATATAATTCCTTTTAAATGTTCATATAAAAATACACCCACTTGATGTTCCAGTAGCTTTCAAGTAAAGAACAATTTCAAATCAATTAAAAACAGGCAAAGCATAGCTCAGGAAGAGCGGCCATACAAAACAGGGGTGTGGAATTTATTAAAATATCTACTTGTCCAGGGGACAGGTTGCTTCTCAAATCTACTTGTCCTGTAAAAAGATCTACTTGTCCCTTTGGTGCCATGTAGTGTGGCGCCAAATTATGGCAGCAATCTCATTATGTAAGAGCTCTTATAATAGCCTCTCTGATTATGCCAGGGCTACTACCATAGTAGGGCTTGAATACTTGCAGTTTCAATCCCTAACTGTAGCAATTTCCTTATTTTGCCACCTTTCTGCAGATCTGCATACTGGGGCTGGAGGAAGCAGTAAGTAATAGTTCCAGGGCTGGAATGCCTTTGAGTCTGCAAACCTACTAACCTGCAGGTTTTAAAGATTTTCCCCAGCTTCTCTCTAATATTTTCCCATAATAAGAAAGGTTGGACATTTACTCCCGACAATGGCAGAATTAGAACTTCTTCCAGGGTTGGGAAGAAAGTGGCTGGAGGGAAAATGAACTTGCAAATGCTCAATAGATTTTCACATGAGCAAATCTACACATGCGTATTTACCCATGCTAAAATACAGTTCACAAATATTTTATAGGGGTATGACATATACCATGGGTGCACTTTTGTGACTTTCTTTAAGAATTTGGGGCCACATGTAGGTAGGTTCAGATTTGCGACCCGCAAATTGCGAGTCGCAAATCCAAATGTAGGATGGTGTCCCTGACACCATCAGTGTTTCGCAAGGGCTTCGCAAATGCCCACCTCATGAATAAGGTGGGTCGCAATTTGCGGCCCCCTTGCGAATGGTGGCCCTCACAGGGCTGGTGGCCTGCTGGAGACAGCAGACCACCATGTCTGTGACTGCTTTTCAATAAAGCAGTTTTTTTTGTTTGTAATGCAGCCCGTTTTCCTTAAAGGAACGTTTTCGTTTCACTTTTTCAGAGCATGCAGTGGTCCGCAGAGCACTGCCTGCTTTGAAAAAATGTTTACAGTGACATTCATAATGGGGAAGGGGTCCCATGGGGACCCCTTCCCTTTTGCGAAAGTGTTATTACCCATTTGAAATGGGTGCAAACTGCGATTGGTTTGCGCCCGCATTCGCAAAACAATCCTACATTGCACTGCGAGTCGCAATTAGGAAGGGAACACCCCTTCCTAATTGCGAGTCGCAAACCCGTTTTGCGATTCGGTAACCAAGTTACCGAATCGCAAAACTGGGTTTGTGCATCGCAGTGTGCTTTTTGCACGTCGCAAACAGCGAAAGTCGCTGTTTGCGACATGCAAAAAGCTACCTACATGTGGGTCTTGGTCCCTAATTAGGTCTGGTGTTAACAAAGACATTTTGTTTTTATTAAACTTCTATTTCTCTCTCTTTCGGCTGGCTTTACTGTGAGTGATCGCATTCTGCTCTTTCACAAGGAGCATATTGGCACACAAAGTAGTTTTGTTCAGTGTCAGGAACTACAGTGGCAATTAGTGACATAACGAAACTGGAGGGTGCCCCTTTGCAAAGAACATGGAGGAGCCCCCTCTCCAGACTCACTCAGGGCAGGTGCTGTGCTGAAGGGGCCCCCTGGAGGGCGGCTGCGGGGCCTTTGTTATGCCACTGGTGGCAACGTGTGCTTTTAGAGTTCAAAAACGTTTTTTGTTTTTTTTGCCAGTGTTTGTTACAATGGTGAGGACCTGGTAGCTCCCACAACAATAAAGTGTTACAAAAGCCATGTCAAAACAAGACACGCATTGATGAAACTAAAGGACTTATACAAATATGTCAGATCAGTTGGCTTTGTCAGTGTTTGTTTATTTTCATGCTTCCCATAATCGTGTTGAAAATGGTTACACTGATTTTCCATTAGAAATATATTTGGGAAATACCAGCATGCATCAAAACATTTTACTAAATGACACTTCATTTGCATCTAATCAGAGAGCATTCTGGGAGCATTATACTTAGCCTCATAGCCTAAACTTTTCAAACATGTGTATACACTTTTTTTTTTTTTGTACTTGAACCAACGTCAGTAGTGAAGTGTGACCTTAAAACATTTATTTACAGCACTCACCCTAATAATGAAGGCTTTCAAATAATGAACCATTAATACAAGTTCGAACAGCATTATCTTTTGGAAACACATTACCTCAACTGCAGAGAGTTCCACTCTCTGTAAACAGGCAGCTAAAGGGTTTGTGCTGCAGAGGGTTGGGCCTACTTGTCCCAAGGACAAAGTAGACATAAAAACTTGTTGCCCTTGACCCCAAACAAGATGTCCCGGGCTTCAGGCGATAGGAATTCCACATCCCTGCAAAAGGATCTCATGTTAATACATGGATCATTTATAATACTTTACTGCTGTACATAAAAAGGTGCCTAACTTTGGGTTTTTGAAATACATCTTTATAATATTCTAAGCAAAAAATTAACACAAGTGACGGCAACAAGATTCACCCCTGAATATGATGTGAAAGTAGCATGCTTCAGTTTTGAAACGTCAGTGATCAAGTATCTATACAGGTAAACAGCTAAATATGCATATCCAAACTTTAAAACATTGATTTTCACTGCCACAGTCTATCTGAAACCTATTCATTTCCTTTTCAGTTTAGTTGTCTATTAAACTAGACTTTTGATGTTGGGCTCTTGCCTCAATCCTTCACAGATTGTGTCTTCATCAAGCAATACAGTATTTGGCTAATCTGTAAACCTTGGTAATATTGCACTGCCAATGCTGACACGAATTTCAAATCGAGATTGCCGATTAGCTACTTTACAAGCCAAATGACAAAGCCAAAGGTTTCACAAAGCTGTAGTTCCATTTGCCCAATATACCGCAGTACTGGAGTTACTTCTATCGGTGGAAGACTACGTTACCTTCGTTTCTATGAAAAGCAATGGCAGCATTTGTACGTGTACCAGATCTCTGCACCAAATGAAAACACGCTAAGCGTGAAATGAATAGTCATTTTTAGGCCTCCATTTTTTCGATGTCCAGCCGGATTCCACATATTTAAACTGATAAATCCTCAGTGTACAAAAGCAGACAATGGACTTCAACACTGAGGGCTGCAGCATTAGTTTTCTTTTTACAAACGTACGGCCACGACCAATTGAAAGAAACCTGAACTGAGCTTGTCGATTTTCCTAGGAATACCTGATGTCTAGGAGAGTCAGGGTGGTTACAAAAGGTTCTAGGCAGGCTGCTAGGAGTTTCTGATCACCTGAATACTCGAAAATGCACAAATATGATTTCAAGCTATTGCTTTGGTATGTTTGAGGTCAAACTTTCTATACATCCAGAGGGGTGCCAAGTAGGTTAGAAAAAAAATGGAAAAAACGGGCTGCAGAAGAAAGCACCTGTTTTTTTCCCCCTGCAGGTGGCAGCAATGAAGGGTTTGTAGTGCTAAAATTACCATCTTCCTAACTTTCAGGAAATAGGAACACAAGAATTGGAAAAACATTTTTCAGCATAGTTTTGGCATCCTATTTTTTGTGATTTCAACCTCCTTCCAGTTCAGGGATGTGGAATTCCTATCGCCCGACGCCCGGGACATCTTGTTTGGGGTCAAGGGCAACAAGTTTTTATGTTTACTTTGTCCTTGGGACAAGTAGGCCCAACCCTCCGCAGCACAAACCCTTTGGCTGCCTGTTTACAGAGAGTGGAACTCTCTACAGTTGAGGTAATGTGTTTCCAAAAGACAATGCTGTTCGAACTTGTATTTATGGTTCATTATTTGAAAACCTTCATTATTAGGGTGAGTGCTGTAAATAAATGTTTTAAGGTCACACTTCACTACTGACGTTGGTTCCAGTACAAATAAAAAAAAAACGTGTATACACATGTTTGAAAAGTGTAGGCTATGAGGCTAAGTATAATGCTCCCAGAATGCTCTCTGATTAGATGCAAATGAGGTGTCATTTAGTAAAATGTTTTGATGCATGCTAGTATTTCCCAAAAATATTTCTAATGGAAAATCAGTGTAACCATTTTCAACACGATTATGGGAAGCATGAAAATAAACAAACACTGACAAAGCCAACTAATCTTACATATTTTTATAAGTCTTTTAGTTTCATCAATGCGTGTTTTTGTTTTGACATGGCTTTTGTAACACTTTATTGTTGTGGGAGCTACCAGGCCCTCAACATTGTACCAAACACTGGCAAAAAAAAAACCAAAACGTTTTTGAACTCTAAAAGCACACGTTGCCACCAGTGGCATAACAAAGGGCCCGCAGCCGCCCTCCAGGGGGCCCCTTCAGCACAGCACCTGCCCTGAGTGAGTCTGAAGAGGGGGTTCCTTCATGTTCTTTGCAAAGGGGCACCCTCCAGTTTCGTTACGTCACTGATTGCCACTGTAGTTCCTGACACTGAACAAAACTACTTTGTGTGCCAATATGCTCCTTGTGGAAGAGAAGAATGCGATCACTCACAGTAAAGCCAGCCGAAAGAGAGAGAAATAGAAGTTTAATAAAAACAAAATGTCTTTAACACCAGACCTAATTAGGGACCAAGACCCACATGTAGGTAGCTTTTTGCATGTCGCAAACAGCGACTTTCGCTGTTTGCGACGTGCAAAAAGCACATTGCGATGCACAAACCCAGTTTTGCGATTCGGTAACCTGGTTACCGAATCGCAAAACGGGTTTGCGACTCGCAATAAGGAAGGGGTGTTCCCTTCCTAATTGCGACTCGCAGTGCAATGTAGGATTGTTTTGCGAACGCGGGTGCAAACCAATCGCAGTTTGCACCCATTTCAAATGAGTGCTAACACTTTCACAAAAGGGAAGGGGTCCCCCTGGGACCCCTTCCCCATTGTGAATGTCACTGTAAAAAAAAAATTCAGAGCAGGCAGTGGTCCGCAGGACCACTGCCTGCTCTGAAAAAATGAAACGAAAACGTTTCATTTTTGTAATGCATCTCGTTTTCCTTTAAGGAAAACGGGCTGCATTACAAAAAAAAAAAAACTGCTTTATTGAAAAGCATTCACAGACAGGGTGGTCTGCTGTCTCCAGCAGGCCACCATCCCTGTGAGGCTGCCATTCGCAAGGGGGTCGCAAATTGCGACCCACCTCATGATTATTCATGAGGTGTGCATTTGCGAAGCCCTTGCGAATCACACATTGCGTCAGGGACACCATCCTACATTCGGATTTGCGACTCGCAATTTGCGGGTCGCAAATCTGAACCTACCTACATGTGGCCCCAAATTCTTAAAGAAAGTCACAAAAGTGCACCCATGGTATATGTCGTACCCCTATAAAATATTTGTGAACTGTATTTTAGCATGGGTAAATATGCATGTGTAGATTTGCTCATGTGAAAATCTATTGAGCATTTGCAAGTTCATTTTCCCTCCAGCCACTTGCTTCCCAACCCTGGAAGAAGTTATAATTCTGCCATTGTCAGGAGTAAATGTCCAACCTTTCTTATTATGGGAAAATATTAGAGAGAAGCTGGTGAAGATCTTTAAAATATGCAGGTTAGTAGGTTTGCAGACTCAAAGGCATTCCAGCCCTTGAACTATTGCTTACTGCTTCCTCCAGCCCCAGTATGCAGATCTGCAGAAAGGTGGAAAAATAAGGAAATTGCTACAGTAGGGATTTAAGCTGCAAGTATTCAAGCCCTACTATGGTAGTAGCCCTGGCATAATCAGAGAGGCTAGTATCAGAGCTCTTACATAATGAGATTGCTGCCATAAATTGGCGCCACACTACATGGCACCAAAGGGACAAGTAGATCTTTTTGCAGGACAAGTAGATTTGAGAAGCAACCTGACCCGTGGACAAGTAGATATTTTAATAAATTCCACACCCCCTGCAGTTAGTGACAGAAACTGCTGTGAAACCAAGGTGGATCTCGGTAAGCTATACATTTCTAAGAACTACACACTTCTGAATTCAACAATGGGTCCTCTGTCTAGATACTTCAAGGTTTTTCTATAGAAAGTAACAGTTGAAAGAAAAAAATATATATATGAAACTGAGTTGAGAAAAAAAAAAGAAAAAAAAAAAAAAAAAACACAGCCATTTCTGTCTACGTGTTCATCTGTAACTTTTTCCAACTATGGCAGATTTTTGAAAGCAATATACCCTTACGTCCGCTGGACCCTTCTGGTTGCAGGGATATAAAGGGCTTGTAGGTTCATCAAGAACGCAAGGTACCCAAAGCCAATAAATGCTAAGACAATTGGTAGTAACACTTGTTCTGCTATTCTGTGTTCCCCTAAGTCTCCCAATAAAATAGGTACATCACTTGTGTGGGCAGGCCTAGTACCTATGACAGGAAACGTTTCAAAATGCAACATGGACATATCACATGTTTCCACTGAAAACCGACGTGTTTTTGTAAAGTGCTTAGCTGTGGATTTTGGGTTCTAGTTCAGCCCGCACCTGGGGAAATCTATCAAACCTGTACATTTTTGAAAACTAGACACCTAGGGGAATCCAGGATGGGGTGACTTGTGCGGCTCTCACCCAGAATCCTTTGCAAACCTCAAATTTTGTCTACAAATACACATTTTCCTCACATTTCAGTGATGCAAAGTTCTGGAATCTGAGGGGAGCCACAAACTTCCTTCCACCCAGCATCCCCCCCCAAGTCTCTCCATAAAAATGGTACCTCACGGGTGTGAGTACGCTTAGTGTCTGCGACAGGAAATGGTGCAAAACATATTGTGGAGACATCAATATAATCAACCTTGTTTTGCAAGGGGTAACCTGCATTTTCAGTTCCAGGCTCGGCGGCCATCTAGGGAAACATACCAAAACCAGATATTTCTGAAAACTAGATATCAGGTGAGTCTAGCAAGATGGGGCCTGCTTTAATCCCCCAATGTTTTCTTACCCAGAATACCCTGTAAACTTCAAAATTAGCTATTAAGTCACACTTTCCTCATATTTATGTGCAGAAAAGTTGAAGGATCATCGCGTCGGCACAAATTTCCTACGACCCAGCATTCCACTCAGTCTCCCGATATGAATGAAACCTCACTTGTGTGGGTGCCCAAAGCAGACTCGGCCTAAAAACGTATGTAATGAAAAACTGAGGAAGAACCAAAGTGGGTCCAAAAGGGCAATCTACAGGTTTTTGGCCCTTACCTGTCGCAAGTGCTTGGTCCTGTCACTTGGGTCCACCCATCTGTGCCAAGTCCCTGCAACAAGGAAGGGCCAAAAACGTGCAGATTGCCCCCACCCCCAGATCTATATATAAACGAAATTCCTGGTTTCTACTGGGCTTTCTTTAATTCCCCCCCCCCCCCCCCCCCCCAACCACTAAAAAAAAAAAAAAAGTGGGAGCAAAAGCCCTTGCTAGAGGGGCCGCTCCACCCTCCCTAGGGGTGGATCCCTGCTTGAGGATCGCCCAGGGAGGGTGATCCCAAAGCAGGGATCCACTAGGGAGAGGTGCCATTGGAAAGGGGAGATTTTTCCCTTTCCAATGATACCTCTCCTGTCTGCCTCTGTGCTCGGGCCGAGATTGCCCCCTGAGCACCGATGCAGGGAAAGTGAAATGATCCAATCGGCTCATTTCACTTGAATTAAAATGACGTCAGAGCGACATGCATGCTGATTGTCATTTCAATGTAAACAAAGAAATAGCCTCAGGAGATGGTGTAGCTCTCTCCATTGCCCGAGGCTGTTTCTTTGTAAAGTTTCAAGTGCCATGTGGTCGGACGTCCGGGAGCCATCCGACGCACACGAGCACTGTAGCGTCGGACAGCTCCCGGCCATCCGACACACAGAAGGGATTAAGGAAAGATGTCAAAATGTCACTTTCACATAGAACCATGAAGAGTAGTGGCACAGTGGCTATGGCAGCTGCACTGCAGAACCGACTGTAGATGGATATGACAGCACTGACCACAGCAGGTCCACCATGATGTTTTGGCAAATGCAGGTGGGAATATGGTCCGATTGCTTTGGAAAACATTGTGTCACTTTAATACCAAGTCCATGTGCAGTGGCTTAAGTTGGATACTACAATTCATTAAAAAAAAAATTCTAGATGCTGCCTGGTCAAGTTAGGGTTTTGGTCAGTTTTCAAATGAAACATGAGGTTTGCTGCTTTTGGCCCCACTGGTATTTTGGAACCTTTTAGGAAAATGGGGTATGCTTAAAAAATGAATGTAACCAATGGCTGTAAGCTGAAAGACAGACTGCTAAAAGGTTCTGGTAAGAGGTAGGGTTTTCAACCAATGAACAGGATGGTTCTGTATACACTGGAGGGAGGTCTAAAAATGACAGAGATGAGGTGGTGCTTCTCGATTTTCCTATGGGTAGATTCTAAGATAAACACAAAGCTATGTAGTGGGACACTGTGTGTGGAACAAAAAAACAGCATGTCCAGTCTGCACTTGGGGGGTGGGTGGGGTGATTACTAGGGCAACCTCATCATGCTATTAAGAGTTAGTAAAGCATCTGGGCCAAGCACGAGGCACTTCAGTTATACATTAAAGTGAGATAATTAGTGGCCACAGTTTTACGACTGTTTCAAGTCTAAAACAAGGGTGGCTGCTGCCTCTAGCAAGACATCTTAATAACTGTATATTTAATCTGATGCACACAAAGACAGAAAATGCAGAGGCTATACCCTACACTAGACTAAAGAAAGAGGAACAAGAACATGTATGTATGTACATAGGTGTACGACAGAAGACCTTGCCATTTTTTATGTTAACTGGACACACCTGTAAGTTTAACTCCAACTTTAAATCCCAGCTTTCAGCCAATTAAATATGGGAACTCATCTGATTAAAGCTGGGAACTATGGCAATCACACACCTAGAAAATGCAGGATTCTAGAAGGTCTACTAGAGACAAGTTTCTTTAAGTAAAGAAAGTTCTAGTGTATTTGCCATAAGAAAAGGGATCTTACTATTTATTTGCAGACACGTTCCATAGTTGATACTGCTGGACAAAGGAGTAAACTTAATGAGCAAGGATTCAGATTTTAATGGCTTTCCTGGATTTAACAAGATTTGCTTTTTTGTGAGGAAAGCTGTGGGTCGTTTATTCCAAAGTAGAGCAGTTTGAGCAAATGATTCAGAAGGTGGCCTGAGGCCCAGTGAGAAGCTAATTCAGGTGTCATTCCAAGGTAGTTTAAGTAACCTCTGGAATTCTAGTACCAATGTGAGGTGATAGAGTCCATGTAATGAGGAACCAATGAATCAAAGTCAGTTATAGACCCACATATAAAGTGTTAGGTGAACCTCTACAATAGCAAGAGGAACCATACTCAAAGGTTTCTCTTAGAGGAATGGTACAAATTATCTAAAGGGTTTAAAATAACAAGATGGCCTAACCCTCTGAAGCAATTCAGGCTGACAGAATTAGGGTTCATCCAAGCCTGTATATCCTTGAAGATGTTTTGAACTAGCAAGATCCAAGGATGGACCATCCAGCAGCTTCAAGATAAGCTTGTCGACAGTGTGACAACAACTGCCTGGATATAAATTCATGCACTGGCTAAAAGTACAAACAAGCTAGGTGGAAAGACTAGACCACAAGTAACCACTATCCACTTTGAAACAAGACACCCAATGACGAGAGGGATTAAGTCTATTGAGTTAAGGCAGACAAGATAGCTCTGCAGATGAACCCTTGCTACAGACTTTGGTTTTGATGTCCAGGTCACAAGTTTGAATGTGGGCAAGAGCTTCTCAATCTTTCATCCATCTGGGGTCAGATGATAGGTTGCCATTAAATTGGGTAACAATTACACCTATTAATTACTCCATTCAGAATTGGGAGAGGTACTGCAGAGAAAGATGTATAAGGTAACTTAATATTATTTTCTGGCTGCCCGGGCATGACAAAGTCTGTAAAAACATAGTTGGTGGAGGATATTGAAAGCTCACTTAAGTCAAGCAAAAACGACATTGCTGCCTTATCTCCTAAAGCAGCACATCCAACGGTGCTTTCCATTCCTCACCCAGTTTAATAACCAGACCAATGGTTACCCGATGTTTGAAGTATGCTTTAATATCCTTGAAGAAAACAATATTAGAAAGGTGTTTGCAGACACAAATTTAAAACAAGGGAAATTTTCACTTATGACCATAGAAAGCAGTAAAATGACTTCACAGGATAGGCACAGACAGGTAAAAACAGCTACAGACCCTGTCTGGTAAAAGACTTATCCTGAGTGCAAAAAAAGGAAAAGTAGCCAACAAGAAAGAAAACAAACATGAGGATGGAGTTCCAGATAAAGACAGCTTTTAAGAGGCAGTCTACTGTCAACCATGCAAATGTTATGACTTTAGGCTGTGTGAGTAAAGAGCAGGGCTGAAGATATTAACCCCTCAAAATTAAAGTAAGAATCCTGCAATTACATTTTCAATTACCCTTAACAAACCCAGCCTTCCACCCTTGAATTATTTTGTGAATATGTGTAGATGTAGGAACAGCTTTTCTTTAGTAGGGATCTCCCAAGAGCTTAAGCAATGCTCAAGGACTCTTGTCCCTTAGGAGAGCCCAGCAGAGTATGGATCCATGCTGTATTGGTGTAACTATGACACAATATGCAAGACTGTGCACAAATACCTTTTGCTGTACTTTCTACACAAGTCCTGCCTACATCCTTGGTTTAGTATGGAGAAAAAAAAGGATGCAAGAGGATCACATTAGGATGTACAGAGAATGAATATAGCAAAATGTGTACTGAGAGGCTGAATACTGTGTATATGATGGGTGGTCATGTTTGTTGCATGGGACCATGTGCATGTAATTTCCACCATGCTTAGGAAGGAGGTATGAAATTAATGGGATTGACCATACTAAGGAAGTCAAAGGTCACCAGGAACCGGAGGTCAAATCTGTAGATCTATACTAGACAAGAATTGTACGGAGGTGACCAGGCTCGCTGTCACAGGGTGATCTTAAAATGTGAATAAATACTTGTCCCCAAGTATGAGAGTAGAGAAGTTTAATACGTTACAAAGGGAGCAAGGCCCTGTTATAAGTGCAGTATTAACAGTAAAACGCTGCTGCCATAAACAAGCTATGACAAACCAGGGTGTAAGGGAGAGGCATGAGGAAGACACTGATGTAGCTTTTTTAACAATAGTATCCATTCAGGCCCATTGAGGTGGGTTCCTATTAGATCAGCCTTAATTTAGCATTTCAAACATAAACCAAGTCACTTATTTTAACATAGCTGCCAATTATAAAGAGAAAACATTGCCAAACCACAAAGGAAGTAAATAAATAAGATTACAAAAAACGTGAGAGAATAGAAAAATGACAATGTTCACAAAACAGAATCAATATTTAAACAACAAAAATCATAATGGAGAAATGCACCCATTAGAAGAGTTGAATAACTCACTGAAACCAGAAATACTGCTGGTAGTCCAACAAACGTTTATTCCATTTATTTTGTAAACTGCATTGCAGCTGTAAGAAAGAAGTCTTACCACTGTACTTTCAGATACATTCCATATTTGATGCTGCTAAGAGACAAACAAGTAGAATTGCAGAGAAAGGAGTCAGGTTTTAAGGGCTACCCTGGATTCAACCGTATTTCTTTTTTTTTGGCAGAAAACTATGGTTTCTGTATTACAAAGCACAGATCTTTGGGTCAACAAAATTGAAAAATAATGTTCTCGAAATTAGAAAGGGGTTTAATAAATAATTTTTTTTTTAAAACACACACACTAAGAATGTGCATGATGTTGCTGAGATTTTCTCATTAATACATTCCTACTCACTGCCCAAGTTCCTGGCCATTCCGACCTGTTGCAAAAAAGTAACAGACAACTTTGACTACATCGGACTGAACAAAAAGGTTTTACATTAACTTTACATCCAAGTAGAAGCCATCACAATATTCACACCTGAAGAAGTGAATTTCATTTGCAAACAACGACGCTTACTCACAAAATGTGTAAAAGTCTACGTTTAAATAGCACATACACTGTATGCTAAATCTGTAGCAAGTAATCGTACCTAAATGTTTTAAGCCTACAAGTGAAGTAAATAAGTGCCGATTTACGTAAGCCTCTTGATGCCATGTTAACTGAAAATATTGCATTAACATTGAAAGATCTGTTCTCCATGTTTTCTTTATTTTCCAAAAGATGTTTTCTTTCTGCAGATGTTGTAACTTTCCAGAAGCCTTTATTAGGTAGTGGATAGTCATTTAGGATGACTCAGCAGAATAACTGTCTGGATTGTAAAATGTGGACTGTGTGTATTTTCAAGGACGAATGTCTACAGACTACTGTGCAGTTGCAAGAAGATGGGTATTTTACCTATTCCTAGAAGTTTGCTAAGATCCTACTGGATGTTGTGGAAAGAGGAACACATGCTGCCATCTACAATATTTGTGTTTATAATAGTGCATGCTCTTAGAGCAAGAAAGGACTTTTTCTTTGAGCTTTTGTCATTGAGGGCTTTTTGACATTTGCTAGAGGCTCATCTCAGAATTTGTTCTACATCTCTTCATAAGAGTCTGCTTATCCTATTTCTTTGATGTCTGCTGATTTCGAGCTGAAAATACTAACCAGCTTGATATGCAAAGGCTTTATGGATATGCAAGGATTTTCTCCTTAGTACTCTTTATTGGTTATTTGAAATGTCACCTTATTCCATTTGAATTCAATTTAATTTAGATTATGGAATTTCCTTTATGGAACACTCTAGATGTTTTGTTACAATATTAACTAATTTTAATAAAAACTGTATTTTTCCTTATATTGAAATACCGATTAGTGGAATATATTGCCTTTTAGTTCTGATACTGAAAAGAATAACACTTATTGAATAAACAATGAGATACCAAAAAGTTGAAAATAACACCCTTTAACTCACACACATTCTCTTTACTGACTGTACCAAAAGTAATTAATGATTTACCATGTCATTGGATTAGTGTACCTGTTTGCTTCTTGTTATTTCTATGTCAACAAACAAAGGTCCATAAAACCAGTGGCAGGTGTTATTTAATGATTTCTCCTATATAAAACTTGCTCAGTCATACCTCAGTTCAGTTTTGGATAAATGGAGGTTCAGTGTGGATGGTAATGTTACCGCAATTATTTTATACCGATCGCTTAAACACCATATGTTAAGATCTGCCTTGCCTTATTCAGCAGTCATGGTAAAGCATCTAAATTAATTTGCCCCTTTCTGACAGATTTCGGCTCAGAGAGTTTGATATTTCACTATTAAAATGTTAATTTCTTTGTTGGGTTCTGCAGGTCCACCCCTTGTTGCACTTTTGTTAACTACAAAGTGCTCTGATACTATTATTCAAATCTACCATTTTCATTCTTACATGTGAAGCCAGTAGACTCTCCTTAAATTCAGGGAGAGGACATATTAAAAATGCTACGTTAACCCTGGAGTCAGACGTCGGTTTGATCTCTTGGGTTGCTTTTCCAGTTATGTTTACTTAGTTACACTCTACACTACTTCACATTTCCTTACAATTTTCTTCCTGCCCTCTTAAACATCCCCCAAGCTTAGAGAGTCCTGAACCAGACAGCAGTCAAAGTGAAGTGTTTTGACCACACCCTTATGTCCTAAGCACTCTTTAGTGCGTAGTTGCAAATGAGGGGAAATTAAGTGTTTGTTATACTAGGTCTTTTACTATTCAGGTCCATCTCGCAATAATGACCCGTTTCAGAGGTTTTGGTTGGATGTAACTCATAGGAGGACTCTAAGTTATTTTCCTCCTGAACACGTAGCTACCAGGCCCATCAGAATGCCCAGGGCCTCTAGCAACTAATGCACAATGTACTAACTTAAAGGGGAACTCACCCCGCTTCCCTGACCCTGTGGGTGTGGAAGAGCAGAAAAGGTTTAACCCTTGGGAGAATGGTGGGGAGAGAGAAGGGTGGCACAGTGAGGTGAGGCACGGGTACAGTGCAAAATCAGCTAAATCTATACCTAAATGTGGCAACACCGCACAGTGTGCCGGGAGCAACTCTCCTTACAGTAAGACACCAAAACCAACGTTACATTGCTCAGTGGAAATTGGGCAGAATTAAGTAAAGATGACTACTCAGAGTCACTTTAGACAACGCTTCGGTCAAGTATAAGTTGAACATGTTTGCTTCTATCACAATTATTGCTGAAGCCTTAAGGACGATGGACAAAGTAGGAGGGGGGGGGGGGGGGGGCAGTTAAATGCAAAGCTGGTGGAGAGCTTAGTTGTTAACATGACTACTTACCGTTCCATGCGGGTTTTGGTGATTTGAACACCAGAGTGCCAGTTATTCCCCACAAACTTCTAAAAGGAGAAATGCACCTGATTAATAACGCACCCTGTGGTATTTTAGATTTATCAGGTGTCCTATATAGCATTTACACTCGTAATCAGGGGCAGAGTACTGGTTCACTTTCAAGGTCTAATAGCTTTGTCTGTCAGAGCCTGTGCAGAACTGGGATAAATTATGTGGACTGGAGATAGTATAGGGAGGAAAAGCTCTGTGATAATAAAAATGGTCAATAAAATGATAAATGATGCACTTTAAGAGAACAGTGACGAAAACGGAGCTGGGGGGAAATCACAGACAATTTTGTGCTAAATATAGACACTGGCAATCGCAGAGGAGCAATTTAGAAGGCATTTAAGATGGTTATACCTGGTGTATTAACTAAAAAACAATCAGGGATCCTGAGAGCCATTTGAATGTGACTCTCCAAAGGTGAGCAAAAACGTTGAGAGTTAGAATCTGATCTTGCAATAACTATAGTAGGACAAATCAGGCAGCCGTTAGTGCTACCCAACTGAGAAATAGAGAAGGGACTGTTCTAGAGGCAAAATTCTTAAGTAAATATGCAGAAGTTAGATCACATGGCAAAGAAGATAGGCCAGGAGAAAACATAAGCAAATACGTTTATGAGAAGAAAAAAAAAAACCTTACTGTGAAGTTCAACAAGAAATTTGATTAAATATTGGATCCATGCCTCCTCGCATTGTTTGAGAAGGCAAGAGTCAGTGGAAGAGGCCTCCCACAAAGCAAGAAGCAGCAATTACTACATTAATCAACCCACCCAGACAAGAACCACTCCAAATGAAAATCCTATAGACCACTGTCCCTTATTAATAAATATTTATCATAAGAACTTTGCCAAGTACTGACAAACAGACTAGGCCCAATACTACCAGGGCTAGCTAGCCTTGCCTGACCAGTATGGCTATACGTCCAGCCAATTTACATCAACTGATCTATGCAGGCATTCCTGTTCTGGGTGTTAAGGGAGGATGGATCTAAGTAATGAGGTGTTGAGCTGGATCATGCTTTTATACTCCCAATCTATAATATATTCCTTGGTAAGAGTCCATAGTGCTGTATTTGCACCGTTCGAACTAAGCAGGGGATCCAGGAATCGGTGTCCATTGTCAACAATCATATGTGCTGCAGCGGCAGAGCCTAGGGCCTGCATGCTTCAACAGCACCATTCTGCATGTAGGCTCATGTTCAGATTGAACGAGCTACTGCCAACTATGTACCCCAATTATATTTTATTATTTATCAGAGCGTTCTTGTCTAATCCAGGCCTTGTTATTTGTGAGATCATCAAATGTGGGGAATTTCTGTGCCATTACAATTAAACGAGGAAGGTAATTCATTTACCCACTGACAAAGGGCACTAAAACAAAAATAATGCACCATTACAATCCCATTTGAGTGGGCAGGGAGACAGTTAAATAGCTTGGGATCACTGTACATTGTGCTACAAAACAGGTCATCACAGACAACTATGGAAAAACGTACACAAAGGGGACAGAACAAATCACTGCCTATCCTGTTTTTAGTAACCCGAATTATATTAATGAAAATAGTTCCTCTACTGAAACTTTTGCATCCATTTTATAAGCACCCCATGTCCCCAGCCACGTCTAATTTTTTCTTTTAACTGACGCTGCTCAAGATCAAATTAACATGGGGAAGCAAAAAAACACATTAAATGGGAAACGCTTTTGCTATACTACTAAATGGGCAAGTTCACAAGACCGAATTCTGAGCCAACGCTATGTGCAGGCACAAACAGACACTACTGGTTCCACCAGTGACCCAACCTACCACAGCTAGTGGTGGAGCAGGACTCTGCCCGCACAATTTCACTCAATACAATTATTGAACAACATGGCAATATATTACTGGGCAAGTCTAACTTAGTCGCCTGACCAGATAGCATGGAGTAGACTCAATTTAAGAGGTGGAAACACATTATACGCACTGGCTAAACCACTACTGAACTAACCTGTATTGCCATCAAAATGTGAAACAACAACAAAAGCATGAATGCTTAGCAAAACAAAAAGAAAAAAAGAAAAAAAACGTATTTCCATATGGTCATTTATTGCACTTTAGGTGATTACTAGCAATCAATCAATCAATCAATCATAGTATTTATAAAGCGCGCTATGTACCCGTTAGGGTTTCGAGGCGCTGAGGTGGGGGGGGGGGTGGAGAGGCTGTTTAGCGGTCGAAGAGCCAGGTCTTGAGGAGCCTTCTGAATGTGGGGAGGTCCTGGGTCTGGCGTAGCGGAGTGGGGAGAGAGTTCCAGGTTTTGGCGGCGAGGAAAGAGAAGGATCTGCCGCCGGAGGTCTTGCGCTGGATTCGGGGTACGATGGCTAGGGCGAGGTTGGCGGATCGGAGTTGGCGTGTTGGGGTGTAGAAGTTGAGTCTGGTGTTGAGGTAGGAGGGTCCGGTGTTGTGAAGCGCCTTGTGAGCGTGGGTAAGGAGTTTAAAAGTGATCCTCTTGTCTACTGGGAGCCAGTGGAGTTCCCTCAGGTGTGGGGAGATGTGGCATCGGCGGGGTATGTCGAGGATCAGTCGGGCGGAGGCATTTTGGATCCTTTGGAGTCGTTTGATGTCTTTGGTAGGGATGCCTGTGTAGAGTGCGTTGCCGTAGTCAAGTCTGCTGCTGACGAGGGCCTGGGTCACCGTCTTTCTGGTTTCTGTTGGAATCCACTTGAAGATTCTGCGGAGCATACGAAGGGTGTTGAAGCAGGAGGAGGAGACGGCGCTGACCTGTTTGGACATGGTGAGGGCGGAGTCCAGGATGAAGCCGAGGTTTCTTGCGTGGTTGGCAGGGGTGGGCGGGGGACCAAGGGCGGAGGGCCACCAAGAGTCGTTCCAAGCCGAGGGAGTGCGCCCGAGGATGAGGACTTCCGTCTTGTCGGAGTTGAGCTTCAGGCGGCTGATGTTCATCCAGTTGGCGATGGATTTAAGTCCCTCGTGGAGGTTGGTTTTGGCGGTGAGCGGGTCATTGGTCAGGGAGAGGACGAGCTGGGTGTCGTCGGCGTAGGAGATGATGTTGGCGGGCCAGTTTGGCGAGGGGGGCCATGTAGACGTTGAACAACGTAGGGCTGAGGGAGGATCCTTGGGGGACGCCGCAGATGAGGTTGGAGGCTTTGGAGCGGAACGGGGAGAGGCGGACTCTCTGAGTTCTGTCGGAGAGGAAGGATGAGATCCAGTGGAGGGCTTTGTCTTGGATCCCAGCTTCCTGGAGGCGGGTCAGTAGGGTGCGGTGGCAGACTGTGTCAAAGGCGGCGGATAGGTCGAGGAGGATGAGGGCTGAGGTTTCGCCCTTGTCCATTTGAAGTCTGATGTCATCTGTGGCGGCGAGGAGAGCAGTCTCAGTGCTGTGGTTTCGTCTGAATCCGGATTGTGAGGGGTCCAGGATTGAGTTGTCTTCGAGGAAGTGGGTGAGCTGAGAGTTGGCGATCTTCTCGATGACTTTGGCTGGAAAAGGGAGGAGAGAGATCGGTCGGAAGTTTTTGAGGTCGTTGGGGTCAGCCTTGGGTTTCTTGAGAAGGGGTTGGATTTCTGCGTGTTTCCAGCTGTCCGGGAAGGTGGCGGAGGAGAAGGAGAGGTTGATGATCTTGCGGAGTTCGGGGGCGATGGTGGCGTTTGCCGAGTTGAAAACATGATGAGGGCAGGGGTCCGTAGGGGAGCCTGAGTGGATGGTGTTCATGGTTGTTATGGTTTCTGCATCGTCCACGTGGGTCCAGGCAGTGAGGCGGCAGTCGTGGGAGGAGACGCCGGGGTGGGGTCTGGAGGTGGGCTGGAGTTGAAGCTGTCGTGGATGGTAACGATTTTCTGGTGGAAGAAAGTGGAGAGGTCGTCGCAGAGTTTCTGGGAGGGCGGGATGTCGTTGGAGTTGGCTTTAGGATTTGAGAGTTCCTTCACGATCCCGAAGAGTTCTTTGCAGTCGTGGGCGTTGTTGTTGATGCGTTCGGTGAAATGGGTGCGCTTGGCGACGCGGATCCGTTGGTGGTGTTCACGGTTGGCGTTTTTGAGGGTGGCGAGGTTGTCGGGTGTGCGATCTTGGATCCATTTCTTTTTGAGCTTCTGGCAGATGCTTTTGGAGGTTGTAAGGTCATCTGTGAACCAGGCTGGTTTTTTCTTTCCTTGGATGGCGGTGTGTTTCTTTAGGGGGGCGAGGGTGTTAGCGCAGTCGAGGATCCATTGATGGAGGTTGATGGCGGCTGTGTTCGGGTCGGTTGCGTCGGGTGGAGGGTTGTTGGTGAGGGTGCTGGCCAGTTGGTCCTGGGTGATTTTGCCCCAGCGGCGGTGGGGAGGTGGCTGGATGCGGTGATGTTCTGTGATTTTCTTGTAGGTGAAGTGGACGCAGTGGTGGTCGGTCCAGTGGAGTTCGGAGGTGTGGCTGAAAGCGATGTGGTTGCTTGAGGTGAAGAGGGGGTCCAGGGTGTGTCCGGCGATGTGGGTGGGAGTGTTGACTAGTTGGCGGAGTCCGAGGTTGAGGAGGTTGGAGGTCAGTGAAGTAGTGTTAACGTCGGAAGTATTTTCTAGGTGGTAGTTGAGATCTCCCAGGAGGATGTAATCAGTGGATGCTAGGGCGTGGGAGCTTGCGAGGTCTGCGATGGTGTCGTTGAAGGGGGCTCTTGGTCCTGGAGGGCGGTAGATCAGGGTTCCTCTGAGGGTTGTTTTGGGGTCCGTGTGGATCTGGAAATGGAGGTGTTCGGCTGTTTTGAGGGTGTCGTCCGAGTGGTTGTGGATTTTGAGGGTGGCTTTGTGAACGATGGCTATTCCGCCGCCGATCCCGTTGGTCCGGTCTCTTCTGGTGATTTTGTATCCGTCCGGTATGGCGATGGCGATGTCCGGAGCAGAGGAGTCGTTCCACCAGGTTTCGGTCAGGAAGGCCACGTCAGGTGTAGTGGTGTCGAGCAGGTCCCAGAGCTCGATGGCGTGTTTTCGTGCGGAGCGGGTGTTGATGAGGATGCAGTTCAGGTGATTGGGGTTGAAAGTTTTTGTAGTTGGATTCGTCGTTCTGGTGCAGGAGAAGTTGCAGGTGCGACAGGAGAAAGGTCCTTTAGTGAGCTTCGGGGATGCCCGGAAGCATTCAGTGGAGGGCCCGGGGTTGAGGGCGCGGAGCTCTTCGGCCGAGAAGTGGGCGCGGGAGGCGCGAGGACCAGGGGGGGTGGCGCTGGGCGCGGTACAGGCGCGGACGGGCGCAGACGGGCTTGCCTCTGGCGCGCTGCGCGGACGCGCAGCGCCAGCCATTAAGAAGGGAGGGGGGAGGGAGGAGCAGCTGGGAGGCGGGAGGGAGCGGCAAATGGGGGCGCGAGGGGGGCGGGGCCGCAGGGAAGCAGCGGCTGGGGTCGAGGAGCGCACAAGGGGCGAAAGGCACAGAAATCGGGCAAAAACAGTCACAAATGCAGGAAAAAACACAATATGGACACAATACTGGCACTAAATACGAACGGGGAGACAGCAATCAGGGGGGCACAATGGGGCAAAAAGCGCCGGCGGCGAGGCGCAGAAAAGCGGAAAAAAGCTGAAAAACAAACTTACGGGACGGCGGAAGCGGCACTCGGGTCAAGTGAGCCCACTAGCCACCAGGGATGAGGCGCAGGAGGATGCCTGCGGGTGGAGGAGGGCCTCGAACACGCAGACGGCAGCGTGGTCGTGGGGCAGAGGCAGAAGGCAGCAGGTTGGTGCTGCGGTCGTGAGGGGCGAGTTCAGAACGCTTGTTATGTCCCACCGGACAAACGTAAACATTACGTACCTGCTGTCAATTCAAATTAAAGGACTCTTCAAGAATTTCAACTGTTTCTTACTCAACAAAATGATCACCACAAGCTCAATAGCCGGTGCCAGATTTCCAGGTTATTTATACAAGTCATTCCAAGATAAGATAATGTTTGTGATTCCTACTAGCGAAAGGTAAATGGGAAGCCAAAATGAGACAACAATTGATGGGTGACTAACATACATACTGTTCAGCGCTTATACAAATCTCTCACAAAAGGCATAGACAGATCTAATATTAATTCTTACAAATTATATACTACCCACTACAGAGCAGGATGGTAAATGGGCTGGAAGACTACTCTAGATGCCACAGCTGACTGCTACTGATGGTTTTGGCCTGACTATGCCCTAACATGGTAATATTTTGGAAGGAGGATTACTTTTATATTACCAGGTGAACTAAGACTTAATCTACTTCTATTTTTATCCCGCTTTTCAGGTTGCAAAAATGTGTGTAGTTACACACCTTTGTTGATATGAAACCCAACCTTCTATTTTTCGTCGTCCTACTTCACAATTTCGGATTTCTTTCAAGAACACATTTGATGTGATATCTCCCACTACTCTGGTGATATGGGTTTGATGTGGCATTGATGTTTTCCCGCTTGGGGCCCACTCTGGATGAACAGCTATGGCATTCAAAGAGTACGTTTCCCCTGGATGCCTGGACGATATTCTAAAAGCAGAAAACTGGTCAAGAGGTTTTCCTTTTAGAGCTTTAATACAAACTAGTAGAACATGTGTCTTGCAACAATACTGCTAAGCTTTAAACTAGTCATAGTTGAGCCTCCGGTTGTGTAACAGAATGGGAGTTCTCCCCCGCTAACGCGATAGACACAAAGTAAATATTAACCCTCCTTGCTTCTCCCTTGATGTACATTTTTTGTTTAATATGAAGTCCATAATCTTCTCCGGACAAGAGCATTTATTCCCCTTCTTGCATGCAGTTTTCAGTGGGATCTGATCCTCTGTTCTCATCCGATCTGACTTTTCTATTGAATCTTTATTGTTTGAAAGAAGAGGACGTCTGCGGTTCTTTTGGGTTTAGTATGCCCTTAGCTACGTTAGAATTTGTGGTTACTGTGACGTCATAGCACTACTGGAGTGTGGACCTTCATAACCTGTTGGACTGCTTCTTTTGTATTCCATGTTGGTTTTACAATATAGATAGGGTTTCTTTGATGATAGTTTTCAGTAAAAAATATACGTCACACCCATTGCCTCAATGCCTTTAGCAAAATCCAAACCGACTAGGACCTTGGGGGAGGGGGGGGACACTTTCTATTACTGTTTAAGTCACCAAGAACTTTGGCAATTTCTGTGCAACCCACACGAACATTGATAAGACATGCTTGCACAAAAAGATTAAATTGCGCATTTGGCTCAGCATTAAATGACAAAGGTTGAAAGATTGTTAACCCAAAATATCTTCACAACCACATATTTAACAGTAGCGTAGAAACTGCAATCATCGGTTACAGTGCATGACAGTTTCGTGCATAATCGATTGCGTACAGTGCATAACATTTTATAAGCTTCGACTTCTGAAACTGAGGCCCTTAATTAACAGTTAATTAAACAAACTGATGGCATTTAGGCACACATTAGGAAACAAAATATTCAGGTTTTCAAAAATTACCACAGAACGATAATGTTGCCCAACAAAGCGAGTCAATTTACTACTAGTAAGAAGAGGAATAAAAAAAATATATATATATAAATAAAAAAAAAAAGGCACACAAATTCCCTTCAACCCTAATCAACATATAAATGATGCCAAGAACGGATTCTACAAAATCGGGATCTCCCGATTGCACAATCAAAAGAAAAAAAAAGAAGAAATAATACTCTGTTTTAAGTAAATCCCTGATCCAATGACTGGTCAGTCTTTATTATGTACATGCTGGGGGCACTTCAAACCTCAAAAATAATATCAACTCTACAATAACAGTGTCGGTCGCTGTACTTCATAAACTCTGAGTAAAATAAACCTCGCCGCCAATACTCCAATTATTCACGAAATTTCTGCAGTGACCTCCCTGAAGTAAACAATGACTTTAAGGTTGTAAGGTGTGGCTCTTTATCATAGACCTAACCCTGAATCAACGTTAAAAAAATATATAGGTTTGCAAAATCCATTTAACTGATACAAATGTTCACAATCAGAAGGCAGACATTCTGAGATAACAATGTAAAGCCTTTGACAAAATAAACATACAGTTTCCCTAAAGTTCGTTAAAAAAAAATTAAAAAAAATACTTGTACCTACTTGCGGTGCTCCTTCCACCTTTCTAAGCAACACCGTGATTCTTATACGGGCCTACAGCGACCCTGCCTCGTTATCAAACATGCACATGGCATCAACACCCCACTTCCAGACCCCACCTGGAATACTCACCATCTCTTTTCTCAGCAGGGCCAAGGCAGCGTCCAAGTTGGGGGGCTTGGGAAGCAGCTGGGCGCTGCCTCTGGAGGGACCTCCGCGGCTCAGCTCGTCCTGGATGCGGGACTTTTGGGCGTAGACACGCTCCAGGTCCCGCCAGCCCGAGCCCCCACTGGAGTTAAGCAGCCCGCTCAGGCTCTTAGGCAACGGGGGGAGTCCGTCCACGGGAGGGGCCCCGGCCGGGGCCACGGCTGCCTGGTAAGAGCCACTCATGGCCGGTCAGCCTGGCTTGTCGGGGCAGCGGTTGGCTGAGCAGCCCCGAAATACACAGCAACAGGGGTCTCTGGAGGGGAGGAGGCAGCTGGTCTCAGTATTTTCAGCAGAGCCAGCAGCGCCGGCCTCCCTCTCAGCCTTCTAAGGAGCCAACCAGGGAGCGCAGGCTCACCGTCGCCCGCGGACAGTCCTCCTCTGTTCCCGATTTCCTTTCCCCGTTCTTTCTACCCAAGGCCTACGTATTTCCTTGAATTAACTTTTTCCCTTCCCCGGTGTGTGGCGAATGCGATGTGGCTGTGGGAGGAGAAAGGAGTGGATAACAACCCCCCGCCCCTTCAGCTGAGCCGAGGCCTGTAAAAGCAGCTCACAGTTTCCTTTGACAGAAACACACCGACACCTACAGGTCTAGCGTGCGAGGTAAATACCTCACCTACGTGAGAAGCGTCTGATTTTTGTCCTGCCTTGTTTTTCACGCCACTGGGAGGAGGGCAATACTTAATTGCCTATGTAATTGTGTTAGTGTTTTGAATTACCTTTTCGGACTGAGTAGGTGGAGCGCATCTGGTGTTATTTATAGACACGTGTTTGGACCTCCTTGGTCAACAATGCTGAAACTAAACGTAGATCTTAATTATTACTGAGTACTGTAGCTGTGAACGCTGGCTGACATTCCTTTCAATATTTGTGATGTAGAAATATGGCCATATATAAGACATAAAAGTATCCGTTGCGCAAGGCATATGTGTTTTTTAACAATATAGTGAAATTATGCCTCAGGAGAGCATTCATTTTTATATCAATTCTTTATTAAATTTTCAAATATAACAAAGAATAGCTGAAGTAAACATTAGTACAATATATATTCATTACAGAAACCCGAGGTGTACAGATAACATATAGAAATAATCATAAATGGATATAAAAAGAATAAAAAGAAATAAGTGACTGAGAGGTAAATTAATTGTACATACTAATATTATACATCCAGCTCAAACAGGTGATACGTTATTATAATCGTTTTCAATGTCAGTTCAAGCAAATATATTTAAAGAAAACAAAAAAACATCATATTGACAATATAACATGTAAAGAATAAAAATACTTTACAGTTCCAGAACAGGACCCCAAATAGAATCAAAATGATGTAGACTATCATTAAGCTTATATCTACAAGGGGGGGGGTGATTAACGAGTAAAAGGCGCTCCTACCCTCATAATATTAACTCTATTTATATCTTATAGTACACAGTGCAAAATACTGGGGTTACACCCTCCAATACCCCCAACAAAGTAACATAACGTTACCCAAAACTCCGCATAGGATATTCGCACACATGAACAAATTAAATTAAATTAAACACAATATAGGTAAGTTGATTCAGATATTATTATGTCCAAATTAATAACCTTTTCATACAACAGAACTTCAAAAAACACTCAAAGATACACAGTAAATCAAAAGTGCGATAGTCCTATTTTTGTTCTTCTATTAGTAAGGTTGGATATTCTATAGTCCATATTCCAGAACAGAAGTCATAACAGCTTCATAGTTCCAAATGAAGATCCAAGCTAATTCCAAATATCCAAACACGATCCAGTCCATCCAAAAATGTCCACTATTAGTATGTCCGTCCCGTCAACACGTGTTTCATCCGGGGAGGGCCCCTGGATTTCATCAGGACCCCCTACAATGGTATTTTCATAAACACTATTTTAGTATATCACATAAAAGTATCATTCCTATTTTTAATCTTCACAGTAATCTATATTAAATTTTATATGCAGTGGGAACCAAACTAAATCACACTATTTAGTAAGAATTTAATACTACCCATCTTACAGTACATCCAATTTGTGTTCCAGGTGAGCAAAAACTAGTGTGCATTATAAATAACATATCTGTGAGCAAGCATATTCAAAAACATAACACCACATTTGGGATAATTCCCCACCAAATGCTAAACATTCCCCATAAAGGCCTAAGTGTGAAATAAGATACATGCGATACACCCTACCTTCCAAGAGGGCTCCAGTTGTCTATATTAATTATATATCCCCCTGTATTCCCATGACCATTCTAAAGACTCTGCTGAGATAAAGTTAGATACTCAGATATCATGCTCCCCAATAATTTGATTAAAAATATTATGTCCCAATATTCCCATCTTATAACTCACCGCTACTAATACCTCAGAATTATTATTGGGTAGATTTTCCGTAGTCAAAATCTCCTATGATAAACACACAGACATATCTGATTAGCCATTCTGTGTTCAAAAGCAGTATCCTCAAATTCAAACGTATAGTCAAAAAGTGAATATCAGAGGTTCATAATCTAGCTTTAAACTCAACACCCGATTTCAATAACATGCCGCCTGCGAGTACGCTCCCAAATATCGAAGCCGAAGCTCTGCGGCTTCCAAAGATTTATACATCTATCTCGTGACTGAAATGGACAACGGACTGCACTCGCTAACGTCCGTACACTCCATGTATCAAAATTAGAAAACGGACTATACTGGTCCAAAGTATTTTTATTTTTTTTTCCTCTCCTGCCGAGGCTCCGCGTCGCCATTTTTTTACTAGGAGCCCCGATCATTGTCCATACTCTGCACTACTCACGTATCCCAGCAGATATCTCTGATGGGTGTGAACATCGAAGGTCACATCCTTCATGTTTTGCATATTTGCCTTCATTCTATTAGTAAAGAGGCAATTCGTATTAGCCCCTTCCTAACTAAATAATCTTGAATTCTGATCATAGTTTTTAGCAGTCCGTGTATGATATTGCACTGCCTCTCCAGCCCTACATATAACTGCACCTATAATTATAACTAAAGACTACCACGTCCCTAAAATATGTAAAAGTTGCCCACCTGTATATATATATAGACTTAATCAACGAATACTGACTATTTATCTCCTAAAAAATACTCCATTTCGAAGTCAGTATTAAGACCCCGTTCAACAGCTCCTAACCTCAAAATCCAATGTGATTCCCTTCTCCTTAGGGTTAATTCTCTATTTCCACCCCGGGGGTTAACTTCACAATAGTCAAAACCAAAAAATTTAAATACCTTATGAACACCCTGTGCATTACATATCCTCATATGGGATGCTATGGGATAACGTTCATCTTCTTGATTGATTGCCCTCCAGTGTTCAGAGATTCTAACCTTTAACGGGCGTATTGTACTGCCTACGTAAATTTTATCACATTTGCAAACAATCATGTACACCACAAACTTAGTATTGCAGTCTATGTGTGAATTTATGGACACTTTATTACCACTTATATCATCAAATTCCTTATTGGGCTGCGACGCCCATTTGCATACTGCACAAGAACCGCATTTGAAAAAACCCAAATTACGCTTACTAAGCCAGTCTGATATACTTCTCTCTAATGGATAGCTGGGACTTAGAATATTGTTGAGGGTGTTACCCCTCCTAAATACAACCTCAGGTTTGTTACCAATATATTTCCTTAGTGATTCATCTCGAGTTAATATGGACCAGTGTTTATCCATAATCCTAATAATAATTAGTTTTTTAGACTTTTCCGTATAGTCCAAAACAATTCTAATCTTCTGATCCCTATTTTTGTTAGGAATATCACCCTTGCGTATACCCGAGCCTAATGTCTGTCTACGCGATATGTTTCTCACTTTCCGTAGAGATTTTTGTATGGTAGTCTCTGAGTAACCCCTACTCCGTCCCATGTTATCAATCTCTTCATAAAAGTCACTATTCTTGCTGCAATTTCTCCTCGCTCTAATCATTTCCCCTAGTGGTATCGCCTCTATCTGTTGCTGTGGATGAGCAGTAGTAGCGTGCAGTATATTATTGCATGAGGTCGGTTTGCGATATAGTCTACTCTCCATTTTGTTATCCTCGAAAAACAGTTCCACATCAAGAAATTCTAACCGAATTTCACTATACTTATGTGTAAGTTTAATGTTTACATCATTTTCATTAAGATACATGCAAAATTCTTCCAGTGTCAGTTCATCTCCTGTCCATAGCATGAAATAATCATCGATGTATCGTCCCCAATAAAGAATATGGGTGTGCCATTTTGCTACACCCGGGCCCCAAATCCAAATTTCTTCAAACCACCCCATAAACAAATTCGCGTATGAGGGGGAGAATTTCGAGTCCATTGCCACACCCTGTTTCTGTTTGTACCAGCCACTTTTAAATAGAAAATAGTTGTTATTGAGTATAAAGTCAATCATACTAATTATCATCCGTGTGTGTTCCATCAGACTAGGTGATCTCTTGTTCAAAATATGTTCAATCGCTTTAATCACAAATTTATGTTGTATACTGGTGTACAGTGCCACCACATCCAGAGTAACCATAATCATACCTGTTTCCCACTGTATATCTGAAAGCACACTCAATACGTGTTTCGTATCCTTGATATAAGAGGGCAAATTACAAACAAATGGTTGCAAGAATGTGTCTACAAATTCTGACAGTCTTTCTGTAGGACCTCCCACGCCCAAGACAATAGGTCTTCAAGGTGGGAATGCTGACTGTTTGTGAATCTTTGGCAACGTATAAAGACACGGAAATTTAGGACGATATACCTGAAGATAAAAATATTCATCCTTATCCAGCAGCTCCCTCTCCCTCCAGTTCTTCAACAGATTATTGATCTTTCTAGTCAGAGTCTTAATCAGATTATTTGCTAACTTCTCATAGCAATTCTTATCATTTAATTGTGTGACTATCTCCTGCTCATAATCCTTACGATTCATAATCACTATATTGACGCCTTTGTCTGCTCTCTTAATAATCACATCATCATCCGATTTAAGAAATTTCAATGCAGCATATTCCTTGCTCTTCAAATTTGTTTTTCTTAGTTGTATCCTCTTCATCTCCTCTCTGTTAAGGTCACCCCATACCATTTTATAAAAAGTTTCTATATTACTGTCCATTACAGATCTGGGCATCCAAGTTGATCTTTGTTTCAGACTACTAGTAACATGCATATTTGATGGTAAGTTCAAATCCTGTAGAACAGTGGAAATTGTTGTCGGATGCTCTTCATAATCTGTAATTGTCATTAGTGCCACTGTGTCATATATATCCTGAATAGATAAACCACTGAGTATTGGTTTAACTTGTGAGACTACCTCCGTATCCTTACTGCGTGATTCAAAGTACCTTTTTAGTTTTAATTTCCTGATAAATTTATACAAATCTATCTTAGATTTACAAATGTCTCGAACTGATGATGGACAAAAACCAAGGCCTTTATTCAGAAGACATATCATATCCAAAGACAATGGCTTGTCTGACAAATTAACCACATTATTCTCAAAATCCCCATGTAATTCTACGTCTTTTTGTCCCGTGATCTTGTTCTCATGCCCGAATATGCCTCGCTTTTTCCCTCCTCTCTTCCCTCTTCTTGTCTTCCTGTCCAGTTTTTCATTATCATTAAGCTTATATATTATTTTCAAAAAATGTGCTACTTCCAACATGTCTTTTAACTATGAATTAAATGAGGGACCAATATCTGATTTTCAAAAACATAGTATATACATTTTTGCCAAAGTTAGAACTGTGAATATCCACTTAAAGATGTGTGTACAAGGTGTGGAATTCCTATAGCCCAAGGCCCAGGACATATTGTTTGAGGTCAAGGAAAACAAGATTTCATGTTTAGGTTGCCCTTGGGACAAGTACGCCCAGCCCTCTCCAGCACATACACTGTTGCTGCCAGTTTACATAACCACATTATAGAGCAGGGAAGGGAATTGTCTGTACTTGAGGTAATTATTTGTGCCCATATGTTAAAGCTTGTTAGACCTGTCAGCCCTTGATGTGGTTTACCCTGTCTTTTTGGCTTCTGACCTCCTGTTTTTGATCCTGTGCTGAGTTTTGTTTTTTGCTGGCTTTAGGAGTTTGGCACCTTACCACTGCTGACCAGTGCTAAAGTGCAAGTACTGTCTGTCTAAATGGTATTGGTTATTGATTTATCCATGATTAGCGTTTTTGATTTACTTGTAAATCCCTAGTATAGTGTGCCATGTGTGCCCAGGGTCTGTAAATCTAAATCAAATGCTACTAGTGGGCTTGCAGCACTGATTGTGCCACCCACATGACTAACCCTGCAAACACGTCTCAGACCTGCCACTGCAGTATCTGTGTGTGCAGTTCTGAAATTCCAGTTCAACCTGGCAAGGGCACCCACTTCCAGTCCCAAACTTTCCCTTTTACTACATGTAAGTAACCCCTAAAGTAGGCCCAAGGCAGCCCCATGGGCAGGGTACAGTGTATTTAAAAGGTAGGACATATACTGGTGTGTTTTACATGTCCTGATAGTGAAATACTGCTAAATTCATTTTTCACTATTGCTATGCCTATCTCTCCCATAGGGAACATGTGGATTGCCTTGAAATACCTTTTAAGTATAATTTCCAATTGGGAGCAGATAGAGATATGGAGTGTGGGGTCTCTGAACTCACATTTTAAAAAACACCTTTTGATGACATTGGTTTTTAAATTGTAAGTTTGAAAATGCCACTTTCAGAAAGTGGGCATTTTTTTGCTTAACCATTCTGTGCCTCCGGAGGCCTGGCTGTGGAAATTACGTCTGGGTCAGGATGACAGTTGGGGTGTTCTGTGGATTCATTCTAGATAGTCACACAAAGGGAGCTGAGGCGTGCCCTGCATATCCTGATAAGTCTTCCTGGGCTAGAGTGGTGGGAGCATCTGACACCTGCACCTGAATAGGGCTGTGCCTGTCCTTACACAAAGCAGTCTCCCCCCTCAGGAGTGTGTCTGGGCCAGGGCAGGAAATGCAGGTCCTTGTGCACACTTTTCTTTCAAGTTTGCCTACTTCAAAGTTAGAAATGGGCATAAATAGTGGACCTCTGGCCCGCTTAGATAGAATCCTTCTAGACTGAGGACATTCTGCCAGGAGGAAGAGCTAGATGCTGTAGGAGGGACTGCCGCTCTTCCTGTTGCTTTTCTGTGCAAGCCTGCTGCTTGCTGCGTCTGTCCTGGGAGTGAAAGGACTGGACTTTACTTTTTACACACTGCTTCCAAAGGTTCTCCAGGGACTCAGACTGAGCTTGCCTCCTGTTAGAAGTCTCATGGACATCAACGACTTCATCTGCCAGCACCTGATTCTCTTGCAGAGAGTCCTGACTCACCCAGTGGTTCCAAATCTAGTTCCTGGTCCCTTGGGAGTGAGTTATGGTGCAACCAATAAGAAACCAAGTATATCGACTCCAGAGCGACTTCTGAACCGGTGCCTCTGTCAGACTCCATGCAATGCCACCGGGCCTTCACCTGCAGCCTCGGACAGTTGAAGTCCCTTGCCTGGCAGATGGCGGTGTCACATTTGGTCTGGCAGCTGGAGTCTTTGAGGTGACCTTGCTGGGTGGTTGTGGCTCCTTCCCTTTGCTGGATGCTGTTCCCTTCTTCACCTTGCCAGGTGGTGGAATGGATTTGGCCTTGGCAGGGGTTGGTGGCACACTGGCTGGGTGGACGGCTGCCCCCTTTGATCCTCTGACAGCTGCAGGAACCACAGCGGACGTGAACTTGGTGGCTGAGGTGCTGGGCTGGGTTTTGGCCACCTTGGCCCGAGGGGAAGGACGGGGGGAGGGGGAGGGAAGAGGTCAATGTTTGCAAGTAAAATCTTCTTAGGGACACTGGGGTGGGAAGATGGAGAAGGTCTGGGTGTGGAGGAAGAGGGAGTGGTTGTAGAAGGTGTCTGTCTGCTGAGTTTGGGTGCAGGTGCATGGGCTGGAAGCTGTTGTGAGGTGAATGGCTGTTGGGTCGGTGGGTGCCTGCGTTTGTGTACTTTGGGAGGAGGGGTCACAGACACACTGGGAGAGGACACAAGGGACTTGTGCATGTATGTGGGAGTGGTGACTGCCAGTGAGGGGTGTGTAGTGATGGGCGTGCTGGTGATGGAGGTAGAGGATGAGGATGTAGTGCATGCAGGTGTGAGTGGAGACGCAACTGGGAGGGAGGTGGACGACGAGGAGGACACAGTGGAGGCAGTGGATGTTGGTGTGGCTGCATGGGGATGGTGCTTGTGTGAGCACCTGTGAGATGAAGTGTGGTGCTTGTGTTTGCCTGAGCCAGAGGTTGTGTGTTGATTTGGGTGAATGCTGGTCTGAAGGTGTGCTTGGGATAGGCTGGAGTTGAGGGGATTGGGACTGGGTAGTGGAAGTTGGAGGGGGGGCTGGATACAGGGACAATGGCTGCCATCAGTGCGGAGGCCAGAGCCTGAAATGCTCTCTGTTGAGCCGCCACGCCAGAATGAATGCCCACCAGGTATGCATTTGTTTGTTGCAAATGCCTCTCAACACCCTGGATGGCATTCAGAATGGTTGACTGCCCAACAGTGAGGGATGGCAGCAGGGCTGACTGGGGCAGGGCCTGAGGTGCCTGGGGTGAAGGAGATGCCCACCCTCCTGGGTGAGCGGGCACGGGAAACACGCTGAGGGGCTGCTGGGAGGGGGGTGGTGGCTGTACCTGTCGTTGGGGTGGGCACAGAGGTGTCCACCACCACCAGGGAGCCTCCATCGGAGGAGGAGTCACTGTCTGTGGTGTCCCCTCCTGTCCCCGTCATTGTGCTCCCCTCGCCCTCCGTCCCACTGGTGCCCTCACCATCGGTGGATTCGGCCTCCAGGCCCATGTGGGATGCAGCTCCCTCTGTCACCGGTGCCTCTGCTCCTCCGCCAGATGGTGCTAATGCACACAAGGACAGGGTGACAAAACAAAAAGGGGGGGGGTAGACAGAGGATACACTTGATCAATGCCAGCAACAACACTACCGTTGGCGTACACAACTCACAGAGAACAGCCCTGTGCACTATTCCATGCATTACCAGTTACAATGCCAGTCACCATCCCATTGGGTAGAGTGCCTAACGCCATCTGCTGCACACCTGAAACAAACAGGGCCCTGACCAGTAGTAGATGCCCACTAACACTATTGGGGTTGGAGTATTTCAGGGCCTTCCCAACAAGCGACCTACCCTGCCATGTTCGCCCTGGCCTAGGGGCATCCCCACCCAGGTAAAAGCTTAACGCGCGCAAAGTACTGAATCAGAATTTGTACTCCCCCCCTTGTGGCTGCTGTGATGCCCCCAAGCGCCCATCCAACTCCGCATAGGCCACTGCCAGGATTCGGAACATCAGGGGGGTCAGGGTATGACGGCACACCTTCCTTATTGGGAGGCCAGCCCCAGCTGGACCTCCACTGTCTTCCTTGCCCAGAGGTGCAGGTCCTCCCACCGTTTGCAGCAGTGGATGCTCCACCTGTCAAAGACCCCCAAGGTCCGCACCTCCTTGGCGATGGCACGCCAAATACCCTTTTTCAGATGGGCGCTGACCTGCAGGAAAAAGACAGCAGAAAAGGGAATTAGTTAACCGTCCGGACCATCACACTCACGGCCCACCATATCCCTCCCATCCCCTGATGCACATACATTAACCACCATACATGCAGCACTCTGGCCAGGACACCTCAGCCCCCCCACATGTGGCTTCTATACACAGCACTCCATACATTCATGGCCCACGCATCATGCTCACAGTGTACTCACCTGTTTGTCTGGAGGACCGTAGAGTAACGTGTACTGGGGTAGGACCCCATCCACCAGTCTCTCCAACTCCTCCGCAGTGAAGGCAGGGGCCCTTTCCCC
This sequence comes from Pleurodeles waltl, assembly GCF_031143425.1. Taxonomy (NCBI): domain Eukaryota; kingdom Metazoa; phylum Chordata; class Amphibia; order Caudata; family Salamandridae; genus Pleurodeles; species Pleurodeles waltl. The sequence goes on along the minus strand of NC_090444.1, from coordinate 904,814,897 downwards.
AGACACATGAGCCGTTGTCGCTTCCAGACACAGGTCACAGCAGCACTTGCAGTGTAGGTCCTCTCCTGTTGAAGGTCAAGTGAGTGAATAGATAGAAAAGGGCGGTCACGTCCGCGGCGGTGCGTACCATCACCGGCATTGTACATCGCTTTTGGCTCCTGCAACCCATAGGGCCCAATGATAATCAATGCGAAGTTGTGCGGCGCACAACACCAGAGGAATTACCTCATTTCCACTTGTCCCTCCTCACAGGTCAGGCAGCTGCCATTTCAGGGGGGAACAGGCCATGGCACCTAACTGCGTCACAGCAGACATTGGCGCAGCAACTGACTCTCGGATTCACATACTGGTTCTGTAATGGAAGAAATGCATCATTATTGCAATTGATGTGTGATTATGACCCTCTGCTCGCCGTTTTCCTCCCTAGGCTTCAACCACTTAGGATGAATATGAGATGGAGACATCCTCCTATATACAGACCCCTGGTGGACCTTGCGACAATGGAGGACAGACACATTATACTAACATACAGACTTGATCGGGTCACAATCCAAGAGCTCTGTGCCCAATTGGAGCCAGACCTGATGTCAGCTATCCACCAGCCCACAGGTATCCCCCCCTCTAGTGCAGATCCTGTCAGTGCTCCATTTCCTGGCAAGTGGTTCCTTCCAAACAACAGTGGCCATGGCATCAGGGATGTCTCAGCCAATGTTCTCCAACGTGTTGACCAGAGTGTTGTCAGCCCTGCTTAAACACATGTGCAGCTACATTGTATTCCCCCAGGTGGAGGATCTGGCCACAGCGAAAGCTGACTTTTATGCCTTGGGACATATCCCCAACATCATTGGTGCCATAGATGGTATACATGTAGCATTTGCCCCACCCCCCGGAGAAATGAACAAGTGTTCAGGAATAGAAAAAGCTATCACTCTATGAATGTGCAGATCATGTGTTTGGCGGACCAGTACATCTCCCATGTAAATGCCAAGTATCCTGGCTCTGTGCATGACACCTTTATCTTGAGGAATAGCAGCATCCCATATGTGATGGGAAAACTCCAGAGGCACCAGGTGTGGCTAATAGGTGGGCCCAAGGTCCCCACCCAGTATATGTTGGTGTCTGGGTATGGCGTTGTCCCTAAGGGTTAGTGTGTGTCTGACAGTTGTCCCTCAATATTTGCAGGTGACTCTTGTTACCCCAGCCTCTTATGACTACGGACCCCAGTGAGGAATACCAGGACAAGGGCAGAGGAACGTTACAATGAGGCACATGGGCAAACAAGGAGGATAATTGAGAGGACCTTCGGCCTCCTGAAGGCCAGGTTCCGGTGCCTCCATCTGACAGGTGGGTCCCTGTACTACTCACCCAAGAAGGTGTGCCAGATCATCACAACCTGGCCTTGAGACGCCAGGTGCCTTTTCTGCAGGAGGATGAGCAAGGAGATGGTCTTGTGGCAGCGGTGGAGCCTGTGGACAGTGAGGAAGAGGAGGCAGAGGAAGAAGATGTGGACAACAGAAGTAATATCATACAGCAGTACTTCCAGTGACACACAGGTAAGACACTGTAACTTCACTTTACTTTTAAGGTTTGTGGTAGACATTGTACATGGCAGCCTGATTTCCCTATGTCTATGGCCACTTACTGTACCCTTTGGCATCTCTATTTTCAGATCTCTGTGGCCCACTCTGGCTCCTGGTATGTTTACTGCTGCCCACTAAAGGTCATACCAATGCATATATAACTGTACATATGACTTATAATGTTTTCAGAATGTTGTACTAATACATATTTCAATCATTTGACAGCCTCAAGGTTTGTGTTTGTTCCATGGGTGGTTATTTAAGTGCTCATACGTAGAGTAGGATGTGCAATGGGCTTAGGTGATGGTGGAGGAATGTCCAGTTAGAGTGCAGTCTCTTGGTATCACAGGTGCATTGTCCAATGGGGCATTGGAAGGGGAGTAATGGCAGTTCAAGGTGGACAGGGTGACGGAGTGGGACAGAAGGGTGACAACCAGGAGAGTCCTATTTCCTGGCGGGGGTCTTGGCAATGTTCTCTGGCTTCTGCCTGGATCGCAGGGACCGTTTGCGGGGTAGTTCTCCTTCTGCAGGGGGTGGGGGTGCTGGTGGCCTGTTGGTCCTGTGGCGGGGCCTCCTGTCCACTAGCGCTGGCGGAGGTGGAGGGCTGTTCTTCGGTGTGGCTGGTGTCAGGGGCCCGTTGTTGTGCCACTGCCTCCCTCACGGTGTTGCCCATGTCAGCCAGCACCCCTGCAATAGTGACCAGGATGGTATAGATGTTTTTTAGGTCCTCCCTGATCCCCAGGTACTGTCCCTCCTGCAGCCACTGGGTGTCCTGCAACTTGTACAGTATCTGGCCCATCGTCTCCTGGGAATGGTGGTGTGCTCCCAGGATGCCGGTGAGTGCTTCCTGGAGAGTCAGTTCCCTGGGCCTGTCCTCCCCCTGCCGCACATCAGTACTCCCAGCTTCCCTGTTGTCCTGTGCCTCTGTCCCCTGAATCGTATGCCCACTGCCACTGACCTCAGGTCCCTGATCGTCCTGTGTTTGTGGGGTTGCCTGGGGTCCCTGTAGTGGTGGACACACTGCTGATTGACATGTCCTGGGGACAGTGGCATGGGCCCACTGGGTGGGTACTGTGCTAGTGTTTCCTGAGGGGGGAGGGTCTGTGGTGGGTTGGGACTGTGGCAGGGTAACCGACTGTCCAGAGGTCCCTGATAGGCCAGGTTGGTCATCGTGATCCAGGCGTGCAGAGCTGCTGTCAACACTGTGGGCCTCCTCTGGAGGGGGGACTGGATGTTGCTGGCAGCTCCTCTCTGGTGACGTTGAGGGGGGGATCCTGTGGGGAAGAAAATGCAGTGTTATTGTATCTGCGTGTGCCATCTTGTGCATGGGTGTGTTTCCCTGCATGGTTGTGATTGCCCTGTCAGCATTGCCTTGTGTGAGTTACGCTTGGTTTGGCTAAGTGATTGTCACTAGTGTGCATGCTATGGTAATGGGTGCCCATGCAGGTCTGTGATGGTGGTACATGGATTTGTGTTACATGTTGGGCTTGGCTTTGGGATGGGTGGGTTGTGATAGTGGGGTATATGTGAGGTGGTAGAGTGATGGGGGTGAGGGTAGGGGGAGTAGTTTGTGATGGCATGCAGGTAGGGTGGGGGATATAGTAGTAAAGATATGACTTACCAGAGTCCAGTCCTCCTGCTACTCCTGCGAGGCACTCAGGATGCATTATTGCCAAGACTTGCTCCTCCCATGTTGTTAGTTGTGGGGGAGGAGGTGGGGGTCCAAAGCCAGTCCTCTGTACAGCTACCTGGTGTCTTGCAACCACGGAACACGCTTTCCCCCGTAGGTCGTCCCACCTCTTCCTGTTGTCATACCTTGTTCTGGGGTGCTGTCCCACGGCGTTGACCCTGTCCACGATTCTCCGCCATAGCTCCATCTTCCTAGCAATGGACGTCTGCTGCACCTGTGATACGAATAGGTGTTGCTCTACTCAGATGATTTCCTCCACCATGACCCTTAGCTTTTCCTCTGAAAACCTGGGGTGTCTTTGGGGTGCCATGGATGTGGTGTGAGTGATATGTGTGAGGATGTGTGGGGTGATGTGTATTGTGGTTTGTGCTGTGAGGTACATGGATGGTGTATGGGTGATGGTCTTCTGTGCCTCGGATTCAGTGGGTGCTCCTGGCTTGTGTCTCTCTCTGTTGGCAATCTTTTTTTTTTGTTGAAAGGGTTGTGGGTAATGTGGGTGTGTGTTTTATAGTGGTCTGAGTGTGTGGGTGTGGTGTGTGTATGTGCGTCAGGTGTGTGTAGTTTGAATTGTCCAATGTGGTGGTGATTTCTAAATGTGTGTGTATTTTGAGCGCAGCGGTGTGTACCGCCAATGGTTTACCGCGGTTGAAAGACCGCCGCGGTAATTCGTGGGTCCTGATACTGTGGGCGTATTCCTGTTGGCGCAACGGTATGGGTTTTGGTACCGCCAATTTCTCACTGACCTTTGGGCTGGCGGACTTGTGTGGGTGTCTGTATAGTGGCGGATTTCGCTGTGTGAGTCATATTACCCGTAGCGGTATACCGCTGCGCTCATGGTATCTTTGCGGCCATCAGCACGGCGGTAGGCGGCATTTACCACCAAGGTTGTAATCAGGGCCTTAGTCTTTAAAAATTAATATCTTTGCTTGTGTATCTCCAACATGTATAGTTAAGACTGAAGGCCTCATTACGAGTTTGGCAGAGGGGATTACTCCATCACAAATGTGACGGATGTCTTGTTCGCCTTATTACAAGTTCAATTATATCCTATGGACCTTGTAATACAGCGGACTGGATATCGTTACGTTTCTGATGGAGTGATCCCCTGCCCCAAACTCATAATAAGACCCTAATTTTGGCTGAATTACGTTTAGCAGGAGACCAGTGTCATTGATTTAATATTTTAAAGTAGTTAAATTTCAGTTGCGAGTCTCAAAGACCTTTGTTGAAACTTTCCAATATCATAGTCTATTCCTTATCTGAAAAGATTGTATTAAGTCGGGAGGACCATCAGGGTCTCAAGTTATTAGAAGTTTCAGTAAAAAATGAATATTCAATAAATATAGAATAAATGCCTGAGGCAGTGCCTTTAAAATCTTTCCAGGTATGAATATATTTTGCGATTTGTAATTGAAGGAACGGTTCTTGCGATTTTGCCAAAATGGAGTTGAGGATGGAGAGTAATTGAGTAAAGTTATGGACCTGTGACCTTGGGAGATTAAATTCCTCTTGCAGTGATGCAAAAGATTTTAGAGAATTTTGTTGTGTGATCAAGTCTGAGATTGTATTTATTTTGTGCTTACTCGATATATGCCAGTTGAGTTCTTTCCCCACATATTTAATTTCAGCATTATTCTATAATGGAGCTTGGAAATATAATTGTGCATGAGATTTTGGAATTTTATGTGCTTTTTGCCAGGCTAACTGAGATGAATGTGTGATAGGATTAGAGAATTTTGTAAAACAAAGACTTATAGTATAGTATACAATAGGAGGAGTATTGATTTTAAATAACGATTGTTCAGTTTTAACCCAAAGTGGAATATTCTGATAAGTAGAAATCATATAAAAAGAATCAGCCAATTGTTGAGCTATCCAGTAGCTATCTAGATGGGGAAGATATAAGCCACCTTTCCATGAGAAGGAATGTAGCTTGGAGGCACTTAAACAAGGTCTATTATTGCCCCAAACAAAATGGGATATCACAGAAAAAAGTTAATAGTTGCAGTTAATGATGTCATGCCAAATAAATGGTTACATTTAGGAATTGTAGTCATTTTTATGATTTATAATCTACCACACAATGACAAATTCAAAAGAGACCAATGTTGAAAATCTCTTTTGATTTGATCAATAATAGGATTTCGATTAGCCATCATCATGTTTTGTCAATCAGGATTAAGAAGAATCCCAATATACTTAAATTGAAAGCTTTTCCATTTAAAAGGAAGGGCACTTATGGAAGCGATAGTGGTAGCATTATTCATTGGTAAAGCTTCACATTTAGACCAATTAATTTTATAACCTGAGAAAGTTGGGACATTTTTTAAAAGAGAGACTAAAGAAGTAGCTAATGTTTCCTGGTGCGAAATAGTCAAAAGCATATTGTCTGCATAGTAAGGCTTTAATTTCACCGACAGGACAAGTAATACCTTTTATGTTTGAGTTTTGTCTTATAGCAATGGTTTGAGAGCAAGTACAAATAACAATGCAGGTAATGGGTGTTCCTGTCTTGTGCCACAATAAATATTGAAGTATGGAGAGGTACAACCATTATGTGAAATAGAAGAAGTAGGAGAATAGTACATGCCTTTAGTTAGAGAGATAAAGGGGGTCATTATCACTTCGGCAGAAGGCAAAGGCCATCTGCCGAAGTCCAGATGGTCAGGTTGCAGCCAGTGCAGCAGCCTTCCTGCAGGCCCCATTAATAGTTTCCTGCTGGGTCAGCGCAGCCATGGGGGCCCCTTTACTGCCCATGACAAGTGCATGGGCAGTGCAAGGGCCTCCCTGCATCCTGTCTCTGCCAGCAATTACATGCGGTGCTACCACCATGTAACTGCCTGCGGAGAAGTGTCAGATTGGCAGCAGTCCAACCGCAACTCTGGCAGTCTCAAGACGGTCAGTGTCGTAATGAGACCCAAAGTCTTTTCCAAAACCCATCCTTTTCATGGTTCACAACAGATATCCTCATTCTACTCTATCAAAGGCTTTTTCTGTATCTAAAGATAATAGAACATTCTCCTCTATATTATTATGTTGCCATAGTAAATGTAAAATAGTATGAAGGTGGGTGGAGGAAGAGCGGCCTGGAACAAAACCAACTTGAGAAGAATAGATGAGGAATGTAATAACCGAATTGAGTTGAGTAGCTAACACTTTGGCCAATATTTCTAACATCAGAGTTTATCAATGAAATAGGTCTGTAAGTGGAACATTCTAAGGGGTCTTTTGCCGGGTTTAGGAATTACAGTGATACAAGCACATACAAAGTCTGAAGGTAAATGTCCCAAGCATAATGCTTCATTAAAATCCGTTCTCAAAATTGGGACCTTGTATTTTTTGGTACTTTTATACAATTCAATGGGAAAACCATCTTCCAGTGGAGCTTTACCAGTGGCAGACCAATCAATAGCCTTAAATGTCTTCTGTTGTAATTTCTCCCTCTAAAATTTCTCTTTGTTCTTGAGTTAAATTTAGAAGATTGATATTTGCAAAAAAGGGGTCTTCTTCCTTAGTATCTAATCAATTTAGAAAGAGTAGAGTGACTCATAATACATTTGAAATTGTGACAATATGTCAAAAGGATAAGTAAGTAGATCTCCATGAGTATTTTATTTTTAATATTGGGGATTACTCTGGAAGATTCCTGTTGACATAGTTAATAAGGTAGGAGTCTCCCAGCCTTATGCTATCTTTCATAATGACATTGACGAATAAGGAATAATCATTTTCCAGCCAGTGAGGTATATAAATTACTTAGTTTGAATTTTGGAGAAAGTATTTTCTTAAGTACATCTGGAGATTCCATTTGAGAGTATTTTTCTGTAACAATGGAGATTTCTCTCTCAAGATTTAATCTGGCCTTGTTTAACTGTTTTAAAAAAAGAGCTGAGTCCTTCATAATCCTTTTATAACGACTTTGCCTGTGCCCCATAATGTACATGCACTAGTAACCGAGTTCTCATTTTCTTTTAGAAGTTGTTCAACATGTTAACATAGTTTAACTTTATCTTGAGCTTTTATAAGAAGCAAGATTAGATCTCCAAGTAGGTTTTGGGGGATGGGACAGTTCTATGTCTAAGTGTATATATTTGAGGTCATAATCTGAAAGACTACAAGGAATTATATAAATATTTGATACTAACTGTAAGAATGTAGGAGAGATTAAAAAGAAGTCAATTCTCGCCCGGATTGAGTGTGGGCAAGGTGTGAAAGTATATTTCCTTTCATCAGGGTGCAGTAGTCTCCATGGTTCTTGATGTACATAATCTTTAATGAGATCAAGTAATATTTGTTTGTCACTGGTATGATAGATGTCAGGTTTCCCTGATCTATCAATAAATGGGTCAATAGTTGCATTCCAGTCTCCCAATAATATACGAGTGGGTCAAAAGATAATAATAATCTGGAAAGTTGGGTAATATAGATTGCTTTAGACTCGGTAGGTGCATAAATTGAACCAACAATCAAAAAAGTGTTACAAATGCAAATTGTGGCAAAATCTATCTTCCTTCTAAGTCTTCCTAGGTTTTTTGATCTTATAGGATAAATGTTTGTTAAAAAGGATTTCAACACCACATTTTTGTGTAGGGGTACCATCTGCAGGTGAATTGTTAGAAGTAATACTCACTTGAATAACATATCCAACCCTGTCTCTCTTTAATGTATCACTTTCTACTGCAGTAAAAACGATTTCTTGTAATGATGTTATATCAGGCTTTTTAGTCTAAGAAAAGTAAGTATTCCTTCATCTTAATAAAATATGTGAGGCAATGAAGATTCAAAGAAACAATCTTTAGTGATTTTGGGGGTTATTACAACTTTGGAGGAGGTGTTAATCCGTCCCAAAAGTGACGGTAAAGTGACGGATATACCACCAGCCGTATTACGAGTCCATTATATCCTATGGAACTCGTAATACGGCTGGTGGTATATCCGTCACTTTACCGTCACTTTTGGGACGGATTAACACCTCCTCCAAAGTTGTAATAACCCCCTTTGTCTGAGATGGTTGTATATTAGAAAAAACAGAAAAGATGAAAAAATAAGAGAGAGGATAGAAGACAGAAGAAGAAAAGAAAAGTTGGATAAATAATAAGAAAAGTATTAATAATAAAACATGAGGTCCGAATAAGATAAAACTGATATTTATCTAAATAGACCCGGGGAGAGAATGTATAAAGAAAACACAATTGTTTTAGTATAATATAGTCTGATTAGGAAAAAAGAAAAATTAAGAAAATGATTTAAAGAGTGATAACCAAAAGGAAGTATAATCGGTATTTGATTACAAGTAATGACAATCAATGTAAGAAAATTATCCAACACAGAGTGATAAGTCAACAATGTACACATAAAAATTAAACCTTTAAACTGACGGAGTGAGTATCAGATGTTGTGGAATGAGGAGGAGGTGAGGTTAGCGTTACCAACAGAGTAATGGAATTAATAACCTCAGAAACCCCATATCTCCCTATTGAGAATGATAAAAAGAGAAAAAGAAACATTTGTAAATATGGGTTATGTAAGAATTTTCTATGCCCAAAAAGGGAAAAGAAAAGGAAGAAGGAAAAGCTGAACAATGAGATTAAATTTAACATATCGTCATTAGCAAACCAAACCATGATGTCTACAACTAAAAATAAAGAACTAAAAAGGGAAAAAAATAAAAAATCAGAATCTAGTTTGATCAGGATTTCAAAGGTGATCTAGAATTATCTCTCGGTTGTGAGTTCTTTTGGGTTTTTTATTTACTACCATGAGACCAGGTACTTCAGACAATTTCCCATCTTCCTAGGTCATCTGAGTCTGAGATAGAAGGGGTTGATGGATCCTGTATAGGTGGAGGAAAGGAGAATGTTTGCTCCATTTCTGATTCTTTCTCATCTAAGTTGTTAAAAAAAGATTCTAGATCATGAGGGTTCAGAAACGTCTTTGATTTTCCCTTGAAAACCCACAATCATGATCGCTGGTTCCAGAAGACCATACTTGATGTCTTTTTTTTTTCGCAATCTACTATGTAGTGCTAAAAATTGTTTCTTTTTTAGATTGATGGGTGCCGAGAAGTCTGCTGTGATAATGATTTGCCATATACATAAGGACCATGTTTCCTGGCTTCAGTAATAATTTGGCCAACCTGTTGATGTTGTAAACAACAGGCGGAGATATAGTGATGTTGTGTAGAATGGTTTTAGGTTCTTGAGCAAACAGCGTGGGCATGTTGGAACTCAAGTTCGGGTGTGAAGGTGATATTCATTAAAGTGGGGATTAAGGGCCAGATGTAGGAAGCAAAAAACTCGCAATTTCCGACTCACAAAATGGGATCCAACAAAAAAAAAGCGACCTCATTTTGCGACTCGCAAATGAAGTCGCACCGCTGATTGCGAGTCCGCTGTTAGCGAGGTCGTTTTTTGCGACTTCACTAAAAATGAACTCGCAAATTGTGAGTGGGTATCGCAAATTGCGACTGTGCCGCAAAATGCATGCAGGTGCAGCATAACAGTTGGAAAAACACTTCCTGGTTCTTGCTGATGACATCAGAGCCAGGAAGACATCAAATACACCTGGGAGGAGGGAGGACTAACTGCTGAGCAACCACCTGGAGGAACAGCAGTAACAATGGAAGACTCAGGCAGTGTAGGCAGGAAGAGAAAATTGAAATTCTATGAAAAGGAACTTAAGGTGCTGACAGAGGAAGGCTGCCAGCACCAAGACCAGCTCTTTGGAAAGGCTGCCTTGAGTGTCCCAGACACTGAAAAGAGGAGAATCTGGCAAGACATCCAGGAGAGGGTCAATGCCATAGGGGTGAGCCACAGAAGCATAGAGGAAATCAAAAAACACTGTTTTGACCTGCGCTCCAGGACAAAGAAGAGGGTGTCAGAGCGCCTCAGGGAGATGAGGGGCACAGGAGGAGGCCCATCCACCATCCCACCACCCACAGCCATGGAGGAACTGGTGGAGCAGACACTGGAGCCTGAGTCAGTGTCAGGAACGGGAGTACTGGACACGTCAGCGCCAGGGACATCAAAAAGTGAGTACCATGAAACATGCATGTACACCTATAACTGCTATACCCCCACCCACCCAGTACACAGCAGCATGCACAACCAAACTAGCTCCATTCCAGACTAGCAACCACCAGAATGGTGCATTATGGGCAATGTAGTACAGTAGTCAGCTTATAGGCAACTGTTTTTTAGGAGGCATATAATAGATGTTACATACTGACAGTGTGTTCCCTATGTCCCACAGGTCTCCCACAAGACACCCCCACCAGCCACACCGTCCAGAGTGAAGAAAGCAGGCCACAGGCAGGGCAGGAGGCTGCAGCAGCCACTACAGGGCCCAGCACCACACCACCCCAGTTCCCTCCAGCTGAAGAAGTGGACATGGAGGAAAGAGACACAGCACCTGGTCCCAGCCACAGTGTGAGACAGCAAGACCCCGAAGCACCACCACGTCGCAGATGCAGACTCCATGTCCAAGCAGTGTCCCAGGAGGATATAGGTGACGCATCCATATCTGCAGCTGAGGCATCCCTCATATCTGGTCAGCGCCTGCAAACAAGGCAGTTGAGAATCATTTCTAGGGCAATGCAAAGGATGGAGCACAATTTCACAAATGGCCTGGCAGAAGTGAACACACAGTTCACACGTTTGAATGACAATGCCAGTGACCTTGCACTATCCATACGGCAACCGGTGACGGAACTGGTGTCAGAGAGACAGAGTGCAAGGCGCAGTGAGCGCCAACTGGTACAGAGATTGGACCACATGTCTGCATCCATCGTCCGTCTCGCAGTGAACACCACAGGGCTGTCACAACGTACTGTGAGCTTGCAGGTGGACTTAGGCCACTTTGCAGGGGATGTGGCTCGGGACTGGGTCGCATTAGCCACGCTGTGGACATGCTGGAGGCCAGACACGTGGCTAGGGGCACGGCTGAGATACCTCAGGACAGTGAGGAGGGGTCCACCATCAGCAGCGCATCTGCCACAGACACACGTGTCTTGCGGAGTGGCAGTGCACGTCAGGGGTCAGTAGCACAAGCCATGCTGGGCGTACCAAGAGGAGGTGTTAGGCCCAAGCACTGCAGGACACATGAGGCACTTGGAGTGAATGTGTCCTCATTCGGAATCTTGCCTTTAACAGTCCAAAGGTCCTCTCTATGACATTTCTGGTTCGACTATGTGCACTGTTATATCGCCTCTCATTCTCATTGCTGGGTGTTAGGTACGGGGTAAGTATCCATGGTCGTAGCGCATATGCACTGTCACCTGTGTGGCAAAAATTAACAATGTTAGCAGGGCATGGATGGTTTCTACAGTGACCTGTGTGTATGGCTTCAGGGTGTATTCAGCAATACCTAATAGATATCCGTCTCCAAACTCCCCACGTTCTAGGCGTTGGTGTATTCCACTGTACATGAAAATGTAAGAGTCATGTGTACTCCCTGGAAATTTGCCTACCATGTCAGTGATGACATAATTGGCCTCATATACCACCTGGATGTTCAGTGAGTGGGTACACTTCCGGTTGCGGAACAGATATTCCAGACTTGCAGGAGGGCATATTTGTATATGTGTCCCGTCTACACACCCTATTACATGTCGGAAGTTGGCAATTCTGTAGAATGCCAACTTGGTGTTGTTGATTTCTGCTTCATTCCTGGGAAGGTACATGTATCTGGACATGTGTGTGAGTATGGCATCTAGGAAACAACTGAAGAACCGTGAGAGTGCACTTTGGGATACCCCACCTGCCACTGCAATCACCCCCTGATAGCTACCCGAGGCCAAGAGGTGCAGTGAGCATAGCACTTGCACATGTGTGGGGATGGCGCTGCCGTGCACAGTCTGGCGTTGAAGCTGCGGATTGAGTAGATCAATTAATTCTAATATTGCTGCACTGCTGAGTCTGTATTTATCATAAATCTCCTCCTCAGTTTGCTGGAAAAGTGTCTGCCTGGTTCTGTATATCCTCTCCTGTCTCTGGCTCCTCCTCCTCCTCTGCTGTGCGACGTGGACTCTCCTCCTCCTTGCTATCACATACATTTCAGCCATTTTGAGTAACCCAGATGCCTTCTGGGTCTCCTTTTATACTTTGGTTATGTTTACCACCTGCTCTGAGTTAGTGGTAATTTGGGTGTGCAAAATGGGCTTTTTGCGACTTGTCGCAATTTGCGAGTGGCTTTTTCATATGGTTTGTGACTTGCAAATTGCGTCTCCCTATTTGCGGGTCGCACAATGGGGTCACAAAATTTGCGAGTCGATAATGGCTCACGTCTCAATTTGTGATTCGGAAATGGGATTTTTGCATCCCATTTCCGATTTTGCGGGGTCGCAAATTGCGATTCGGGCCATTTGCGACTCGCAAATATTTGCTACATCTGGCCCTAAGTTAGTCAAAAATGTTGATTTGTCGTCTTTTTCTAGTTGCTCATGGAGACCTATAATTCTAATACTATCGCTTCTGCTGCAATCTTCCCGGCCAATCAGATTTGGTTTTAAGTACCAAATGTCTTGGCCATTCTCCGGTATTTTATCAAGATGGGATTCTACTTCCGTGAGGCGACCATCCAGTATTTGCATACAAGATTGAAATTGGTTTACTTCAAATCTTAAATCTTGTACTACCAGGGTATTTGTAGATACTGCTGTATTTACAGATGAAATCTCATTTTTAATGTCAAATAATTATTTGAGTAAAGTATCCATTGCGGTTATGGGAATATCTGGGGAACTTGTCATGATGTTCAATTGATTATTCTTTGTGGAAGTAGACATTAAAGCCCCACTGTATGAAACTGTGCTAATATGTAAAAAGTTAGACATGAAAGTAGCAGCAGGAAAAAGAAGCAAGTTGCTCTGCAGTATATGTCTGGTCTAGGTCTATAGCAGATTAAGTAATGCTCCTGAGCTAAACACTCAGTAGAACCAATCCTTATTCTATTACTTATAAGGAAAAAAGGCTCTCAGCAACATGACATTCAGCCCATTAAGATAGTAAGGAACATACATACAATTAAAGCATCAAATCATGCTAAAGTAATTCTGGGAGGAAAACATAATTTGTCCTATATAAATGCTTAAAGAGATATAATAACAACTGTTTGTATTATGTACCATAGACAAACAGTAGAACTTCCTTTTTATGTTTGTATCCTTATTTATGATGTCTGTTCAATTATCATTCCAATGTAAAGGATTCAGAAAGTGTTAAAGTTGATGAAAGGAATTTGCACTATTGTTTCTTCTCCCAAAGTTTAATGAATAATTGCCAATGTCTAGAGCCTACCAGCCCATATAACCCGATTCAATTGAGGAACATGCTGGCCATGAAAGCGGTTAAATAAGCAGATTCTTCAAAAAGTTCTGTTAATGTTGTTACAAAATAGTTAAGTACTTCATAAGATGAGTTAACATGGGAAACAGAATAAACAATCCACAAATTCACCCCTGATTACAAAGTACCAGTTATGGATCGATGTCACAATATTAAAACACTGCGTTCCTCTCATGGCCCTGATTCATAGTGAGGGAGACAACCGTGGGTATAAATCCAACTCTTTAGGGAAATCTTAGACCGATGCTATTTTAAGAAGAGGTGAGCGCTGTAGATATTCCTCGGTTTCAACTCCATTCTTGGAGTCTTAACTAAGACCTTCCATTTAATGCATTGTCTCGGTCCGATTTCCAGTCATTTCCCAGAGTCTCCCTTCTTGATTTTATCTGGCGCAGTTAGAAAACACAATAACTGTTGCAATATATGATCAGTCTGATTGTTACATGTGCTTTGGCAAAATAATTAATAGAGACCTGATTTTGTGTGATCTGAGGTAAAACGGGAAGAAGTATGCATTCCTGTGGTCTCATTTTCATTTGTGTAGATCGAACAACTAGCCGCCATCTTCCGTCATGATGGACGCCCCCCTTTTCAAACAGTCAAAGTTGAAGGTGATCCATGCAGCCATGAAAGAAAATTGAAGTCTGAAGATGTATACCAATAGTTCCAGTGGTGGAATCTGATATTAATGTAAGGTGAAGGCAGTCAGGGATACAGCCGATGGTTCGCAGCCTCACCTCTATCCTCTGAGCTCTAACAAAGAGCTGCCATCTTCTACGGCATCAAGCTCTGCCCCCCCGGAGAGCATTCTTAATCATCGGAGAGAGAGAGACTTAATGGAAATCTACTCCTAATTAAAGGCCTTCACCTCACACCATACATTGTTATGAGGTGCCATTGTCCAGTGCTTTCCTTATATGCAGTGTTGTGCTGAGCCCCAGGTGTAACCCACATCACTGGCGTCCTTCAGCATTTTAAAAAGGTGCACCACCCATGCTGGCATTGCACAGCGCCTCATGTGCGCACATTCAAAACCTTTTTGAAGAGGTTGGTACCTGTTTGCTTGTACTAATGTTTATATCTAGACCATAGATACTAAGGCTGCGACTGGGCTGCTCCAAATAGCCAGAACCTACTAATTAACAGCTACTTCTCAGTACGTGAAAAACAAAAGAATGTCCACATACTCCAATAATTTGTAAATTACCCTAAACTTTAATTTTGCTCCAGTTAAATCTGAAGATGTTCTAAGTCGATATTGCCAAACTGTGGAACACAGCTTTGTTTTCACTGGGTTAATTTTCAAAAATGATCAGTCAATATTCAAACCCATGATAGGGACCTTTAAACCAACAGCTGTCCTTGAGTGTGGGCGACTGTGAAAGAGAGCGGAAAAGGGAAAATGAGCAAGGGAAGGCTCAGTGCACTGGAGGTAAAGTGTGTGAAAAGAGCAAGTTACGAGCTTTGAGAGAGAAAAGAGGATTTGAAAGAGGTTTGTAAAAGGAACATATGAGAGGTGAGGGATTGAGTGTGTGTGTGTGTGAGATAAAATGGAATATTAAGAGTAGTGTGTGGGACTCTGGGAGAAGGATGTAAGAAGGAACTAGAAGATATGTGAAAGGAAGGAATGTATGAGGTACAATAGTGAGCTGATATTCTGGAAGAGACTGTGTGGTGCACTTTAAAGAAGTGCAAACGATAAAGAGAACAGGGTATCAGAAAATTGACAAAATGGGTCTGTAATTGAAAGTGTGACATGTGAGAGAGAAGGGTATGTGATACAGAGAAAGGGAGTTGGAAGTTTGAAAAGAGAAAATGTGAGGTTCATGCGTTTTTGAAAAGGTTGGGGAAGAAGGATAAAAAAGAGCTCGGGAGAGCAGCTGTGTGGAAGGATGGCGTGAGACACAAGAAAGAGCAGGTTTACTTTTTGGGAAGAGAATCAACGGGGAGGCAGTGTCATATTTGCAGTACAAGCATCCACATTGCTCCACATTGCTAGATGTGGAACCCACTGAAGAAGCATAATACACTAGGTCGGTGAGGGTCCTCATCCTATACAAGTAGATGAAAGTATGGTAATGAATAATGCCTAGACTCTTCAAAAAATTCTTTGTTGCTGAAAGGTCTTTATCTGTGATTATGTACTTTATCTCAACTTGTAAACTGGTGATTTTGTTTTGACTAATTCACTACTGAGTGAATTAGGCCAGTAATTAGGGGGCATATTTATACTCCGTATGTGCCGATTGTGCGTCAAAAAATTTGACGTCCAATCAGCGCAAATGTTGCCCCATATTTAAACTCTGATGCCCGAGCCCGCGGACGACAAAATTCCGCCGTGTGCGTCATTTCTTGGATGCGGCAACCCGCCCTGCGTTAATGATATGCAGGGTAGGCGTTCCCGTCCAAAAAACGACGCAACTGGCCGTGCGTCGTATTTATGCTTCCGGGCAAAAATGACGCACGGCCGGGAAGCGGAGCCAGAAAATGACGCACAGCCCAATTTGCGTCAAAATTTAACCCCCGGGTCAGGGCAGGCGTTAAAATGGGGCAAACACACCTATATTTAATCAGAACACACAGAACAAACAGCAGAGCAGCAGAGCAGCAACAGGGAGCCATGGAGGTGATTCTTATCCAGCGTGCACGCAGACGCAGAGCCCAGCAGCAACAACAGCAGCTACCACAACACCAGCAGGGACCCCAAAGGCAACGCAGAAGGCAGGAGAGGATATTCCGCCCAAGAACAACCCTTCAGGGCCTCAGGGAACACAACATCATCCAGAGGTACCGGTTGAACTGGCAGGCCATTCAGCAGCTGCTGCGAAACATTGAACAGCAGTTGGCCCCCACTTTGGTGACAACCCGCACCATACCAACAGAAACAAAGCTGCTTGCCATACTTCACATGCTGGAAAGTGGCTCATTTCAAACAACTGGTGCCCTGGTTGACGGAATATCACAACCATCATTCTCTGCATTTCTGCCAAAAGTACTGGATGCCATCATTCGCCTGACACCCCGCCACATCTGCTTCCCTAACACACTGCAGAAGCAGCAGGAAACAAAACAGGGGTTCTACGCAATCAATGGCGTCCCACACGTCCTTGGTGCAATCGACTGCACACATGTACGCCTTGTGCCACCTACTGCAACTGAACACCTCTACCGCAACAGGAAGCACACACATTCAATCAACGTGCAGGCCATAGTCGATCACCAAGGATTTATCACCAACATCGTGGCTAAATATCCTGGGAGTGTACATGACTCATTCATCTTCCGTCACTGCACCATCAACCAACACTTCCAGGATGGACGGTATGGCAATGGACTACTTTTTGGTAAGTACTAAAACCTACTTATTCACACACTGCACAGCAACCCTCTAGGACACACAACACATACACCACAACAGCAACATCTAGACAGGAACACACTGAGGTCCTGAGATCACTAGCCATGTTTCTTAAGTCACCATTGAAACTGTCACACATCGGAATTTACTGTACAGCCTAATGTGAAGACGTCAATGAGTGTGGTAGCCGAAATGTCACCTTGCAAATTGTAAGTGTCACAATGACCTTTACATTAATACACTGCCTAAGTCTAAAGGTATGGGATGTCCAGGGTACTTTCATATGAACGTGCTAACAACACTTATAAATTAAACTCTACATTGAACTATCTACTCACCCCAAGTGAAGACACAAGGACACCTGTATCACAAGTCACAATGTTAGGGAGGGCACACTGCACTGAAAATCACAAAACATACTGATGACAAACTGTTAGAAGACAAACACGTGCTCAGCCAAGGTAAAAACACAATGCAGATGGTATAACCTACAAGTATAGGATGTCACATCAGTACACAAAAGAGTCACAGACAACACAAGACAACTACTGCCATGAACGGTCTTTTCAATAATGCAAGCTACATCAACATGATCCCATTCTTTTTTTCTTTCAGCTGATTAGGGGTATGGCATCCAGCCATGGCTAATGACACCATTTGGCAACCCGAGTACTGCTGCAGAGCGGGCATAGAACGACGCCCATAAGAGGACACGCAGCATTGTCGAGCGGACCTTCGGCATCCTCAAGTCAAGGTTCCGCTGCCTCGACATCACTGGTGGTAGCCTACTATATTCCCCCGAGATGGTCTGTAGGATCATACTCACATGTGCAATATTGCACAACATTTGTGTAAAAAGGAACAGTCCCCTCCTCGAACCAGACCCATACATGCC